>NW_028133387.1:0-1208497 GCF_964374135.1 Grampus griseus
GAATGGCTGGGTCGACACCTCAGCTCCTGGGGCCCAGTGCAGACTCCACGATATAGAGCCTGAGCTACAGCCAACCCGGCCCTCGAGAGCTCCGCCGCCTCCCTCCCTCCCACTGACTCTGACAGGATCTCTACACAGCAGCCCAGCCCACAGCCCACGGGGTAGTGCATGCTCTCACCTCTCCATTCTCTGATCAAAATATAAAGTTTCCTTTGCTTGTGAACCAAACTCAGTCTCGATCTGTTGGCCCCAATGACACTGGGCAGGGGGACACTTGTTGGGGTCCACTCTGGAGGATCAGTAACAGAAATTGAGACTATTGTAACCTCAATGAACAGATGTGTGAGCCAAACTGTAGTTAACATAGAACAGTGTATAAGGCTCGGGTAAAATAAGATGTTTCTAACACTTCCATTTGATATTTCCATCACTTTTTATAAGCAAGTTCAGTGAAAAGGTTTGTCTTATTTGTCAGGTCAATATTAGAGAAACGAAGTGATTTCTTTCCAAGGATGTACATCTAATAATCTTGGTTAAACCTTCAATCTTGTTTTAAATGCTTTTCCATTGAAAATGATACCTCTCTTTCAGCTCCCCCATTTCTGAGAAGTATAAAATCTTATAATTTATTATTACCAAAGGGGAAAGGTGGGAGGAGGGATAAATTAACAGTTTGGAATTAACACATACACACTGCTATGTATAAAATAGATCATCAACAAGGAACTACTGTATAGCACAGGGAACTACACTCAACATTTTGCAATAACCTATAAGGGGAAATAATCTGAAAAAGAATAGATATTTTTATTGACATCATCTATCAATGATAGTTAAAGTGTAGCCTAAGGGAAGCTGGTGGTGAGTGCTTCTGACCCTGAAGACTTCAATCATCTAAAGTTTGGACTCTGCCTACTTCCCAAGGCCCTTAATGAACATATGTGTAGCCGTAGCTTAAAAAATTCCCCAGTTTGGGTTTCGGGGAGACACTGATTTTGAAAAAGCCCTGGTGTTCTCCTTACATGAATGGGACTCTTCCTACTGCTAAAACATGTCTGTCACACCCAGAGGATGGTATACCGTCTGATCGGGAAGAGCTTGGAAAAGGCATCTCATCTCCTGGTGCTCTGGTTCACCCCTCCAGCGTCTTTACTAACAGTCTCCCCACTTGGAGATGTCAGCACTGTCAACATCCTGTTGCGTACAGTTTGGAATTTGTCCAGAGGATGAAGCGGAAGGATGAGGAACAATGAGAGACAAGTCCTAGGTGTTCAGACAGGCACATGTCACTCTAATTTCCAATCAGGAAGACGAATTGACCAAAGGCTAGGGTTGCCTATGGAAACAGTATAGGGCTTGAGGAAATCCCGCTGCTTTGTGGCCAGTTCCCATAAACACAAGTTGAACAATGGAACTCAGGGGCAGTAAAATTCACAAAACTGCAGAGTTGAAAATATCCATCACTGAAAAATGTCTTGAGGAAAGTCAGAGAAAAGGACTTGTAAGCAAGGGAGAATGGCAGGAAAGGGATTTGAGGAGGTAGAAAGGACTCGCCATTAAGCACAAGAAAAGGAGCTGAACATTGCCAACATTGCAGTTGGCCAAAAAGGGTGTATGCGTTTTTTTCTGTATATATTCAAGAAAAGGGCATACACTTTTTTAGCCAACCAAACAGGTGGGCACTGGAAGTCAATACTACAAAAGATATCACTTCGCATCAGTCAGAAGAGCCATCCTCATAAAGCGTAAACAACAGAAATGCAGGACAGGGCAACGAGAAGAGGGAGCCCTGTGAGACTTATAGTGGAAATGTATATTGCCAACGGCCATTCTGGAGAAGTGTATTGTGTTTACTAAAGCATCTAAAAAATGAGCTACAGAGCATAGGGCACTTGCCCTCATGGGCGTATATCTTGGGAAAAACAAAAATCGAGAGGACACAGGCACCCCAATGTTTACCCCCTCTCTGTTTAAAAGATCCTCGACTAGGATATAACTTAAATGTCTCTGGAGGGAAAAAATGGATAGAGATGTGGTACTTAGGTAGAGTGGAATATTATTCAGCCTGGAAATCAATGAAATATGGCCAGTTGTAACAACTCCGGAGGAGTTACGTATGATCATTCTAAGTGACAGAATTCAAAAAGAAAAAGACACATATCATAAGATATCACTTAAAGGTGGAATCCAAAATGGCTACACATGAAATAAATTACAAAACAAAAACATAGTCAAATATGTAGAAAACACGCATAAGGCTGCTAAACGGGAAAGGTGGGGAGGGGTGAGGCATCATCCAGGAGGTTGAAATTAGCAAAGATACCATTCCAAATACCAAACTGATAATCAACAAGGCCTACACGGTAGCTAAAAGAACTGCACTCAGCACACTCAAGTCACCGGAAAAGAATATATACGACTGGTAAGAATCTGAAAAAGAATTTATTGATGTCTCTCTGTACGTGAATCAAGTGGATGTACAGCAGCAAGAAACAGAGCTTTGAAAATCAGCTGTAACCAATATAGTAATAAATTGAAAAAAATAAACGACAGAGAGACAGAGAAAACCTCTTACAACTCTTCCTCAGGGACGGTGATGCAACATGGATTGAACACATCTAGACCCACAGCAGGATGAGACATAAGGCTGGAAACTGTTTGCGCTAAGAGAAATGTGAGGTTGGGTGAGGAAATGCACACCCTTTAAAGTAATACTACCTGGTACCCATTCAATGGGTCCCAAATCTGCAGGTTCAAGGGATCTTCCTACAGCTAAAACATGCATGGAAAACCCAGAGGACTGTACACCATGTGATCGGGAGATGTGTCTAAAATGCACCTCATTTATCCTCTCCTGGTGCTCCTGTTCACCATTCCAGCCACGCTACTTAGAATCTCCCCACTTGGAGAATCAGCACATTTAAACTTCTGTTTCACACATTTTGCAAATTGTGAGGAGGATGAACGGGAAGAGGGGGAACCAATGAGAGAAGAGTTGTAGGGGTTTGGACGGGCACATATCACTCTAATTTCCCATTAAGAATAAGAATTAAAGAAAGGCTCAGCCTGCCTCGCCGGAGCCAAAATAGGGCCTGAAGCAATCCTGCGGGTTTGAGGCCAGCTCACAAAAGAACAACTTAAAAAATGGAGCTCAGGGTCACTGCAATTCACAAACCTGCAGAGTTATAAATGAAAACTAACGTCCAAAAATATGTTGAGGTAAGGCAAAGAAGAGGATCTGAATGCAAGACAGAATTGCAAGAAACAGATTTCAAGAGATAGATTGGACTCGTCTTTAACGCACATGAAAAGCGGCAGAATTTCGACAATGATGCAGTTGGCCCAAAAGGGCGTATGCGTTTTTTCCTGATTATATCCAGGAAAAAACGCATACGCACTTTATGGGCAACGAAGCAAGCAAGCAATGCAAATGTGCACAACAAAGAAGTCTCACTTCCCACCGGTCAAAAGGGCCATCCTAAAAAATTGTAAAAACCAGAAATGCAGGACAGGCCATGGAGAACAGGGAGCCTTTATACGCTGATGGGCAGTGTGTGAACTGCCGAGAGCCACTCTGGAGAAGTGTATGGTGGTTCCTAAATCATCTAAAAAACAGAGCTACAGAGCATAGGACACTTCCAATCATGGGAGTATATCTAGGGAAGTCTAAAAATCAACAAGACACAAGCACACCACAGTTTAGGGCTACTCTGTTTACAAGAACCTCAACTTCAGTACACCTTAAATATCCCAGGAAAGAGAACAATGGATAAAGAAGATGTGGTACTTATGTACAATGGAATATCTCTTCACCATGAAATCAATGTAATAAGGCTAGTAGAAGGATAAAGAGTGGATTTAGGTCCGATAATACTACTTGAAATAAGTCAAACAGAAAAAGAAACATATCATAAGATATCACTTATAGAGGGAGGGTAAATATGGCTGCACAAGAAATGAATTACAGAACAGAACAGTGTCTCACATTTAGAAAACACACTTATGTCAGCTTAAGGGGAAAGGAGAGGTGGGGTGATGCATAAAACCAGAGTTTGAAATTAGCACAGATACCGTTCAATAAACCAAATAGGTATTAGACAAGATCTACACCTTGCTCAATGAACTGGCCTCAACACACCCTATACACCGCAGAGAAATATATCTGAGTAATAAGAATCTTAAAACCCATGTATTGATATATCTCCATAAGGGAATCAAGTGTGTGCAGAGCGGCACAAACACAGCAGTGAAAATGAGCTAAACCCCATTATAGAAATAAATTTTAAAAACAAAACGCAGAAACAATGAAAGAGAGAAAAATTCTTACAAAATTCGCTCAGGGGCTGTGATGCAACCTGGATTGACCACATATAAACCCACAGCTGGATAAGACATAAGGCTGGACACTTGGGGCTGAGAGGATTGGTGAGCTTTGGTGAGCAACTGCCGAAAGTTTAATGCAATACTTCATGCTACTCATTCCAAGGGTCCCAACACTCCAGGTTGAAGGGAATCTTCCTACAGCTAAACCATGCTTGGGAAACCCAGCGACTGGTATACCATATGATCGGGAAAGGTTTCTAAAACACACCTCATTTTTCCTCTTCTGGGGCTCCGGATCAACATTCCAGCCGCTTTACTAACAACATCTCCACATGGAGAGTCAATGCCTTTAAGTTCTGGTATCGCACAGTCTGCAGTTAGTGCGGAGGATGAATGGGAATAGGGGGAACCAGTGAGAAACTAGCTGTAGCGGTTTCAATGGGCACATGTCACTCTAATTTCACATCAGTAAGAAGAATTAACCAAAGGCACAGCAAGGTGCCCCAGAAGAAGAATAGAGCTTCAAGGAATCCTGTGGTTATGGGGCAAGATCACAAAAATAAGAGCTGAAAAATGGAGCTAAGGGCCACTGCAATTCAAAAACCTGCAGAGTTATAAAGGCCAACTATTTTCAAAAAATATATTGAGGTAAGGCTATGAAGAAGCATTGAAAGCAAGGCAGAATTGCAGGAAACCAATTTCAGGAGGTAGACTGGAATTGCATTGAAAACATATGAAGAGAGTCAGAACCTCGACAATGATGCACTTGGCCAAAAAGGGCGTATGTGTTTTTTCCTGAATATAGTCAGGAAAAAACGCATACACACTTTTTGGCCAACCAAGCAAGCTTGCAAAGGAAATCTGCACTACAATGAAGTCTCACTTTCCCCTGGTCAAAAGGGCCATCTGAAAAAAGTGTAAAATCCAGAAAGGCACGACAGGCCATGGAGAACTGGGAGCCTTCTTATGCTGATGGGCGGGATGTAAATTGCCAACAGCCACTCTGGAGAAGTGTATGGTGTTTCCTGAAACATCTAAAAAACAAAGCAACAGAGCCTAGGGCACTTCCACTTATGGTCCTATAGTTTAGGGAAATTAAAATCAAAAAGACACAGCCACCCCAAGTTTGGGATGGCTCTGTTTATAAGAACCTCATATACGGTACAAGTTCAATATCGCAGAAAGTGAAAAATGGATAAAGAACTTGTGGTACTTACGTACAATGCAGTATCACTCAGCAATGAAATCTATGTCATCAGGCCCGTAGCAGCATAATGAGTGGATTAAGTACAATGAATCTAACTGAAATAAGTCACACAGAGAAAGAAACATCATAAGATATCACTAATACACGGAATGTAAACTTGGCTACACAGGAACTGAATTCCAAAACAGAACAGGGTCTCAAATTTAGAAAACCAACTTATGCTTGCTTAAGGGGAAAGGTGAGTTGGGGTGCTGCATAAAACCAGAGATTGAAATGAGCACAGATAAAGTTCCTTAAGCCAAATATGGAATAGACAAGAGCTACTCCTTGCTCAACGAAATGGACTCAACACCCCATATTCAACGCCTAGGAATATACCTGACTAGTAAGAATCATAAAAGCTATGGATTTATATATCTCTGTAAGAGAATCAAGAGTGTGTACAGCGGCATTAAAGCAGTGAAAATCATCTAAATCCCATATTAAAAATAAATTTCTTAAACAAAACACAATGAGAGTGAAATAGAGAGCAATACTTAAGTAATTCATTCAAGGCTTCTGATGCAACCTGCATTTACCATATCTACACCCAGAGCTGGGTGACACATAAGGCTGGACACTTGGGGCTCATAAGATTGGTGAGGTTCGGTGAGCAAATGCAGACCCTTTGAAGTCATATTGCATGGTACCCATTCCATTGGTCTCAACTCTCCAGGTTTAAGGGATTCTTCCTTCAGCTAAAACATGCATGTGGAACCCAGAGTATGATCCACCGTGTGATCGAGAAACGTGTTCAAATGTGTCTCACTTTTCGTTCCCTGGTACTCGGGTGCAACATTCCAGACGCTTTACTAACACTCTCCTCACTTGGAGAGTGAATGCCTTTAACCTCCTGTTTGGCCCAGTTTGCAATTTCTGCGGAAGATGAACAGGAATAGGGAGAACCAATGAGAGACTAGCTGGAGGAGTCTGGACGGGCAAATTTAACTCTCATTTCCCACAGGGAAGAGGAATAAACCAAAGGCTCAGCGTGCCGTGCCGGAACCAGATTAGGGCCTGAAGCCATCCTGGGGTGTTGCTCCCAGCTCAAAAGAAAGCGAGTTGAAGAAAGGAGCTCAGGGGCACTGTAATTCACAAACCTGCAGAGTTATAAATGACAGCTATTGTCCAAAAATATACTGAAGTAAGGCTGCCAAGAGGACTTGAAAGCGGGGCAGAATTGCAGGAAACCGATTTCAGGAGGTAGACTGGAATTGCATTGAAAGCATAGGAAAAGAGGCAGAACGTCCACAATGATGCACTTGGCCAAAAAGGGCGTATGCGTTTTTTCCTGAATATATTCAGGAAAAAACGCATACGCCCTTTTTGGCCAACCAAGCAAGCTTGCAAAGGAAATCTGCACTACAATGAAGTCTCACTTCCCCCCGGTCAAAAGTGTCATCTGAAAAAAGTGTAAAATCCAGAAAGGCAGGACAGGCCATGGAGAACGGGGAGCCTAGTTATGCTGATGGGCGGGATGTAAATTGACAACAGCCGCTCTGTAGAAGTGTATGGTGTTTTCTGAAACATCTAAAAAACAAAGCAACAGAGCCTAGGGCACTTCCACTTATGGTCCTATAGCTTAGGGAAATTAAAATCAAAAAGACACAGCCACCCCTAAATTTGGGACGGCTCTTTTTACAGAAATCTCTTCTACGGCACAAGTTAAATATCCCAGAGAGCAAATAATGGATAAAGAAATTGCGGTAGTTATGTACAACAGAATACCACTCAGCAATGAAATCTATGTCACCAGACCCGTACCAGCATAATGAGTGGATTGAGGCACGATGATTCTACGTGAAATAACTGACACAGAAAAAGAAACATCATAAGGTATCACTAATACACGGAATGTGAACTTGGCTACATATGAACTGCATTACAAAACAGAACAGGGTCTCAAGTTTAGAAAACCAACTTATGCCTGCTTAAGGGGGAAGGTGAGTTGGGGTGCTGCATAAAAGCAGAGTTTGAAATTAGCACAGATACCGTTCCATAAGCCAAATATGTAATAGACAAGACCTACCCCTTGCTCAACGAAATGGATTCAACAATGAGGTATCACCTCACACCTGGTAGAATAGACATCATAAAAAATCTACAAACAAAAAATGCTGGAAAGGGTGTGGAGAAAAGGAACCCTCTTCCACTATTGTTGGGAATATAAATTGATACAGTCATTATGGAGAACAATATGGAATTTCTTAAGAAACTAACAATAGAATTACCATATGATACAGCAATCCCAGTACTGGACATATACCCAGACAAAACCATAAATCAAAAAGAGTCATTCACCGCAATGTTCATTGCATCACTATTTACAATATCGAGGTAATGGAAGCAACCTAAATGCCCACAGACAGACGAATGCATAAAGCTGTGGTACATATATAAAATGGAATATTACTAAGCCATGAAAAGGAATGAAATTGGGTCATTTGTAGAGACGTCGATGGATCTAGAGACTGTCATACAGAATGAAGTAAGTCAGAAAGAGAAAAACAAATCTTGTATATTCATGCATATATGTGGAACCTAGAAAAACTGTACAGATTAACCATTTTGCAAGGCATAAATAGAGCAACAGATGTAGACAACAAACGTATGGACAACAAGGGGGGAAACCTGTTGGGGGGGTGGTGGTGGGAGGAGTTGAGAGACTGGGATTGGCATGTATACATTTATATGTATAAAATAGATAACCAATAAGAACCTGCTGTATAAAAATATAAAATAAAATTCAAAATTAAAAAGAAATAAAATTTAAAAAATAAAACAGAAAAAACAATTATTCCCTGCACTTACATGTATTTATATGAATAAATTATTTCTATGCTTATATCTGTAAATACAAAAAAGAGGAATAAAATCTACCTTGAACCAAAAACGAAAAAGAGAAAAAAACACAGAACCCACCAGTTACACAGAGGAAAACCGTATCAGGGCACTTGCTCCAGTTGTAAACAATTCTGAAGTTGGTCAGTGGTGGGGAATCGTCTCCCATTCAGCCAGCAGCCCCCACGCAACAAGCGTCCTCATTGCAAAGCTGGGGCACCGTGCCGAGGCATCTGTGAGTAAACGTGAGCTGAGCCCCAGGCCAGTTGCTGCTGAACTATTCCCACCCGTCCCAGGTAAAACACCTGAATATATACAAGGACTTGAAAGCCTAGAGGAAGGGCCATAGAGCCACACGAGTGACAGCATGCCGGCCGACTTGGTGCCTGCAGGCCAGCCAGGATGGTCCTGGCCCTGGGTGTTCTTCTGGAAGATTTCCATTTCCCTGCCTGAGATACCCGTCCTGTCCCTGCCCCCACTGTTTTTTTCCTTCCTCACCTCTGCCCAGGGAGAAATTCCAGCAGCAGGTATGGGTGACACATCCTCTTCTTTAGCAGGTGGCAGCCTGGCAACTGCTGCAGAAAGTCCAGCAGAGCCCCACTCACACTGGGCCACCCACAAAGCCGTGGCCTCTCACTCCCTCCCACCAGCCCAGCCCCGAGACTGCTGACAGGGCAGAGAAAATGGCGTCAGGCACGGCTGCAGGGGCTCTTGCTGCCTGGAGTGGTATTTATATTGCTCTCAACCCAGGCACACCTGGGGAGGGCTGGCCGGCACGGTAAGGCTGCCCAGGTCAGCCAATCATCACCCCTCAGGGGCTCACAGTTGCAGAAAATGGAACTTGCTGAACGGCCAGGTCCAAGGAACAGGTGTGGGCTCCTGAGAGTCAGGATAGACAAGGGGTTGCAGCTTTGGCTTGTTTTCTAATCATTTTATCTGGCCCATGAGTGGGAGACAACTTCAAGAAAACCCTCTCCTAATGAGAGGAACTCAGGAGTCAGGGAGAGGAGGGGTAGGTGGTGGTTGGAGACAGAGGCCTGGTGCCCCGGGTGCAGTGGAAGTCTCTGGAAGACCAGGTGGAGGGAGGCCTCACGGAGTGATGCCCAGGGACACAGACCTGTCGCAGCTGCTGTTTGTTAGTTCAAGTCCTGCTCTGAGGTGCTCTGTGTCAGCTCTGAGCGACAGGTGAGCTGGGGGTGCTCTGCAATGAGGGCTCTGTGCACGGTTCCTGTGTGCCCAGCCCTGCCACGGTACCTGCAAGGGTAGCTCTGTATCCTGGGAGGGGCCTGACCACGAGAGCCCCGTGGGCTGGGGTGGGGGTGGGGTACCTGCCCAGGTGAGCTCCATATTCTGGGATTGGTCTGACCACGAGAGCCCCATGGGCTGCTGGGGACCTGGTAAAGGATGTCAGGACAGTCAGTGAAGCCACCGAGGATATACCTCCAGTTGCTCCTAATTCCTACACCCTGCTGGTCATTCTACCAACCACCAGGACATGGTATTCTGTATTAGTCTTCAATGATGCCTTCTTTTGTATTCCATTAGTCCCAGAGTCACAAGAAATTTTGGCTTGTGAGTGGCAGGACTCAACATACAACTAAAACAATACTTCCGGGCCGTCTGGACCCAAGGGTGCAAAAATTCCCACACCGTCTTTGGGGAAAGCTTAGCTAAAGACCTAAAAGTTCTACCTCTGGAAAAGGAAACCCTCCTTCAATATGCAGACGACATTCTGATCGCCAGCCCTACTAAGGAGGCCTCTGAACTACCAAGCCAATAAAGGATAGAAGTTGTCCAAGAAAAAGCTCAAATATCACAGACTGCGGTGACCTGCCTGGGCTTCATTCTCACACAAGGTCAGAGAAGCCCATCCCAGGAAAGGGAAGAAACCATTTTCAGCCTTACCCCTTTCTAAAACTAGAAGACAGCTTAGGGGTTCCTGGGGAGGCCAGGGTTTGCTGCTTCTGGATCCCTAACTACAGTCTACTAGCTGGGCCTCTATATGAAACACTGAAAGGAAAAGATGATGATCCTTTTGAATAGAATCCAGAAGTGGCCTTTCAAGAATGGAAAGAGCAGTCAATTCAGACCCTTGCCCTGGAACTCCCTAATTTAGCTAAACCCTTTGACCTTTACATTCCCGGTGAAAGGTGAATCGCCATTGGAGAATTAGTGCAAAAACTGGGACCACTTGAAATGGAACAATGCAAGAATGCCATCCAGGTAGGATAAGCTACGGTCACTAAGGAGCTTGGCCCACTGCCACATCTGGCCAAGATACTGGCGGTATCTAAAAACCTGGAAATCAGCAGCCCAAAAGGCCACCTCCCTCCTAAGGGAAAAGGACCCCACGTGGTGATCCTAACCACCAACCATGCCCTGAAGTTGCAGGGTTCGCTCCGTGGGCACACCGACCTCGAGTGAGGAGGCCCTCCAACTCCAACATCCAGAGAGATAACCGGGGGCAACAGGGCACCATGACGACTCGTGTGAACATCACTTGACCTGGAGTTTCTCTCATAAAACAACAAGAGTGTGTCCCAAAAGAGTAGACTACTGCTTGCAGGACTTACTGCACCCAGAGGGGAGCTAATAATCTTGGCGGGGGAACCGTATACCACACTGTCACCATAGAAAAGCCTACAGACACCGTGATGATGGTGGCCAATAAGACCGGCTGTACTCCTGTTTACTTCAAAAGGCTGTTGACTCAGTAGCCATCATGGTCCTTATCACCACTGACCCTGGACTGTCTGGGAGTTGAGTGGGCAGGGCTCTGACACCTGGTGCTGTTTGTACGTTAATTCAGGGGCCTAATTGAAGAAAGCGCAGACTACTGGTCAGAGCATCTAGGCTGGCAGAAACGGTCAGCCTAAGGTGGCCGAACAAATGTGGGGCGGGGTGAAACCGGCCCCCACAGCGTCTCTGCACATCTCTTTCCTGGACCCTTAAAGGTCATTAGAATCTATAACACTTCCAATGCTGGTGCTCAGGTGGACGAGCAGGGAGGCAGGGGTCCTGGGGACAATCAACGTCACCGGGAGGCTGCTGGGGAGAAGCTCTGACCCTCGCCCCAGGGTATGAGGGCTCCCAACTCAGCACTCAGCAGTTACAGAAGAAGGGTCTGCACCCTCAGCACTCCAAGAATGAGGAACGGGACAAAAGGCAGAGGAGGGGTTTGTCCCCAGCAAAGCCCATTAAAAATCCCTGGGAGATAAAAATAGAATCTGGGCAATAAAGTCAAGTCTAACCTTTTTTATCCTTTGTGCTTTGTCTAATTTCACGTGCTCCTAGGGTCCCGCATGCAGAGGTTCCACACCCGGCACTTCAGACCAGATTTCCTAGTGCAGAATGGCTGGGTCGACACCTCAGCTCCTGGGGCCCAGTGCAGACTCCACGATATAGAGCCTGAGCTACAGCCAACCCGGCCCTCGAGAGCTCCGCCGCCTCCCTCCCTCCCACTGACTCTGACAGGATCTCTACACAGCAGCCCAGCCCACAGCCCACGGGGTAGTGCATGCTCTCACCTCTCCATTCTCTGATCAAAATATAAAGTTTCCTTTGCTTGTGAACCAAACTCAGTCTCGATCTGTTGGCCCCAATGACACTGGGCAGGGGGACACTTGTTGGGGTCCACTCTGGAGGATCAGTAACAGAAATTGAGACTATTGTAACCTCAATGAACAGATGTGTGAGCCAAACTGTAGTTAACATAGAACAGTGTATAAGGCTCGGGTAAAATAAGATGTTTCTAACACTTCCATTTGATATTTCCATCACTTTTTATAAGCAAGTTCAGTGAAAAGGTTTGTCTTATTTGTCAGGTCAATATTAGAGAAACGAAGTGATTTCTTTCCAAGGATGTACATCTAATAATCTTGGTTAAACCTTCAATCTTGTTTTAAATGCTTTTCCATTGAAAATGATACCTCTCTTTCAGCTCCCCCATTTCTGAGAAGTATAAAATCTTATAATTTATTATTACCAAAGGGGAAAGGTGGGAGGAGGGATAAATTAACAGTTTGGAATTAACACATACACACTGCTATGTATAAAATAGATCATCAACAAGGAACTACTGTATAGCACAGGGAACTACACTCAACATTTTGCAATAACCTATAAGGGGAAATAATCTGAAAAAGAATAGATATTTTTATTGACATCATCTATCAATGATAGTTAAAGTGTAGCCTAAGGGAAGCTGGTGGTGAGTGCTTCTGACCCTGAAGACTTCAATCATCTAAAGTTTGGACTCTGCCTACTTCCCAAGGCCCTTAATGAACATATGTGTAGCCGTAGCTTAAAAAATTCCCCAGTTTGGGTTTCGGGGAGACACTGATTTTGAAAAAGCCCTGGTGTTCTCCTTACATGAATGGGACTCTTCCTACTGCTAAAACATGTCTGTCACACCCAGAGGATGGTATACCGTCTGATCGGGAAGAGCTTGGAAAAGGCATCTCATCTCCTCATCTCCTGGTGCTCTGGTTCACCCCTCCAGCGTCTTTACTAACAGTCTCCCCACTTGGAGATGTCAGCACTGTCAACATCCTGTTGCGTACAGTTTGGAATTTGTCCAGAGGATGAAGCGGAAGGATGAGGAACAATGAGAGACAAGTCCTAGGTGTTCAGACAGGCACATGTCACTCTAATTTCCAATCAGGAAGACGAATTGACCAAAGGCTAGGGTTGCCTATGGAAACAGTATAGGGCTTGAGGAAATCCCGCTGCTTTGTGGCCAGTTCCCATAAACACAAGTTGAACAATGGAACTCAGGGGCAGTAAAATTCACAAAACTGCAGAGTTGAAAATATCCATCACTGAAAAATGTCTTGAGGAAAGTCAGAGAAAAGGACTTGTAAGCAAGGGAGAATGGCAGGAAAGGGATTTGAGGAGGTAGAAAGGACTCGCCATTAAGCACAAGAAAAGGAGCTGAACATTGCCAACATTGCAGTTGGCCAAAAAGGGTGTATGCGTTTTTTTCTGTATATATTCAAGAAAAGGGCATACACTTTTTTAGCCAACCAAACAGGTGGGCACTGGAAGTCAATACTACAAAAGATATCACTTCGCATCAGTCAGAAGAGCCATCCTCATAAAGCGTAAACAACAGAAATGCAGGACAGGGCAACGAGAAGAGGGAGCCCTGTGAGACTTATAGTGGAAATGTATATTGCCAACGGCCATTCTGGAGAAGTGTATTGTGTTTACTAAAGCATCTAAAAAATGAGCTACAGAGCATAGGGCACTTGCCCTCATGGGCGTATATCTTGGGAAAAACAAAAATCGAGAGGACACAGGCACCCCAATGTTTACCCCCTCTCTGTTTAAAAGATCCTCGACTAGGATATAACTTAAATGTCTCTGGAGGGAAAAAATGGATAGAGATGTGGTACTTAGGTAGAGTGGAATATTATTCAGCCTGGAAATCAATGAAATATGGCCAGTTGTAACAACTCCGGAGGAGTTACGTATGATCATTCTAAGTGACAGAATTCAAAAAGAAAAAGACACATATCATAAGATATCACTTAAAGGTGGAATCCAAAATGGCTACACATGAAATAAATTACAAAACAAAAACATAGTCAAATATGTAGAAAACACGCATAAGGCTGCTAAACGGGAAAGGTGGGGAGGGGTGAGGCATCATCCAGGAGGTTGAAATTAGCAAAGATACCATTCCAAATACCAAACTGATAATCAACAAGGCCTACACGGTAGCTAAAAGAACTGCACTCAGCACACTCAAGTCACCGGAAAAGAATATATACGACTCGTAAGAATCTGAAAAAGAATTTATTGATGTCTCTCTGTACGTGAATCAAGTGGATGTACAGCAGCAAGAAACAGAGCTTTGAAAATCAGCTGTAACCAATATAGTAATAAATTGAAAAAAATAAACGACAGAGAGACAGAGAAAACCTCTTACAACTCTTCCTCAGGGACGGTGATGCAACATGGATTGAACACATCTAGACCCACAGCAGGATGAGACATAAGGCTGGAAACTGTTTGCGCTAAGAGAAATGTGAGGTTGGGTGAGGAAATGCACACCCTTTAAAGTAATACTACCTGGTACCCATTCAATGGGTCCCAAATCTGCAGGTTCAAGGGATCTTCCTACAGCTAAAACATGCATGGAAAACCCAGAGGACTGTACACCATGTGATCGGGAGATGTGTCTAAAATGCACCTCATTTATCCTCTCCTGGTGCTCCTGTTCACCATTCCAGCCACGCTACTTAGAATCTCCCCACTTGGAGAATCAGCACATTTAAACTTCTGTTTCACACATTTTGCAAATTGTGAGGAGGATGAACGGGAAGAGGGGGAACCAATGAGAGAAGAGTTGTAGGGGTTTGGACGGGCACATATCACTCTAATTTCCCATTAAGAATAAGAATTAAAGAAAGGCTCAGCCTGCCTCGCCGGAGCCAAAATAGGGCCTGAAGCAATCCTGCGGGTTTGAGGCCAGCTCACAAAAGAACAACTTAAAAAATGGAGCTCAGGGTCACTGCAATTCACAAACCTGCAGAGTTATAAATGAAAACTAACGTCCAAAAATATGTTGAGGTAAGGCAAAGAAGAGGATCTGAATGCAAGACAGAATTGCAAGAAACAGATTTCAAGAGATAGATTGGACTCGTCTTTAACGCACATGAAAAGCGGCAGAATTTCGACAATGATGCAGTTGGCCCAAAAGGGCGTATGCGTTTTTTCCTGATTATATCCAGGAAAAAACGCATACGCACTTTATGGGCAACGAAGCAAGCAAGCAATGCAAATGTGCACAACAAAGAAGTCTCACTTCCCACCGGTCAAAAGGGCCATCCTAAAAAATTGTAAAAACCAGAAATGCAGGACAGGCCATGGAGAACAGGGAGCCTTTATACGCTGATGGGCAGTGTGTGAACTGCCGAGAGCCACTCTGGAGAAGTGTATGGTGGTTCCTAAATCATCTAAAAAACAGAGCTACAGAGCATAGGACACTTCCAATCATGGGAGTATATCTAGGGAAGTCTAAAAATCAACAAGACACAAGCACACCACAGTTTAGGGCTACTCTGTTTACAAGAACCTCAACTTCAGTACACCTTAAATATCCCAGGAAAGAGAACAATGGATAAAGAAGATGTGGTACTTATGTACAATGGAATATCTCTTCACCATGAAATCAATGTAATAAGGCTAATAGAAGGATAAAGAGTGGATTTAGGTCCGATAATACTACTTGAAATAAGTCAAACAGAAAAAGAAACATATCATAAGATATCACTTATAGAGGGAGGGTAAATATGGCTGCACAAGAAATGAATTACAGAACAGAACAGTGTCTCACATTTAGAAAACACACTTATGTCAGCTTAAGGGGAAAGGAGAGGTGGGGTGATGCATAAAACCAGAGTTTGAAATTAGCACAGATACCGTTCAATAAACCAAATAGGTATTAGACAAGATCTACACCTTGCTCAATGAACTGGCCTCAACACACCCTATACACCGCAGAGAAATATATCTGAGTAATAAGAATCTTAAAACCCATGTATTGATATATCTCCATAAGGGAATCAAGTGTGTGCAGAGCGGCACAAACACAGCAGTGAAAATGAGCTAAACCCCATTATAGAAATAAATTTTAAAAACAAAACGCAGAAACAATGAAAGAGAGAAAAATTCTTACAAAATTCGCTCAGGGGCTGTGATGCAACCTGGATTGACCACATATAAACCCACAGCTGGATAAGACATAAGGCTGGACACTTGGGGCTGAGAGGATTGGTGAGCTTTGGTGAGCAACTGCCGAAAGTTTAATGCAATACTTCATGCTACTCATTCCAAGGGTCCCAACACTCCAGGTTGAAGGGAATCTTCCTACAGCTAAACCATGCTTGGGAAACCCAGCGACTGGTATACCATATGATCGGGAAAGGTTTCTAAAACACACCTCATTTTTCCTCTTCTGGGGCTCCGGATCGACATTCCAGCCGCTTTACTAACAACATCTCCACATGGAGAGTCAATGCCTTTAAGTTCTGGTATCGCACAGTCTGCAGTTAGTGCGGAGGATGAATGGGAATAGGGGGAACCAGTGAGAAACTAGCTGTAGCGGTTTCAATGGGCACATGTCACTCTAATTTCACATCAGTAAGAAGAATTAACCAAAGGCACAGCAAGGTGCCCCAGAAGAAGAATAGAGCTTCAAGGAATCCTGTGGTTATGGGGCAAGATCACAAAAATAAGAGCTGAAAAATGGAGCTAAGGGCCACTGCAATTCAAAAACCTGCAGAGTTATAAAGGCCAACTATTTTCAAAAAATATATTGAGGTAAGGCTATGAAGAAGCATTGAAAGCAAGGCAGAATTGCAGGAAACCAATTTCAGGAGGTAGACTGGAATTGCATTGAAAACATATGAAGAGAGTCAGAACCTCGACAATGATGCACTTGGCCAAAAAGGGCGTATGTGTTTTTTCCTGAATATAGTCAGGAAAAAACGCATACACACTTTTTGGCCAACCAAGCAAGCTTGCAAAGGAAATCTGCACTACAATGAAGTCTCACTTTCCCCTGGTCAAAAGGGCCATCTGAAAAAAGTGTAAAATCCAGAAAGGCACGACAGGCCATGGAGAACTGGGAGCCTTCTTATGCTGATGGGCGGGATGTAAATTGCCAACAGCCACTCTGGAGAAGTGTATGGTGTTTCCTGAAACATCTAAAAAACAAAGCAACAGAGCCTAGGGCACTTCCACTTATGGTCCTATAGTTTAGGGAAATTAAAATCAAAAAGACACAGCCACCCCAAGTTTGGGATGGCTCTGTTTATAAGAACCTCATATACGGTACAAGTTCAATATCGCAGAAAGTGAAAAATGGATAAAGAACTTGTGGTACTTACGTACAATGCAGTATCACTCAGCAATGAAATCTATGTCATCAGGCCCGTAGCAGCATAATGAGTGGATTAAGTACAATGAATCTAACTGAAATAAGTCACACAGAGAAAGAAACATCATAAGATATCACTAATACACGGAATGTAAACTTGGCTACACAGGAACTGAATTCCAAAACAGAACAGGGTCTCAAATTTAGAAAACCAACTTATGCTTGCTTAAGGGGAAAGGTGAGTTGGGGTGCTGCATAAAACCAGAGATTGAAATGAGCACAGATAAAGTTCCTTAAGCCAAATATGGAATAGACAAGAGCTACTCCTTGCTCAACGAAATGGACTCAACACCCCATATTCAACGCCTAGGAATATACCTGACTAGTAAGAATCATAAAAGCTATGGATTTATATATCTCTGTAAGAGAATCAAGAGTGTGTACAGCAGCATTAAAGCAGTGAAAATCATCTAAATCCCATATTAAAAATAAATTTCTTAAACAAAACACAATGAGAGTGAAATAGAGAGCAATACTTAAGTAATTCATTCAAGGCTTCTGATGCAACCTGCATTTACCATATCTACACCCAGAGCTGGGTGACACATAAGGCTGGACACTTGGGGCTCATAAGATTGGTGAGGTTCGGTGAGCAAATGCAGACCCTTTGAAGTCATATTGCATGGTACCCATTCCATTGGTCTCAACTCTCCAGGTTTAAGGGATTCTTCCTTCAGCTAAAACATGCATGTGGAACCCAGAGTATGATCCACCGTGTGATCGAGAAACGTGTTCAAATGTCTCTCACTTTTCGTTCCCTGGTACTCGGGTGCAACATTCCAGACGCTTTACTAACACTCTCCTCACTTGGAGAGTGAATGCCTTTAACCTCCTGTTTGGCCCAGTTTGCAATTTCTGCAGAAGATGAACAGGAATAGCGAGAACCAATGAGAGACTAGCTGGAGGTGTCTGGACGGGCAAATTTAACTCTCATTTCCCACAGGGAAGAGGAATAAACCAAAGGCTCAGCATGCCGTGCCGGAACCAGATTAGGGCCTGAAGCAATCCTGCGGTGTTGTGGCCAGCTCACAAGAAAGCGAGTTGAAGAAAGGAGCTCAGGGGCACTGTAATTCACAAACCTGCAGAGTTATAAATGACAGCTATCGTCCAAAACTACACTGAAGTAAGGCTGCCAAGAGGAGTTGAAAGTGGGGCAGAATTGCAGGAAACCGATTTCAGGAGGTAGACTGGAATTGCATTGAAAGCATAGGAAAAGAGGCAGAACGTCCACAATGATGCACTTGGCCAAAAAGGGTGTATGCGTTTTTTCCTGAATATATTCAGGAAAAAACGCATACGCCCTTTTTGGCCAACCAAGCAAGCTTGCAAAGGAAATCTGCACTACAATGAAGTCTCACTTCCCCCCTGGTCAAAAGGGCCATCTGAAAAAAGTGTAAAATCCAGAAAGGCAGGACAGGCCATGGAGAACTGGGAGCCTTGTTATGCTGATGGGCGGGATGTAAATTGCCAACAGACACTCGGGAGAAGTGTATGGTGTTTCCTGAAACATCTAAAAAACAAAGCAACAGAGCCTAGGGCACTTCCACTTATGGTCCTATAGCTTAGGGAAATTAAAATCAAAAAGACACAGCCACCCCAAAGTTTGGGACGTCTCTGTTTACAAGAACCTCGTTTACCGTACAAGTTCAATATCACAGAAAGTGAAAAATGGATAAAGAACTTGTGGTACTTACGTACAATGCAGTATCACTCAGCAATGAAATCTATGTCATCAGGCCCGTAGCAGCATAATGAGTGGATTCAGGTACGATGATTCTAACTGAAATAAGTCACACAGAAAAAGAAACATCATAAGATATCACTAATACACGGAATGTAAACTTGGCTACACAGGAACTGAATTCCAAAACAGAACAGGGTCTCAAATTTAGAAAACCAACTTATGCTTGCTTAAGGGGAAAGGTGAGTTGGGGTGCTGCATAAAACCAGAGATTGAAATGAGCACAGATAAAGTTCCTTAAGCCAAATATGGAATAGACAAGAGCTACTCCTTGCTCAATGAAATGGACTCAACACACCATATTAAACGCCAAAGAATGTACCTGACTAGTAAGTATCTTAAAACCTATGGATTGCTATGTCTCCGAAAGAGAATCAAGCGTGTGTACAGGGGCATAAACGCAGCAGTGATAGGATTGGAGAGGTTTGGTGAGCAAATGAAGACCCTTTGAAGTCATATTGCATGGTACCCATTCCACGGGTTTCAGTTACCCAGGTTTAAGGTATGCTTCCTTCAGCTAAAACATGCATGTGGAACCTAGAGTATGATCAACCATGTGATCGGGAGACGTGTTCAAATATGTCTCAGTTTTCGTACCCTGGTACTCGGGTGCAACATTCCAGACGCTTTACTAACACTCTCCCGACTTGGAGAGTCAGTCCCTTTAACCTCCTGTTTGGCCCAGTTTGCAATTTCTGCGGAAGATAAACAGGAATAGCGAGAACCAATGAGAGACTAGCTGGAGGTGTCTGGACGGGCAAATTTAACTCTCATTTCCCACCAGGAAGAGGAATTAACCAAAGGCTCAGCGTGCTGTGCCGGAACCAGATTAGGGCCTGAAGCCATCCTGCGGTGTTGCGGCCAGCTCAAAAGAAAGCGAGTTGAAGAAAGGATCTCAGGGGCACTGTAATTCACAAACCTGCAGGGTTATGAATGACAGCTATCGTCGAAAAATATACTGAAGTAAGGCTGCCAAAAAGACTTGAAAGCGGGGCAGAATTGCAGGAAACCGATTTCAGGAGGTAGACTGGAATTGCATTGAAAGCATAGGAAAAGAGGCAGAACGTCCACAATGAGGCACTTGGCCAAAAAGGGCGTATGCGTTTTTTCCTGAATATATTCAGGAAAAAACGCATACGCCCTTTTTGGCCAACCAAGCAAGCTTGCAAAGGAAATCTGCACTACAATGAAGTCTCACTTCCCCCCGGTCAAAAGGGCCATCTGAAAAAATTGTAAAATCCAGAAAGGCAGGACAGGCCATGGAGAACTGGGAGCCTTGTTATGCTGATGGGCGGGATGTAAATTGCCAACAGACATTCGGGAGAAGTGTATGGTGTTTCCTGAAACATCTAAAAAACAAAGCAACAGAGCCTAGGGCACTTCCACTTATGGTCCTATAGCTTAGGGAAATTAAAATCAAAAAGACACAGCCACCCCAAAGTTTGGGACGCCTCTGTTTACAAGAACCTCGTTTACCGTACAAGTTCAATATCACAGAAAGTGAAAAATGGATAAAGAACTTGTGGTACTTACGTACAATGCAGTATCACTCAGCAATGAAATCTATGTCATCAGGCCCGTAGCAGCATAATGAGTGGATTCAGGTACGATGATTCTAACTGAAATAAGTCACACAGAAAAAGAAACATCATAAGATATCACTAATACACGGAATGTAAACTTGGCTACACAGGAACTGAATTCCAAAACAGAACAGGGTCTCAAATTTAGAAAACCAACTTATGCTTGCTTAAGGGTAAAGGTGAGTTGGGGTGCTGCATAAAACCAGAGATCGAAATGAGCACAGATAAAGTTCCTTAAGCCAAATATGGAATAGACAAGAGCTACTCCTTGCTCAACGAAATGGAGTCAACACCGCATATTAAACGCCTAAGAATGTACCTGACTAGTAAGTATCTTAAAACCTATGGATTGCTATGTCTCCGAAAGAGAATCAAGCATGTGTACAGGGGCATAAACGCAGCAGTGATAGGATTGGAGAGGTTCGGTGAGCAAATGAAGACCCTTTGAAGTCATATTGCATGGTACCATTCCACGGGTTTCAACTACCCAGGTTTAAGGTATTCTTCCTTCAGTTAAAACATGCGTGTGGAACCTAGAGTATGATCAACCATGTGATTGGGAGACGTGTTCAAATATGTCTCAGTTTTCGTACCCTGGTACTCGGGTGCAACATTCCAGACGCTTTACTAACACTCTCCCGACATGGAGAGTCAGTCCCTTTAACCTCCTGTTTGGCCCAGTTTGCAATTTCTGCAGAAGATGAACAGGAATAGCGAGAACCAATGAGAGACTAGCTGGAGGTGTCTGGACGGGCAAATTTAACTCTCATTTCCCACCAGGAAGAGGAATTAACCAAAGGCTCAGCGTGCCGTGCCGGAACCAGATTAGGGCCTGAAGCCATCCTGCGGTGTTGCGGCCAGGTCACAAGAAAGCGAGTTGAAGAAAGGAGCTCAGGGGCACTGTAATTCACAAACCTGCAGAGTTATAAATGACAGCTATCGTCCAAAAATATACTGAAGTAAGGCTGCCAAGAGGACTTGAAAGCGGGGCAGAATTGCAGGAAACCGATTTCAGGAGGTAGACTGGAATTGCATTGAAAGCATAGGAAAAGAGGCAGAGCGTCCACAATGATGCACTTGGCCAAAGAGGGCGTATGCGTTTTTTCCTGAATATATTCAGGAAAAAACGCATACGCCCTTTTTGGCCAACCAAGCAAGCTTGCAAAGGAAATCTGCACTACAATGAAGTCTCACTTCCCCCCGGTCAAAAGGGCCATCTGAAAAAAGTGTAAAATCCAGAAAGGCAGGACTGGCCATGGAGAACTGGGAGCCTTGTTATGCTGATGGGCGGGATGTAAATTGCCAACAGACACTCGGGAGAAGTGTATGGTGTTTCCTGAAACATCTAAAAAACAAAGCAACAGAGCCTAGGGCACTTCCACTTATGGTCCTATAGCTTAGGGAAATTAAAATCTAAAAGACACAGCCACCCCAAAGTTTGGGAAGCCTCTGTTTACAAGAACCTCGTTTACAGTACAAGTTCAACAACGCGGAAAGTGAAAAATGGATAAAGAAGTTGTGGTATTTACTTACAAAACAATATCACTCCGCAATGAAATCTATGTCATCAGGCCCGTCGCAGCATAATGAGTGGATTCAGGTACGATGATTCTAACTGAAATAAGTCACACAGAAAAAGAAACATCATAAGATATCACTAATACACGGAATAAAAACTTGGCTACACAGGAACTGAATTCCAAAACAGAACAGGGTCTCAAATTTAGAAAACCAACTTATGCTTGCTTAAGAGGAAAGGTGAGTTGGGGTGCTGCATAAAACCAGAGATTGAAATGAGCACAGATAAAGTTCCTTAAGCCAAATATGGAATAGACAAGAGCTACTCCTTGCTCAACGAAATGGACTCAACACCCCATATTAAACGCCTAAGAATGTACCTGACTAGTAAGTATCTTAAAACCTATGGATTGCTATGTCTCCAAAAGAGAATCAAGCGTGTGTACAGGGGCATAAACGCAGCAGTGATAGGATTGGAGAGGTTCGGTGAGCAAATGAAGACCCTTTGAAGTCATATTGCATGGTACCCATTCCACGGGTCTCAACTCTCCAGGTTTAAGGTATTCTTCCTTCAGCTAAAACATGCATGTGGAACCCAGAGTATGATCAACCGTGTGAATGGGAGACGTGTTCAAATATGTGTCAGTTTTCCTCCCCTGGTACTCGGGTGCAACATTCCAGACGCTTTACTAACACTCTCCCCACTTGGAGAGTCACTGCCTTTAACTTCCTGTTTGGCCCAGTTTGCAATTTCTGCCTAAGATGAACAGGAATATGGAGAACCAATGAGAGACTAGCTGGAGGTGTCTGGACGGGCAAATTTAACTCTCATTACCCACCAGGAAGAGGAAATAACCAAAGGCTCAGCGTGCCATGCCGGAACCAGATTAGGGCCTGAAGCCATCCTGTGGTGTTGCGGCCAGCTCACAAGAAAGCGAGTTGAAGAAAGGAGCTCAGGGGCACTGTAATTCACAAACCTGCAAAGTTATAAATGTCAGCTATCGTCCAAAAATATACTGAAGTAAGGCTGCCAAGAGGACTTGAAAGCGGGGCAGAATTGCAGGAAACCGATTTCAGGAGGTAGACAGGAATTGCATTGAAAGCATAGGAAAAGAGGCAGAACGTCCACAATGATGCACTTGGCCAAAAAGGGTGTATGCGTTTTTTCCTGAATATAGTCAGGAAAAAACGCATACGCCCTTTTTGGCCAACCAAGCAAGCTTGCAAAGGAAATCTGCACTACAATGAAGTCTCACTTTTCCACGGTCAAAAGGGCCATCTGAAAAAAGTGTAAAATCCAGAAAGGCAGGACAGGCCATGGAGAACTGGGAACCTTGTTATGCTGATGGGCGGGATGTATATTGCCAACAGACACTCGGGCGAAGTGTATGGTGTTTCCTGAAACATCTAAAAAACAAAGCAACAAAGCCAAGGGCACTTCCACTTATGGTCCTATAGCTTAGGGAAATTAAAATCAAAAAGACACAGCCACCCCTAAATTTGGGACGGCTGTGTTTATAATAACCTCGTTTACAGTACAAGTTCAATATCGCAGAAAGTGAAAAATGGATAAAGAAGTTGTGCTATTTACGTACAATGCAATATCACATGGCAATGAAATCTATGTCATCAGGCCCGTAACAGCACAATGAGTGGATGCAGGTATGGAGATTCTAACTGAAATAAGTCACACAGAAAAAGAAACATCATAAGATATCACTAATACACGGAATGTAAACTTGGCTACACAGGAACTGAATTACAAAACAGAACTGGGTCTCAAGTTTAGAAAACCAACTTATGCCTGCTTAAGGGGGAAGGTGAGTTGGGGTGCTGCATAAAAGCAGAGTTTGAAATTAGCACAGATACCTTTCCATAAGCCAAATATGTAATAGACAAGACCTACCCCTTGCTCAACGAAATGGATTCAACAATGAGGTATCACCTCACACCTGGTAGAATAGACATCATAGAAAATCTACAAACAAAAAATGCTGGAAAGGGTGTGGAGAAAAGGAACCCTCTTCCACTATTGTTGGGAATATAAATTGATACAGTCATTATGGAGAACAATATGGAATTTCTTAAGAAACTAACAATAGAATTACCATATGATACAGCAATCCCAGTACTGGACATATACCCAGACAAAACCATAAATCAAAAAGAGTCATTCACCGCAATGTTCATTGCATCACTATTTACAATATCGAGGTAATGGAAGCAACCTAAATGCCCACAGACAGACGAATGCATAAAGCTGTGGTACATATATAAAATGGAATATTACTAAGCCATGAAAAGGAATGAAATTGGGTCATTTGTAGAGACGTCGATGGATCTAGAGACTGTCATACAGAGTGAAGTAAGTCAGAAAGAGAAAAACAAATCTTGTATATTCATGCATATATGTGGAACCTAGAAAAACTGTACAGATTAACCATTTTGCAAGGCATAAATAGAGCAACAGATGTAGACAACAAACGTATGGACAACAAGGGGGGAAACCTGTTGGGGGGGTGGTGGTGGGAGGAGTTGAGAGACTGGGATTGGCATGTATACATTTATATGTATAAAATAGATAACCAATAAGAACCTGCTGTATAAAAATATAAAATAAAATTCAAAATTAAAAAGAAATAAAATTTAAAAAATAAAACAGAAAAAACAATTATTCCCTGCACTTACATGTATTTATATGAATAAATTATTTCTATGCTTATATCTGTAAATACAAAAAAGAGGAATAAAATCTACCTTGAACCAAAAACGAAAAAGAGAAAAAAACACAGAACCCACCAGTTACACAGAGGAAAACCGTATCAGGGCACTTGCTCCAGTTGTAAACAATTCTGAAGTTGGTCAGTGGTGGGGAATCGTCTCCCATTCAGCCAGCAGCCCCCACGCAACAA
This sequence comes from Grampus griseus, assembly GCF_964374135.1. Taxonomy (NCBI): domain Eukaryota; kingdom Metazoa; phylum Chordata; class Mammalia; order Artiodactyla; family Delphinidae; genus Grampus; species Grampus griseus. The sequence continues at coordinate 25,112 of NW_028133387.1, forward strand.
GCGTCCTCATTGCAAAGCTGGGGCACCGTGCCGAGGCATCTGTGAGTAAACGTGAGCTGAGCCCCAGGCCAGTTGCTGCTGAACTATTCCCACCCGTCCCAGGTAAAACACCTGAATATATACAAGGACTTGAAAGCCTAGAGGAAGGGTCATAGAGCCACACGAGTGACAGCATGCCGGCCGACTTGGTGCCTGCAGGCCAGCCAGGATGGTCCTGGCCCTGGGTGCTCTTCTGGAAGATTTCCATTTCCCTGCCTGAGATACCCGTCCTGTCCCTGCCCCCACTGCTTTTTTCCTTCCTCACCTCTGCCCAGGGAGAAATTCCAGCAGCAGGTATGGGTGACACATCCTCTTCTTTAGCAGGTGGCAGCCTGGCAACTGCTGCAGAAAGTCCAGCAGAGCCCCACTCACACTGGGCCACCCACAAAGCCGTGGCCTCTCACTCCCTCCCACCAGCCCAGCCCCGAGACTGCTGACAGGGCAGAGAAAATGGCGTCAGGCACGGCTGCAGGGGCTCTTGCTGCCTGGAGTGGTATTTATATTGATCTCAACCCAGGCACACCTGGGGAGGGCTGGCCGGCACGGTAAGGCTGCCCAGGTCAGCCAATCATCACCCCTCAGGGGCTCACAGTTGCAGAAAATGGAACTTGCTGAACGGCCAGGTCCAAGGAACAGGTGTGGGCTCCTGAGAGTCAGGATAGACAAGGGGCTGCAGCTTTGGCTTGTTTTCTAATCATTTTATCTGGCCCATGAGTGGGAGATAACTTCAAGAAAACCCTCTCCTAATGAGAGGAACCCAGGAGTCAGGGAGAGGAGGGGTAGGTGGTGGTTGGAGACAGAGGCCTGGTGCCCCGGGTGCAGTGGAAGTCTCTGGAAGACCAGGTGGAGGGAGGTCTCACGGAGTGATGCCCAGGGACACAGACCTGTCACAGCTGCTGTTTGTTAGTTCAAGTCCTGCTCTGAGGTGCTCTGTGTCAGCTCTGAGCGACAGGTGAGCTGGGGGTGCTCTGCAATGAGGGCTCTGTGCACGGTTCCTGTGTGCCCAGCCCTGCCACGGTACCTGCAAGGGTAGCTCTGTATCCTGGGAGGGGCCTGACCACGAGAGCCCCGTGGGCTGGGGTGGGGGTGGGGTACCTGCCCAGGTGAGCTCCATATTCTGGGATTGGTCTGACCACGAGAGCCCCATGGGCTGCTGGGGACCTGGTAAAGGATGTCAGGACAGTCAGTGAAGCCACCGAGGATATACCTCCAGTTGCTCCTAATTCCTACACCCTGCTGGTCATTCTACCAACCACCAGGACATGGTATTCTGTATTAGTCTTCAATGATGCCTTCTTTTGTATTCCATTAGTCCCAGAGTCACAAGAAATTTTGGCTTGTGAGTGGCAGGACTCAACATACAACTAAAACAATACTTCCGGGCCGTCTGGACCCAAGGGTGCAAAAATTCCCACACCGTCTTTGGGGAAAGCTTAGCTAAAGACCTAAAAGTTCTACCTCTGGAAAAGGAAACCCTCCTTCAATATGCAGACGACATTCTGATCGCCAGCCCTACTAAGGAGGCCTCTGAACTACCAAGCCAATAAAGGATAGAAGTTGTCCAAGAAAAAGCTCAAATATCACAGACTGCGGTGACCTGCCTGGGCTTCATTCTCACAGAAGGTCAGAGAAGCCCATCCCAGGAAAGGGAAGAAACCATTTTCAGCCTTACCCCTTTCTAAAACTAGAAGAGAGCTTAGGGGTTCCTGGGGAGGCCAGGGTTTGCTGCTTCTGGATCCCTAACTACAGTCTACTAGCTGGGCCTCTATATGAAACACTGAAAGGAAAAGATGATGATCCTTTTGAATAGAATCCAGAAGTGGCCTTTCAAGAATGGAAAGAGCAGTCAATTCAGACCCTTGCCCTGGAACTCCCTAATTTAGCTAAACCCTTTGACCTTTACATTCCCGGTGAAAGGTGAATCGCCATTGGAGAATTAGTGCAAAAACTGGGACCACTTGAAATGGAACAATGCAAGAATGCCATCCAGGTAGGATAAGCTACGGTCACTAAGGAGCTTGGCCCACTGCCACATCTGGCCAAGATACTGGCGGTATCTAAAAACCTGGAAATCAGCAGCCCAAAAGGCCACCTCCCTCCTAAGGGAAAAGGACCCCACGTGGTGATCCTAACCACCAACCATGCCCTGAAGTTGCAGGGTTCGCTCCGTGGGCACACCGACCTCGAGTGAGGAGGCCCTCCAACTCCAACATCCAGAGAGATAACCGGGGGCAACAGGGCACCATGACGACTCGTGTGAACATCACTTGACCTGGAGTTTCTCTCATAAAACAACAAGAGTGTGTCCCAAAAGAGTAGACTACTGCTTGCAGGACTTACTGCACCCAGAGGGGAGCTAATAATCTTGGCGGGGGAACCGTATACCACACTGTCACCATAGAAAAGCCTACAGACACCGTGATGATGGTGGCCAATAAGACCGGCTGTACTCCTGTTTACTTCAAAAGGCTGTTGACTCAGTAGCCATCATGGTCCTTATCACCACTGACCCTGGACTGTCTGGGAGTTGAGCGGGCAGGGCTCTGACACCTGGTGCTGTTTGTACGTTAATTCAGGGGCCTAATTGAAGAAAGCGCAGACTACTGGTCAGAGCATCTAGGCTGGCAGAAACGGTCAGCCTAAGGTGGCCGAACAAATGTGGGGCGGGGTGAAACCGGCCCCCACAGCGTCTCTGCACATCTCTTTCCTGGACCCTTAAAGGTCATTAGAATCTATAACACTTCCAATGCTGGTGCTCAGGTGGACGAGCAGGGAGGCAGGGGTCCTGGGGACAATCAACGTCACCGGGAGGCTGCTGGGGAGAAGCTCTGACCCTCGCCCCAGGGTATGAGGGCTCCCAACTCAGCACTCAGCAGTTACAGAAGAAGGGTCTGCACCCTCAGCACTCCAAGAATGAGGAACGGGACAAAAGGCAGAGGAGGGGTTTGTCCCCAGCAAAGCCCATTAAAAATCCCTGGGAGATAAAAATAGAATCTGGGCAATAAAGTCAAGTCTAACCTTTTTTATCCTTTGTGCTTTGTCTAATTTCACGTGCTCCTAGGGTCCCGCATGCAGAGGTTCCACACCCGGCACTTCAGACCAGATTTCCTAGTGCAGAATGGCTGGGTCGACACCTCAGCTCCTGGGGCCCAGTGCAGACTCCACGATATAGAGCCTGAGCTACAGCCAACCCGGCCCTCGAGAGCTCCGCCGCCTCCCTCCCTCCCACTGACTCTGACAGGATCTCTACACAGCAGCCCAGCCCACAGCCCACGGGGTAGTGCATGCTCTCACCTCTCCATTCTCTGATCAAAATATAAAGTTTCCTTTGCTTGTGAACCAAACTCAGTCTCGATCTGTTGGCCCCAATGACACTGGGCAGGGGGACACTTGTTGGGGTCCACTCTGGAGGATCAGTAACAGAAATTGAGACTATTGTAACCTCAATGAACAGATGTGTGAGCCAAACTGTAGTTAACATAGAACAGTGTATAAGGCTCGGGTAAAATAAGATGTTTCTAACACTTCCATTTGATATTTCCATCACTTTTTATAAGCAAGTTCAGTGAAAAGGTTTGTCTTATTTGTCAGGTCAATATTAGAGAAACGAAGTGATTTCTTTCCAAGGATGTACATCTAATAATCTTGGTTAAACCTTCAATCTTGTTTTAAATGCTTTTCCATTGAAAATGATACCTCTCTTTCAGCTCCCCCATTTCTGAGAAGTATAAAATCTTATAATTTATTATTACCAAAGGGGAAAGGTGGGAGGAGGGATAAATTAACAGTTTGGAATTAACACATACACACTGCTATGTATAAAATAGATCATCAACAAGGAACTACTGTATAGCACAGGGAACTACACTCAACATTTTGCAATAACCTATAAGGGGAAATAATCTGAAAAAGAATAGATATTTTTATTGACATCATCTATCAATGATAGTTAAAGTGTAGCCTAAGGGAAGCTGGTGGTGAGTGCTTCTGACCCTGAAGACTTCAATCATCTAAAGTTTGGACTCTGCCTACTTCCCAAGGCCCTTAATGAACATATGTGTAGCCGTAGCTTAAAAAATTCCCCAGTTTGGGTTTCGGGGAGACACTGATTTTGAAAAAGCCCTGGTGTTCTCCTTACATGAATGGGACTCTTCCTACTGCTAAAACATGTCTGTCACACCCAGAGGATGGTATACCGTCTGATCGGGAAGAGCTTGGAAAAGGCATCTCATCTCCTCATCTCCTGGTGCTCTGGTTCACCCCTCCAGCGTCTTTACTAACAGTCTCCCCACTTGGAGATGTCAGCACTGTCAACATCCTGTTGCGTACAGTTTGGAATTTGTCCAGAGGATGAAGCGGAAGGATGAGGAACAATGAGAGACAAGTCCTAGGTGTTCAGACAGGCACATGTCACTCTAATTTCCAATCAGGAAGACGAATTGACCAAAGGCTAGGGTTGCCTATGGAAACAGTATAGGGCTTGAGGAAATCCCGCTGCTTTGTGGCCAGTTCCCATAAACACAAGTTGAACAATGGAACTCAGGGGCAGTAAAATTCACAAAACTGCAGAGTTGAAAATATCCATCACTGAAAAATGTCTTGAGGAAAGTCAGAGAAAAGGACTTGTAAGCAAGGGAGAATGGCAGGAAAGGGATTTGAGGAGGTAGAAAGGACTCGCCATTAAGCACAAGAAAAGGAGCTGAACATTGCCAACATTGCAGTTGGCCAAAAGGGTGTATGCGTTTTTTTCTGTATATATTCAAGAAAAGGGCATACACTTTTTTAGCCAACCAAACAGGTGGGCACTGGAAGTCAATACTACAAAAGATATCACTTCGCATCAGTCAGAAGAGCCATCCTCATAAAGCGTAAACAACAGAAATGCAGGACAGGGCAACGAGAAGAGGGAGCCCTGTGAGACTTATAGTGGAAATGTATATTGCCAACGGCCATTCTGGAGAAGTGTATTGTGTTTACTAAAGCATCTAAAAAATGAGCTACAGAGCATAGGGCACTTGCCCTCATGGGCGTATATCTTGGGAAAAACAAAAATCGAGAGGACACAGGCACCCCAATGTTTACCCCCTCTCTGTTTAAAAGATCCTCGACTAGGATATAACTTAAATGTCTCTGGAGGGAAAAAATGGATAGAGATGTGGTACTTAGGTAGAGTGGAATATTATTCAGCCTGGAAATCAATGAAATATGGCCAGTTGTAACAACTCCGGAGGAGTTACGTATGATCATTCTAAGTGACAGAATTCAAAAAGAAAAAGACACATATCATAAGATATCACTTAAAGGTGGAATCCAAAATGGCTACACATGAAATAAATTACAAAACAAAAACATAGTCAAATATGTAGAAAACACGCATAAGGCTGCTAAACGGGAAAGGTGGGGAGGGGTGAGGCATCATCCAGGAGGTTGAAATTAGCAAAGATACCATTCCAAATACCAAACTGATAATCAACAAGGCCTACACGGTAGCTAAAAGAACTGCACTCAGCACACTCAAGTCACCGGAAAAGAATATATACGACTGGTAAGAATCTGAAAAAGAATTTATTGATGTCTCTCTGTACGTGAATCAAGTGGATGTACAGCAGCAAGAAACAGAGCTTTGAAAATCAGCTGTAACCAATATAGTAATAAATTGAAAAAAATAAACGACAGAGAGACAGAGAAAACCTCTTACAACTTTTCCTCAGGGACGGTGATGCAACATGGATTGAACACATCTAGACCCACAGCAGGATGAGACATAAGGCTGGAAACTGTTTGCGCTAAGAGAAATGTGAGGTTGGGTGAGGAAATGCACACCCTTTAAAGTAATACTACCTGGTACCCATTCAATGGGTCCCAAATCTGCAGGTTCAAGGGATCTTCCTACAGCTAAAACATGCATGGAAAACCCAGAGGACTGTACACCATGTGATCGGGAGATGTGTCTAAAATGCACCTCATTTATCCTCTCCTGGTGCTCCTGTTCACCATTCCAGCCACGCTACTTAGAATCTCCCCACTTGGAGAATCAGTACATTTAAACTTCTGTTTCACACATTTTGCAAATTGTGAGGAGGATGAACGGGAAGAGGGGGAACCAATGAGAGAAGAGTTGTAGGGGTTTGGACGGGCACATATCACTCTAATTTCCCATTAAGAATAAGAATTAAAGAAAGGCTCAGCCTGCCTCGCCGGAGCCAAAATAGGGCCTGAAGCAATCCTGCGGGTTTGAGGCCAGCTCACAAAAGAACAACTTAAAAAATGGAGCTCAGGGTCACTGCAATTCACAAACCTGCAGAGTTATAAATGAAAACTAACGTCCAAAAATATGTTGAGGTAAGGCAAAGAAGAGGATCTGAATGCAAGACAGAATTGCAAGAAACAGATTTCAAGAGATAGATTGGACTCGTCTTTAACGCACATGAAAAGCGGCAGAATTTCGACAATGATGCAGTTGGCCCAAAAGGGTGTATGCGTTTTTTCCTGATTATATCCAGGAAAAAACGCATACGCACTTTATGGGCAACGAAGCAAGCAAGCAATGCAAATGTGCACAACAAAGAAGTCTCACTTCCCACCGGTCAAAAGGGCCATCCTAAAAAATTGTAAAAACCAGAAATGCAGGACAGGCCATGGAGAACAGGGAGCCTTTATACGCTGATGGGCAGTGTGTGAACTGCCGAGAGCCACTCTGGAGAAGTGTATGGTGGTTCCTAAATCATCTAAAAAACAGAGCTACAGAGCATAGGACACTTCCAATCATGGGAGTATATCTAGGGAAGTCTAAAAATCAACAAGACACAAGCACACCACAGTTTAGGGCTACTCTGTTTACAAGAACCTCAACTTCAGTACACCTTAAATATCCCAGGAAAGAGAACAATGGATAAAGAAGACGTGGTACTTATGTACAATGGAATATCTCTTCACCATGAAATCAATGTAATAAGGCTAGTAGAAGGATAAAGAGTGGATTTAGGTCCGATAATACTACTTGAAATAAGTCAAACAGAAAAAGAAACATATCATAAGATATCACTTATAGAGGGAGGGTAAATATGGCTGCACAAGAAATGAATTACAGAACAGAACAGTGTCTCACATTTAGAAAACACACTTATGTCAGCTTAAGGGGAAAGGAGAGGTGGGGTGATGCATAAAACCAGAGTTTGAAATTAGCACAGATACCATTCAATAAACCAAATAGGTATTAGACAAGATCTACACCTTGCTCAATGAACTGGCCTCAACACACCCTATACACCGCAGAGAAATATATCTGAGTAATAAGAATCTTAAAACCCATGTATTGATATATCTCCATAAGGGAATCAAGTGTGTGCAGAGCGGCACAAACACAGCAGTGAAAATGAGCTAAACCCCATTATAGAAATAAATTTTAAAAACAAAACGCAGAAACAATGAAAGAGAGAAAAATTCTTACAAAATTCGCTCAGGGGCTGTGATGCAACCTGGATTGACCACATATAAACCCACAGCTGGATAAGACATAAGGCTGGACACTTGGGGCTGAGAGGATTGGTGAGCTTTGGTGAGCAACTGCCGAAAGTTTAATGCAATACTTCATGCTACTCATTCCAAGGGTCCCAACACTCCAGGTTGAAGGGAATCTTCCTACAGCTAAACCATGCTTGGGAAACCCAGCGACTGGTATACCATATGATCGGGAAAGGTTTCTAAAACACACCTCATTTTTCCTCTTCTGGGGCTCCGGATCGACATTCCAGCCGCTTTACTAACAACATCTCCACATGGAGAGTCAATGCCTTTAAGTTCTGGTATCGCACAGTCTGCAGTTAGTGCGGAGGATGAATGGGAATAGGGGGAACCAGTGAGAAACTAGCTGTAGCGGTTTCAATGGGCACATGTCACTCTAATTTCACATCAGTAAGAAGAATTAACCAAAGGCACAGCAAGGTGCCCCAGAAGAAGAATAGAGCTTCAAGGAATCCTGTGGTTATGGGGCAAGATCACAAAAATAAGAGCTGAAAAATGGAGCTAAGGGCCACTGCAATTCAAAAACCTGCAGAGTTATAAAGGCCAACTATTTTCAAAAAATATATTGAGGTAAGGCTATGAAGAAGCATTGAAAGCAAGGCAGAATTGCAGGAAACCAATTTCAGGAGGTAGACTGGAATTGCATTGAAAACATATGAAGAGAGTCAGAACCTCGACAATGATGCACTTGGCCAAAAAGGGCGTATGTGTTTTTTCCTGAATATAGTCAGGAAAAAACGCATACACACTTTTTGGCCAACCAAGCAAGCTTGCAAAGGAAATCTGCACTACAATGAAGTCTCACTTTCCCCTGGTCAAAACGGCCATCTGAAAAAAGTGTAAAATCCAGAAAGGCACGACAGGCCATGGAGAACTGGGAGCCTTCTTATGCTGATGGGCGGGATGTAAATTGCCAACAGCCACTCTGGAGAAGTGTATGGTGTTTCCTGAAACATCTAAAAAACAAAGCAACAGAGCCTAGGGCACTTCCACTTATGGTCCTATAGTTTAGGGAAATTAAAATCAAAAAGACACAGCCACCCCAAGTTTGGGATGGCTCTGTTTATAAGAACCTCATATACGGTACAAGTTCAATATCGCAGAAAGTGAAAAATGGATAAAGAACTTGTGGTACTTACGTACAATGCAGTATCACTCAGCAATGAAATCTATGTCATCAGGCCCGTAGCAGCATAATGAGTGGATTAAGTACAATGAATCTAACTGAAATAAGTCACACAGAGAAAGAAACATCATAAGATATCACTAATACACGGAATGTAAACTTGGCTACACAGGAACTGAATTCCAAAACAGAACAGGGTCTCAAATTTAGAAAACCAACTTATGCTTGCTTAAGGGGAAAGGTGAGTTGGGGTGCTGCATAAAACCAGAGATTGAAATGAGCACAGATAAAGTTCCTTTAGCCAAATATGAAATAGACAAGACCTACCCCTTGCTCAACGAAATGGATTCAACAATGAGGTATCACCTCACACCTGGTAGAATAGGCTTCATAGAAAATATACAAACAAAAAATGCTGGAAAGGGTGTGGAGAAAAGGAACCCTCTTCCACTATTGTTGGGAATATAAATTGATACAGTCATTATGGAGAACAATATGGAATTTCTTAAGAAACTAACAATAGAATTACCATATGATACAGCAATCCCAGTACTGGACATATACCCAGACAAAACCATAAATCAAAAAGAGTCATTCACCGCAATGTTCATTGCATCACTATTTACAATATCGAGGTAATGGAAGCAACATAAATGCCCACAGACAGACGAATGCATAAAGCTGTGGTACATACATAAAATGGAATATTACTAAGCCATGAAAAGGAATGAAATTGGGTCATTTGTAGAGACGTCGATGGATCTAGAGACTGTCATACAGAGTGAAGTAAGTCAGAAAGAGAAAAACAAATCTTGTATATTCATGCATATATGTGGAACCTAGAAAAACTGTACAGATTAACCATTTTGCAAGGCATAAATAGAGCAACAGATGTAGACAACAAACGCCTAGGGCACTTCCACTTATGGTCCTAAGTGGAAGATCCACTTGGTCCTTCCAACCAAGCAAGCTTGCAAAGGAAATCTGCACTACAATGAAGTCTCACTTCCCCCCGGTCAAAAGGGCCATCTGAAAAAAGTGTAAAATCCAGAAAGGCAGGACAGGCCATGGAGAACTGGGAGCCTTGTTATGCTGATGGGCGGGATGTAAATTGCCAACAGACACTCGGGAGAAGTGTATGGTGTTTCCTGAAACATCTAAAAAACAAAGCAACAGAGCCTAGGGCACTTCCACTTATGGTCCTATAGCTTAGGGAAATTAAAATAAAAAAGACACAGCCACCCCAAAGTTTGGGACGCCTCTGTTTACAAGAACCTCGTTTACAGTACAAGTTCAACATTGCAGAAAGTGAAAAATGGATAAAGAAGTTGTGGTATTTACTTACAAAGCAATATCACTCAGCAATGAAATCTATGTCATCAGGCCCTTAGCAGCACAATGAGTGGATTCAGGTATGATGATTCTAACTGAAATAAGTCACACAGAAAAAGAAACATCATAAGATATCAGTAATACACGGAATGTAAACTTGGCTACACAGGAACTGAATTACAGAACAGAAAAGGGTCTCAAATTTCGAAAACCAACATATGCTTGCTTAAGGGGAAAGGTGAGTTGGGGTGCTGCATAAAACCAGAAATTGAAATGAGCACAGATAAAGTTCCTTAAGCCAAATATGGAATAGACAAGAGCTACTCCTTGCTCAACGAAATGGACTCAACACCGCATATTAAACGCCTAAGAATGTACCTGACTAGTAAGTATCTTAAAACCTATGGATTGCTATGTCTCCGAAAGAGAATCAAGCATGTGTACAGGGGCATAAACGCAGCAGTGATAGGATTGGAGAGGTTCGGTGAGCAAATGAAGACCGTTTGAAGTCATATTGCATGGTACCCATTCCACGGGTTTCAACTACCCAGGTTTAAGGTATTCTTCCTTCAGCTAAAACATGCGTGTGGAACCTAGAGTATGATCAACCATGTGATCGGGAGACGTGTTCAAATATGTCTCAGTTTTCGTACCCTGGTACTCGGGTGCAACATTCCAGACGCTTTACTAACACTCTCCCGACTTGGAGAGTCAGTCCCTTTAACCTCCTGTTTGGCCCAGTTTGGAATTTCTGCGGAAGATGAACAGGAATAGCGAGAACCAATGAGAGACTAGCTGGAGGTGTCTGGACGGGCAAATTTAACTCTCATTTCCCACCAGGAAGAGGAATTAACCAAAGGCTCAGCGTGCCGTGCCGGAACCAGATTAGGGCCTGAAGCCATCCTGCGGTGTTGCGGCCAGCTCAAAAGAAAGCGAGTTGAAGAAAGGAGCTCAGGGGCACTGTAATTCACAAACCTGCAGAGTTATAAATGACAGCTATCGTCCAAAAATAGACTGAAGTAAGGCTGCCAAGAGGACTTGAAAGCGGGGCAGAATTGCAGGAAACCGATTTCAGGAGGTAGACTGGAATTGCATTGAAAGCATAGGAAAAGAGGCAGAACGTCCACAATGATGCACTTGGCCAAAAAGGGCGTATGCGTTTTTTCCTGAATATATTCAGGAAAAAACGCATACGCCCTTTTTGGCCAACCAAGCAAGCTTGCAAAGAAATCTGCACTACAATGAAATCTCACTTCCCCCAGGTCAAAAGGGCCATCTGAAAAAAGTGTAAAATCCAGAAAGGCAGGACAGGCCATGGAGAACTGGGAGCCTTGTTATGCTGATGGGGGGGATGTAAATTGCCAACAGACACTCGGGAGAAGTGTATGGTGTTTCCTAAAACATCTAAAAAACAAAGCAACAGAGCCTAGGGCACTTCCACTTATGGTCCTATAGCTTAGGGAAAATAAATCAAAAAGACACAGCCACCCCAAAGTTTGGGACGCCTCTGTTTACAAGAACCTCGTTTACCGTACAAGTTCAATATCACAGAAAGTGAAAAATGGATAAAGAACTTGTGGTACTTACGTACAATGCAGTATCACTCAGCAATGAAATCTATGTCATCAGGCCCATAGCAGCATAATGAGTGGATTCAGGTACGATGATTCTAACTGAAATAAGTCACACAGAAAAAGAAACATCATAAGATATCACTAATACACGGAATGTAAACTTGGCTACACAGGAACTGAATTCCAAAACAGAACAGGGTCTCAAATTTAGAAAACCAACTTATGCTTGCTTAAGGGGAAAGGTGAGTTGGGGTGCTGCATAAAACCAGAGATTGAAATGAGCACAGATAAAGTTCCTTAAGCCAAATATGGAATAGACAAGAGCTACTCCTGGCTCAACAAAATGGACTCAATACCCCATATTAAACGCCTAAGAATGTACCTGACTAGTAATTATCTTAAAACCTATGGATTGCTATGTCTCCAAAAGAGAATCAAGCGTGTGTACAGGGGCATAAACGCAGCAGTGATAGGATTGGAGAGGTTCAGTGAGCAAATGAAGACCCTTTGAAGTCATATTGCATGGTACCCATTCCACGGGTCTCAACTCTCCAGGTTTAAGGTATTCTTCCTTCAGCTAAAACATGCATGTGGAACCCAGAGTATGATCAACCGTGTGAACGGGAGACGTGTTCAAATATGTCTCAGTTTTCCTCCTCTGGTACTCGGGTGCAACATTCCAGACGCTTTACTAACACTCTCCCCATTTGGAGAGTCAGCGCCTTTAACCTCCTGTTTAGCCCAGTTTGCAATTTCTGCGGAAGATGAACAGGAATAGGGAGAACCAATGAGAGACTAGCTGGAGGTGTCTGGACGGGCAAATTTAACTCTCATTTCCCACCAGGAAGAGGAAATAACCAAAGGCTCACCGTGCCATGCCGGAAGCAGATTAGGGCCTGAAGCCATCCTGCGGTGTTGCGGCCAGCTCACAAGAAAGCGAGTTGAAGAAAGGAGCTCAGGGGCACTGTAATTCACAAACCTGCACAGTTATAAATGACAGCTATCGTCCAAAAATATACTGAAGTAAGGCTGCCAAGAGGACTTGAAAGCGGGGCAGAATTGCAGGAAACCGATTTCAGGAGGTAGACTGGAATTGCATTGAAAGCATAGGAAAAGAGGCAGAACGTCCACAATGATGCACTTGGCCAAAAAGGGCATATGCGTTTTTCCCTGAATATATTCAGGAAAAAACGCATACGCCCTTTTTGGCCAACCAAGCAAGCTTGCAAAGGAAATCTGCACTACAATGAAGTCTCACTTCCCCCCGGTCAAAAGGGCCATCTGAAAAAAGTGTAAAATCCAGAAAGGCAGGACAGGCCATGGAGAACTGGGAGCCTTGTTATGCTGATGGGCGGGATGTAAATTGCCAACAGACAATAGGGAGAAGTGTATGGTGTTTCCTGAAACATCTAAAAAACAAAGCAACAGAGCCTAGGGCACTTCCACTTATGGTCCTATAGCTTAGGGAAATTAAAATAAAAAAGACACAGCCACCCCAAAGTTTGGGATGCCTCTGTTTACAAGAACCTCGTTTACAGTACAAGTTCAACATCGCAGAAAGTGAAAAATGGATAAAGAAGATGTGGTATTTACTTACAAAGCAATATCACTCAGCAATGAAATCTATGTCATCAAGGCCTTAGCAGCACAATGAGTGGATTCAGGTATGATGATTCTAACTGAAATAAGTCACACAGAAAAAGAAACATCCTAAGATATCAGTAATACACGGAATGTAAACTTGGCTACACAGGAACTGAATTACAGAACAGAACAGGGTCTCAAATTTAGAAAACCAACTTATGCTTGCTTAAGTGGAAAGGTGAGTTGGGGTGCTGCATAAAACCAGAAATCGAAATGAGCACAGATAAAGTTCCTTAAGCCAAATATGGAATAGACAAGAGCTACTCCTTGCTCAACGAAATGGACTCAACACCGCATATTAAAGGCCTAAGAATGTACCTGACTAGTAAGTATCTTAAAACCTATGGATTGCTATGTCTCCGAAAGAGAATCAAGCATGTGTACAGGGGCATAAATGCAGCAGTGATAGGATTGGAGAGGTTCGGTGAGCAAATGAAGACCCTTTGAAGTCATATTGCATGGTACCCATTCCACGGGTTTCAACTACCCAGGTTTAAGGTATTCTTCCTTCAGCTAAAACATGCGTGTGGAACCTAGAGTATGATCAACCATGTGATCGGGAGACGTGTTCAAATATGTCTCAGTTTTCGTACCCTGGTACTCGGGTGCAACATTCCAGACGCTTTACTAACACTCTCCCGACTTGGAGAGTCAGTCCCTTTAACCTCCTGTTTGGCCCAGTTTGGAATTTCTGCGGAAGATGAACAGGAATAGCGAGAACCAATGAGAGACTAGCTGGAGGTGTCTGGACGGGCAAATTTAACTCTCATTTCCCACCAGGAAGAGGAATTAACCAAAGGCTCAGCGTGCCGTGCCGGAACCAGATTAGGGCCTGAAGCCATCCTGCGGTGTTGCGGCCAGCTCAAAAGAAAGCGAGTTGAAGAAAGGAGCTCAGGGGCACTGTAATTCACAAACCTGCAGAGTTATAAATGACAGCTATCGTCCAACAATATACTGAAGTAAGGCTGCCAAGAGGACTTGAAAGCGGGGCAGAATTGCAGGAAACCGATTTCAGGAGGTAGACTGGAATTGCATTGAAAGCATAGGAAAAGAGGCAGAACGTCCACAATGATGCACTTGGCCAAAAAGGGCGTATTCGTTTTTTCCTGAATATATTCAGGAAAAAACGCATACGCCCTTTTTGGCCAACCAAGCAAGCTTGCAAAGAAATCTGCACTACAATGAAGTCTCACTTCCCCCCGGTCAAAAGGGCCATCTGAAAAAAGTGTAAAATCCAGAAAGGCAGGACAGGCCATGGAGAACTGGGAGCCTTGTTATGCTGATGGGCGTGATGGAAATTGCCAACAGACACTCGGGAGAAGTGTATGGTGTTTCCTGAAACATCTAAAAAACAAAGAAACAGAGCCTGGGGCACTTCCACTTATGGTCCTATAGCTTAGGGAAATTAAAATCAAAAAGACAAAACCACCCCAAAGTTTGGGACGCCTCTGTTTACAAGAACCTCGTTTACCGTACAAGTTCAATATCACAGAAAGTGAAAAATGGATAAAGAACTTGTGGTACTTACGTACAATGCAGTATCACTCAGCAATGAAATCTATGTCATCAGGCCCGTAGCAGCATAATGAGTGGATTCAGGTACGATGATTCTAACTGAAATAAGTCACACAGCAAAAGAAACATCATAAGATATCACTAATACACGGAAAGTAAACTTGGCTACACATGAACTGAATTGCAAAACAGAACAGGGTGTCAAATTTAGAAAACCAACTTATGCTTGCTTAAGTGGAAAGGTGAGTTGGGGTGCTGCATAAAATCAGAGATCGAAATGAGCACAGATAAAGTTCCTTAAGCCAAATACGGAATAGACAAGAGCTACTCCTTGCTCAACGAAATGGACTCAACACCGCATATTAAACGCCTAAGAATGTACCTGACTAGTAAGTATCTTAAAACCTATGGATTGCTATGTCTCCAAAAGAGAATCAAGCATGTGTACAGGGGCATAAATGCAGCAGTGATAGGATTGGAGAGGTTCGGTGAGCAAATGAAGACCCTTTGAAGTCATATTGCATGGTACCCATTCCACGGGTCTCAACTCTCCAGGTTTAAGGTATTCTTCCTTCAGCTAAAACATGCATGTGGAACCCAGAGTATGATCAACCGTGTGAACGGGAGACGTGTTCAAATATGTCTCAGTTTTCCTCCTCTGGTACTCGGGTGCAACATTCCAGACGCTTTACTAACACTCTCCCCACTTGGAGAATCAGTCCCTTTAAACTCCTGTTTGGCCCAGTTTGCAATTTCTGCGGAAGATGAAAAGGAATAGAGAGAACCAATGAGAGACTAGCTGGAGGTGGCTGGACGGGCAAATTTAACTCTCATTTCCCACCAGGAAGAGGAAATAACCAAAGGCTCAGCGTGCCGTGCCGGAACCAGATTAGGGCCTGAAGCCATCCTGCGGTGTTGCGGCCAGCTCAAAAGAAAGTGAGTTGAAGAAAGGAGCTCAGGGGCACTGTAATTCACAAACCTGCACAGTTATAAATGACAGCTATCATCCAAAAATAGACTAAAGTAAGGCTGCCAAGAGGACTTGAAAGCGGGGCAGAATTGCAGGAAACCGATTTCAGGAGGTAGACTGCAATTGCATTGAAAGCATAGGAAAAGAGGCAGAACGTCCACAATGATGCACTTGGCCAAAAAGGGCGTATGCGTTTTTTCCTGAATATATTCAGGAAAAAACGCATACGCCCTTTTTGGCCAACCAAGCAAGCTTGCAAAGGAAATCTGCACTACAATGAAGTCTCACTTCCCCCCGGTCAAAAGGGCCATCTGAAAAAAGTGTAAAATCCAGAAAGGCAGGACAGGCCATGGAGAACTGGGAGCCTTGTTATGCTGATGGGCGGGATGGAAATTGCCAACAGACACTCGGGAGAAGTGTATGGTGTTTCCTGAAACATCTAAAAAACAAAGCAACAGAGCCTAGGGCACTTCCACTTATGGTCCTATAGCTTAGGGAAATTAAAATCAAAAAGACACAGCCACCCCAAAGTTTGGGACGCCTCTGTTTACAAGAACCTCGTTTACCGTACAAGTTCAATATCACAGAAAGTGAAAAATGGATAAAGAACTTGTGGTACTTACGTACAATGCAGTATCACTCAGCAATGAAATCTATGTCATCAGGCCCGTAGCAGCATATAGAGTGGATTCAGGTACGATGATTCTAACTGAAATAAGTCACACAGAAAAAGAAACATCATAAGATATCACTAATACACGGAATGTAAACTTGGCTATACAAGAACTGAATTCCAAAACAGAACAGGGTCTCAAATTTAGAAAACCAACTTATGCTTTCTTAAGGGGAAAGGTGAGTTGGGGTGCTGCATAAAACCAGAGATTGAAATGAGCACAGATAAAGTTCCTTAAGCCAAATATGGAATAGACAAGAGCTACTCCTTGCTCAACGAAATGGACTCAACCCCGCATATTAAACGCCTAAGAATGTACCTGACTAGAAAGTATCTTAAAACCTATGGATTGCTATGTCTCCAAAAGAGAATCAAGCATGTGTCCAGGGGCATAAATGCAGCAGTGATAGGATTGGAGAGGTTCGGTGAGCAAATGAAGACCCTTTGAAGTCATATTGCATGGTACCCATTCCACGGGTCTCAACTCTCCAGGTTTAAGGTATTCTTCCTTCAGCTAAAACATGCATGTGGAACCCAGAGTATGATCAACCGTGTGAACGGGAGACGTGTTCAAATATGTCTCAGTTTTCCTCCTCTGGTACTCGGGTGCAACATTCCAGACGCTTTACTAACACTCTCCCCACTTGGAGAATCAGTCCCTTTAAACTCCTGTTTGGCCCAGTTTGCAATTTCTGCGGAAGATGAAAAGGAATAGAGAGAACCAATGAGAGACTAGCTGGAGGTGGCTGGACGGGCAAATTTAACTCTCATTTCCCACCAGGAAGAGGAAATAACCAAAGGCTCAGCGTGCCGTGCCGGAACCAGATTAGGGCCTGAAGCCATCCTGCGGTGTTGCGGCCAGCTCACAAGAAAGCGAGTTGAAGAAAGGAGCTCAGGGGCACTGTAATTCACAAACCTGCACAGTTATAAATGACAGCTATCATCCAAAAATAGACTAAAGTAAGGCTGCCAAGAGGACTTGAAAGCGGGGCAGAATTGCAGGAAACCGATTTCAGGAGGTAGACTGGAATTGCATTGAAAGCATAGGAAAAGAGGCAGAACGTCCACAATGATGCACTTGGCCAAAAAGGGCGTATGCGTTTTTCCCTGAATATATTTAGGAAAAAACGCATACGCCCTTTTTGGCCAACCAAGCAAGCTTGCAAAGGAAATCTGCACTACAATGAAGTCTCACTTCCCCCCGGTCAAAAGGGCCATCTGAAAAAAGTGTAAAATCCAGAAAGGCAGGACAGGCCATGGAGAACTGGGAGCCTTGTTATGCTGATGGGCGGGATGTAAATTGCCAACAGACAATAGGGAGAAGTGTATGGTGTTTCCTGAAACATCTAAAAAACAAAGCAACAGAGCCTAGGGCACTTCCACTTATGGTCCTATAGCTTAGGGAAATTAAAATAAAAAAGACACAGCCATCCCAAAGTTTGGGATGCCTCTGTTTACAAGAACCTCGTTTACAGTACAAGTTCAAGATCGCAGAAAGTGAAAAATGGATAAAGAAGATGTGGTATATACTTACAAAGCAATATCACTCAGCAATGAAATCTATGTCATCAGGCTCTTAGCAGCACAATGAGTGGATTCAGGTATGATGATTCTAACTGAAATAAGTCACACAGAAAAAGAAACATCATAAGATATCACTAATACACGGAATGTAAACTTGGCTACACAGGAACTGAATTACAGAACAGAACAGGGTCTCAAATTTAGAAAACCAACTTATGCTTGCTTAAGAGGAAAGGTGAGTTGGGGTGCTGCATAAAACCAGAGATTGAAATGAGCACAGATAAAGTTCCTTAAGCCAAATATGGAATAGACAAGAGCTACTCCTTGCTCAACGAAATGGACTCAACACCGCATATTAAACGCCTAAGAATGTACCTGACTAGTAAGTATCTTAAAACCTATGGATTGCTATGTCTCCGAAAGAGAATCAAGCATGTGTACAGGGGCATAAACGCAGCAGTGATAGGATTGGAGAGGTTCGGTGAGCAAATGAAGACCCTTTGAAGTCATATTGCATGGTACCCATTCCACGGGTTTCAACTACCCAGGTTTAAGGTATTCTTCCTTCAGCTAAAACATGCATGTGGAACCTAGAGTATGATCAACCATGTGATCGGGAGACGTGTTCAAATATGTCTCAGTTTTCCTCCCCTGGTACTCGGGTGCAACATTCCAGACGCTTTACTAACACTCTCCCGACTTGGAGAATCAGTCCCTTTAACCTCCTGTTTGGCCCAGTTTGCAATTTCTGCGGAAGATGAAAAGGAATAGCGAGAACCAATGAGAGACTAGCTGGAGGTGGCTGGACGGGCAAATTTAACTCTCATTTCCCACCAGGAAGAGGAAATAACCAAAGGCTCAGCGTGCCGTGCCGGAACCAGATTAGGGCCTGAAGCCATCCTGCGGTGTTGCGGCAAGCTCAAAAGAAAGCGAGTTGAAGAAAGGAGCTCAGGGGCACTGTAATTCACAAACCTGCACAGTTATAAATGACAGCTATCATCCAAAAATAGACTAAAGTAAGGCTGCCAAGAGGACTTGAAAGCGGGGCAGAATTGCAGGAAACCGATTTCAGGAGGTAGACTGGAATTGCATTGAAAGCATAGGAAAAGAGGCAGAACGTCCACAATGATGCACTTGGCCAAAAAGGGCGTATGCGTTTTTTCCTGAATATATTCAGGAAAAAACGCATACGCCCTTTTTGGCCAACCAAGCAAACTTGCAAAGGAAATCTGCACTACAATGAAGTCTCACTTCCCCCCGGTCAAAAGGGCCATCTGAAAAAAGTGTAAAATCCAGAAAGGCAGGACAGGCCATGGAGAACTGGGAGCCTTGTTATGCTGATGGGCGGGATGTAAATTGCCAACAGACACTCGGGAGAAGTGTATGGTGTTTCCTGAAACATCTAAAAAACAAAGCAACAGAGCCTAGGGCACTTCCACTTATGGTCCTATAGCTTAGGGAAATTAAAATCAAAAAGACACAGCCACCCCAAAGTTTGGGACGCCTCTGTTTACAAGAACCTCGTTTACCGTACAAGTTCAATATCACAGAAAGTGAAAAATGGATAAAGAACTTGTGGTACTTACGTACAATGCAGTATCACTCAGCAATGAAATCTATGTCATCAGGCCCGTAGCAGCATAATGAGTGGATTCAGGTACGATGATTCTAACTGAAATAAGTCACACAGAAAAAGAAACATCATAAGACATCACTAATACACGGAATGTAACCTTGGCTACAGAGGAACTGAATTACAGAACAGAACAGGGTCTCAAATTTAGAAAACCAACTTATGCTTGCTTAAGGGGAAATGTGAGTTGGGGTGCTGCATAAAACCAGAGATTGAAATGAGCACAGATAAAGTTCCTTAAGCCAAATATGGAATAGACAAGAGCTACTCCTTGCTCAACGAAATGGACTCAAAACCGCATATTAAACGCCTAAGAATGTACCTGACTAGTAAGTATCTTAAAACCTATGGATTGCTATGTATCCGAAAGAGAATCAAGCATGTGTACAGGGGCATAAACGCAGCAGTGATAGGATTGGAGAGGTTCGGTGAGCAAATGAAGACCCTTTGAAGTCATATTGCATGGTACCCATTCCACGGGTCTCAACTCTCCAGGTTTAAGGTATTCTTCCTTCAGCTAAAACATGCATGTGGAACCCAGAGTATGATCAACCGTGTGAACGGGAGACGTGTTCAAATATATCTCAGTTTTCCTCCCCTGGTACTCAGGTGCAACATTCCAGACGCTTTACTAACACTCTCCCCACTTGGACAGTCAGCGCCTTTAACCTCCTGTTTGGTCCAGTTTGCAATTTCTGCGGAAGTTGAACAGGAATAGGGAGAACCAATGAGAGACTAGCTGGAGGTGTCTGGACGGGCAAATTTAACTCTCATTTCCCACCAGGAAGAGGAAATAACCAAAGGCTCAGCGTGCCGTGCCGGAACCAGATTAGGGCCTGAAGCCATCCTGCGGTGTTGCGGCCAGCTCACAAGAAAGCGAGTTGAAGAAAGGAGCTCAGGGGCACTGTAATTCACAAACCTGCACAGTTATAAATGACAGCTATCGTCCAAAAATATACTGAAGTAAGGCTGCCAAGAGGACTTGAAAGCGGGGCAGAATTGCAGGAAACCGATTTCAGGAGGTAGACTGGAATTGCATTGAAAGCATAGGAAAAGAGGCAGAACGTCCACAATGATGCACTTGGCCAAAAAGGGCATATGCGTTTTTCCCTGAATATATTCAGGAAAAAACGCATACGCCCTTTTTGGCCAACCAAGCAAGCTTGCAAAGGAAATCTGCACTACAATGAAGTCTCACTTCCCCCCGGTCAAAAGGGCCATCTGAAAAAAGTGTAAAATCCAGAAAGGCAGGACAGGCCATGGAGAACTGGGAGCCTTGTTATGCTGATGGGCGGGATGTAAATTGCCAACAGACAATAGGGAGAAGTGTATGGTGTTTCCTGAAACATCTAAAAAACAAAGCAACAGAGCCTAGGACACTTCCACTTATGGTCCTATAGCTTAGGGAAATTAAAATAAAAAAGACACAGCCACCCCAAAGTTTGGGATGCCTCTGTTTACAAGAACCTCGTTTACAGTACAAGTTCAACATCGCAGAAAGTGAAAAATGGATAAAGAAGATGTGGTATTTACTTACAAAGCAATATCACTCATCAATGAAATCTATGTCATCAGGCTCTTAGCAGCACAATGAGTGGATTGAGGTATGATGATTCTAACTGAAATAAGTCACACAGAAAAAGAAACATCATAAGATATCACTAATACACGGAATGTAAACTTGGCTACACAGGAACTGAATTACAGAACAGAACAGGGTCTCAAATTTAGAAAACCAACTTATGCTTGCTTAAGAGGAAAGGTGAGTTGGGGTGCTGCATAAAACCAGAGATTGAAATGAGCACAGATAAAGTTCCTTAAGCCAAATATGGAATAGACAAGAGCTACTCCTTGCTCAACGAAATGGACTCAACACCGCATATTAAACGCCTAAGAATGTACCTGACTAGTAAGTATCTTAAAACCTATGGATTGCTATGTCTCCGAAAGAGAATCAAGCATGTGTACAGGGGCATAAACGCAGCAGTGATAGGATTGGAGAGGTTCGGTGAGCAAATGAAGACCCTTTGAAGTCATATTGCATGGTACCCATTCCACGGGTTTCAACTACCCAGGTTTAAGGTATTCTTCCTTCAGCTAAAACATGCATGTGGAACCTAGAGTATGATCAACCATGTGATCGGGAGACGTGTTCAAATATGTCTCAGTTTTCCTCCCCTGGTACTCGGGTGCAACATTCCAGACGCTTTACTAACACTCTCCCGACTTGGAGAATCAGTCCCTTTAACCTCCTGTTTGGCCCAGTTTGCAATTTCTGCGGAAGATGAAAAGGAATAGCGAGAACCAATGAGAGACTAGCTGGAGGTGGCTGGACGGGCAAATTTAACTCTCATTTCCCACCAGGAAGAGGAAATAACCAAAGGCTCAGCGTGCCGTGCCGGAACCAGATTAGGGCCTGAAGCCATCCTGCGGTGTTGCGGCAAGCTCAAAAGAAAGCGAGTTGAAGAAAGGAGCTCAGGGGCACTGTAATTCACAAACCTGCACAGTTATAAATGACAGCTATCATCCAAAAATAGACTAAAGTAAGGCTGCCAAGAGGACTTGAAAGCGGGGCAGAATTGCAGGAAACCGATTTCAGGAGGTAGACTGGAATTGCATTGAAAGCATAGGAAAAGAGGCAGAACGTCCACAATGATGCACTTGGCCAAAAAGGGCGTATGCGTTTTTTCCTGAATATATTCAGGAAAAAACGCATACGCCCTTTTTGGCCAACCAAGCAAACTTGCAAAGGAAATCTGCACTACAATGAAGTCTCACTTCCCCCCGGTCAAAAGGGCCATCTGAAAAAAGTGTAAAATCCAGAAAGGCAGGACAGGCCATGGAGAACTGGGAGCCTTGTTATGCTGATGGGCGGGATGTAAATTGCCAACAGACACTCGGGAGAAGTGTATGGTGTTTCCTGAAACATCTAAAAAACAAAGCAACAGAGCCTAGGGCACTTCCACTTATGGTCCTATAGCTTAGGGAAATTAAAATCAAAAAGACACAGCCACCCCAAAGTTTGGGACGCCTCTGTTTACAAGAACCTCGTTTACCGTACAAGTTCAATATCACAGAAAGTGAAAAATGGATAAAGAACTTGTGGTACTTACGTACAATGCAGTATCACTCAGCAATGAAATCTATGTCATCAGGCCCGTAGCAGCATAATGAGTGGATTCAGGTACGATGATTCTAACTGAAATAAGTCACACAGAAAAAGAAACATCATAAGACATCACTAATACACGGAATGTAACCTTGGCTACAGAGGAACTGAATTACAGAACAGAACAGGGTCTCAAATTTAGAAAACCAACTTATGCTTGCTTAAGGGGAAATGTGAGTTGGGGTGCTGCATAAAACCAGAGATTGAAATGAGCACAGATAAAGTTCCTTAAGCCAAATATGGAATAGACAAGAGCTACTCCTTGCTCAACGAAATGGACTCAAAACCGCATATTAAACGCCTAAGAATGTACCTGACTAGTAAGTATCTTAAAACCTATGGATTGCTATGTATCCGAAAGAGAATCAAGCATGTGTACAGGGGCATAAACGCAGCAGTGATAGGATTGGAGAGGTTCGGTGAGCAAATGAAGACCCTTTGAAGTCATATTGCATGGTACCCATTCCACGGGTCTCAACTCTCCAGGTTTAAGGTATTCTTCCTTCAGCTAAAACATGCATGTGGAACCCAGAGTATGATCAACCGTGTGAACGGGAGACGTGTTCAAATATATCTCAGTTTTCCTCCCCTGGTACTCAGGTGCAACATTCCAGACGCTTTACTAACACTCTCCCCACTTGGACAGTCAGCGCCTTTAACCTCCTGTTTGGTCCAGTTTGCAATTTCTGCGGAAGTTGAACAGGAATAGGGAGAACCAATGAGAGACTAGCTGGAGGTGTCTGGACGGGCAAATTTAACTCTCATTTCCCACCAGGAAGAGGAAATAACCAAAGGCTCAGCGTGCCGTGCCGGAACCAGATTAGGGCCTGAAGCCATCCTGCGGTGTTGCGGCCAGCTCACAAGAAAGCGAGTTGAAGAAAGGAGCTCAGGGGCACTGTAATTCACAAACCTGCACAGTTATAAATGACAGCTATCGTCCAAAAATATACTGAAGTAAGGCTGCCAAGAGGACTTGAAAGCGGGGCAGAATTGCAGGAAACCGATTTCAGGAGGTAGACTGGAATTGCATTGAAAGCATAGGAAAAGAGGCAGAACGTCCACAATGATGCACTTGGCCAAAAAGGGCATATGCGTTTTTCCCTGAATATATTCAGGAAAAAACGCATACGCCCTTTTTGGCCAACCAAGCAAGCTTGCAAAGGAAATCTGCACTACAATGAAGTCTCACTTCCCCCCGGTCAAAAGGGCCATCTGAAAAAAGTGTAAAATCCAGAAAGGCAGGACAGGCCATGGAGAACTGGGAGCCTTGTTATGCTGATGGGCGGGATGTAAATTGCCAACAGACAATAGGGAGAAGTGTATGGTGTTTCCTGAAACATCTAAAAAACAAAGCAACAGAGCCTAGGGCACTTCCACTTATGGTCCTATAGCTTAGGGAAATTAAAATAAAAAAGACACAGCCACCCCAAAGTTTGGGATGCCTCTGTTTACAAGAACCTCGTTTACAGTACAAGTTCAACATCGCAGAAAGTGAAAAATGGATAAAGAAGATGTGGTATTTACTTACAAAGCAATATCACTCATCAATGAAATCTATGTCATCAGGCTCTTAGCAGCACAATGAGTGGATTGAGGTATGATGATTCTAACTGAAATAAGTCACACAGAAAAAGAAACATCATAAGATATCACTAATACACGGAATGTAAACTTGGCTACACAGGAACTGAATTACAGAACAGAACAGGGTCTCAAATTTAGAAAACCAACTTATGCTTGCTTAAGAGGAAAGGTGAGTTGGGGTGCTGCATAAAACCAGAGATTGAAATGAGCACAGATAAAGTTCCTTAAGCCAAATATGGAATAGACAAGAGCTACTCCTTGCTCAACGAAATGGACTCAACACCGCATATTAAACGCCTAAGAATGTACCTGACTAGTAAGTATCTTAAAACCTATGGATTGCTATGTCTCCGAAAGAGAATCAAGCATGTGTACAGGGGCATAAACGCAGCAGTGATAGGATTGGAGAGGTTCGGTGAGCAAATGAAGACCCTTTGAAGTCATATTGCATGGTACCCATTCCACGGGTCTCAACTCTCCAGGTTTAAGGTATTCTTCCTTCAGCTAAAACATGCATGTGGAACCTAGAGTATGATCAACCATGTGATCGGGAGACGTGTTCAAATATGTCTCAGTTTTCCTTCCCTGGTACTCGGGTGCAACATTCCAGACGCTTTACTAACACTCTCCCGACTTGGAGAATCAGTCCCTTTAACCTCCTGTTTGGCCCAGTTTGCAATTTCTGCGGAAGATGAAAAGGAATAGCGAGAACCAATGAGAGACTAGCTGGAGGTGGCTGGACGGGCAAATTTAACTCTCATTTCCCACCAGGAAGAGGAAATAACCAAAGGCTCAGCGTGCCGTGCCGGAACCAGATTAGGGCCTGAAGCCATCCAGCGGTGTTGCGGCCAGCTCACAAGAAAGCGAGTTGAAGAAAGGAGCTCAGGGGCACTGTAATTCACAAACCTGCACAGTTATAAATGACAGCTATCATCCAAAAATAGACTAAAGTAAGGCTGCCAAGAGGACTTGAAAGCGGGGCAGAATTGCAGGAAACCGATTTCAGGAGGTAGACTGGAATTGCATTGAAAGCATAGGAAAAGAGGCAGAACGTCCACAATGATGCACTTGGCCAAAAAGGGCATATGCGTTTTTCCCTGAATATATTCAGGAAAAAACGCATACGCCCTTTTTGGCCAACCAAGCAAGCTTGCAAAGGAAATCTGCACTACAATGAAGTCTCACTTCCCCCCGGTCAAAAGGGCCATCTGAAAAAAGTGTAAAATCCAGAAAGGCAGGACAGGCCATGGAGAACTGGGAGCCTTGTTATGCTGATGGGCGGGATGTAAATTGCCAACAGACAATAGGGAGAAGTGTATGGTGTTTCCTGAAACATCTAAAAAACAAAGCAACAGAGCCTAGGGCACTTCCACTTATGGTCCTATTGCTTAGGGAAATTAAAATAAAAAAGACACAGCCATCCCAAAGTTTGGGATGCCTCTGTTTACAAGAACCTCGTTTACAGTACAAGTTCAACATCGCAGAAAGTGAAAAATGGATAAAGAAGATGTGGTATTTACTTACAAAGCAATATCACTCAGCAATGAAATCTATGTCATCAGGCTCTTAGCAGCACAATGAGTGGATTCAGGTATGATGATTCTAACTGAAATAAGTCACACAGAAAAAGAAACATCATAAGATATCACTAATACACGGAATGTAAACTTGGCTACACAGGAACTGAATTACAGAACAGAACAGGGTCTCAAATTTAGAAAACCTACTTATGCTTGCTTAAGAGGAAAGGTGAGTTGGGGTGCTGCATAAAACCAGAGATTGAAATGAGCACAGATAAATTTCCTTAAGCCAAATATGGAATAGACAAGAGCTACTCCTTGCTCAACGAAATGGACTCAACACCGCATATTAAACGCCTAAGAATGTACCTGACTAGTAAGTATCTTAAAACCTATGGATTGCTATGTCTCCGAAAGAGAATCAAGCATGTGTACAGGGGCATAAACGCAGCAGTGATAGGATTGGAGAGGTTCGGTGAGCAAATGAAGACCCTTTGAAGTCATATTGCATGGTACCCATTCCACGGGTTTCAACTACCCAGGTTTAAGGTATTCTTCCTTCAGCTAAAACATGCATGTGGAACCTAGAGTATGATCAACCATGTGATCGGGAGACGTGTTCAAATATGTCTCAGTTTTCCTCCCCTGGTACTCGGGTGCAACATTCCAGACGCTTTACTAACACTCTCCCGACTTGGAGAATCAGTCCCTTTAACCTCCTGTTTGGCCCAGTTTGCAATTTCTGCGGAAGATGAAAAGGAATAGCGAGAACCAATGAGAGACTAGCTGGAGGTGGCTGGACGGGAAAATTTAACTCTCATTTCCCACCAGGAAGAGGAAATAACCAAAGGCTCAGCGTGCCGTGCCGGAACCAGATTAGGGCCTGAAGCCATCCTGCGGTGTTGCGGCCAGCTCACAAGAAAGCGAGTTGAAGAAAGGAGCTCAGGGGCACTGTAATTCACAAACCTGCACAGTTATAAATGACAGCTATCATCCAAAAATAGACTAAAGTAAGGCTGCCAAGAGGACTTGAAAGCGGGGCAGAATTGCAGGAAACCGATTTCAGGAGGTAGACTGGAATTGCATTGAAAGCATAGGAAAAGAGGCAGAACGTCCACAATGATGCACTTGGCCAAAAAGGGCGTATGTGTTTTTTCCTGAATATATTCAGGAAAAAACGCATACGCCCTTTTTGGCCAACCAAGCAAACTTGCAAAGGAAATCTGCACTACAATGAAGTCTCACTTCCCCCCGGTCAAAAGGGCCATCTGAAAAAAGTGTAAAATCCAGAAAGGCAGGACAGGCCATGGAGAACTGGGAGCCTTGTTATGCTGATGGGCAGGATGTAAATTGCCAACAGACACTCGGGAGAAGTGTATGGTGTTTCCTGAAACATCTAAAAAACAAAGCAACAGAGCCTAGGGCACTTCCACTTATGGTCCTATAGCTTAGGGAAATTAAAATCAAAAAGACACAGCCACCCCAAAGTTTGGGACGCCTCTGTTTACAAGAACGTCGTTTACCGTACAAGTTCAATATCACAGAAAGTGAAAAATGGATAAAGAACTTGTGGTACTTACGTACAATGCAGTATCACTCAGCAATGAAATCTATGTCATCAGGCCCGTAGCAGCATAATGAGTGGATTCAGGTACGATGATTCTAACTGAAATAAGTCACACAGAAAAAGAAACATCATAAGACATCACTAATACACGGAATGTAAACTTGGCTACACAGGAACTGAATTCCAAAACAGAACAGGGTCTCAAATTTAGAAAACCAACTTATGCTTGCTTAAGGGGAAAGGTGAGTTGGGGTGCTGCATAAAACCAGAGATTGAAATGAGCACAGATAAAGTTCCTTAAGCCAAATATGGAATAGACAAGAGCTACTCCTTGCTCAACGAAATGGACTCAACACCCCATATTAAACGCCTAAGAATGTACCTGACTAGTAAGTATCTTAAAACCTATGGATTGCTATGTCTCCGAAAGAGAACCAAGCATGTGTACAGGGCCATAAATGCAGCAGTGATAGGATTGGAGAGGTTCGGTGAGCAAATGAAGACCCTTTGAAGTCAATTTGCATGGTACCCATTCCACGGGTCTCAACTACCCATGTTTAAGGTATTCTTCCTTCAGCTAAAACATGCATGTGGAACCCAGAGTATGATCAACCGTGTGAACGGGAGACGTGTTCAAATATGTCTCAGTTTTCCTCCCCTGGTACTCAGGTGCAACATTCCAGACGCTTTACTAACACTCTCCCCACTTGGAGAGTCAGCGCCTTTAACCTCCTGTTTGGCCCAGTTTGCAATTTCTGCGGAAGATGAATAGGAATAGGGAGAACCAATGAGAGACTAGCTGGAGGTGTCTGGACGGGCAAATTTAACTCTCATTTCCCACCAGGAAGAGGAAATAACCAAAGGCTCAGCGTGCCGTGCCGGAACCAGATTAGGGCCTGAAGCCATCCTGCGGTGTTGGGGCCAGGTCACAAGAAAGCGAGTTGAAGAAAGGAGTTCAGGGGCACTGTAATTCACAAACCTGCAGAGTTATAAATGACAGCTATCGTCCAAAAATATACTGAAGTAAGGCTGCCAAGAGGACTTGAAAGCGGGGCAGAATTGAAGGAAACCGATTTCAGGAGGTAGACTGGAATTGCATTGAAAGCATAGGAAAAGAGGCAGAACGTCCACAATGATGCACTTGGCCAAAAAGGGCGTACGCGTTTTTTCCTGAATATATTCAGGGAAAAACGCATACGCCCTTTTTGGCCAACCAAGCAAGCTTGCAAAGGAAATCTGCACTACAATGAAGTCTCACTTCCCCCCTGGTCAAAAGGGCCATCTGAAAAAAGTGTAAAATCCAGAAAGGCAGGACAGGCCATGGAGAACTGGGAGCCTTGTTATGATGATGGGCGGGATGTAAATTGCCAACAGACACTCCGGAGAAGTGTATGGTGTTTCCTGAAACATCTAAAAAACAAAGCAACAGAGCCTAGGGCATTTCCACTTATGGTCCTATAGCTTAGGGAAATTAAAATCAAAAAGACACAGCCACCCCAAAGTTTGGGACGCCTGTGTTTACAAGAACCTCGTTTACAGTACAAGTTCAACATCGCAGAAAGTGAAAAATTGATAAAGAAGTTTTGGTATTTACTTACAAAGCAATATCACTCAGCAATGAAATCTATGTCATCAGGCCCTTAGCAGGACAATGAGTGGATTCAGGTATGATGATTCTAACTGAAATAAGTCACACAGAAAAAGAAACATCATAAGATATCAGTAATACACGGAATGTAACCTTGGCTACAGAGGAACTGAATTACAGAACAGAACAGGGTCTCAAATTTAGAAAACCAACTTATGCTTGCTTAAGGGGAAATGTGAGTTGGGGTGCTGCATAAAACCAGAGATTGAAATGAGCACAGATAAAGTTCCTTAAGCCAAATATGGAATAGACAAGAGCTACTCCTTGCTCAACGAAATGGACTCAAAACCGCATATTAAACGCCTAAGAATGTACCTGACTAGTAAGTATCTTAAAACCTATGGATTGCTATGTATCCGAAAGAGAATCAAGCATGTGTACAGGGGCATAAACGCAGCAGTGATAGGATTGGAGAGGTTCGGTGAGCAAATGAAGACCCTTTGAAGTCATATTGCATGGTACCCATTCCACGGGTCTCAACTCTCCAGGTTTAAGGTATTCTTCCTTCAGCTAAAACATGCATGTGGAACCCAGAGTATGATCAACCATGTGAACGGGAGACGTGTTCAAATATGTCTCAGTTTTCCTCCCATGGTACTCGGGTGCAACATTCCAGACGCTTTACTAACACTCTCCCGATTTGGAGAGTCAGCGCCTTTAACCTCCTGTTTGGCCCAGTTTGCAATTTCTGCGGAAGATGAACAGGAATAGGGAGAACCAATGAGAGACTAGCTGGAGGTGTCTGGACGGGCAAATTTAACTCTCATTTCCCACCAGGAAGAGGAAATAACCAAAGGGTCAGCGTGCCGTGCCGGAACCAGATTAGGGCCTGAAGCCATCCTGCGGTGTTGCGGCCAGCTCAAAAGAAAGCGAGTTGAAGAAATGAGCTCAGGGGCACTGTAATTCACAAACCTGCAGAGTTATAAATGACAGCTATCGTCCAAAAATAGACTGAAGTAAGGCTGCCAAGAGGACTTGAAAGCGGGGCAGAATTGCAGGAAACCGATTTCAGGAGGTAGACTGGAATTGCATTGAAAGCATAGGAAAAGAGGCAGAACGTCCACAATGATGCACTTGGACAAAAAGGGCGTATGCGTTTTTTCCTGAATATATTCAGGAAAAAACGCATACGCCATTTTTGGCCAACCAAGCAAGCTTGCAAAGGAAATCTGCACTACAATGAAGTCTCACTTCCCCCCGGTCAAAAGGGCCATCTGAAAAAAGTGTAAAATCCAGAAAGGCAGGACAGGCCATGGAGAACTGGGAGCCTTGTTATGCTGATGGGCGGGATGTAAATTGCCAACAGCCGCTCTGTAGAAGTGTATGGTGTTTCCTGAAACATCTAAAAAACAAAGCAACAGAGCCTAGGGCACTTCCACTTATGGTCCTATAGCTTAGGGAAATTAAAATCAAAAAGACACAGCCACCCCTAAATTTGGGACGGCTCTTTTTACAGAAATCTCTTCTACGGCACAAGTTAAATATCCCAGAGAGCAAATAATGGATAAAGAAGTTGCGGTACTTATTTACAACAGAATACCACTCAGCAATGAAATCTATGTCACCAGACCCGTACCAGCATAATGAGTGGATTGAGGCACGATGATTCTACGTGAAATAAGTCACACAGAAAAAGAAACATCATAAGGTATCACTAATACACAGAATGTGAACTTGGCTACACATGAACTGAATTACAAAACAGAACAGGGTCTCAAGTTTAGAAAACCAACTTATGCCTGCTTAAGGGGGAAGGTGAGTTGGGGTGCTGCATAAAAGCAGAGTTTGAAATTAACACAGATACCGTTCCATAAGCCAAATATGTAATAGACAAGACCTACCCCTTGCTCAACGAAATGGATTCAACAATGAGGTATCACCTCACACCTGGTAGAATAGGCATCATAGAAAATCTACAAACAAAAAATGCTGGAAAGGGTGTGGAGAAAAGGAACCCTCTTCCACTATTGTTGGGAATATAAATTGATACAGTCATTATGGAGAACAATATGGAATTTCTTAAGAAACTAACAATAGAATTACCATATGATACAGCAATCCCAGTACTGGACATATACCCAGACAAAACCATAAATCAAAAAGAGTCATTCACCGCAATGTTCATTGCATCACTATTTACAATATCGAGGTAATGGAAGCAACCTAAATGCCCACAGACAGACGAATGCATAAAGCTGTGGTACATATATAAAATGGAATATTACTAAGCCATGAAAAGGAATGAAATTGGGTCATTTGTAGAGACGTCGATGGATCTAGAGACTGTCATACAGAGTGAAGTAAGTCAGAAAGAGAAAAACAAATCTTGTATATTCATGCATATATGTGGAACCTAGAAAAACTGTACAGATTAACCATTTTGCAAGGCATAAATAGAGCAACAGATGTAGACAACAAACGTATGGACAATAAGGGGGGAAAGCTGTTGGGGGGGTGGTGGTGGGACGAGTTGAGAGACTGGGATTGGCATGTATACATTTATATGTATAAAATAGATAACCAATAAGAACCTGCTGTATAAAAATATAAAATAAAATTCAAAATTAAAAAGAAATAAAATTTAAAAAATAAAACAGAAAAAACAATTATTCCCTGCACTTACATGTATTTATATGAATAAATTATTTCCATGCTTATATCTGTAAATACAAAAAAGAGGAATAAAATCTACCTTGAACCAAAAACGAAAAAGAGAAAAAAACACAGAACCCACCAGTTACACAGAGGAAAACCGTATCAGGGCACTTGCTCCAGTTGTAAACAATTCTGAAGTTGGTCAGTGGTGGGGAATCGTCTCCCATTCAGCCAGCAGCCCCCACGCAACAAGCGTCCTCATTGCAAAGCTGGGGCACCGTGCCGAGACATCTGTGAGTAAACGTGAGCTGAGCCCCAGGCCAGTTGCTGCTGAACTATTCCCACCCGTCCCAGGTAAAACACCTGAATATATACAAGGACTTGAAAGCCTAGAGGAAGGGCCATAGAGCCACACGAGTGACAGCATGCCGGCCAACTTGGTGCCTGCAGGCCAGCCAGGATGGTCCTGGCCCTGGGTGCTCTTCTGGAAGATTTCCATTTCCCTGCCTGAGATACCCGTCCTGTCCCTGCCCCCACTGCTTTTTTCCTTCCTCACCTCTGCCCAGGGAGAAATTCCAGCAGCAGGTATGGGTGACACATCCTCTTCTTTAGCAGGTGGCAGCCTGGCAACTGCTGCAGAAAGTCCAGCAGAGCCCCACTCACACTGGGCCACCCACAAAGCCGTGGCCTCTCACTCCCTCCCACCAGCCCAGCCCCGAGACTGCTGACAGGGCAGAGAAAATGGTGTCAGGCACGGCTGCAGGGCCTCTTGCTGCCTGGAGTGGTATTTATATTGATCTCAACCCAGGCACACCTGGGGAGGGCTGGCCGGCACGGTAAGGCTGCCCAGGTCAGCCAATCATCACCCCTCAGGGGCTCACAGTTGCAGAAAATGGAACTTGCTGAACCGGCCAGGTCCAAGGAACAGGTGTGGGCTCCTGAGAGTCAGGATAGACAAGGGGCTGCAGCTTTGGCTTGTTTTCTAATCATTTTATCTGGCCCATGAGTGGGAGATAACTTCAAGAAAACCCTCTCCTAATGAGAGGAACCCAGGAGTCAGGGAGAGGAGGGGTGGGTGGTGGTTGGAGACAGAGGCCTGGTGCCCCGGGTGCAGTGGAAGTCTCTGGAAGACCAGGTGGAGGGAGGCCTCACGGAGTGATGCCCAGGGACACAGACCTGTTGCAGCTGCTGTTTGTTAGTTCAAGTCCTGCTCTGAGGTGCTCTGTGTCAGCTCTGAGCGACAGGTGAGCTGGGGGTGCTCTGCAATGAGGGCTATGTGCACGGTTCCTGTGTGCCCAGCCCTGCCATGGTACCTGCAAGGGTAGCTCTGTATCCTGGGAGGGGCCTGACCACGAGAGCCCCGTGGGCTGGGGTGGGGGTGGGGTACCTGCCCAGGTGAGCTCCATATTCTGGGATTGGTCTGACCACGAGAGCCCCATGGGCTGCTGGGGACCTGGTAAAGGATGTCAGGACAGTCAGTGAAGCCACCGAGGATATACCTCCAGTTGCTCCTAATTCCTACACCCTGCTGGTCATTCTACCAACCACCAGGACATGGTATTCTGTATTAGTCTTCAATGATGCCTTCTTTTGTATTCCATTAGTCCCAGAGTCACAAGAAATTTTGGCTTGTGAGTGGCAGGACTCAACATACAACTAAAACAATACTTCCGGGCCGTCTGGACCCAAGGGTGCAAAAATTCCCACACCGTCTTTGGGGAAAGCTTAGCTAAAGACCTAAAAGTTCTACCTCTGGAAAAGGAAACCCTCCTTCAATATGCAGACGACATTCTGATCGCCAGCCCTACTAAGGAGGCCTCTGAACTACCAAGCCAATAAAGGATAGAAGTTGTCCAAGAAAAAGCTCAAATATCACAGACTGCGGTGACCTGCCTGGGCTTCATTCTCACACAAGGTCAGAGAAGCCCATCCCAGGAAAGGGAAGAAACCATTTTCAGCCTTACCCCTTTCTAAAACTAGAAGACAGCTTAGGGGTTCCTGGGGAGGCCAGGGTTTGCTGCTTCTGGATCCCTAACTACAGTCTACTAGCTGGGCCTCTATATGAAACACTGAAAGGAAAAGATGATGATCCTTTTGAATAGAATCCAGAAGTGGCCTTTCAAGAATGGAAAGAGCAGTCAATTCAGACCCTTGCCCTGGAACTCCCTAATTTAGCTAAACCCTTTGACCTTTACATTCCCGGTGAAAGGTGAATCGCCATTGGAGAATTAGTGCAAAAACTGGGACCACTTGAAATGGAACAATGCAAGAATGCCATCCAGGTAGGATAAACTACGGTCACTAAGGGGCTTGGCCCACTGCCACATCTGGCCAAGATACTGGCGGTATCTAAAAACCTGGAAATCAGCAGCCCAAAAGGCCACCTCCCTCCTAAGGGAAAAGGACCCCACGTGGTGATCCTAACCACCAACCATGCCCTGAAGTTGCAGGGTTCGCTCCGTGGGCACACTGACCTCGAGTGAGGAGGCCCTCCAACTCCAACATCCAGAGAGATAACCGGGGGCAACAGGGCACCATGACGACTCGTGTGAACATCACTTGACCTGGAGTTTCTCTCATAAAACAACAAGAGTGTGTCCCAAAAGAGTAGACTACTGCTTGCAGGACTTACTGCACCCAGCGGGGAGCTAATAATCTTGGCAGGGGAACATTATACCACACTGTCACCATAGAAAAGCCTACAGACACCGTGATGATGGTGGCCAATAAGACCGGCTGAACTCCTGTTTACTTCAAAAGGCTGTTGACTCAGTAGCCATCATGGTCCTTATCACCACTGACCCTGGACTGTCTGGGAGTTGAGCGGGCAGGGCTCTGACACCTGGTGCTGTTTGTACGTTAATTCAGGGGCCTAATTGAAGAAAGCGCAGACTACTGGTCAGAGCATCTAGGCTGGCAGAAACGGTCAGCCTAAGGTGGCCGAACAAATGTGGGGCGGGGTGAAACCAGCCCCCACAGCGTCTCTGCACATCTCTTTCCTGGATCCTTAAAGGTCATTAGAATCTATAACACTTCCAATGCTGGTGCTCAGGTGGACGAGCAGGGAGGCAGGGGTCCTGGGGACAATCAACGTCACCGGGAGGCTGCTGGGGAGAAGCTCTGACCCTCGCCCCAGGGTATGAGGGCTCCCAACTCAGCACTCAGCAGTTACAGAAGAAAGGTCTGCACCCTCAGCACTCCAAGAATGAGGAACGGGACAAAAGGCAGAGGAGGGGTTTGTCCCCAGCAAAGCCCATTAAAAATCCCTGGGAGATAAAAATAGAATCTGGGCAATAAAGTCAAGTCTAGCCTTTTTTATCCTTTGTGCTTTGTCTAATTTCACGTGCTCCTAGGGTCCCGCATGCAGAGGTTCCACACCCGGCACTTCAGACCAGATTTCCTAGTGCAGAATGGCTGGGTCGACACCTCAGCTCCTGGGGCCCAGTGCAGACTCCACGATATAGAGCCTGAGCTACAGCCAACCCGGCCCTCGAGAGCTCCGCCGCCTCCCTCCCTCCCACTGACTCTGACAGGATCTCTACACAGCAGCCCAGCCCACAGCCCACGGGGTAGTGCATGCTCTCACCTCTCCATTCTCTGATCAAAATATAAAGTTTCCTTTGCTTGTGAACCAAACTCAGTCTCGATCTGTTGGCCCCAATGACACTGGGCAGGGGGACACTTGTTGGGGTCCACTCTGGAGGATCAGTAACAGAAATTGAGACTATTGTAACCTCAATGAACAGATGTGTGAGCCAAACTGTAGTTAACATAGAACAGTGTATAAGGCTCGGGTAAAATAAGATGTTTCTAACACTTCCATTTGATATTTCCATCACTTTTTATAAGCAAGTTCAGTGAAAAGGTTTGTCTTATTTGTCAGGTCAATATTAGAGAAACGAAGTGATTTCTTTCCAAGGATGTACATCTAATAATCTTGGTTAAACCTTCAATCTTGTTTTAAATGCTTTTCCATTGAAAATGATACCTCTCTTTCAGCTCCCCCATTTCTGAGAAGTATAAAATCTTATAATTTATTATTACCAAAGGGGAAAGGTGGGAGGAGGGATAAATTAACAGTTTGGAATTAACACATACACACTGCTATGTATAAAATAGATCATCAACAAGGAACTACTGTATAGCACAGGGAACTACACTCAACATTTTGCAATAACCTATAAGGGGAAATAATCTGAAAAAGAATAGATATTTTTATTGACATCATCTATCAATGATAGTTAAAGTGTAGCCTAAGGGAAGCTGGTGGTGAGTGCTTCTGACCCTGAAGACTTCAATCATCTAAAGTTTGGACTCTGCCTACTTCCCAAGGCCCTTAATGAACATGTGTGTAGCCGTAGCTTAAAAAATTCCCCAGTTTGGGTTTCGGGGAGACACTGATTTTGAAAAAGCCCTGGTGTTCTCCTTACATGAATGGGACTCTTCCTACTGCTAAAACATGTCTGTCACACCCAGAGGATGGTATACCGTCTGATCGGGAAGAGCTTGGAAAAGGCATCTCGTCTCCTCATCTCCTGGTGCTCTGGTTCACCCCTCCAGCGTCTTTACTAACAGTCTCCCCACTTGGAGATGTCAGCACTGTCAACATCCTGTTGCGTACAGTTTGGAATTTGTCCAGAGGATGAAGCGGAAGGATGAGGAACAATGAGAGACAAGTCCTAAGTGTTCAGACAGGCACATGTCACTCTAATTTCCAATCAGGAAGACGAATTGACCAAAGGCTAGGGTTGCCTATGGAAACAGTATAGGGCTTGAGGAAATCCCGCTGCTTTGTGGCCAGTTCCCATAAACACAAGTTGAACAATGGAACTCAGGGGCAGTAAAATTCACAAAACTGCAGAGTTGAAAATATCCATCACTGAAAAATGTCTTGAGGAAAGTCAGAGAAAAGGACTTGTAAGCAAGGGAGAATGGCAGGAAAGGGATTTGAGGAGGTAGAAAGGACTCGCCATTAAGCACAAGAAAAGGAGCTGAACATTGCCAACATTGCAGTTGGCCAAAAAGGGTGTATGCGTTTTTTTCTGTATATATTCAAGAAAAGGGCATACACTTTTTTAGCCAACCAAACAGGTGGGCACTGGAAGTCAATACTACAAAAGATATCACTTCGCATCAGTCAGAAGAGCCATCCTCATAAAGCGTAAACAACAGAAATGCAGGACAGGGCAACGAGAAGAGGGAGCCCTGTGAGACTTATAGTGGAAATGTATATTGCCAACGGCCATTCTGGAGAAGTGTATTGTGTTTACTAAAGCATCTAAAAAATGAGCTACAGAGCATAGGGCACTTGCCCTCATGGGCGTATATCTTGGGAAAAACAAAAATCGAGAGGACACAGGCACCCCAATGTTTACCCCCTCTCTGTTTAAAAGATCCTCGACTAGGATATAACTTAAATGTCTCTGGAGGGAAAAAATGGATAGAGATGTGGTACTTAGGTAGAGTGGAATATTATTCAGCCTGGAAATCAATGAAATATGGCCAGTTGTAACAACTCCGGAGGAGTTACGTATGATCATTCTAAGTGACAGAATTCAAAAAGAAAAAGACACATATCATAAGATATCACTTAAAGGTGGAATCCAAAATGGCTACACATGAAATAAATTACAAAACAAAAACATAGTCAAATATGTAGAAAACACGCATAAGGCTGCTAAACGGGAAAGGTGGGGAGGGGTGAGGCATCATCCAGGAGGTTGAAATTAGCAAAGATACCATTCCAAATACCAAACTGATAATCAACAAGGCCTACACGGTAGCTAAAAGAACTGCACTCAGCACACTCAAGTCACCGGAAAAGAATATATACGACTGGTAAGAATCTGAAAAAGAATTTATTGATGTCTCTCTGTACGTGAATCAAGTGGATGTACAGCAGCAAGAAACAGAGCTTTGAAAATCAGCTGTAACCAATATAGTAATAAATTGAAAAAAATAAACGACAGAGAGACAGAGAAAACCTCTTACAACTTTTCCTCAGGGACGGTGATGCAACATGGATTGAACACATCTAGACCCACAGCAGGATGAGACATAAGGCTGGAAACTGTTTGCGCTAAGAGAAATGTGAGGTTGGGTGAGGAAATGCACACCCTTTAAAGTAATACTACCTGGTACCCATTCAATGGGTCCCAAATCTGCAGGTTCAAGGGATCTTCCTACAGCTAAAACATGCATGGAAAACCCAGAGGACTGTACACCATGTGATCGGGAGATGTGTCTAAAATGCACCTCATTTATCCTCTCCTGGTGCTCCTGTTCACCATTCCAGCCACGCTACTTAGAATCTCCCCACTTGGAGAATCAGCACATTTAAACTTCTGTTTCACACATTTTGCAAATTGTGAGGAGGATGAACGGGAAGAGGGGGAACCAATGAGAGAAGAGTTGTAGGGGTTTGGACGGGCACATATCACTCTAATTTCCCATTAAGAATAAGAATTAAAGAAAGGCTCAGCCTGCCTCGCCGGAGCCAAAATAGGGCCTGAAGCAATCCTGCGGGTTTGAGGCCAGCTCACAAAAGAACAACTTAAAAAATGGAGCTCAGGGTCACTGCAATTCACAAACCTGCAGAGTTATAAATGAAAACTAACGTCCAAAAATATGTTGAGGTAAGGCAAAGAAGAGGATCTGAATGCAAGACAGAATTGCAAGAAACAGATTTCAAGAGATAGATTGGACTCGTCTTTAACGCACATGAAAAGCGGCAGAATTTCGACAATGATGCAGTTGGCCCAAAAGGGCGTATGCGTTTTTTCCTGATTATATCCAGGAAAAAACGCATACGCACTTTATGGGCAACGAAGCAAGCAAGCAATGCAAATGTGCACAACAAAGAAGTCTCACTTCCCACCGGTCAAAAGGGCCATCCTAAAAAATTGTAAAAACCAGAAATGCAGGACAGGCCATGGAGAACAGGGAGCCTTTATACGCTGATGGGCAGTGTGTGAACTGCCGAGAGCCACTCTGGAGAAGTGTATGGTGGTTCCTAAATCATCTAAAAAACAGAGCTACAGAGCATAGGACACTTCCAATCATGGGAGTATATCTAGGGAAGTCTAAAAATCAACAAGACACAAGCACACCACAGTTTAGGGCTACTCTGTTTACAAGAACCTCAACTTCAGTACACCTTAAATATCCCAGGAAAGAGAACAATGGATAAAGAAGATGTGGTACTTATGTACAATGGAATATCTCTTCACCATGAAATCAATGTAATAAGGCTAGTAGAAGGATAAAGAGTGGATTTAGGTCCGATAATACTACTTGAAATAAGTCAAACAGAAAAAGAAACATATCATAAGATATCACTTATAGAGGGAGGGTAAATATGGCTGCACAAGAAATGAATTACAGAACAGAACAGTGTCTCACATTTAGAAAACACACTTATGTCAGCTTAAGGGGAAAGGAGAGGTGGGGTGATGCATAAAACCAGAGTTTGAAATTAGCACAGATACCGTTCAATAAACCAAATAGGTATTAGACAAGATCTACACCTTGCTCAATGAACTGGCCTCAACACACCCTATACACCGCAGAGAAATATATCTGAGTAATAAGAATCTTAAAACCCATGTATTGATATATCTCCATAAGGGAATCAAGTGTGTGCAGAGTGGCACAAACACAGCAGTGAAAATGAGCTAAACCCCATTATAGAAATAAATTTTAAAAACAAAACGCAGAAACAATGAAAGAGAGAAAAATTCTTACAAAATTCGCTCAGGGGCTGTGATGCAACCTG
The DNA here is from genome assembly GCF_964374135.1 of Grampus griseus. Classification (NCBI taxonomy): domain Eukaryota; kingdom Metazoa; phylum Chordata; class Mammalia; order Artiodactyla; family Delphinidae; genus Grampus; species Grampus griseus. Next base: position 64,523 of record NW_028133387.1, read on the forward strand.
GATTGACCACATATAAACCCACAGCTGGATAAGACATAAGGCTGGTCACTTGGGGCTGAGAGGATTGGTGAGCTTTGGTGAGCAACTGCCGAAAGTTTAATGCAATACTTCATGCTACTCATTCCAAGGGTCCCAACACTCCAGGTTGAAGGGAATCTTCCTACAGCTAAACCATGCTTGGGAAACCCAGCGACTGGTATACCATATGATCAGGAAAGGTTTCTAAAACACACCTCATTTTTCCTCTTCTGGGGCTCCGGATCGACATTCCAGCCGCTTTACTAACAACATCTCCACATGGAGAGTCAATGCCTTTAAGTTCTGGTATCGCACAGTCTGCAGTTAGTGCGGAGGATGAATGGGAATAGGGGGAACCAGTGAGAAACTAGCTGTAGCGGTTTCAATGGGCACATGTCACTCTAATTTCACATCAGTAAGAAGAATTAACCAAAGGCACAGCAAGGTGCCCCAGAAGAAGAATAGAGCTTCAAGGAATCCTGTGGTTATGGGGCAAGATCACAAAAATAAGAGCTGAAAAATGGAGCTAAGGGCCACTGCAATTCAAAAACCTGCAGAGTTATAAAGGCCAACTATTTTCAAAAAATATATTGAGGTAAGGCTATGAAGAAGCATTGAAAGCAAGGCAGAATTGCAGGAAACCGATTTCAGGAGGTACACTGGAATTGCATTGAAAACATATGAAGAGAGTCAGAACCTCGACAATGATGCACTTGGCCAAAAAGGGCGTATGTGTTTTTTCCTGAATTTAGTCAGGAAAAAACGCATACACACTTTTTGGCCAACCAAGCAAGCTTGCAAAGGAAATCTGCACTACAATGAAGTCTCACTTTCCCCTGGTCAAAAGGGCCATCTGAAAAAAGTGTAAAATCCAGAAAGGCACGACAGGCCATGGAGAACTGGGAGCCTTCTTATGCTGATGGGCGGGATGTAAATTGCCAACAACCACTCTGGAGAAGTGTATGGTGTTTCCTGAAACATCTAAAAAACAAAGCAACAGAGCCTAGGGCACTTCCACTTATGGTCCTATAGTTTAGGGAAATTAAAATCAAAAAGACACAGCCACCCCAAGTTTGGGATGGCTCTGTTTATAAGAACCTCATATACGGTACAAGTTCAATATCGCAGAAAGTGAAAAATGGATAAAGAAGTTGTGGTACTTACGTACAATGCAGTATCACTCAGCAATGAAATCTATGTAATCAGGCCCGTAGCAGCATAATGAGTGGATTAAGTACAATGAATCAAACTGAAATAAGTCACACAGAGAAAGAAACATCATAAGATATCACTAATACACGGAATGTAAACTTGGCTACACAGGAACTGAATTACAGAACAGAACAGGGTCTCAAATTTAGAAAACCAACTATGCTTGCTTAAGAGGAAAGGTGAGTTGGGGTGCTGCATAAAACCAGAGATTGAAATGAGCACAGATAAAGTTCCTTAAGCCAAATATGGAATACACAAGAGCTACTCCTTGCTCAACGAAATGGACTCAACACCGCATATTAAACGCCTAAGAATGTACCTGACTAGTAAGTATCTTAAAACCTATGGATTGCTATGTCTCCGAAAGAGAATCAAGCATGTGTACAGGGGCATAAACGCAGCACTGATAGGATTGGAGAGGTTCGGTGAGCAAATGAAGACCCTTTGAAGTCATATTGCATGGTACCCATTCCACGGGTTTCAACTACCCAGGTTTAAGGTATTCTTCCTTCAGCTAAAACATGCATGTGGAACCTAGAGTATGATCAACCATGTGATCGGGAGACGTGTTCAAATATGTCTCAGTTTTCCTCCCCTGGTACTCGGGTGCAACATTCCAGACGCTTTACTAACACTCTCCCGACTTGGAGAATCAGTCCCTTTAACCTCCTGTTTGGCCCAGTTTGCAATTTCTGCGGAAGATGAAAAGGAATAGCGAGAACCAATGAGAGACTAGCTGGAGGTGGCTGAACGGGCAAATTTAACTCTCATTTCCCACCAGGAAGAGGAAATAACCAAAGGCTCAGCGTGCCGTGCCGGAACCAGATTAGGGCCTGAAGCCATCCTGCGGTGTTGTGGCCAGGTCACAAGAAAGCGAGTTGAAGAAAGGAGCTCAGGGGCACTGTAATTCACAAACCTGCACAGTTATAAATGACAGCTATCATCCAAAAATAGACTAAAGTAAGGCTGCCAAGAGGACTTGAAAGCAGGGCAGAATTGCAGGAAACCGATTTCAGGAGGTAGACTGGAAGTGCATTGAAAGCATAGGAAAAGAGGCGGAACGTCCACAATGATGCACTTGGCCAAAAAGGGCGTATGCGTTTTTTCCTGAATATATTCAGGAAAAAACGCATACGCCCTTTTTGGCCAACCAAGCAAGCTTGCAAAGGAAATCTGCACTACAATGAAGTCTCACTTCCCCCCGGTCAAAAGGGCCATCTGAAAAAAGTGTAAAATCCAGAAAGGCAGGACAGGCCATGGAGAACTGGGAGCCTTGTTATGCTGATGGGCGGGATGGAAATTGCCAACAGACACTCGGGAGAAGTGTATGGTGTTTCCTGAAACATCTAAAAAACAAAGCAACAGAGCCTAGGGCACTTCCACTTATGGTCCTATAGCTTAGGGAAATTAAAATCAAAAAGACACAGCCACCCCAAAGTTTGGGACGCCTCTGTTTACAAGAACCTCGTTTACAGTACAAGTTCAACATCGCAGAAAGTGAAAAATGGATAAAGAAGCTGTGGTATTTACTTACAAAGCAATATCACTCAGCAATGAAATCTATGTCATCAGGCACTTAGCAGCACAATGAGTGGATTCAGGTATGATGATTCTAACTGAAATAATTCACACAGAAAAAGAAACATCATAAGATATCAGTAATACACGGAATGTAAACTTGGCTACACAGTAACTGAATTACAGAACAGAACAGCGTCTCAAATTTAGAAAACCAACTTATGCTTGCTTAAGGGGAAAGGTGAGTTGGGGTGCTGCATAAAACCAGAGATCGAAATGAGCACAGATAAAGTTCCTTAAGCCAAATATGGAATAGACAAGAGCTACTCCTTGCTCAACGAAATGGACTCAACACCGCATATTAAACGCCTAAGAATGTACCTGACTAGTAAGTATCTTAAAACCTATGGATTGCTATGTCTCCGAAAGAGAATCAAGCATGTGTACAGGGGCATAAACGCAGCAGTGATAGGATTGGAGAGCTTTGGTGAGCAAATGAAGACCCTTTGAAGTCATATTGCATGGTACCCATTCCACGGGTTTCAACTACCCAGGTTTAAGGTATTCTTCCTTCAGCTAAAACATGCATGTGGAACCTAGAGTATGATCAACCATGTGATCGGGAGACGTGTTCAAATATGTCTCAGTTTTCCTCCCCTGGTACTCGGGTGCAACATTCCAGACGCTTTACTAACACTCTCCCGACTTGGAGAGTCAGTCCCTTTAACCTCCTGTTTGGCCCAGTTTGCAATTTCTGCGGAAGATGAAAAGGAATAGCGAGAACCAATGAGAGACTAGCTGGAGGTGGCTGGACGGGCAAATTTAACTCTCATTTCCCACCGGGAAGAGGAAATAACCAAAGGCTCAGCGTGCCGTGCCGGAACCAGATTAGGGCCTGAAGCCATCCTGCGGTGTTGGGGCCAGGTCACAAGAAAGCGAGTTGAAGAAAGGAGCGCAGGGGCACTGTAATTCACAAACCTGCACAGTTATAAATGACAGCTATCATCCAAAAATAGACTAAAGTAAGGCTGCCAAGAGGACTTGAATGCGGGGCAGAATTGCAGGAAACCGATTTCAGGAGGTAGACTGGAATTGCATTGAAAGCATAGGAAAAGAGGCAGAACGTCCACAATGATGCACTTGGCCAAAAAGGGCGTATGCGTTTTTTCCTGAATATATTCAGGAAAAAACGCATACGCCCTTTTTGGCCAACCAAGCAAGCTTGCAAAGGAAATCTGCACTACAATGAAGTCTCACTTCCTCCCGGTCAAAAGGGCCATCTGAAAAAAGTGTAAAATCCAGAAAGGCAGGAGAGGCCATGGAGAACTGGGAGCCTTGTTATGCTGATGGGCGGGATGTAAATTGCCAACAGCCACTTGGGAGAAGTGTATGGTGTTTCCTGAAACATCTAAAAAACAAAGCAACAGAGCCTAGGGCACTTCCACTTATGGTCCTATAGCTTAGGGAAATTAAAATCAAAAAGACACAGCCACCCCGAAGTTTGGAACGGCTCTGTTTACAGGAACCTCGTTTACAGTACAAGTTCTACATCACAGAAAGTGAAAAATGGATAAAGAAGTTGTGGTATTTACTTACAAAGCAATATCACTCAGCAATGAAATCTATGTCATCAGGCCCTTAGCAGCACAATGAGTGGATTCAGGTATGATGATTCTAACTGAAATAAGTCACACAGAAAAAGAAACATCATAAGATATCAGTAATACACGGAATGTAAACTTGGCTACACAGGAACTGAATTACAGAACAGAACAGGGTCTCAAATTTAGAAAACCAACTTATGCTTGCTTAAGGGGAAAGGTGAGTTGGGGTGCTGCATAAAACCAGAGATTGAAATGAGCACAGATAAAGTTCCTTAAGCCAAATATGGAATAGACAAGAGCTACTCCTTGCTCAACGAAATGGACTCAACACCGCATATTAAACGCCTAAGAATGTACCTGACTAGTAAGTATCTTAAAACCTATGGATTACTATGTCTGCGAAAGAGAATCAAGCATGTGTGCAGGGGCATAAACGCAGCAGTGATAGGATTGGAGAGGTTCGGTGAGCAAATGAAGACCCTTTGAAGTCATATTGCATGGTACCCATTACACGGGTCTCAACTCTACAGGTTTAAGGTATTCTTCCTTCAGCTAAAACATGCATGTGGAACCCAGAGTATAATCAACCATGTGAACGGGAGACGTGTTCAAATATGTCTCAGATTTCCTCCCCTGGTACTCAGGTGCAACATTCCAGACGCTTTACTAACACTCTCCCCACTTGGAGAGTCAGCGCCTTTAACCTCCTGTTTGGCCCAGTTTGCAATTTCTGCTGAAGATGAACAGGAATAGGGAGAACCAATGAGAGACTAGCTGGAGGGTCTGGACGGGCAAATTTAACTCTCATTTCCCACCAGGAAGAGGAAATAACCAAAGGCTCAGCGTGCCGTGCCGGAACCAGATTAGGGCCTGAAGCCATCCTGTGGTGTTGCGGCCAGCTCAAAAGAAAGCGAGTGAAGAAAGGAGCTCAGGGGCACTGTAATTCACAAACCTGCAGAGTTATAAATGACAGCTATCGTCTAAAAATATACTGAAGTAAGGCTGCCAAGAGGACTTGAAAGCGGGGCAGAATTGCATGAAACCGATTTCAGGAGGTAGACTGGAATTGCATTGAAAGCATAGGAAAAGAGGCAGAACGTCCACAATGATGCACTTGGCCAAAAAGTGCGTATAAGTTTTTTCCTGAATATATTCAGGAAAAAACGCATACGCCCTTTTTGGCCAACCAAGCAAGCTTGCAAAGGAAATCTGCACTACAATGAAGTCTCACTTCCCCCCGGTCAAAAGGGCCATCTGAAAAAAGTGTAAAATCCAGAAAGGCAGGACAGGCCATGGAGAACTGGGAGCCTTGTTATGCTGATGGGCAGGATGGAAATTGCCAACAGACACTCGGGAGAAGTGTATGGTGTTTCCTGAAACATCTAAAAAACAAAGCAACAGAGCCTAGGGCACTTCCACTTATGGTGCTATAGCTTAGGGAAATTAAAGTCAAACAGACACAGCCACATCAAAGTTTGGGACACCTCTGTTTACAAGAACCTCGTTTACAGTACAAGTTCAACATCGCAGAAAGTGAAAAATGGATAAAGAACTTGTGGTACTTACGTACAATGCAGTATCACTCAGCAATGAAATCTATGTCATCAGGCCCGTAGCAGCATAATGAGTGGATTCAGGTACGATGATTCTAACTGAAATAAGTCACACAGAAAAAGAAACATCATAAGATATCAGTAATACACGGAATGTCAACTTGGCTACACAGGAACTGAATTACAGAACAGAACAGGGTCTCAAATTTAGAAAACCAACTTATGCTTGCTTAAGGGGAAAGGTGAGTTGGGGTGCTGCATAAAACCAGAGATTGAAATGAGCACAGATAAAGTTCCTTAAGCCAAATATGGAATAGACAAGAGCTACTCCTTGCTCAACGAAATGGACTCAACACCGCATATTAAACGCCTAAGAATGTACCTGACTAGTAAGTATCTTAAAACCTATGGATTACTATGTCTGCGAAAGAGAATCAAGCATGTGTGCAGGGGCATAAACGCAGCAGTGATAGGATTGGAGAGGTTCGGTGAGCAAATGAAGACCCTTTGAAGTCATATTGCATGGTACCCATTACACGGGTCTCAACTCTACAGGTTTAAGGTATTCTTCCTTCAGCTAAAACATGCATGTGGAACCCAGAGTATAATCAACCATGTGAACGGGAGACGTGTTCAAATATGTCTCAGATTTCCTCCCCTGGTACTCAGGTGCAACATTCCAGACGCTTTACTAACACTCTCCCCACTTGGAGAGTCAGCGCCTTTAACCTCCTGTTTGGCCCAGTTTGCAATTTCTGCGGAAGATGAACAGGAATAGGGAGAACCAATGAGAGACTAGCTGGAGGGTCTGGACGGGCAAATTTAACTCTCATTTCCCACCAGGAAGAGGAAATAACCAAAGGCTCAGCGTGCCGTGCCGGAACCAGATTAGGGCCTGAAGCCATCCTGCGGTGTTGCGGCCAGCTCAAAAGAAAGCGAGTGAAGAAAGGAGCTCAGGGGCACTGTAATTCACAAACCTGCAGAGTTATAAATGACAGCTATCGTCTAAAAATATACTGAAGTAAGGCTGCCAAGAGGACTTGAAAGAGGGGCAGAATTGCATGAAACCGATTTCAGGAGGTAGACTGGAATTGCATTGAAAGCATAGGAAAAGAGGCAGAACGTCCACAATGATGCACTTGGCCAAAAAGTGCGTATAAGTTTTTTCCTGAATATATTCAGGAAAAAACGCATACGCACTTTTTGGCCAACCAAGCAAGCTTGCAAAGGAAATCTGCACTACAATGAAGTCTCACTTCCCCCCGGTCAAAAGGGCCATCTGAAAAAAGTGTAAAATCCAGAAAGGCAGGACAGGCCATGGAGAACTGGGAGCCTTGTTATGCTGATGGGCAGGATGGAAATTGCCAACAGACACTCGGGAGAAGTGTATGGTGTTTCCTGAAACATCTAAAAAACAAAGCAACAGAGCCTAGGGCACTTCCACTTATGGTGCTATAGCTTAGGGAAATTAAAGTCAAACAGACACAGCCACATCAAAGTTTGGGACACCTCTGTTTACAAGAACCTCGTTTACAGTACAAGTTCAACATCGCAGAAAGTGAAAAATGGATAAAGAACTTGTGGTACTTACGTACAATGCAGTATCACTCAGCAATGAAATCTATGTCATCAGGCCCGTAGCAGCATAATGAGTGGATTCAGGTACGATGATTCTAACTGAAATAAGTCACACAGAAAAAGAAACATCATAAGATATCACTAATACACGGAATGTAAACTTGGCTACACAGGAACTGAATTCCAAAACAGAACAGGGTCTCAAATTTAGAAAACCAACTTATGCTTGCTTAAGGGGAAAGGTGAGTTGGGGTGCTGCATAAAACCAGAGATTGAAATGAGCACAGATAAAGTTCCTTAAGCCAAATATGGAATACACAAGAGCTACTCCTTGCTCAACGAAATGGACTCAACACCGCATATTAAACGCCTAAGAATGTACCTGACTAGTAAGTATCTTAAAACCTATGGATTGCTATGTCTCCGAAAGAGAATCAAGCATGTGTACAGGGGCATAAACGCAGCAGTGATAGGATTGGAGAGGTTCGGTGAGCAAATGAAGACCCTTTGAAGTCATATTGCATGGTACCCATTCCACGGGTTTCAACTACCCAGGTTTAAGGTATTCTTCCTTCAGCTAAAACATGCATGTGGAACCTAGAGTATGATCAACCATGTGATCGGGAGACGTGTTCAAATATGTCTCAGTTTTCCTCCCCTGGTACTCGGGTGCAACATTCCAGACGCTTTACTAACACTCTCCCCACTTGGAGAGTCAGTCCCTTTAACCTCCTGTTTGGCCCAGTTTGCAATTTCTGCGGAAGATGAAAAGGAATAGCGAGAACCAATGAGAGACTAGCTGGAGGTGGCTGGACGGGCAAATTTAACTCTCATTTCCCACCGGGAAGAGGAAATAACCAAAGGCTCAGCGTGCCGTGCCGGAACCAGATTAGGGCCTGAAGCCATCCTGCGGTGTTGCGGCCAGCTCACAAGAAAGCGAGTTGAAGAAAGGAGCGCAGGGGCACTGTAATTCACAAACCTGCACAGTTATAAATGACAGCTATCATCCAAAAATAGACTAAAGTAAGGCTGCCAAGAGGACTTGAAAGCGGGGCAGAATTGCAGGAAACCGATTTCAGGAGGTAGACTGGAATTGCATTGAAAGCATAGGAAAAGAGGCAGAACGTCCACAATGATGCACTTGGCCAAAAAGGGCGTATGCGTTTTTTCCTGAATATATTCAGGAAAAAACGCATACGCCCTTTTTGGCCAACCAAGCAAGCTTGCAAAGGAAATCTGCACTACAATGAAGTCTCACTTCCTCCCGGTCAAAAGGGCCATCTGAAAAAAGTGTAAAATCCAGAAAGGCAGGAGAGGCCATGGAGAACTGGGAGCCTTGTTATGCTGATGGGCGCGATGTAAATTGCCAACAGCCACTCGGGAGAAGTGTATGGTGTTTCCTGAAACATCTAAAAAACAAAGCAACAGAGCCTAGGGCACTTCCACTTATGGTCCTATAGCTTAGGGAAATTAAAATCAAAAAGACACAGCCACCCCGAAGTTTGGAACGGCTCTGTTTACAGGAACCTCGTTTACAGTACAAGTTCTACATCACAGAAAGTGAAAAATGGATAAAGAAGTTGTGGTATTTACTTACAAAGCAATATCACTCAGCAATGAAATCTATGTCATCAGGCCCTTAGCAGCACAATGAGTGGATTCAGGTATGATGATTCTAACTGAAATAAGTCACACAGAAAAAGAAACATCATAAGATATCAGTAATACACGGAATGTAAACTTGGCTACACAGGAACTGAATTACAGAACAGAACAGGGTCTCAAATTTAGAAAACCAACTTATGCTTGCTTAAGGGGAAAGGTGAGTTGGGGTGCTGCATAAAACCAGAGATTGAAATGAGCACAGATAAAGTTCCTTAAGCCAAATATGGAATAGACAAGAGCTACTCCTTGCTCAACGAAATGGACTCAACACCGCATATTAAACGCCTAAGAATGTACTTGACTAGTAAGTATCTTAAAACCTATGGATTGCTATGTCTCCAAAAGAGAATCAAGCATGTGTACAGGGGCATAAACGCAGAAGTGATAGGATTGGAGAGGTTTGGTGAGCAAATGAAGACCCTATGAAGTCATATTGCATGGTACCCATTCCACGGGTTTCAAGTACCCAGGTTTAAGGAATTCTTCCTTCAGCTAAAACATGCATGTGGAACCCAGAGTATGATCAACCGTGTGAACGGGAGACGTGTTCAAATATGTCTCAGTTTTCCTCCCCTGGTACTCGGGTGAAACATTCCAGACGCTTTACTAACACTCTCCCCACTTGGAGAGTCAGCGCCTTTAACCTCCTGTTTGGCCCAGTTTGCAATTTCTGCGGAAGATGAACAGGAATAGCGAGAACCAATGAGAGACTAGCTGGAGGTGTCTGGACGGGCAAATTTAACTCTCATTTCCCACCAGGAAGAGGAATTAACCAAAGGCTCAGCGTGCCGTGCCGGAACCAGATTAGGGCCTGAAGCCATCCTGCGGTGTTGCGGCCAGCTCACAAGAAAGCGAGTTGAAGAAAGGAGCTCAGGGGCACTGTAATTCTCAAACCTGCAGAGTTATAAATGACAGCTATAGTCCAAAAATAAACTGAAGTAAGGCTGCCAAGAGGACTTGAAAGCAGGGCAGAATTGCAGGAAACCGATTTCAGGAGGTAGAGTGGAATTGCATTGAAAGCATAGGAAAAGAGGCAGAACGTCCACAATGATGCACTTGGCCAAAAAGGGCGTATGCGTTTTTTCCTGAATATATTCAGGAAAAAACGCATACGCCCTTTTTGGCCAACCAAGCAAGCTTGCAAAGGAAATCTGCACTAAAATGTAGTCTCACTTCCTCCCGGTCAAAAGGGCCATCTGAAAAAAGTGTAAAATCCAGAAAGGCAAGAGAGGCCATGGAGAACTGGGAGCCTTGTTATGCTGATGGGCGCGATGTAAATTTCCAACAGCCACTCGGGAGAAGTGTATGGTGTTTCCTGAAACATCTAAAAAACAAAGCAACAGAGCCTAGGGCACTTCCACTTATGGTCCTATAGCTTAGGGAAATTAAAATCAAAAAGACACAGCCACCCCGAAGTTTGGAACGGCTCTGTTTACAGGAACCTCGTTTACAGTACAAGTTCTACATCACAGAAAGTGAAAAATGGATAAAGAAGTTGTGGTATTTACTTACAAAGCAATATCACTCAGCAATGAAATCTATGTCATCAGGCCCTTAGCAGCACAATGAGTGGATTCAGGTATGATGATTCTAACTGAAATAAGTCACACAGAAAAAGAAACATCATAAGATATCAGTAATACACGGAATGTAAACTTGGCTACACAGGAACTGAATTACAGAACAGAACAGGGTCTCAAATTTAGAAAACCAACTTATGCTTGCTTAAGGGGAAAGGTGAGTTGGGGTGCTGCATAAAACCAGAGATTGAAATGAGCACAGATAAAGTTCCTTAAGCCAAATATGGAATAGACAAGAGCTACTCCTTGCTCAACGAAATGGACTCAACACCGCATATTAAACGCCTAAGAATGTACCTGACTAGTAAGTATCTTAAAACCTATGGATTACTATGTCTGCGAAAGAGAATCAAGCATGTGTGCAGGGGCGTAAACGCAGCAGTGATAGGATTGGAGTGGTTCGGTGAGCAAATGAAGACCCTTTGAAGTCATATTGCATGGTACCCATTACACGGGTCTCAACTCTACAGGTTTAAGGTATTCTTCCTTCAGCTAAAACATGCATGTGGAACCTAGAGTATGATCAACCATGTGATCGGGAGACGTGTTCAAATATGTCTCAGTTTTCGTACCCTGGTACTCGGGTGCAACATTCCAGACGCTTTACTAACACTCTCCCAACTTGGAGAGTCAGTCCCTTTAACCTCCTGTTTGGCCCATTTTGCAATTTCTGCGGAAGATGAACAGGAATAGGGAGAACCAATGAGAGACTAGCTGGAGGTGTCTGGACGGGAAAATTTAACTCTCATTTCCCAAAGGAAGAGGAATTAACCAAAGGCTCAGCGTGCCGTGCCCGAAACAGATTAGGGCCTGAAGCCATCTTGCGGTGTTGCGGCCAGCTCAAAAGAAAGCGAGTTGAAGAAAGGAGCTCAGGGGCACTGTAATGCACAAACCTGCAGAGTTATAAATGACAGCTATCGTCCAAAAATATACTGAAGTAAGGCTGCCAAGAGGACTTGAAAGCGGGGCAGAATTGCAGGAAACCGATTTCAGGAGGTAGACTGGAATTGCATTGAAAGCATAGGAAAAGAGGCAGAACGTCCACAATGATGCACTTGGCCAAAAAGGGCGTATGCGTTTTTTCCTGAATATATTCAGGAAAAAACGCATACGCCCTTTTTGGCCAACCAAGCAAGCTTGCAAAGGAAATCTGCACTACAATGAAGTCTCACTTGCCCCCGGTCAAAGAGGCCATCTGAAAAAAGTGTAAAATCCAGAAAGGCAGGACAGGCCATGGAGAACTGGGAGCCTTGTTATGCTGATGGGCGCGATGTAAATTGCCAACAGACACTCGGGAGAAGTGTATGGTGTTTCCTGGAACATCTAAAAAACAAAGCAACAGAGCCTAGGGCACTTCCACTTATGGTCCTATAGCTTAGGGAAATTAAATTCAAAAAGACACAGCCACCCCAAAGTTTGGAACGGCTCTGTTTACAAGAACCTCGTTTACAGTACAAGTTCAACATCGCAGAAATTGAAAAATGGATAAAGAAGTTGTGGTGTATACTTACAAAGCAATATCACTCAGCACTGAAATCTGTGTCATCAAGCCCTTAGCAGCACAATGAGTGGATTCAGATATGATGATTCTAACTGAAATAAGTCACACAGAAAAAGAAACATCATAAGATATCAGTAATACACGGAATGTTAACTTGGCTACACAGGAACTGAATTACAAAACAGAACAGGGTCTCAAGTTTAGAAAACCAACTTATGCCTGCTTAAGGGGGAAGGTGAGTTGGGGTGCTGCATAAAAGCAGAGTTTGAAATTAACACAGATACCATTCCATAAGCCAAATATGTAATAGACAAGACCTACCCCTTGCTCAACGAAATGGATTCAACAATGAGGTATCACCTCACACCTGGTAGAATAGGCATCATAGAAAATCTACAAACAAAAAATGCTGGAAAGGGTGTGGAGAAAAGGAACCCTCTTCCACTATTGTTGGGAATATAAATTGATACAGTCATTATGGAGAACAATATGGAATTTCTTAAGAAACTAACAATAGAATTACCATATGATACAGCAATCCCAGTACTGGACATATACCCAGACAAAACCATAAATCAAAAAGAGTCATTCACCGCAATGTTCATTGCATCACTATTTACAATATCGAGGTAATGGAAGCAACCTAAATGCCCACAGACAGACGAATGCATAAAGCTGTGGTACATATATAAAATGGAATATTACTAAGCCATGAAAAGGAATGAAATTGGGTCATTTGTAGAGACGTCGATGGATCTAGAGACTGTCATACAGAGTGAAGTAAGTCAGAAAGAGAAAAACAAATCTTGTATATTCATGCATATATGTGGAACCTAGAAAAACTGTACAGATTAACCATTTTGCAAGGCATAAATAGAGCAACAGATGTAGACAACAAACGCCTAGGGCACTTCCACTTATGGTCCTAAGTGGAAGATCCATTTGGTCCTTCCAACCAAGCAAGCTTGCAAAGGAAATCTGCACTACAATGAAGTCTCACTTCCCCCCGGTCAAAAGGGCCATCTGAAAAAAGTGTAAAATCCAGAAAGGCAGGACAGGCCATGGAGAACTGGGAGCCTTGTTATGCTGATGGGCGGGATGTAAATTGCCAACAGACAATAGGGAGAAGTGTATGGTGTTTCCTGAAACATCTAAAAAACAAAGCAACAGAGCCTAGGGCACTTCCACTTATGGTCCTATAGCTTAGGGAAATTAAAATCAAAAAGACACAGCCACCCCAAAGTTTGGAACGCCTCTGTTTACAAGAACCTCGTTTACAGTACAAGTTCAATATCACAGAAAGTGAAAAATGGATAAATAAGTTGTGGTATTTACTTACAAAGCAATATCACTCAGCACTGAAATCTATGTCATCAGGCCCTTAGCAGCACAATGAGTGGATTCAGATATGATGATTCTAACTGAAATAAGTCACACAGAAAAAGAAACATCATAAGATATCAGTAATACACGGAATGTAAACTTGGCTACACAGGAACTGAATTACAGAACAGAACAGGGTCTCAAATTTAGAAAACCAACTTATGCTTGCTTAAGTATAAAGGTGAGTTGGGGTGCTGCATAAAACCAGAGATTGAAAGGAGCACAGATAAAGTTCCTTAAGCCAAATATGGAATAGACAAGAGCTACTCCTTGCTCAATGAAATGGACTCAACACCCCATATTAAATGCCTAAGAATGTACCTGACTAGTAAGTATCTTAAAACCTATGGATTGCTATGTCTCCGAAAGAGAATCAAGCATGTGTACAGGGGCATAAACGCAGCAGTGATAGGATTGGAGAGGTTCGGTGAGCAAATGAAGACCCTTTGAAGTCATATTGCATGGTACCCATTCCACGGCTCTCAACTCTCAAGGTTTAAGGTATTCTTCCTTCAGCTAAAACATGCATGTGGAACCTAGAGTATGATCAAACATGTGATTGGGAGACGTGTTCAAATATGTCTCAGTTTTGGTACCCTGGTACTCGGGTGCAACATTCCAGATGCTTTACTAACACTCTCCCGACTTGGAGAGTCAGTCCCTTTAAACTCCTGTTTGGCCCAGTTTGCAATTTCTGCAGAAGATGAACAGGAATAGCGAGAACCAATGAGAGAATAGCTGGAGGTGTCTGGACGGGCAAATTTAACTCTCATTTCCCACTAGGAAGAGGAATTAACCAAAGGCTCAGCGTGCTGTGCCGGAACCAGATTAGGGCCTGAAGCCATCCTGCGGTGATGCGGCCAGGTCACAAGAAAGCGAGTTGAAGAAAGGAGCTCAGGGACACTGTAATTCACAAACCTGCAGAGTTATAAATGACAGCTATCGTCCAAAAATATACTGAAGGAAGGCTGCCAAGAGGACTTGAAAGCGGGGCAGAATTGCAGGAAACCGATTTCAGGAGGTAGACTGGAATTGCATTGAAAGCATAGGAAAAGAGGCAGAACGTCCACAATGATGCACTTGGCCAAAAAGGGCGTATGCGTTTTATCCTGAATATATTCAGGAAAAAACGCATACGCCCTTTTTGGCCAACCAAGCAAACTTGCAAAGGAAATCTGCACTACAATGAAGTCTCACTTCCCCCCAGTCAAAAGGGCCATCTGAAAAAAGTGTAAAATCCAGAAAGGCAGGACAGGCCATGGAGAACTGGGAGCCTAGTTATGCTGATGGGCGGGATGTAAATTGCCAACAGACACTCGGGAGAAGTGTATGGTGTTTCCTGAAACATCTAAAAAACAAAGCAACAGAGCCTAGGGCACTTCCACTTATGGTCCTATAGCTTAGGGAAATTAAAATCAAAAAGACACAGCCACCCCCAAAGTTTGGGACGCCTCTGTTTACAAGAACCTCGTTTACAGTACAAGTTCAACATCGCAGAAATTGAAAAATGGATAAAGAAGTTGTGGTATTTACTTACAAAGCAATATCACTCAGCACTGAAATCTATGTCATCAGGCCCTTAGCAGCACAATGAGTGGATTCAGATATGATGATTCTAACTGAAATAAGTCACACAGAAAAAGAAACATCATAAGATATCACTAATACACGGAATGTAAACTTGGCTACACAGGAACTGAATTACAGAACAGAACAGTGTCTCAAATTTAGAAAAGCAACTTATGCTTGCTTAAGGGGAAAGGTGAGTTGGGGTGCTGCATAAAACCAGAGATTGAAATGAGCACAGATAAAGTTCCTTAAGCCAAATATGGAATAGACAAGAGCTACTCCTTGCTCAACGAAATGGACTCAACACCCCAAATTAAACGCCTAAGAATGTACCTGACTAGTAAGTATCTTAAAACCTATGGATTGCTATGTCTCCGAAAGAGAATCAAGCATGTGTACAGGGGCATGAACGCAGCAGTGATAGGATTGGAGAGGTTCACTGAGCAAATGAATACCCTTTGAAGTCATATTGCATGGTACCCATTCCACGGGTTTCAACTACCCAGGTTTAAGGTATTCTTCCTTCAGCTAAAACATGCATGTGGAACCTAGAGTATGATCAACCATGTGATCGGGAGACGTGTTCAAATATGTCTCAGTTTTCGTACCCTGGTACTCGGGTGCAACATTCCAGATGCTTTACTAACACTCTCCCAACTTGGAGAGTCAGTCCCTTTAACCTCCTATTTGGCCCAGTTTGCAATTTCTGCGGAAGATGAACAGGAATAGGGAGAACCAATGAGAGACTAGCTGGAGATGTCTGGAAGGGCAAATTTAACTCTCATTTCCCACCAGCAAGAGGAATTAACCAAAGGCTCAGAGTGCCGTGCCGGAACCAGATTAGGGTCTGAAGCCATCCTGCGGTGTTGTAGCCAGGTCACAAGAAAGCGAGTTGAAGAAAGGAGCTCAGGGGCATTGTAATTCACAAACCTGCAGAGTTATAAATGACAACTATCGTCCAAAAATATACTGAAGTAAGGCTGCCAAGAGGACTTGAAAGCGGGGCAGAATTGCAGGAAACCGATTTCAGGAGGTAGACTGGAATTGCATTGAAAGCATAGGAAAAGAGGCAGAACGTCCACAATGATGCACTTGGCCAAAAAGGGCGTATGCGTTTTTTCCTGAATATATTCAGGAAAAAACGCAAACGCCCTTTTTGGCCAAACAAGCAAGCTTGCAAAGGAAATCTGCACTACAATGAAGTCTCACTTCCCCCCGGTCAAAAGGGCCATCTGAAAAAAGTGTAAAATCCAGAAAGGCAGGACAGGCCATGGAGAACTGGGAGCCTTGTTATGCTGATGGGCGCGATGTAAATTTCCAACAGCCACTCGGGAGAAGTGTATGGTGTTTCCTGAAACATCTAAAAAACAAAGCAACAGAGCCTAGGGCACTTCCACTTATGGTCCTATAGCTTAGGGAAATTAAAATCAAAAAGACACAGCCACCCCAAAGTTTGGGACGCCTCTGTTTACAAGAACCTCGTTTACAGTACAAGTTCTACATCACAGAAAGTGAAAAATGGATAAAGAAGTTGTGGTATTTACTTACAAAGCAATATCACTCAGCAATGAAATCTATGTCATCAGGCCCTTAGCAGCACAATGAGTGGATTCAGGTATGATGATTCTAACTGAAATAAGTCACACAGAAAAAGAAACATCATAAGATATCAGTAATACACGGAATGTAAACTTGGCTACACAGGAACTGAATTACAGAACAGAACAGGGTCTCAAATTTAGAAAACCAACTTATGCTTGCTTAAGGGGAAAGGTGAGTTGGGGTGCTGCATAAAACCAGAGATTGAAATGAGCACAGATAAAGTTCCTTAAGCCAAATATGGAATAGACAAGAGCTACTCCTTGCTCAACGAAATGGACTCAACACCGCATATTAAACGCCTAAGAATGTACCTGACTAGTAAGTATCTTAAAACCTATGGATTACTATGTCTGCGAAAGAGAATCAAGCATGTGTGCAGGGGCATAAACGCAGCAGTGATAGGATTGGAGTGGTTCGGTGAGCAAATGAAGACCCTTTGAAGTCATATTGCATGGTACCCATTACACGGGTCTCAACTCTACAGGTTTAAGGTATTCTACCTTCAGCTAAAACATGCATGTGGAACCCAGAGTATGATCAACCATGTGATCGGGAGACGTGTTCAAATATGTCTCAGTTTTCGTACCCTGGTACTCGGGTGCAACATTCCAGACGCTTTACTAACACTCTCCCAACTTGGAGAGTCAGTCCCTTTAACCTCTTGTTTGGCCCATTTTGCAATTTCTGCGGAAGATGAACAGGAATAGGGAGAACCAATGAGAGACTAGCTGGAGGTGTCTGGACGGGAAAATTTAACTCTCATTTCCCAAAGGAAGAGGAATTAACCAAAGGCTCAGCGTGCCGTGCCCGAAACAGATTAGGGCCTGAAGCCATCTTGCGGTGTTGCGGCCAGCTCAAAAGAAAGCGAGTTGAAGAAAGGAGCTCAGGGGCACTGTAATGCACAAACCTGCAGAGTTATAAATGACAGCTATCGTCCAAAAATATACTGAAGGAAGGCTGCCAAGAGGACTTGAAAGCGGGGCAGAATTGCAGGAAACCGATTTCAGGAGGTAGACTGGAATTGCATTGAAAGCATAGGAAAAGAGGCAGAACGTCCACAATGATGCACTTGGCCAAAAAGGGCGTATGCGTTTTTTCCTGAATATATTCAGGAAAAAACGCATACGCCCTTTTTGGCCAACCAAGCAAGCTTGCAAAGGAAATCTGCACTACAATGAAGTCTCACTTGCCCCCGGTCAAAGAGGCCATCTGAAAAAAGTGTAAAATCCAGAAAGGCAGGACAGGCCATGGAGAACTGGGAGCCTTGTTATGCTGATGGGCGCGATGTAAATTGCCAACAGACACTCGGGAGAAGTGTATGGTGTTTCCTGGAACATCTAAAAAACAAAGCAACAGAGCCTAGGGCACTTCCACTTATGGTCCTATAGCTTAGGGAAATTAAATTCAAAAAGACACAGCCACCCCAAAGTTTGGAACGGCTCTGTTTACAAGAACCTCGTTTACAGTACAAGTTCAACATCGCAGAAATTGAAAAATGGATAAAGAAGTTGTCGTGTATACTTACAAAGCAATATCACTCAGCACTGAAATCTGTGTCATCAAGCCCTTAGCAGCACAATGAGTGGATTCAGATATGATGATTCTAACTGAAATAAGTCACACAGAAAAAGAAACATCATAAGATATCAGTAATACACGGAATGTTAACTTGGCTACACAGGAACTGAATTACAAAACAGAACAGGGTCTCAAGTTTAGAAAACCAACTTATGCCTGCTTAAGGGGGAAGGTGAGTTGGGGTGCTGCATAAAAGCAGAGTTTGAAATTAACACAGATACCATTCCATAAGCCAAATATGTAATAGACAAGACCTACCCCTTGCTCAACGAAATGGATTCAACAATGAGGTATCACCTCACACCTGGTAGAATAGGCATCATAGAAAATCTACAAACAAAAAATGCTGGAAAGGGTGTGGAGAAAAGGAACCCTCTTCCACTATTGTTGGGAATATAAATTGATACAGTCATTATGGAGAACAATATGGAATTTCTTAAGAAACTAACAATAGAATTACCATATGATACAGCAATCCCAGTACTGGACATATACCCAGACAAAACCATAAATCAAAAAGAGTCATTCACCGCAATGTTCATTGCATCACTATTTACAATATCGAGGTAATGGAAGCAACCTAAATGCCCACAGACAGACGAATGCATAAAGCTGTGGTACATATATAAAATGGAATATTACTAAGCCATGAAAAGGAATGAAATTGGGTCATTTGTAGAGACGTCGATGGATCTAGAGACTGTCATACAGAGTGAAGTAAGTCAGAAAGAGAAAAACAAATCTTGTATATTCATGCATATATGTGGAACCTAGAAAAACTGTACAGATTAACCATTTTGCAAGGCATAAATAGAGCAACAGATGTAGACAACAAACGCCTAGGGCACTTCCACTTATGGTCCTAAGTGGAAGATCCACTTGGTCCTTCCAACCAAGCAAGCTTGCAAAGGAAATCTGCACTACAATGAAGTCTCACTTCCCCCCGGTCAAAAGGGCCATCTGAAAAAAGTGTAAAATCCAGAAAGGCAGGACAGGCCATGGAGAACTGGGAGCCTTGTTATGCTGATGGGCGGGATGTAAATTGCCAACAGACACTCGGGAGAAGTGTATGGTGTTTCCTGAAACATCTAAAAAACAAAGCAACAGAGCCTAGGGCACTTCCACTTATGGTCCTATAGCTTAGGGAAATTAAAATCAAAAAGACACAGCCACCCCAAAGTTTGGAACGCCTCTGTTTACAAGAACCTCGTTTACAGTACAAGTTCAATATCACAGAAAGTGAAAAATGGATAAATAAGTTGTGGTATTTACTTACAAAGCAATATCACTCAGCACTGAAATCTATGTCATCAGGCCCTTAGCAGCACAATGAGTGGATTCAGATATGATGATTCTAACTGAAATAAGTCACACAGAAAAAGAAACATCATAAGATATCAGTAATACACGGAATGTAAACTTGGCTACACAGGAACTGAATTACAGAACAGAACAGGGTCTCAAATTTAGAAAACCAACTTATGCTTGCTTAAGTATAAAGGTGAGTTGGGGTGCTGCATAAAACCAGAGATTGAAAGGAGCACAGATAAAGTTCCTTAAGCCAAATATGGAATAGACAAGAGCTACTCCTTGCTCAATGAAATGGACTCAACACCCCATATTAAATGCCTAAGAATGTACCTGACTAGTAAGTATCTTAAAACCTATGGATTGCTATGTCTCCGAAAGAGAATCAAGCATGTGTACAGGGGCATAAACGCAGCAGTGATAGGATTGGAGAGGTTCGGTGAGCAAACGAAGACCCTTTGAAGTCATATTGCATGGTACCATTCCACGGCTCTCAACTCTCAAGGTTTAAGGTATTCTTCCTTCAGCTAAAACATGCATGTGGAACCTAGAGTATGATCAAACATGTGATTGGGAGACGTGTTCAAATATGTCTCAGTTTTGGTACCCTGGTACTCGGGTGCAACATTCCAGATGCTTTACTAACACTCTCCCGACTTGGAGAGTCAGTCCCTTTAACCTCCTGTTTGGCCCAGTTTGCAATTTCTGCGGAAGATGAACAGGAATAGCGAGAACCAATGAGAGAATAGCTGGAGGTGTCTGGACGGGCAAATTTAACTCTCATTTCCCACTAGGAAGAGGAATTAACCAAAGGCTCAGCGTGCTGTGCCGGAACCAGATTAGGGCCTGAAGCCATCCTGCGGTGATGCGGCCAGGTCACAAGAAAGCGAGTTGAAGAAAGGAGCTCAGGGACACTGTAATTCACAAACCTGCAGAGTTATAAATGACAGCTATCGTCCAAAAATATACTGAAGGAAGGCTGCCAAGAGGACTTGAAAGCGGGGCAGAATTGCAGGAAACCGATTTCAGGAGGTAGACTGGAATTGCATTGAAAGCATAGGAAAAGAGGCAGAACGTCCACAATGATGCACTTGGCCAAAAAGGGCGTATGCGTTTTATCCTGAATATATTCAGGAAAAAACGCATACGCCCTTTTTGGCCAACCAAGCAAACTTGCAAAGGAAATCTGCACTACAATGAAGTCTCACTTCCCCCCAGTCAAAAGGGCCATCTGAAAAAAGTGTAAAATCCAGAAAGGCAGGACAGGCCATGGAGAACTGGGAGCCTAGTTATGCTGATGGGCGGGATGTAAATTGCCAACAGACACTCGGGAGAAGTGTATGGTGTTTCCTGAAACATCTAAAAAACAAAGCAACAGAGCCTAGGGCACTTCCACTTATGGTCCTATAGCTTAGGGAAATTAAAATCAAAAAGACACAGCCACCCCCAAAGTTTGGGACGCCTCTGTTTACAAGAACCTCGTTTACAGTACAAGTTCAACATCGCAGAAATTGAAAAATGGATAAATAAGTTGTGGTATTTACTTACAAAGCAATATCACTCAGCACTGAAATCTATGTCATCAGGCCCTTAGCAGCACAATGAGTGGATTCAGATATGATGATTCTAACTGAAATAAGTCACACAGAAAAAGAAACATCATAAGATATCAGTAATACACGGAATGTAAACTTGGCTACACAGGAACTGAATTACAGAACAGAACAGTGTCTCAAATTTAGAAAAGCAACTTATGCTTGCTTAAGGGGAAAGGTGAGTTGGGGTGCTGCATAAAACCAGAGATTGAAATGAGCACAGATAAAGTTCCTTAAGCCAAATATGGAATAGACAAGAGCTACTCCTTGCTCAACGAAATGGACTCAACACCCCAAATTAAACGCCTAAGAATGTACCTGACTAGTAAGTATCTTAAAACCTATGGATTGCTATGTCTCCGAAAGAGAATCAAGCATGTGTACAGGGGCATAAACGCAGCAGTGATAGGATTGGAGAGGTTCACTGAGCAAATGAAGACCCTTTGAAGTCATATTGCATGGTACCCATTCCACGGGTTTCAACTACCCAGGTTTAAGGTATTCTTCCTTCAGCTAAAACATGCATGTGGAACCTAGAGTATGATCAACCATGTGATCGGGAGACGTGTTCAAATATGTCTCAGTTTTCGTACCCTGGTACTCGGGTGCAACATTCCAGATGCTTTACTAACACTCTCCCAACTTGGAGAGTCAGTCCCTTTAACCTCCTATTTGGCCCAGTTTGCAATTTCTGCGGAAGATGAACAGGAATAGGGAGAACCAATGAGAGACTAGCTGGAGATGTCTGGAAGGGCAAATTTAACTCTCATTTCCCACCAGCAAGAGGAATTAACCAAAGGCTCAGAGTGCCGTGCCGGAACCAGATTAGGGTCTGAAGCCATCCTGCGGTGTTGTAGCCAGGTCACAAGAAAGCGAGTTGAAGAAAGGAGCTCAGGGGCATTGTAATTCACAAACCTGCAGAGTTATAAATGACAACTATCGTCCAAAAATATACTGAAGTAAGGCTGCCAAGAGGACTTGAAAGCGGGGCAGAATTGCAGGAAACCGATTTCAGGAGGTAGACTGGAATTGCATTGAAAGCATAGGAAAAGAGGCAGAACGTCCACAATGATGCACTTGGCCAAAAAGGGCGTATGCGTTTTTTCCTGAATATATTCAGGAAAAAACGCATACGCCCTTTTTGGCCAACCAAGCAAGCTTGCAAAGGAAATCTGCACTACAATGAAGTCTCACTTCCCCCCGGTCAAAAGGGCCATCTGAAAAAAGTGTAAAATCCAGAAAGGCAGGACAGGCCATGGAGAACTGGGAGCCTAGTTATGCTGATGGGCGGGATGTAAATTGCCAACAGAAACTCGGGAAAGTGTATGGTGTTTCCAGAAACATCTAAAAAACAAAGCAACAGAGCCTAGGGCACTTCCACTTATGGACCTATAGCTTAGGGAAATTAAAATCAAAAAGACACAGCCACCCCAAAATTTGGGACGCCTCTGTTTAAAAGATCCTTGTTTACAGTACAAGTTCAACATCGCAGAAAGTGAAAAATGGATAAAGAAGTTGTATTTACTTACAAAGCAATATGACTCAGCAAAGAAATCTATCTCATCAGGCCCTTAGCAGCACAATGAGTGGATTCAGGTATGATGATTCTAACTGAAATAAGTCACACAGAAAAAGAAACATCATAAGATATCAGTAATACACGGAATGTAAACTTGGCTACACAGGAACTGAATTACAGAACAGAACAGGGTCTCAAATTTAGAAAACCAACTTATGCTTGCTTAAGGGTAAAGGTGAGTTGGGGTGCTGCATAAAACCAGAGATTGAAATGAGCACAGATAAAGTTCCTTAAGCCAAATATGGAATAGACAAGAGCTACTTCTTGCTCAACGAAATGGACTCAACACCCCATATTAAACGCCTAAGAATGTACCTGACTAGTAAGTATCTTAAAACCTATGGATTGCTATGTCTCCAAAAGAGAATCAAGCATGTGTACAGGGGCATAAACGCAGCAGTGATAGGATTGGAGAGGTTCGATGAGCAAATGAAGACCCTTTGAAGTCATATTGCATGGTACCCATTCCACGGGTTTCAACTACCCAGGTTTAAGTTATTCTTCATTCAGCTAAAACATGCATGTGGAACCTAGAGTATGATCAACCATGTGATCGGGAGACGTGTTCAAATATGTCTCAGTTTTCGTACCCTGGTACTCGGGTACAACATTCCAGATGCTTTACTAACACTCTCCCGACTTGGAGAGTCAGTCCCTTTAACCTCATGTTTGGCCCAGTTTGCAATTTCTGCGGAAGATGAACAGGAATAGCGAGAACCAATGAGAGAATAGCTGGAGGTGTCTGGACGGGCAAATTTAACTCTCATTTCCCACTAGGAAGAGGAATTAACCAAAGGCTCAGCGTGCTGTGCCGGAACCAGATTAGGGCCTGAAGCCATCCTGCGGTGTTGCGGCCAGGTCACAAGAAAGCGAGTTGAAGAAAGGAGCTCAGGGACACTGTAATTCACAAACCTGCAGAGTTATAAATGACAGCTATCGTCCAAAAATATACTGAAGGAAGGCTGCCAAGAGGACTTGAAAGCGGGGCAGAATTGCAGGAAACCGATTTCAGGAGGTAGACTGGAATTGCATTGAAAGCATAGGAAAAGAGGCAGAACGTCCACAATGATGCACTTGGCCAAAAAGGGCGTATGCGTTTTATCCTGAATATATTCAGGAAAAAACGCATACGCCCTTTTTGGCCAACCAAGCAAACTTGGAAAGGAAATCTGCACTACAATGAAGTCTCACTTCCCCCCGGTCAAAAGGGCCATCTGAAAAAAGTGTAAAATCCAGAAAGGCAGGACAGGCCATGGAGAACTGGGAGCCTTGTTATGCTGATGGGCGGGATGTAAATTGCCAACAGACACTCGGGAGAAGTGTATGGTGTTTCCTGAAACATCTAAAAAACAAAGCAACAGAGCCTAGGGCACTTCCACTTATGGTCCTATAGCTTAGGGAAATTAAAATCAAAAAGACACAGCCACCCCAAAGTTTGGGACGCCTCTGTTTACAAGAACCTCGTTTACAGTACAAGTTCAACATCGCAGAAATTGAAAAATGGATAAAGAAGTTGTGGTATTTACTTACAAATCAATATCACTCAGCACTGAAATCTATGTCATCAGGCCCTTAGCAGCACAATGAGTGGATTCAGATATGATGATTCTAACTGAAATAAGTCACACAGAAAAAGAAACATCATAAGATATCAGTAATACACGGAATGTAAACTTGGCTACACAGGAACTGAATTACAGAACAGAACAGTGTCTCAAATTTAGAAAAGCAACTTATGCTTGCTTAAGGGGAAAGGTGAGTTGGGGTGCTGCATAAAACCAGAGATTGAAATGAGCACAGATAAAGTTCCTTAAGCCAAATATGGAATAGACAAGAGCTACTCCTTGCTCAACGAAATGGACTCAACACCCCAAATTAAACGCCTAAGAATGTACCTGACTAGTAAGTATCTTAAAACCTATGGATTGCTATGTCTCCGAAAGAGAATCAAGCATGTGTACAGGGGCATAAACGCAGCAGTGATAGGATTGGAGAAGTTCACTGAGCAAATGAAGACCCTTTGAAGTCATATTGCATGGTACCCATTCCACGGGTTTCAACTACCCAGGTTTAAGGTATTCTTCCTTCAGCTAAAACATGCATGTGGAACCTAGAGTATGATCAACCATGTGATCGGGAGACGTGTTCAAATATGTCTCAGTTTTCGTACCCTGGTACTCGGGTGCAACATTCCAGATGCTTTACTAACACTCTCCCAACTTGGAGAGTCAGTCCCTTTAACCTCCTATTTGGCCCAGTTTGCAATTTCTGCGGAAGATGAACAGGAATAGCGAGAACCAATGAGAGACTAGCTGGAGATGTCTGGAAGGGCAAATTTAACTCTCATTTCCCACCAGGAAGAGGAATTAACCAAAGGCTCAGCATGCCGTGCCGGAACCAGATTAGGGCCTGAAGCCATCCTGCGGTGTTGCAGCCAGGTCACAAGAAAGCGAGTTGAAGAAAGGAGCTCAGGGGCATTGTAATTCACAAACCTGCAGAGTTATAAATGACAACTATCGTCCAAAAATATACTGAAGTAAGGCTGCCAAGAGGACTTGAAAGCGGGGCAGAATTGCAGGAAACCGATTTCAGGAGGTAGACTGGAATTGCATTGAAAGCATAGGAAAAGAGGCAGAACGTCCACAATGATGCACTTGGCCATAAAGGCCGTATGCGTTTTTTCCTGAATATATTCAGGAAAAAACGCATACGCCCTTTTTGGCCAACCAAGCAATCTTGCAAAGGAAATCTGCACTACAATGAAGTCTCACTTTCCACCGGTCAAAAGGGCCATCTGAAAAAAGTGTAAAATCCAGAAAGGCAGGACAGGCCATGGAGAACTGGGAGCCTTGTTATGCTGATGGGCGGGATGTAAATTGCCAACAGACACCCGGGAGAAATGTATGGTGTTTCCTGAAACATCTAAAAAACAAAGCAACAGAGCCTAGGGCACTTCCACTTATGGTCCTATAGCTTAGGGAAATTAAAATCAAAAAGACACAGCCACCAAAAGTTTGGGACGCCTCTGTTTACAAGAACCTCGTTTACAGTACAAGTTCAACATCGCAGAAATTGAAAAATGGATAAATAAGTTGTGGTATTTACTTACAAAGCAATATCACTCAGCACTGAAATCTATGTCATCAGGCCCTTAGCAGCACAATGAGTGGATTCAGATATGATGATTCTAACTGAAATAAGTCACACAGAAAAAGAAACATCATAAGATATCAGTAATACACGGAATGTAAACTTGGCTACACAGGAACTGAATTACAGAACAGAACAGTGTCTCAAATTTAGAAAACCAACTTATTCTTGCTTAAGGGGAAAGGTGAGTTGGGGTGCTGCATAAAACCAGAGATTGAAATGAGCACAGATAAAGTTCCTTAAGCCAAATATGGAATAGACAAGAGCTACTCCTTGCTCAACGAAATGGACTCAACACCGCATATTAAACGCCTAAGAATGTACCTGACTAGTAAGTATCTTAAAACCTATGGATTGCTATGTCTCCGAAAGAGAATCAAGCATGTGTACAGGGGCATAAACGCAGCAGTGATAGGATTGGAGAGGTTCACTGAGCAAATGAATACCCTTTGAAGTCATATTTCATGGTACCCATTCCACGGGTGTCAACTACCCAGGTTTAAGGTATTCTTCCTTCAGCTAAAACATGCATGTGGAACCCAGAGTATGATCAACCGTGTGAACGGGAGACGTGTTCAAATATGTCTCAGTTTTCCTCCCCTGGTACTCGGGTGCAACATTCCAGACGCTTTACTAACACTCTCCCCACTTGGAGAGTCAGCGCCTTTAACCTCCTGTTTGGCCCAGTTTGCAATTTCTGCAGAAGATGAACAGGAATAGGGAGAACCAATGAGAGACTAGCTGGAGGTGTCTGGACGGGCAAATTTAACTCTCATTTCCCACCAGGAAGAGGAAATAACCAAAGGCTCAGCATGCTGTGCCGGAACCAGATTAGGGCCTGAAGCCATCCTGCGGTGTTGTGACCAGCTCAAAAGAAAGCGAGTTGAAGAAAGGAGCTCAGGGGCACTGTAATGCACAAACCTGCAGAGTTATAAATGACAGCTATCGTCCAAAAATATACTGAAGTAAGGCTGCCAAGAGGACTTGAAAGCGGGGCAGAATTGCAGGAAACCGATTTCAGGAGGTAGACTGGAATTGCATTGAAAGCATAGGAAAAGAGGCAGAACGTCCACAATGATGCACTTGGCCAAAAAGGGCGTATGCGTTTTTTCCTGAATATATTCAGGAAAAAACGCATACGCCCTTTTTGGCCAACCAAGCAAGCTTGCAAAGGAAATCTGCACTACAATGAAGTCTCACTTCCCCCCGGTCAAAAGGGCCATCTGAAAAAAGTGTAAAATCCAGAAAGGCAGGACAGGCCATGGAGAACTGGGAGCCTTGTTATGCTGATGGGCGGGATGGAAATTGCCAACAGACACTCAGGAGAAGTGTATGGTGTTTCCTGAAACATCTAAAAAACAAAGCAACAGAGCCTAGGGCACTTCCACTTATGGTCCTATAGCTTAGGGAAATTAAAATCAAAAAGACACAGCCACCCCAAAGTTTGGGACGCCTCTGTTTACAAGAACCTCGTTTACAGTACAAGTTCAACATCGCAGAAATTGAAAAATGGATAAAGAAGTTGTGGTATTTACTTACAAATCAATATCACTCAGCACTGAAATCTATGTCATCAGGCCCTTAGCAGCACAATGAGTGGATTCAGATATGATGATTCTAACTGAAATAAGTCACACAGAAAAAGAAACATCATAAGATATCAGTAATACACGGAATGTAAACTTGGCTACACAGGAACTGAATTACAGAACAGAACAGTGTCTCAAATTTAGAAAAGCAACTTATGCTTGCTTAAGGGGAAAGGTGAGTTGGGGTGCTGCATAAAACCAGAGATTGAAATGAGCACAGATAAAGTTCCTTAAGCCAAATATGGAATAGACAAGAGCTACTCCTTGCTCAACGAAATGGACTCAACACCCCAAATTAAACGCCTAAGAATGTACCTGACTAGTAAGTATCTTAAAACCTATGGATTGCTATGTCTCCGAAAGAGAATCAAGCATGTGTACAGGGGCATAAACGCAGCAGTGATAGGATTGGAGAGGTTCACTGAGCAAATGAAGACCCTTTGAAGTCATATTGCATGGTACCCATTCCACGGGTTTCAACTACCCAGGTTTAAGGTATTCTTCCTTCAGCTAAAACATGCATGTGGAACCTAGAGTATGATCAACCATGTGATCGGGAGACGTGTTCAAATATGTCTCAGTTTTCGTACCCTGGTACTCGGGTGCAACATTCCAGATGCTTTACTAACACTCTCCCAACTTGGAGAGTCAGTCCCTTTAACCTCCTATTTGGCCCAGTTTGCAATTTCTGCGGAAGATGAACAGGAATAGCGAGAACCAATGAGAGACTAGCTGGAGATGTCTGGAAGGGCAAATTTAACTCTCATTTCCCACCAGGAAGAGGAATTAACCAAAGGCTCAGCATGCCGTGCCGGAACCAGATTAGGGCCTGAAGCCATCCTGCGGTGTTGCAGCCAGGTCACAAGAAAGCGAGTTGAAGAAAGGAGCTCAGGGGCATTGTAATTCACAAACCTGCAGAGTTATAAATGACAACTATCGTCCAAAAATATACTGAAGTAAGGCTGCCAAGAGGACTTGAAAGCGGGGCAGAATTGCAGGAAACCGATTTCAGGAGGTAGACTGGAATTGCATTGAAAGCATAGGAAAAGAGGCAGAACGTCCACAATGATGCACTTGGCCATAAAGGGCGTATGCGTTTTTTCCTGAATATATTCAGGAAAAAACGCATACGCCCTTTTTGGCCAACCAAGCAAACTTGCAAAGGAAATCTGCACTACAATGAAGTCTCACTTTCCACCGGTCAAAAGGGCCATCTGAAAAAAGTGTAAAATCCAGAAAGGCAGGACAGGCCATGGAGAACTGGGAGCCTTGTTATGCTGATGGGCGGGATGTAAATTGCCAACAGACACCCGGGAGAAGTGTATGGTGTTTCCTGAAACATCTAAAAAACAAAGCAACAGAGCCTAGGGCACTTCCACTTATGGTCCTATAGCTTAGGGAAATTAAAATCAAAAAGACACAGCCACCCCAAAGTTTGGGACGCCTCTGTTTACAAGAACCTCGTTTACAGTACAAGTTCAACATCGCAGAAATTGAAAAATGGATAAATAAGTTGTGGTATTTACTTACAAAGCAATATCACTCAGCACTGAAATCTATGTCATCAGGCCCTTAGCAGCACAATGAGTGGATTCAGATATGATGATTCTAACTGAAATAAGTCACACAGAAAAAGAAACATCATAAGATATCAGTAATACACGGAATGTAAACTTGGCTACACAGGAACTGAATTACAGAACAGAACAGTGTCTCAAATTTAGAAAACCAACTTATTCTTGCTTAAGGGGAAAGGTGAGTTGGGGTGCTGCATAAAACCAGAGATTGAAATGAGCACAGATAAAGTTCCTTAAGCCAAATATGGAATAGACAAGAGCTACTCCTTGCTCAACGAAATGGACTCAACAGCGCATATTAAACGCCTAAGAATGTACCTGACTAGTAAGTATCTTAAAACCTATGGATTGCTATGTCTCCGAAAGAGAATCAAGCATGTGTACAGGGGCATAAACGCAGCAGTGATAGGATTGGAGAGGTTCACTGAGCAAATGAATACCCTTTGAAGTCATATTTCATGGTACCCATTCCACGGGTGTCAACTACCCAGGTTTAAGGTATTCTTCCTTCAGCTAAAACATGCATGTGGAACCCAGAGTATGATCAACCGTGTGAACGGGAGACGTGTTCAAATATGTCTCAGTTTTCCTCCCCTGGTACTCGGGTGCAACATTCCAGACGCTTTACTAACACTCTCCCCACTTGGAGAGTCAGCGCCTTTAACCTCCTGTTTGGCCCAGTTTGCAATTTCTGCAGAAGATGAACAGGAATAGGGAGAACCAATGAGAGACTAGCTGGAGGTGTCTGGACGGGCAAATTTAACTCTCATTTCCCACCAGGAAGAGGAAATAACCAAAGGCTCAGCATGCTGTGCCGGAACCAGATTAGGGCCTGAAGCCATCCTGCGGTGTTGTGACCAGCTCAAAAGAAAGCGAGTTGAAGAAAGGAGCTCAGGGGCACTGTAATGCACAAACCTGCAGAGTTATAAATGACAGCTATCGTCCAAAAATATACTGAAGTAAGGCTGCCAAGAGGACTTGAAAGCGGGGCAGAATTGCAGGAAACCGATTTCAGGAGGTAGACTGGAATTGCATTGAAAGCATAGGAAAAGAGGCAGAACGTCCACAATGATGCACTTGGCCAAAAAGGGCGTATGCGTTTTTTCCTGAATATATTCAGGAAAAAACGCATACGCCCTTTTTGGCCAACCAAGCAAGCTTGCAAAGGAAATCTGCACTACAATGAAGTCTCACTTCCCCCCGGTCAAAAGGGCCATCTGAAAAAAGTGTAAAATCCAGAAAGGCAGGACAGGCCATGGAGAACTGGGAGCCTTGTTATGCTGATGGGCGGGATGGAAATTGCCAACAGACACTCAGGAGAAGTGTATGGTGTTTCCTGAAACATCTAAAAAACAAAGCAACAGAGCCTAGGGCACTTCCACTTATGGTCCTATAGCTTAGGGAAATTAAAATCAAAAAGACACAGCCACCCCAAAGTTTGGGACGCCTCTGTTTACAAGAACCTCGTTTACAGTACAAGTTCAACATCGCAGAAATTGAAAAATGGATAAAGAAGTTGTGGTATTTACTTACAAATCAATATCACTCAGCACTGAAATCTATGTCATCAGGCCCTTAGCAGCACAATGAGTGGATTCAGATATGATGATTCTAACTGAAATAAGTCACACAGAAAAAGAAACATCATAAGATATCAGTAATACACGGAATGTAAACTTGGCTACACAGGAACTGAATTACAGAACAGAACAGTGTCTCAAATTTAGAAAAGCAACTTATGCTTGCTTAAGGGGAAAGGTGAGTTGGGGTGCTGCATAAAACCAGAGATTGAAATGAGCACAGATAAAGTTCCTTAAGCCAAATATGGAAGAGACAAGAGCTACTCCTTGCTCAACGAAATGGACTCAACACCCCAAATTAAACGCCTAAGAATGTACCTGACTAGTAAGTATCTTAAAACCTATGGATTGCTATGTCTCCGAAAGAGAATCAAGCATGTGTACAGGGGCATAAACGCAGCAGTGATAGGATTGGAGAGGTTCACTGAGCAAATGAAGACCCTTTGAAGTCATATTGCATGGTACCCATTCCACGGGTTTCAACTACCCAGGTTTAAGGTATTCTTCCTTCAGCTAAAACATGCATGTGGAACCTAGAGTATGATCAACCATGTGATCGGGAGACGTGTTCAAATATGTCTCAGTTTTCGTACCCTGGTACTCGGGTGCAACATTCCAGATGCTTTACTAACACTCTCCCAACTTGGAGAGTCAGTCCCTTTAACCTCCTATTTGGCCCAGTTTGCAATTTCTGCGGAAGATGAACAGGAATAGCGAGAACCAATGAGAGACTAGCTGGAGATGTCTGGAAGGGCAAATTTAACTCTCATTTCCCACCAGGAAGAGGAATTAACCAAAGGCTCAGCATGCCGTGCCGGAACCAGATTAGGGCCTGAAGCCATCCTGCGGTGTTGCAGCCAGGTCACAAGAAAGCGAGTTGAAGAAAGGAGCTCAGGGGCATTGTAATTCACAAACCTGCAGAGTTATAAATGACAACTATCGTCCAAAAATATACTGAAGTAAGGCTGCCAAGAGGACTTGAAAGCGGGGCAGAATTGCAGGAAACCGATTTCAGGAGGTAGACTGGAATTGCATTGAAAGCATAGGAAAAGAGGCAGAACGTCCACAATGATGCACTTGGCCATAAAGGGCGTATGCGTTTTTTCCTGAATATATTCAGGAAAAAACGCATACGCCCTTTTTGGCCAACCAAGCAAACTTGCAAAGGAAATCTGCACTACAATGAAGTCTCACTTTCCACCGGTCAAAAGGGCCATCTGAAAAAAGTGTAAAATCCAGAAAGGCAGGACAGGCCATGGAGAACTGGGAGCCTTGTTATGCTGATGGGCGGGATGTAAATTGCCAACAGACACCCGGGAGAAGTGTATGGTGTTTCCTGAAACATCTAAAAAACAAAGCAACAGAGCCTAGGGCACTTCCACTTATGGTCCTATAGCTTAGGGAAATTAAAATCAAAAAGACACAGCCACCCCAAAGTTTGGGACGCCTCTGTTTACAAGAACCTCGTTTACAGTACAAGTTCAACATCGCAGAAATTGAAAAATGGATAAATAAGTTGTGGTATTTACTTACAAAGCAATATCACTCAGCACTGAAATCTATGTCATCAGGCCCTTAGCAGCACAATGAGTGGATTCAGATATGATGATTCTAACTGAAATAAGTCACACAGAAAAAGAAACATCATAAGATATCAGTAATACACGGAATGTAAACTTGGCTACACAGGAACTGAATTACAGAACAGAACAGTGTCTCAAATTTAGAAAACCAACTTATTCTTGCTTAAGGGGAAAGGTGAGTTGGGGTGCTGCATAAAACCAGAGATTGAAATGAGCACAGATAAAGTTCCTTAAGCCAAATATGGAATAGACAAGAGCTACTCCTTGCTCAACGAAATGGACTCAACACCGCATATTAAACGCCTAAGAATGTACCTGACTAGTAAGTATCTTAAAACCTATGGATTGCTATGTCTCCGAAAGAGAATCAAGCATGTGTACAGGGGCATAAACGCAGCAGTGATAGGATTGGAGAGGTTCACTGAGCAAATGAATACCCTTTGAAGTCATATTTCATGGTACCCATTCCACGGGTGTCAACTACCCAGGTTTAAGGTATTCTTCTTTCAGCTAAAACATGCATGTGGAACCCAGAGTATGATCAACCGTGTGAACGGGAGACGTGTTCAAATATGTCTCAGTTTTCCTCCCCTGGTACTCGGGTGCAACATTCCAGACGCTTTACTAACACTCTCCCCACTTGGAGAGTCAGCGCCTTTAACCTCCTGTTTGGCCCAGTTTGCAATTTCTGCAGAAGATGAACAGGAATAGGGAGAACCAATGAGAGACTAGCTGGAGGTGTCTGGACGGGCAAATTTAACTCTCATTTCCCACCAGGAAGAGGAAATAACCAAAGGCTCAGCATGCCGTGCCGGAACCAGATTAGGGCCTGAAGCCATCCTGCGGTGTTGTGACCAGCTCAAAAGAAAGCGAGTTGAAGAAAGGAGCTCAGGGGCACTGTAATGCACAAACCTGCAGAGTTATAAATGACAGCTATCGTCCAAAAATATACTGAAGTAAGGCTGCCAAGAGGACTTGAAAGCGGGGCAGAATTGCAGGAAACCGATTTCAGGAGGTAGACTGGAATTGCATTGAAAGCATAGGAAAAGAGGCAGAACGTCCACAATGATGCACTTGGCCAA
The DNA here is from genome assembly GCF_964374135.1 of Grampus griseus. Taxonomy (NCBI): domain Eukaryota; kingdom Metazoa; phylum Chordata; class Mammalia; order Artiodactyla; family Delphinidae; genus Grampus; species Grampus griseus. The sequence goes on from NW_028133387.1 coordinate 97,927, forward strand.
AAAGGGCGTATGCGTTTTTTCCTGAATATATTCAGGAAAAAACGCATACGCACTTTTTGGCCAACCAAGCAAACTTGCAAAGGAAATCTGCACTACAATGAAGTCTCACTTCCCCCAGGTCAAAAGGGCCATCTGAAAAAAGTGTAAAATCCAGAAAGGCAGGACAGGCCATGGAGAACAGGGAGCCTTGTTATGCTCATGGGCGGGATGTAAATTGCCAACAGACACTCGGGAGAAGTGTATGGTGTTTCCTGAAGGAACTAAGAAACAAAGCAACAAAGCCTAGGGCACTTCCACTTATGGTCCTATAGCTTAGGGAAATTAAAATCAAAAAGACACAGCCACCCCAAAGTTTGGGACGCCTCTGTTTACAAGAACCTCATTTACCGTACAAGTTCAATATCACAGAAAGTGAAAAATGGATAAAGAACTTGTGGTACTTATGTACAATGCAGTATCACTCAGCAATGAAATGTATTTCATCAGGCCCGTAGCAGCATAATGAGTGGATTCAGGTACGATGATTCTAACTGAAATAAGTCACACAGAAAAAGAAACATCATAAGATATCACTAATACACGGAATGTAAACTTGGCTACACAGGAACTGAATTCCAAAACAGAACAGGGTCTCAAATTTAGAAAACCAACTTATGCTTGCTTAAGGGGAAAGGTGAGTTGGGGTGCTGCATAAAACCAGAGATTGAAATGAGCACAGATAAAGTTCCTTAAGCCAAATATGGAATAGACAAGAGCTACTCCTTGCTCAACGAAATGGACTCAACACCCCAAATTAAACGCCTAAGAATGTACCTGACTAGTAAGTATCTTAAAACCTATGGATTGCTATGTCTCCATAAGAGAATCAAGCGTGTGTACAGGGGCATAAATGCAGCAGTGATAGGATTGGAGAGGTTCGGTGAGCAAATGCAGACCCTTTGAAGTCATATTGCATGGTACCCATTCCACGGGTCTCAACTCTCCAGGTTTAAGGTATTCTTCCTTCAGCTAAAACATGCATGTGGAACCCAGAGTATGATCAACCGTGTGAACAGGAGACATGTTCAAATATGTCTCAGTTTTCCTCCCCGGTACTCGGGTGCAACATTCCAGACGCTTTACTAACACTATCCCGACTTGGAGAGTCAGCGCCTTTAACCTCCTGTTTGGCCCAGTTTGCAATTTCTGTGGAAGATGAACAGGAATAGGGAGAACCAATGAGAGACTAGCTGGAGGTGTCTGGACGGGCAAATTTAACTCTCATTTCCCACCAGGAAGAGGAAATAACCAAAGGCTCAGCGTGCCATGCCTGAACCAGATTAGGGCCTGAAGCCATCCTGCGTTGTTGCGGTCAGCTCAAAAGAAAGCGAGTTGAAGAAAGGAGCTCAGGGGCACTGTAATTCACAAACCTGCAGAGTTATAAATGACAGCTATCGTCCAAAAATATACTGAAGTAAGGCTGCCAAGAGGACTTGAAAGCAGGGCAGAATTGCAGGAAACCGATTTCAGGAGGTAGACTGGAATTACATTGAAAGCATAGGAAAAGAGGCAGAACGTCCACAATGATGCACTTGGCCAAAAAGGGCATATGCGTTTTTTCCTGAATATATTCAGGAAAAAACGCATACGCCCTTTTTGGCCAACCAAGCAAGCTTGCAAAGGAAATCTGCACTACAATGAAGTCTCACTTACCCCCGGTCAAAGAGGCCATCTGAAAAAAGTGTAAAATCCAGAAAGGCAGGACAGGCCATGGAGAACTGGGAGCCTTGTTATGCTGATGGGCGCGATGTAAATTGCCAACAGACACTCGGGAGAAGTGTATGGTGTTTCCTGGAACATCTAAAAAACAAAGCAACAGAGCCTAGGGCACTTCCACTTATGGTCCTATAGCTTAGGGAAATTAAAATCAAAAAGACACAGCCACCCCAAAGTTTGGGACGCCTCTGTTTACAAGAACCTCGTTTACAGTACAAGTTCAACATCACAGAAAGTGAAAAATGGATAAAGAAATTGTGGTATTTACTTACAAAGCAATATCACTCAGCAATGAAATCTATGTCATCAGGCCCTTAGCAGCACAATGAGTGGATTCAGGTATGATGATACTAACTGAAATAAGTCACAAAGAAAAAGAAACATCATAAGTTATCAGTAATACACGGAATGTAAACTTGGCTACACAGGAACTGAATTCCAAAACAGAACAGGGTCTCAAATTTAGAAAACCAACTTATGCTTGCTTAAGGGGAAAGGTGAGTTGGGGTGCTGCATAAAACCAGAGATTGAAATGAGCACAGATAAAGTTCCTTAAGCCAAATATGGAATAGACAAGAGCTACTCCTTGCTCAACGAAATGGACTCAACACCGCATATTAAACGCCTAAGAATGTACCTGAGTAGTAAGTATCTTAAAACCTATGGATTGCTATGTCTCCAAAAGAGAATCAAGCATGTGTACGGGGCATAAACGCAGCAGTGATAGGATTGGAGAGGTTCGGTGAGCAAATGAAGACCCTTTGAAGTCATATTGCATGGTACCCATTCCACGGGTCTCAACTCTCCAGGTTTAAGGTATTCTTCCTTCAGCTAAAACATGCATGTGGAACCCAGAGTATGATCAACCGTGTGAATGGGAGACGTGTTCAAATATGTCTCAGTTTTCCTCCCCTGGTACTCGGGTGCAACATTCCAGACGCTTTACTAACACTCTCCCCACTTGGAGAGTCAGCACCTTTAACCTCCTGTTTGGCCCAGTTTGCAATTTCTGCAGATGAACAGGAATAGTGAGAACCAATGAGAGACTAGCTGGAGGTGTCTGGACGGGCAAATTTAACTTTCATTTCCCACCAGGAAGAGGAATTAACCAAAGGCTCAGCGTACCATGCCGGAACCAGATTAGGGCCTGAAGCCATCCTGCGGTGTTGCGGCCATGTCACAAGAAAGCGAGTTGAAGAAAGGAGCTCAGGGGCACTGTAATTCACAAACCTGCAGAGATATAAATGACAGCTATCGTCCAAAAAAATACTGAAGTAAGGCTGCCAAGAGGACTTGAAAGCGGGGCAGAATTGCAGGAAACCAATTTCAGGAGGTAGACAGGAATTGCATTGAAAGCATAGGAAAAGAGGCAGAACGTCCACAATGATGCACTTGGCCAAAAAGGGCGTATGCGTTTTTTCCTGAATATATTCAGGAAAAAACGCATACGCCCTTTTTGGCCAACCAAGCAAGCTTGCAAAGGAAATCTGCACTACAATGAAGTCTCACTTCCCCCCGGTCAAAAGGGCCATCTGAAAAAAGTGTAAAATCCAGAAAGGCAGGACAGGCCATGGAGAACTGGGAGCCTAGTTATGCTGATGGGCGGGATGTAAATTGCCAACAGAAACTCGGGAAAGTGTATGGTGTTTCCTGAAACATCTAAAAAACAAAGCAACAGAGCCTAGGGCACTTCCACTTATGGACCTATAGCTTAGGGAAATTAAAATCAAAAAGACACAGCCACCCCAAAATTTGGGATGCCTCTGTTTAAAAGATCCTTGTTTACAGTACAAGTTCAACATCGCAGAAAGTGAAAAATGGATAAAGAAGTTGTATTTACTTACAAAGCAATATGACTCAGCAAAGAAATCTATCTCATCAGGCCCTTAGCAGCACAATAAGTGGATTCAGGTATGATGATTCTAACTGAAATAAGTCACACAGAAAAAGAAACATCATAAGATATCAGTAATACACGGAATGTAAACTTGGCTACACAGGAACTGAATTACAGAACAGAACAGGGTCTCAAATTTAGAAAACCAACTTATGCTTGCTTAAGGGGAAAGGTGAGTTGGGGTGCTGCATAAAACCAGAGATTGAAATGAGCACAGATAAAGTTCCTTAAGCCAAATATGGAATAGAAAAGAGCTACTCCTTGCTCAACGAAATGGACTCAACACCCCATATTAAACGCCTAAGAATGTACCTGACTAGTAAGTATCTTAAAACCTATGGATTGCTATGTCTCCAAAAGAGAATCAAGCATGTGTACAGGGGCATAAACGCAGCAGTGATAGGATTGGAGAGGTTCGATGAGCAAATGAAGACCCTTTGAAGTCATATTGCATGGTACCCATTCCACGGGTTTCAACTACCCAGGTTTAAGTTATTCTTCATTCAGCTAAAACATGCATGTGGAACCTAGAGTATGATCAACCATGTGATCGGGAGACGTGTTCAAATATGTCTCAGTTTTCGTACCCTGGTACTCGGGTGCAACATTCCAGATGCTTTACTAACACTCTCCCGACTTGGAGAGTCAGTCCCTTTAACCTCCTGTTTGGCCTACTTTGCAATTTCTGCGGAAGATGAACAGGAATAGGGAGAACCAATGAGAGACTAGCTGGAGGTGTCTGGACGGGCAAATTTAACTCTCATTTCCCACCAGGAAGAGGAATTAACCAAAGGCCCAGCGTGCGTTGCAGGAACCAGATTAGGGCCTGAAGCCATCCTGCGGTGTTGAGGCCAGCTCAAAAGAAAGCGAGTTGAAGAAAGGAGCTCAGGGGCACTGTAATTCAGAAACCTGCAGAGTTATAAATGACAGCTATCGTCCAAAAATATACTGAAGTAAGGCTCCCAAGAGGACTTGAAAGCGGGGCAGAATTGCAGGAAACCGATTTCAGGAGGTAGACTGGAATTGCATTGAAAGCATAGGAAAAGAGGCAGAACGTCCACAATGATGCACTTGGCCAAAAAGGGCGTATGCGTTTTTTCCTGAATATATTCAGGAAAAAATGCATACGCCCTTTTAGGCCAACAAAGCAAGCTTGCAAAGGAAATCTGCACTACATGAAGTCTCACTTCCCCCCGGTCAAAAGGGCCATCTGAAAAAAGTGTAAAATCCAGAAAGGCAGGACAGGCCATGGAGAACTGGGAGCCTTGTTATGCTGATGGGCGGGATGTAAATTGCCAACAGACACTCGGGAGAAGTGTATGGTGTTTCCTGAAACATCTAAAAAACAAAGCAACAGAGCCTAGGGCACTTCCACTTATGGTCCTATAGCTTAGGGAAATTAAAATCAAAAAGACACAGCCACCCCAAAGTTTGGGACGCCTCTGTTTACAAGAACCTCGTTTACCGTACAAGTTCAATATCACAGAAAGTGAAAAATGGATAAAGAACTTGTGGTACTTACGTACAATGCAGTATCACTCAGCAATGAAATCTATGTCATCAGACCCATAGCAGCATAATGAGTGGATTCAGGTATGATGATTCTAACTGAAATAAGTCACACAGAAAAAGAAACATCATAAGATATCAGTAATACACGGAATGTAAACTTGGCTACACAGGAACTGAATTCCAAAACAGAACAGGGTCTCAAATTTAGAAAACCAACTTATGCTTGCTTAAGGGGAAAGGTGAGTTGGGGTGCTGCATAAAACCAGAGATTGAAATGAGCACAGATAAAGTTCCTTAAGCCAAATATGGAATAGACAAGAGCTACTCCTTGCTCAACGAAATGGACTCAACACCGCATATTAAACGCCTAAGAATGTACCTGACTAGTAAGTATCTTAAAACCTATGGATTGCTATGTCTCCAAAAGAGAATCAAGCGTGTGTACAGGGGCATAAACGCAGCAGTGATAGGATTGGAGAGGTTCGGTGAGCAAATGAATACCCTTTGAAGTCATATTGCATGCTACCCATTCCACGGGTCTCAACTCTCCAGGTTTAAGGTATTGTTCCTTCAGCTAAATCAAGCACGTGGAACCCAGAGTATGATCAACCGTGTGAACGGGAGACGTGTTCAAATATGTCTCAGTTTTCGTACCCTGGTACTCGGGTGCAACATTCCAGACGCTTTACTAACACTCTCCCGACATGGAGAGTCAGTCCCTTTAACCTCCTGTATGGCTCAGTTTGCAATATCTGCGGAAGATGAACAGGAATAGCGAGAACCAATGAGAGACTAGCTGGAGGTGTCTGGACGGGCAAATTTAACTCTCATTTCCCACCAGGAAGAGGAATTAACCAAAGGATCAGCGTGCCGTGCCGGAACCAGATTAGGGCCTGAAGCCATCCTGCGGTGTTGCGGCCATCTCACAAGAAAGCGAGTTGTAGAAAGGAGCTCAGGGGCACTGTAATTCACAAACCTGCAGAGTTATAAATGACAGCTATTGTCCAAAAATATACTGAAGTAAGGCTGCCAAGAGGACTTGAAAGCGGGGCAGAATTGCAGGAAACCGATTTCAGGAGGTAGACTGGAATTGCATTGAAAGCATAGGAATAGAGGCAGAAGGTCCACAATGATGCACTTGGCCAAAAAGGGCGTATGCGTTTTTTCCTGAATATATTCAGGAAAAAACGCATACGCCCTTTTTGGCCAACCAAGCAAGCTTGCAAAGGAAATCTGCACTACAATGAAGTCTCACTTCCCCCCGGTCAAAAGGGCCATCTGAAAAAAGTGTAAAATCCAGAAAGGCAGGACAGGCCATGGAGAACTGGGAGCCTTGTTATGCTGATGGGCGGGATGTAAATTGCCAACAGAAACTCGGGAAAGTGTATGGTGTTTCCTGAAACATCTAAAAAACAAAGCAACAGAGCCTAGGGCACTTCCACTTATGGACCTATAGCTTAGGGAAATTAAAATCAAAAAGACACAGCCACCCCAAAATTTGGGACGCCTCTGTTTAAAAGATCCTTGTTTACAGTACAAGTTCAACATCGCAGAAAGTGAAAAATGGATAAAGAAGTTGTATTTACTTACAAAGCAATATCACTCAGCAATGAAATCTATGTCATCAGGCCCTTAGCAGCACAATGAGTGGATTCAGGTATGATGATTCTAACTGAAATAAGTCACACAGAAAAAGAAACATCATAAGATATCACTAATACACGGAATGTAAACTTGGCTACACAGGAACTGAATTACAGAACAGAACAGGGTCTCAAATTTAGAAAACCAACTTCTGCTTGCTTAAGGGGAAAGGTGAGTTGGGGTGCTGCATAAAACCAGAGATTGAAATGAGCACAGATAAAGTTCCTGAAGCCAAATACGGAATAGACAATAGCTACTCCTTGCTCAAAGAAATGGACTCAACACCGCATATTAAACGCCTAAGAATGTACCTGACTAGTAAGTATCTTAAAACCTATGGATTGCTATGTCTCCGAAAGAGAATCAAGCATGTGTACAGGAGCATAAACGCAGCAGTGATAGGACTGGTGAGGTTCGATGAGCAAATGAAGACCCTTTGAAGTCATATTGCATGGTACCCATTCCACGGGTTTCAACTACCCAGGTTTAAGTTATTCTTCATTCAGCTAAAACATGCATGTGGAACCTAGAGTATGATCAACCATGTGATCGGGAGACGTGTTCAAATACGTCTCAGTTTTCGTCCCCTGGTACTCGGGTGCAACATTCCAGATGCTTTACTAACAGTCTCCCGACTTGGAGAGTCAGTCCGTTTAACCTCCTGTTTGGCCCAGTTTGCAATTTCTGCGGAAGATGGACAGGAATAGGGAGAACCAGTGAGAGACTAGCTGGAGGTGTCTGGACGGGCAAATTTAACTCTCATGTCCCAGCAGGAAGAGGAATTAACCAAACGATCAGCGTGCCGTGCCGGAACCAGATTAGGGCCTGAAGCCATCCTGCGGTGTTGCGGCCATCTCACAAGAAAGCGAGTTGAAGAAAGGAGCTCAGGGGCACTGTAATTCACAAATCTGCAGAGTTATAAATGACAGCTATTGTCCAAAAATATACTGAAGTAAGGCTGCCAAGAGGACTTGAAAGCGGGGCAGAATTGCAGGAAACCGATTTCAGGAGGTAGACTGGAATTGCATTGAAAGCATAGGAAAAGAGGCAGAACGGCCACAATGATGCACTTGGCCAAAAAGGGCGTATGCGTTTTTTCCTGAATATATTCAGGAAAAAACGCATACGCCCTTTTTGGCCAACCAAGCAAGCTTGCAAAGGAAATCTGCACTACAATGAAGTCTCACTTCCCCCCGGTCAAAAGGGCCATCTGAAAAAAGGGTAAAATCCAGAAAGGCAGGACAGGCCATGGAGAACTGGGAGCCTTGTTATGCTGATGGGCGGGATGTAAATTGCCAACAGACACTCGGGAGAAGTGTATGGTGTTTCCTGAAACATCTAAAAAACAAAGCAACAGAGCCCAGGGCACTTCCACTTATGGTCCTATAGCTTAGGGAAATTAAAATCAAAAAGACACAGCCACCCCAAAGTTTGGGACGCCTCTGTTTACAAGAACTTCATTTACCATACAAGTTCAATATCACAGAAAGTGAAAAATGGATAAAGAATTGTGGTACTTATTTACAATGCAGTATCACTCAGCAATGAAATCTATGTCATCAGGCCCGTAGCAGCATAATGAGTGGATTCAGGTACGATGATTCTAACTGAAATAAGTCACACAGAAAAAGAAACATCATAAGATATCACTAATACACGGAATGTAAACTTGGCTACACAAGAACTGAATTACAGAACAGAACAGGGTCTCAAATTTAGAAAACCAACTTATGCTTGCTTAAGGGGAAAGGTGAGTTGGGGTGCTGCATAAAACCAGAGATTGAAATGAGCACAGATAAAGTTCCTTAAGCCAAATATGGAATAGACAAGAGCTACTCCTTGCTCAACGAAATGGACTCAACACCGCATATTAAACGCCTAAGTATGTACCTGACTAGTAAGTATCTTCAAACCTATGGATTGCTATGTCTCCGAAAGAGAATCAAGCGTGTGTACAGGGGCATAAACGCAGCAGTGATAGGATTGGAGAGGTTCGGTGAGCAAATGAAGACCCTTTGAAGTCATATTGCATGGTACCCATTCCACGGGTTTCAACTACCCAGGTTTAAGGTATTCTTCCTTCAGCTAAAACATGCATGTGGAACCCAGAGTATGATCAACCGTGTGAACGGGAGACGTGTTCAAATATGTCTCAGTTTTCCTCCCCTGGTATTCAGGTGCAACATTCCAGACGCTTTACTAACACTCTCCCGACTTGGAGAGTCAGTCCCTTTAACCTCCTGTTTGGCCCAGTTTGCAATTTCTGCGGAAGATGAACAGGAATAGGGAGAACCAATGAGAGACTAGCTGGAGGTGTCTGGACGGGCAAATTTAACTCTCATTTCCCACCAGGAAGAGGAATTAACCAAAGGCTCAGCGTGCCGTGCCGGAACCAGATTAGGGCCTGAAGCCATCCTGCGGTGTTGCGGCCAGGTCACAAGAAAGCCAGTTGAAGAAAGGAGCTCAGGGGCACTGTAATTCAGAAACCTGCAGAGTTATAAATGACAGCTATCGTCCAAAAATATACTGAAGTAAGGCTGCCAAGAGGACTTGAAAGCGGGGCAGAATTGCAGGAAACCGATTTCAGGAGGTAGACTGGAATTGCATTGAAAGCATAGGAAAAGAGGCAGAACGTCCACAATGATGCACTTGGCCAAAAAGGGCGTATGCGTTTTTTCCTGAATATATTCAGGAAAAAACGCATACGCCCTTTTTGGCCAACCAAGCAAGCTTGCAAAGGAAATCTGCACTACAATGAAGTCTCACTTCCCCCCGGTCAAAAGGGCCATCTGAAAAAAGTGTAAAATCCAGAAAGGTAGGACAGGCCATGGAGAACTGGGAGCCTTGTTATGCTCATGGGCGGGATGTAAATTGCCAACAGACACTCGGGAGAAGTGTATGGTGTTTCCTGAAGGAACTAAGAAACAAAGCAACAAAGCCTAGGGCACTTCCACTTATGGTCCTATAGCTTAGGGAAATTAAAATCAAAAAGACACAGCCACCCCAAAGTTTGGGACGCCTCTGTTTACAAGAACCTCGTTTACCGTACAAGTTCAATATCACAGAAAGTGAAAAATGGTTAAAGAACTTGTGGTACTTACGTACAATGCAGTATCACTCAGCAATGAAATCTAATTCATCAGGCCCGTAGCAGCATAATGAGTGGATTCAGGTACGATGATTCTAACTGAAATAAGTCACACAGAAAAAGAAACATCATAAGATATCACTAATACACGGAATGTAAACTTGGCTACACAGGAACTGAATTCCAAAACAGAACAGGGTCTCAAATTTAGAAAACCAACTTATGCTTGCTTAAGGGGAAAGGTGAGTTGGGGTGCTGCATAAAACCAGAGATTGAAATGAGCACAGATAAAGTTCCTTAAGCCAAATATGGAATAGACAAGAGCTACTCCTTGCTCAACGAAATGGACTCAACACCCCAAATTAAACGCCTAAGAATGTACCTGACTAGTAAGTATCTTAAAACCTATGGATTGCTATGTCTCCATAAGAGAATCAAGCGTGTGTACAGGGGCATAAATGCAGCAGTGATAGGATTGGAGAGGTTCGGTGAGCAAATGAAGACCCTTTGAAGTCATATTGCATGGTACCCATTCCACGGGTCTCAACTCTCCAGGTTTAAGGTATTCTTCCTTCAGCTAAAACATGCATGTGGAACCCAGAGTATGATCAACCGTGTGAACAGGAGACGTGTTCAAATATGTCTCAGTTTTCCTCCCCGGTACTCGGGTGCAACATTCCAGACGCTTTACTAACACTATCCCGACTTGGAGAGTCAGCGCCTTTAACCTCCTGTTTGGCCCAGTTTGCAATTTCTGTGGAAGATGAACAGGAATAGGGAGAACCAATGAGAGACTAGCTGGAGGTGTCTGGACGGGCAAATTTAACTCTCATTTCCCACCAGGAAGAGGAAATAACCAAAGGCTCAGCGTGCCATGCCTGAACCAGATTAGGGCCTGAAGCCATCCTGCATTGTTGCGGTCAGCTCAAAAGAAAGCGAGTTGAAGAAAGGAGCTCAGGGGCACTGTAATTCACAAACCTGCAGAGTTATAAATGACAGCTATCGTCCAAAAATATACTGAAGTAAGGCTGCCAAGAGGACTTGAAAGCAGGGCAGAATTGCAGGAAACCGATTTCAGGAGGTAGACTGGAATTACATTGAAAGCATAGGAAAAGAGGCAGAACGTCCACAATGATGCACTTGGCCAAAAAGGGCGTATGCGTTTTTTCCTGAATATATTCAGGAAAAAACGCATACGCCCTTTTTGGCCAACCAACCAAGCTTGCAAAGGAAATCTGCACTACAATGAAGTCTCACTTCCCCCCGGTCAAAGAGGCCATCTGAAAAAAGTGTAAAATCCAGAAAGGCAGGACAGGCCATGGAGAACTGGGAGCCTTGTTATGCTGATGGGCGCGATGTAAATTGCCAACAGACACTCGGGAGAAGTGTATGGTGTTTCCTGGAACATCTAAAAAACTAAGCAACAGAGCCTAGGGCACTTCCACTTATGGTCCTATAGCTTAGGGAAATTAAAATCTAAAAGACACAGCCACCCCAAAGTTTGGGACGCCTCTGTTTACAAGAACCTCGTTTACAGTACAAGTTCAACATCGCAGAAAGTGAAAAATGGATAAAGAAATTGTGGTATTTACTTACAAAGCAATATCACTCAGCAATGAAATCTATGTCATCAGGCCCTTAGCAGCACAATGAGTGGATTCAGGTATGATGATACTAACTGAAATAAGTCACAAAGAAAAAGAAACATCATAAGTTATCAGTAATACACGGAATGTAAACTTGGCTACACAGGAACTGAATTCCAAAACAGAACAGGGTCTCAAATTTAGAAAACCAACTTATGCTTGCTTAAGGGGAAAGGTGAGTTGGGGTGCTGCATAAAACCAGAGATTGAAATGAGCACAGATAAAGTTCCTTAAGCCAAATATGGAATAGACAAGAGCTACTCCTTGCTCAACGAAATGGACTCAACACCGCATATTAAACGCCTAAGAATGTACCTGAGTAGTAAGTATCTTAAAACCTATGGATTGCTATGTCTCCAAAAGAGAATCAAGCATGTGTACGGGGCATAAACGCAGCAGTGATAGGATTGGAGAGGTTCGGTGAGCAAATGAAGACCCTTTGAAGTCATATTGCATGGTACCCATTCCACGGGTCTCAACTCTCCAGGTTTAAGGTATTCTTCCTTCAGCTAAAACATGCATGTGGAACCCAGAGTATGATCAACCGTGTGAATGGGAGACGTGCTCAAATATGTCTCAGTTTTCCTCCCCTGGTACTCGGGTGCAACATTCCAGACGCTTTACTAACAATCTCCCCACTTGGAGAGTCAGCGCCTTTAACCTCCTGTTTGGCCCAGTTTGCAATTTCTGCAGATGAACAGGAATAGTGAGAACCAATGAGAGACTAGCTGGAGGTGTCTGGACGGGCAAATTTAACTTTCATTTCCCACCAGGATGAGGAAATAACCAAAGGCTCAGTGTGCCGTGCCGGAACCAGATTAGGGCCTGAAGCCATCCTGCGGTGTTGCGGCCAGTTCACAAGAAAGCGAGTTGAAGAAAGGAGCTCAGGGGCACTGTAATTCACAAATCTGCAGAGTTATAAATGACAGCTATCGTCCAAAAATATACTGAAGTAAGGCTGCCAAGAGGACTTGAAAGCGGGGCAGAATTGCAGGAAACCGATTTCAGGAGGTAGACTGGAATTGCATTGAAAGCATAGGAAAAGGGGCAGAACGTCCACAATGATGCACTTGGCCAAAAAGGGCGTATGCGTTTTTTCCTGAATATATTCAGGAAAAAACGCATACGCCCTTTTTGGCCAACCAAGCAAGCTTGCAAAGGAAATCTGCACTACAATGAAGTCTCACTTCCCCCCGGTCAAAAGGGCCATCTGAAAAAAGTGTAAAATCCAGAAAGGCAGGACAGGCCATGGAGAACTGGGAGCCTTGTTATGCTGATGGGCGGGATGGAAATTGCCAACAGACACTCGGGAGAAGTGTATGGTGTTTCCTGAAACATCTAAAAAACAAAGCAACAGAGCCTAGGGCACTTCCACTTATGGTCCTATAGCTTAGGGAAATTAAAATCAAAAAGACACAGCCACCCCAAAGTTTGGGACACCTCTGTTTACAAGAACCTCTTTTACTGTACAAGTTCAATATCACAGAAAGTGAAAAATGGATAAAGAACTTGTGGTACTTACGTACAATGCAGTATCACTCAGCAATGAAATCTATGTCATCAGGCCCGTAGCAGCATAATGGGTGGATTCAGGTACGATGATTCTAACTGAAATAAGACACACAGAAAAAGAAACATCATAAGATATCACTAATACACGGAATGTAAACTTGGCTACACAGGAACTGAATTCCAAAACAGAACAGGGTCTCAAATTTAGAAAACCAACTTATGCTTGCTTAAGGGGAAAGGTGAGTTGGGGTGCTGCATAAAACCAGAGATTGAAATGAGCACAGATAAAGTTCCTTAAGCCAAATATGGAATAGCCAAGAGCTACTCCTTGCTCAACGAAATGGACTCAACACCGCATATGAAACACCTAAGAATGTACCTGACTAGTAAGTATCTTAAAACCTATGGATTGCTATGTCTCCAAAAGAGAATCAAGCGTGTGTACAGGGGCATAAACGCAGCAGTGATAGGATTGGAGAGGTTCGGTGAGCAAATGAAGACCCTTTGAAGTCATATTGCATGGTACCCATTCCACGGGTCTCAACTCTCCAGGTTTAAGGTATTCTTCCTTCAGCTAAATCATGCACGTGGAACCCAGAGTATGATCAATCGTGTGAACGGGAGACGTGTTCATATGTGTCTCAGTTTTCCTCCCCTGGTACTCGGGTGCAACATTCCAGACGCTTTACTAACACTCTCCCCACTTGGAGAGTCAGCGCCTTTAACCTCCTGTTTGGCCCAGTTTGCAATTTCTGCGGAATATGAACAGGAATAGGGAGAACCAATGAGAGACTAGCTGGAGGTGTCTGGACGGGCAAATTTAACTCTCATTTCCCACCAGGAAGAGGAATTAACCAAAGGCTCAGCGTGCCATGCCGGAACCAGATTAGGGCCTGAAGCCATCCTGCGGTGTTGCGGCCATGTCACAAGAAAGCGAGTTGAAGAAAGGAGCTCAGGGGCACTGTAATTCACAAACCTGCAGAGATATAAATGACAGCTATCGTCCAAAAATATACTGAAGTAAGGCTGCCAAGAGGACTTGAAAGCGGGGCAGAATTGCAGGAAACCGATTTCAGGAGGTAGACTGGAATTGCATTGAAAGCATAGGAAAAGAGGCAGAACGTCCACAATGATGCACTTGGCCAAAAAGGGCGTATGCGTTTTTTCCTGAATATATTCAGGAAAAAACGCATACGCCCTTTTTGGCCAACCAAGCAAGCTTGCAAAGGAAATCTGCACTACAATGAAGTCTCACTTCCCACCGGTCAAAAGGGCCATCTGAAAAAAGTGTAAAATCCAGAAAGGCAGGACAGGCCATGGAGAACTGGGAGCCTAGTTATGCTGATGGGCGGGATGTAAATTGCCAACAGAAACTCGGGAAAGTGTATGGTGTTTCCTGAAACATCTAAAAAACAAAGCAACAGAGCCTAGGGCACTTCCACTTATGGACCTATAGCTTAGGGAAATTAAAATCAAAAAGACACAGCCACCCCAAAATTTGGGACGCCTCTGTTTAAAAGATCCTTGTTTACAGTACAAGTTCAACATCGCAGAAAGTGAAAAATGGATAAAGAAGTTGTATTTACTTACAAAGCAACATGACTCAGCAAAGAAATCTATCTCATCAGGCCGTTAGCAGCACAATGAGTGGATTCAGGTATGATGATTCTAACTGAAATAAGTCACACAGAAAAAGAAACATCATAAGATATCAGTAATACACGGAATGTAAACTTGGCTACACAGGAACTGAATTACAGAACAGAACAGGGTCTCAAATTTAGAAAACCAACTTATGCTTGCTTAAGGGTAAAGGTGAGTTGGGGTGCTGCATAAAACCAGAGATTGAAATGAGCACAGATAAAGTTCCTTAAGCCAAATATGGAATAGACAAGAGCTACTCCTTGCTCAACGAAATGGACTCAACACCCCATATTAAACGCCTAACAATGTACCTGACTAGTAAGTATCTTAAAACCTATGGATTGCTATGTCTCCAAAAGAGAATCAAGCATGTGTACAGGGGCATAAACGCAGCAGTGATAGGATTGGAGAGGTTCGATGAGCAAATGAAGACCCTTTGAAGTCATATTGCATGGTACCCATTCCACGGGTTTCAACTACCCAGGTTTAAGTTATTCTTCATTCAGCTAAAACATGCATGTGGAACCTAGAGTATGATCAACCATGTGATCGGGAGACATGTTCAAATATGTCTCAGTTTTCGTACCCTGGTACTCGGGTGCAACATTCCAGATGCTTTACTAATACTCTCCCGACTTGGAGAGTCAGTCCCTTTAACCTCCTGTTTGGCCCACTTTGCAATTTCTGCGGAAGATGAACAGGAATAGGGAGAACCAATGAGAGACTAGCTGGAGGTGTCTGGACGGGCAAATTTAACTCTCATTTCCCACCAGGAAGAGGAATTAACCAAAGGCCCAGCGTGCGTTGCCGGAACCAGATTAGGGCCTGAAGCCATCCTGCGGTGTTGAGGCCAGCTCACAAGAAAGCGAGTTGAAGAAAGGAGCTCAGGGGCACTGTAATTCACAAACCTGCAGAGTTATAAATGACAGCTATCGTCCAAAAATATACTGAAGTAAGGCTCCCAAGAGGACTTGAAAGCGGGGCAGAATTGCAGGAAACCGATTTCAGGAGGTAGACTGGAATTGCATTGAAAGCATAGGAAAAGAGGCAGAACGTCCACAATGATGCACTTGGCCAAAAAGGGCGTATGCGTTTTTTCCTGAATATATTCAGGAAAAAATGCATACGCCCTTTTAGGCCAACAAAGCAAGCTTGCAAAGGAAATCTGCACTACATGAAGTCTCACTTCCCCCCGGTCAAAAGGGCCATCTGAAAAAAGTGTAAAATCCAGAAAGGCAGGACAGGCCATGGAGAACTGGGAGCCTTGTTATGCTGATGGGCGGGATGTAAATTGCCAACAGACACTCGGGAGAAGTGTATGGTGTTTCCTGAAACATCTAAAAAACAAAGCAACAGAGCCTAGGGCACTTCCACTTATGGTCCTATAGCTTAGGGAAATTAAAATCAAAAAGACACAGCCACCCCAAAGTTTGGGACGCCTCTGTTTACAAGAACCTCGTTTACCGTACAAGTTCAATATCACAGAAAGTGAAAAATGGATAAAGAACTTGTGGTACTTACGTACAATGCAGTATCACTCAGCAATGAAATCTATGTCATCAGGCCCGTAGCAGCATAATGAGTGGATTCAGGTATGATGATTCTAACTGAAATAAGTCACACAGAAAAAGAAACATCATAAGATATCAGTAATACACGGAATGTAAACTTGGCTACACAGGAACTGAATTCCAAAACAGAACAGGGTCTCAAATTTAGAAAACCAACTTATGCTTGCTTAAGGGGAAAGGTGAGTTGGGGTGCTGCATAAAACCAGAGATTGAAATGAGCACAGATAAAGTTCCTTAAGCCAAATATGGAATAGACAAGAGCTACTCCTTGCTCAACGAAATGGACTCAACACCGCATATTAAACGCCTAAGAATGTACCTGACTAGTAAGTATCTTAAAACCTATGGATTGCTATGTCTCCAAAAGAGAATCAAGCGTGTGTACAGGGGCATAAACGCAGCAGTGATAGGATTGGAGAGGTTCGGTGAGCAAATGAATACCCTTTGAAGTCATATTGCATGCTACCCATTCCACGGGTCTCAACTCTCCAGGTTTAAGGTATTGTTCCTTCAGCTAAATCATGCACGTGGAACCCAGAGTATGATCAACCGTGTGAACGGGAGACGTGTTCAAATATGTCTCAGTTTTCATACCCTGGTACTCGGGTGCAACATTCCAGACGCTTTACTAACACTCTCCTGACATGGAGAGTCAGTCCCTTTAACCTCCTGTATGGCTCAGTTTGCAATTTCTGCGGAAGATGAACAGGAATAGTGAGAACCAATGAGAGACTAGCTGGAGGTGTCTGGACGGGCAAATTTAACTCTCATTTCCCACCAGGAAGAGGAATTAACCAAAGGCTCAGCGTGCCGTGCCGGAACCAGATTAGGGCCTGAAGCCATCCTGCGGTGTTGCGGCCATCTCACAAGAAAGCGAGTTGAAGAAAGGAGCTCAGGGGCACTGTAATTCACAAACCTGCAGAGTTATAAATGACAGCTATTGTCCAAAAATATACTGAAGTAAGGCTGCCAAGAGGACTTGAAAGCGGGGCAGAATTGCAGGAAACCGATTTCAGGAGGTAGACTGGAATTGCATTGAAAGCATAGGAATAGAGGCAGAACGTCCACAATGATGCACTTGGCCAAAAAGGGCGTATGCGTTTTTTCCTGAATATATTCAGGAAAAAACGCATACGCCCTTTTTGGCCAACCAAGCAAGCTTGCAAAGGAAATCTGCACTACAATGAAGTCTCACTTCCCCCCGGTCAAAAGGGCCATCTGAAAAAAGTGTAAAATCCAGAAAGGCAGGACAGGCCATGGAGAACTGGGAGCCTAGTTATGCTGATGGGAGGGATGTAAATTGCCAACAGAAACTCGGGAAAGTGTATGGTGTTTCCTGAAACATCTAAAAAACAAAGCAACAGAGCCTAGGGCACTTCCACTTATGGACCTATAGCTTAGGGAAATTAAAATCAAAAAGACACAGCCACCCCAAAATTTGGGACGCCTCTGTTTAAAAGATCCTTGTTTACAGTACAAGTTCAACATCGCAGAAAGTGAAAAATGGATAAAGAAGTTGTATTTACTTACAAAGCAATATCACTCAGCAATGAAATCTATGTCATCAGGCCCTTAGCAGCACAATGAGTGGATTCAGGTATGATGATTCTAACTGAAATAAGTCACACAGAAAAAGAAACATCATAAGATATCAGTAATACACGGAATGTAAACTTGGCTACACAGGAACTGAATTACAGAACAGAACAGGGTCTCAAATTTAGAAAACCAACTTCTGCTTGCTTAAGGGGAAAGGTGAGTTGGGGTGCTGCATAAAACCAGAGATTGAAATGAGCACAGATAAAGTTCCTTAAGCCAAATATGGAATAGACAAGAGCTACTCCTTGCTCAACGAAATGGACTCAACACCCCAAATTAAACGCCTAAGAATGTACCTGACTAGTAAGTATCTTAAAACCTATGGATTGCTATGTCTCCATAAGAGAATCAAGCGTGTGTACAGGGGCATAAATGCAGCAGTGATAGGATTGGAGAGGTTCGGTGAGCAAATGAAGACCCTTTGATGTCATATTGCATGGTACCCATTCCACGGGTCTCAACTCTCCAGGTTTAAGGTATTCTTCCTTCAGCTAAAACATGCATGTGGAACCCAGAGTATGATCAACCGTGTGAACAGGAGACGTGTTCAAATATGTCTCAGTTTTCCTCCCCGGTACTCGGGTGCAACATTCCAGACGCTTTACTAACACTCCCCCGACTTGGAGAGTCAGCGCCTTTAACCTCCTGTTTGGCCCAGTTTGCAATTTCTGTGGAAGATGAACAGGAATAGGGAGAACCAATGAGAGACTAGCTGGAGGTGTCTGGATGGGCAAATTTAACTCTCATTTCCCACCAGGAAGAGGAAATAACCAAAGGCTCAGCGTGCCATGCCTGAACCAGATTAGGGCCTGAAGCCATCCTGCGTTGTTGCGGCCAGCTCAAAAGAAAGCGAGTTGAAGAAAGGAGCTCAGGGGCACTGTAATTCACAAACCTGCAGAGTTATAAATGACAGCTATCGTCCAAAAATATACTGAAGTAAGGCTGCCAAGAGGACTTGAAAGCAGGGCAGAATTGCAGGAAACCGATTTCAGGAGGTAGACTGGAATTACATTGAAAGCATAGGAAAAGAGGCAGAACGTCCACAATGATGCACTTGGCCAAAAAGGGCGTATGCGTTTTTTCCTGAATATATTCAGGAAAAAACGCATACGCCCTTTTTGGCCAACCAAGCAAGCTTGCAAAGGAAATCTGCACTACAATGAAGTCTCACTTCCCCCCGGTCAAAAGGGCCATCTGAAAAAAGTGTAAAATCCAGAAAGGCAGGACAGGCCATGGAGAACTGGGAGCCTTGTTATGCTGATGGGCGGGATGTAAACTGCCAACAGACACTCGGGAGAAGTGTATGGTGTTTCCTGAAACATCTAAAAAACAAAGCAACAGAGCCTAGGGCACTTCCACTTATGGTCCTATAGCTTACGGAAATTAAAATCAAAAAGACACAGCCACCCCAAAGTTTGGGACGCCTCTGTTTACAAGAACCTCATTTACCGTACAAGTTCAATATCACAGAAAGTGAAAAATGGATAAAGAACTTGTGGTACTTACGTACAATGCAGTATCACTCAGCAATGAAATCTATGTCATCAGGCCCGTAGCAGCATAATGAGTGGATTCAGGTATGATGATTCTAACTGAAATAAGTCACACAGAAAAAGAAACATCATAAGATATCACTAATACACGGAATGTAAACTTGGCTACACAGGAACTGAATTACAGAACAGAACAGGGTCTCAAATTTAGAAAACCAACTTCTGCTTGCTTAAGGGGAAAGGTGAGTTGGGGTGCTGCATAAAACCAGAGATTGAAATGAGCACAGATAAAGTTCCTGAAGCCAAATACGGAATAGACAATAGCTACTCCTTGCTCAAAGAAATGGACTCAACACCGCATATTAAACGCCTAAGAATGTACCTGACTAGTAAGTATCTTAAAACCTATGGATTTCTATGTCTCCGAAAGAGAATCAAGCATGTGTACAGGAGCAAAAACGCAGCAGTGATAGGACTGGTGAGGTTCGATGAGCAAATGAAGACCCTTTGAAGTCATATTGCATGGTACCCATTCCACGGGTTTCAACTACCCAGGTTTAAGTTATTCTTCATTCAGCTAAAACATGCATGTGGAACCTAGAGTATGATCAACCATGTGATCGGGAGACGTGTTCAAATATGTCTCAGTTTTCGTCCCCTGGTACTCGGGTGCAACATTCCAGATGCTTTACTAACAGTCTCCCGACTTGGAGAGTCAGTCCGTTTAACCTCCTGTTTGGCCCAGTTTGCAATTTCTGCGGAAGATGGACAGGAATAGGGAGAACCAATGAGAGACTAGCTGGAGGTGTCTGGACGGGCAAATTTAACTCTCATGTCCCAGCAGGAAGAGGAATTAACCAAACGCTCAGCGTGCCGTGCCGGAACCAGATTAGGGCCTGAAGCCATCCTGCGGTGTTGCGGCCATCTCACAAGAAAGCGAGTTGAAGAAAGGAGCTCAGGGGCACTGTAATTCACAAATCTGCAGAGTTATAAATGACAGCTATTGTCCAAAAATATACTGAAGTAAGGCTGCCAAGAGGACTTGAAAGCGGGGCAGAATTGCAGGAAACCGATTTCAGGAGGTAGACTGGAATTGCATTGAAAGCATAGGAAAAGAGGCAGAACGTCCACAATGATGCACTTGGCCAAAAAGGGCGTATGCGTTTTTTCCTGAATATATTCAGGAAAAAACGCATACGCCCTTTTTGGCCAACCAAGCAAGCTTGCAAAGGAAATCTGCACTACAATGAAGTCTCACTTCCCCCCGGTCAAAAGGGCCATCTGAAAAAAGTGTAAAATCCAGAAAGGCAGGACAGGCCATGGAGAACTGGGAGCCTTGTTATGCTGATGGGCGGGATGTAAATTGCCAACAGACACTCGGGAGAAGTGTATGGTGTTTCCTGAAACATCTAAAAAACAAAGCAACAGAGCCTAGGGCACTTCCACTTATGGTCCTATAGCTTAGGGAAATTAAAATAAAAAAGACACAGCCACCCCAAAGTTTGGGACGCCTCTGTTTACAAGAACTTCATTTACCATACAAGTTCAATATCACAGAAAGTGAAAAATGGATAAAGAATTGTGGTACTTATTTACAATGCAGTATCACTCAGCAATGAAATCTATGTCATCAGGCCCGTAGCAGCATAATGAGTGGATTCAGGTACGATGATTCTAACTGAAATAAGTCACACAGAAAAAGAAACATCATAAGATATCAGTAATACACGGAATGTAAACTTGGCTACACAGGAACTGAATTACAGAACAGAACAGGGTCTCAAATTTAGAAAACCAACTTATGCTTGCTTAAGGGGAAAGGTGAGTTGGGGTGCTGCATAAAACCAGAGATTGAAATGAGCACAGATAAAGTTCCTTAAGCCAAATATGGAATAGACAAGAGCTACTCCTTGCTCAACGAAATGGACTCAACACCCCATATTAAACGCCTAACAATGTACCTGACTAGTAAGTATCTTAAAACCTATGGATTGCTATGTCTCCAAAAGAGAATCAAGCATGTGTACAGGGGCATAAACGCAGCAGTGATAGGATTGGAGAGGTTCGATGAGCAAATGAAGACCCTTTGAAGTCATATTGCATGGTACCCATTCCACGGGTTTCAACTACCCAGGTTTAAGTTATTCTTCATTCAGCTAAAACATGCATGTGGAACCTAGAGTATGATCAACCATGTGATCGGGAGACATGTTCAAATATGTCTCAGTTTTCGTACCCTGGTACTCGGGTGCAACATTCCAGATGCTTTACTAATACTCTCCCGACTTGGAGAGTCAGTCCCTTTAACCTCCTGTTTGGCCCACTTTGCAATTTCTGCGGAAGATGAACAGGAATAGGGAGAACCAATGAGAGACTAGCTGGAGGTGTCTGGACGGGCAAATTTAACTCTCATTTCCCACCAGGAAGAGGAATTAACCAAAGGCCCAGCGTGCGTTGCCGGAACCAGATTAGGGCCTGAAGCCATCCTGCGGTGTTGAGGCCAGCTCACAAGAAAGTGAGTTGAAGAAAGGAGCTCAGGGGCACTGTAATTCACAAACCTGCAGAGTTATAAATGACAGCTATCGTCCAAAAATATACTGAAGTAAGGCTCCCAAGAGGACTTGAAAGCGGGGCAGAATTGCAGGAAACCGATTTCAGGAGGTAGACTGGAATTGCATTGAAAGCATAGGAAAAGAGGCAGAACGTCCACAATGATGCACTTGGCCAAAAAGGGCGTATGCGTTTTTTCCTGAATATATTCAGGAAAAAATGCATACGCCCTTTTAGGCCAACAAAGCAAGCTTGCAAAGGAAATCTGCACTACATGAAGTCTCACTTCCCCCCGGTCAAAAGGGCCATCTGAAAAAAGTGTAAAATCCAGAAAGGCAGGACAGGCCATGGAGAACTGGGAGCCTTGTTATGCTGATGGGCGGGATGTAAATTGCCAACAGACACTCGGGAGAAGTGTATGGTGTTTCCTGAAACATCTAAAAAACAAAGCAACAGAGCCTAGGGCACTTCCACTTATGGTCCTATAGCTTAGGGAAATTAAAATCAAAAAGACACAGCCACCCCAAAGTTTGGGACGCCTCTGTTTACAAGAACCTCGTTTACCGTACAAGTTCAATATCACAGAAAGTGAAAAATGGATAAAGAACTTGTGGTACTTACGTACAATGCAGTATCACTCAGCAATGAAATCTATGTCATCAGGCCCGTAGCAGCATAATGAGTGGATTCAGGTATGATGATTCTAACTGAAATAAGTCACACAGAAAAAGAAACATCATAAGATATCAGTAATACACGGAATGTAAACTTGGCTACACAGGAACTGAATTCCAAAACAGAACAGGGTCTCAAATTTAGAAAACCAACTTATGCTTGCTTAAGGGGAAAGGTGAGTTGGGGTGCTGCATAAAACCAGAGATTGAAATGAGCACAGATAAAGTTCCTTAAGCCAAATATGGAATAGACAAGAGCTACTCCTTGCTCAACGAAATGGACTCAACACCGCATATTAAACGCCTAAGAATGTACCTGACTAGTAAGTATCTTAAAACCTATGGATTGCTATGTCTCCAAAAGAGAATCAAGCGTGTGTACAGGGGCATAAACGCAGCAGTGATAGGATTGGAGAGGTTCGGTGAGCAAATGAATACCCTTTGAAGTCATATTGCATGCTACCCATTCCACGGGTCTCAACTCTCCAGGTTTAAGGTATTGTTCCTTCAGCTAAATCATGCACGTGGAACCCAGAGTATGATCAACCGTGTGAACGGGAGACGTGTTCAAATATGTCTCAGTTTTCATACCCTGGTACTCGGGTGCAACATTCCAGATGCTTTACTAACAGTCTCCCGACTTGGAGAGTCAGTCCCTTTAACCTCCTGTATGGCCCAGTTTGCAATTTCTGCGGAAGATGAACAGGAATAGTGAGAACCAATGAGAGACTAGCTGGAGGTGTCTGGACGGGCAAATTTAACTCTCATTTCCCACCAGGAAGAGGAATTAACCAAAGGCTCAGCGTGCCGTGCCGGAACCAGATTAGGGCCTGAAGCCATCCTGCGGTGTTGCGGCCATCTCACAAGAAAGCGAGTTGAAGAAAGGAGCTCAGGGGCACTGTAATTCACAAACCTGCAGAGTTATAAATGACAGCTATTGTCCAAAAATATACTGAAGTAAGGCTGCCAAGAGGACTTGAAAGCGGGGCAGAATTGCAGGAAACCGATTTCAGGAGGTAGACTGGAATTGCATTGAAAGCATAGGAATAGAGGCAGAACGTCCACAATGATGCACTTGGCCAAAAAGGGCGTATGCGTTTTTTCCTGAATATATTCAGGAAAAAACGCATACGCCCTTTTTGGCCAACCAAGCAAGCTTGCAAAGGAAATCTGCACTACAATGAAGTCTCACTTCCCCCCGGTCAAAAGGGCCATCTGAAAAAAGTGTAAAATCCAGAAAGGCAGGACAGGCCATGGAGAACTGGGAGCCTAGTTATGCTGATGGGAGGGATGTAAATTGCCAACAGAAACTCGGGAAAGTGTATGGTGTTTCCTGAAACATCTAAAAAACAAAGCAACAGAGCCTAGGGCACTTCCACTTATGGACCTATAGCTTAGGGAAATTAAAATCAAAAAGACACAGCCACCCCAAAATTTGGGACGCCTCTGTTTAAAAGATCCTTGTTTACAGTACAAGTTCAACATCGCAGAAAGTGAAAAATGGATAAAGAAGTTGTATTTACTTACAAAGCAATATCACTCAGCAATGAAATCTATGTCATCAGGCCCTTAGCAGCACAATGAGTGGATTCAGGTATGATGATTCTAACTGAAATAAGTCACACAGAAAAAGAAACATCATAAGATATCAGTAATACACGGAATGTAAACTTGGCTACACAGGAACTGAATTACAGAACAGAACAGGGTCTCAAATTTAGAAAACCAACTTCTGCTTGCTTAAGGGGAAAGGTGAGTTGGGGTGCTGCATAAAACCAGAGATTGAAATGAGCACAGATAAAGTTCCTTAAGCCAAATATGGAATAGACAAGAGCTACTCCTTGCTCAACGAAATGGACTCAACACCCCAAATTAAACGCCTAAGAATGTACCTGACTAGTAAGTATCTTAAAACCTATGGATTGCTATGTCTCCATAAGAGAATCAAGCGTGTGTACAGGGGCATAAATGCAGCAGTGATAGGATTGGAGAGGTTCGGTGAGCAAATGAAGACCCTTTGATGTCATATTGCATGGTACCCATTCCACGGGTCTCAACTCTCCAGGTTTAAGGTATTCTTCCTTCAGCTAAAACATGCATGTGGAACCCAGAGTATGATCAACCGTGTGAACAGGAGACGTGTTCAAATATGTCTCAGTTTTCCTCCCCGGTACTCGGGTGCAACATTCCAGACGCTTTACTAACACTCCCCCGACTTGGAGAGTCAGCGCCTTTAACCTCCTGTTTGGCCCAGTTTGCAATTTCTGTGGAAGATGAACAGGAATAGGGAGAACCAATGAGAGACTAGCTGGAGGTGTCTGGATGGGCAAATTTAACTCTCATTTCCCACCAGGAAGAGGAAATAACCAAAGGCTCAGCGTGCCATGCCTGAACCAGATTAGGGCCTGAAGCCATCCTGCGTTGTTGCGGCCAGCTCAAAAGAAAGCGAGTTGAAGAGAGGAGCTCAGGGGCACTGTAATTCACAAACCTGCAGAGTTATAAATGACAGCTATCGTCCAAAAATATACTGAAGTAAGGCTGCCAAGAGGACTTGAAAGCAGGGCAGAATTGCAGGAAACCGATTTCAGGAGGTAGACTGGAATTACATTGAAAGCATAGGAAAAGAGGCAGAACGTCCACAATGATGCACTTGGCCAAAAAGGGCGTATGCGTTTTTTCCTGAATATATTCAGGAAAAAACGCATACGCCCTTTTTGGCCAACCAAGCAAGCTTGCAAAGGAAATCTGCACTACAATGAAGTCTCACTTCCCCCCGGTCAAAAGGGCCATCTGAAAAAAGTGTAAAATCCAGAAAGGCAGGACAGGCCATGGAGAACTGGGAGCCTTGTTATGCTGATGGGCGGGATGTAAACTGCCAACAGACACTCGGGAGAAGTGTATGGTGTTTTCTGAAACATCTAAAAAACAAAGCAACAGAGCCTAGGGCACTTCCACTTATGGTCCTATAGCTTACGGAAATTAAAATCAAAAAGACACAGCCACCCCAAAGTTTGGGACGCCTCTGTTTACAAGAACCTCATTTACCGTACAAGTTCAATATCACAGAAAGTGAAAAATGGATAAAGAACTTGTGGTACTTACGTACAATGCAGTATCACTCAGCAATGAAATCTATGTCATCAGGCCCGTAGCAGCATAATGAGTGGATTCAGGTATGATGATTCTAACTGAAATAAGTCACACAGAAAAAGAAACATCATAAGATATCACTAATACACGGAATGTAAACTTGGCTACACAGGAACTGAATTACAGAACAGAACAGGGTCTCAAATTTAGAAAACCAACTTCTGCTTGCTTAAGGGGAAAGGTGAGTTGGGGTGCTGCATAAAACCAGAGATTGAAATGAGCACAGATAAAGTTCCTGAAGCCAAATACGGAATAGACAATAGCTACTCCTTGCTCAAAGAAATGGACTCAACACCGCATATTAAACGCCTAAGAATGTACCTGACTAGTAAGTATCTTAAAACCTATGGATTGCTATGTCTCCGAAAGAGAATCAAGCATGTGTACAGGAGCAAAAACGCAGCAGTGATAGGACTGGTGAGGTTCGATGAGCAAATGAAGACCCTTTGAAGTCATATTGCATGGTACCCATTCCACGGGTTTCAACTACCCAGGTTTAAGTTATTCTTCATTCAGCTAAAACATGCATGTGGAACCTAGAGTATGATCAACCATGTGATCGGGAGACGTGTTCAAATATGTCTCAGTTTTCGTCCCCTGGTACTCGGGTGCAACATTCCAGATGCTTTACTAACAGTCTCCCGACTTGGAGAGTCAGTCCGTTTAACCTCCTGTTTGGCCCAGTTTGCAATTTCTGCGGAAGATGGACAGGAATAGGGAGAACCAATGAGAGACTAGCTGGAGGTGTCTGGACGGGCAAATTTAACTCTCATGTCCCAGCAGGAAGAGGAATTAACCAAACGCTCAGCGTGCCGTGCCGGAACCAGATTAGGGCCTGAAGCCATCCTGCGGTGTTGCGGCCATCTCACAAGAAAGCGAGTTGAAGAAAGGAGCTCAGGGGCACTGTAATTCACAAATCTGCAGAGTTATAAATGACAGCTATTGTCCAAAAATATACTGAAGTAAGGCTGCCAAGAGGACTTGAAAGCGGGGCAGAATTGCAGGAAACCGATTTCAGGAGGTAGACTGGAATTGCATTGAAAGCATAGGAAAAGAGGCAGAACGTCCACAATGATGCACTTGGCCAAAAAGGCCGTATGCGTTTTTTCCTGAATATATTCAGGAAAAAACGCATACGCCCTTTTTGGCCAACCAAGCAAGCTTGCAAAGGAAATCTGCACTACAATGAAGTCTCACTTCCCCCCGGTCAAAAGGGCCATCTGAAAAAAGTGTAAAATCCAGAAAGGCAGGACAGGCCATGGAGAACTGGGAGCCTTGTTATGCTGATGGGCGGGATGTAAATTGCCAACAGACACTCGGGAGAAGTGTATGGTGTTTCCTGAAACATCTAAAAAACAAAGCAACAGAGCCTAGGGCACTTCCACTTATGGTCCTATAGCTTAGGGAAATTAAAATAAAAAAGACACAGCCACCCCAAAGTTTGGGACGCCTCTGTTTACAAGAACTTCATTTACCATACAAGTTCAATATCACAGAAAGTGAAAAATGGATAAAGAATTGTGGTACTTATTTACAATGCAGTATCACTCAGCAATGAAATCTATGTCATCAGGCCCGTAGCAGCATAATGAGTGGATTCAGGTACGATGATTCTAACTGAAATAAGTCACACAGAAAAAGAAACATCATAAGATATCACTAATACACGGAATGTAAACTTGGCTACACAGGAACTGAATTACAGAACAGAACAGGGTCTCAAATTTAGAAAACCAACTTATGCTTGCTTAAGGGGAAAGGTGAGTTGGGGTGCTGCATAAAACCAGAGATTGAAATGAGCACAGATAAAGTTCCTTAAGCCAAATATGGAATAGACAAGAGCTACTCCTTGCTCAACGAAATGGACTCAACACCCCATATTAAATGCCTAAGAATGTACCTGACTAGTAAGTATCTTCAAACCTATGGATTGCTATGTCTCTGAAAGAGAATCAAGCGTGTGTACAGGGGCATAAACGCAGCAGTGATAGGATTGGAGAGGTTCGGTGAGCAAATGAAGACCCTTTGAAGTCATATTGCATGGTACCCATTCCACGGGTTTCAACTACCCAGGTTTAAGGTATTCTTCCTTCAGCTAAAACATGCATGTGGAACCCAGAGTATGATCAACCGTGTGAATGGGAGACGTGTTCAAATATGTCTCAGTTTTCCTCCCCTGGTACTCAGGTGCAACATTCCAGACGCTTCACTAACACTCTCCCGACTTGGAGAGTCAGTCCCTTTAACCTCCTGTTTGGCCCAGTTTGCAATTTCTGCGGAAGATGAACAGGAATAGGGAGAACCAATGAGAGACTAGCTGGAGGTGTCTGGACGGGCAAATTTAACTCTCATTTCCCACCAGGAAGAGGAATTAACCAAAGGCTCAGCGTGCCGTGCCGGAACCAGATTAGGGCCTGAAGCCATCCTGCGGTGTTGCGGCCAGGTCACAAGAAAGCGAGTTGAAGAAAGGAGCTCAGGGGCACTGTAATTCACAAACCTGCAGAGTTATAAATGACAGCTATCGTCCAAAAATATACTGAAGTAAGGCTGCCAAGAGGACTTGAAAGCAGGGCAGAATTGCAGGAAACCGATTTCAGGAGGTAGACTGGAATTACATTGAAAGCATAGGAAAAGAGGCAGAACGTCCACAATGATGCACTTGGCCAAAAAGGGCGTATGCGTTTTTTCCTGAATATATTCAGGAAAAAACGCATACGCCCTTTTTGGCCAACCAAGCAAGCTTGCAAAGGAAATCTGCACTACAATGAAGTCTCACTTCCCCCCGGTCAAAAGGGCTATCTGAAAAAAGTGTAAAATCCAGAAAGGCAGGACAGGCCATGGAGAACTGGGAGCCTTGTTATGCTGATGGGCGGGATGTAAATTGCCAACAGACACTCGGGAGAAGTGTATGGTGTTTCCTGAAACATCTAAAAAACAAAGCAACAGAGCCTAGGGCACTTCCACTTATGGTCCTATAGCTTAGGGAAATTAAAATCAAAAAGACACAGCCACCCCAAAGTTTGGGACGCCTCTGTTTACAAGAACCTCGTTTACCGTACAAGTTCAATATCACAGAAAGTGAAAAATGGATAAAGAACTTGTGGTACTTACGTACAATGCAGTATCACTCAGCAATGAAATCTATGTCATCAGGCCCGTAGCAGCATAATGAGTGGATTCAGGTACGATGATTCTAACTGAAATAAGTCACACAGAAAAAGAAACATCATAAGATATCACTAATACACGGAATGTAAACTTGGCTACACAGGAACTGAATTACAGAACAGAACAGGGTCTCAAATTTAGAAAACCAACTTCTGCTTGCTTAAGGGGAAAGGTGAGTTGGGGTGCTGCATAAAACCAGAGATTGAAATGAGCACAGATAAAGTTCCTGAAGCCAAATACGGAATAGACAATAGCTACTCCTTGCTCAAAGAAATGGACTCAACACCGCATATTAAACGCCTAAGAATGTACCTGACTAGTAAGTATCTTAAAACCTATGGATTGCTATGTCTCCGAAAGAGAATCAAGCATGTGTACAGGAGCAAAAACGCAGCAGTGATAGGACTGGTGAGGTTCGATGAGCAAATGAAGACCCTTTGAAGTCATATTGCATGGTACCCATTCCACGGGTTTCAACTACCCAGGTTTAAGTTATTCTTCATTCAGCTAAAACATGCATGTGGAACCTAGAGTATGATCAACCATGTGATCGGGAGACGTGTTCAAATATGTCTCAGTTTTCGTCCCCTGGTACTCGGGTGCAACATTCCAGATGCTTTACTAACAGTCTCCCGACTTGGAGAGTCAGTCCGTTTAACCTCCTGTTTGGCCCAGTTTGCAATTTCTGCGGAAGATGGACAGGAATAGGGAGAACCAATGAGAGACTAGCTGGAGGTGTCTGGACGGGCAAATTTAACTCTCATGTCCCAGCAGGAAGAGGAATTAACCAAACGCTCAGCGTGCCGTGCCGGAACCAGATTAGGGCCTGAAGCCATCCTGCGGTGTTGCGGCCATCTCACAAGAAAGCGAGTTGAAGAAAGGAGCTCAGGGGCACTGTAATTCACAAATCTGCAGAGTTATAAATGACAGCTATTGTCCAAAAATATACTGAAGTAAGGCTGCCAAGAGGACTTGAAAGCGGGGCAGAATTGCAGGAAACCGATTTCAGGAGGTAGACTGGAATTGCATTGAAAGCATAGGAAAAGAGGCAGAACGTCCACAATGATGCACTTGGCCAAAAAGGGCGTATGCGTTTTTTCCTGAATATATTCAGGAAAAAACGCTACGCCCTTTTTGGCCAACCAAGCAATCTTGCAAAGGAAATCTGCACTACAATGAAGTCTCACTTTCCACCGGTGAAAAGGGCCATCTGAAAAAAGTGTAAAATCCAGAAAGGCAGGACAGGCCATGGAGAACTGGGAGCCTTGTTATGCTGATGGGCGGGATGTAAATTGCCAACAGACACTCGGGAGAAGTGTATGGTGTTTCCTGAAACATCTAAAAAACAAAGCAACAGAGCCTAGGGCACTTCCACTTATGGTCCTATAGCTTAGGGAAATTAAAATAAAAAAGACACAGCCACCCCAAAGTTTGGGACGCCTCTGTTTACAAGAACTTCATTTACCATACAAGTTCAATATCACAGAAAGTGAAAAATGGATAAAGAATTGTGGTACTTATTTACAATGCAGTATCACTCAGCAATGAAATCTATGTCATCAGGCCCGTAGCAGCATAATGAGTGGATTCAGGTACGATGATTCTAACTGAAATAAGTCACACAGAAAAAGAAACATCATAAGATATCACTAATACACGGAATGTAAACTTGGCTACACAGGAACTGAATTACAGAACAGAACAGGGTCTCAAATTTAGAAAACCAACTTATGCTTGCTTAAGGGGAAAGGTGAGTTGGGGTGCTGCATAAAACCAGAGATTGAAATGAGCACAGATAAAGTTCCTTAAGCCAAATATGGAATAGACAAGAGCTACTCCTTGCTCAACGAAATGGACTCAACACCCCATATTAAATGCCTAAGAATGTACCTGACTAGTAAGTATCTTCAAACCTATGGATTGCTATGTCTCTGAAAGAGAATCAAGCATGTGTACAGGGGCATAAACGCAGCAGTGATAGGATTGGAGAGGTTCGGTGAGCAAATGAAGACCCTTTGAAGTCATATTGCATGGTACCCATTCCACGGGTTTCAACTACCCAGGTTTAAGGTATTCTTCCTTCAGCTAAAACATGCATGTGGAACCCAGAGTATGATCAACCGTGTGAATGGGAGACGTGTTCAAATATGTCTCAGTTTTCCTCCCCTGGTACTCAGGTGCAACATTCCAGACGCTTCACTAACACTCTCCCGACTTGGAGAGTCAGTCCCTTTAACCTCCTGTTTGGCCCAGTTTGCAATTTCTGCGGAAGATGAACAGGAATAGGGAGAACCAATGAGAGACTAGCTGGAGGTGTCTGGACGGGCAAATTTAACTCTCATTTCCCACCAGGAAGAGGAATTAACCAAAGGCTCAGCGTGCCGTGCCGGAACCAGATTAGGGCCTGAAGCCATCCTGCGGTGTTGCGGCCATCTCACAAGAAAGCGAGTTGAAGAAAGGAGCTCAGGGGCACTGTAATTCAGAAACCTGCAGAGTTATAAATGACAGCTATCGTCCAAAAATATACTGAAGTAAGGCTGCCAAGAGGACTTGAAAGCGGGGCAGAATTGCAGGAAACCGATTTCAGGAGGTAGACTGGAATTGCACTGAAAGCATAGGAAAAGAGGCAGAACGTCCACAATGATGCACTTGGCCAAAAAGGGCGTATGCGTTTTTTCCTGAATATATTCAGGAAAAAACGCATACGCCCTTTTTGGCCAACCAAGCAAGCTTGCAAAGGAAATCTGCACTACAATGAAGTCTCACTTCCCCCTGGTCAAAAGGGCCATCTGAAAAAAGTGTAAAATCCAGAAAGGCAGGACAGGCCATGGAGAACTGGGAGCCTTGTTATGCTGATGGGTGGGATGTAAATTGCCAACAGACACTCGGGAGAAGTGTATGGTGTTTCCTGAAACATCTAAAAAACAAAGCAACAGAGCCTAGGGCACTTCCACTTATGGTCCTATAGCTTAGGGAAATTAAAATCAAAAAGACACAGCCACCCCAAAGTTTGGGATGGCTCTGTTTACAAGAACCTCGTTTACAATACAAGTTCAACATCGCAGAAAGTGAAAAATGGATAAAGAAGTTGTGGTATTTACTTACAAAGCAATATCACTCAGCAATGAAATCTATGTCATCAGGCCCTTAGCAGCACAATGAGTGGATTCAGGTATGATGATTCTAACTGAAATAAGTCACACAGAAATAGAAACATCATAAGATATCACTAATACACGGAATGTAAACTTGGCTACACAGGAACTGAATTACAGAACAGAACAGGGTCTCAAATTTAGAAAACCAACTTATGCTTGCTTAAGGGGAAAGGTGAGTTGGGGTGCTGCATAAAACCAGAGATTGAAATGAGCACAGATAAAGTTCCTTAAGCCAAATATGGAATAGACAAGAGCTACTCCTTGCTCAACGAAATGGACTCAACACCCCAAATTAAACGCCTAAGAATGTACCTGACTAGTAAGTATCTTAAAACCTATGGATTGCTATGTCTCCGAAAGAGAATCAAGCGTGTGTACAGGGGCATAAACGCAGCAGTGATAGGATTGGAGATGTTCGAGGAGCAAATGAAGACCCTTTGAAGTCATATTGCATGGTACCCATTCCACGGGTTTCAACCACCCAGTTTTAAGGTATTCTTCCTTCAGCTAAAACATGCATGTGGAACCTAGAGTATGATCAACCGTGTGATCGGGAGACGTGTTCAAATATGTCTCAGTTTTCGTACCCTGGTACTCGGGTGCAACATTCCAGACGCTTTACTAACACTCTCCCGACTTGGAGAGTCAGTCCCTTTAACCTCCTGTTTGGCCCACTTTGCAATTTCTGCGGAAGATGAACAGGAATAGCGAAAACCAATGAGAGACTAGCTGGAGGTGTCTGGACGGGCAAATTTAACTCTCATTTCTCACCAGGAAGAGGAATTAACCAAAGGCTCAGCGTGCCGTGCCGGAACCAGATTAGGGCCTGAAGCCATCCTGCGGTGTTGCGGCCAGGTCACAAGAAAGCGAGTTGAAGAAAGGAGCTCAGGGGCACTGTAATTCACAAACCTGCAGAGTTATAAATGACAGCTATCGTCCAAAAATATACTGAAGTAAGGGTGCCAAGAGGACTTGAAAGCGGGGCAGAATTGCAGGAAACCGATTTCAGGAGGTAGACTGGAATTGCATTGAAAGCATAGGAAAAGAGGCAGAACGTCCACAATGATGCACTTGGCCATAAAGGGCGTATGCGTTTTTTCCTGAATATATTCAGGAAAAAACGCATACGCACTTTTTGGCCAACCAAGCAAACTTGCAAAGGAAATCTGCACTACAATGAAGTCTCACTTTCCCCTGGTCAAAAGGGCCATCTGAAAAAAGTGTAAAATCCAGAAAGGCAGGACAGGCCATGGAGAACTGGGAGCCTTGTTATGCTGATGGGCGGGATGTAAATTGCCAACAGACACTCGGGAGAAGTGTATGGTGTTTCCTGAAACATCTAAAAAACAAAGCAACAGAGCCAAGGCACTTCCACTTATGGTCCTATAGTTTAGGGAAATTAAAATCAAAAAGACACAGCCACCCCAAAGTTTGGGACGCCTCTGTTTACAAGAACCTCGTTTACAGTACAAGTTCAACATCGCAGAAAGTGAAAAATGGATAAAGAAGGTGTGGTATTTACTTACAAAGCAATATCACTCAGCAATCAAATCTATGTCATCAGGCCCTTAGCAGCACAATGAGTGGATTCAGGTATGATGACACTAACTGAAATAAGTCACAAAGAAAAAGAAACATCATAAGATATCAGTAATACACGGAATGTAAACTTGGCTACACAGGAACTGAATTCCAAAACAGAACAGGGTCTCAAATTTAGAAAACCAACTTATGCTTGCTTAAGGGGAAAGGTGAGTTGGGGTGCTGCATAAAACCAGAGATTGAAATGAGCACAGATAAAGTTCCTTAAGCCAAATATGGAATAGACAAGAGCTACTCCTTGCTCAACGAAATGGACTCAACACCGCATATTAAACACCTAAGAATGTACCTGACTAGTAAGTATCTTAAAACCTATGGATTGCTATGTCTCCAAAAGAGAATCAAGCGTGTGTACAGGGGCATAAACGCAGCAGTGATAGGATTGGAGAGGTTCGGTGAGCAAATGAAGACCCTTTGAAGTCATATTGCATGGTACCCATTCCACGGGTCTCAACTCTCCAGGTTTAAGGTATTCTTCCTTCAGCTAAATCATGCACGTGGAACCCAGAGTATGATCAACCGTGTGAATGGGAGACGTGTTCATATGTGTCTCAGTTTTACTCCCCTGGTACTCGGGTGCAACATTCCAGACGCTTTACTAACACTCTCCCCACTTGGAGAGTCAGCGCCTTTAACCTCCTGTTTGGCCCAGTTTGCAATTTCTGCGGAATATGAACAGGAATAGGGAGAACCAATGAGAGACTAGCTGGAGGTGTCTGGACGGGCAAATTTAACTCTCATTTCCCACCAGGAAGAGGAAATAACCAAAGGCTCAGCGTGCCATGCCGGAACCAGATTAGGGCCTGAAGCCATCCTGCGGTGTTGCGGCCAGGTCACAAGAAAGCGAGTTGAAGAAAGGAGCTCAGGGGCACTGTAATTCAGAAACCTGCAGAGATATAAATGACAGCTATCGTCCAAAAATATACTGAAGTAAGGCTTCCAAGAGGACTTGAAAGCGGGGCAGAATTGCAGGAAACCGATTTCAGGAGGTAGACTGGAATTGCATTGAAAGCATAGGAAAAGAGGCAGAACGTCCACAATGATGCACTTGGCCAAAAAGGGCGTATGCGTTTTTTCCTGAATATATTCAGGAAAAAACGCATACGCCCTTTTTGGCCAACCAAGCAAGCTTGCAAAGGAAATCTGCACTACAATGAAGTCTCACTTCCCCCCGGTCAAAAGGGCCATCTGAAAAAAGTGTAAAATCCAGAAAGGCAGGACAGGCCATGGAGAACTGGGAGCCTAGTTATGCTGATGGGCGGGATGTAAATTGCCAACAGAAACTCGGGAAAGTGTATGGTGTTTCCTGAAACATCTAAAAAACAAAGCAACAGAGCCTAGGGCACTTCCACTTATGGACCTATAGCTCAGGGAAATTAAAATCAAAAAGACACAGCCACCCCAAAATTTGGGACGCCTCTGTTTAAAAG
Organism: Grampus griseus; assembly: GCF_964374135.1. Lineage (NCBI taxonomy): Eukaryota > Metazoa > Chordata > Mammalia > Artiodactyla > Delphinidae > Grampus > Grampus griseus. The sequence goes on from NW_028133387.1 coordinate 133,020, forward strand.
ATCCTTGTTTACAGTACATGTTCAACATCGCAGAAAGTGAAAAATGGATAAAGAAGTTGTATTTACTTACAAAGCAATATGACTCAGCAATGAAATCTATCTCATCAGGCCCTTAGCAGCACAATGAGTGGATTCAGGTATGATGATTCTAACTGAAATAAGTCACACAGAAAAAGAAACATCATAAGATATCAGTAATACACGGAATGTAAACTTGGCTACACAGGAACTGAATTACAGAACAGAACAGGGTCTCAAATTTAGAAAACCAACTTATGCTTGCTTAAGGGTAAAGGTGAGTTGGGGTGCTGCATAAAACCAGAGATTGAAATGAGCACAGATAAAGTTCCTTAAGCCAAATATGGAATAGACAAGAGCTACTCCTTGCTCAACGAAATGGACTCAACACCCCATATTAAACGCCTAAGAATGTACCTGACTAGTAAGTATCTTAAAACCTATGGATTGCTATGTCTCCAAAAGAGAATCAAGCATGTGTACAGGGGCATAAACGCAGCAGTGATAGGATTGGAGAGGTTCGATGAGCAAATGAAGACCCTTTGAAGACATATTGCATGGTACCCATTCCACGGGTTTGAACTACCCAGGTTTAAGTTATTCTTCATTCAGCTAAAACATGCATGTGGAACCTAGAGTATGATCAACCATGTGATCGGGAGACGTGTTCAAATATGTCTCAGTTTTCGTACCCTGGTACTCGAGTGCAACATTCCAGATGCTTTACTAACACTCTCCCGACTTGGAGAGTCAGTCCCTTTAACCTCCTGTTTGGCCCATTTTGCAATTTCTGCGGAAGATGAACAGGAATAGGGAGAACCAATGAGAGACTAGCTGGAGGTGTCTGGACGGGCAAATTTAACTCTCATTTCCCACCAGGAAGAGGAATTAACCAAAGGCCCAGCATGCCTTGGCGGAACCAGATTAGGGCCTGAAGCCATCCTGCGGTGTTGCGGCCAGCTCACAAGAAAGCGAGTTGAAGAAAGGAGCTCAGGGGCACTGTAATTCACAAACCTGCAGAGTTATAAATGACAGCTATCGTCCAAAAATATACTGAAGTAAGGCTCCCAAGAGGACTTGAAAGCGGGGCAGAATTGCAGGAAACCGATTTCAGGAGGTAGACTGGAATTGCATTGAAAGCATAGGAAAAGAGGCAGAACGTCCACAATGATGCACTTGGCCAAAAAGGGCGTATGCGTTTTTTCCTGAATATATTCAGGAAAAAACGCATACGCCCTTTTAGGCCAACCAAGCAAGCTTGCAAAGGAAATCTGCACTACATGAAGTCTCACTTCCCCCCGGTCAAAAGGGCCATCTGAAAAAAGTGTAAAATCCAGAAAGGCAGGACAGGCCATGGAGAACTGGGAGCCTTGTTATGCTGATGGGCGGGATGGAAATTGCCAACAGACACTCGGGAGAAGTGTATGGTGTTTCCTGAAACATCTAAAAAACAAAGCAACAGAGCCTAGGGCACTTCCACTTATGGTCCTATAGCTTAGGGAAATTAAAATCTAAAAGACACAGCCACCCCAAAGTTTGGGACACCTCTGTTTACAAGAACCTCCTTTACCGTACAAGTTCAATATCACAGAAAGTGAAAAATGGATAAAGAACTTGTGGTACTTACGTACAATGCAGTATCACTCAGCAATGAAATCTATGTCATCAGGCCCGTAGCAGCATAATGAGTGGATTCAGGTACGATGATTCTAACTGAAATAAGTCACACAGAAAAAGAAACATCATAAGATATCACTAATACACGGAATGTAAACTTGGCTACACAGGAACTGAATTCCAAAACAGAACAGGGTCTCAAATTTAGAAAACCAACTTATGCTTGCTTAAGGGGAAAGGTGAGTTGGGGTGCTGCATAAAACCAGAGATTGAAATGAGCACAGATAAAGTTCCTTAAGCCAAATATGGAATAGACAAGAGCTACTCCTTGCTCAACGAAATGGACTCAACACCGCATATTAAACACCTAAGAATGTACCTGACTAGTAAGTATCTTAAAACCTATGGATTGCTATGTCTCCAAAAGAGAATCAAGCGTGTGTACAGGGGCATAAACGCAGCAGTGATAGGATTGGAGAGGTTCGGTGAGCAAATGAAGACCCTTTGAAGTCATATTGCATGGTACCCATTCCACGGGTCTCAACTCTCCAGGTTTAAGGTATTCTTCCTTCAGCTAAATCATGCACGTGGAACCCAGAGTATGATCAACCATGTGAACGGGAGACGTGTTCATATGTGTCTCAGTTTTACTCCCCTGGTACTCGGGTGCAACATTCCAGACGCTTTACTAACACTCTCCCAACTTGGAGAGTCAGCGCCTTTAACCTCCTGTTTGGCCCAGTTTGCAATTTCTGCGGAATATGAACAGGAATAGGGAGAACCAATGAGAGACTAGCTGGAGGTGTCTGGACGGGCAAATTTAACTCTCATTTCCCACCAGGAAGAGGAATTAACCAAAGGCCCAGCGTGCCTTGGCGGAACCAGATTAGGGCCTGAAGCCATCCTGCGGTGTTGCGGCCATCTCACAAGAAAGCGAGTTGAAGAAAGGAGCTCAGGGGCACTGTAATTCACAAACCTGCAGAGTTATAAATGACAGCTATCGTCCAAAAATATACTGAAGTAAGGCTCCCAAGAGGACTTGAAAGCGGGGCAGAATTGCAGGAAACCGATTTCAGGAGGTAGACTGGAATTGCATTGAAAGCATAGGAAAAGAGGCAGAACGTCCACAATGATGCACTTGGCCAAAAAGGGCGTATGCGTTTTTTCCTGAATATATTCAGGAAAAAACGCATACGCCCTTTTAGGCCAACCAAGCAAGCTTGCAAAGGAAATCTGCACTACATGAAGTCTCACTTCCCCCCGGTCAAAAGGGCCATCTGAAAAAAGTGTAAAATCCAGAAAGGCAGGACAGGCCATGGAGAACTGGGAGCCTAGTTATGCTGATGGGCAGGATGTAAATTGCCAACAGAAACTCGGGAAAGTGTATGGTGTTTCCTGAAACATCTAAAAAACAAAGCAACAGAGCCTAGGGCACTTCCACTTATGGACCTATAGTTTAGGGAAATTAAAATCAAAAAGACACAGCCACCCCAAAATTTGGGACGCCTCTGTTTAAAAGATCCTTGTTTACAGTACATGTTCAACATCGCAGAAAGTGAAAAATGGATAAAGAAGTTGTATTTACTTACAAAGCAATATGACTCAGCAATGAAATCTATCTCATCAGGCCCTTAGCAGCACAATGAGTGGATTCAGGTATGATGATTCTAACTGAAATAAGTCACACAGAAAAAGAAACATCATAAGATATCAGTAATACACGGAATGTAAACTTGGCTACACAGGAACTGAATTACAGAACAGAACAGGGTCTCAAATTTAGAAAACCAACTTATGCTTGCTTAAGGGTAAAGGTGAGTTGGGGTGCTGCATAAAACCAGAGATTGAAATGAGCACAGATAAAGTTCCTTAAGCCAAATATGGAATAGACAAGAGCTACTCCTTGCTCAACGAAATGGACTCAACACCCCATATTAAACGCCTAAGAATGTACCTGACTAGTAAGTATCTTAAAACCTATGGATTGCTATGTCTCCAAAAGAGAATCAAGCGTGTGTACAGGGGCATAAACGCAGCAGTGATAGGATTGGAGAGGTTCGGTGAGCAAATGAAGACCCTTTGAAGTCATATTGCATGGTACCCATTCCACGGGTTTCAACCACCCAGTTTTAAGGTATTCTTCCTTCAGCTAAAACATGCATGTGGAACCTAGAGTATGATCAACCGTGTGATCGGGAGACGTGTTCAAATATGTCTCAGTTTTCGTACCCTGGTACTCGGGTGCAACATTCCAGACGCTTTACTAACACTCTCCCGACTTGGAGAGTCAGTCCCTTTAACCTCCTGTTTGGCCCACTTTGCAATTTCTGGGGAAGATGAACAGGAATAGCGAGAACCAATGAGAGACTAGCTGGAGGTGTCTGGACGGGCAAATTTAACTCTCATTTTCCACCAGTAAGAGGAATTAACCAAAGGCCCTGCGTGCCTTGGCGGAACCAGATTAGGGCCTGAAGCCATCCTGTGGTGTTGCGGCCAGCTCACAAGAAAGCGAGTTGAAGAAAGGAGCTCAGGGGCACTGTAATTCACAAACCTGCAGAGTTATAAATGACAGCTATCGTCCAAAAATATACTGAAGTAAGGCTCCCAAGAGGACTTGAAAGCGGGGCAGAATTGCAGGAAACCGATTTCAGGAGGTAGACTGGAATTGCATTGAAAGCATAGGAAAAGAGGCAGAACGTCCACAATGATGCACTTGGCCAAAAAGGGCGTATGCGTTTTTTCCTGAATATATTCAGGAAAAAACGCATACGCCCTTTTAGGCCAAACAAGCAAGCTTGCAAAGGAAATCTGCACTACATGAAGTCTCACTTCCCCCCGGTCAAAAGGGCCATCTGAAAAAAGTGTAAAATCCAGAAAGGCAGGACAGGCCATGGAGAACTGGGAGCCTTGTTATGCTGATGGGCGGGATGGAAATTGCCAACAGACACTCGGGAGAAGTGTACGGTGTTTCCTGAAACATCTAAAAAACAAAGCAACAGAGCCTAGGGCACTTCCACTTATGGTCCTATAGCTTAGGGAAATTAAAATCAAAAAGACACAGCCACCCCAAAGTTTGGGACGCCTCTGTTTACAAGAACCTCGTTTACTGTACAAGTTCAATATCACAGAAAGTGAAAAATGGATAAAGATCTTGTGGTACTTATGTACAATGCAGTATCAGTCAGCAATGAAATCTATGTCATCAGGCCCGTAGCAGCATAATGAGTGGATTCAGGTACGATGATTCTAACTGAAATAAGTCACACAGAAAAAGAAACATCATAAGATATCAGTAATACACGGAATGTAAACTTGGCTACACAGGAACTGAATTACAGAACAGAACAGGGTCTCAAATTTAGAAAACCATCTTATGCTTGCTTAAGGGGAAAGGTGAGTTGGGGTGCTGCATAAAACCAGAGATTGAAATGAGCACAGATAAAGTTCCTTAAGCCAAATATGGAATAGACAAGAGCTACTCCTTGCTCAACGAAATGGACTCAACACCCCATATTAAACGCCTAAGAATGTACCTGACTAGTAAGTATCTTAAAACCTATGGATTGCTATGTCTCCAAAAGAGAATCAAGCGTGTGTACAGGGGCATAAACGCAGCAGTGATAGGATTGGAGAGGTTCGGTGAGCAAATGAAGACCCTTTGAAGTCATATTGCATGGTACCCATTCCACGGGTTTCAACCACCCAGTTTTAAGGCATTCTTCATTCAGCTAAAACATGCATGTGGAACCTAGAGTATGATCAACCGTGTGATCGGGAGACGTGTTCAAATATGTCTCAGTTTTCGTACCCTGGTACTCGGGTGCAACATTCCAGACGCTTTACTAACACTCTCCCGACTTGGAGAGTCAGTCCCTTTAACCTCCTGTTTGGCCCAGTTTGCAATTTCTGCGGAAGATGAACAGGAATAGCGAGAACCAATGAGAGACTAGCTGGAGGTGTCTGGACGGGCAAATTTAACTCTCATTTCCCACCAGGAAGAGGAATTAACCAAAGGCTCAGCGTGCCGTGCCGGAACCAGATTAGGGCCTGAAGCCATCATGCGGTGTTGCGGCCATCTCACAAGAAAGCGAGTTGAAGAAAGGAGCTCAGGGGCACTGTAATTCACAAACCTGCAGAGTTATAAATGACAGCTATCGTCCAAAAATATACTGAAGTAAGGCTGCCAAGAGGACTTGAAAGCGGGGCAGAATTGCAGGAAACCGATTTCAGGAGGTAGACTGGAATTGCATTGAAAGCATAGGAAAAGAGGCAGAACGTCCACAATGATGCACTTGGCCAAAAAGGGCGTATGCGTTTTTTCCTGAATATATTCAGGAAAAAACGCATACGCCCTTTTTGGCCAACCAAGCAAGCTTGCAAAGGAAATCTGCACTACAATGAAGTCTCACTTCCCCCCGGTCAAAAGGGCCATCAGAAAAAAGTGTAAAATCCAGAAAGGCAGGACAGGCCATGGAGAACTGGGAGCCTTGTTATGCTGATGGGAGGGATGTAAATTGCCAACAGACACTCGGGAGAAGTGTATGGTGTTTCCTGAAACATCTACAAAACAAAGCAACAGAGCCTAGGGCACTTCCACTTATGGTCCTATAGCTTAGGGAAATTAAAATCAAAAAGACACAGCCACCCCAAAGTTTGGGACGCCTCTGTTTACAAGATCCTTGTTTACAGTACATGTTCAACATCGCAGAAAGTGAAAAATGGATAAAGAAGCTGTGGTATTTACTTACAAAGCAATATCACTCAGCAATGAAATCTATGTCATCAGGCCCTTAGCAGCACAATGAGTGGATTCAGGTATGATGATTCTAACTGAAATAAGTCACACAGAAAAAGAAACATCATAAGATATCAGTAATACACGGAATGTAAACTTGGCTACACAGGAACTGAATTACAGAACAGAACAGGGTCTCAAATTTAGAAAACCAACTTATGCTTGCTTAAGGGGAAAGGTGAGTTGGGGTGCTGCATAAAACCAGAGATTGAAATGAGCACAGATAAAGTTCCTGAAGCCAAATACGGAATAGACAAGAGCTACTCCTTGCTCAAAGAAATGGACTCAACACCGCATATTAAACGCCTAAGAATGTACCTGACTAGTAATTATCTTAAAACCTATGGATTGCTATGTCTCCGAAAGAGAATCAAGCATGTGTACAGGGGCATAAACGCAGCAGTGATAGGATTGGTGAGGTTCGATGAGCAAATGAAGACCCTTTGAAGTCATATTGCATGGTACCCATTCCACGGGTTTCAACTACCCAGGTTTAAGTTATTCTTCATTCAGCTAAAACATGCATGTGGAACCTAGAGTATGATCAACCATGTGATTGGGAGACGTGTTCAAATATGTCTCAGTTTTCGTCCCCTGGTACTCGGGTGCAACATTCCAGATGCTTTACTAACAGTCTCCAGACTTGGAGAGTCAGTCCGTTTAACCTCCTGTTTGGCCCAGTTTGCAATTTCTGCGGAAGATGGACAGGAATAGGGAGAACCAATTAGAGACTAGCTGGAGGTGTCTGGACGGGCAAATTTAACTCTCATTTCCCAGCAGGAAGAGGAATTAACGAAACGCTCAGCGTGCCGTGCCGGAACCAGATTAGGGCCTGAAGCCATCCTGCGGTGTTGCGGCCATCTCACAAGAAAGCGAGTTGAAGAAAGGAGCTCAGGGGCACTGTAATTCACAAATCTGCAGAGTTATAAATGACAGCTATCATCCAAAAATATACTGAAGTAAGGCTGCCAAGAGGTCTTGAAAGCGGGTCAGAATTACAGGAAACCGATTTCAGGAGGTAGGCTGGAATTGCATTGAAAGCATAGGAAAAGAGGCAGAACGTCCACAATGATGCACTTGGCTAAAAAGGGCGTATGCGTTTTTTCCTGAATATATTCAGGAAAAAACGCATACGCCCTTTTTTGCCAACCAAGCAAGCTTGCAAAGAAATCTGCACTACAATGAAGTCTCACTTCCCCCCGGTCAAAAGGGCCATCTGCAAAAAGTGTAAAATCCAGAAAGGCAGGACAGGCCATGGAGAACTGGGAGCCTTGTTATGCTGATGGGCGGGATGTAAATTGCCAACAGACACTCGGGAGAAGTGTATGGTGTTTCCTGAAACATCTAAAAAACAAAGCAACAGAGCCTAGGGCACTTCCACTTATGGTCCTATAGCTTAGGGAAATTAAAGTCAAAAAGACACAGCCACCCCAAAATTTGGGACGCCTCTGTTTACAAGAACCTCATTTACCATACAAGTTCAATATCACAGAAAGTGAAAAATGGATAAAGAATTGTGGTACTTATTTACAATGCAGTATCACTCAGCAATGAAATCTATGTCATCAGGCCCGTAGCAGCATAATGAGTGGATTCAGGTACGATGATTCTAACTGAAATAAGTCACACAGAAAAAGAAACATCATAAGATATCACTAATACACGGAATGTAAACTTGGCTACACAGGAACTGAATTCCAAAACAGAACAAGGTCTCAAATTTAGAAAACCAACTTATGCTTGCTTAAGGGGAAAGGTGAGTTGGGGTGCTGCATAAAACCAGAGATTGAAATGAGCACAGATAAAGTTCCTTAAGCCAAATATGGAATAGACAAGAGCTACTCCTTGCTCAACGAAATGGACTCAACACCGCATATTAAACGCCTAAGTATGTACCTGACTAGTAAGTATCTTCAAACCTATGGATTGCTATGTCTCCGAAAGAGAATCAAGCGTGTGTACAGGGGCATAAACGCAGCAGTGATAGGATTGGAGAGGTTCGGTGAGCAAATGAAGACCCTTTGAAGTCATATTGCATGGTACCCATTCCACGGGTTTCAACTACCCAGGTTTAAGGTATTCTTCCTTCAGCTAAAACATGCATGTGGAACCCAGAGTATGATCAACCGTGTGAACGGGAGACGTTTTCAAATATGTCTCAGTTTTCCTCCCCTGGTACTCAGGTGCAACATTCCAGACGCTTTACTAACACTCTCCCCACTTGGAGAGTCAGCGCCTTTAACCGCCTGTTTGGCCCAGTTTGCAATTTCTGCGGAAGATGAACAGGAATAGCGAGAACCAATGAGAGACTAGCTGGAGGTGTCTGGACGGGCAAATTTAACTCTCATTTCCCACCAGGAAGAGGAATTAACCAAAGGCTCAGCGTGCCATGCCGGAACCAGATTAGGGCCTGAAGCCATCCTGCGGTGTTGCGGCCAGCTCACAAGAAAGCGAGTTGAAGAAAGGAGCTCAGGGGCACTGTAATTCACAAACCTGCAGAGTTATAAATGACAGCTATTGTCCAAAAATATACTGAAGTAAGGCTGCCAAGAGGACTTGAAAGCGGGGCAGAATTGCAGGAAACCGATTTCAGGAGGTAGACTGGAATTGCATTGAAAGCATAGGAAAAGAGGCAGAACGTCCACAATGATGCACTTGGCCAAAAAGGGCGTATGCGTTTTTTCCTGAATATATTCAGGAAAAAACGCATACGCCCTTTTTGGCCAACCAAGCAAGCTTGCAAAGGAAATCTGCACTACAATGAAGTCTCACTTCCCCCCGGTCAAAAGGGCCATCTGAAAAAAGTGTAAAATCCAGAAAGGCAGGACAGGCCATGGAGAACTGGGAGCCTTGTTATGCTGATGGGCGGGATGTAAATTGCCAACAGCCACTCAGGAGAAGTGTATGGTGTTTCCTGAAACATCTAAAAAACAAAGCAACAGAGCCTAGGGCACTTCCACTTATGGTCCTATAGCTTAGGGAAATTAAAATCAAAAAGACACAGCCACCCCAAAGTTTGGGATGCCTCTGTTTACAAGATCCTTGTTTACAGTACATGTTCAACATCGCAGAAAGTGAAAAATGGATAAAGAAGTTGTATTTACTTACAAAGCAATATCACTCAGCAATGAAATCTATGTCATCAGGCCCTTAGCAGCACAATGAGTGGATTCAGGTATGATGATTCTAACTGAAATAAGTCACACAGAAAAAGAAACATCATAAGATATCAGTAATACACGGAATGTAAACTTGGCTACACAGGAACTGAATTACAGAACAGAACAGTGTCTCAAATTTAGAAAACCAACTTCTGCTTGCTTAAGGGGAAAGGTGAGTTGGGGTGCTGCATAAAACCAGAGATTGAAATGAGCACAGATAAAGTTCCTGAAGCCAAATACGGAATAGACAAGAGCTACTCCTTGCTCAAAGAAATGGACTCAACACCGCATATTAAACGCCTAAGAATGTACCTGACTAGTAAGTATCTTAAAACCTATGGATTGCTATGTCTCTGAAAGAGAATCAAGCATGTGTACAGGGGCATAAACGCAGCAGTGATAGGATTGGAGAGGTTCGATGAGCAAATGAAGACCCTTTGAAGTCATATTGCATGGTACCCATTCCACGGGTTTCAACTACCCAGGTTTAAGTTATTCTTCATTCAGCTAAAACATGCATGTGGAACCTAGAGTATGATCAACCATGAGATCGGGAGACGTGTTCAAATATGTCTCAGTTTTCGTCCCCTGGTACTCGGGTGCAACATTCCAGATGCTTTACTAACAGTCTCCCATCTTGGAGAGTCAGTCCGTTTAACCTCCTGTTTGGCCCAGTTTGCAATTTCTGCGGAAGATGGACAGGAATAGGGAAAACCAATGAGAGACTAGCTGGAGGTGTCTGGACGGGCAAATTTAACTCTCATTTCCCAGCAGGAAGAGGAATTAACCAAACGCTCAGCGTGCCATGCCGGAACCAGATTAGGGCCTGAAGCCATCCTGCGGTGTTGCGGCCATCTCACAAGAAAGCGAGTTGAAGAAAGGACCTCAGGGGCACTGTAATTCACAAATCTGCAGAGTTATAAATGACAGCTATCATCCAAAAATATACTGAAGTAAGGCTGCCAAGAGGACTTGAAAGCGGGGCAGAATTGCAGGAAACCGATTTCAGTAGGTAGACTGGAATTGCATTGAGAGCATAGGAAAAGAGGCAGAACGTCCACAATGATGCACTTGGCCAAAAAGGGCGTATGCGTTTTTTCCTGAATATATTCAGGAAAAAACGCATACGCCCTTTTTGGCCAACCAAGCAAGCTTGCAAAGGAAATCTGCACTAAAATGAAGTCTCACTTCCCCCCGGTCAAAAGGGCCATCTGAAAAAAGTGTAAAATCCAGAAAGGCAGGACAGGCCATGGAGAACTGGGAGCCTTGTTATGCTGATGGGCGGGATGTAAATTGCCAACAGACACTCGGGAGAAGTGTATGGTGTTTCCTGAAACATCTAAAAAACAAAGCGACAGAGCCTAGGGCACTTCCACTTATGGTCCTATAGCATAGGGAAATTAAAATCAAAAAGACACAGCCACCCCAAAATTTGGGACGCCTCTGTTTACAAGAACCTCGTTTACCGTACAAGTCCAATATCACAGAGAGTGAAAAATGGATAAAGAACTTGTGGTACTTACGTACAATGCAGTATCACTCAGCAATGAAATCTATGTCATCAGGCCCGTAGCAGCATAATGAGTGGATTCAGGTACGATGATTCTAACTGAAATAAGTCACACAGAAAAAGAAACATCATAAGATATCAGTAATACACGGAATGTAAACTTGGCTACACAGGAACTGAATTCCAAAACAGAACAGGGTCTCAAATTTAGAAAACCAACTTATGCTTGCTTAAGGGGAAAGGTGAGTTGGGGTGCTGCATAAAACCAGAGTTTGAAATTAGCACAGATACCGTTCCTTAAGCCAAATATGGAATAGACAAGAGCTACTCCTTGATCAACGAAATGGACTCAACACCCCATATTAAATGCCTAAGAATGTACCTGACTAGAAAGTATCTTAAAACCTATGGATTGCTATGTCTCCGAAAGAGAATCAAGCGTGTGTACAGGGGCATAAACGCAGCAGTGATAGGATTGGAGATGTTCGATGAGCAAATGAAGACCCTTTGAAGTCATATTGCATGGTACCCATTCCAGAGGTTTCAACTACCCACGTTTAACGTATTCTTCCTTCAGCTAAAACATGCATGTGGAACCCAGAGTATGATCAACCGTGTGAACGGGAGACGTGTTCAAATATGTCTCAGTTTTCCTCCGCTGGTACTCGGGTGCAATATTCCAGACGCTTTACTAACACTCTCGCCACTTGGAGAGTCAGCGCCTTTAACCTCCTGTTTGGCCCAGTTTGCAATTTCTGCGGAAGATGAACAGGAATAGCGAGAACCAATGAGAGACTAGCTGGAGGTGTCTGGACGGGCAAATTTAACTCTCATTTCCCATCTGGAAGAGGAACTAACCAAAGGCTCAGCGTGCCATGCCGGAACCAGATTAGGGCCTGAAGCCATCCTGCGGTGTTGCCGCCAGCTCAAAAGAAAGCGAGTTGAAGAAAGGAGCTCAGGGGCACTGCAATTCACGAACCTGCTGAGTTATAAATGACAGCTATCGTTCAAAAATATACTGAAGTAAGGCTGCCAAGAGGACTTGAAAGCGGGGCAGAATTGCAGGAAACCGATTTCAGGAGGTAGACAGGAATTGCATTGAAAGCATAGGAAAAGAGGCAGAACGTCCACAATGATGCACTTGGCCAAAAAGGGCGTATGCGTTTTTTCCTGAATATATTCAGGAAAAAACGCATACGCCCTTTTTGGCCAACCAAGCAAGCTTGCAAACGAAATCTGCACTACAATGAAGTCTCACTTCCCCCAGGTCAAAAGGGCCATCTGAAAAAAGTGTAAAATCCAGAAAGGCAGGACAGGCCATGGAGAACTGGGAGCCTTGTTATGCTGATGGGCGGGATGTAAATTGCCAACAGACACTCGGGAGAAGTGTATGGTGTTTCCTGAAACATCTAAAAAACAAAGCAACAGAGCCTAGGGCACTTCCACTTATGGTCCTATAGCTTAGGGAAATTAAAATCAAAAAGACACAGCCACCCCAATGTTTGGGCCACCTCTGTTTACAAGAACCTCATTTACCATACAAGTTCAATATCACAGAAAGTGAAAAATGGATAAAGAATTGTGGTACTTATTTACAATGCAGTATCACTCAGCAATGAAATCTATGTCATCAGGCCCGTAGCAGCATAATGAGTGGATTCAGGTACGATGATTCTAACTGAAATAAGTCACACAGAAAAAGAAACATCATAAGATATCACTAATACACGGAATGTAAACTTGGCTACCCAGGAACTGAATTCCAAAACAGAACAAGGTCTCAAATTTAGAAAACCAACTTATGCTTCCTTAAGGGGAAAGGTGAGTTGGGGTGCTGCATAAAACCAGAGATTGAAATGAGCACAGATAAAGTTCCTTAAGCCAAATATGGAATAGACAAGAGCTACTCCTTGCTCAACGAAATGGACTCAACACCGCATATTAAACGCCTAAGTATGTACCTGACTAGTAAGTATCTTCAAACCTATGGATTGCTATGTCTCCGAAAGAGAATCAAGCGTGTGTACAGGGGCATAAACGCAGCAGTGATAGGATTGGAGAGGTTCGGTGAGCAAATGAAGACCCTTTGAAGTCATATTGCATGGTACCCATTCCACGGGTTTCAACTACCCAGGTTTAAGGTATTCTTCCTTCAGCTAAAACATGCATGTGGAACCTAGAGTATGATCAACCATGTGATCGGGATACGTGTTCAAATATGTCTCAGTTTTCGTACCCTGGTACTCGGGTGCAACATTCCAGACGCTTTAGTAACACTCTCCCAACTTGGAGAGTCAGTCCCTTTAACATCCTGTTTGGCCCAGTTTGCAATTTCTGCGGAAGATGAACAGGAATAGGGAGAACCAATGAGAGACTAGCTGGAGGTGTCTGGACGGGCAAATTTAACTCTCATTTCCCAACAGGAAGAGGAATTAACCAAAGGCTCAGCGTGCCGTGCCCGAAACAGATTAGGGCCTGAAGCCATCTTGTGGTGTTGCGGCCAGCTCAAAAGAAAGCGAGTTGAAGAAAGGAGCTCAGGGGCACTGTAATTCACAAACCTGCAGAGTTATAAATGACAGCTATCGTCCAAAAATATACTGAAGTAAAGCTGCCAAGAGGACTTGAAAGCGGGGCAGAATTGCAGGAAACCGATTTCAGGAGGTAGACTGGAATTGCATTGAAAGCATCGGCAAAGAGGCAGAACGTCCACAATGATGCACTTGGCCAAAAAGGGCGTATGCGTTTTTTCCTGAATATATTCAGGAAAAAACGCATACGCACTTTTTGGCCAACCAAGCAAACTTGCAATGGAAATCTGCACTACAATGAAGTCTCACTTCCCCCCGGTCAAAAGGGCCATCTGAAAAAAGTGTAAAATCCAGAAACGCAGGACAGGCCATGGAGAACTGGGAGCCTTGTTATGCTCATGGGCGGAATGTAAATTGCCAACAGACACTCGGGAGAAGTGTATGGTGTTTCCTGAAGGAACTAAGAAACAAAGCAACAAAGCCTAGGGCACTTCCACTTATGGTCCTATAGCTTAGGGAAATTAAAATCAAAAAGACACAGCCACCCCAAAGTTTGGGACGCCTCTGTTTACAAGAACCTCATTTACAGTACAAGTTCAATATCACAGAAAGTGAAAAATGGATAAAGAACTTGTGGTACTTACGTACAATGCAGTATCACTCAGCAATGAAATCTATGTCATCAGGCCCGTAGCAGCATAATGAGTGGATTCAGGTATGATGATTCTAACTGAAATAAGTCACACAGAAAAAGAAACATCATAAGATATCACTAATACACGGAATGTAAACTTGGCTACACAGGAACTGAATTCCAAAACAGAACAGTGTCTCAAATTTAGAAAACCAACTTATGCTTGCTTAAGGGGAAAGGTGAGTTGGGGTGCTGCATAAAACCAGAGATTGAAATGAGCACAGATAAAGTTCCTTAAGCCAAATATGGAATAGACAAGAGCTACTCCTTGCTCAACGAAATGGACTCAACACCCCAAATTAAACGCCTAAGAATGTACCTGACTAGTAAGTATCTTAAAACCTATGGATTGCTATGTCTCCATAAGAGAATCAAGCGTGTGTACAGGGGCATAAATGCAGCAGTGATAGGATTGGAGAGGTTCGGTGAGCAAATGAAGTCCCTTTGAAGTCATATTGCATGGTACCCATTCCACGGGTCTCAACTCTCCAGGTTTAAGGTATTCTTCCTTCAGCTAAAACATGCATGTGGAACCCAGAGTATGATCAACCATGTGAACAGGAGACGTGTTCAAATATGTCTCAGTTTTCCTCCCCGGTACTCGGGTGCAACATTCCAGACGCTTTACTAACACTCCCCCGACTTGGAGAGTCAGCGCCTTTAACCTCCTGTTTGGCCCAGTTTGCAATTTCTGTGGAAGATGAACAGGAATAGGGAGAACCAATGAGAGACTAGCTGGAGGTGTCTGGACGGGCAAATTTAACTCTCATTTCCCACCAGGAAGAGGAAATAACCAAAGGCTCAGTGTGCCATGCCTGAACCAGATTAGGGCCTGAAGCCATCCTGCGTTGTTGCGGCCAGCTCAAAAGAAAGCGAGTTGAAGAAAGGAGCTCAGGGGCACTGCAATTCACGAACCTGCTGAGTTATAAATGACAGCTATCGTCCAAAAATATACTGAAGTAAGGCTGCCAAGAGGACTTGAAAGCGGGGCAGAATTGCAGGAAACCGATTTCAGGAGGTAGACTGGAATTGCATTGAAAGCATAGGAAAAGAGGCAGAACGTCCACAATGATGCACTTGGCCAAAAAGGGTGTATGCATTTTTTCCTGAATATATTCAGGAAAAAACGCATACGCCCTTTTTGGCCAACCAAGCAAGCTTGCAAAGGAAATCTGCACTACAATGAAGTCTCACTTCCCCCAGGTCAAAAGGGCCATCTGAAAAAAGTGTAAAATCCAGAAAGGCAGGACAGGCCATGGAGAACTGGGAGCCTTGTTATGCTCATGGGCGGGATGTAAATTGCCAACAGACACTCGGGAGAAGTGTATGGTGTTTCGTGAAACATCTAAAAAACAAAGCAACAGAGCCTAGGGCACTTCCACTTATGGTCCTATAGCTTAGGGAAATTAAAATCAAAAAGACACAGCCACCCATAGTTTGGGACGCCTCTGTTTACAAGAACCTCATTTACCATACAAGTTCAATATCACAGAAAGTGAAAAATGGATAAAGAATTGTGGTACTTATTTACAATGCAGTATCACTCAGCAATGAAATCTATGTCATCAGGCCCGTAGCAGCATAATGAGTGGATTCAGGTACGATGATTCTAACTGAAATAAGTCACACAGAAAAAGAAACATCATAAGATATCACTAATACACGGAATGTAAACTTGGCTACACAGGAACTGAATTCCAAAACAGAACAAGGTCTCAAATTTAGAAAACCAACTTATGCTTGCTTAAGGGGAAAGGTGAGTTGGGGTGCTGCATAAAACCAGAGATTGAAATGAGCACAGATAAAGTTCCTTAAGCCAAATATGGAATAGACAAGAGCTACTCCTTGCTCAACGAAATGGACTCAACACCGCATATTAAACGCCTAAGTATGTACCTGACTAGTAAGTATCTTCAAACCTATGGATTGCTATGTCTCCGAAAGAGAATCAAGCGTGTGTACAGGGGCATAAACGCAGCAGTGATAGGATTGGAGAGGTTCGGTGAGCAAATGAAGACCCTTTGAAGTCATATTGCATGGTACCCATTCCACGGGTTTCAACTACCCAGGTTTAAGGTATTCTTCCTTCAGCTAAAACATGCATGTGGAACCCAGAGTATGATCAACCGTGTGAACGGGAGACGTTTTCAAATATGTCTCAGTTTTCCTCCCCTGGTACTCAGGTGCAACATTCCAGACGCTTTACTAACACTCTCCCCACTTGGAGAGTCAGCGCCTTTAACCTCCTGTTTGGCCCAGTTTGCAATTTCTGCGGAAGATGAACAGGAATAGCGAGAACCAATGAGAGACTAGCTGGAGGTGTCTGGACGGGCAAATTTAACTCTCATTTCCCACCAGGAAGAGGAATTAACCAAAGGCTCAGCGTGCCATTCCGGAACCAGATTAGGGCCTGAAGCCATCCTGCGGTGTTGCGGCCAGCTCACAAGAAAGCGAGTTGAAGAAAGGAGCTCAGGGGCACTTTAATTCACAAACCTGCAGAGTTATAAATGACAGCTATTGTCCAAAAATATACTGAAGTAAGGCTGCCAAGAGGACTTGAAAGCGGGGCAGAATTGCAGGAAACCGATTTCAGGAGGTAGACTGGAATTGCATTGAAAGCATAGGAAAAGAGGCAGAACGTCCACAATGATGCACTTGGCCAAAAAGGGCGTATGCGTTTTATCCTGAATATATTCAGGAAAAAACGCATACGCACTTTTTGGCCAAGCAAGCAAACTTGCAAAGGAAATCTGCACTACAAAGAAGTCTCACTTCCCCCCGGTCAAAAGGGCCATCTGAAAAAAGTGTAAAATCCAGAAAGGCAGGACAGGCCATGGAGAACTGGGAGCCTTGTTATGCTGATGGGCAGGATGTAAATTGCCAACAGCCACTTGGGAGAAGTGTATGGTGTTTCCTGAAACATCTAAAAAACAAAGCAACAGAGCCTAGGGCACTTCCACTTATGGTCCTATAGTTTAGGGAAATTAAAATCAAAAAGACACAGCCACCCCAAATTTTGGGACGCCTCTGTTTACAAGAACCTCGTTTACCATACAAGTTCAATATCACAGAAAGTGAAAAATGTATAAAGAACTTGTGGTACTTATGTACAATGCAGTATCACTCAGCAATGAAATCTATGTCATCAGGCCCGTAGCAGCATAATGAGTGGATTCAGGTACGATGATTCTAACTGAAATAAGTCACACAGAAAAAGAAACATCATAAGATATCAGTAATACACGGAATGTAAACTTGGCTACACAGGAACTGAATTACAGAACAGAACAGGGTCTCAAATTTAGAAAACCATCTTATGCTTGCTTAAGGCGAAAGGTGAGTTGGGGTGCTGCATAAAACCAGAGATTGAAATGAGCACAGATAAAGTTCCTTAAGCCAAATATGGAATAGACAAGAGCTACTCCTTGCTCAACGAAATGGACTCAACACCCCATATTAAACGCCTAAGAATGTACCTGACTAGTAAGTATCTTAAAACCTATGGATTGCTATGTCTCCAAAAGAGAATCAAGCGTGTGTACAGGGGCATAAACGCAGCAGTGATAGGATTGGAGAGGTTCGGTGAGCAAATGAAGACCCTTTGAAGTCATATTGCATGCTACCCATTCCACGGGTCTCAACTCTCCAGGTTTAAGGTATTCTTCCTTCAGCTAAATCATGCACGTGGAACCCAGAGTATGATCAACCGTGTGAACGGGAGACGTGTTCAAATATGTCTCAGTTTTCGTACCCTGGTACTCGGGTGCAACATTCCAGACGCTTTACTAACACTCTCCCGACATGGAGAGTCAGTCCCTTTAACCTCCTGTATGGCTCAGTTTGCAATTTCTGCGGAAGATGAACAGGAATAGTGAGAACCAATGAGAGACTAGCTAGAGGTGTCTGGACGGGCAAATTTAACTCTCATTTCCACCAGGAAGAGGAATTAACCAAAGGCTCAGCGTGCCGTGCCGGAACCAGATTAGGGCCTGAAGCCATCCTGCGGTGTTGCGGCCATCTCACAAGAAAGCGAGTTGAAGAAAGGAGCTCAGGGGCACTGTAATTCAGAAACCTGCAGAGTTATAAATGACAGCTATCGTCCAAAAATATACTGAAGTAAGGCTGCCAAGAGGACTTGAAAGCGGGGCAGAATTGCAGGAAACCGATTTCAGGAGGTAGACTGGAATTGCATTGAAAGCATAGGAAAAGAGGCAGAACGTCCACAATGATGCACTTGGCCAAAAAGGGCGTATGCGTTTTTTCCTGAATATATTCAGGAAAAAACGCATACGCCCTTTTTGGCCAACCAAGCAAGCTTGCAAAGGAAATCTGCACTACAATGAAGTCTCACTTCCCCCCGGTCAAAAGGGCCATCTGAAAAAAGTGTAAAATCCAGAAAGGCAGGACAGGCCATGGAGAACTGGGAGCCTTGTTATGCTGATGGGAGGGATGTAAATTGCCAACAGACACTCGGGAGAAGTGTATGGTGTTTCCTGAAACATCTACAAAACAAAGCAACAGAGCCTAGGGCACTTCCACTTATGGTCCTATAGCTTAGGGAAATTAAAATCAAAAAGACACAGCCACCCCAAAGTTTGGGACGCCTCTGTTTACAAGATCCTTGTTTACAGTACATGTTCAACATCGCAGAAAGTGAAAAATGGATAAAGAAGTTGTATTTACTTACAAAGCAATATCACTCAGCAATGAAATCTATGTCATCAGGCCCTTAGCAGCACAATGAGTGGATTCAGGTATGATGATTCTAACTGAAATAAGTCACACAGAAAAAGAAACATCATAAGATATCAGTAATACACGGAATGTAAACTTGGCTACACAGGAACTGAATTACAGAACAGAATAGGGTCTCAAATTTAGAAAACCAACTTCTGCTTGCTTAAGGGGAAAGGTGAGTTGGGGTGCTGCATAAAACCAGAGATTGAAATGAGCACAGATAAAGTTCCTGAAGCCAAATACGGAATAGACAAGAGCTACTCCTTGCTCAAAGAAATGGACTCAACACCGCATATTAAACGCCTAAGAATGTACCTGACTAGTAAGTATCTTAAAACCTATGGATTGCTATGTCTCCGAAAGAGAATCAAGCATGTGTACAGGGGCATAAACGCAGCAGTGATAGGATTGGAGAGGTTCGATGAGCAAATGAAGACCCTTTGAAGTCATATTGCATGGTACCCATTCCACGGGTTTCAACTACCCAGGTTTAAGTTATTCTTCATTCAGCTAAAACATGCATGTGGAACCTAGAGTATGATCAACCATGTGATTGGGAGACGTGTTCAAATATGTCTCAGTTTTCGTCCCCTGGTACTCGGGTGCAACATTCCAGATGCTTTACTAACAGTCTCCCGACTTGGAGAGTCAGTCCGTTTAACCTCCTGTTTGGCCCAGTTTGCAATTTCTGCGGAAGATGGACAGGAATAGGGAGAACCAATGAGAGACTAGCTGGAGGTGTCTGGACGGGCAAATTTAACTCTCATTTCCCAGCAGGAAGAGGAATTAACCAAACGCTCAGCGTGCCGTGCCGGAACCAGATTAGGGCCTGAAGCCATCCTGCGGTGTTGCGGCCATCTCACAAGAAAGCGAGTTGAAGAAAGGACCTCAGGGGCACAGTAATTCACAAATCTGCAGAGTTATAAATGACAGCTATCATCCAAAAATATACTGAAGTAAGGCTGCCAAGAGGACTTGAAAGCGGGGCAGAATTGCAGGAAACCGATTTCAGGAGGTAGACTGGAATTGCATTGAAAGCATAGGAAAAGAGGCAGAACGTCCACAATGATGCACTTGGCCAAAAAGTGCGTATGCGTTTTTTCCTGAATATATTCAGGAAAAAACGCATACGCCCTTTTTGGCCAACCAAGCAAGCTTGCAAAGGAAATCTGCACTACAATGAAGTCTCACTTCCCCCCGGTCAAAAGGGCCATCTGAAAAAAGTGTAAAATCCAGAAAGGCAGGACAGGCCATGGAGAACTGGGAGCCTTGTTATGCTGATGGGCGGGATGTAAATTGCCAACAGACACTCGGGAGAAGTGTATGGTGTTTCCTGAAACATCTAAAAAACAAAGCAACAGAGCCTAGGGCACTTCCACATATGGTCCTATAGCTTAGGGAAATTAAAATCAAAAAGACACAGCCACCCCAAAATTTGGGACGCCTCTGTTTACAAGAACCTCGTTTACCGTACAAGTCCAATATCACAGAAAGTGAAAAATGGATAAAGAACTTGTGGTACTTACGTACAATGTAGTATCACTCAGCAATGAAATCTATGTCATCAGGCCCGTAGCAGCATAATGAGTGGATTCAGGTACGATGATTCTAACTGAAATAAGTCACACAGAAAAAGAAACATCATAAGATATCAGTAATACACGGAATGTAAACTTGGCTACACAGGAACTGAATTCCAAAACAGAACAAGGTCTCAAATTTAGAAAACCAACTTATGCTTGCTTAAGGGGAAAGGTGAGTTGGGGTGCTGCATAAAACCAGAGATTGAAATGAGCACAGATAAAGTTCCTTAAGCCAAATATGGAATAGACAAGAGCTACTCCTTGCTCAACGAAATGGACTCAACACCGCATATTAAACGCCTAAGTATGTACCTGACTAGTAAGTATCTTCAAACCTATGGATTGCTATGTCTCCGAAAGAGAATCAAGCGTGTGTACAGGGGCATAAACGCAGCAGTGATAGGATTGGAGAGGTTCGGTGAGCAAATGAAGACCCTTTGAAGTCATATTGCATGGTACCCATTCCACGGGTTTCAACTACCCAGGTTTAAGGTATTCTTCCTTCAGCTAAAACATGCATGTGGAACCCAGAGTATGATCAACCGTGTGAACGGGAGACGTTTTCAAATATGTCTCAGTTTTCCTCCCCTGGTACTCAGGTGCAACATTCCAGACGCTTTACTAACACTCTCCCCACTTGGAGAGTCAGCGCCTTTAACCTCCTGTTTGGCCCAGTTTGCAATTTCTGCGGAAGATGAACAGGAATAGCGAGAACCAATGAGAGACTAGCTGGAGGTGTCTGGACGGGCAAATTTAACTCTCATTTCCCACCAGGAAGAGGAATTAACCAAAGGCTCAGCGTGCCATTCCGGAACCAGATTAGGGCCTGAAGCCATCCTGCGGTGTTGCGGCCAGCTCACAAGAAAGCGAGTTGAAGAAAGGAGCTCAGGGGCACTTTAATTCACAAACCTGCAGAGTTATAAATGACAGCTATTGTCCAAAAATATACTGAAGTAAGGCTGCCAAGAGGACTTGAAAGCGGGGCAGAATTGCAGGAAACCGATTTCAGGAGGTAGACTGGAATTGCATTGAAAGCATAGGAAAAGAGGCAGAACGTCCACAATGATGCACTTGGCCAAAAAGGGCGTATGCGTTTTATCCTGAATATATTCAGGAAAAAACGCATACGCACTTTTTGGCCAAGCAAGCAAACTTGCAAAGGAAATCTGCACTACAAAGAAGTCTCACTTCCCCCCGGTCAAAAGGGCCATCTGAAAAAAGTGTAAAATCCAGAAAGGCAGGACAGGCCATGGAGAACTGGGAGCCTTGTTATGCTGATGGGCAGGATGTAAATTGCCAACAGCCACTTGGGAGAAGTGTATGGTGTTTCCTGAAACATCTAAAAAACAAAGCAACAGAGCCTAGGGCACTTCCACTTATGGTCCTATAGTTTAGGGAAATTAAAATCAAAAAGACACAGCCACCCCAAATTTTGGGACGCCTCTGTTTACAAGAACCTCGTTTACCATACAAGTTCAATATCACAGAAAGTGAAAAATGTATAAAGAACTTGTGGTACTTATGTACAATGCAGTATCACTCAGCAATGAAATCTATGTCATCAGGCCCGTAGCAGCATAATGAGTGGATTCAGGTACGATGATTCTAACTGAAATAAGTCACACAGAAAAAGAAACATCATAAGATATCAGTAATACACGGAATGTAAACTTGGCTACACAGGAACTGAATTACAGAACAGAACAGGGTCTCAAATTTAGAAAACCATCTTATGCTTGCTTAAGGCGAAAGGTGAGTTGGGGTGCTGCATAAAACCAGAGATTGAAATGAGCACAGATAAAGTTCCTTAAGCCAAATATGGAATAGACAAGAGCTACTCCTTGCTCAACGAAATGGACTCAACACCCCATATTAAACGCCTAAGAATGTACCTGACTAGTAAGTATCTTAAAACCTATGGATTGCTATGTCTCCAAAAGAGAATCAAGCGTGTGTACAGGGGCATAAACGCAGCAGTGATAGGATTGGAGAGGTTCGGTGAGCAAATGAAGACCCTTTGAAGTCATATTGCATGCTACCCATTCCACGGGTCTCAACTCTCCAGGTTTAAGGTATTCTTCCTTCAGCTAAATCATGCACGTGGAACCCAGAGTATGATCAACCGTGTGAACGGGAGACGTGTTCAAATATGTCTCAGTTTTCGTACCCTGGTACTCGGGTGCAACATTCCAGACGCTTTACTAACACTCTCCCGACATGGAGAGTCAGTCCCTTTAACCTCCTGTATGGCTCAGTTTGCAATTTCTGCGGAAGATGAACAGGAATAGTGAGAACCAATGAGAGACTAGCTAGAGGTGTCTGGACGGGCAAATTTAACTCTCATTTCCACCAGGAAGAGGAATTAACCAAAGGCTCAGCGTGCCGTGCCGGAACCAGATTAGGGCCTGAAGCCATCCTGCGGTGTTGCGGCCATCTCACAAGAAAGCGAGTTGAAGAAAGGAGCTCAGGGGCACTGTAATTCAGAAACCTGCAGAGTTATAAATGACAGCTATCGTCCAAAAATATACTGAAGTAAGGCTGCCAAGAGGACTTGAAAGCGGGGCAGAATTGCAGGAAACCGATTTCAGGAGGTAGACTGGAATTGCATTGAAAGCATAGGAAAAGAGGCAGAACGTCCACAATGATGCACTTGGCCAAAAAGGGCGTATGCGTTTTTTCCTGAATATATTCAGGAAAAAACGCATACGCCCTTTTTGGCCAACCAAGCAAGCTTGCAAAGGAAATCTGCACTACAATGAAGTCTCACTTCCCCCCGGTCAAAAGGGCCATCTGAAAAAAGTGTAAAATCCAGAAAGGCAGGACAGGCCATGGAGAACTGGGAGCCTTGTTATGCTGATGGGAGGGATGTAAATTGCCAACAGACACTCGGGAGAAGTGTATGGTGTTTCCTGAAACATCTACAAAACAAAGCAACAGAGCCTAGGGCACTTCCACTTATGGTCCTATAGCTTAGGGAAATTAAAATCAAAAAGACACAGCCACCCCAAAGTTTGGGACGCCTCTGTTTACAAGATCCTTGTTTACAGTACATGTTCAACATCGCAGAAAGTGAAAAATGGATAAAGAAGTTGTATTTACTTACAAAGCAATATCACTCAGCAATGAAATCTATGTCATCAGGCCCTTAGCAGCACAATGAGTGGATTCAGGTATGATGATTCTAACTGAAATAAGTCACACAGAAAAAGAAACATCATAAGATATCAGTAATACACGGAATGTAAACTTGGCTACACAGGAACTGAATTACAGAACAGAATAGGGTCTCAAATTTAGAAAACCAACTTCTGCTTGCTTAAGGGGAAAGGTGAGTTGGGGTGCTGCATAAAACCAGAGATTGAAATGAGCACAGATAAAGTTCCTGAAGCCAAATACGGAATAGACAAGAGCTACTCCTTGCTCAAAGAAATGGACTCAACACCGCATATTAAACGCCTAAGAATGTACCTGACTAGTAAGTATCTTAAATCCTATGGATTGCTATGTCTCCGAAAGAGAATCAAGCATGTGTACAGGGGCATAAACGCAGCAGTGATAGGATTGGAGAGGTTCGATGAGCAAATGAAGACCCTTTGAAGTCATATTGCATGGTACCCATTCCACGGGTTTCAACTACCCAGGTTTAAGTTATTCTTCATTCAGCTAAAACATGCATGTGGAACCTAGAGTATGATCAACCATGTGATTGGGAGACGTGTTCAAATATGTCTCAGTTTTCGTCCCCTGGTACTCGGGTGCAACATTCCAGATGCTTTACTAACAGTCTCCCGACTTGGAGAGTCAGTCCGTTTAACCTCCTGTTTGGCCCAGTTTGCAATTTCTGCGGAAGATGGACAGGAATAGGGAGAACCAATGAGAGACTAGCTGGAGGTGTCTGGACGGGCAAATTTAACTCTCATTTCCCAGCAGGAAGAGGAATTAACCAAACGCTCAGCGTGCCGTGCCGGAACCAGATTAGGGCCTGAAGCCATCCTGCGGTGTTGCGGCCATCTCACAAGAAAGCGAGTTGAAGAAAGGACCTCAGGGGCACAGTAATTCACAAATCTGCAGAGTTATAAATGACAGCTATCATCCAAAAATATACTGAAGTAAGGCTGCCAAGAGGACTTGAAAGCGGGGCAGAATTGCAGGAAACCGATTTCAGGAGGTAGACTGGAATTGCATTGAAAGCATAGGAAAAGAGGCAGAACGTCCACAATGATGCACTTGGCCAAAAAGTGCGTATGCGTTTTTTCCTGAATATATTCAGGAAAAAACGCATACGCCCTTTTTGGCCAACCAAGCAAGCTTGCAAAGGAAATCTGCACTACAATGAAGTCTCACTTCCCCCCGGTCAAAAGGGCCATCTGAAAAAAGTGTAAAATCCAGAAAGGCAGGACAGGCCATGGAGAACTGGGAGCCTTGTTATGCTGATGGGCGGGATGTAAATTGCCAACAGACACTCGGGAGAAGTGTATGGTGTTTCCTGAAACATCTAAAAAACAAAGCAACAGAGCCTAGGGCACTTCCACATATGGTCCTATAGCTTAGGGAAATTAAAATCAAAAAGACACAGCCACCCCAAAATTTGGGACGCCTCTGTTTACAAGAACCTCGTTTACCGTACAAGTCCAATATCACAGAAAGTGAAAAATGGATAAAGAACTTGTGGTACTTACGTACAATGTAGTATCACTCAGCAATGAAATCTATGTCATCAGGCCCGTAGCAGCATAATGAGTGGATTCAGGTACGATGATTCTAACTGAAATAAGTCACACAGAAAAAGAAACATCATAAGATATCAGTAATACACGGAATGTAAACTTGGCTACACAGGAACTGAATTCCAAAACAGAACAGGGTCTCAAATTTAGAAAACCAACTTATGCTTGCTTAAGGGGAAAGGTGAGTTGGGGTGCTGCATAAAACCAGAGTTTGAAATTAGCACAGATACCGTTCCTTATGCCAAATATGGAATAGACAAGAGCTACTCCTTGATCAACGAAATGGACTCAACACCCCATATTAAATGCCTAAGAATGTACCTGACTAGTAAGTATCTTAAAACCTATGGATTGCTATGTCTCCGAAAGAGAATCAAGCGTGTGTACAGGGGCATAAACGCAGCAGTGATAGGATTGGAGATGTTCGATGAGCAAATGAAGACCCTTTGAAGTCATATTGCATGGTACCCATTCCACAGGTTTCAACTACCCACGTTTAAGGTATTCTTCCTTCAGCTAAAACATGCATGTGGAACCCAGAGTATGATCAACCGTGTGAACGGGAGACGTGTTCAAATATGTCTCAGTTTTCCTCCGCTGGTACTCGGGTGCAATATTCCAGACGCTTTACTAACACTCTCGCCACTTGGAGAGTCAGCGCCTTTAACCTCCTGTTTGGCCCAGTTTGCAATTTCTGCGGAAGATGAACAGGAATAGGGAGAACCAATGAGAGACTAGCTGGAGGTGTCTGGACGGGCAAATTTAACTCTCATTTCCCATCTGGAAGAGGAACTAACCAAAGGCTCAGCGTGCCATGCCTGAACCAGATTAGGGCCTGAAGCCATCCTGCGGTGTTGCGGCCAGCTCAAAAGAAAGCGAGTTGAAGAAAGGAGCTCAGGGGCACTGCAATTCACAAACCTGCTGAGTATAAATGACAGCTATCGTTCAAAAATATACTGAAGTAAGGCTGCCAAGAGGACTTGAAAGCGGGGCAGAATTGCAGGAAACCGATTTCAGGAGGTAGACTGGAATTGCATTGAAAGCATAGGAAAAGAGGCAGAACGTCCACAATGATGCACTTGGCCAAAAAGGGCGTATGCGTTTTTTCCTGAATATATTCAGGAAAAAACGCATACGCCCTTTTTTGCCAACCAAGCAAGCTTGCAAAGGAAATCTGCACTACAATGAAGTCTCACTTCCCCCCGGTCAAAAGGGCCATCTGAAAAAAGTGTAAAATCCAGAAAGGCAGGACAGGCCATGGAGAACTGGGAGCCTTGTTATGCTGATGGGCGGGATGTAAATTGCCAACAGACACTCGGGAGAAGTGTATGGTGTTTCCTGAAACATCTAAAAAACAAAGCAACAGAGCCTAGGGCACTTCCACTTATGGTCCTATAGCTTAGGGAAATTAAAATCAAAAAGACACAGCCACCCCAAAGTTTGGGCCGCCTCTGTTTACAAGAACCTCATTTACCATACAAGTTCAATATCACAGAAAGTGAAAAATGGATAAAGAATTGTGGTACTTATTTACAATGCAGTATCACTCAGCAATGAAATCTATGTCATCAGGCCCGTAGCAGCATAATGAGTGGATTCAGGTACGATGATTCTAACTGAAATAAGTCACACAGAAAAAGAAACATCATAAGATATCAGTAATACACGGAATGTAAACTTGGCTACACAGGAAATGAATTCCAAAACAGAACAAGGTCTCAAATTTAGAAAACCAACTTATGCTTGCTTAAGGGGAAAGGTGAGTTGGGGTGCTGCATAAAACCAGAGATTGAAATGAGCACAGATAAAGTTCCTTAAGCCAAATATGGAATAGACAAGAGCTACTCCTTGCTCAACGAAATGGACTCAACACCGCATATTAAACGCCTAAGTATGTACCTGACTAGTAAGTATCTTCAAACCTATGGATTGCTATGTCTCCGAAAGAGAATCAAGCGTGTGTACAGGGGCATAAACGCAGCAGTGATAGGATTGGAGAGGTTCGGTGAGCAAATGAAGACCCTTTGAAGTCATATTGCATGGTACCCATTCCACGGGTTTCAACTACCCAGGTTTAAGGTATTCTTCCTTCAGCTAAAACATGCATGTGGAACCTAGAGTATGATCAACCATGTGATCGGGATACGTGTTCAAATATGTC
Organism: Grampus griseus; assembly: GCF_964374135.1. Lineage (NCBI taxonomy): Eukaryota > Metazoa > Chordata > Mammalia > Artiodactyla > Delphinidae > Grampus > Grampus griseus. The sequence continues at coordinate 160,551 of NW_028133387.1, forward strand.
TCAGTTTTCGTACCCTGGTACTCGGGTGCAACATTCCAGACGCTTTAGTAACACTCTCCCAACTTGGAGAGTCAGTCCCTTTAACATCCTGTTAGGCCCAGTTTGCAATTTCTGCGGAAGATGAACAGGAATAGGGAGAACCAATGAGAGACTAGCTGGAGGTGTCTGGACGGGCAAATTTAACTCTCATTTCCCAACAGGAAGAGGAATTAACCAAAGGCTCAGCGTGCCGTGCCCGAAACAGATTAGGGCCTGAAGCCATCTTGCGGTGTTGCGGCCAGCTCAAAAGAAAGCGAGTTGAAGAAAGGAGCTCAGGGGCACTGTAATTCACAAACCTGCAGAGTTATAAATGACAGCTATCGTCCAAAAATATACTGAAGTAAGGCTGCCAAGAGGACTTGAAAGCGGGGCAGAATTGCAGGAAACCGATTTCAGGAGGTAGACTGGAATTGCATTGAAAGCATCGGCAAAGAGGCAGAACGTCCACAATGATGCACTTGGCCAAAAAGGGCGTATGCGTTTTTTCCTGAATATATTCAGGAAAAAACGCATACGCACTTTTTGGCCAACCAAGCAAACTTGCAATGGAAATCTGCACTACAATGAAGTCTCACTTCCCCCCGGTCAAAAGGGCCATCTGAAAAAAGTGTAAAATCCAGAAAGGCAGGACAGGCCATGGAGAACTGGGAGCCTTGTTATGCTGATGGGCAGGATGGAAATTGCCAACAGACACTCGGGAGAAGTGTATGGTGTTTCCTGAAGGAACTAAGAAACAAAGCAACAAAGCCTAGGGCACTTCCACTTATGGTCCTATAGCTTAGGGAAATTAAAATCAAAAAGACACAGCCACCCCAAAGTTTGGGACGCCTCTGTTTACAAGAACCTCGTTTACCGTACAAGTTCAATATCACAGAAAGTGAAAAATGGATAAAGAACTTGTGGTACTTACGTACAATGCAGTATCACTCAGCAATGAAATCTATGTCATCAGGCCCGTAGCAGCATAATGAGTGGATTCAGGTATGATGATTCTAACTGAAATAAGTCACACAGAAAAAGAAACATCATAAGATATCACTAATACACGGAATGTAAACTTGGCTACACAGGAACTGAATTCCAAAACAGAACAGTGTCTCAAATTTAGAAAACCAACTTATGCTTGCTTAAGGGGAAAGGTGAGTTGGGGTGCTGCATAAAACCAGAGATTGAAATGAGCACAGATAAAGTTCCTTAAGCCAAATATGGAATAGACAAGAGCTACTCCTTGCTCAACGAAATGGACTCAACACCCCAAATTAAACGCCTAAGAATGTACCTGACTAGTAAGTTTCTTAAAACCTATGGATTGCTATGTCTCCATAAGAGAATCAAGCGTGTGTACAGGGGCATAAATGCAGCAGTGATAGGATTGGAGAGGTTCGGTGAGCAAATGAAGACCCTTTGAAGTCATATTGCATGGTACCCATTCCACGGGTCTCAACTCTACATGTTTAAGGTATTCTTCCTTCAGCTAAAACATGCATGTGGAACCCAGAGTATGATCAACCGTGTGAACAGGAGACGTGTTCAAATATGTCTCAGTTTTCCTCCCCGGTACTCGGGTGCAACATTCCAGACGCTTTACTAACACTCCCCCGACTTGGAGAGTCAGCGCCTTTAACCTCCTGTTTGGCCCAGTTTGCAATTTCTGTGGAAGATGAACAGGAATAGGGAGAACCAATGAGAGACTAGCTGGAGGTGTCTGGACGGGCAAATTTAACTCTCATTTCCCACCAGGAAGAGGAAATAACCAAAGGCTCAGCGTGCCATGCCTGAACCAGATTAGGGCCTGAAGCCATCCTGCGTTGTTGCGGCCAGCTCAAAAGAAAGCGAGTTGAAGAAAGGAGCTCAGGGCCACTGTAATTCACAAACCTGCAGAGTTATAAATGACAGCTATCGTCCAAAAATATACTGAAGTAAGGCTTCCAAGAGGACTTGAAAGCAGGGCAGAATTGCAGGAAACCGATTTCAGGAGGTAGACTGGAATTACATTGAAAGCATAGGAAAAGAGGCAGAACGTCCACAATGATGCACTTGGCCAAAAAGGGCGTATGCGTTTTTTCCTGAATATATTCAGGAAAAAACGCATATGCCCTTTTTGGCCAACCAAGCAAGCTTGCAAAGGAAATCTGCACTACAATGAAGTCTCACTTCCCCCCGGTCAAAAGGGCCATCTGAAAAAAGTGTAAAATCCAGAAAGGCAGGACAGGCCATGGAGAACTGGGAGCCTTGTTATGCTGATGGGCGCGATGTAAATTGCCAAAGACACTCCGGAGAAGTGTATGGTGTTTCCTGAAACATCTAAAAAACAAAGCAACAGAGCCTAGGGCACTTCCACTTATGGTCCTATAGCTTAGGGAAATTAAAATCAAAAAGACACAGCCACCCCAAAGTTTGGGACACCTCTGTTTACAAGAACCTCTTTTACCGTACAAGTTCAATATCACAGAAAGTGAAAAATGGATAAAGAACTTGTGGTACTTACGTACAATGCAGTATCACTCAGCAATGAAATCTATGTCATCAGGCCCGTAGCAGCATAATGAGTGGATTCAGGTACGATGATTCTAACTGAAATAAGTCACACAGAAAAAGAAACATCATAAGATATCACTAATACACGGAATGTAAACTTGGCTACACAGGAACTGAATTCCAAAACAGAACAGGGTCTCAAATTTAGAAAACCAACTTATGCTTGCTTAAGGGGAAAGGTGAGTTGGGGTGCTGCATAAAACCAGAGATTGAAATGAGCACAGATAAAGTTCCTTAAGCCAAATATGGAATAGACAAGAGCTACTCCTTGCTCAACGAAATGGACTCAACACCGCATATTAAACACCTAAGAATGTACCTGACTAGTAAGTATCTTAAAACCTATGGATTGCTATGTCTCCAAAAGAGAATCAAGCGTGTGTACAGGGGCATAAACGCAGCAGTGATAGGATTGGAGAGGTTCGGTGAGCAAATGAAGACCCTTTGAAGTCATATTGCATGGTACCCATTCCACGGGTCTCAACTCTCCAGGTTTAAGGTATTCTTCCTTCAGCTAAATCATGCACGTGGAACCCAGAGTATGAACAATCGTGTGAACGGGAGACGTGTTCATATGTGTCTCAGTTTTACTCCCCTGGTACTCGGGTGCAACATTCCAGACGCTTTACTAACACTCTCCCCACTTGGAGAGTCAGCGCCTTTAACCTCCTGTTTGGCCCAGTTTGCAATTTCTGCGGAATATGAACAGGAATAGGGAGAACCAATGAGAGACTAGCTGGAGGTGTCTGGACGGGCAAATTTAACTCTCATTTCCCACCAGGAAGAGGAATTAACCAAAGGCTCAGCGTGCCATGCCGGAAACAGATTAGGGCCTGAAGCCAACCTGCGGTGTTGCGGCCAGGTCACAAGAAAGCGAGTTGAAGAAAGGAGCTCAGGGGCACTGTAATTCACAAAACTGCAGAGATATAAATGACAGCTATCGTCCAAAAATATACTGAAGTAAGGCTGCCAAGAGGACTTGAAAGCGGGGCAGAATTGCAGGAAACCGATTTCAGGAGGTAGACTGGAATTGCATTGAAAGCATAGGAAAAGAGGCAGAACGTCCACAATGATGCACTTGGCCAAAAAGGGCGTATGCATTTTTTCCTGAATATATTCAGGAAAAAACGCATACGCCCTTTTTGGCCAACCAAGCAAGCTTGCAAAGGAAATCTGCACTACAATGAAGTCTCACTTCCCCCCGGTCAAAAGGGCCATCTGAAAAAAGTGTAAAATCCAGAAAGGCAGGACAGGCCATGGAGAACTGGGAGCCTTGTTATGCTGATGGGAGGGATGTAAATTGCCAACAGACACTCAGGAGAAGTGTATGGTGTTTCCTGAAACATCTACAAAACAAAGCAACAGAGCCTAGGGCACTTCCACTTATGGTCCTATAGCTTAGGGAAATTAAAATCAAAAAGACACAGCCACCCCAAAGTTTGGGACGCCTCTGTTTACAAGATCCTTGTTTACAGTACATGTTCAACATCGCAGAAAGTGAAAAATGAATAAAGAAGTTGTGGTATTTACTTACAAACAATATCACTCAGCAATAAAATCTATGTCATCAGGAGCTTAGCAGCACAATGAGTGGATTCAGGTATGATGATTCTAACTGAAATAAGTCACACAGAAATAGAAACATCATAAAATATCACTAATACACGGAATGTAAACTTGGCTACACAGGAACTGAATTACAGAACAGAACAGGGTCTCAAATTTAGAAAACCAACTTATGCTTGCTTAAGGGGAAAGGTGAGTTGGGGTGCTGCATAAAACCAGAGATTGAAAGGAGCACAGATAAAGTTCCTTAAGCCAAATATGGAATAGACAAGAGCTACTCCTTGCTCAACGAAATGGACTCAACACCCCAAATTAAACGCCTAAGAATGTACCTGACTAGTAAGTATCTTAAAACCTATGGATTGCTATGTCTCCAAAAGAGAATCAAGCATGTGTACAGGGGCATAAACGCAGCAGTGATAGGATTGGAGAGGTTCGATGAGCAAATGAAGACCCTTTGAAGTCATATTGCATGGTACCCATTCCACGGGTTTCAACAACCCAGGTTTAAGTTATTCTTCATTCAGCTAAAACATGCATGTGGAACCTAGAGTATGATCAACCATGTGATCGGGAGACGTGTTCAAATATGTCTGAGTTTTCGTACCCTGGTACTCGGGTGCAACATTCCAGATGCTTTACTAACACTCTCCCGACATGGCGAGTCAGTCCCTTTAACCTCCTGTTTGGCCCACTTTGCAGTTTCTGCGGAAGATGAACAGGAATAGGGAGAACCAATGAGAGACTAGCTGGAGGTGTCTGGACGGGCAAATTTAACTCTCATTTCCCACCAGGAAGAGGAATGAACCAAAAGCCCAGCGTGCCTTGCCGGAACCAGATTAGGGCCTGAAGCCATCCTGCGGTGTTGAGGCCAGCTCACAAGAAAGCGAGTTGAAGAAAGGAGCTCAGGGGCACTGTAATTCAGAAACCTGCAGAGTTATAAATGACAGCTATCGTCCAAAAATATACTGAAGTAAGGCTCCCAAGAGGACTTGAAAGCGGGGCAGAATTGCAGGAAACCGATTTCAGGAGGTAGACTGGAATTGCATTGAAAGCATAGGAAAAGAGGCAGAACGTCCACAATGATGCACTTGGCCAAAAAGGGCGTATGCGTTTTTTCCTGAATATATTCAGGAAAAAACGCATACGCCCTTTTAGGCCAACCAAGCAAGCTTGCAAAGGAAATCTGCACTACATGAAGTCTCACTTCCCCCCGGTCAAAAGGGCCATCTGAAAAAAGTGTAAAATCCAGAAAGGCAGGACAGGCCATGGAGAACTGGGAGCCTTGTTATGCTGATGGGCGGGATGGAAATTGCCAACAGACACTCGGGAGAAGTGTATGGTGTTTCCTAAAGCATCTAAGAAACAAAGCAACAGAGCCTAGGGCACTTCCACTTATGGTCCTATAGCTTAGGGAAATTAAAATCAAAAAGACACAGCCACCCCAAAGTTTGGGACGCCTCTGTTTACAAGAACCTCGTTTACCGTACAAGTTCAATATCACAGAAAGTGAAAAATGGATAAAGAACTTGTGGTACTTACGTACAATGCAGTATCACTCAGCAATGAAATCTATGTCATCAGGCCCGTAGCAGCATAATGAGTGGATTCAGGTATGATGATTCTAATTGAAATAAGTCACACAGAAAAAGAAACATCATAAGATATCAGTAATACACGGAATGTAAACTTGACTACACAGGAACTGAATTCCAAAACAGAACAGGGTCTCAAATTTAGAAAACCAACTTATGCTTGCTTAAGGGGAAAGGTGAGTTGGGGTGCTGCATAAAACCAGAGATTGAAATGAGCACAGATAAAGTTCCTTAAGCCAAATATGGAATAGACAAGAGCTACTCCTTGCTCAACGAAATGGACTCAACACCCCATATTAAACGCCTAAGAATGTACCTGACTAGTAAGTATCTTAAAACCTATGGATTGCTATGTCTCCAAAAGAGAATCAAGCGTGTGTACAGGGGCATAAACGCAGCAGTGATAGGATTGGAGAGATTCGGTGAGCAAACGAAGACCCTTTGAAGTCATATTGCATGCTACCCATTCCACGGGTCTCAACTCTCCAGGTTTAAGGTATTCTTCCTTCAGCTAAATCATGCACGTGGAACCCAGAGTATGATCAACCGTGTGAACGGGAGACGTGTTCAAATATGTCTCAGTTTTCGTCCCCTGGTACTCGGGTGCAACATTCCAGACGCTTTACTAACACTCTACCGACATGGAGAGTCAGTCCCTTTAACCTCCTGTATGGCTCAGTTTGCAATATCTGCGGAAGATGAACAGGAATAGCGAGAACCAATGAGAGACTAGCTGGAGGTGTCTGGACGGGCAAAGTTAACTCTCATTTCCCACCAGGAAGAGGAATTAACCAAAGGCTCAGCGTGCCGTGCCGGAACCAGATTAGGGCCTGAAGCCATCCTGCGGTGTTGCGGCCATCTCACAAGAAAGCGAGTTGAAGAAAGGAGCTCAGGGGCACTGTAATTCACAAACCTGCAGAGTTATAAATGACAGCTATCGTCCAAAAATATACTGAAGTAAGGCTGCCAAGAGGACTTGAAAGCGGGGCAGAATTGCAGGAAACCGATTTCAGGAGGTAGACTGGAATTGCATTGAAAGCATAGGAAAAGAGGCAGAACGTCCACAATGATGCACTTGGCCAAAAAGGGCGTATGCGTTTTTTCCTGAATATATTCAGGAAAAAACGCACACGCCCTTTTTGGCCAACCAAGCAAGCTTGCAAAGAAAATCTGCACTACAATGAAGTCTCACTTCCCCCCGGTCAAAAGGGCCATCTGAAAAAAGTGTAAAATCCAGAAAGGCAGGACAGGCCATGGAGAACTGGGAGCCTTGTTATGCTGATGGGAGGGATGTAAATTGCCAACAGACACTCGGGAGAAGTGTATGGTGTTTCCTGAAACATCTACAAAACAAAGCAACAGAGCCTAGGGCACTTCCACTTATGGTCCTATAGCTTAGGGAAATTAAAATCAAAAAGACACAGCCACCCCAAAGTTTGGGACGCCTCTGTTTACAAGATCCTTGTTTACAGTACATGTTCAACATCGCAGAAAGTGAAAAATGGATAAAGAATTTGTATTTACTTACAAAGCAATATCACTCAGCAATGAAATCTATGTCATCAGGCCCTTAGCAGCACAATGAGTGGATTCAGGTATGATGATTCTAACTGAAATAAGTCACACAGAAAAAGAAACATCATAAGATATCAGTAATACACGGAATGTAAACTTGGCTACACAGGAACTGAATTACAGAACAGAACAGGGTCTCAAATTTAGAAAACCAACTTCTGCTTGCTTAAGGGGAAAGGTGAGTTAGGGTGCTGCATAAAACCAGAGATTGAAATGAGCACAGATAAAGTTCCTGAAGCCAAATACGGAATAGACAAGAGCTACTCCTTGCTCAAAGAAATGGACTCAACACCGCATATTAAACCCCTAAGTATGTACCTGACTAGTAAGTATCTTCAAACCTATGGATTGCTATGTCTCCGAAAGAGAATCAAGCGTGTGTACAGGGGCATAAACGCAGCAGTGATAGGATTGGAGAGGTTCGGTGAGCAAATGAAGACCCTTTGAAGTCATATTGCATGGTACCCATTCCACGGGTTTCAACTACCCAGGTTTAAGGTATTCTTCCTTCAGCTAAAACATGCATGTGGAACCCAGAGTATGATCAACCGTGTGAACAGGAGACGTGTTCAAATATGTCTCAGTTTTCCTCCCCTGGTACTCGGGTGCAACATTCCAGACGCTTTACTAACACTCTCCCCACTTGGAGAGTCAGCGCCTTTAACCTCCTGTTTGGCCCAGTTTGCAATTTCTGCGGAAGATGAACAGGAATAGCGAGAACCAATGAGAGACTAGCTGGAGGTGTCTGGACGGGCAAATTTAACTCTCATTTCCCACCAGGAAGAGGAATTAACCAAAGGCTCAGCGTGCCATGCTGGAACCAGATTAGGGCCTGAAGCCATCCTGCGGTGTTGCGGCCAGCTCACAAGAAAGCGAGTTGAAGAAAGGAGCTCAGGGGCACTGTAATTCACAAACCTGCAGAGTTATAAATGACAGCTATCGTCCAAAAATATACTGAAGTAAGGCTGCCAAGAGGACTTGAAAGCGGGGCAGAATTGCAGGAAACCGATTTCAGGAGGTAGACTGGAATTGCATTGAAAGCATAGGAAAAGAGGCAGAACGTCCACAATGATGCACTTGGCCAAAAAGGGCGTATGCGTTTTTTCCTGAATATATTCAGGAAAAAACGCATACGCCCTTTTTGGCCAACCAAGCAAGCTTGCAAAGGAAATCTGCACTACAATGAAGTCTCACTTCCCCCCGGTCAAAAGGGCCATCTGAAAAAAGTGTAAAATCCAGAAAGTCAGGACAGGCCATGGAGAACTGGGAGCCTTGTTATGCTGATGGGCGGGATGTAAATTGCCAACAGCCACTCGGGAGAAGTGTATGGTGTTTCCTGAAACATCTAAGAAACAAAGCAACAGAGCCTAGGGCACTTCCACTTATGGTCCTATAGTTTAGGGAAATTAAAATCAAAAAGACACAGCCACCCCAAAGTTTGGGACGCCTCTGTTTACAAGAACCTCGTTTACCATACAAGTTCAATATCACAGAAAGTGAAAAATGTATAAAGAACTTGTGGTACTTATGTACAATGCAGTATCACTCAGCAATGAAATCTATGTCATCAGGCCCGTAGCAGCATAATGAGTGGATTCAGGTACGATGATTCTAACTGAAATAAGTCACAGAGAAAAAGAAACATCATAAGCTATCAGTAATACACGGAATGTAAACTTGGCTACACAGGAACTGAATTACAGAACAGAACAGGGTCTCAAATTTAGAAAACCATCTTATGCTTGCTTAAGGGGAAAGGTGAGTTGGGGTGCTGCATAAAACCAGAGATTGAAATGAGCACAGATAAAGTTCCTTAAGCCAAATATGGAATAGACAAGAGCTACTCCTTGCTCAACGAAATGGACTCAACACCCCATATTAAACGCCTAAGAATGTACCTGACTAGTAAGTATCTTAAAACCTATGGATTGCTATGTCTCCAAAAGAGAATCAAGCATGTGAACAGGGGCATAAACGCAGCAGTGATAGGATTGGAGAGGTTCGATGAGCAAATGAAGACCCTTTGAAGGCATATTGCATGGTACCCATTCCATGGGTTTCAACTACCCAGGTTTAAGTTATTCTTCCTTCAGCTAAAACATGCATGTGGAACCTAGAGTATGATCAACCATGTGATCGGGAGACGTGTTCAAATATGTCTCAGTTTTCGTACCCTGGTACTCGGGTGCAACATTCCAGATGCTTTACTAACACTCTCCCGACTTGGAGAGTCAGTCCCTTTAACCTCCTGTTTGGCCCAGTTTGCAATTTCTGCGGAAGATGAACAGGAATAGGGAGAACCAATGAGAGACTAGCTGGAGGTGTCTGGACGGGCAAATTTAACTCTCATTTCCCACCAGGAAGAGGAATTAACCAAAGGCCCAGCGTGCCTTGGCGGAACCAGATTAGGGCCTGAAGCCATCCTGTGGTGTTGCGGCCAGCTCACAAGAAAGCGAGTTGAAGAAAGGAGCTCAGGGGCACTGTAATTCACAAACCTGCAGAGTTATAAATGACAGCTATCGTCCAAAAATATACTGAAGTAAGGCTCCCAAGAGGACTTGAAAGCGGGGCAGAATTGCAGGAAACCGATTTCAGGAGGTAGACTGGAATTGCATTGAAAGCATAGGAAAAGAGGCAGAACGTCCACAATGATGCACTTGGCCAAAAAGGGCGTATGCGTTTTTTCCTGAATATATTCAGGAAAAAACGCATACGCCCTTTTAGGCCAACCAAGCAAGCTTGCAAAGGAAATCTGCACTACATGAAGTCTCACTTCCCCCCGGTCAAAAGGGCCATCTGAATAAAGTGTAAAATCCAGAAAGGCAGGACAGGCCATGGAGAACTGGGAGCCTTGTTATGCTGATGGGCGGGATGTAAATTGCCAACAGACACTCGGGAGAAGTGTATGGTGTTTCCTGAAACATCTAAAAAACAAAGCAACAGAGCCTAGGGCACTTCCACTTATGGTCCTATAGCTTAGGGAAATTAAAATCAAAAAGACACAGCCACCCCAAAGTTTGGGACGCCTCTGTTTACAAGAACCTCGTTTACCGTACAAGTTCAATATCACAGAAAGTGAAAAATGGATAAAGAACTTGTGGTACTTACGTACAATGCAGTACCACTCAGCAATGAAATCTATGTCATCAGGCCCGTAGCAGCATAATGAGTGGATTCAGGTATGATGATTCTAACTGAAATAAGTCACACAGAAAAAGAAACATCATAAGATATCAGTAATACACGGAATGTAAACTTGGCTACACAGGAACTGAATTCCAAAACAGAACAGGGTCTCAAATTTAGAAAACCAACTTATGCTTGCTTAAGGGGAAAGGTGAGTTGGGGTGCTGCATAAAACCAGAGATTGAAATGAGCACAGATAAAGTTCCTTAAGCCAAATATGGAATAGACAAGAGCTACTCCTTGCTCAACGAAATGGACTCAACACCCCATATTAAACGCCTAAGAATGTACCTGACTAGTAAGTATCTTAAAACCTATGGATTGCTATGTCTCCAAAAGAGAATCAAGCGTGTGTACAGGGGCATAAACGCAGCAGTGATAGGATTGGAGAGGTTCGGTGAGCAAATGAAGACCCTTTGAAGTCATATTGCATGGTACCCATTCCACGGGTTTCAACCACCCAGTTTTAAGGTATTCTTCCTTCAGCTAAAACATGCATGTGGAACCTAGAGTATGATCAACCATGTGATCGGGAGACGTGTTCAAATATGTCTCAGTTTTCGTACCCTGGTACTTGGGTGCAACATTCCAGACCCTTTACTAACACTCTCCCGACTTGGAGAGTCAGTCCCTTTAAACTCCTGTTTGGCCCAGTTTGCAATTTCTGTGGAAGATGAACAGGAATAGCGAGAACCAATGAGAGACTAGCTGGAGGTGTCTGGACGGGCAAATTTAACTCTCATTTCCCACCAGGAAGAGGAAATAACCAAAGGCTCAGCGTGCCGTGCCGGAACCAGATTAGGGCCTGAAGCCATCCTGCGGGGTTGCGGCCAGGTCACAAGAAAGCGAGTTGAAGAAAGGAGCTCAGGGGCACTGTAATTCACAAACCTGCAGAGTTATAAATGACAGCTATCGTCCAAAAATATACTGATGTAAGGCTGCCAAGAGGACTTGAAAGCGGGGCAGAATTGCAGGAAACCGATTTCAGGAGGTAGACTGGAATTGCATTGAAAGCATAGGAAAAGAGGCAGAACGTCCACAATGATGCACTTGGCCAAAAAGGGCGTATGCGTTTTTTCCTGAATATATTCAGGAAAAAACGCATACGCCCTTTTTGGCCAACCAAGCAAGCTTGCAAAGGAAATCTGCACTACAATGAAGTCTCACTTCCCCCCGGTCAAAAGGGCCATCTGAAAAAAGTGTAAAATCCAGAAAGGCAGGACAGGCCATGGAGAACTGGGAGCCTTGTTATGCTGATGGGCGGGATGTAAATTGCCAACAGAAACTCGGGAGAAGGGTATGGTGTTTCCTGAAACATCTAAAAAACAAAGCAACAGAGCCTAGGGCACTTCCACTTATGGTCCTATAGCTTAGGGAAATTAAAATCAAAAAGACACAGCCACCCCAAAGTTTGGGAGGGCTCTGTTTACAAGAACCTCGTTTACAATACAAGTTCAATATCACAGAAAGTGAAAAATGTATAAAGAACTTGTGGTACTTATGTACAATGCAGTATCACTCAGCAATGAAATCTATGTCATCAGGCCCGTAGCAGCATAATGAGTGGATTCAGGTACGATGATTCTAACTGAAATAAGTCACACAGAAAAAGAAACATCATAAGATATCAGTAATACACGGAATGTAAACTTGGCTACACAGGAACTGAATTACAGAACAGAACAGGGTCTCAAATTTAGAAAACCATCTTATGCTTGCTTAAGGGGAAAGGTGAGTTGGGGTGCTGCATAAAACCAGAGATTGAAATGAGCACAGATAAAGTTCCTTAAGCCAAATATGGAATAGACAAGAGCTACTCCTTGCTCAACGAAATGGACTCAACACCCCATATTAAACGCCTAAGAATGTACCTGACTAGTAAGTATCTTAAAACCTATGGATTGCTATGTCTCCAAAAGAGAATCAAGCGTGTGTACAGGGGCATAAACGCAGCAGTGATAGGATTGGAGAGGTTCGGTGAGCAAATGAAGACCCTTTGAAGTCATATTGCATGGTACCCATTTCACGGGTTTCAACTACCCAGGTTTAAGGTATTCTTCCTTCAGCTAAAACATGCATGTGGAACCAAGAGTATGATCAACCATATGAACGGGAGACGTGTTCAAATATGTCTCAGTTTTCCTCCCCTGGTACTCGGGTGCAACATTCCAGACGCTTTACTAACACTCTCCCCACTTGGAGAGTCAGCGCCTTTAACCTCCTGTTTGGCCCAGTTTGCAATTTCTGCGGAAGATGAACAGGAATAGCGAGAACCAATGAGAGACTAGCTGGAGGTGTCTGGACGGGCAAATTTAACTCTCATTTCCCACCAGGAAGAGGAATTAACCAAAGGCTCAGCGTGCCGTGCCGGAACCAGATTAGGGCCTGAAGCCATCCTGCGGTGTTGCGGCCAGCTCACAAGAAAGCGAGTTGAAGAAAGGAGCTCAGGGGCACTGTAATTCTCAAACCTGCAGAGTTATAAATGACAGCTATCGTCCAAAAATATACTGAAGTAAGGCTGCCAAGAGGACTTGAAAGCGGGGCAGAATTGCAGGAAACCGATTTCAGGAGGTAGACTGGAATTGCATTGAAAGCATAGGAAAAGAGGCAGAACGTCCACAATGATGCACTTGGCCAAAAAGGGCGTATGCGTTTTTTCCTGAATATATTCAGGAAAAAACGCATACGCCCTTTTTGGCCAACCAAGCAAGCTTGCAAAGGAAATCTGCACTACAATGAAGTCTCACTTCCCCCCGGTCAAAAGGGCCATCTGAAAAAAGTGTAAAATCCAGAAAGGCAGGACAGGCCATGGAGAACTGGGAGCCTTGTTATGCTGATGGGCGGGATGTAAATTGCCAATAGCCACTCGGGAGAAGTGTATGGTGTTTCCTGAAACATCTAAAAAACAAAACAACAGAGCCTAGGGCACTTCCACTTATGGTCCTATAGCTTAGGGAAATTAAAATCAAAAAGACACAGCCACCCCAAAGTTTGGGACGCCTCTGTTTACAAGAACCTCGTTTACCGTACAAGTTCAATATCACAGAAAGTGAAAAATGGATAAAGAACTTGTGGTACTTACGTACAATGCAGTATCACTCAGCAATGAAATCTATGTCATCAGGCCCGTAGCAGAATAATGAGTGGATTCAGGTACGATGATTCTAACTGAAATAAGTCACACAGAAAAAGAAACATCATAAGATATCAGTACTACACGGAATGTAAACTTGGCTACACAGGAAATGAATTACAGAACAGAACAGGGTCTCAAATTTAGAAAACCAACTTATGCTTGCTTAAGGGTAAAGGTGAGTTGGGGTGCTGCATGAAACCAGAGATTGAAAGGAGCACAGATAAAGTTCCTTAAGGCAAATATGGAATAGACAAGAGCTACTCCTTGCTCAACGAAATGGACTCAACACCGCATATTCAACGCCTAAGAATGTACTTGACTAGTAAGTATCTTAAAACCTATGGATTGCTATGTCTCCAAAAGAGAATCAAGCATGTGTACAGGGGCATAAACGCAGCAGTGATAGGATTGGAGAGGTTCGGTGAGCAAATGAAGACCCTTTGAAGTCATATTGCATGGTACCCATTTCACGGGTTTCAACTACCCAGGTTTAAGGTATTCTTCCTTCAGCTAAAACATGCATGTGGAACCAAGAGTATGATCAACCGTATGAACAGGAGACGTGTTCAAATATGTCTCAGTTTTCCTCCCCTGGTACTCGGGTGCAACATTCCAGACGCTTTACTAACACTCTCCCCACTTGGAGAGTCAGCGCCTTTAACCTCCTGTTTGGCCCAGTTTGCAATTTCTGCGGAAGATGAACAGGAATAGCGAGAACCAATGAGAGACTAGCTGGAGGTGTCTGGACGGGCAAATTTAACTCTCATTTCCCACCAGGAAGAGGAATTAACCAAAGGCTCAGCGTGCCGTGCCGGAACCAGATTAGGGCCTGAAGCCATCCTGCGGTGTTGCGGCCAGCTCACAAGAAAGCGAGTTGAAGAAAGGAGCTCAGGGGCACTGTAATTCTCAAACCTGCAGAGTTATAAATGACAGCTATCGTCCAAAAATATACTGAAGTAAGGCTGCCAAGAGGACTTGAAAGCGGGGCAGAATTGCAGGAAACCGATTTCAGGAGGTAGAGTGGAATTGCATTGAAAGCATGGGAAAAGAGGCAGAACGTCCACAATGATGCACTTGGCCAAAAAGGGCGTATGCGTTTTTTCCTGAATATATTCAGGAAAAAACGCATACGCCCTTTTTGGCCAACCAAGCAAGCTTGCAAAGGAAATCTGCACTACAATGAAGTCTCACTTCCCCCCGGTCAAAAGGGCCATCTGAAAAAAGTGTAAAATCCAGAAAGGCAGGACAGGCCATGAAGAACTGGGAGCCTTGTTATGCTGATGGGCGCAATGTAAATTGCCAACAGCCACTCGGGAGAAGTGTATGGTGTTTCCTGAAACATCTAAAAAACAAAGCAACAGAGCCTAGGGCACTTCCACTTATGGTCCTATAGCATAGGGAAATTAAAATCAAAAAGACACAGCCACCCAGAAGTTTGGAACGGCTCTGTTTACAGGAACCTCGTTTACAGTACAAGTTCTACATCACAGAAAGTGAAAAATGGATAAAGAAGTTGTGGTATTTACTTAGAAAGCAATATCACTCAGCAATGAAATCTATGTCATCAGGCCCTTAGCAGCACAATGAGTGGATTCAGGTATGATGATTCTAACTGAAATAAGTCACACAGAAAAAGAAACATCATAAGATATCAGTAATACACGGAATGTAAACTTGGCTACACAGGAACTGAATTACAGAACAGAACAGGGTCTCAAATTTAGAAAACCAACTTATGCTTGCTTAAGGGGAAAGGTGAGTTGGGGTGCTGCATAAAACCAGAGATTGAAATGAGCACAGATAAAGTTCCTTAAGCCAAATATGGAATAGACAAGAGCTACTCCTTGCTCAACGAAATGGACTCAACACGGCATATTAAACGCCTAAGTATGTACCTGACTAGTAAGTATCTTCAAACCTATGGATTGCTATGTCTCCGAAAGAGAATCAAGCGTGTGTACAGGGGCATAAACGCAGCAGTGATAGGATTGGAGAGGTTCGGTGAGCAAATGAAGACCCTTTGAAGTCATATTGCATGGTACCCATTCCACGGGTTTCAACTACCCAGGTTTAAGGTATTCTTCCTTCAGCTAAAACATGCATGTGGAATCTAGAGTATGATCAACCATGTGATCGGGATACGTGTTCAAATATGTCTCAGTTTTCGTACCCTGGTACTCGGGTGCAACATTCCAGACGCTTTACTAACACTCTCCCAACTTGGAGAGTCAGTCCCTTTAACATCCTGTTTGGCCCAGTTTGCAATTTCTGCGGAAGATGAACAGGAATATGGAGAACCAATGAGAGACTAGCTGGAGGTGTCTGGACGGGCAAATTTAACTCTCATTTCCCAACAGGAAGAGGAATTAACCAAAGGCTCAGCGTGCCGTGCCGGAACCAGATTAGGGCCTGAAGCCATCCTGCGGTGTTGCGGCCAGCTCACAAGAAAGCGAGTTGAAGAAAGGAGCTCAGGGGCACTGTAATTCTCAAACCTGCAGAGTTATAAATGACAGCTATCGTCCAAAAATATACTGAAGTAAGGCTGCCAAGAGGACTTGAAAGCGGGGCAGAATTGCAGGAAACCGATTTCAGGAGGTAGACTGGAATTGCATTGAAAGCATAGGAAAAGAGGCAGAACGTCCACAATGATGCACTTGGCCAAAAAGGGCGTATGCGTTTTTTCCTGAATATATTCAGGAAAAAACGCATACGCCCTTTTTGGCCAACCAAGCAAGCTTGCAAAGGAAATCTGCACTACAATGAAGTCTCACTTCCCCCCGGTCAAAAGGGCCATCTGAAAAAAGTGTAAAATCCAGAAAGGCAGGACAGGCCATGGAGAACTGGGAGCCTTGTTATGCTGATGGGCGGTATGTAAATTGCCAATAGCCACTCGGGAGAAGTGTATGGTGTTTCCTGAAACATCTAAAAAACAAAACAACAGAGCCTAGGGCACTTCCACTTATGGTCCTATAGCTTAGGGAAATTAAAATCAAAAAGACACAGCCACCCCAAAGTTTGGGACGCCTCTGTTTACAAGAACCTCGTTTACCGTACAAGTTCAATATCACAGAAAGTGAAAAATGGATAAAGAACTTGTGGTACTTACGTACAATGCAGTATCACTCAGCAATGAAATCTATGTCATCAGGCCCGTAGCAGAATAATGAGTGGATTCAGGTACGATGATTCTAACTGAAATAAGTCACACAGAAAAAGAAACATCATAAGATATCAGTACTACACGGAATGTAAACTTGGCTACACAGGAAATGAATTACAGAACAGAACAGGGTCTCAAATTTAGAAAACCAACTTATGCTTGCTTAAGGGTAAAGGTGAGTTGGGGTGCTGCATGAAACCAGAGATTGAAAGGAGCACAGATAAAGTTCCTTAAGGCAAATATGGAATAGACAAGAGCTACTCCTTGCTCAACGAAATGGACTCAACACCGCATATTCAACGCCTAAGAATGTACTTGACTAGTAAGTATCTTAAAACCTATGGATTGCTATGTCTCCAAAAGAGAATCAAGCATGTGTACAGGGGCATAAACGCAGCAGTGATAGGATTGGAGAGGTTCGGTGAGCAAATGAAGACCCTTTGAAGTCATATTGCATGGTACCCATTTCACGGGTTTCAACTACCCAGGTTTAAGGTATTCTTCCTTCAGCTAAAACATGCATGTGGAACCAAGAGTATGATCAACCGTATGAACAGGAGACGTTTTCAAATATGTCTCAGTTTTCCTCCCCTGGTACTCGGGTGCAACATTCCAGACGCTTTACTAACACTCTCCCCACTTGAAGAGTCAGCGCCTTTAACCTCCTGTTTGGCCCAGTTTGCAATTTCTGCGGAAGATGAACAGGAATAGCGAGAACCAATGAGAGACTAGCTGGAGGTGTCTGGACGGGCAAATTTAACTCTCATTTCCCACCAGGAAGAGGAATTAACCAAAGGCTCAGCGTGCCGTGCCGGAACCAGATTAGGGCCTGAAGCCATCCTGCGGTGTTGCGGCCAGCTCACAAGAAAGCGAGTTGAAGAAAGGAGCTCAGGGGCACTGTAATTCTCAAACCTGCAGAGTTATAAATGACAGCTATCGTCCAAAAATATACTGAAGTAAGGCTGCCAAGAGGACTTGAAAGCGGGGCAGAATTGCAGGAAACCGATTTCAGGAGGTAGAGTGGAATTGCATTGAAAGCATAGGAAAAGAGGCAGAACGTCCACAATGATGCACTTGGCCAAAAAGGGCGTATGCGTTTTTTCCTGAATATATTCAGGAAAAAACGCATACGCCCTTTTTGGCCAACCAAGCAAGCTTGCAAAGGAAATCTGCACTACAATGAAGTCTCACTTCCCCCCGGTCAAAAGGGCCATCTGAAAAAAGTGTAAAATCCAGAAAGGCAGGACAGGCCATGAAGAACTGGGAGCCTTGTTATGCTGATGGGCGCAATGTAAATTGCCAACAGCCACTCGGGAGAAGTGTATGGTGTTTCCTGAAACATCTAAAAAACAAAGCAACAGAGCCTAGGGCACTTCCACTTATGGTCCTATAGCATAGGGAAATTAAAATCAAAAAGACACAGCCACCCAGAAGTTTGGAACGGCTCTGTTTACAGGAACCTCGTTTACAGTACAAGTTCTACATCACAGAAAGTGAAAAATGGATAAAGAAGTTGTGGTATTTACTTAGAAAGCAATATCACTCAGCAATGAAATCTATGTCATCAGGCCCTTAGCAGCACAATGAGTGGATTCAGGTATGATGATTCTAACTGAAATAAGTCACACAGAAAAAGAAACATCATAAGATATCAGTAATACACGGAATGTAAACTTGGCTACACAGGAACTGAATTACAGAACAGAACAGGGTCTCAAATTTAGAAAACCAACTTATGCTTGCTTAAGGGGAAAGGTGAGTTGGGGTGCTGCATAAAACCAGAGATTGAAATGAGCACAGATAAAGTTCCTTAAGCCAAATATGGAATAGACAAGAGCTACTCCTTGCTCAACGAAATGGACTCAACACCGCATATTAAACGCCTAAGTATGTACCTGACTAGTAAGTATCTTCAAACCTATGGATTGCTATGTCTCCGAAAGAGAATCAAGCGTGTGTACAGGGGCATAAACGCAGCAGTGATAGGATTGGAGAGGTTCGGTGAGCAAATGAAGACCCTTTGAAGTCATATTGCATGGTACCCATTCCACGGGTTTCAACTACCCAGGTTTAAGGTATTCTTCCTTCAGCTAAAACATGCATGTGGAATCTAGAGTATGATCAACCATGTGATCGGGATACGTGTTCAAATATGTCTCAGTTTTCGTACCCTGGTACTCGGGTGCAACATTCCAGACGCTTTACTAACACTCTCCCAACTTGGAGAGTCAGTCCCTTTAACATCCTGTTTGGCCCAGTTTGCAATTTCTGCGGAAGATGAACAGGAATAGGGAGAACCAATGAGAGACTAGCTGGAGGTGTCTGGACGGGCAAATTTAACTCTCATTTCCCAACAGGAAGAGGAATTAACCAAAGGCTCAGCGTGCCGTGCCCGAAACAGATTAGGGCCTGAAGCCATCTTGCGGTGTTGCGGCCAGCTCAAAAGAAAGCGAGTTGAAGAAAGGAGCTCAGGGGCACTGTAATTCACAAACCTGCAGAGTTATAAATGACAGCTATCGTCCAAAAATATACTGAAGTAAGGCTGCCAAGAGGACTTGAAAGCGGGGCAGAATTGCAGGAAACCGATTTCAGGAGGTAGACTGGAATTGCATTGAAAGCATCGGCAAAGAGGCAGAACGTCCACAATGATGCACTTGGCCAAAAAGGGCGTATGCGTTTTTTCCTGAATATATTCAGGAAAAAACGCATACGCACTTTTTGGCCAACCAAGCAAGCTTGCAAAGGAAATCTGCACTACAATGAAGTCTCACTTCCCCCCGGTCAAAAGGGCCATCTGAAAAAAGTGTAAAATCCAGAAAGGCAGGACAGGCCATGGAGAACTGGGAGCCTTGTTATGCTGATGGGCGCGATGTAAATTGCCAAAGACACTCCGGAGAAGTGTATGGTGTTTCCTGAAACATCTAAAAAACAAAGCAACAGAGCCTAGGGCACTTCCACTTATGGTCCTATAGCTTAGGGAAATTAAAATCAAAAAGACACAGCCACCCCAAAGTTTGGGACGCCTCTGTTTACAAGATCCTTGTTTACAGTACATGTTCAACATCGCAGAAAGTGAAAAATGGATAAAGAAGTTGTGGTATTTACTTACAAACAATATCACTCAGCAATAAAATCTATGTCATCAGGAGCTTAGCAGCACAATGAGTGGATTCAGGTATGATGATTCTAACTGAAATAAGTCACACAGAAATAGAAACATCATAAGATATCACTAATACACGGAATGTAAACTTGGCTACACAGGAACTGAATTACAGAACAGAACAGGGTCTCAAATTTAGAAAACCAACTTATGCTTGCTTAAGGGGAAAGGTGAGTTGGGGTGCTGCATAAAACCAGAGATTGAAAGGAGCACAGATAAAGTTCCTTAAGCCAAATATGGAATAGACAAGAGCTACTCCTTGCTCAACGAAATGGACTCAACACCCCAAATTAAACGCCTAAGAATGTACCTGACTAGTAAGTATCTTAAAACCTATGGATTGCTATGTCTCCAAAAGAGAATCAAGCATGTGTACAGGGGCATAAACGCAGCAGTGATAGGATTGGAGAGGTTCGATGAGCAAATGAAGACCCTTTGAAGGCATATTGCATGGTACCCATTCCACGGGTTTCAACTACCCAGGTTTAAGTTATTCTTCATTCAGCTAAAACATGCATGTGGAACCTAGAGTATGATCAACCATGTGATCGGGAGACGTGTTCAAATATGTCTTAGTTTTCGTACCCTGGTACTCGGGTGCAACATTCCAGATGCTTTACTAACACTCTCCCGACTTGGCGAGTCAGTCCCTTTAACCTCCTGTTTGGCCCACTTTGCAGTTTCTGCGGAAGATGAACAGGAATAGGGAGAACCAATGAGAGACTAGCTGGAGGTGTCTGGACGGGCAAATTTAACTCTCATTTCCCACCAGGAAGAGGAATGAACCAAAGGCCCAGCGTGCCTTGCCGGAACCAGATTAGGGCCTGAAGCCATCCTGCGGTGTTGAGGCCAGCTCACAAGAAAGCGAGTTGAAGAAAGGAGCTCAGGGGCACTGTAATTCAGAAACCTGCAGAGTTATAAATGACAGCTATCGTCCAAAAATATACTGAAGTAAGGCTCCCAAGAGGACTTGAAAGCGGGGCAGAATTGCAGGAAACCGATTTCAGGAGGTAGACTGGAATTGCATTGAAAGCATAGGAAAAGAGGCAGAACGTCCACAATGATGCACTTGGCCAAAAAGGGCGTATGCGTTTTTTCCTGAATATATTCAGGAAAAAACGCATACGCCCTTTTAGGCCAACCAAGCAAGCTTGCAAAGGAAATCTGCACTACATGAAGTCTCACTTCCCCCCGGTCAAAAGGGCCATCTGAAAAAAGTGTAAAATCCAGAAAGGCAGGACAGGCCATGGAGAACTGGGAGCCTTGTTATGCTGATGGGCGGGATGGAAATTGCCAACAGACACTCGGGAGAAGTGTATGGTGTTTCCTAAAGCATCTAAGAAACAAAGCAACAGAGCCTAGGGCACTTCCACTTATGGTCCTATAGCTTAGGGAAATTAAAATCAAAAAGACACAGCCACCCCAAAGTTTGGGACGCCTCTGTTTACAAGAACCTCGTTTACCGTACAAGTTCAATATCACAGAAAGTGAAAAATGGATAAAGAACTTGTGGTACTTACGTACAATGCAGTATCACTCAGCAATGAAATCTATGTCATCAGGCCCGTAGCAGCATAATGAGTGGATTCAGGTATGATGATTCTAATTGAAATAAGTCACACAGAAAAAGAAACATCATAAGATATCAGTAATACACGGAATGTAAACTTGGCTACACAGGAACTGAATTCCAAAACAGAACAGGGTCTCAAATTTAGAAAACCAACTTATGCTTGCTTAAGGGGAAAGGTGAGTTGGGGTGCTGCATAAAACCAGAGATTGAAATGAGCACAGATAAAGTTCCTTAAGCCAAATATGGAATAGACAAGAGCTACTCCTTGCTCAACGAAATGGACTCAACACCCCATATTAAACGCCTAAGAATGTACCTGACTAGTAAGTATCTTAAAACCTATGGATTGCTATGTCTCCAAAAGAGAATCAAGCGTGTGTACAGGGGCATAAACGCAGCAGTGATAGGATTGGAGAGATTCGGTGAGCAAATGAAGACCCTTTGAATTCATATTGCATGCTACCCATTCCACGGGTCTCAACTCTCCAGGTTTAAGGTATTCTTCCTTCAGCTAAATCATGCATGTGGAACCCAGAGTATGATCAACCGTGTGAACGGGAGACGTGTTCAAATATGTCTCAGTTTTCGTACCCTGGTACTCGGGTGCAACATTCCAGACGCTTTACTAACACTCTCCCGACATGGAGAGTCAGTCCCTTTAACCTCCTGTATGGCTCAGTTTGCAATATCTGCGGAAGATGAACAGGAATAGCGAGAACCAATGAGAGACTAGCTGGAGGTGTCTGGACGGGCAAAGTTAACTCTCATTTCCCACCAGGAAGAGGAATTAACCAAAGGCTCAGCGTGCCGTGCCGGAACCAGATTAGGGCCTGAAGCCATCCTGCGGTGTTGCGGCCATCTCACAAGAAAGCGAGTTGAAGAAAGGAGCTCAGGGGCACTGTAATTCACAAACCTGCAGAGTTATAAATGACAGCTATCGTCCAAAAATATACTGAAGTAAGGCTGCCAAGAGGACTTGAAAGCGGGGCAGAATTGCAGGAAACCGATTTCAGGAGGTAGACTGGAATTGCATTGAAAGCATAGGAAAAGAGGCAGAACGTCCACAATGATGCACTTGGCCAAAAAGGGCGTATGCGTTTTTTCCTGAATATATTCAGGAAAAAACGCACACGCCCTTTTTGGCCAACCAAGCAAGCTTGCAAAGGAAATCTGCACTACAATGAAGTCTCACTTCCCCCCGGTCAAAAGGGCCATCTGAAAAAAGTGTAAAATCCAGAAACGCAGGACAGGCCATGGAGAACTGGGAGCCTTGTTATGCTCATGGGCGGGATGTAAATTGCCAACAGACACTCGGGAGAAGTGTATGGTGTTTCCTGAAGGAACTAAGAAACAAAGCAACAAAGCCTAGGGCACTTCCACTTATGGTCCTATAGCTTAGGGAAATTAAAATCAAAAAGACACAGCCACCCCAAAGTTTGGGACGCCTCTGTTTACAAGAACCTCGTTTACCGTACAAGTTCAATATCACAGAAAGTGAAAAATGGATAAAGAACTTGTGGTACTTACGTACAATGCAGTATCACTCAGCAATGAAATCTATGTCATCAGGCCCGTAGCAGCATAATGAGTGGATTCAGGTATGATGATTCTAACTGAAATAAGTCACACAGAAAAAGAAACATCATAAGATATCACTAATACACGGAATGTAAACTTGGCTACACAGGAACTGAATTCCAAAACAGAACAGTGTCTCAAATTTAGAAAACCAACTTATGCTTGCTTAAGGGGAAAGGTGAGTTGGGGTGCTGCATAAAACCAGAGATTGAAATGAGCACAGATAAAGTTCCTTAAGCCAAATATGGAATAGACAAGAGCTACTCCTTGCTCAACGAAATGGACTCAACACCCCAAATTAAACGCCTAAGAATGTACCTGACTAGTAAGTATCTTAAAACCTATGGATTGCTATGTCTCCAAAAGAGAATCAAGCGTGTGTACAGGGGCATAAATGCAGCAGTGATAGGATTGGAGAGGTTCGGTGAGCAAATGAAGACCCTTTGAAGTCATATTGCATGGTACCCATTCCACGGGTCTCAACTCTACATGTTTAAGGTATTCTTCCTTCAGCTAAAACATGCATGTGGAACCCAGAGTATGATCAACCGTGTGAACAGGAGACGTGTTCAAATATGTCTCAGTTTTCCTCCCCGGTACTCGGGTGCAACATTCCAGACGCTTTACGAACACTCCCCCGACTTGGAGAGTCAGCGCCTTTAACCTCCTGTTTGGCCCAGTTTGCAATTTCTGTGGAAGATGAACAGGAATAGGGAGAACCAATGAGAGACTAGCTGGAGGTGTCTGGACGGGCAAATTTAACTCTCATTTCCCACCAGGAAGAGGAAATAACCAAAGGCTCAGCGTGCCATGCCTGAACCAGATTAGGGCCTGAAGCCATCCTGCGTTGTTGCGGCCAGCTCAAAAGAAAGCGAGTTGAAGAAAGGAGCTCAGAGGCCACTGTAATTCACAAACCTGCAGAGTTATAAATGACAGCTATCGTCCAAAAATATACTGAAGTAAGGTTGCCAAGAGGACTTGAAAGCAGGGCAGAATTGCAGGAAACCGATTTCAGGAGGTAGACTGGAATTACATTGAAAGCATAGGAAAAGAGGCAGAACGTCCACAATGATGCACTTGGCCAAAAAGGGCGTATGCGTTTTTTCCTGAATATATTCAGGAAAAAACGCATATGCCCTTTTTGGCCAACCAAGCAAGCTTGCAAAGGAAATCTGCACTACAATGAAGTCTCACTTCCCCCCGGTCAAAAGGGCCATCTGAAAAAAGTGTAAAATCCAGAAAGGCAGGACAGGCCATGGAGAACTGGGAGCCTTGTTATGCTGATGGGCGCGATGTAAATTGCCAAAGACACTCCGGAGAAGTGTATGGTGTTTCCTGAAACATCTAAAAAACAAAGCAACAGAGCCTAGGGCACTTCCACTTATGGTCCTATAGCTTAGGGAAATTAAAATCAAAAAGACACAGCCACCCCAAAGTTTGGGACACCTCTGTTTACAAGAACCTCTTTTACCGTACAAGTTCAATATCACAGAAAGTGAAAAATGGATAAAGAACTTGTGGTACTTACGTACAATGCAGTATCACTCAGCAATGAAATCTATGTCATCAGGCCCGTAGCAGCATAATGAGTGGATTCAGGTACGATGATTCTAACTGAAATAAGTCACACAGAAAAAGAAACATCATAAGATATCACTAATACACGGAATGTAAACTTGGTACACAGGAACTGAATTCCAAAACAGAACAGGGTCTCAAATTTAGAAAACCAACTTATGCTTGCTTAAGGGGAAAGGTGAGTTGGGGTGCTGCATAAAACCAGAGATTGAAATGAGCACAGATAAAGTTCCTTAAGCCAAATATGGAATAGACAAGAGCTACTCCTTGCTCAACGAAATGGACTCAACACCGCATATTAAACACCTAAGAATGTACCTGACTAGTAAGTATCTTAAAACCTATGGATTGCTATGTCTCCAAAAGAGAATCAAGCGTGTGTACAGGGGCATAAACGCAGCAGTGATAGGATTGGAGAGGTTCGGTGAGCAAATGAAGACCCTTTGAAGTCATATTGCATGGTACCCATTCCACGGGTCTCAACTCTCCAGGTTTAAGGTATTCTTCCTTCAGCTAAATCATGCACGTGGAACCCAGAGTATGAACAATCGTGTGAACGGGAGACGTGTTCATATGTGTCTCAGTTTTACTCCCCTGGTACTCGGGTGCAACATTCCAGACGCTTTACTAACACTCTCCCCACTTGGAGAGTCAGCGCCTTTAACCTCCTGTTTGGCCCAGTTTGCAATTTCTGCGGAATATGAACAGGAATAGGGAGAACCAATGAGAGACTAGCTGGAGGTGTCTGGACGGGCAAATTTAACTCTCATTTCCCACCAGGAAGAGGAATTAACCAAAGGCTCAGCGTGCCATGCCGGAAACAGATTAGGGCCTGAAGCCAACCTGCGGTGTTGCGGCCAGGTCACAAGAAAGCGAGTTGAAGAAAGGAGCTCAGGGGCACTGTAATTCACAAAACTGCAGAGATATAAATGACAGCTATCGTCCAAAAATATACTGAAGTAAGGCTGCCAAGAGGACTTGAAAGCGGGGCAGAATTGCAGGAAACCGATTTCAGGAGGTAGACTGGAATTGCATTGAAAGCATAGGAAAAGAGGCAGAACGTCCACAATGATGCACTTGGCCAAAAAGGGCGTATGCGTTTTTTCCTGAATATATTCAGGAAAAAACGCATACGCCCTTTTTGGCCAACCAAGCAAGCTTGCAAAGGAAATCTGCACTACAATGAAGTCTCACTTCCCCCCGGTCAAAAGGGCCATCTGAAAAAAGTGTAAAATCCAGAAAGGCAGGACAGGCCATGGAGAACTGGGAGCCTTGTTATGCTGATGGGAGGGATGTAAATTGCCAACAGACACTCGGGAGAAGTGTATGGTGTTTCCTGAAACATCTACAAAACAAAGCAACAGAGCCTAGGGCACTTCCACTTATGGTCCTATAGCTTAGGGAAATTAAAATCAAAAAGACACAGCCACCCCAAAGTTTGGGACGCCTCTGTTTACAAGATCCTTGTTTACAGTACATGTTCAACATCGCAGAAAGTGAAAAATGGATAAAGAAGTTGTGGTATTTACTTACAAACAATATCACTCAGCAATAAAATCTATGTCATCAGGAGCTTAGCAGCACAATGAGTGGATTCAGGTATGATGATTCTAACTGAAATAAGTCACACAGAAATAGAAACATCATAAGATATCACTAATACACGGAATGTAAACTTGGCTACACAGGAACTGAATTACAGAACAGAACAGGGTCTCAAATTTAGAAAACCAACTTATGCTTGCTTAAGGGGAAAGGTGAGTTGGGGTGCTGCATAAAACCAGAGATTGAAAGGAGCACAGATAAAGTTCCTTAAGCCAAATATGGAATAGACAAGAGCTACTCCTTGCTCAACGAAATGGACTCAACACCGCATATTAAACGCCTAAGAATGTACCTGACTAGTAAGTATCTTAAAACCTATGGATTGCTATGTCTCCAAAAGAGAATCAAGCATGTGTACAGGGGCATAAACGCAGCAGTGATAGGATTGGAGAGGTTCGATGAGCAAATGAAGACCCTTTGAAGGCATATTGCATGGTACCCATTCCACGGGTTTCAACTACCCAGGTTTAAGTTATTCTTCATTCAGCTAAAACATGCATGTGGAACCTAGAGTATGATCAACCATGTGATCGGGAGACGTGTTCAAATATGTCTTAGTTTTCGTACCCTGGTACTCGGGTGCAACATTCCAGATGCTTTACTAACACTCTCCCGACTTGGCGAGTCAGTCCCTTTAACCTCCTGTTTGGCCCACTTTGCAATTTCTGCGGAAGATGAACAGGAATAGGGAGAACCAATGAGAGACTAGCTGGAGGTGTCTGGACGGGCAAATTTAACTCTCATTTCCCACCAGGAAGAGGAATGAACCAAAGGCCCAGCGTGCCTTGCCGGAACCAGATTAGGGCCTGAAGCCATCCTGCGGTGTTGAGGCCAGCTCACAAGAAAGCGAGTTGAAGAAAGGAGCTCAGGGGCACTGTAATTCAGAAACCTGCAGAGTTATAAATGACAGCTATCGTCCAAAAATATACTGAAGTAAGGCTCCCAAGAGGACTTGAAAGCAGGGCAGAATTGCAGGAAACCGATTTCAGGAGGTAGACTGGAATTGCATTGAAAGCATAGGAAAAGAGGCAGAACGTCCACAATGATGCACTTGGCCAAAAAGGGCGTATGCGTTTTTTCCTGAATATATTCAGGAAAAAACGCATACGCCCTTTTAGGCCAACCAAGCAAGCTTGCAAAGGAAATCTGCACTACATGAAGTCTCACTTCCCCCCGGTCAAAAGGGCCATCTGAAAAAAGTGTAAAATCCAGAAAGGCAGGACAGGCCATGGAGAACTGGGAGCCTTGTTATGCTGATGGGCGGGATGGAAATTGCCAACAGACAATCGGGAGAAGTGTATGGTGTTTCCTAAAGCATCTAAGAAACAAAGCAACAGAGCCTAGGGCACTTCCACTTATGGTCCTATAGCTTAGGGAAATTAAAATCAAAAAGACACAGCCACCCCAAAGTTTGGGACGCCTCTGTTTACAAGAACCTCGTTTACCGTACAAGTTCAATATCACAGAAAGTGAAAAATGGATAAAGAACTTGTGGTACTTACGTACAATGCAGTATCACTCAGCAATGAAATCTATGTCATCAGGCCCGTAGCAGCATAATGAGTGGATTCAGGTATGATGATTCTAATTGAAATAAGTCACACAGAAAAAGAAACATCATAAGATATCAGTAATACACGGAATGTAAACTTGGCTACACAGGAACTGAATTCCAAAACAGAACAGGGTCTCAAATTTAGAAAACCAACTTATGCTTGCTTAAGGGGAAAGGTGAGTTGGGGTGCTGCATAAAACCAGAGATTGAAATGAGCACAGATAAAGTTCCTTAAGCCAAATATGGAATAGACAAGAGCTACTCCTTGCTCAACGAAATGGACTCAACACCCCATATTAAACGCCTAAGAATGTACCTGACTAGTAAGTATCTTAAAACCTATGGATTGCTATGTCTCCAAAAGAGAATCAAGCGTGTGTACAGGGGCATAAACGCAGCAGTGATAGGATTGGAGAGATTCGGTGAGCAAATGAAGACCCTTTGAATTCATATTGCATGCTACCCATTCCACGGGTCTCAACTCTCCAGGTTTAAGGTATTCTTCCTTCAGCTAAATCATGCATGTGGAACCCAGAGTATGATCAACCGTGTGAACGGGAGACGTGTTCAAATATGTCTCAGTTTTCGTACCCTGGTACTCGGGTGCAACATTCCAGACGCTTTACTAACACTCTCCCGACATGGAGAGTCAGTCCCTTTAACCTCCTGTATGGCTCAGTTTGCAATATCTGCGGAAGATGAACAGGAATAGCGAGAACCAATGAGAGACTAGCTGGAGGTGTCTGGACGGGCAAAGTTAACTCTCATTTCCCACCAGGAAGAGGAATTAACCAAAGGCTCAGCGTGCCGTGCCGGAACCAGATTAGGGCCTGAAGCCATCCTGCGGTGTTGCGGCCATCTCACAAGAAAGCGAGTTGAAGAAAGGAGCTCAGGGGCACTGTAATTCACAAACCTGCAGAGTTATAAATGACAGCTATCGTCCAAAAATATACTGAAGTAAGGCTGCCAAGAGGACTTGAAAGCGGGGCAGAATTGCAGGAAACCGATTTCAGGAGGTAGACTGGAATTGCATTGAAAGCATAGGAAAAGAGGCAGAACGTCCACAATGATGCACTTGGCCAAAAAGGGCGTATGCGTTTTTTCCTGAATATATTCAGGAAAAAACGCACACGCCCTTTTTGGCCAACCAAGCAAGCTTGCAAAGAAAATCTGCACTACAATGAAGTCTCACTTCCCCCCGGTCAAAAGGGCCATCTGAAAAAAGTGTAAAATCCAGAAAGGCAGGACAGGCCATGGAGAACTGGGAGCCTTGTTATGCTGATGGGAGGGATGTAAATTGCCAACAGACACTCGGGAGAAGTGTATGGTGTTTCCTGAAACATCTACAAAACAAAGCAACAGAGCCTAGGGCACTTCCACTTATGGTCCTATAGCTTAGGGAAATTAAAATCAAAAAGACACAGCCACCCCAAAGTTTGGGACGCCTCTGTTTACAAGATCCTTGTTTACAGTACATGTTCAACATCGCAGAAAGTGAAAAATGGATAAAGAATTTGTATTTACTTACAAAGCAATATCACTCAGCAATGAAATCTATGTCATCAGGCCCTTAGCAGCACAATGAGTGGATTCAGGTATGATGATTCTAACTGAAATAAGTCACACAGAAAAAGAAACATCATAAGATATCAGTAATACACGGAATGTAAACTTGGCTACACAGGAACTGAATTACAGAACAGAACAGGGTCTCAAATTTAGAAAACCAACTTCTGCTTGCTTAAGGGGAAAGGTGAGTTGGGGTGCTGCATAAAACCAGAGATTGAAATGAGCACAGATAAAGTTCCTGAAGCCAAATACGGAATAGACAAGAGCTACTCCTTGCTCAAAGAAATGGACTCAACACCGCATATTAAACCCCTAAGTATGTACCTGACTAGTAAGTATCTTCAAACCTATGGATTGCTATGTCTCCGAAAGAGAATCAAGCGTGTGTACAGGGGCATAAACGCAGCAGTGATAGGATTGGAGAGGTTCGGTGAGCAAATGAAGACCCTTTGAAGACATATTGCATGGTACCCATTCCACGGGTTTCAACTACCCAGGTTTAAGGTATTCTTCCTTCAGCTAAAACATGCATGTGGAACCCAGAGTATGATCAACCGTGTGAACAGGAGACGTGTTCAAATATGTCTCAGTTTTCCTCCCCTGGTACTCGGGTGCAACATTCCAGACGCTTTACGAACACTCTCCCCACTTGGAGAGTCAGCGCCTTTAACCTCCTGTTTGGCCCAGTTTGCAATTTCTGCGGAAGATGAACAGGAATAGCGAGAACCAATGAGAGACTAGCTGGAGGTGTCTGGACGGGCAAATTTAACTCTCATTTCCCACCAGGAAGAGGAATTAACCAAAGGCTCAGCGTGCCATGCTGGAACCAGATTAGGGCCTGAAGCCATCCTGCGGTGTTGCGGCCAGCTCACAAGAAAGCGAGTTGAAGAAAGGAGCTCAGGGGCACTGTAATTCACAAACCTGCAGAGTTATAAATGACAGCTATCGTCCAAAAATATACTGAAGTAAGGCTGCCAAGAGGACTTGAAAGCGGGGCAGAATTGCAGGAAACCGATTTCAGGAGGTAGACTGGAATTGCATTGAAAGCATAGGAAAAGAGGCAGAACGTCCACAATGATGCACTTGGCCAAAAAGGGCGTATGCGTTTTTTCCTGAATATATTCAGGAAAAAACGCATACGCCCTTTTAGGCCAACCAAGCAAGCTTGCAAAGGAAATCTGCACTACATGAAGTCTCACTTCCCCCCGGTCAAAAGGGCCATCTGAATAAAGTGTAAAATCCAGAAAGGCAGGACAGGCCATGGAGAACTGGGAGCCTTGTTATGCTGATGGGCGCGATGTAAATTGCCAACAGACACTCGGGAGAAGTGTATGGTGTTTCCTGAAACATCTAAAAAACAAAGCAACAGAGCCTAGGGCACTTCCACTTATGGTCCTATAGCTTAGGGAAATTAAAATCAAAAAGACACAGCCACCCCAAAGTTTGGGACGCCTCTGTTTACAAGAACCTCGTTTACCGTACAAGTTCAATATCACAGAAAGTGAAAAATGGATAAAGAACTTGTGGTACTTACGTACAATGCAGTACCACTCAGCAATGAAATCTATGTCATCAGGCCCGTAGCAGCATAATGAGTGGATTCAGGTATGATGATTCTAACTGAAATAAGTCACACAGAAAAAGAAACATCATAAGATATCAGTAATACACGGAATGTAAACTTGGCTACACAGGAACTGAATTCCAAAACAGAACAGGGTCTCAAATTTAGAAAACCAACTTATGCTTGCTTAAGGGGAAAGGTGAGTTGGGGTGCTGCATAAAACCAGAGATTGAAATGAGCACAGATAAAGTTCCTTAAGCCAAATATGGAATAGACAAGAGCTACTCCTTGCTCAACGAAATGGACTCAACACCCCATATTAAACGCCTAAGAATGTACCTGACTAGTAAGTATCTTAAAACCTATGGATTGCTATGTCTCCAAAAGAGAATCAAGCGTGTGTACAGGGGCATAAACGCAGCAGTGATAGGATTGGAGAGGTTCGGTGAGCAAATGAAGACCCTTTGAAGTCATATTGCATGGTACCCATTCCACGGGTTTCAACCACCCAGTTTTAAGGTATTCTTCCTTCAGCTAAAACATGCATGTGGAACCTAGAGTATGATCAACCATGTGATCGGGAGACGTGTTCAAATATGTCTCAGTTTTCGTACCCTGGTACTTGGGTGCAACATTCCAGACCCTTTACTAACACTCTCCCGACTTGGAGAGTCAGTCCCTTTAAACTCCTGTTTGGCCCAGTTTGCAATTTCTGTGGAAGATGAACAGGAATAGCGAGAACCAATGAGAGACTAGCTGGAGGTGTCTGGACGGGCAAATTTAACTCTCATTTCCCACCAGGAAGAGGAAATAACCAAAGGCTCAGCGTGCCGTGCCGGAACCAGATTAGGGCCTGAAGCCATCCTGCGGGGTTGCGGCCAGGTCACAAGAAAGCGAGTTGAAGAAAGGAGCTCAGGGGCACTGTAATTCACAAACCTGCAGAGTTATAAATGACAGCTATCGTCCAAAAATATACTGAAGTAAGGCTGCCAAGAGGACTTGAAAGCGGGGCAGAATTGCAGGAAACCGATTTCAGGAGGTAGACTGGAATTGCATTGAAAGCATAGGAAAAGAGGCAGAACGTCCACAATGATGCACTTGGCCAAAAAGGGCGTATGCGTTTTTTCCTGAATATATTCAGGAAAAAACGCATACGCCCTTTTTGGCCAACCAAGCAAGCTTGCAAAGGAAATCTGCACTACAATGAAGTCTCACTTCCCCCCGGTCAAAAGGGCCATCTGAAAAAAGTGTAAAATCCAGAAAGGCAGGACAGGCCATGGAGAACTGGGAGCCTTGTTATGCTGATGGGCGGGATGTAAATTGCCAACAGAAACTCGGGAGAAGTGTATGGTGTTTCCTGAAACATCTAAAAAACAAAGCAACAGAGCCTAGGGCACTTCCACTTATGGTCCTATAGCTTAGGGAAATTAAAATCAAAAAGACACAGCCACCCCAAAGTTTGGGAGGGCTCTGTTTACAAGAACCTCGTTTACAATACAAGTTCAATA
The DNA here is from genome assembly GCF_964374135.1 of Grampus griseus. Classification (NCBI taxonomy): domain Eukaryota; kingdom Metazoa; phylum Chordata; class Mammalia; order Artiodactyla; family Delphinidae; genus Grampus; species Grampus griseus. The sequence goes on from NW_028133387.1 coordinate 193,039, forward strand.
TCACAGAAAGTGAAAAATGTATAAAGAACTTGTGGTACTTATGTACAATGCAGTATCACTCAGCAATGAAATCTATGTCATCAGGCCCGTAGCAGCATAATGAGTGGATTCAGGTACGATGATTCTAACTGAAATAAGTCACACAGAAAAAGAAACATCATAAGCTATCAGTAATACACGGAATGTAAACTTGGCTACACAGGAACTGAATTACAGAACAGAACAGGGTCTCAAATTTAGAAAACCATCTTATGCTTGCTTAAGGGGAAAGGTGAGTTGGGGTGCTGCATAAAACCAGAGATTGAAATGAGCACAGATAAAGTTCCTTAAGCCAAATATGGAATAGACAAGAGCTACTCCTTGCTCAACGAAATGGACTCAACACCCCATATTAAACGCCTAAGAATGTACCTGACTAGTAAGTATCTTAAAACCTATGGATTGCTATGTCTCCAAAAGAGAATCAAGCGTGTGTACAGGGGCATAAACGCAGCAGTGATAGGATTGGAGAGGTTCGGTGAGCAAATGAAGACCCTTTGAAGTCATATTGCATGGTACCCATTTCACGGGTTTCAACTACCCAGGTTTAAGGTATTCTTCCTTCAGCTAAAACATGCATGTGGAACCAAGAGTATGATCAACCGTATGAACGGGAGACGTGTTCAAATATGTCTCAGTTTTCCTCCCCTGGTACTCGGGTGCAACATTCCAGACGCTTTACTAACACTCTCCCCACTTGGAGAGTCAGCGCCTTTAACCTCCTGTTTGGCCCAGTTTGCAATTTCTGCGGAAGATGAACAGGAATAGCGAGAACCAATGAGAGACTAGCTGGAGGTGTCTGGACGGGCAAATTTAACTCTCATTTCCCACCAGGAAGAGGAATTAACCAAAGGCTCAGCGTGCCGTGCCGGAACCAGATTAGGGCCTGAAGCCATCCTGCGGTGTTGCGGCCAGCTCACAAGAAAGCGAGTTGAAGAAAGGAGCTCAGGGGCACTGTAATTCTCAAACCTGCAGAGTTATAAATGACAGCTATCGTCCAAAAATATACTGAAGTAAGGCTGCCAAGAGGACTTGAAAGCGGGGCAGAATTGCAGGAAACCGATTTCAGGAGGTAGACTGGAATTGCATTGAAAGCATAGGAAAAGAGGCAGAACGTCCACAATGATGCACTTGGCCAAAAAGGGCGTATGCGTTTTTTCCTGAATATATTCAGGAAAAAACGCATACGCCCTTTTTGGCCAACCAAGCAAGCTTGCAAAGGAAATCTGCACTACAATGAAGTCTCACTTCCCCCCGGTCAAAAGGGCCATCTGAAAAAAGTGTAAAATCCAGAAAGGCAGGACAGGCCATGGAGAACTGGGAGCCTTGTTATGCTGATGGGCGGGATGTAAATTGCCAATAGCCACTCGAGAGAAGTGTATGGTGTTTCCTGAAACATCTAAAAAACAAAACAACAGAGCCTAGGGCACTTCCACTTATGGTCCTATAGCTTAGGGAAATTAAAATCAAAAAGACACAGCCACCCCAAAGTTTGGGACGCCTCTGTTTACAAGAACCTCGTTTACCGTACAAGTTCAATATCACAGAAAGTGAAAAATGGATAAAGAACTTGTGGTACTTACGTACAATGCAGTATCACTCAGCAATGAAATCTATGTCATCAGGCCCGTAGCAGAATAATGAGTGGATTCAGGTACGATGATTCTAACTGAAATAAGTCACACAGAAAAAGAAACATCATAAGATATCAGTACTACACGGAATGTAAACTTGGCTACACAGGAAATGAATTACAGAACAGAACAGGGTCTCAAATTTAGAAAACCAACTTATGCTTGCTTAAGGGTAAAGGTGAGTTGGGGTGCTGCATGAAACCAGAGATTGAAAGGAGCACAGATAAAGTTCCTTAAGGCAAATATGGAATAGACAAGAGCTACTCCTTGCTCAACGAAATGGACTCAACACCGCATATTCAACGCCTAAGAATGTACTTGACTAGTAAGTATCTTAAAACCTATGGATTGCTATGTCTCCAAAAGAGAATCAAGCATGTGTACAGGGGCATAAACGCAGCAGTGATAGGATTGGAGAGGTTCGGTGAGCAAATGAAGACCCTTTGAAGTCATATTGCATGGTACCCATTTCACGGGTTTCAACTACCCAGGTTTAAGGTATTCTTCCTTCAGCTAAAACATGCATGTGGAACCAAGAGTATGATCAACCGTATGAACAGGAGACGTGTTCAAATATGTCTCAGTTTTCCTCCCCTGGTACTCGGGTGCAACATTCCAGACGCTTTACTAACACTCTCCCCACTTGGAGAGTCAGCGCCTTTAACCTCCTGTTTGGCCCAGTTTGCAATTTCTGCGGAAGATGAACAGGAATAGCGAGAACCAATGAGAGACTAGCTGGAGGTGTCTGGACGGGCAAATTTAACTCTCATTTCCCACGAGGAAGAGGAATTAACCAAAGGCTCAGCGTGCCGTGCCGGAACCAGATTAGGGCCTGAAGCCATCCTGCGGTTTTGCGGCCAGCTCACAAGAAAGCGAGTTGAAGAAAGGAGCTCAGGGGCACTGTAATTCTCAAACCTGCAGAGTTATAAATGACAGCTATCGTCCAAAAATATACTGAAGTAAGGCTGCCAAGAGGACTTGAAAGCGGGGCAGAATTGCAGGAAACCGATTTCAGGAGGTAGACTGGAATTGCATTGAAAGCATAGGAAAAGAGGCAGAACGTCCACAATGATGCACTTGGCCAAAAAGGGCGTATGCGTTTTTTCCTGAATATATTCAGGAAAAAACGCATACGCCCTTTTTGGCCAACCAAGCAAGCTTGCAAAGGAAATCTGCACTACAATGAAGTCTCACTACCCCCCGGTCAAAAGGGCCATCTGAAAAAAGTGTAAAATCCAGAAAGGCAGGACAGGCCATGAAGAACTGGGAGCCTTGTTATGCTGATGGGCGCAATGTAAATTGCCAACAGCCACTCGGGAGAAGTGTATGGTGTTTCCTGAAACATCTAAAAAACAAAGCAACAGAGCCTAGGGCACTTCCACTTATGGTCCTATAGCTTAGGGAAATTAAAATCAAAAAGACACAGCCACCCAGAAGTTTGGAACGGCTCTGTTTACAGGAACCTCGTTTACAGTACAAGTTCTACATCACAGAAAGTGAAAAATGGATAAAGAAGTTGTGGTATTTACTTAGAAAGCAATATCACTCAGCAATGAAATCTATGTCATCAGGCCCTTAGCAGCACAATGAGTGGATTCAGGTATGATGATTCTAACTGAAATAAGTCACACAGAAAAAGAAACATCATAAGATATCAGTAATACACGGAATGTAAACTTGGCTACACAGGAACTGAATTACAGAACAGAACAGGGTCTCAAATTTAGAAAACCAACTTATGCTTGCTTAAGGGGAAAGGTGAGTTGAGGTGCTGTATAAAACCAGGGATTGAAATGAGCACAGATAAAGTTCCTTAAGCCAAATATGGAATAGACAAGAGCTACTCCTTGCTCAACGAAATGGACTCAACACCGCATATTAAACGCCTAAGAATGTACCTGACTAGTAAATATCTAAAAACCTATGGATTACTATGTCTGCGAAAGAGAATCAAGCATGTGTGCAGGGGCATAAACGCAGCAGTGATAGGATTGGAGTGGTTCGGTGAGCAAATGAAGACCCTTTGAGGTCGTATTGCATGGTACCCATTCCACGGGTTTCAAGTACCCAGGTTTAAGGTATTCTTCCTTCAGCTAAAACATGCATGTGGAACCCAGAGTATGATCAACCGTGTGAACGGGAGACGTGTTCAAATATGTCTCAGTTTTCCTCCCCTGGTACTCCGGTGCAACATTCCAGACGCTTTACTAACACTCTCCCCAGTTGGAGAGTCAGAGCCTTTAACCTCCTGTTTGGCCCAGTTTGCAATTTCTGCGGAAGATGAACAGGAATAGCGAGAACCAATGAGAGACTAGCTGGAGGTGTCTGGACGGGCAAATTTCACTCTCATTTCCCACCAGGAAGAGGAATTAACCAAAGGCTCAGCGTGCCGTGCCAGAACCAGATTAGGGCCTGAAGCCATCCTGCGGTGTTGCGGCCAGGTCACAAGAAAGCGAGTTGAAGAAAGGACCTCAGGGGCACTGTAATTCACAAACCTGCAGAGTTATAAATGACAGCTATCGTCCAAAAATATACTGAAGTAAGGCTGCCAAGAGGACTTGAAAGCGGGGCAGAATTGCAGGAAACCGATTTCAGGAGGTAGACTGGAATTGCATTGAAAGCATAGGAAAAGAGGCAGAACGTCCACAATGATGCACTTGGCCAAAAAGGCCGTATGCGTTTTTTCCTGAATATATTCAGGAAAAAACGCATACGCCCTTTTTGGCCAACCAAGCAAGCTTGCAAAGGAAATCTGCACTACAATGAAGTCTCACTTCCCCCCGGTCAAAAGGGCCATCTGAAAAAAGTGTAAAATCCAGAAAGGCAGGACAGGCCATGGAGAACTGGGAGCCTTGTTATGCTGATGGGCGGGATGTACATTGCCAACAGACACTCGGGAGAAGTGTATGGTGTTTCCTGATGCATCTAAGAAACAAAGCAACAGAGCCTAGGGCACTTCCACTTATGGTCCTATAGCTTAGGGAAATTAAAATCAAAAAGACACAGCCACCCCAAAGTTTGGGACGCCTCTGTTTACAAGAACCTCATTTACCGTACAAGTTCAATATCACAGAAAGTGAAAAATGGATAAAGAACTTGTGGTACTTACGTACAATGCAGTATCACTCAGCAATGAAATCTATGTCATCAGGCCTGTAGCAGCATAATGAGTGGATTCAGGTACGATGATTCTAACTGAAATAAGTCACGCAGAAAATGAAACATCATAAGATATCACTAATACACGGAATGTAAACTTGGCTACACAGGAACTGAATTCCAAAACAGAACAGGGTCTCAAATTTAGAAAACCAACTTATGCTTGCTTAAGGGGAAAGGTGAGTTGGGGTGCTGCATAAAACCAGAGATTGAAATGAGCACAGATAAAGTTCCTTAAGCCAAATATGGAATAGACAAGAGCTACTCCTTGCTCAACGAAATGGACTCAACACCCCATATTAAACGCCTAAGAATGTACCTGACTAGTAAGTATCTGAAAACCTATGGATTCCTATGTCTCCAAAAGAGAATCAAGCGTGTGTACAGAGGCATAAATGCAGCAGTGGTAGGACTGAAGAGGTTCGGTGAGCAAATGAAGACCCTTTGAAGTCATATTGCATGGTACCCATTCCACGGGTCTCAACTCTCCAGGTTTAAGGTATTCTTCCTTCAGCTAAAACATGCATGTGGAACCCAGAGTATGATCAACCGTGTGAACGGGAGACGTGTTCAAATATGTCTCAGTTTTCGTCCCCTGGAACTCAGGTGCAACATTCCACACGCTTTACTAACACTCTCCCGACTTGGAGAGTCAGTCCCTTTAACCTCCTGTTTGGCCCAGTTTGCAATTTCTGCGGAAGATGAACAGGAATAGCGAGAACCAATGAGAGACTAGCTGGAGGTGTCTGGACGGGCAAGTTTAACTCTCATTTCCCACCAGGAAGAGGAATTAACCAAAGGCTCAGCGTGCCGTGCCGGAACCAGATTAGGGCCTGAAGCCATCCTGCGGTGTTGCGGCCAGGTCACAAGAAAGCGAGTTGAAGAAAGGAGCTCAGGGGCACTGTAATTCACAAACCTGCAGAGTTATAAATGACAGCTATCGTCCAAAAATATACTGAAGTAAGACTTCCAAGAGGACTTGAAAGTGGGGCAGAATTGCAGGAAACCGATTTCAGGAGGTAGACTGGAATTGCATTGAAAGCATAGGAAAAGAGGCAGAACGTCCACAATGATGCACTTGGCCAAAAAGGGCGTATGCGTTTTTTCCTGAATATATTCAGGAAAAAACGCATACGCCCTTTTTGGCCAACCAAGCAAGCTTGCAAAGGAAATCTGCACTACAATGAAGTCTCACTTCCCCCCGATCAAAAGGGCCATCTGAAAAAAGTGTAAAATCCAGCAAGGCAGGACAGGCCATGGAGAACTGGGAGCCTCGTTATGCTGATGGGCGGGATGTAAATTGCCAACAGACACTCGGGAGAAGTGTATGGTGTTTCCTGAAACATCTAAAAAACAAAGCAACAGAGCCTAGGGCACTTCCACTTATGGTCCTATAGCTTAGGGAAATTAAAATCAAAAAGACACAGCCACCCCAAAGTTTGGGACGCCTCTGTTTACAAGAACCTCGTTTACCGTACAAGTTCAGTATCACAGAAAGCGGAAAATGGATAAAGAACTTGTGGTACTTACGTACAATGCAGTATCACTCAGCAATGAAATCTATGTCATCAGGCCCGTAGCAGCATAATGAGCGGATTCAGGTACGATTATTCTAACTGAAACAAGTCACACAGAAAAAGAAACATCATAAGATATCACTAATACACGGAATGTAAACTTGGCTACACAGGAACTGAATTCCAAAACAGAACAGGGTCTCAAATTTAGAAAACCAACTTATGCTTGCTTAAGGAGAAAGGTGAGTTGGGGTGCTGCATAAAACCAGAGATTGAAATGAGCACAGATAAAGTTCCTTAAGCCAAATATGGAATAGACAAGAGCTACTCCTTGCTCAACGAAATGGACTCAACACCCCATATTAAACGCCTAAGAATGTACCTGACTAGTAAGTATCTTAAAACCTATGGATTGCTATGTCTCCGAAAGAGAATCAAGCGTGTGTACAGGGGCATAAACGCAGCAGTGATAGGATTTGAGAGGTTCGGTGAGCAAATTAAGACCCTTTGAAGTCATATTGCATGGTACCCATTCCACGGGTTTCAACTACCCAGCTTTAAGGTATTCTTCCTTCAGCTAAATCATGCATGTGGAACCTAGAGTATGATCAACCCTGTGATCGGGAGACGTGTTCAAATAGGTCTCAATTTTCGTACCCTGGTACTCGGGTGCAACATTCCAGAGGCTTTACTAACACTCTCCCGACTTGGAGAGTCAGTCCCCTTAACCTCTTGTTTGGCCCACTTTGCAATTTCTGCGGAAGATGAACAGGAATAGGGAGAACCAATGACAGACTAGCTGGGGGTGTCTGGACGGGCAAATTTAACTCTCATTTCCCACCAGGAAGAGGAACTAACCAAAGGCTCAGCGTGCCGTGCCGGAACCAGATTAGGGCCTGAAGCCATCCTGCAGTGTTGTGACCAGGTCAAAAGAAAGCGAGTTGAAGAAAGGAGCTCAGGGGCACTGTAATTCACAAACCTGCAGAGTTATAAATGACAGCTATCGTCCAAAAATATACTGAAGTAAGGCTGCCAAGAGGACTTGAAAGCGGGGCAGAATTGCAGGAAACCGATTTCAGGAGGTAGACTGGAATTGCATTGAAAGCATAGGAAAAGAGGCAGAACGTCCACAATGATGCACTTGGCCAAAAAGGGCGTATGCGTTTTTTCCTGAATATATTCAGGAAAAAACGCATACGCCCTTTTTGGCCAACCAAGCAAGCTTGCAAAGAAAATCTGCACTACAATGAAGTCTCACTTCCCCCCGGTCAAAAGGGCCATCTGAAAAAAGTGTAAAATCCAGAAAGTCAGGACAGGCCATGGAGAACTGGGAGCCTTGTTATGCTGATGGGCGGGATGTAAATTGCCAACAGCCACTCGGGAGAAGTGTATGGTGTTTCCTGAAACATCTAAGAAACAAAGCAACAGAGCCTAGGCCACTTCCACTTATGGTCCTATAGCTTAGGGAAATTAAAATCAAAAAGACACAGCCACCCCAAAGTTTGGAATGGCTCTGTTTACAAGAACCTCGTTTACAGTACAAGTTCAATATCACAGAAAATGAAAAATGGATAAAGAACTTGTGGTACTTACGTACAATGCAGTATCACTCAGCAATGAAATCTATGTCATCAGGCCCGTAGCAGCATAATGAGTGGATTCAGGTACGATGATTCTAACTGAAATAAGTCACACAGAAAAAGAAACATCATAAGATATCACTAATACACGGAATGTAAACTTGGCTACACAGGAACTGAATTCCAAAACAGAACAGGGTCTCAAATTTAGAAAACCAACTTATGCTTGCTTAAGGGGAAAGGTGAGTTGGGGTGCTGCATAAAACCAGAGATTGAAATGAGCACAGATAACGTTCTATAAGGCAAATATGGAATAGACAAGAGCTACTCCTTGCTCAACGAAATGGACTCAACACCCCATATTCAATGCCTAGGAATATACCTGCCTAGTAAGAATCATAAAAGCAATGGATTTATATATCTCTGTAAGAGAATCAAGAGTGTGTACAGCGGCATTAAAGCAGTGAAAATCAGCTAAATCCCATATTAAAAATAAATTTCTTAAACAAAACACAATGACAGTGAAATAGAGAGCAATACTTAAGTAATTCATTGAAGGCTTCTGATGCAACCTGCATTTACCATATCTACACCCAGAGCTGGGTGACACATAAGGCTGGACACTTGGGGCTCATAAGATTGGTGAGGTTCGGTGAGCAAATGCAGACCCTTTGAAGTCATATTGCATGGTACCCATTCCATGGGTCTCAACTCTCCAGGTTTAAGGGATTCTTCCTTCAGCTAAAACATGCATGTGGAACCCAGAGTATGATCCACCGTGTGATCGAGAAACGTGTTCAAATGTGTCTCACTTTTCGTTCCCTGGTACTCGGGTGCAACATTCCAGACGCTTTACTAACACTCTCCCGACTTGGAGAGTCAGTCCCTTTAACCTCCTGTTTGGCCCAGTTTGCAATTTCTGCGGAAGATGAACAGGAATAGGGAGAACCAATGAGAGACTAGCTGGAGGTGTCTGGACGGGCAAATTTAACTGTCATTTCCCACAGGGAAGAGGAATAAACCAAAGGCTCAGCATGCCGTGCCGGAACCAGATTAGGGCCTGAAGCAATCCTGCGGTGTTGTGGCCAGCTCAAAAGAAAGCGAGTTGAAGAAAGGAGCTCAGGGGCATTGTAATTCACAAACCTGCAGATTTATAAATGACAGCTATTGTCCGAAAATATACTGAAGTAGGGCTGCCAAGAGGACTTGAATGCGGGGCAGAATTGCAGGAAACCGATTTCAGGAGGAATCGGAATTGGATTGCATTTAAAACACAGGAAAAGAGGAAGAACGTCGACAATGATGCACTTGGCCAAAAAGGGCGTATGTGTTTTTTCCTGAATATATTCAGGAAAAAACTCATACGCCCTTTTTGGCCAACCAAGCAAGCTTGCAAAGGAAATCTGCACTACAATGAAGTCTCACTTCCCCCCGGTCTAACGGGCCATCTGAAAAAAGTGTAAAATCCAGAAAGGCAGAACAGGCCATGGAGAACTGGGAGCCTTGTTATGCTGATGGGCGGGATGTAAATTACCAACAGCCGCTCTGTAGAAGTGTATGGTGTTTCCTGAAACATCTAAAAAACAAAGCAACAGAGCCTAGGGCACTTCCACTTATGGTCCTATAGTTTAGGGAAATTAAAATCAAAAAGACACAGCCACCCCAAAATTTGGGATGACTCTTTTTACAGGAATCTCTTCTGTGGCACAAGTTAAATATCCCAGAGAGCAAATAATGGATAAAGAAGTTGCGGTACTTATGTACAACAGAATACCATCAGCAATGAAATCTATGTCACCAGGCCCGTACCAGCATAATGAGTGGATTGAGGCACGATGATTCTAAGTGAAAGAAGTCACACAGAAAAAGAAACATCATAAGGTATCACTAATACACGGAATGTGAACTTGGCTACACATGAACTGAATTACAAAACAGAACAGGGTCTCAAATTTAGAAAACCAACTTATGCTTGCTTAAGGGGGAAGGTGAGTTGGGGTGCTGCATAAAAGCAGAGTTTGAAATTAGCACAGATACCGTTCCATAAGCCAAATATGTAATAGACAAGACCTACCCCTTGCTCAACGAAATGGATTCAACAATGAGGTATCACCTCACACCTGGTAGAATAGGCATCATAGAAAATCTACAAACAAAAAATGCTGGAAAGGGTGTGGAGAAAAGGAACCCTCTTCCACTATTGTTGGGAATATAAATTGATACAGTCATTATGGAGAACAATATGGAATTTCTTAAGAAACTAACAATAGAATTACCATATGATACAGCAATCCCAGTACTGGACATATACCCAGACAAAACCATAAATCAAAAAGAGTCATTCACCGCAATGTTCATTGCATCACTATTTACAATATCGAGGTAATGGAAGCAACCTAAATGCCCACAGACAGACGAATGCATAAAGCTGTGGTACATATATAAAATGGAATATTACTAAGCCATGAAAAGGAATGAAATTGGGTCATTTGTAGAGATGTCGATGGATCTAGAGACTGTCATACAGAGTGAAGTAAGTCAGAAAGAGAAAAACAAATCTTGTATATTCATGCATATATGTGGAACCTAGAAAAACTGTACAGATTAACCATTTTGCAAGGCATAAATAGAGCAAACGTATGGACAACAAGGGGGGAAAGCTGTTGGGGGGGTGGTGGTGGGAGGAGTTGAGAGACTGGGATTGGCATGTATACATTTATATGTATAAAATAGATAACCAATAAGAACCTGCTGTATAAAAATATAAAATAAAATTCAAAATTAAAAAGAAATAAAATTTAAAAAATAAAACAGAAAAAACAATTATTCCCTGCACATACATGTATTTATATGAATAAATTATTTCCATGCTTATATCTGTAAATACAAAAAAGAGGAATAAAATCTACCTTGAACCAAAAACGAAAAAGAGAAAAAAACACAGAACCCACCAGTTACACAGAGGAAAACCGTATCAGGGCACTTGCTCCAGTTGTAAACAATTCTGAAGTTGGTCAGTGGTGGGGAATCGTCTCCCATTCAGCCAGCAGCCCCCACACAACAAGCGTCCTCATTGCAAAGCTGGGGCACCGTGCCGAGGCATCTGTGAGTAAACGTGAGCTGAGCCCCAGGCCAGTTGCTGCTGAACTATTCCCACCCGTCCCAGGTAAAACACCTGAATATATACAAGGACTTGAAAGCCTAGAGGAAGGGCCATAGAGCCACACGAGTGACAGCATGCCGGCCAACTTGGTGCCTGCAGGCCAGCCAGGATGGTCCTGGCCCTGGGTGCTCTTCTGGAAGATTTCCATTTCCCTGCCTGAGATACCCGTCCTGTCCCTGCCCCCACTGCTTTTTTCCTTCCTCACCTCTGCCCAGGGAGAAATTCCAGCAGCAGGTATGGGTGACACATCCTCTTCTTTAGCAGGTGGCAGCCTGGCAACTGCTGCAGAAAGTCCAGCAGAGCCCCACTCACACTGGGCCACCCACAAAGCCGTGGCCTCTCACTCCCTCTCACCAGCCCAGCCCCGAGACTGCTGACAGGGCAGAGAAAATGGTGTCAGGCATGGCTGCAGGGGCTCTTGCTGCCTGGAGTGGTATTTATATTGATCTCAACCCAGGCACACCTGGGGAGGGCTGGCCGGCACGGTAAGGCTGCCCAGGTCAGCCAATCATCACCCCTCAGGGGCTCACAGTTGCAGAAAATGGAACTTGCTGAACCGGCCAGGTCCAAGGAACAGGTGTGGGCTCCTGAGAGTCAGGATAGACAAGGGGCTGCAGCTTTGGCTTGTTTTCTAATCATTTTATCTGGCCCATGAGTGGGAGACAACTTCAAGAAAACCCTCTCCTAATGAGAGGAACCCAGGAGTCAGGGAGAGGAGGGGTGGGTGGTGGTTGGAGACAGAGGCCTGGTGCCCCGGGTGCAGTGGAAGTCTCTGGAAGACCAGGTGGAGGGAGGCCTCACGGAGTGATGCCCAGGGTCACAGACCTGTCGCAGCTGCTGTTTGTTAGTTCAAGTCCTGCTCTGAGGTGCTCTGTGTCAGCTCTGAGCGACAGGTGAGCTGGGGGTGCTCTGCAATGAGGGCTATGTGCATGGTTCCTGTGTGCCCAGCCCTGCCACGGTACCTGCAAGGGTAGCTCTGTATCCTGGGAGGGGCCTGACCACGAGAGCCCCGTGGGCTGGGGTGGGGGTGGGGTACCTGCCCAGATGAGCTCCATATTCTGGGATTGGTCTGACCACGAGAGCCCCATGGGCTGCTGGGGACCTGGTAAAGGATGTCAGGACAGTCAGTGAAGCCACCGAGGATATACCTCCAGTTGCTCCTAATTCCTACACCCTGCTGGTCATTCTACCAACCACCAGGACATGGTATTCTGTATTAGTCTTCAATGATGCCTTCTTTTGTATTCCATTAGTCCCAGAGTCACAAGAAATTTTGGCTTGTGAGTGGCAGGACTCAACATACAACTAAAACAATACTTCCGGGCCGTCTGGACCCAAGGGTGCAAAAATTCCCACACCGTCTTTGGGGAAAGCTTAGCTAAAGACCTAAAAGTTCTACCTCTGGAAAAGGAAACCCTCCTTCAATATGCAGACGACATTCTGATCGCCAGCCCTACTAAGGAGGCCTCTGAACTACCAAGCCAATAAAGGATAGAAGTTGTCCAAGAAAAAGCTCAAATATCACAGACTGCGGTGACCTGCCTGGGCTTCATTCTCACACAAGGTCAGAGAAGCCCATCCCAGGAAAGGGAAGAAACCATTTTCAGCCTTACCCCTTTCTAAAACTAGAAGACAGCTTAGGGGTTCCTGGGGAGGCCAGGGTTTGCTGCTTCTGGATCCCTAACTACAGTCTACTAGCTGGGCCTCTATATGAAACACTGAAAGGAAAAGATGATGATCCTTTTGAATAGAATCCAGAAGTGGCCTTTCAAGAATGGAAAGAGCAGTCAATTCAGACCCTTGCCCTGGAACTCCCTAATTTAGCTAAACCCTTTGACCTTTACATTCCCGGTGAAAGGTGAATCGCCATTGGAGAATTAGTGCAAAAACTGGGACCACTTGAAATGGAACAATGCAAGAATGCCATCCAGGTAGGATAAACTACGGTCACTAAGGGGCTTGGCCCACTGCCACATCTGGCCAAGATACTGGCGGTATCTAAAAACCTGGAAATCAGCAGCCCAAAAGGCCACCTCCCTCCTAAGGGAAAAGGACCCCACGTGGTGATCCTAACCACCAACCATGCCCTGAAGTTGCAGGGTTCGCTCCGTGGGCACACCGACCTCGAGTGAGGAGGCCCTCCAACTCCAACATCCAGAGAGATAACCGGGGGCAACAGGGCACCATGACGACTCGTGTGAACATCACTTGACCTGGAGTTTCTCTCATAAAACAACAAGAGTGTGTCCCAAAAGAGTAGACTACTGCTTGCAGGACTTACTGCACCCAGCGGGGAGCTAATAATCTTGGCGGGGGAACCGTATACCACACTGTCACCATAGAAAAGCCTACAGACACCGTGATGATGGTGGCCAATAAGACTGGCTGAACTCCTGTTTACTTCAAAAGGCTGTTGACTCAGTAGCCATCATGGTCCTTATCACCACTGACCCTGGACTGTCTGGGAGTTGAGCGGGCAGGGCTCTGACACCTGGTGCTGTTTGTACGTTAATTCAGGGGCCTAATTGAAGAAAGCGCAGACTACTGGTCAGAGCATCTAGGCTGGCAGAAACGGTCAGCCTAAGGTGGCCGAACAAATGTGGGGCGGGGTGAAACCGGCCCCCACAGCGTCTCTGCACATCTCTTTCCTGGACCCTTAAAGGTCATTAGAATCTATAACACTTCCAATGCTGGTGCTCAGGTGGACGAGCAGGGAGGCAGGGGTCCTGGGGACAATCAACGTCACCGGGAGGCTGCTGGGGAGAAGCTCTGACCCTCGCCCCAGGGTATGAGGGCTCCCAACTCAGCACTCAGCAGTTACAGAAGAAAGGTCTGCACCCTCAGCACTCCAAGAATGAGGAACGGGACAAAAGGCAGAGGAGGGGTTTGTCCCCAGCAAAGCCCATTAAAAATCCCTGGGAGATAAAAATAGAATCTGGGCAATAAAGTCAAGTCTAGCCTTTTTTATCCTTTGTGCTTTGTCTAATTTCACGTGCTCCTAGGGTCCCGCATGCAGAGGTTCCACACCCGGCACTTCAGACCAGATTTCCTAGTGCAGAATGGCTGGGTCGACACCTCAGCTCCTGGGGCCCAGTGCAGACTCCACGATATAGAGCCTGAGCTACAGCCAACCCGGCCCTCGAGAGCTCCGCCGCCTCCCTCCCTCCCACTGACTCTGACAGGATCTCTACACAGCAGCCCAGCCCACAGCCCACGGGGTAGTGCATGCTCTCACCTCTCCATTCTCTGATCAAAATATAAAGTTTCCTTTGCTTGTGAACCAAACTCAGTCTCGATCTGTTGGCCCCAATGACACTGGGCAGGGGGACACTTGTTGGGGTCCACTCTGGAGGATCAGTAACAGAAATTGAGACTATTGTAACCTCAATGAACAGATGTGTGAGCCAAACTGTAGTTAACATAGAACAGTGTATAAGGCTCGGGTAAAATAAGATGTTTCTAACACTTCCATTTGATATTTCCATCACTTTTTATAAGCAAGTTCAGTGAAAAGGTTTGTCTTATTTGTCAGGTCAATATTAGAGAAACGAAGTGATTTCTTTCCAAGGATGTACATCTAATAATCTTGGTTAAACCTTCAATCTTGTTTTAAATGCTTTTCCATTGAAAATGATACCTCTCTTTCAGCTCCCCCATTTCTGAGAAGTATAAAATCTTATAATTTATTATTACCAAAGGGGAAAGGTGGGAGGAGGGATAAATTAACAGTTTGGAATTAACACATACACACTGCTATGTATAAAATAGATCATCAACAAGGAACTACTGTATAGCACAGGGAACTACACTCAACATTTTGCAATAACCTATAAGGGGAAATAATCTGAAAAAGAATAGATATTTTTATTGACATCATCTATCAATGATAGTTAAAGTGTAGCCTAAGGGAAGCTGGTGGTGAGTGCTTCTGACCCTGAAGACTTCAATCATCTAAAGTTTGGACTCTGCCTACTTCCCAAGGCCCTTAATGAACATATGTGTAGCCGTAGCTTAAAAACTTCCCCAGTTTGGGTTTCGGGGAGACACTGATTTTGAAAAAGCCCTGGTGTTCTCCTTACATGAATGGGACTCTTCCTACTGCTAAAACATGTCTGTCACACCCAGAGGATGGTATACCGTCTGATCGGGAAGAGTTTGGAAAAGGCATCTCATCTCCTCATCTCCTGGTGCTCGGGTTCACCCCTCCAGCGTCTTTACTAACAGTCTCCCCACTTGGAGATGTCAGCACTGTCAACATCCTGTTGCGTACAGTTTGGAATTTGTCCAGAGGATGAAGCGGAAGGATGAGGAACAATGAGAGACAAGTCCTAGGTGTTCAGACAGGCACATGTCACTCTAATTTCCAATCAGGAAGACGAATTGACCAAAGGCTAGGGTTGCCCATGGAAACAGTATAGGACTTGAGGAAATCCCGCTGCTTTGTGGCCAGTTCCCATAAACACAAGTTGAACAATGGAACTCAGGGGCAGTAAAATTCACAAAACTGCAGAGTTGAAAATATCCATCACTGAAAAATGTCTTGAGGAAAGTCAGAGAAAAGGACTTGTAAGCAAGGGAGAATGGCAGGAAAGGGATTTGAGGAGGTAGAAAGGACTCGCCATTAAGCACAAGAAAAGGAGCTGAACATTGCCAACATTGCAGTTGGCCAAAAAGGGTGCATGCGTTTTTTTCTGTATATATTCAAGAAAAGGGCATACACTTTTTTAGCCAACCAAACAGGTGGGCACTGGAAGACAATACTACAAAAGATATCACTTCGCATCAGTCAGAAGAGCCATCCTCATAAAGCGTAAACAACAGAAATGCAGGACAGGGCAACGAGAAGAGGGAGCCCTGTGAGACTTATAGTGGAAATGTATATTGCCAACGGCCATTCTGGAAAAGTGTATTGTGTTTACTAAAGCATCTAAAAAATGAGCTACAGAGCATAGGGCACTTGCACTCATGGGCGTATATCTTGGGAAAAACAAAAATCGAGAGGACACAGGCACCCCAATGTTTACCCCCTCTCTGTTTAAAAGATCCTCGACTAGGATATAACTTAAATGTCTCTGGAGGGAAAAAATGGATAGAGATGTGGTACTTAGGTAGAGTGGAATATTATTCAGCCTGGAAATCAATGAAATATGGCCAGTTGTAACAACTCCGGAGGAGTTACGTATGATCATTCTAAGTGACAGAATTCAAAAAGAAAAAGACACATATCATAAGATATCACTTAAAGGTGGAATCCAAAATGGCTACACATGAAATAAATTACAAAACAAAAACATAGTCAAATATGTAGAAAACACGCATAAGGCTGCTAAACGGGAAAGGTGGGGAGGGGTGAGGCATCATCCAGGAGGTTGAAATTAGCAAAGATACCATTCCAAATACCAAACTGATAATCAACAAGGCCTACACGGTAGCTAAAAGAACTGCACTCAGCACACTCAAGTCACCGGAAAAGAATATATACGACTGGTAAGAATCTGAAAAAGAATTTATTGATGACTCTCTGTACGTGAATCAAGTGGATGTACAGCAGCAAGAAACAGAGCTTTGAAAATCAGCTGTAACCAATATAGTAATAAATTGAAAAAAATAAACGACAGAGAGACAGAGAAAACCTCTTACAACTTTTCCTCAGGGACGGTGATGCAACATGGATTGAACACATCTAGACCCACAGCAGGATGAGACATAAGGCTGGAAACTGTTTGCGCTAAGAGAAATGTGAGGTTGGGTGAGGAAATGCACACCCTTTAAAGTAATACTACCTGGTACCCATTCAATGGGTCCCAAATCTGCAGGTTCAAGGGATCTTCCTACAGCTAAAACATGCATGGAAAACCCAGAGGACTGTACACCATGTGATCGGGAGATGTGTCTAAAATGCACCTCATTTATCCTCTCCTGGTGCTCCTGTTCACCATTCCAGCCACGTTACTTAGAATCTCCCCACTTGGAGAATCAGCACATTTAAACTTTTGTTTCACACATTTTGCAAATTGTGAGGAGGATGAACGGGAAGAGGGGGAACCAATGAGAGAATAGTTGTAGGGGTTTGGACGGGCACATATCACTCTAATTTCCCATTAAGAATAAGAATTAAAGAAAGGCTCAGCCTGCCTCGCCGGAGCCAAAATAGGGCCTGAAGCAATCCTGTGGGTTTGTGGCCAGCTCACAAAAGAGCAACTTAAAAAATGGAGCTCAGGGTCACTGCAATTCACAAACCTGCAGAGTTATAAATGAAAACTAACGTCCAAAAATATGTTGAGGTAAGGCAAAGAAGAGGATCTGAATGCAAGACAGAATTGCAAGAAACAGATTTCAAGAGATAGATTGGACTCGTCTTTAATGCACATGAAAAGCGGCAGAATTTCGACAATGATGCAGTTGGCCCAAAAGGGCGTATGCGTTTTTTCCTGATTATATCCAGGAAAAAACGCATACGCACTTTATGGGCAACGAAGCAAGCAAGCAATGCAAATGTGCACAACAAAGAAGTCTCACTTCCCACCGGTCAAAAGGGCCATCCTAAAAAATTGTAAAAACCAGAAATGCAGGACAGGCCATGGAGAACAGAGAGCCTTTATACGCTGATGGGCAGTGTGTGAACTGCCGAGAGCCACTCTGGAGAAGTGTATGGTGGTTCCTAAATCATCTAAAAAACAGAGCTACAGAGCATAGGACACTTCCAATCATGGGAGTATATCTAGGGAAGTCTAAAAATCAACAAGACACAAGCACACCACAGTTTAGGGCTACTCTGTTTACAAGAACCTCAACTTCAGTACACCTTAAATATCCCAGGAAAGAGAACAATGGATAAAGAAGATGTGGTACTTATGTACAATGGAATATCTCTTCACCATGAAATCAATGTAATAAGGCTAGTAGAAGGATAAAGAGTGGATTTAGGTCCGATAATACTACTTGAAATAAGTCAAACAGAAAAAGAAACATATCATAAGATATCACTTATAGAGGGAGGGTAAATATGGCTGCACAAGAAATGAATTACAGAACAGAACAGTGTCTCACATTTAGAAAACACACTTATGTCAGCTTAAGGGGAAAGGAGAGGTGGGGTGATGCATAAAACCAGAGTTTGAAATTAGCACAGATACCGTTCAATAAACCAAATAGGTATTAGACAAGATCTACACCTTGCTCAATGAACTGGCCTCAACACACCCTATACACCGCAGAGAAATATATCTGAGTAATAAGAATCTTAAAACCCATGTATTGATATATCTCCATAAGGGAATCAAGTGTGTGCAGAGCGGCACAAACACAGCAGTGAAAATGAGCTAAACCCCATTATAGAAATAAATTTTAAAAAGAAAACGCTGAAACAATGAAAGAGAAAAATTCTTACAAAATTCGCTCAGGGGCTGTGATGTAACCTGGATTGACCACATATAAACCCACAGCTGGATAAGACATAAGGCTGGACACTTGGGGCTGAGAGGATTGGTGAGCTTTGGTGAGCAACTGCCGAAAGTTTAATGCAATACTTCATGCTACTCAGTCCAAGGGTCCCAACACTCCAGGTTGAAGGGAATCTTCCTACAGCTAAACCATGCTTGGGAAACCCAGCGACTGGTATACCATATGATCGGGAAAGGTTTCTAAAACGCACCTCATTTTTCCTCTCCTGGGGCTCCGGATCGACATTCCAGCCGCTTTACTAACAACATCCCCACATGGAGTCAATGCCTTTAAGTTCTGGTATCGCACAGTCTGCAGTTAGTGCAGAGGATGAATGGGAATAGGGGGAACCAGTGAGAAACTAGCTGTAGCGGTTTCAATGGGCACATGTCACTCTAATGTCACATCAGTAAGAAGAATTAACCAAAGGCACAGCAAGGTGCCCCAGAAGAAAAATAGGGCTTCAAGGAATCCTGTGGTTATGGGGCAAGACCACAAAAATAAGAGCTGAAAAATGGAGCTAAGGGCCACTGCAATTCAAAAACCTGCAGAGTTATAAAGGCTAACTATATTCAAAAAATATATTGAGGTATATAGGCGCATACGCCCTTTTTGGCCAACCAAGCAAACCTGCAAAGGAAATCGGCACTACAATGAAGTCTCACTTCCCCCAGGTCAAAAGGGCCATCTGAAAAAAGTGTAAAATCCAGAAAGGCAGGACAGGCCATGGAGAACTGGGAGCCTTGTTATGCTGATGGGCGGGATGGAAATTGCCAACAGACACTCGGGAGAAGTGTATGGTGTTTCCGGAAACATCTAAAAAACAAAGCAACAGAGCCTAGCGCACTTCCACTTATGGTCCTATAGCTTAGGGAAATTAAAATCAAAAAGACACAGCCACCCCAAAGTTTGGGACGGCTCTGTTTACAACAACCTCGTTTACAGTACAAGTTCAATATCACAGAAAGTGAAAAATGGATAAAGAAGTTTGGGTACTCAAGTACAATGCAATATCACTCAGCAATGAAATCTATGTCACCAGGCCCTTAGCAGCACAATGAGTGGATTCGGGTATGGTGATTCTAACTGAAATAAGTCACACAGAAAAAGAAACATCAATAAATATCACTAATACATGGAATGTAAACTTGGCTACAGAGGAACTGAATTACAAAACAGAACAGGGTCTCAAATTGAGAAAACCAACTTATGCTTGCTTAAGGGGAAAGGTGAGTTGGGGTGCTGCATAAAACCAGAGATTGAAATGAGCACAGATAAAGTTCCTTAAGCCAAATATGGAATAGACAAGAGCTACTCCTTGCTCAACGAAATCGACTCAACACCCCATATTAAACGCCTAAGAATGTACCTGACTAGTAAGTATCTTAAAACCTATGGATTGCTATGTCTCCGAAAGAGAATCAAGCGTGTGTACAGGGGCATAAACGCAGCAGTGATAGGATTGGAGAGGTTCGGTGAGCAAATGAAGACCCTTTGAAGTCATATTTCATGGTACCCATTCCAAGGGCCTCAACTCTCCAGGTTTAAGGTATTCTTCCTTCAGCTAAAACATGCATGTGGAACCTAGAGTATGATCAACCATGTGATCGGGAGACGTGTTCAAATATGTCTCAGTTTTCGTCCCCTGGTACTCGGGTGCAACATTCCCGATGCTTTACTAACACTCTCCACACTTGGAGAGTCAGCGCCTTTAACCTCCTGTTTGGCCCAGTTTGCAATTTCTGCGGAAGATGAACAGGAATAGGGAGAACCAATGAGAGACTAGCTGAAGGTGTCTGGACGGGCAAATTTAACTCTCATTTCCCACCAGGAAGAGGAATTAACCAAAGGCTCAGCGTGCCGTGCCGGAACCAGATTAGGGCATGAAGCCATCCTGCGGGGTTGCGGCCAGCTCAAAAGAAAGCAAGTTGAAGAAAGGAGCTCAGGGGCACTGTAATTCACAAACCTGCAGAGTTATAAATGACAGCTATCGTCCAAAAATATACTGAAGTAAGGCTGCCAAGAGGACTTGAAAGCGGGGCAGAATTGCAGGAAACCGATTTCAGGAGGTAGACTGGAATTGCATTGAAAGCATAGGAAAAGAGGCAGAACGTCCACAATGATGCACTTGGCCAAAAAGGGCGTATGCGTTTTTTCCTGAATATATTCAGGAAAAAACGCATACGCCCTTTTTGGCCAACCAAGCAAGCTTGCAAAGAAAATCTGCACTACAATGAAGTCTCACTTCCCCCCGGTCAAAAGGGCCATCTGAAAAAAGTGTAAAATCCAGAAAGTCAGGACAGGCCATGGAGAACTGGGAGCCTTGTTATGCTGATGGGCGGGATGTAAATTGCCAACAGCCACTCGGGAGAAGTGTATGGTGTTTCCTGAAACATCTAAGAAACAAAGCAACAGAGCCTAGGCCACTTCCACTTATGGTCCTATAGCTTAGGGAAATTAAAATCAAAAAGACACAGCCACCCCAAAGTTTGGAATGGCTCTGTTTACAAGAACCTCGTTTACAGTACAAGTTCAATATCACAGAAAATGAAAAATGGATAAAGAACTTGTGGTACTTACGTACAATGCAGTATCACTCAGCAATGAAATCTATGTCATCAGGCCCGTAGCAGCATAATGAGTGGATTCAGGTACGATGATTCTAACTGAAATAAGTCACACAGAAAAAGAAACATCATAAGATATCACTAATACACGGAATGTAAACTTGGCTACACAGGAACTGAATTCCAAAACAGAACAGGGTCTCAAATTTAGAAAACCAACTTATGCTTGCTTAAGGGGAAAGGTGAGTTGGGGTGCTGCATAAAACCAGAGATTGAAATGAGCACAGATAACGTTCTATAAGGCAAATATGGAATAGACAAGAGCTACTCCTTGCTCAACGAAATGGACTCAACACCCCATATTCAATGCCTAGGAATATACCTGCCTAGTAAGAATCATAAAAGCAATGGATTTATATATCTCTGTAAGAGAATCAAGAGTGTGTACAGCGGCATTAAAGCAGTGAAAATCAGCTAAATCCCATATTAAAAATAAATTTCTTAAACAAAACACAATGACAGTGAAATAGAGAGCAATACTTAAGTAATTCATTGAAGGCTTCTGATGCAACCTGCATTTACCATATCTACACCCAGAGCTGGGTGACACATAAGGCTGGACACTTGGGGCTCATAAGATTGGTGAGGTTCGGTGAGCAAATGCAGACCCTTTGAAGTCATATTGCATGGTACCCATTCCATGGGTCTCAACTCTCCAGGTTTAAGGGATTCTTCCTTCAGCTAAAACATGCATGTGGAACCCAGAGTATGATCCACCGTGTGATCGAGAAACGTGTTCAAATGTGTCTCACTTTTCGTTCCCTGGTACTCGGGTGCAACATTCCAGACGCTTTACTAACACTCTCCCGACTTGGAGAGTCAGTCCCTTTAACCTCCTGTTTGGCCCAGTTTGCAATTTCTGCGGAAGATGAACAGGAATAGGGAGAACCAATGAGAGACTAGCTGGAGGTGTCTGGACGGGCAAATTTAACTGTCATTTCCCACAGGGAAGAGGAATAAACCAAAGGCTCAGCATGCCGTGCCGGAACCAGATTAGGGCCTGAAGCAATCCTGCGGTGTTGTGGCCAGCTCAAAAGAAAGCGAGTTGAAGAAAGGAGCTCAGGGGCATTGTAATTCACAAACCTGCAGATTTATAAATGACAGCTATTGTCCGAAAATATACTGAAGTAGGGCTGCCAAGAGGACTTGAATGCGGGGCAGAATTGCAGGAAACCGATTTCAGGAGGAATCGGAATTGGATTGCATTTAAAACACAGGAAAAGAGGAAGAACGTCGACAATGATGCACTTGGCCAAAAAGGGCGTATGTGTTTTTTCCTGAATATATTCAGGAAAAAACTCATACGCCCTTTTTGGCCAACCAAGCAAGCTTGCAAAGGAAATCTGCACTACAATGAAGTCTCACTTCCCCCCGGTCTAACGGGCCATCTGAAAAAAGTGTAAAATCCAGAAAGGCAGAACAGGCCATGGAGAACTGGGAGCCTTGTTATGCTGATGGGCGGGATGTAAATTACCAACAGCCGCTCTGTAGAAGTGTATGGTGTTTCCTGAAACATCTAAAAAACAAAGCAACAGAGCCTAGGGCACTTCCACTTATGGTCCTATAGTTTAGGGAAATTAAAATCAAAAAGACACAGCCACCCCAAAATTTGGGATGACTCTTTTTACAGGAATCTCTTCTGTGGCACAAGTTAAATATCCCAGAGAGCAAATAATGGATAAAGAAGTTGCGGTACTTATGTACAACAGAATACCATCAGCAATGAAATCTATGTCACCAGGCCCGTACCAGCATAATGAGTGGATTGAGGCACGATGATTCTAAGTGAAAGAAGTCACACAGAAAAAGAAACATCATAAGGTATCACTAATACACGGAATGTGAACTTGGCTACACATGAACTGAATTACAAAACAGAACAGGGTCTCAAATTTAGAAAACCAACTTATGCTTGCTTAAGGGGGAAGGTGAGTTGGGGTGCTGCATAAAAGCAGAGTTTGAAATTAGCACAGATACCGTTCCATAAGCCAAATATGTAATAGACAAGACCTACCCCTTGCTCAACGAAATGGATTCAACAATGAGGTATCACCTCACACCTGGTAGAATAGGCATCATAGAAAATCTACAAACAAAAAATGCTGGAAAGGGTGTGGAGAAAAGGAACCCTCTTCCACTATTGTTGGGAATATAAATTGATACAGTCATTATGGAGAACAATATGGAATTTCTTAAGAAACTAACAATAGAATTACCATATGATACAGCAATCCCAGTACTGGACATATACCCAGACAAAACCATAAATCAAAAAGAGTCATTCACCGCAATGTTCATTGCATCACTATTTACAATATCGAGGTAATGGAAGCAACCTAAATGCCCACAGACAGACGAATGCATAAAGCTGTGGTACATATATAAAATGGAATATTACTAAGCCATGAAAAGGAATGAAATTGGGTCATTTGTAGAGATGTCGATGGATCTAGAGACTGTCATACAGAGTGAAGTAAGTCAGAAAGAGAAAAACAAATCTTGTATATTCATGCATATATGTGGAACCTAGAAAAACTGTACAGATTAACCATTTTGCAAGGCATAAATAGAGCAAACGTATGGACAACAAGGGGGGAAAGCTGTTGGGGGGGTGGTGGTGGGAGGAGTTGAGAGACTGGGATTGGCATGTATACATTTATATGTATAAAATAGATAACCAATAAGAACCTGCTGTATAAAAATATAAAATAAAATTCAAAATTAAAAAGAAATAAAATTTAAAAAATAAAACAGAAAAAACAATTATTCCCTGCACATACATGTATTTATATGAATAAATTATTTCCATGCTTATATCTGTAAATACAAAAAAGAGGAATAAAATCTACCTTGAACCAAAAACGAAAAAGAGAAAAAAACACAGAACCCACCAGTTACACAGAGGAAAACCGTATCAGGGCACTTGCTCCAGTTGTAAACAATTCTGAAGTTGGTCAGTGGTGGGGAATCGTCTCCCATTCAGCCAGCAGCCCCCACACAACAAGCGTCCTCATTGCAAAGCTGGGGCACCGTGCCGAGGCATCTGTGAGTAAACGTGAGCTGAGCCCCAGGCCAGTTGCTGCTGAACTATTCCCACCCGTCCCAGGTAAAACACCTGAATATATACAAGGACTTGAAAGCCTAGAGGAAGGGCCATAGAGCCACACGAGTGACAGCATGCCGGCCAACTTGGTGCCTGCAGGCCAGCCAGGATGGTCCTGGCCCTGGGTGCTCTTCTGGAAGATTTCCATTTCCCTGCCTGAGATACCCGTCCTGTCCCTGCCCCCACTGCTTTTTTCCTTCCTCACCTCTGCCCAGGGAGAAATTCCAGCAGCAGGTATGGGTGACACATCCTCTTCTTTAGCAGGTGGCAGCCTGGCAACTGCTGCAGAAAGTCCAGCAGAGCCCCACTCACACTGGGCCACCCACAAAGCCGTGGCCTCTCACTCCCTCTCACCAGCCCAGCCCCGAGACTGCTGACAGGGCAGAGAAAATGGTGTCAGGCATGGCTGCAGGGGCTCTTGCTGCCTGGAGTGGTATTTATATTGATCTCAACCCAGGCACACCTGGGGAGGGCTGGCCGGCACGGTAAGGCTGCCCAGGTCAGCCAATCATCACCCCTCAGGGGCTCACAGTTGCAGAAAATGGAACTTGCTGAACCGGCCAGGTCCAAGGAACAGGTGTGGGCTCCTGAGAGTCAGGATAGACAAGGGGCTGCAGCTTTGGCTTGTTTTCTAATCATTTTATCTGGCCCATGAGTGGGAGACAACTTCAAGAAAACCCTCTCCTAATGAGAGGAACCCAGGAGTCAGGGAGAGGAGGGGTGGGTGGTGGTTGGAGACAGAGGCCTGGTGCCCCGGGTGCAGTGGAAGTCTCTGGAAGACCAGGTGGAGGGAGGCCTCACGGAGTGATGCCCAGGGTCACAGACCTGTCGCAGCTGCTGTTTGTTAGTTCAAGTCCTGCTCTGAGGTGCTCTGTGTCAGCTCTGAGCGACAGGTGAGCTGGGGGTGCTCTGCAATGAGGGCTATGTGCACGGTTCCTGTGTGCCCAGCCCTGCCACGGTACCTGCAAGGGTAGCTCTGTATCCTGGGAGGGGCCTGACCACGAGAGCCCCGTGGGCTGGGGTGGGGGTGGGGTACCTGCCCAGATGAGCTCCATATTCTGGGATTGGTCTGACCACGAGAGCCCCATGGGCTGCTGGGGACCTGGTAAAGGATGTCAGGACAGTCAGTGAAGCCACCGAGGATATACCTCCAGTTGCTCCTAATTCCTACACCCTGCTGGTCATTCTACCAACCACCAGGACATGGTATTCTGTATTAGTCTTCAATGATGCCTTCTTTTGTATTCCATTAGTCCCAGAGTCACAAGAAATTTTGGCTTGTGAGTGGCAGGACTCAACATACAACTAAAACAATACTTCCGGGCCGTCTGGACCCAAGGGTGCAAAAATTCCCACACCGTCTTTGGGGAAAGCTTAGCTAAAGACCTAAAAGTTCTACCTCTGGAAAAGGAAACCCTCCTTCAATATGCAGACGACATTCTGATCGCCAGCCCTACTAAGGAGGCCTCTGAACTACCAAGCCAATAAAGGATAGAAGTTGTCCAAGAAAAAGCTCAAATATCACAGACTGCGGTGACCTGCCTGGGCTTCATTCTCACACAAGGTCAGAGAAGCCCATCCCAGGAAAGGGAAGAAACCATTTTCAGCCTTACCCCTTTCTAAAACTAGAAGACAGCTTAGGGGTTCCTGGGGAGGCCAGGGTTTGCTGCTTCTGGATCCCTAACTACAGTCTACTAGCTGGGCCTCTATATGAAACACTGAAAGGAAAAGATGATGATCCTTTTGAATAGAATCCAGAAGTGGCCTTTCAAGAATGGAAAGAGCAGTCAATTCAGACCCTTGCCCTGGAACTCCCTAATTTAGCTAAACCCTTTGACCTTTACATTCCCGGTGAAAGGTGAATCGCCATTGGAGAATTAGTGCAAAAACTGGGACCACTTGAAATGGAACAATGCAAGAATGCCATCCAGGTAGGATAAACTACGGTCACTAAGGGGCTTGGCCCACTGCCACATCTGGCCAAGATACTGGCGGTATCTAAAAACCTGGAAATCAGCAGCCCAAAAGGCCACCTCCCTCCTAAGGGAAAAGGACCCCACGTGGTGATCCTAACCACCAACCATGCCCTGAAGTTGCAGGGTTCGCTCCGTGGGCACACCGACCTCGAGTGAGGAGGCCCTCCAACTCCAACATCCAGAGAGATAACCGGGGGCAACAGGGCACCATGACGACTCGTGTGAACATCACTTGACCTGGAGTTTCTCTCATAAAACAACAAGAGTGTGTCCCAAAAGAGTAGACTACTGCTTGCAGGACTTACTGCACCCAGCGGGGAGCTAATAATCTTGGCGGGGGAACCGTATACCACACTGTCACCATAGAAAAGCCTACAGACACCGTGATGATGGTGGCCAATAAGACTGGCTGAACTCCTGTTTACTTCAAAAGGCTGTTGACTCAGTAGCCATCATGGTCCTTATCACCACTGACCCTGGACTGTCTGGGAGTTGAGCGGGCAGGGCTCTGACACCTGGTGCTGTTTGTACGTTAATTCAGGGGCCTAATTGAAGAAAGCGCAGACTACTGGTCAGAGCATCTAGGCTGGCAGAAACGGTCAGCCTAAGGTGGCCGAACAAATGTGGGGCGGGGTGAAACCGGCCCCCACAGCGTCTCTGCACATCTCTTTCCTGGACCCTTAAAGGTCATTAGAATCTATAACACTTCCAATGCTGGTGCTCAGGTGGACGAGCAGGGAGGCAGGGGTCCTGGGGACAATCAACGTCACCGGGAGGCTGCTGGGGAGAAGCTCTGACCCTCGCCCCAGGGTATGAGGGCTCCCAACTCAGCACTCAGCAGTTACAGAAGAAAGGTCTGCACCCTCAGCACTCCAAGAATGAGGAACGGGACAAAAGGCAGAGGAGGGGTTTGTCCCCAGCAAAGCCCATTAAAAATCCCTGGGAGATAAAAATAGAATCTGGGCAATAAAGTCAAGTCTAGCCTTTTTTATCCTTTGTGCTTTGTCTAATTTCACGTGCTCCTAGGGTCCCGCATGCAGAGGTTCCACACCCGGCACTTCAGACCAGATTTCCTAGTGCAGAATGGCTGGGTCGACACCTCAGCTCCTGGGGCCCAGTGCAGACTCCACGATATAGAGCCTGAGCTACAGCCAACCCGGCCCTCGAGAGCTCCGCCGCCTCCCTCCCTCCCACTGACTCTGACAGGATCTCTACACAGCAGCCCAGCCCACAGCCCACGGGGTAGTGCATGCTCTCACCTCTCCATTCTCTGATCAAAATATAAAGTTTCCTTTGCTTGTGAACCAAACTCAGTCTCGATCTGTTGGCCCCAATGACACTGGGCAGGGGGACACTTGTTGGGGTCCACTCTGGAGGATCAGTAACAGAAATTGAGACTATTGTAACCTCAATGAACAGATGTGTGAGCCAAACTGTAGTTAACATAGAACAGTGTATAAGGCTCGGGTAAAATAAGATGTTTCTAACACTTCCATTTGATATTTCCATCACTTTTTATAAGCAAGTTCAGTGAAAAGGTTTGTCTTATTTGTCAGGTCAATATTAGAGAAACGAAGTGATTTCTTTCCAAGGATGTACATCTAATAATCTTGGTTAAACCTTCAATCTTGTTTTAAATGCTTTTCCATTGAAAATGATACCTCTCTTTCAGCTCCCCCATTTCTGAGAAGTATAAAATCTTATAATTTATTATTACCAAAGGGGAAAGGTGGGAGGAGGGATAAATTAACAGTTTGGAATTAACACATACACACTGCTATGTATAAAATAGATCATCAACAAGGAACTACTGTATAGCACAGGGAACTACACTCAACATTTTGCAATAACCTATAAGGGGAAATAATCTGAAAAAGAATAGATATTTTTATTGACATCATCTATCAATGATAGTTAAAGTGTAGCCTAAGGGAAGCTGGTGGTGAGTGCTTCTGACCCTGAAGACTTCAATCATCTAAAGTTTGGACTCTGCCTACTTCCCAAGGCCCTTAATGAACATATGTGTAGCCGTAGCTTAAAAACTTCCCCAGTTTGGGTTTCGGGGAGACACTGATTTTGAAAAAGCCCTGGTGTTCTCCTTACATGAATGGGACTCTTCCTACTGCTAAAACATGTCTGTCACACCCAGAGGATGGTATACCGTCTGATCGGGAAGAGTTTGGAAAAGGCATCTCATCTCCTCATCTCCTGGTGCTCGGGTTCACCCCTCCAGCGTCTTTACTAACAGTCTCCCCACTTGGAGATGTCAGCACTGTCAACATCCTGTTGCGTACAGTTTGGAATTTGTCCAGAGGATGAAGCGGAAGGATGAGGAACAATGAGAGACAAGTCCTAGGTGTTCAGACAGGCACATGTCACTCTAATTTCCAATCAGGAAGACGAATTGACCAAAGGCTAGGGTTGCCCATGGAAACAGTATAGGACTTGAGGAAATCCCGCTGCTTTGTGGCCAGTTCCCATAAACACAAGTTGAACAATGGAACTCAGGGGCAGTAAAATTCACAAAACTGCAGAGTTGAAAATATCCATCACTGAAAAATGTCTTGAGGAAAGTCAGAGAAAAGGACTTGTAAGCAAGGGAGAATGGCAGGAAAGGGATTTGAGGAGGTAGAAAGGACTCGCCATTAAGCACAAGAAAAGGAGCTGAACATTGCCAACATTGCAGTTGGCCAAAAAGGGTGCATGCGTTTTTTTCTGTATATATTCAAGAAAAGGGCATACACTTTTTTAGCCAACCAAACAGGTGGGCACTGGAAGACAATACTACAAAAGATATCACTTCGCATCAGTCAGAAGAGCCATCCTCATAAAGCGTAAACAACAGAAATGCAGGACAGGGCAACGAGAAGAGGGAGCCCTGTGAGACTTATAGTGGAAATGTATATTGCCAACGGCCATTCTGGAAAAGTGTATTGTGTTTACTAAAGCATCTAAAAAATGAGCTACAGAGCATAGGGCACTTGCACTCATGGGCGTATATCTTGGGAAAAACAAAAATCGAGAGGACACAGGCACCCCAATGTTTACCCCCTCTCTGTTTAAAAGATCCTCGACTAGGATATAACTTAAATGTCTCTGGAGGGAAAAAATGGATAGAGATGTGGTACTTAGGTAGAGTGGAATATTATTCAGCCTGGAAATCAATGAAATATGGCCAGTTGTAACAACTCCGGAGGAGTTACGTATGATCATTCTAAGTGACAGAATTCAAAAAGAAAAAGACACATATCATAAGATATCACTTAAAGGTGGAATCCAAAATGGCTACACATGAAATAAATTACAAAACAAAAACATAGTCAAATATGTAGAAAACACGCATAAGGCTGCTAAACGGGAAAGGTGGGGAGGGGTGAGGCATCATCCAGGAGGTTGAAATTAGCAAAGATACCATTCCAAATACCAAACTGATAATCAACAAGGCCTACACGGTAGCTAAAAGAACTGCACTCAGCACACTCAAGTCACCGGAAAAGAATATATACGACTGGTAAGAATCTGAAAAAGAATTTATTGATGACTCTCTGTACGTGAATCAAGTGGATGTACAGCAGCAAGAAACAGAGCTTTGAAAATCAGCTGTAACCAATATAGTAATAAATTGAAAAAAATAAACGACAGAGAGACAGAGAAAACCTCTTACAACTTTTCCTCAGGGACGGTGATGCAACATGGATTGAACACATCTAGACCCACAGCAGGATGAGACATAAGGCTGGAAACTGTTTGCGCTAAGAGAAATGTGAGGTTGGGTGAGGAAATGCACACCCTTTAAAGTAATACTACCTGGTACCCATTCAATGGGTCCCAAATCTGCAGGTTCAAGGGATCTTCCTACAGCTAAAACATGCATGGAAAACCCAGAGGACTGTACACCATGTGATCGGGAGATGTGTCTAAAATGCACCTCATTTATCCTCTCCTGGTGCTCCTGTTCACCATTCCAGCCACGTTACTTAGAATCTCCCCACTTGGAGAATCAGCACATTTAAACTTTTGTTTCACACATTTTGCAAATTGTGAGGAGGATGAACGGGAAGAGGGGGAACCAATGAGAGAATAGTTGTAGGGGTTTGGACGGGCACATATCACTCTAATTTCCCATTAAGAATAAGAATTAAAGAAAGGCTCAGCCTGCCTCGCCGGAGCCAAAATAGGGCCTGAAGCAATCCTGTGGGTTTGTGGCCAGCTCACAAAAGAGCAACTTAAAAAATGGAGCTCAGGGTCACTGCAATTCACAAACCTGCAGAGTTATAAATGAAAACTAACGTCCAAAAATATGTTGAGGTAAGGCAAAGAAGAGGATCTGAATGCAAGACAGAATTGCAAGAAACAGATTTCAAGAGATAGATTGGACTCGTCTTTAATGCACATGAAAAGCGGCAGAATTTCGACAATGATGCAGTTGGCCCAAAAGGGCGTATGCGTTTTTTCCTGATTATATCCAGGAAAAAACGCATACGCACTTTATGGGCAACGAAGCAAGCAAGCAATGCAAATGTGCACAACAAAGAAGTCTCACTTCCCACCGGTCAAAAGGGCCATCCTAAAAAATTGTAAAAACCAGAAATGCAGGACAGGCCATGGAGAACAGAGAGCCTTTATACGCTGATGGGCAGTGTGTGAACTGCCGAGAGCCACTCTGGAGAAGTGTATGGTGGTTCCTAAATCATCTAAAAAACAGAGCTACAGAGCATAGGACACTTCCAATCATGGGAGTATATCTAGGGAAGTCTAAAAATCAACAAGACACAAGCACACCACAGTTTAGGGCTACTCTGTTTACAAGAACCTCAACTTCAGTACACCTTAAATATCCCAGGAAAGAGAACAATGGATAAAGAAGATGTGGTACTTATGTACAATGGAATATCTCTTCACCATGAAATCAATGTAATAAGGCTAGTAGAAGGATAAAGAGTGGATTTAGGTCCGATAATACTACTTGAAATAAGTCAAACAGAAAAAGAAACATATCATAAGATATCACTTATAGAGGGAGGGTAAATATGGCTGCACAAGAAATGAATTACAGAACAGAACAGTGTCTCACATTTAGAAAACACACTTATGTCAGCTTAAGGGGAAAGGAGAGGTGGGGTGATGCATAAAACCAGAGTTTGAAATTAGCACAGATACCGTTCAATAAACCAAATAGGTATTAGACAAGATCTACACCTTGCTCAATGAACTGGCCTCAACACACCCTATACACCGCAGAGAAATATATCTGAGTAATAAGAATCTTAAAACCCATGTATTGATATATCTCCATAAGGGAATCAAGTGTGTGCAGAGCGGCACAAACACAGCAGTGAAAATGAGCTAAACCCCATTATAGAAATAAATTTTAAAAAGAAAACGCTGAAACAATGAAAGAGAAAAATTCTTACAAAATTCGCTCAGGGGCTGTGATGTAACCTGGATTGACCACATATAAACCCACAGCTGGATAAGACATAAGGCTGGACACTTGGGGCTGAGAGGATTGGTGAGCTTTGGTGAGCAACTGCCGAAAGTTTAATGCAATACTTCATGCTACTCAGTCCAAGGGTCCCAACACTCCAGGTTGAAGGGAATCTTCCTACAGCTAAACCATGCTTGGGAAACCCAGCGACTGGTATACCATATGATCGGGAAAGGTTTCTAAAACGCACCTCATTTTTCCTCTCCTGGGGCTCCGGATCGACATTCCAGCCGCTTTACTAACAACATCCCCACATGGAGTCAATGCCTTTAAGTTCTGGTATCGCACAGTCTGCAGTTAGTGCAGAGGATGAATGGGAATAGGGGGAACCAGTGAGAAACTAGCTGTAGCGGTTTCAATGGGCACATGTCACTCTAATGTCACATCAGTAAGAAGAATTAACCAAAGGCACAGCAAGGTGCCCCAGAAGAAAAATAGGGCTTCAAGGAATCCTGTGGTTATGGGGCAAGACCACAAAAATAAGAGCTGAAAAATGGAGCTAAGGGCCACTGCAATTCAAAAACCTGCAGAGTTATAAAGGCTAACTATATTCAAAAAATATATTGAGGTATATAGGCGCATACGCCCTTTTTGGCCAACCAAGCAAACCTGCAAAGGAAATCGGCACTACAATGAAGTCTCACTTCCCCCAGGTCAAAAGGGCCATCTGAAAAAAGTGTAAAATCCAGAAAGGCAGGACAGGCCATGGAGAACTGGGAGCCTTGTTATGCTGATGGGCGGGATGGAAATTGCCAACAGACACTCGGGAGAAGTGTATGGTGTTTCCGGAAACATCTAAAAAACAAAGCAACAGAGCCTAGCGCACTTCCACTTATGGTCCTATAGCTTAGGGAAATTAAAATCAAAAAGACACAGCCACCCCAAAGTTTGGGACGGCTCTGTTTACAACAACCTCGTTTACAGTACAAGTTCAATATCACAGAAAGTGAAAAATGGATAAAGAAGTTTGGGTACTCAAGTACAATGCAATATCACTCAGCAATGAAATCTATGTCACCAGGCCCTTAGCAGCACAATGAGTGGATTCGGGTATGGTGATTCTAACTGAAATAAGTCACACAGAAAAAGAAACATCAATAAATATCACTAATACATGGAATGTAAACTTGGCTACAGAGGAACTGAATTACAAAACAGAACAGGGTCTCAAATTGAGAAAACCAACTTATGCTTGCTTAAGGGGAAAGGTGAGTTGGGGTGCTGCATAAAACCAGAGATTGAAATGAGCACAGATAAAGTTCCTTAAGCCAAATATGGAATAGACAAGAGCTACTCCTTGCTCAACGAAATCGACTCAACACCCCATATTAAACGCCTAAGAATGTACCTGACTAGTAAGTATCTTAAAACCTATGGATTGCTATGTCTCCGAAAGAGAATCAAGCGTGTGTACAGGGGCATAAACGCAGCAGTGATAGGATTGGAGAGGTTCGGTGAGCAAATGAAGACCCTTTGAAGTCATATTTCATGGTACCCATTCCAAGGGCCTCAACTCTCCAGGTTTAAGGTATTCTTCCTTCAGCTAAAACATGCATGTGGAACCTAGAGTATGATCAACCATGTGATCGGGAGACGTGTTCAAATATGTCTCAGTTTTCGTCCCCTGGTACTCGGGTGCAACATTCCCGATGCTTTACTAACACTCTCCACACTTGGAGAGTCAGCGCCTTTAACCTCCTGTTTGGCCCAGTTTGCAATTTCTGCGGAAGATGAACAGGAATAGGGAGAACCAATGAGAGACTAGCTGAAGGTGTCTGGACGGGCAAATTTAACTCTCATTTCCCACCAGGAAGAGGAATTAACCAAAGGCTCAGCGTGCCGTGCCGGAACCAGATTAGGGCATGAAGCCATCCTGCGGGGTTGCGGCCAGCTCAAAAGAAAGCAAGTTGAAGAAAGGAGCTCAGGGGCACTGTAATTCACAAACCTGCAGAGTTATAAATGACAGCTATCGTCCAAAAATATACTGAAGTAAGGCTGCCAAGAGGACTTGAAAGCGGGGCAGAATTGCAGGAAACCGATTTCAGGAGGTAGACTGGAATTGCATTGAAAGCATAGGAAAAGAGGCAGAACGTCCACAATGATGCACTTGGCCAAAAAGGGCGTATGCGTTTTTTCCTGAATATATTCAGGAAAAAACGCATACGCCCTTTTTGGCCAACCAAGCAAGCTTGCAAAGGAAATCTGCACTACAATGAAGTCTCACTTCCCCCCGGTCAAAAGGGCCATCTGAAAAAAGTGTAAAATCCAGAAAGGCAGGACAGGCCATGGAGAACTGGGAGCCTTGTTATGCTGATGGGCGGGATGTAAATTGCCAACAGACACTCGGGAGAAGTGTATGGTGTTTCCTGAAACATCTAAAAACCAAAGCAACAGAGCCTAGGGCACTTCCACTTATGGTCCTATAGCTTAGGGAAATTAAAATCAAAAAGACACAGCCACCAAAATTTGGGACGCCTCTGTTTACAAGAACCTCGTTTACAGTACAAGTTCAACATCGCAGAAAGTGAAAAATGGATAAAGAAGTTGTGGTATTTACTTACAAAGCAATATCACTCAGCAATGAAATCTATGTCATCAGACCCGTAGCAGCACAATGAGTGGATTCAGGTATGATAATTCTAACTGAAATAAGTCACACAGAAAAAGAAACATCATAAGATATCAGTAATACACGGAATGTAAACTTGGCTACACAGGAACTGAATTACAGAACAGAACAGGGTCTCAAATTTAGAAAACCAACTTATGCTTGCTTAAGGGGAAAGGTGAGTTGAGGTGCTGCATAAAACCAGAGATTGAAATGAGCACAGATAAAGTTCCTTAAGCCAAATATGGAATAGACAAGAGCTACTCCTTGCTCAATGAAATGGACTCAACACCGCATATTAAACGCCTAAGAATGTACCTGACTAGTAAATATCTTAAAACCTATGGATTGCTATGTCTCCAAAAGAGAATCAAGCGTGTGTACAGGGGCATAAACGCAGCAGTGATAGGATTGGAGAGGTTTGGTGAGCAGATGAAGACCCTTTGAAGTCATATTGCATGGTACCCATTACACGGGTCTCAACTCTCCAGGTTTAAGGTATTCTTCCTTCAGCTAAAACATTCATGTGGAACCCAGAGTATGATCAACCGTGTGAACGGGAGACGTGTTCAAATATGTCTCAGTTTTCGTCCCCTGGTACTCAGGTGCAACATTCCAGACGCTTTACTAACACTCTCCCGACTTGGAGAGTCAGTCCCTTTAACCTCCTGTTTGGCCCAGTTTGCAATTTCTGCGGAAGATGAACAGGAATAGTGAGAACCAATGAGAGACTAGCTGGAGGTGTCTGGACGGGCAAATTTAACTCTCATATCCCACCAGGAAGAGGAATTAACCAAAGGCTCAGCGTGCCGTGCCAGAACCAGATTAGGGCCTGAAGCCATCCTGCGGTGTTGCGGCCAGGTCACAAGAAAGCGAGTTGAAGAAAGGAGCTCAGGGGCATTGTAATTCACAAACCTGCAGAGTTATAAATGACAGCTATCATCCAAAAATATACTGAAGTAAAGCTGCCAAGAGGACTTGAAAGTGGGGCAGAATTGCAGGAAACCGATTTCAGGAGGTAGACTGGAATTGCATTGAAAGCATAGGAGAAGAGGCAGAACGTCCACAATGATGCACTTGGCCAAAAAGGGCATATGCGTTTTTTCCTGAATATATTCAGGAAATAACGCATACGCCCTTTTTGGCCAACCAGGCAAGCTTGCAAAGGAAATCTGCACTACAATGAAGTCTCACTTCCCCCCGGTCAAAAGGGCCATCTGAAAAAAGTGTAAAATCCAGCAAGGCAGGACAGGCCATGGAGAACTGGGAGCCTCGTTATGCTGATGGGCGGGATGTAAATTGCCAACAGACACTCGGGAGAAGTGTATGGTGTTTCCTGAAACATCTAAAAACCAAAGCAACAGAGCCTAGGGCACTTCCACTTATGGTCCTATAGCTTAGGGAAATTAAAATCAAAAAGACACAGCCACCCCAACGTTTGGGACGCCTCTGTTTACAAGAACTTCATTTACCGTACAACTTCAATATCACAGAAAGTGAAAAATGGATAAAGAACTTGTGGTACTTACGTACAATGCAGTATCACTCAGCAATGAAATCTATGTCATCAGGCCCGTAGCAGCATAATGAGTGGATTCAGGTACGATGATTCTAACTGAAATAAGTCACACAGAAAAAGAAACATCATAAGATATCACTAATACACGGAATGTAAACTTGGCTACACAGGAACTGAATTCCAAAACAGAACAGGGTCTCAAATTTAGAAAACCAACTTATGCTTGCTTAAGGGGAAAGGTGAGTTGGGGTGCTGCATAAAACCAGAGATTGAAATGAGCACAGATAACGTTCTATAAGGCAAATATGGAATAGACAAGAGCTACTCCTTGCTCAACGAAATGGACTCAACACCCCATATTCAACGCCTAGGAATATACCTGCCTAGTAAGAATTATAAAAGCAATGGATTTATATATCTCTGTAAGAGAATCAAGAGTGTGTACAGTGGCATTAAAGCAGTGAAAATCAGCTAAATCCCATATTAAAAATAAATTTCTTAAACAAAACACAATGACAGTGAAATAGAGAGCAATACTTAAGTAATTCATTCAAGGCTTCTGATGCAACCTGCATTTACCAAATCTACACCCAGAGCTGGGTGACACATAAGGCTGGACACTTGGGGCTCATAAGATTGGTGAGGTTCGGTGAGCAAATGCAGACCCTTTGAAGTCATATTGCATGGTACCCATTTCATGGGTCTCAACTCTCCAGGTTTAAGGGATTCTTCCTTCAGCTAGAACATGCATGTGGAACCCAGAGTATGATCCACCGTGTGATCGAGAAACGTGTTCAAATGTGTCTCACTTTTCGTTCCCTGGTACTCGGGTGCAACATTCCAGACGCTTTACTAACACTCTCCCGACTTGGAGAGTCAGTCCCTTTAACCTCCTGTTTGGCCCAGTTTGCAATTTCTGCGGAAGATGAACAGGAATAGGGAGAACCAATGAGAGACTATCTGGAGGTGTCTGGACGGGCAAATTTAACTCTCATTTCCCACAGGGAAGAGGAATAAACCAAAGGCTCAGCATGCCGTGCCGGAACCAGATTAGGGCCTGAAGCAATCCTGCGGTGTTGTGGCCAGCTCAAAAGAAAGCGAGTTGAAGAAAGGAGCTCAGGGGCACTGTAATTCACAAACCTGCAGATTTATAAATGACAGCTATTGTCCGAAAATATACTGAAGTAAGGCTGCCAAGAGGACTTGAAAGCGGGGCAGAATTGCAGGAAACCGATTTCAGGAGGTAGACTGGAATTGCATTGAAAGCATAGGAAAAGAGGCAGAACGTCCACAATGATGCACTTGGCCAAAAAGGGCGTATGCGTTTTTTCCTGAATATATTCAGGAAAAAACGCATACGCCCTTTTTGGCCAACCAAGCAAGCTTGCAAAGGAAATCTGCACTACAATGAAGTCTCACTTCCCCCCGGTCAAAAGGGCCATCTGAAAAAAGTGTAAAATCCAGAAAGGCAGGACAGGCCATGGAGAACTGGGAGCCTAGTTATGCTGATGGGCGGGATGTAAATTGCCAACAGAAACTCGGGAAAGTGTATGGTGTTTCCTGAAACATCTAAAAAACAAAGCAACAGAGCCTAGGGCACTTCCACTTATGGACCTATAGCTTAGGGAAATTAAAATCAAAAAGACACAGCCACCCCAAAATTTGGGACGCCTCTGTTTACAAGATCCTTGTTTACAGTACAAGTTCAACATCGCAGAAAGTGAAAAATGGATAAAGAAGTTGTATTTACTTACAAAGCAATATGACTCAGCAATGAAATCTATCTCATCAGGCCCTTAGCAGCACAATGAGTGGATTCAGGTATGATGATTCTAACTGAAATAAGTCACACAGAAATAGAAACATCATAAGATATCACTAATACATGGAATGTAAACTTGGCTACACAGGAACTGAATTACAGAACAGAACAGTGTCTCAAATTTAGAAAACCAACTTATGCTTGCTTAAGGGGAAAGGTGAGTTGGGGTGCTGCATAAAACCAGAGATTGAAAGGAGCACAGATAAAGTTCCTTAAGCCAAATATGGAATAGACAAGAGCTACTCCTTGCTCAACGAAATGGACTCAACACCCCAAATTAAACGCCTAAGAATGTACCTGACTAGTAAGTATCTTAAAACCTATGGATTGCTATGTCTCCAAAAGAGAATCAAGCATGTGTACAGGGGCATAAACGCAGCAGTGATAGGATTGGAGAGGTTCGATGAGCAAATGAAGACCCTTTGAAGTCATATTGCATGGTACCCATTCCACGGGTTTCAACTACCCAGGTTTAAGTTATTCTTCATTCAGCTAAAACATGCATGTGGAACCTAGAGTATGATCAACCATGTGATCGGGAGACGTGTTCAAATATGTCTTAGTTTTCGTACCCTGGTACTCGGGTGCAACATTCCAGATGCTTTACTAACACTCTCCCGACTTGGAGAGTCAGTCCCTTTAACCTCCTGTTTGGCCCACTTTGCAATTTCTGCGGAAGATGAACAGGAATAGGGAGAACCAATGAGAGACTAGCTGGAGGTGTCTGGACGGGCAAATTTAACTCTCATTTCCCACCAGGAAGAGGAATTAACCAAAGGCCCAGCGTGCCTTGCCGGAACCAGATTAGGGCCTGAAGCCATCCTGCGGTGTTGAGGCCAGCTCACAAGAAAGCGAGTTGAAGAAAGGAGCTCAGGGGCACTGTAATTCAGAAACCTGCAGAGTTATAAATGACAGCTATCGTCCAAAAATATACTGAAGTAAGGCTCCCAAGAGGACTTGAAAGCGGGGCAGAATTGCAGGAAACCGATTTCAGGAGGTAGACTGGAATTGCATTGAAAGCATAGGAAAAGAGGCAGAACGTCCACAATGATGCACTTGGCCAAAAAGGGCGTATGCGTTTTTTCCTGAATATATTCAGGAAAAAACGCATACGCCCTTTTAGGCCAACCAAGCAAGCTTGCAAAGGAAATCTGCACTACATGAAGTCTCACTTCCCCCCGGTCAAAAGGGCCATCTGAAAAAAGTGTAAAATCCAGAAAGGCAGGACAGGCCATGGAGAACTGGGAGCCTTGTTATGCTGATGGGCGGGATGGAAATTGCCAACAGACACTCGGGAGAAGTGTATGGTGTTTCCTAAAGCATCTAAGAAACAAAGCAACAGAGCCTAGGGCACTTCCACTTATGGTCCTATAGCTTAGAGAAATTAAAATCAAAAAGACACAGCCACCCCAAAGTTTGGGACGCCTCTGTTTACAAGAACCTCGTTTACCGTACAAGTTCAATATCACAGAAAGTGAAAAATGGATAAAGAACTTGTGGTACTTACGTACAATGCAGTATCACTCAGCAATGAAATCTATGTCATGAGGCCCGTAGCAGCATAATGAGTGGATTCAGGTATGATGATTCTAATTGAAATAAGTCACACAGAAAAAGAAACATCATAAGATATCAGTAATACACGGAATGTAAACTTGGCTACACAGGAACTGAATTCCAAAACAGAACAGGGTCTCAAATTTAGAAAACCAACTTATGCTTGCTTAAGGGGAAAGGTGAGTTGGGGTGCTGCATAAAACCAGAGATTGAAATGAGCACAGATAAAGTTCCTTAAGCCAAATATGGAATAGCCAAGAGCTACTCCTTGCTCAACGAAATGGACTCAACACCCCATATTAAACGCCTAAGAATGTACCTGACTAGTAAGTATCTTAAAACCTATGGATTGCTATGTCTCCAAAAGAGAATCAAGCGTGTGTACAGGGGCATAAACGCAGCAGTGATAGGATTGGAGAGATTCGGTGAGCAAATGAAGACCCTTTGAAGTCATATTGCATGCTACCCATTCCACGGGTCTCAACTCTCCAGGTTTAAGGTATTCTTCCTTCAGCTAAATCATGCACGTGGAACCCAGAGTATGATCAACCGTGTGAACGGGAGACGTGTTCAAATATGTCTCAGTTTTCGTACCCTGGTACTCGGGTGCAACATTCCAGACGCTTTACTAACACTCTCCCGACATGGAGAGTCAGTCCCTTTAACCTCCTGTATGGCTCAGTTTGCAATATCTGCGGAAGATGAACAGGAATAGCGAGAACCAATGAGAGACTAGCTGGAGGTGTCTGGACGGGCAAATTTAACTCTCATTTCCCACCAGGAAGAGGAATTAACCAAAGGCTCAGCGTGCCGTGCCGGAACCAGATTAGGGCCTGAAGCCATCCTGCGTTGTTGCGGCCATCTCACAAGAAAGCGAGTTGAAGAAAGGAGCTCAGGGGCACTGTAATTCACAAACCTGCAGAGTTATAAATGACAGCTATCGTCCAAAAATATACTGAAGTAAGGCTGCCAAGAGGACTTGAAAGCGGGGCAGAATTGCAGGAAACCGATTTCAGGAGGTAGACTGGAATTGCATTGAAAGCATAGGAAAAGAGGCAGAACGTCCACAATGATGCACTTGGCCAAAAAGGGCGTATGCGTTTTTTCCTGAATATATTCAGGAAAAAACGCATACGCCCTTTTTGGCCAACCAAGCAAGCTTGCAAAGAAAATCTGCACTACAATGAAGTCTCACTTCCCCCCGGTCAAAAGGGCCATCTGAAAAAAGTGTAAAATCCAGAAAGGCAGGACAGGCCATGGAGAACTGGGAGCCTTGTTATGCTGATGGGAGGGATGTAAATTGCCAACAGACACTCGGGAGAAGTGTATGGTGTTTCCTGAAACATCTACAAAACAAAGCAACAGAGCCTAGGGCACTTCCACTTATGGTCCTATAGCTTAGGGAAATTAAAATCAAAAAGACACAGCCACCCCAAAGTTTGGGACGCCTCTGTTTACAAGATCCTTGTTTACAGTACATGTTCAACATCGCAGAAAGTGAAAAATGGATAAAGAAGTTGTATTTACTTACAAAGCAATATCACTCAGCAATGAAATCTATGTCATCAGGCCCTTAGCAGCACAATGAGTGGATTCAGGTATGATGATTCTAACTGAAATAAGTCACACAGAAAAAGAAACATCATAAGATATCAGTAATACACGGAATGTAAACTTGGCTACACAGGAACTGAATTACAGAACAGAACAGGGTCTCAAATTTAGAAAACCAACTTCTGCTTGCTTAAGGGGAAAGGTGAGTTGGGGTGCTGCATAAAACCAGAGATTGAAATGAGCACAGATAAAGTTCCTGAAGCCAAATACGGAATAGACAAGAGCTACTCCTTGCTCAAAGAAATGGACTCAACACCGCATATTAAACCCCTAAGTATGTACCTGACTAGTAAGTATCTTCAAACCTATGGATTGCTATGTCTCCGAAAGAGAATCAAGCGTGTGTACAGGGGCATAAACGCAGCAGTGATAGGATTGGAGAGGTTCGGTGAGCAAATGAAGACCCTTTGAAGTCATATTGCATGGTACCCATTCCACGGGTTTCAACTACCCAGGTTTAAGGTATTCTTCCTTCAGCTAAAACATGCATGTGGAACCCAGAGTATGATCAACCGTGTGAACAGGAGACGTGTTCAAATATGTCTCAGTTTTCCTCCCCTGGTACACGGGTGCAACATTCCAGACGCTTTACTAACACTCTCCCCACTTGGAGAGTCAGCGCCTTTAACCTCCTGTTTGGCCCAGTTTGCAATTTCTGCGGAAGATGAACAGGAATAGCGAGAACCAATGAGAGACTAGCTGGAGGTGTCTGGACGGGCAAATTTAACTCTCATTTCCCACCAGGAAGAGGAATTAACCAAAGGCTCAGCGTGC
Organism: Grampus griseus; assembly: GCF_964374135.1. Taxonomy (NCBI): domain Eukaryota; kingdom Metazoa; phylum Chordata; class Mammalia; order Artiodactyla; family Delphinidae; genus Grampus; species Grampus griseus. Next base: position 234,662 of record NW_028133387.1, read on the forward strand.
CATGCTGGAACCAGATTAGGGCCTGAAGCCATCCTGCGGTGTTGCGGCCAGCTCACAAGAAAGCGAGTTGAAGAAAGGAGCTCAGGGGCACTGTAATTCACAAACCTGCAGAGTTATAAATGACAGCTATCGTCCAAAAATATACTGAAGTAAGGCTGCCAAGAGGACTTGAAAGCGGGGCAGAATTGCAGGAAACCGATTTCAGGAGGTAGACTGGAATTGCATTGAAAGCATAGGAAAAGAGGCAGAACGTCCACAATGATGCACTTGGCCAAAAAGTGCGTATGCGTTTTTTCCTGAATATATTCAGGAAAAAACGCATACGCCCTTTTTGGCCAACCAAGCAAGCTTGCAAAGGAAATCTGCACTACAATGAAGTCTCACTTCCCCCCGGTCAAAAGGGCCATCTGAAAAAAGTGTAAAATCCAGAAAGGCAGGACAGGCCATGGAGAACTGGGAGCCTTGTTATGCTGATGGGCGGGATGGAAATTGCCAACAGACACTCGGGAGAAGTGTATGGTGTTTCCTGAAACATCTAAAAAACAAAGCAACAGAGCCTAGGGCACTTCCACTTATGGTCCTATAGCTTAGGGAAATTAAAATCAAAAAGACACAGCCACCCCAAAGTTTGGGACGCCTCTGTTTACAAGAACCTCGTTTACCGTACAAGTTCAATATCACAGAAAGTGAAAAATGGATAAAGAACTTGTGGTACTTACGTACAATGCAGTATCACTCAGCAATGAAATCTATGTCATCAGGCCCGTAGCAGCATAATGAGTGGATTCAGGTATGATGATTCTAACTGAAATAAGTCACACAGAAAAAGAAACATCATAAGATATCAGTAATACACGGAATGTAAACTTGGCTACACAGGAACTGAATTCCAAAACAGAACAGGGTCTCAAATTTAGAAAACCAACTTATGCTTGCTTAAGGGGAAAGGTGAGTTGGGGTGCTGCATAAAACCAGAGATTGAAATGAGCACAGATAAAGTTCCTTAAGCCAAATATGGAATAGACAAGAGCTACTCCTTGCTCAACGAAATGGACTCAACACCCCATATTCAACGCCTAAGAATGTACCTGACTAGTAAGTATCTTAAAACCTATGGATTGCTATGTCTCCAAAAGAGAATCAAGCGTGTTTACAGGGGCATAAACGCAGCAGTGATAGGATTGGAGAGGTTCGGTGAGCAAATGAAGACCCTTTGAATTCATATTGCATGCTACCCATTCCACGGGTCTCAACTCTCCAGGTTTAAGGTATTCTTCCTTCAGCTAAATCATGCACGTGGAACCCAGAGTATGATCAACCGTGTGAACGGGAGACGTGTTCAAATATGTCTCAGTTTTCGTACCCTGGTACTCGGGTGCAACATTCCAGACGCTTTACTAACACTCTCCCGACATGGAGAGTCAGTCCCTTTAACCTCCTGTATGGCTCAGTTTGCAATATCTGCGGAAGATGAACAGGAATAGCGAGAACCAATGAGAGACTAGCTGGAGGTGTCTGGACGGGCAAATTTAACTCTCATTTCCCACCAGGAAGAGGAATTAACCAAAGGCTCAGAGTGCCGTGCCGGAACCAGATTAGGTCCTGAAGCCATCCTGCGGTATTGCGGCCATCTCACAAGAAAGCGAGTTGAAGAAAGGAGCTCAGGGGCACTGTAATTCACAAACCTGCAGAGTTATAAATGACAGCTATCGTCCAAAAATATACTGAAGTAAGGCTGCCAAGAGGACTTGAAAGCGGGGCAGAATTGCAGGAAACCGATTTCAGAAGGTAGACTGGAATTGCATTGAAAGCATAGGAAAAGAGGCAGAACGTCCACAATGATGCACTTGGCCAAAAAGGCCGTATGCGTTTTTTCCTGAATATATTCAGGAAAAAACGCATACGCCCTTTTTGGCCAACCAAGCAAGCTTGCAAAGAAAATCTGCACTACAATGAAGTCTCACTTCCCCCCGGTCAAAAGGGCCATCTGAAAAAAGTGTAAAATCCAGAAAGGCAGGACAGGCCATGGAGAACTGGGAGCCTTGTTATGCTGATGGGAGGGATGTAAATTGCCAACAGACACTCGGGAGAAGTGTATGGTGTTTCCTGAAACATCTACAAAACAAAGCAACAGAGCCTAGGGCACTTCCACTTATGGTCCTATAGCTTAGGGAAATTAAAATCAAAAAGACACAGCCACCCCAAAGTTTGGGACGCCTCTGTTTACAACATCCTTGTTTACAGTACATGTTCAACATCGCAGAAAGTGAAAAATGGATAAAGAAGTTGTGGTATTTACTTACAAACAATATCACTCAGCAATAAAATCTATGTCATCAGGAGCTTAGCAGCACAATGAGTGGATTCAGGTATGATGATTCTAACTGAAATAAGTCACACAGAAATAGAAACATCATAAGATATCACTAATACATGGAATGTAAACTTGGCTACACAGGAACTGAATTACAGAACAGAACAGGGTCTCAAATTTAGAAAACCAACTTATGCTTGCTTAAGGGGAAAGGTGAGTTGGGGTGCTGCATAAAACCAGAGATTGAAAGGAGCACAGATAAAGTTCCTTAAGCCAAATATGGAATAGACAAGAGCTACTCCTTGCTCAACGAAATGGACTCAACACCCCAAATTAAACGCCTAAGAATGTACCTGACTAGTAAGTATCTTAAAACCTATGGATTGCTATGTCTCCAAAAGAGAATCAAGCATGTGTACAGGGGCATAAACGCAGCAGTGATAGGATTGGAGCGGTTCGATGAGCAAATGAAGACCCTTTGAAGTCATATTGCATGGTACCCATTCCACGGGTTTCAACTACCCAGGTTTAAGTTATTCTTCATTCAGCTAAAACATGCATGTGGAACCTAGAGTATGATCAACCATGTGATCGGGAGACGTGTTCAAATATGTCTTAGTTTTCGTACCCTGGTACTCGGGTGCAACATTCCAGATGCTTTACTAACACTCTCCCGACTTGGAGAGTCAGTCCCTTTAACCTCCTGTTTGGCCCACTTTGCAATTTCTGCGGAAGATGAACAGGAATAGGGAGAACCAATGAGAGACTAGCTGGAGGTGTCTGGACGGGCAAATTTAACTCTCATTTCCCACCAGGAAGAGGAATTAACCAAAGGCCCAGCATGCCTTGCCGGAACCAGATTAGGGCCTGAAGCCATCCTGCGGTGTTGAGGCCAGCTCACAAGAAAGCGAGTTGAAGAAAGGAGCTCAGGGGCACTGTAATTCAGAAACCTGCAGAGTTATAAATGACAGCTATCGTCCAAAAATATACTGAAGTAAGGCTCCCAAGAGGACTTGAAAGCGGGGCAGAATTGCAGGAAACCGATTTCAGGAGGTAGACTGGAATTGCATTGAAAGCATAGGAAAAGAGGCAGAACGTCCACAATGATGCACTTGGCCAAAAAGGGCGTATGCGTTTTTTCCTGAATATATTCAGGAAAAAACGCATACGCCCTTTTAGGCCAACCAAGCAAGCTTGCAAAGGAAATCTGCACTACATGAAGTCTCACTTCCCCCCGGTCAAAAGGGCCATCTGAAAAAAGTGTAAAATCCAGAAAGGCAGGACAGGCCATGGAGAACTGGGAGCCTTGTTATGCTGATGGGCGGGATGGAAATTGCCAACAGACACTCGGGAGAAGTGTATGGTGTTTCCTAAAGCATCTAAGAAACAAAGCAACAGAGCCTAGGGCACTTCCACTTATGGTCCTATAGCTTAGAGAAATTAAAATCAAAAAGACACAGCCACCCCAAAGTTTGGGACGCCTCTGTTTACAAGAACCTCGTTTACCGTACAAGTTCAATATCACAGAAAGTGAAAAATGGATAAAGAACTTGTGGTACTTACGTACAATGCAGTATCACTCAGCAATGAAATCTATGTCATCAGGCCCGTAGCAGCATAATGAGTGGATTCAGGTATGATGATTCTAATTGAAATAAGTCACACAGAAAAAGAAACATCATAAGATATCAGTAATACACGGAATGTAAACTTGGCTACACAGGAACTGAATTCCAAAACAGAACAGGGTCTCAAATTTAGAAAACCAACTTATGCTTGCTTAAGGGGAAAGGTGAGTTGGGGTGCTGCATAAAACCAGAGATTGAAATGAGCACAGATAAAGTTCCTTAAGCCAAATATGGAATAGACAAGAGCTACTCCTTGCTCAACGAAATGGACTCAACACCCCATATTAAACGCCTAAGAATGTACCTGACTAGTAAGTATCTTAAAACCTATGGATTGCTATGTCTCCAAAAGAGAATCAAGCGTGTGTACAGGGGCATAAACGCAGCAGTGATAGGATTGGAGAGATTCGGTGAGCAAATGAAGACCCTTTGAAGTCATATTGCATGCTACCCATTCCACGGGTCTCAACTCTCCAGGTTTAAGGTATTCTTCCTTCAGCTAAATCATGCACGTGGAACCCAGAGTATGATCAACCGTGTGAACGGGAGACGTGTTCAAATATGTCTCAGTTTTCGTACCCTGGTACTCGGGTGCAACATTCCAGACGCTTTACTAACACTCTCCCGACATGGAGAGTCAGTCCCTTTAACCTCCTGTATGGCTCAGTTTGCAATATCTGCGGAAGATGAACAGGAATAGCGAGAACCAATGAGAGACTAGCTGGAGGTGTCTGGACGGGCAAATTTAACTCTCATTTCCCACCAGGAAGAGGAATTAACCAAAGGCTCAGCGTGCCGTGCCGGAACCAGATTAGGGCCTGAAGCCATCCTGCGGTGTTGCGGCCATCTCACAAGAAAGCGAGTTGAAGAAAGGAGCTCAGGGGCACTGTAATTCACAAACCTGCAGAGTTATAAATGACAGCTATCGTCCAAAAATATACTGAAGTAAGGCTGCCAAGAGGACTTGAAAGCGGGGCAGAATTGCAGGAAACCGATTTCAGGAGGTAGACTGGAATTGCATTGAAAGCATAGGAAAAGAGGCAGAACGTCCACAATGATGCACTTGGCCAAAAAGGGCGTATGCGTTTTTTCCTGAATATATTCAGGAAAAAACGCATACGCCCTTTTTGGCCAACCAAGCAAGCTTGCAAAGAAAATCTGCACTACAATGAAGTCTCACTTCCCCCCGGTCAAAAGGGCCATCTGAAAAAAGTGTAAAATCCAGAAAGTCAGGACAGGCCATGGAGAACTGGGAGCCTTGTTATGCTGATGGGCGGGATGTAAATTGCCAACAGCCACTCGGGAGAAGTGTATGGTGTTTCCTGAAACATCTAAGAAACAAAGCAACAGAGCCTAGGGCACTTCCACTTATGGTCCTATAGTTTAGGGAAATTAAAATCAAAAAGACACAGCCACCCCAAAGTTTGGGACGCCTCTGTTTACAAGAACCTCGTTTACCATACAAGTTCAATATCACAGAAAGTGAAAAATGTATAAAGAACTTGTGGTACTTATGTACAATGCAGTATCACTCAGCAATGAAATCTATGTCATCAGGCCCGTAGCAGCATAATGAGTGGATTCAGGTACGATGATTCTAACTGAAATAAGTCACACAGAAAAAGAAACATCATATCAGTAATACACGGAATGTAAACTTGGCTACACAGGAACTGAATTACAGAACAGAACAGGGTCTCAAATTTAGAAAACCATCTTATGCTTGCTTAAGGGGAAAGGTGAGTTGGGGTGCTGCATAAAACCAGAGATTGAAATGAGCACAGATAAAGTTCCTTAAGCCAAATATGGAATAGACAAGAGCTACTCCTTGCTCAACGAAATGGACTCAACACCCCATATTAAACGCCTAAGAATGTACCTGACTAGTAAGTATCTTAAAACCTATGGATTGCTATGTCTCCAAAAGAGAATCAAGCGTGTGTACAGGGGCATAAACGCAGCAGTGATAGGATTGGAGAGGTTCGGTGAGCAAATGAAGACCCTTTGAAGTCATATTGCATGGTACCCATTCCACGGGTTTCAACCACCCAGTTTTAAGGTATTCTTCCTTCAGCTAAAACATGCATGTGGAACCTAGAGTATGATCAACCATGTGATCGGGAGACGTGTTCAAATATGTCTCAGTTTTCGTACCCTGGTACTCGGGTGCAACATTCCAGACGCTTTACTAACACTCTCCCGACTTGGAGAGTCAGTCCCTTTAACCTCCTGTTTGGCCCAGTTTGCAATTTCTGTGGAAGATGAACAGGAATAGCGAGAACCAATGAGAGACTAGCTGGAGGTGTCTGGACGGGCAAATTTAACTCTCATTTCCCACCAGGAAGAGGAAATAACCAAAGGCTCAGCGTGCCGTGCCGGAACCAGATTAGGGCCTGAAGCCATCCTGCGGGGTTGCGGCCAGGTCACAAGAAAGCGAGTTGAAGAAAGGAGCTCAGGGGCACTGTAATTCACAAACCTGCAGAGTTATAAATGACAGCTATCGTCCAAAAATATACTGAAGTAAGGCTGCCAAGAGGACTTGAAAGCGGGGCAGAATTGCAGGAAACCGATTTCAGGAGGTAGACTGGAATTGCATTGAAAGCATAGGAAAAGAGGCAGAACGTCCACAATGATGCACTTGGCCAAAAAGGGCGTATGCGTTTTTTCCTGAATATATTCAGGAAAAAACGCACACGCCCTTTTTGGCCAACCAAGCAAGCTTGCAAAGGAAATCTGCACTACAATGAAGTCTCACTTCCCCCGGTCAAAAGGGCCATCTGAAAAAAGTGTAAAATCCAGAAAGGCAGGACAGGCCATGGAGAACTGGGAGCCTTGTTATGCTGATGGGCGGGATGTAAATTGCCAACAGAAACTCGGGAGAAGTGTATGGTGTTTCCTGAAACATCTAAAAAACAAAGCAACAGAGCCTAGGGCACTTCCACTTATGGTCCTATAGCTTAGGGAAATTAAAATCAAAAAGACACAGCCACCCCAAAGTTTGGGACGGCTCTGTTTACAAGAACCTCGTTTACAATACAAGTTCAATATCACAGAAAGTGAAAAATGTATAAAGAACTTGTGGTACTTACGTACAATGCAGTATCTCTCAGCAATGAAATCTATGTCATCAGGCCCGTAGCAGCATAATGAGTGGATTCAGGTACGATGATTCTAACTGAAATAAGTCACACAGAAAAAGAAACATCATAAGATATCAGTAATACACGGAATGTAAACTTGGCTACACAGGAACTGAATTACAGAACAGAACAGGGTCTCAAATTTAGAAAACCATCTTATGCTTGCTTAAGGGGAAAGGTGAGTTGGGGTGCTGCATAAAACCAGAGATTGAAATGAGCACAGATAAAGTTCCTTAAGCCAAATATGGAATAGACAAGAGCTACTCCTTGCTCAACGAAATGGACTCAACACCCCATATTAAACGCCTAAGAATGTACCTGACTAGTAAGTATCTTAAAACCTATGGATTGCTATGTCTCCAAAAGAGAATCAAGCGTGTGTACAGGGGCATAAACGCAGCAGTGATAGGATTGGAGAGGTTCGGTGAGCAAATGAAGACCCTTTGAAGTCATATTGCATGGTACCCATTCCACGGGTTTCAACTACCCAGGTTTAAGGTATTCTTCCTTCAGCTAAAACATGCATGTGGAACCAAGAGTATGATCAACCGTATGAACGGGAGACGTGTTCAAATATGTCTCAGTTTTCCTCCCCTGGTACTCGGGTGCAACATTCCAGACGCTTTACTAACACTCTCCCCACTTGGAGAGTCAGCGCCTTTAACCTCCTGTTTGGCCCAGTTTGCAATTTCTGCGGAAGATGAACAGGAATAGCGAGAACCAATGAGAGACTAGCTGGAGGTGTCTGGACGGGCAAATTTAACTCTCATTTCCCACCAGGAAGAGGAATTAACCAAAGGCTCAGCGTGCCGTGCCGGAACCAGATTAGGGCCTGAAGCCATCCTGCGGTGTTGCGGCCAGCTCACAAGAAAGCGAGTTGAAGAAAGGAGCTCAGGGGCACTGTAATTCTCAAACCTGCAGAGTTATAAATGACAGCTATCGTCCAAAAATATACTGAAGTAAGGCTGCCAAGAGGACTTGAAAGCGGGGCAGAATTGCAGGAAACCGATTTCAGGAGGTAGAGTGGAATTGCATTGAAAGCATAGGAAAAGAGGCAGAACGTCCACAATGATGCACTTGGCCAAAAAGGGCGTATGCGTTTTTTCCTGAATATATTCAGGAAAAAACGCATACGCCCTTTTTGGCCAACCAAGCAAGCTTGCAAATGAAATCTGCACTACAATGAAGTCTCACTTCCCCCCGGTCAAAAGGGCCATCTGAAAAAAGTGTAAAATCCAGAAAGGCAGGACAGGCCATGGAGAACTGGGAGCCTTGTTATGCTGATGGGCGGGATGTAAATTGCCAATAGCCACTCGGGAGAAGTGTATGGTGTTTCCTGAAACATCTAAAAAACAAAACAACAGAGCCTAGGGCACTTCCACTTATGGTCCTATAGCTTAGGGAAATTAAAATCAAAAAGACACAGCCACCCAGAAGTTTGGAACGGCTCTGTTTACAGGAACCTCGTTTACAGTACAAGTTCTACATCACAGAAAGTGAAAAATGGATAAAGAAGTTGTGGTATTTACTTAGAAAGCAATATCACTCAGCAATGAAATCTATGTCATCAGGCCCTTAGCAGCACAATGAGTGGATTCAGGTATGATGATTCTAACTGAAATAAGTCACACAGAAAAAGAAACATCATAAGATATCAGTAATACACGGAATGTAAACTTGGCTACACAGGAACTGAATTACAGAACAGAACAGGGTCTCAAATTTAGAAAACCAACTTATGCTTGCTTAAGGGGAAAGGTGAGTTGAGGTGCTGCATAAAACCAGGGATTGAAATGAGCACAGATAAAGTTCCTTAAGCCAAATATGGAATAGACAAGAGCTACTCCTTGCTCAACGAAATGGACTCAACACCGCATATTAAACGCCTAAGAATGTACCTGACTAGTAAGTATCTAAAAACCTATGGATTACTATGTCTGCGAAAGAGAATCAAGCATGTGTGCAGGGGCATAAACGCAGCAGTGATAGGATTGGAGTGGTTCGGTGAGCAAATGAAGACCCTTTGAGGTCGTATTGCATGGTACCCATTCCACGGGTTTCAAGTACCCAGGTTTAAGGTATTCTTCCTTCAGCTAAAACATGCATGTGGAACCCAGAGTATGATCAACCGTGTGAACGGGAGACGTGTTCAAATATGTCTCAGTTTTCCTCCCCTGGTACTCGGGTGCAACATTCCAGACGCTTTACTAACACTCTCCCCAGTTGGAGAGTCAGAGCCTTTAACCTCCTGTTTGGCCCAGTTTGCAATTTCTGCGGAAGATGAACAGGAATAGCGAGAACCAATGAGAGACTAGCTGGAGGTGTCTGGACGGGCAAATTTCACTCTCATTTCCCACCAGGAAGAGGAATTAACCAAAGGCTCAGCGTGCCGTGCCGGAACCAGATTAGGGCCTGAAGCCATCCTGCGGTGTTGCGGCCAGGTCACAAGAAAGCGAGTTGAAGAAAGGACCTCAGGGGCACTGTAATTCACAATCCTGCAGAGTTATAAATGACAGCTATCGTCCAAAAATATACTGAAGTAAGGCTGCCAAGAGGACTTGAAAGCGGGGCAGAATTGCAGGAAACCGATTTCAGGAGGTAGACTGGAATTGCATTGAAAGCATAGGAAAAGAGGCAGAACGTCCACAATGATGCACTTGGCCAAAAAGGGCGTATGCGTTTTTTCCTGAATATATTCAGGAAAAAACGCATACGCCCTTTTTGGCCAACCAAGCAAGCTTGCAAAGGAAATCTGCACTACAATGAAGTCTCACTTCCCCCCGGTCAAAAGGGCCATCTGAAAAAAGTGTAAAATCCAGAAAGGCAGGACAGGCCATGGAGAACTGGGAGCCTTGTTATGTTGATGGGCGGGATGTAAATTGCCAACAGACACTCGGGAGAAGTGTATGGTGTTTCCTGATGCATCTAAGAAACAAAGCAACAGAGCCTAGGGCACTTCCACTTATGGTCCTATAGCTTAGGGAAATTAAAATAAAAAAGACACAGCCACCCCAAAGTTTGGGACGCCTCTGTTTACAAGAACCTCATTTACCGTACAAGTTCAATATCACAGAAAGTGAAAAATGGATAAAGAACTTGTGGTACTTACGTACAATGCAGTATCACTCAGCAATGAAATCTATGTCATCAGGCCCGTAGCAGCATAATGAGTGGATTCAGGTACGATGATTCTAACTGAAATAAGTCACGCAGAAAATGAAACATCATAAGATATCACTAATACACGGAATGTAAACTTGGCTACACAGGAACTGAATTCCAAAACAGAACAGGGTCTCAAATTTAGAAAACCAACTTATGCTTGCTTAAGGGGAAAGGTGAGTTGGGGTGCTGCATAAAACCAGAGATTGAAATGAGCACAGATAAAGTTCCTTAAGCCAAATATGGAATAGACAAGAGCTACTCCTTGCTCAACGAAATGGACTCAACACCCCATATTAAACGCCTAAGAATGTACCTGACTAGTAAGTATCTTAAAACCTATGGATTGCTATGTCTCCAAAAGATAATCAAGCGTGTGTACAGGGGCATAAACGCAGCAGTGATAGGATTGGAGAGGTTCGGTGAGCAAATGAAGACCCTTTGAAGTCATATTGCATGGTACCCATTCCACGGGTTTCAACCACCCAGTTTTAAGGTATTCTTCCTTCAGCTAAAACATGCATGTGGAACCTAGAGTATGATCAACCATGTGATCGGGAGACGTGTTCAAATATGTCTCAGTTTTCGTACCCTGGTACTCGGGTGCAACATTCCAGACGCTTTACTAACACTCTCCCGACTTGGAGAGTCAGTCCCTTTAACCTCCTGTTTAGCCCAGTTTGCAATTTCTGTGGAAGATGAACAGGAATAGCGAGAACCAATGAGAGACTAGCTGGAGGTGTCTGGACGGGCAAATTTAACTCTCATTTCCCACCAGGAAGAGGAAATAACCAACGGCTCAGCGTGCCGTGCCGGAACCAGATTAGGGCCTGAAGCCATCCTGCGGGGTTGCGGCCAGGTCACAAGAAAGCGAGTTGAAGAAAGGAGCTCAGGGGCACTGTAATTCACAAACCTGCAGAGTTATAAATGACAGCTATCGTCCAAAAATATACTGAAGTAAGGCTGCCAAGAGGACTTGAAAGCGGGGCAGAATTGCAGGAAACCGATTTCAGGAGGTAGACTGGAATTGCATTGAAAGCATAGGAAAAGAGGCAGAACGTCCACAATGATGCACTTGGCCAAAAAGGGCGTATGCGTTTTTTCCTGAATATATTCAGGAAAAAACGCATACGCCCTTTTTGGCCAACCAAGCAAGCTTGCAAAGGAAATCTGCACTACAATGAAGTCTCACTTCCCCCGGTCAAAAGGGCCATCTGAAAAAAGTGTAAAATCCAGAAAGGCAGGACAGGCCATGGAGAACTGGGAGCCTTGTTATGCTGATGGGCGGGATGTAAATTGCCAACAGAAACTCGGGAGAAGTGTATGGTGTTTCCTGAAACATCTAAAAAACAAAGCAACAGAGCCTAGGGCACTTCCACTTATGGTCCTATAGCTTAGGGAAATTAAAATCAAAAAGACACAGCCACCCCAAAGTTTGGGACGGCTCTGTTTACAAGAACCTCGTTTACAATACAAGTTCAATATCACAGAAAGTGAAAAATGTATAAAGAACTTGTGGTACTTACGTACAATGCAGTATCACTCAGCAATGAAATCTATGTCATCAGGCCCGTAGCAGCATAATGAGTGGATTCAGGTACGATGATTCTAACTGAAATAAGTCACACAGAAAAAGAAACATCATAAGATATCAGTAATACACGGAATGTAAACTTGGCTACACAGGAACTGAATTACAGAACAGAACAGGGTCTCAAATTTAGAAAACCATCTTATGCTTGCTTAAGGGGAAAGGTGAGTTGGGGTGCTGCATAAAACCAGAGATTGAAATGAGCACAGATAAAGTTCCTTAAGCCAAATATGGAATAGACAAGAGCTACTCCTTGCTCAACGAAATGGACTCAACACCCCATATTAAACGCCTAAGAATGTACCTGACTAGTAAGTATCTTAAAACCTATGGATTGCTATGTCTCCAAAAGAGAATCAAGCGTGTGTACAGGGGCATAAACGCAGCAGTGATAGGATTGGAGAGGTTCGGTGAGCAAATGAAGACCCTTTGAAGTCATATTGCATGGTACCCATTTCACGGGTTTCAACTACCCAGGTTTAAGGTATTCTTCCTTCAGCTAAAACATGCATGTGGAACCAAGAGTATGATCAACCGTATGAACGGGAGACGTGTTCAAATATGTCTCAGTTTTCCTCCCCTGGTACTCGGGTGCAACATTCCAGACGCTTTACTAACACTCTCCCCACTTGGAGAGTCAGCGCCTTTAACCTCCTGTTTGGCCCAGTTTGCAATTTCTGCGGAAGATGAACAGGAATAGCGAGAACCAATGAGAGACTAGCTGGAGGTGTCTGGACGGGCAAATTTAACTCTCATTTCCCACCAGGAAGAGGAATTAACCAAAGGCTCAGCGTGCCGTGCCGGAACCAGATTAGGGCCTGAAGCCATCCTGCGGTGTTGCGGCCAGCTCACAAGAAAGCGAGTTGAAGAAAGGAGCTCAGGGGCACTGTAATTCTCAAACCTGCAGAGTTATAAATGACAGCTATCGTCCAAAAATATACTGAAGTAAGGCTGCCAAGAGGACTTGAAAGCGGGGCAGAATTGCAGGAAACCGATTTCAGGAGGTAGAGTGGAATTGCATTGAAAGCATAGGAAAAGAGGCAGAACGTCCACAATGATGCACTTGGCCAAAAAGGGCGTATGCGTTTTTTCCTGAATATATTCAGGAAAAAACGCATACGCCCTTTTTGGCCAACCAAGCAAGCTTGCAAATGAAATCTGCACTACAATGAAGTCTCACTTCCCCCCGGTCAAAAGGGCCATCTGAAAAAAGTGTAAAATCCAGAAAGGCAGGACAGGCCATGGAGAACTGGGAGCCTTGTTATGCTGATGGGCGGGATGTAAATTGCCAATAGCCACTCGGGAGAAGTGTATGGTGTTTCCTGAAACATCTAAAAAACAAAACAACAGAGCCTAGGGCACTTCCACTTATGGTCCTATAGCTTAGGGAAATTAAAATCAAAAAGACACAGCCACCCAGAAGTTTGGAACGGCTCTGTTTACAGGAACCTCGTTTACAGTACAAGTTCTACATCACAGAAAGTGAAAAATGGATAAAGAAGTTGTGGTATTTACTTAGAAAGCAATATCACTCAGCAATGAAATCTATGTCATCAGGCCCTTAGCAGCACAATGAGTGGATTCAGGTATGATGATTCTAACTGAAATAAGTCACACAGAAAAAGAAACATCATAAGATATCAGTAATACACGGAATGTAAACTTGGCTACACAGGAACTGAATTACAGAACAGAACAGGGTCTCAAATTTAGAAAACCAACTTATGCTTGCTTAAGGGGAAAGGTGAGTTGAGGTGCTGCATAAAACCAGGGATTGAAATGAGCACAGATAAAGTTCCTTAAGCCAAATATGGAATAGACAAGAGCTACTCCTTGCTCAACGAAATGGACTCAACACCGCATATTAAACGCCTAAGAATGTACCTGACTAGTAAGTATCTAAAAACCTATGGATTACTATGTCTGCGAAAGAGAATCAAGCATGTGTGCAGGGGCATAAACGCAGCAGTGATAGGATTGGAGTGGTTCGGTGAGCAAATGAAGACCCTTTGAGGTCGTATTGCATGGTACCCATTCCACGGGTTTCAAGTACCCAGGTTTAAGGTATTCTTCCTTCAGCTAAAACATGCATGTGGAACCCAGAGTATGATCAACCGTGTGAACGGGAGACGTGTTCAAATATGTCTCAGTTTTCCTCCCCTGGTACTCGGGTGCAACATTCCAGACGCTTTACTAACACTCTCCCCAGTTGGAGAGTCAGAGCCTTTAACCTCCTGTTTGGCCCAGTTTGCAATTTCTGCGGAAGATGAACAGGAATAGCGAGAACCAATGAGAGACTAGCTGGAGGTGTCTGGACGGGCAAATTTCACTCTCATTTCCCATCTGGAAGAGGAATTAACCAAAGGCTCAGCGTGCCGTGCCGGAACCAGATTAGGGCCTGAAGCCATCCTGCGGTGTTGCGGCCAGGTCACAAGAAAGCGAGTTGAAGAAAGGACCTCAGGGGCACTGTAATTCACAAACCTGCAGAGTTATAAATGACAGCTATCGTCCAAAAATATACTGAAGTAAGGCTGCCAAGAGGACTTGAAAGCGGGGCAGAATTGCAGGAAACCGATTTCAGGAGGTAGACTGGAATTGCATTGAAAGCATAGGAAAAGAGGCAGAACGTCCACAATGATGCACTTGGCCAAAAAGGGCGTATGCGTTTTTTCCTGAATATATTCAGGAAAAAACGCATACGCCCTTTTTGGCCAACCAAGCAAGCTTGCAAAGGAAATCTGCACTACAATGAAGTCTCACTTCCCCCCGGTCAAAAGGGCCATCTGAAAAAAGTGTAAAATCCAGAAAGGCAGGACAGGCCATGGAGAACTGGGAGCCTTGTTATGTTGATGGGCGGGATGTAAATTGCCAACAGACACTCGGGAGAAGTGTATGGTGTTTCCTGATGCATCTAAGAAACAAAGCAACAGAGCCTAGGGCACTTCCACTTATGGTCCTATAGCTTAGGGAAATTAAAATAAAAAAGACACAGCCACCCCAAAGTTTGGGACGCCTCTGTTTACAAGAACCTCATTTACCGTACAAGTTCAATATCACAGAAAGTGAAAAATGGATAAAGAACTTGTGGTACTTACGTACAATGCAGTATCACTCAGCAATGAAATCTATGTCATCAGGCCCGTAGCAGCATAATGAGTGGATTCAGGTACGATGATTCTAACTGAAATAAGTCACGCAGAAAATGAAACATCATAAGATATCACTAATACACGGAATGTAAACTTGGCTACACAGGAACTGAATTCCAAAACAGAACAGGGTCTCAAATTTAGAAAACCAACTTATGCTTGCTTAAGGGGAAAGGTGAGTTGGGGTGCTGCATAAAACCAGAGATTGAAATGAGCACAGATAACGTTCTATAAGGCAAATATGGAATAGACAAGAGCTACTCCTTGCTCAACGAAATGGACTCAACACCCCATATTCAATGCCTAGGAATATACCTGCCTAGTAAGAATCATAAAAGCAATGGATTTATATATCTCTGTAAGAGAATCAAGAGTGTGTACAGCGGCATTAAAGCAGTGAAAATCAGCTAAATCCCATATTAAAAATAAATTTCTTAAACAAAACACAATGACAGTGAAATAGAGAGCAATACTTAAGTAATTCATTGAAGGCTTCTGATGCAACCTGCATTTACCATATCTACACCCAGAGCTGGGTGACACATAAGGCTGGACACTTGGGGCTCATAAGATTGGTGAGGTTCGGTGAGCAAATGCAGACCCTTTGAAGTCATATTGCATGGTACCCATTCCATGGGTCTCAACTCTCCAGGTTTAAGGGATTCTTCCTTCAGCTAAAACATGCATGTGGAACCCAGAGTATGATCCACCGTGTGATCGAGAAACGTGTTCAAATGTGTCTCACTTTTCGTTCCCTGGTACTCGGGTGCAACATTCCAGACGCTTTACTAACACTCTCCCGACTTGGAGAGTCAGTCCCTTTAACCTCCTGTTTGGCCCAGTTTGCAATTTCTGCGGAAGATGAACAGGAATAGGGAGAACCAATGAGAGACTAGCTGGAGGTGTCTGGACGGGCAAATTTAACTCTCATTTCCCACAGGGAAGAGGAATAAACCAAAGGCTCAGCATGCCGTGCCGGAACCAGATTAGGGCCTGAAGCAATCCTGCGGTGTTGTGGCCAGCTCAAAAGAAAGCGAGTTGAAGAAAGGAGCTCAGGGGCATTGTAATTCACAAACCTGCAGATTTATAAATGACAGCTATTGTCCGAAAATATACTGAAGTAGGGCTGCCAAGAGGACTTGAATGCGGGGCAGAATTGCAGGAAACCGATTTCAGGAGGAATCGGAATTGGATTGCATTTAAAACACAGGAAAAGAGGAAGAACGTCGACAATGATGCACTTGGCCAAAAAGGGCGTATGTGTTTTTTCCTGAATATATTCAGGAAAAAACTCATACGCCCTTTTTGGCCAACCAAGCAAGCTTGCAAAGGAAATCTGCACTACAATGAAGTCTCACTTCCCCCCGGTCTAACGGGCCATCTGAAAAAAGTGTAAAATCCAGAAAGGCAGAACAGGCCATGGAGAACTGGGAGCCTTGTTATGCTGATGGGCGGGATGTAAATTACCAACAGCCGCTCTGTAGAAGTGTATGGTGTTTCCTGAAACATCTAAAAAACAAAGCAACAGAGCCTAGGGCACTTCCACTTATGGTCCTATAGTTTAGGGAAATTAAAATCAAAAAGACACAGCCACCCCAAAATTTGGGATGACTCTTTTTACAGGCATCTCTTCTGTGGCACAAGTTAAATATCCCAGAGAGCAAATAATGGATAAAGAAGTTGCGGTACTTATGTACAACAGAATACCATCAGCAATGAAATCTATGTCACCAGGCCCGTACCAGCATAATGAGTGGATTGAGGCACGATGATTCTAAGTGAAAGAAGTCACACAGAAAAAGAAACATCATAAGGTATCACTAATACACGGAATGTGAACTTGGCTACACATGAACTGAATTACAAAACAGAACAGGGTCTCAAATTTAGAAAACCAACTTATGCTTGCTTAAGGGGGAAGGTGAGTTGGGGTGCTGCATAAAAGCAGAGTTTGAAATTAGCACAGATACCGTTCCATAAGCCAAATATGTAATAGACAAGACCTACCCCTTGCTCAACGAAATGGATTCAACAATGAGGTATCACCTCACACCTGGTAGAATAGGCATCATAGAAAATCTACAAACAAAAAATGCTGGAAAGGGTGTGGAGAAAAGGAACCCTCTTCCACTATTGTTGGGAATATAAATTGATACAGTCATTATGGAGAACAATATGGAATTTCTTAAGAAACTAACAATAGAATTACCATATGATACAGCAATCCCAGTACTGGACATATACCCAGACAAAACCATAAATCAAAAAGAGTCATTCACCGCAATGTTCATTGCATCACTATTTACAATATCGAGGTAATGGAAGCAACCTAAATGCCCACAGACAGACGAATGCATAAAGCTGTGGTACATATATAAAATGGAATATTACTAAGCCATGAAAAGGAATGAAATTGGGTCATTTGTAGAGATGTCGATGGATCTAGAGACTGTCATACAGAGTGAAGTAAGTCAGAAAGAGAAAAACAAATCTTGTATATTCATGCATATATGTGGAACCTAGAAAAACTGTACAGATTAACCATTTTGCAAGGCATAAATAGAGCAAACGTATGGACAACAAGGGGGGAAAGCTGTTGGGGGGGTGGTGGTGGGAGGAGTTGAGAGACTGGGATTGGCATGTATACATTTATATGTATAAAATAGATAACCAATAAGAACCTGCTGTATAAAAATATAAAATAAAATTCAAAATTAAAAAGAAATAAAATTTAAAAAATAAAACAGAAAAAACAATTATTCCCTGCACATACATGTATTTATATGAATAAATTATTTCCATGCTTATATCTGTAAATACAAAAAAGAGGAATAAAATCTACCTTGAACCAAAAACGAAAAAGAGAAAAAAACACAGAACCCACCAGTTACACAGAGGAAAACCGTATCAGGGCACTTGCTCCAGTTGTAAACAATTCTGAAGTTGGTCAGTGGTGGGGAATCGTCTCCCATTCAGCCAGCAGCCCCCACGCAACAAGCGTCCTCATTGCAAAGCTGGGGCACCGTGCCGAGGCATCTGTGAGTAAACGTGAGCTGAGCCCCAGGCCAGTTGCTGCTGAACTATTCCCACCCGTCCCAGGTAAAACACCTGAATATATACAAGGACTTGAAAGCCTAGAGGAAGGGCCATAGAGCCACACGAGTGACAGCATGCCGGCCAACTTGGTGCCTGCAGGCCAGCCAGGATGGTCCTGGCCCTGGGTGCTCTTCTGGAAGATTTCCATTTCCCTGCCTGAGATACCCGTCCTGTCCCTGCCCCCACTGCTTTTTTCCTTCCTCACCTCTGCCCAGGGAGAAATTCCAGCAGCAGGTATGGGTGACACATCCTCTTCTTTAGCAGGTGGCAGCCTGGCAACTGCTGCAGAAAGTCCAGCAGAGCCCCACTCACACTGGGCCACCCACAAAGCCGTGGCCTCTCACTCCCTCTCACCAGCCCAGCCCCGAGACTGCTGACAGGGCAGAGAAAATGGTGTCAGGCATGGCTGCAGGGGCTCTTGCTGCCTGGAGTGGTATTTATATTGATCTCAACCCAGGCACACCTGGGGAGGGCTGGCCGGCACGGTAAGGCTGCCCAGGTCAGCCAATCATCACCCCTCAGGGGCTCACAGTTGCAGAAAATGGAACTTGCTGAACCGGCCAGGTCCAAGGAACAGGTGTGGGCTCCTGAGAGTCAGGATAGACAAGGGGCTGCAGCTTTGGCTTGTTTTCTAATCATTTTATCTGGCCCATGAGTGGGAGACAACTTCAAGAAAACCCTCTCCTAATGAGAGGAACCCAGGAGTCAGGGAGAGGAGGGGTGGGTGGTGGTTGGAGACAGAGGCCTGGTGCCCCGGGTGCAGGGGAAGTCTCTGGAAGACCAGGTGGAGGGAGGCCTCACGGAGTGATGCCCAGGGTCACAGACCTGTCGCAGCTGCTGTTTGTTAGTTCAAGTCCTGCTCTGAGGTGCTCTGTGTCAGCTCTGAGCGACAGGTGAGCTGGGGGTGCTCTGCAATGAGGGCTATGTGCACGGTTCCTGTGTGCCCAGCCCTGCCACGGTACCTGCAAGGGTAGCTCTGTATCCTGGGAGGGGCCTGACCACGAGAGCCCCGTGGGCTGGGGTGGGGGTGGGGTACCTGCCCAGATGAGCTCCATATTCTGGGATTGGTCTGACCACGAGAGCCCCATGGGCTGCTGGGGACCTGGTAAAGGATGTCAGGACAGTCAGTGAAGCCACCGAGGATATACCTCCAGTTGCTCCTAATTCCTACACCCTGCTGGTCATTCTACCAACCACCAGGACATGGTATTCTGTATTAGTCTTCAATGATGCCTTCTTTTGTATTCCATTAGTCCCAGAGTCACAAGAAATTTTGGCTTGTGAGTGGCAGGACTCAACATACAACTAAAACAATACTTCCGGGCCGTCTGGACCCAAGGGTGCAAAAATTCCCACACCGTCTTTGGGGAAAGCTTAGCTAAAGACCTAAAAGTTCTACCTCTGGAAAAGGAAACCCTCCTTCAATATGCAGACGACATTCTGATCGCCAGCCCTACTAAGGAGGCCTCTGAACTACCAAGCCAATAAAGGATAGAAGTTGTCCAAGAAAAAGCTCAAATATCACAGACTGCGGTGACCTGCCTGGGCTTCATTCTCACACAAGGTCAGAGAAGCCCATCCCAGGAAAGGGAAGAAACCATTTTCAGCCTTACCCCTTTCTAAAACTAGAAGACAGCTTAGGGGTTCCTGGGGAGGCCAGGGTTTGCTGCTTCTGGATCCCTAACTACAGTCTACTAGCTGGGCCTCTATATGAAACACTGAAAGGAAAAGATGATGATCCTTTTGAATAGAATCCAGAAGTGGCCTTTCAAGAATGGAAAGAGCAGTCAATTCAGACCCTTGCCCTGGAACTCCCTAATTTAGCTAAACCCTTTGACCTTTACATTCCCGGTGAAAGGTGAATCGCCATTGGAGAATTAGTGCAAAAACTGGGACCACTTGAAATGGAACAATGCAAGAATGCCATCCAGGTAGGATAAACTACGGTCACTAAGGGGCTTGGCCCACTGCCACATCTGGCCAAGATACTGGCGGTATCTAAAAACCTGGAAATCAGCAGCCCAAAAGGCCACCTCCCTCCTAAGGGAAAAGGACCCCACGTGGTGATCCTAACCACCAACCATGCCCTGAAGTTGCAGGGTTCGCTCCGTGGGCACACCGACCTCGAGTGAGGAGGCCCTCCAACTCCAACATCCAGAGAGATAACCGGGGGCAACAGGGCACCATGACGACTCGTGTGAACATCACTTGACCTGGAGTTTCTCTCATAAAACAACAAGAGTGTGTCCCAAAAGAGTAGACTACTGCTTGCAGGACTTACTGCACCCAGCGGGGAGCTAATAATCTTGGCGGGGGAACCGTATACCACACTGTCACCATAGAAAAGCCTACAGACACCGTGATGATGGTGGCCAATAAGACTGGCTGAACTCCTGTTTACTTCAAAAGGCTGTTGACTCAGTAGCCATCATGGTCCTTATCACCACTGACCCTGGACTGTCTGGGAGTTGAGCGGGCAGGGCTCTGACACCTGGTGCTGTTTGTACGTTAATTCAGGGGCCTAATTGAAGAAAGCGCAGACTACTGGTCAGAGCATCTAGGCTGGCAGAAACGGTCAGCCTAAGGTGGCCGAACAAATGTGGGGCGGGGTGAAACCGGCCCCCACAGCGTCTCTGCACATCTCTTTCCTGGACCCTTAAAGGTCATTAGAATCTATAACACTTCCAATGCTGGTGCTCAGGTGGACGAGCAGGGAGGCAGGGGTCCTGGGGACAATCAACGTCACCGGGAGGCTGCTGGGGAGAAGCTCTGACCCTCGCCCCAGGGTATGAGGGCTCCCAACTCAGCACTCAGCAGTTACAGAAGAAAGGTCTGCACCCTCAGCACTCCAAGAATGAGGAACGGGACAAAAGGCAGAGGAGGGGTTTGTCCCCAGCAAAGCCCATTAAAAATCCCTGGGAGATAAAAATAGAATCTGGGCAATAAAGTCAAGTCTAGCCTTTTTTATCCTTTGTGCTTTGTCTAATTTCACGTGCTCCTAGGGTCCCGCATGCAGAGGTTCCACACCCGGCACTTCAGACCAGATTTCCTAGTGCAGAATGGCTGGGTCGACACCTCAGCTCCTGGGGCCCAGTGCAGACTCCACGATATAGAGCCTGAGCTACAGCCAACCCGGCCCTCGAGAGCTCCGCCGCCTCCCTCCCTCCCACTGACTCTGACAGGATCTCTACACAGCAGCCCAGCCCACAGCCCACGGGGTAGTGCATGCTCTCACCTCTCCATTCTCTGATCAAAATATAAAGTTTCCTTTGCTTGTGAACCAAACTCAGTCTCGATCTGTTGGCCCCAATGACACTGGGCAGGGGGACACTTGTTGGGGTCCACTCTGGAGGATCAGTAACAGAAATTGAGACTATTGTAACCTCAATGAACAGATGTGTGAGCCAAACTGTAGTTAACATAGAACAGTGTATAAGGCTCGGGTAAAATAAGATGTTTCTAACACTTCCATTTGATATTTCCATCACTTTTTATAAGCAAGTTCAGTGAAAAGGTTTGTCTTATTTGTCAGGTCAATATTAGAGAAACGAAGTGATTTCTTTCCAAGGATGTACATCTAATAATCTTGGTTAAACCTTCAATCTTGTTTTAAATGCTTTTCCATTGAAAATGATACCTCTCTTTCAGCTCCCCCATTTCTGAGAAGTATAAAATCTTATAATTTATTATTACCAAAGGGGAAAGGTGGGAGGAGGGATAAATTAACAGTTTGGAATTAACACATACACACTGCTATGTATAAAATAGATCATCAACAAGGAACTACTGTATAGCACAGGGAACTACACTCAACATTTTGCAATAACCTATAAGGGGAAATAATCTGAAAAAGAATAGATATTTTTATTGACATCATCTATCAATGATAGTTAAAGTGTAGCCTAAGGGAAGCTGGTGGTGAGTGCTTCTGACCCTGAAGACTTCAATCATCTAAAGTTTGGACTCTGCCTACTTCCCAAGGCCCTTAATGAACATATGTGTAGCCGTAGCTTAAAAACTTCCCCAGTTTGGGTTTCGGGGAGACACTGATTTTGAAAAAGCCCTGGTGTTCTCCTTACATGAATGGGACTCTTCCTACTGCTAAAACATGTCTGTCACACCCAGAGGATGGTGTACCGTCTGATCGGGAAGAGTTTGGAAAAGGCATCTCATCTCCTCATCTCCTGGTGCTCGGGTTCACCCCTCCAGCGTCTTTACTAACAGTCTCCCCACTTGGAGATGTCAGCACTGTCAACATCCTGTTGCGTACAGTTTGGAATTTGTCCAGAGGATGAAGCGGAAGGATGAGGAACAATGAGAGACAAGTCCTAGGTGTTCAGACAGGCACATGTCACTCTAATTTCCAATCAGGAAGACGAATTGACCAAAGGCTAGGGTTGCCCATGGAAACAGTATAGGACTTGAGGAAATCCCGCTGCTTTGTGGCCAGTTCCCATAAACACAAGTTGAACAATGGAACTCAGGGGCAGTAAAATTCACAAAACTGCAGAGTTGAAAATATCCATCACTGAAAAATGTCTTGAGGAAAGTCAGAGAAAAGGACTTGTAAGCAAGGGAGAATGGCAGGAAAGGGATTTGAGGAGGTAGAAAGGACTCGCCATTAAGCACAAGAAAAGGAGCTGAACATTGCCAACATTGCAGTTGGCCAAAAAGGGTGCATGCGTTTTTTTCTGTATATATTCAAGAAAAGGGCATACACTTTTTTAGCCAACCAAACAGGTGGGCACTGGAAGACAATACTACAAAAGATATCACTTCGCATCAGTCAGAAGAGCCATCCTCATAAAGCGTAAACAACAGAAATGCAGGACAGGGCAACGAGAAGAGGGAGCCCTGTGAGACTTATAGTGGAAATGTATATTGCCAACGGCCATTCTGGAAAAGTGTATTGTGTTTACTAAAGCATCTAAAAAATGAGCTACAGAGCATAGGGCACTTGCACTCATGGGCGTATATCTTGGGAAAAACAAAAATCGAGAGGACACAGGCACCCCAATGTTTACCCCCTCTCTGTTTAAAAGATCCTCGACTAGGATATAACTTAAATGTCTCTGGAGGGAAAAAATGGATAGAGATGTGGTACTTAGGTAGAGTGGAATATTATTCAGCCTGGAAATCAATGAAATATGGCCAGTTGTAACAACTCCGGAGGAGTTACGTATGATCATTCTAAGTGACAGAATTCAAAAAGAAAAAGACACATATCATAAGATATCACTTAAAGGTGGAATCCAAAATGGCTACACATGAAATAAATTACAAAACAAAAACATAGTCAAATATGTAGAAAACACGCATAAGGCTGCTAAACGGGAAAGGTGGGGAGGGGTGAGGCATCATCCAGGAGGTTGAAATTAGCAAAGATACCATTCCAAATACCAAACTGATAATCAACAAGGCCTACACGGTAGCTAAAAGAACTGCACTCAGCACACTCAAGTCACCGGAAAAGAATATATACGACTGGTAAGAATCTGAAAAAGAATTTATTGATGACTCTCTGTACGTGAATCAAGTGGATGTACAGCAGCAAGAAACAGAGCTTTGAAAATCAGCTGTAACCAATATAGTAATAAATTGAAAAAAATAAACGACAGAGAGACAGAGAAAACCTCTTACAACTTTTCCTCAGGGACGGTGATGCAACATGGATTGAACACATCTAGACCCACAGCAGGATGAGACATAAGGCTGGAAACTGTTTGCGCTAAGAGAAATGTGAGGTTGGGTGAGGAAATGCACACCCTTTAAAGTAATACTACCTGGTACCCATTCAATGGGTCCCAAATCTGCAGGTTCAAGGGATCTTCCTACAGCTAAAACATGCATGGAAAACCCAGAGGACTGTACACCATGTGATCGGGAGATGTGTCTAAAATGCACCTCATTTATCCTCTCCTGGTGCTCCTGTTCACCATTCCAGCCACGTTACTTAGAATCTCCCCACTTGGAGAATCAGCACATTTAAACTTTTGTTTCACACATTTTGCAAATTGTGAGGAGGATGAACGGGAAGAGGGGGAACCAATGAGAGAATAGTTGTAGGGGTTTGGACGGGCACATATCACTCTAATTTCCCATTAAGAATAAGAATTAAAGAAAGGCTCAGCCTGCCTCGCCGGAGCCAAAATAGGGCCTGAAGCAATCCTGTGGGTTTGTGGCCAGCTCACAAAAGAGCAACTTAAAAAATGGAGCTCAGGGTCACTGCAATTCACAAACCTGCAGAGTTATAAATGAAAACTAACGTCCAAAAATATGTTGAGGTAAGGCAAAGAAGAGGATCTGAATGCAAGACAGAATTGCAAGAAACAGATTTCAAGAGATAGATTGGACTCGTCTTTAATGCACATGAAAAGCGGCAGAATTTCGACAATGATGCAGTTGGCCCAAAAGGGCGTATGCGTTTTTTCCTGATTATATCCAGGAAAAAACGCATACGCACTTTATGGGCAACGAAGCAAGCAAGCAATGCAAATGTGCACAACAAAGAAGTCTCACTTCCCACCGGTCAAAAGGGCCATCCTAAAAAATTGTAAAAACCAGAAATGCAGGACAGGCCATGGAGAACAGGGAGCCTTTATACGCTGATGGGCAGTGTGTGAACTGCCGAGAGCCACTCTGGAGAAGTGTATGGTGGTTCCTAAATCATCTAAAAAACAGAGCTACAGAGCATAGGACACTTCCAATCATGGGAGTATATCTAGGGAAGTCTAAAAATCAACAAGACACAAGCACACCACAGTTTAGGGCTACTCTGTTTACAAGAACCTCAACTTCAGTACACCTTAAATATCCCAGGAAAGAGAACAATGGATAAAGAAGATGTGGTACTTATGTACAATGGAATATCTCTTCACCATGAAATCAATGTAATAAGGCTAGTAGAAGGATAAAGAGTGGATTTAGGTCCGATAATACTACTTGAAATAAGTCAAACAGAAAAAGAAACATATCATAAGATATCACTTATAGAGGGAGGGTAAATATGGCTGCACAAGAAATGAATTACAGAACAGAACAGTGTCTCACATTTAGAAAACACACTTATGTCAGCTTAAGGGGAAAGGAGAGGTGGGGTGATGCATAAAACCAGAGTTTGAAATTAGCACAGATACCGTTCAATAAACCAAATAGGTATTAGACAAGATCTACACCTTGCTCAATGAACTGGCCTCAACACACCCTATACACCGCAGAGAAATATATCTGAGTAATAAGAATCTTAAAACCCATGTATTGATATATCTCCATAAGGGAATCAAGTGTGTGCAGAGCGGCACAAACACAGCAGTGAAAATGAGCTAAACCCCATTATAGAAATAAATTTTAAAAAGAAAACGCTGAAACAATGAAAGAGAAAAATTCTTACAAAATTCGCTCAGGGGCTGTGATGTAACCTGGATTGACCACATATAAACCCACAGCTGGATAAGACATAAGGCTGGACACTTGGGGCTGAGAGGATTGGTGAGCTTTGGTGAGCAACTGCCGAAAGTTTAATGCAATACTTCATGCTACTCAGTCCAAGGGTCCCAACACTCCAGGTTGAAGGGAATCTTCCTACAGCTAAACCATGCTTGGGAAACCCAGCGACTGGTATACCATATGATCGGGAAAGGTTTCTAAAACGCACCTCATTTTTCCTCTCCTGGGGCTCCGGATCGACATTCCAGCCGCTTTACTAACAACATCCCCACATGGAGTCAATGCCTTTAAGTTCTGGTATCGCACAGTCTGCAGTTAGTGCAGAGGATGAATGGGAATAGGGGGAACCAGTGAGAAACTAGCTGTAGCGGTTTCAATGGGCACATGTCACTCTAATGTCACATCAGTAAGAAGAATTAACCAAAGGCACAGCAAGGTGCCCCAGAAGAAAAATAGGGCTTCAAGGAATCCTGTGGTTATGGGGCAAGACCACAAAAATAAGAGCTGAAAAATGGAGCTAAGGGCCACTGCAATTCAAAAACCTGCAGAGTTATAAAGGCTAACTATATTCAAAAAATATATTGAGGTAAGGCTATGAAGAGGCAATGAAAGCAAGGCAGAATCGCACGAAACCAATTTCAGGAGGTAGACTGGAATTGCATTGAAAACATATGAAGAGAGTCAGAACCTCGACAATGATGCACTTGGACAAAAAGGGCGTATGCGTTTTTTCCTGAATATATTCAGGAAAAAACGCATACGCCCTTTTTGGCCAACCAAGCAAACCTGCAAAGGAAATCGGCACTACAATGAAGTCTCACTTCCCCCAGGTCAAAAGGGCCATCTGAAAAAAGTGTAAAATCCAGAAAGGCAGGACAGGCCATGGAGAACTGGGAGCCTTGTTATGCTGATGGGCGGGATGTAAATTGCCAACAGACACTCGGGAGAAGTGTATGGTGTTTCCGGAAACATCTAAAAAACAAAGCAACAGAGCCTAGCGCACTTCCACTTATGGTCCTATAGCTTAGGGAAATTAAAATCAAAAAGACACAGCCACCCCAAAGTTTGGGACGGCTCTGTTTACAACAACCTCGTTTACAGTACAAGTTCAATATCACAGAAAGTGAAAAATGGATAAAGAAGTTTGGGTACTCAAGTACAATGCAATATCACTCAGCAATGAAATCTATGTCACCAGGCCCTTAGCAGCACAATGAGTGGATTCGGGTATGGTGATTCTAACTGAAATAAGTCACACAGAAAAAGAAACATCAATAAATATCACTAATACATGGAATGTAAACTTGGCTACAGAGGAACTGAATTACAAAACAGAACAGGGTCTCAAATTGAGAAAACCAACTTATGCTTGCTTAAGGGGAAAGGTGAGTTGGGGTGCTGCATAAAACCAGAGATTGAAATGAGCACAGATAAAGTTCCTTAAGCCAAATATGGAATAGACAAGAGCTACTCCTTGCTCAACGAAATCGACTCAACACCCCATATTAAACGCCTAAGAATGTACCTGACTAGTAAGTATCTTAAAACCTATGGATTGCTATGTCTCCGAAAGAGAATCAAGCGTGTGTACAGGGGCATAAACGCAGCAGTGATAGGATTGCAGAGGTTCGGTGAGCAAATGAAGACCCTTTGAAGTCATATTTCATGGTACCCATTCCAAGGGCCTCAACTCTCCAGGTTTAAGGTATTCTTCCTTCAGCTAAAACATGCATGTGGAACCTAGAGTATGATCAACCATGTGATCGGGAGACGTGTTCAAATATGTCTCAGTTTTCGTCCCCTGGTACTCGGGTGCAACATTCCCGATGCTTTACTAACACTCTCCACACTTGGAGAGTCAGCGCCTTTAACCTCCTGTTTGGCCCAGTTTGCAATTTCTGCGGAAGATGAACAGGAATAGGGAGAACCAATGAGAGACTAGCTGAAGGTGTCTGGACGGGCAAATTTAACTCTCATTTCCCACCAGGAAGAGGAATTAACCAAAGGCTCAGCGTGCCGTGCCGGAACCAGATTAGGGCATGAAGCCATCCTGCGGGGTTGCGGCCAGCTCAAAAGAAAGCGAGTTGAAGAAAGGAGCTCAGGGGCACTGTAATTCACAAACCTGCAGAGTTATAAATGACAGCTATCGTCCAAAAATATACTGAAGTAAGGCTGCCAAGAGGACTTGAAAGCGGGGCAGAATTGCAGGAAACCGATTTCAGGAGGTAGACTGGAATTGCATTGAAAGCATAGGAAAAGAGGCAGAACGTCCACAATGATGCACTTGGCCAAAAAGGGCGTATGCGTTTTTTCCTGAATATATTCAGGAAAAAACGCATACGCCCTTTTTGGCCAACCAAGCAAGCTTGCAAAGGAAATCTGCACTACAATGAAGTCTCACTTCCCCCCGGTCAAAAGGGCCATCTGAAAAAAGTGTAAAATCCAGAAAGGCAGGACAGGCCATGGAGAACTGGGAGCCTTGTTATGCTGATGGGCGGGATGTAAATTGCCAACAGACACTCGGGAGAAGTGTATGGTGTTTCCTGAAACATCTAAAAAACAAAGCAACAGAGCCTAGGGCACTTCCACTTATGGTCCTATAGCTTAGGGAAATTAAAATCAAAAAGACACAGCCACCAAAAGTTTGGGACGCCTCTGTTTACAAGAACCTCGTTTACAGTACAAGTTCAACATCGCAGAAAGTGAAAAATGGATAAAGAAGTTGTGGTATTTACTTACAAAGCAATATCACTCAGCAATGAAATCTATGTCATCAGACCCGTAGCAGCACAATGAGTGGATTCAGGTATGATAATTCTAACTGAAATAAGTCACACAGAAAAAGAAACATCATAAGATATCAGTAATACACGGAATGTAAACTTGGCTACACAGGAACTGAATTACAGAACAGAACAGGGTCTCAAATTTAGAAAACCAACTTATGCTTGCTTAAGGGGAAAGGTGAGTTGAGGTGCTGCATAAAATCAGAGATTGAAATGAGCACAGATAAAGTTCCTTAAGCCAAATATGGAATAGACAAGAGCTACTCCTTGCTCAACGAAATGGACTCAACACCGCATATTAAACGCCTAAGAATGTACCTGACTAGTAAGTATCTTAAAACCTATGGATTGCTATGTCTCCAAAAGAGAATCAAGCGTGTGTACAGGGGCATAAACGCAGCAGTGATAGGATTGGAGAGGTTTGGTGAGCAGATGAAGACCCTTTGAAGTCATATTGCATGGTACCCATTACACGGGTCTCAACTCTCAAGGTTTAAGGTATTCTTCCTTCAGCTAAAACATTCATGTGGAACCCAGAGTATGATCAACCGTGTGAACGGGAGACGTGTTCAAATATGTCTCAGTTTTCGTCCCCTGGTACTCAGGTGCAACATTCCAGACGCTTTACTAACACTCTCCCGACTTGGAGAGTCAGTCCCTTTAACCTCCTGTTTGGCCCAGTTTGCAATTTCTGCGGAAGATGAACAGGAATAGTGAGAACCAGTGAGAGACTAGCTGGAGGTGTCTGGACGGGCAAATTTAACTCTCATATCCCACCAGGAAGAGGAATTAACCAAAGGCTCAGCGTGCCGTGCCGGAACCAGATTAGGGCCTGAAGCCATCCTGCGGTGTTGCGGCCAGGTCACAAGAAAGCGAGTTGAAGAAAGGAGCTCAGGGGCATTGTAATTCACAAACCTGCAGAGTTATAAATGACAGCTATCGTCCAAAAATATACTGAAGTAAAGCTGCCAAGAGGACTTGAAAGTGGGGCAGAATTGCAGGAAACCGATTTCAGGAGGTAGACTGGAATTGCATTGAAAGCATAGGAGAAGAGGCAGAACGTCCACAATGATGCACTTGGCCAAAAAGGGCATATGCGTTTTTTCCTGAATATATTCAGGAAATAACGCATACGCCCTTTTTGGCCAACCAGGCAAGCTTGCAAAGGAAATCTGCACTACAATGAAGTCTCACTTCCCCCCGGTCAAAAGGGCCATCTGAAAAAAGTGTAAAATCCAGCAAGGCAGGACAGGCCATGGAGAACTGGGAGCCTCGTTATGCTGATGGGCGGGATGTAAATTGCCAACAGACACTCGGGAGAAGTGTATGGTGTTTCCTGAAACATCTAAAAACCAAAGCAACAGAGCCTAGGGCACTTCCACTTATGGTCCTATAGCTTAGGGAAATTAAAATCAAAAAGACACAGCCACCCCAACGTTTGGGACGCCTCTGTTTACAAGAACTTCGTTTACCGTACAACTTCAATATCACAGAAAGTGAAAAATGGATAAAGAACTTGTGGTACTTACGTACAATGCAGTATCACTCAGCAATGAAATCTATGTCATCAGGCCCGTAGCAGCATAATGAGTGGATTCAGGTACGATGATTCTAACTGAAATAAGTCACACAGAAAAAGAAACATCATAAGATATCACTAATACACGGAATGTAAACTTGGCTACACAGGAACTGAATTCCAAAACAGAACAGGGTCTCAAATTTAGAAAACCAACTTATGCTTGCTTAAGGGGAAAGGTGAGTTGGGGTGCTGCATAAAACCAGAGATTGAAATGAGCACAGATAACGTTCTATAAGGCAAATATGGAATAGACAAGAGCTACTCCTTGCTCAACGAAATGGACTCAACACCGCATATTCAACGCCTAGGAATATACCTGCCTAGTAAGAATTATAAAAGCAATGGATTTATATATCTCTGTAAGAGAATCAAGAGTGTGTACAGTGGCATTAAAGCAGTGAAAATCAGCTAAATACCATATTAAAAATAAATTTCTTAAACAAAACACAATGACAGTGAAATAGAGAGCAATACTTAAGTAATTCATTCAAGCCTTCTGATGCAACCTGCATTTACCAAATCTACACCCAGAGCTGGGTGACACATAAGGCTGGACACTTGGGGCTCATAAGATTGGTGAGGTTCGGTGAGCAAATGCAGACCCTTTGAAGTCATATTGCATGGTACCCATTTCATGGGTCTCAACTCTCCAGGTTTAAGGGATTCTTCCTTCAGCTAGAACATGCATGTGGAACCCAGAGTATGATCCACCGTGTGATCGAGAAACGTGTTCAAATGTGTCTCACTTTTCGTTCCCTGGTACTCGGGTGCAACATTCCAGACGCTTTACTAACACTCTCCCGACTTGGAGAGTCAGTCCCTTTAACCTCCTGTTTGGCCCAGTTTGCAATTTCTGCGGAAGATGAACAGGAATAGGGAGAACCAATGAGAGACTAGCTGGAGGTGTCTGGACGGGCAAATTTAACTCTCATTTCCCACAGGGAAGAGGAATAAACCAAAGGCTCAGCATGCCGTGCCGGAACCAGATTAGGGCCTGAAGCAATCCTGCGGTGTTGTGGCCAGCTCAAAAGAAAGCGAGTTGAAGAAAGGAGCTCAGGGGCACTGTAATTCACAAACCTGCAGATTTATAAATGACAGCTATTGTCCGAAAATATACTGAAGTAAGGCTGCCAAGAGGACTTGAAAGCGGGGCAGAATTGCAGGAAACCGATTTCAGGAGGTAGACTGGAATTGCATTGAAAGCATAGGAAAAGAGGCAGAACGTCCACAATGATGCACTTGGCCAAAAAGGGCGTATGCGTTTTTTCCTGAATATATTCAGGAAAAAACGCATACGCCCTTTTTGGCCAACCAAGCAAGATTGCAAAGGAAATCTGCACTACAATGAAGTCTCACTTCCCCCCGGTCAAAAGGGCCATCTGAAAAAAGTGTAAAATCCAGAAAGGCAGGACAGGCCATGGAGAACTGGGAGCCTAGTTATGCTGATGGGCGGGATGTAAATTGCCAACAGAAACTCGGGAAAGTGTATGGTGTTTCCTGAAACATCTAAAAAACAAAGCAACAGAGCCTAGGGCACTTCCACTTATGGACCTATAGCTTAGGGAAATTAAAATCAAAAAGACACAGCCACCCCAAAATTTGGGACGCCTCTGTTTACAAGATCCTTGTTTACAGTACAAGTTCAACATCGCAGAAAGTGAAAAATGGATAAAGAAGTTGTATTTACTTACAAAGCAATATGACTCAGCAATGAAATCTATCTCATCAGGCCCTTAGCAGCACAATGAGTGGATTCAGGTATGATGATTCTAACTGAAATAAGTCACACAGAAAAAGAAATATCATAAGATATCAGTAATACACGGAATGTAAACTTGGCTACACAGAAACTGAATTACAGAACAGAACAGTGTCTCAAATTTAGAAAACCAACTTATGCTTGCTTAAGGGTAAAGGTGAGTTGGGGTGCTGCATAAAACCAGAGATTGAAATGAGCACAGATAAAGTTCCTTAAGCCAAATATGGAATAGACAAAAGCTACTCCTTGCTCAACGAAATGGACTCAACACCCCATATTAAACGCCTAAGAATGTACCTGACTTGTAAGTATCTTAAAACCTATGGATTGCTATGTCTCCAAAAGAGAATCAAGCATGTGTACAGGGGCATAAACGAAGCAGTGATAGGATTGGAGAGGTTCGATGAGCAAATGAAGACCCTTTGAAGTCATATTGCATGGTACCCATTCCACGGGTTTCAACTACCCAGGTTTAAGTTATTCTTCATTCAGCTAAAACATGCATGTGGAACCTAGAGTATGATCAACCATGTGATCGGGAGACGTGTTCAAATATGTCTCAGTTTTCGTACCCTGGTACTCGGGTGCAACATTCCAGATGCTTTACTAACACTCTCCCGACTTGGAGAGTCAGTCCCTTTAACCTCCTGTTTGGCCCACTTTGCAATTTCTGCGGAAGATGAACAGGAATAGGGAGAACCAATGAGAGACTAGCTGGAGGTGTCTGGACGGGCAAATTTAACTCTCATTTCCCACCAGGAAGAGGAATTAACCAAAGGCCCAGCGTGCCTTGGCGGAACCAGATTAGGGCCTGAAGCCATCCTGCGGTGTTGAGGCCAGCTCACAAGAAAGCGAGTTGAAGAAAGGAGCTCAGGGGCACTGTAATTCAGAAACCTGCAGAGTTATAAATGACAGCTATCGTCCAAAAATATACTGAAGTAAGGCTCCCAAGAGGACTTGAAAGCGGGGCAGAATTGCAGGAAACCGATTTCAGGAGGTAGACTGGAATTGCATTGAAAGCATAGGAAAAGAGGCAGAACGTCCACAATGATGCACTTGGCCAAAAAGGGCGTATGCGTTTTTTCCTGAATATATTCAGGAAAAAACGCATACGCCCTTTTAGGCCAACCAAGCAAGCTTGCAAAGGAAATCTGCACTACATGAAGTCTCACTTCCCCCCGGTCAAAAGGGCCATCTGAAAAAAGTGTAAAATCCAGAAAGGCAGGACAGGCCATGGAGAACTGGGAGCCTTGTTATGCTGATGGGCGGGATGTAAATTGCCAACAGACACTCGGGAGAAGTGTATGGTGTTTCCTGAAACATCTAAAAAACAAAGCAACAGAGCCTAGGGCACTTCCACTTATGGTCCTATAGCTTAGGGAAATTAAAATCAAAAAGACACAGCCACCCCAAAGTTTGGGACGCCTCTGTTTACAAGAACCTCGTTTACCGTACAAGTTCAATATCACAGAAAGTGAAAAATGGATAAAGAACTTGTGGTACTTACGTACAATGCAGTATCACTCAGCAATGAAATCTATGTCATCAGGCCCGTAGCAGCATAATGAGTGGATTCAGGTATGATGATTCTAACTGAAATAAGTCACACAGAAAAAGAAACATCATAAGATATCAGTAATACACGGAATGTAAACTTGGCTACACAGGAACTGAATTCCAAAACAGAACAGGGTCTCAAATTTAGAAAACCAACTTATGCTTGCTTAAGGGGAAAGGTGAGTTGGGGTGCTGCATAAAACCAGAGATTGAAATGAGCACAGATAAAGTTCCTTAAGCCAAATATGGAATAGACAAGAGCTACTCCTTGCTCAACGAAATGGACTCAACACCCCATATTCAACGCCTAAGAATGTACCTGACTAGTAAGTATCTTAAAACCTATGGATTGCTATGTCTCCAAAAGAGAATCAAGCGTGTTTACAGGGGCATAAACGCAGCAGTGATAGGATTGGAGAGGTTCGGTGAGCAAATGAAGACCCTTTGAAGTCATATTGCATGCTACCCATTCCACGGGTCTCAACTCTCCAGGTTTAAGGTATTCTTCCTTCAGCTAAATCATGCACGTGGAACCCAGAGTATGATCAACCGTGTGAACGGGAGACGTGTTCAAATATGTCTCAGTTTTCGTACCCTGGTACTCGGGTGCAACATTCCAGACGCTTTACTAACACTCTCCCGACATGGAGAGTCAGTCCCTTTAACCTCCTGTATGGCTCAGTTTGCAATATCTGCGGAAGATGAACAGGAATAGCGAGAACCAATGAGAGACTAGCTGGAGGTGTCTGAACGGGCAAATTTAACTCTCATTTCCCACCAGGAAGAGGAATTAACCAAAGGCTCAGCGTGCCGTGCCGGAACCAGATTAGGTCCTGAAGCCATCCTGCGGTATTGCGGCCATCTCACAAGAAAGCGAGTTGAAGAAAGGAGCTCAGGGGCACTGTAATTCACAAACCTGCAGAGTTATAAATGACAGCTATCGTCCAAAAATATACTGAAGTAAGGCTGCCAAGAGGACTTGAAAGCGGGGCAGAATTGCAGGAAACCGATTTCAGAAGGTAGACTGGAATTGCATTGAAAGCATAGGAAAAGAGGCAGAACGTCCACAATGATGCACTTGGCCAAAAAGGGCGTATGCGTTTTTTCCTGAATATATTCAGGAAAAAACGCATACGCCCTTTTTGGCCAACCAAGCAAGCTTGCAAAGAAAATCTGCACTACAATGAAGTCTCACTTCCCCCCGGTCAAAAGGGCCATCTGAAAAAAGTGTAAAATCCAGAAAGGCAGGACAGGCCATGGAGAACTGGGAGCCTTGTTATGCTGATGGGAGGGATGTAAATTGCCAACAGACACTCGGGAGAAGTGTATGGTGTTTCCTGAAACATCTACAAAACAAAGCAACAGAGCCTAGGGCACTTCCACTTATGGTCCTATAGCTTAGGGAAATTAAAATCAAAAAGACACAGCCACCCCAAAGTTTGGGACGCCTCTGTTTACAACATCCTTGTTTACAGTACATGTTCAACATCGCAGAAAGTGAAAAATGGATAAAGAAGTTGTGGTATTTACTTACAAACAATATCACTCAGCAATAAAATCTATGTCATCAGGAGCTTAGCAGCACAATGAGTGGATTCAGGTATGATGATTCTAACTGAAATAAGTCACACAGAAATAGAAACATCATAAGATATCACTAATACATGGAATGTAAACTTGGCTACACAGGAACTGAATTACAGAACAGAACAGGGTCTCAAATTTAGAAAACCAACTTATGCTTGCTTAAGGGGAAAGGTGAGTTGGGGTGCTGCATAAAACCAGAGATTGAAAGGAGCACAGATAAAGTTCCTTAAGCCAAATATGGAATAGACAAGAGCTACTCCTTGCTCAACGAAATGGACTCAACACCCCAAATTAAACGCCTAAGAATGTACCTGACTAGTAAGTATCTTAAAACCTATGGATTGCTATGTCTCCAAAAGAGAATCAAGCATGTGTACAGGGGCATAAACGCAGCAGTGATAGGATTGGAGCGGTTCGATGAGCAAATGAAGACCCTTTGAAGTCATATTGCATGGTACCCATTCCACGGGTTTCAACTACCCAGGTTTAAGTTATTCTTCATTCAGCTAAAACATGCATGTGGAACCTAGAGTATGATCAACCATGTGATCGGGAGCCGTGTTCAAATATGTCTTAGTTTTCGTACCCTGGTACTCGGGTGCAACATTCCAGATGCTTTACTAACACTCTCCCGACTTGGAGAGTCAGTCCCTTTAACCTCCTGTTTGGCCCACTTTGCAATTTCTGCGGAAGATGAACAGGAATAGGGAGAACCAATGAGAGACTAGCTGGAGGTGTCTGGACGGGCAAATTTAACTCTCATTTCCCACCAGGAAGAGGAATTAACCAAAGGCCCAGCGTGCCTTGCCGGAACCAGATTAGGGCCTGAAGCCATCCTGCGGTGTTGAGGCCAGCTCACAAGAAAGCGAGTTGAAGAAAGGAGCTCAGGGGCACTGTAATTCAGAAACCTGCAGAGTTATAAATGACAGCTATCGTCCAAAAATATACTGAAGTAAGGCTCCCAAGAGGACTTGAAAGCGGGGCAGAATTGCCGGAAACCGATTTCAGGAGGTAGACTGGAATTGCATTGAAAGCATAGGAAAAGAGGCAGAACGTCCACAATGATGCACTTGGCCAAAAAGGGCGTATGCGTTTTTTCCTGAATATATTCAGGAAAAAACGCATACGCCCTTTTAGGCCAACCAAGCAAGCTTGCAAAGGAAATCTGCACTACATGAAGTCTCACTTCCCCCCGGTCAAAAGGGCCATCTGAAAAAAGTGTAAAATCCAGAAAGGCAGGACAGGCCATGGAGAACTGGGAGCCTTGTTATGCTGATGGGCGGGATGGAAATTGCCAACAGACACTCGGGAGAAGTGTATGGTGTTTCCTAAAGCATCTAAGAAACAAAGCAACAGAGCCTAGGGCACTTCCACTTATGGTCCTATAGCTTAGAGAAATTAAAATCAAAAAGACACAGCCACCCCAAAGTTTGGGACGCCTCTGTTTACAAGAACCTCGTTTACCGTACAAGTTCAATATCACAGAAAGTGAAAAATGGATAAAGAACTTGTGGTACTTACGTACAATGCAGTATCACTCAGCAATGAAATCTATGTCATCAGGCCCGTAGCAGCATAATGAGTGGATTCAGGTATGATGATTCTAATTGAAATAAGTCACACAGAAAAAGAAACATCATAAGATATCAGTAATACACGGAATGTAAACTTGGCTACACAGGAACTGAATTCCAAAACAGAACAGGGTCTCAAATTTAGAAAACCAACTTATGCTTGCTTAAGGGGAAAGGTGAGTTGGGGTGCTGCATAAAACCAGAGATTGAAATGAGCACAGATAAAGTTCCTTAAGCCAAATATGGAATAGACAAGAGCTACTCCTTGCTCAACGAAATGGACTCAACACCCCATATTAAACGCCTAAGAATGTACCTGACTAGTAAGTATCTTAAAACCTATGGATTGCTATGTCTCCAAAAGAGAATCAAGCGTGTGTACAGGGGCATAAACACAGCAGTGATAGGATTGGAGAGATTCGGTGAGCAAATGAAGACCCTTTGAAGTCATATTGCATGCTACCCATTCCACGGGTCTCAACTCTCCAGGTTTAAGGTATTCTTCCTTCAGCTAAATCATGCACGTGGAACCCAGAGTATGATCAACCGTGTGAACGGGAGACGTGTTCAAATATGTCTCAGTTTTCGTACCCTGGTACTCGGGTGCAACATTCCAGACGCTTTACTAACACTCTCCCGACATGGAGAGTCAGTCCCTTTAACCTCCTGTATGGCTCAGTTTGCAATATCTGCGGAAGATGAACAGGAATAGCGAGAACCAATGAGAGACTAGCTGGAGGTGTCTGGACGGGCAAATTTAACTCTCATTTCCCACCAGGAAGAGGAATTAACCAAAGGCTCAGCGTGCCGTGCCGGAAGCAGATTAGGGCCTGAAGCCATCCTGCGGTGTTGCGGCCATCTCACAAGAAAGCGAGTTGAAGAAAGGAGCTCAGGGGCACTGTAATTCACAAACCTGCAGAGTTATAAATGACAGCTATCGTCCAAAAATATACTGAAGTAAGGCTGCCAAGAGGACTTGAAAGCGGGGCAGAATTGCAGGAAACCGATTTCAGGAGGTAGACTGGAATTGCATTGAAAGCATAGGAAAAGAGGCAGAACGTCCACAATGATGCACTTGGCCAAAAAGGGCGTATGCGTTTTTTCCTGAATATATTCAGGAAAAAACGCACACGCCCTTTTTGGCCAACCAAGCAAGCTTGCAAAGAAAATCTGCACTAAAATGAAGTCTCACTTCCCCCCGGTCAAAAGGGCCATCTGAAAAAAGTGTAAAATCCAGAAAGGCAGGACAGGCCATGGAGAACTGGGAGCCTTGTTATGCTGATGGGAGGGATGTAAATTGCCAACAGACACTCGGGAGAAGTGTATGGTGTTTCCTGAAACATCTACAAAACAAAGCAACAGAGCCTAGGGCACTTCCACTTATGGTCCTATAGCTTAGGGAAATTAAAATCAAAAAGAGACAGCCACCCCAAAGTTTGGGACGCCTCTGTTTACAAGATCCTTGTTTACAGTACATGTTCAACATCGCAGAAAGTGAAAAATGGATAAAGAATTTGTATTTACTTACAAAGCAATATCACTCAGCAATGAAATCTATGTCATCAGGCCCGTAGCAGCATAATGAGTGGATTCAGGTACGATGATTCTAACTGAAATAAGTCACACAGAAAAAGAAACATCATAAGATATCAGTAATACACGGAATGTAAACTTGGCTACACAGGAACTGAATTACAGAACAGAACAGGGTCTCAAATTTAGAAAACCATCTTATGCTTGCTTAAGGGGAAAGGTGAGTTGGGGTGCTGCATAAAACCAGAGATTGAAATGAGCACAGATAAAGTTCCTTAAGCCAAATATGGAATAGACAAGAGCTACTCCTTGCTCAACGAAATGGACTCAACACCCCATATTAAACGCCTAAGAATGTACCTGACTAGTAAGTATCTTAAAACCTATGGATTGCTATGTCTCCAAAAGAGAATCAAGCGTGTGTACAGGGGCATAAACGCAGCAGTGATAGGATTGGAGAGGTTCGGTGAGCAAATGAAGACCCTTTGAAGTCATATTGCATGGTACCCATTTCACGGGTTTCAACTACCCAGGTTTAAGGTATTCTTCCCTCAGCTAAAACATGCATGTGGAACCAAGAGTATGATCAACCATATGAACGGGAGACGTGTTCAAATATGTCTCAGTTTTCCTCCCCTGGTACTCGGGTGCAACATTCCAGACGCTTTACTAACACTCTCCCCACTTGGAGAGTCAGCGCCTTTAACCTCCTGTTTGGCCCAGTTTGCAATTTCTGCGGAAGATGAACAGGAATAGCGAGAACCAATGAGAGACTAGCTGGAGGTGTCTGGACGGGCAAATTTAACTCTCATTTCCCACCAGGAAGAGGAATTAATCAAAGGCTCAGCGTGCCGTGCCGGAACCAGATTAGGGCCTGAAGCCATCCTGCGGTGTTGCGGCCAGCTCACAAGAAAGCGAGTTGAAGAAAGGAGCTCAGGGGCACTGTAATTCTCAAACCTGCAGAGTTATAAATGACAGCTATCGTCCAAAAATATACTGAAGTAAGGCTGCCAAGAGGACTTGAAAGCGGGGCAGAATTGCAGGAAACCGATTTCAGGAGGTAGACTGGAATTGCATTGAAAGCATAGGAAAAGAGGCAGAACGTCCACAATGATGCACTTGGCCAAAAAGGGCGTATGCGTTTTTTCCTGAATATATTCAGGAGAAAACGCATACGCCCTTTTTGGCCAACCAAGCAAGCTTGCAAAGGAAATCTGCACTACAATGAAGTCTCACTTCCCCCCGGTCAAAAGGGCCATCTGAAAAAAGTGTAAAATCCAGAAAGGCAGGACAGGCCATGGAGAACTGGGAGCCTTGTTATGCTGATGGGCGGGATGTAAATTGCCAATAGCCACTCGGGAGAAGTGTATGGTGTTTCCTGAAACATCTAAAAAACAAAACAACAGAGCCTAGGGCACTTCCACTTATGGTCCTATAGCTTAGGGAAATTAAAATCAAAAAGACACAGCCACCCAGAAGTTTGGAACGGCTCTGTTTACAGGAACCTCGTTTACAGTACAAGTTCTACATCACAGAAAGTGAAAAATGGATAAAGAAGTTGTGGTATTTACTTAGAAAGCAATATCACTCAGCAATGAAATCTATGTCATCAGGCCCTTAGCAGCACAATGAGTGGATTCAGGTATGATGATTCTAACTGAAATAAGTCACACAGAAAAAGAAACATCATAAGATATCAGTAATACACGGAATGTAAACTTGGCTACACAGGAACTGAATTACAGAACAGAACAGGGTCTCAAATTTAGAAAACCAACTTATGCTTGCTTAAGGGGAAAGGTGAGTTGAGGTGCTGCATAAAACCAGGGATTGAAATGAGCACAGATAAAGTTCCTTAAGCCAAATATGGAATAGACAAGAGCTACTCCTTGCTCAACGAAATGGACTCAACACCGCATATTAAACGCCTAAGAATGTACCTGACTAGTAAGTATCTAAAAACCTATGGATTACTATGTCTGCGAAAGAGAATCAAGCATGTGTGCAGGGGCATAAACGCAGCAGTGATAGGATTGGAGTGGTTCGGTGAGCAAATGAAGACCCTTTGAGGTCGTATTGCATGGTACCCATTCCACGGGTTTCAAGTACCCAGGTTTAAGGTATTCTTCCTTCAGCTAAAACATGCATGTGGAACCCAGAGTATGATCAACCGTGTGAACGGGAGACGTGTTCAAATATGTCTCAGTTTTCCTCCCCTGGTACTCGGGTGCAACATTCCAGACGCTTTACTAACACTCTCCCCAGTTGGAGAGTCAGAGCCTTTAACCTCCTGTTTGGCCCAGTTTGCAATTTCTGCGGAAGATGAACAGGAATAGCGAGAACCAATGAGAGACTAGCTGGAGGTGTCTGGACGGGCAAATTTCACTCTCATTTCCCACCAGGAAGAGGAATTAACCAAAGGCTCAGCGTGCCGTGCCGGAACCAGATTAGGGCCTGAAGCCATCCTGCGGTGTTGCGGCCAGGTCACAAGAAAGCGAGTTGAAGAAAGGACCTCAGGGGCACTGTAATTCACAAACCTGCAGAGTTATAAATGACAGCTATCGTCCAAAAATATACTGAAGTAAGGCTGCCAAGAGGACTTGAAAGCGGGGCAGAATTGCAGGAAACCGATTTCAGGAGGTAGACTGGAATTGCATTGAAAGCATAGGAAAAGAGGCAGAACGTCCACAATGATGCACTTGGCCAAAAAGGCCGTATGCGTTTTTTCCTGAATATATTCAGGAAAAAACGCATACGCCCTTTTTGGCCAACCAAGCAAGCTTGCAAAGGAAATCTGCACTACAATGAAGTCTCACTTCCCCCCGGTCAAAAGGGCCATCTGAAAAAAGTGTAAAATCCAGAAAGGCAGGACAGGCCATGGAGAACTGGGAGCCTTGTTATGTTGATGGGCGGGATGTAAATTGCCAACAGACACTCGGGAGAAGTGTATGGTGTTTCCTGATGCATCTAAGAAACAAAGCAACAGAGCCTAGGGCACTTCCACTTATGGTCCTATAGCTTAGGGAAATTAAAATCAAAAAGACACAGCCACCCCAAAGTTTGGGACGCCTCTGTTTACAAGAACCTCATTTACCGTACAAGTTCAATATCACAGAAAGTGAAAAATGGATAAAGAAGTTATGGTATTTACTTACAAAGCAATATCACTCAGCAATGAAATCTATGTCATCAGGCCCTTAGCAGCACAATGAGTGGATTTAGGTACGATGATTCTAACTGAAATAAGTCACGCAGAAAATGAAACATCATAAGATATCACTAATACACGGAATGTAAACTTGGCTACACAGGAACTGAATTACAGAACAGAACAGGGTCTCAAATTTAGAAAACCAACTTATGCTTGCTTAAGGGGAAAGGTGAGTTGGGGTGCTGCATAAAACCAGAGATTGAAATGAGCACAGATAAAGTTCCTTAAGCCAAATATGGAATAGACAAGAGCTACTCCTTGCTCAACGAAATGGACTCAACACCCCATATTAAACGCCTAAGAATGTACCTGACTAGTAAGTATCTTAAAACCTATGGATTCCTATGTCTCCAAAAGAGAATCAAGCGTGTGTACAGAGGCATAAATGCAGCAGTGGTAGGACTGGAGAGGTTCGGTGAGCAAATGAAGACCCTTTGAAGTCATATTGCATGGTACCCATTCCACGGGTCTCAACTCTCCAGGTTTAAGGTATTCTTCCTTCAGCTAAAACATGCATGTGGAACCTAGAGTATGATCAAACCATGTGAACGGGAGACGTGTTCAAATATGTCTCAGTTTTCGTCCCCTGGAACTCAGGTGCAACATTCCACACGCTTTACTAACACTCTCCCGACTTGGAGAGTCAGTCCCTTTAACCTCCTGTTTGGCCCAGTTTGCAATTTCTGCGGAAGATGAACAGGAATAGCGAGAACCAATGAGAGACTAGCTGGAGGTGTCTGGACGGGCAAATTTAACTCTCATTTCCCACCAGGAAGAGGAATTAACCAAAGGCTCAGCGTGCCGTGCCGGAACCAGATTAGGTCCTGAAGCCATCCTGCGGTATTGCGGCCATCTCACAAGAAAGCGAGTTGAAGAAAGGAGCTCAGGGGCACTGTAATTCACAAACCTGCAGAGTTATAAATGACAGCTATCGTCCAAAAATATACTGAAGTAAGGCTGCCAAGAGGACTTGAAAGTGGGGCAGAATTGCAGGAAACCGATTTCAGGAGGTAGACTGGAATTGCATTGAAAGCATAGGAAAAGAGGCAGAACGTCCACAATGATGCACTTGGCCAAAAAGGGCGTATGCGTTTTTTCCTGAATATATTCAGGAAATAACGCATACGCCCTTTTTGGCCAACCAGGCAAGCTTGCAAAGGAAATATGCACTACAATGAAGTCTCACTTCCCCCCGGTCAAAAGGGCCATCTGAAAAAAGTGTAAAATCCAGCAAGGCAGGACAGGCCATGGAGAACTGGGAGCCTCGTTATGCTGATGGGCGGGATGTAAATTGCCAACAGACACTCCGGAGAAGTGTATGGTGTTTCCTGAAACGTCTAAAAACCAAAGCAACAGAGCCTAGGGCACTTCCACTTATGGTCCTATAGCTTAGGGAAATTAAAATCAAAAAGACACAGCCACCCCAAAGTTTGGGACGCCTCTGTTTACAAGAACTTCGTTTACCGTACAACTTCAATATCACAGAAAGTGAAAAATGGATAAAGAACTTGTGGTACTTACGTACAATGCAGTATCACTCAGCAATGAAATCTATGTCATCAGGCCCGTAGCAGCATAATGAGTGGATTCAGGTACGATGATTCTAACTGAAATAAGTCACACAGAAAAAGAAACATCATAAGATATCACTAATACACGGAATGTAAACTTGGCTACACAGGAACTGAATTCCAAAACAGAACAGGGTCTCAAATTTAGAAAACCAACTTATGCTTGCTTAAGGGGAAAGGTGAGTTGGGGTGCTGCATAAAACCAGAGATTGAAATGAGCACAGATAACGTTCTATAAGGCAAATATGGAATAGACAAGAGCTACTCCTTGCTCAACGAAATGGACTCAACACCCCATATTCAATGCCTAGGAATATACCTGCCTAGTAAGAATCATAAAAGCAATGGATTTATATATCTCTGTAAGAGAATCAAGAGTGTGTACAGCGGCATTAAAGCAGTGAAAATCAGCTAAATCCCATATTAAAAATAAATTTCTTAAACAAAACACAATGACAGTGAAATAGAGAGCAATACTTAAGTAATTCATTGAAGGCTTCTGATGCAACCTGCATTTACCATATCTACACCCAGAGCTGGGTGACACATAAGGCTGGACACTTGGGGCTCATAAGATTGGTGAGGTTCGGTGAGCAAATGCAGACCCTTTGAAGTCATATTGCATGGTACCCATTCCATGGGTCTCAACTCTCCAGGTTTAAGGGATTCTTCCTTCAGCTAAAACATGCATGTGGAACCCAGAGTATGATCCACCGTGTGATCGAGAAACGTGTTCAAATGTGTCTCACTTTTCGTTCCCTGGTACTCG
The DNA here is from genome assembly GCF_964374135.1 of Grampus griseus. Classification (NCBI taxonomy): domain Eukaryota; kingdom Metazoa; phylum Chordata; class Mammalia; order Artiodactyla; family Delphinidae; genus Grampus; species Grampus griseus. Next base: position 278,117 of record NW_028133387.1, read on the forward strand.
GGTGCAACATTCCAGACGCTTTACTAACACTCTCCCGACTTGGAGAGTCAGTCCCTTTAACCTCCTGTTTGGCCCAGTTTGCAATTTCTGCGGAAGATGAACAGGAATAGGGAGAACCAATGAGAGACTAGCTGGAGGTGTCTGGACGGGCAAATTTAACTCTCATTTCCCACAGGGAAGAGGAATAAACCAAAGGCTCAGCATGCCGTGCCGGAACCAGATTAGGGCCTGAAGCAATCCTGCGGTATTGTGGCCAGCTCAAAAGAAAGCGAGTTGAAGAAAGGAGCTCAGGGGCATTGTAATTCACAAACCTGCAGATTTATAAATGACAGCTATTGTCCGAAAATATACTGAAGTAGGGCTGCCAAGAGGACTTGAATGCGGGGCAGAATTGCAGGAAATCGATTTCAGGAGGAATCGGAATTGGATTGCATTTAAAACACAGGAAAAGAGGAAGAACTTCGACAATGATGCACTTGGCCAAAAAGGGCGTATGTGTTTTTTCCTGAATATATTCAGGAAAAAACTCATACGCCCTTTTTGGCCAACCAAGCAAGCTTGCAAAGGAAATCTGCACTACAATGAAGTCTCACTTCCTCCCGGTCTAACGGGCCATCTGAAAAAAGTGTAAAATCCAGAAAGGCAGAACAGGCCATGGAGAACTGGGAGCCTTGTTATGCTGATGGGCGGGATGTAAATTACCAACAGCCGCTCTGTAGAAGTGTATGGTGTTTCCTGAAACATCTAAAAAACAAAGCAACAGAGCCTAGGGCACTTCCACTTATGGTCCTATAGTTTAGGGAAATTAAAATCAAAAAGACACAGCCACCCCAAAATTTGGGATGACTCTTTTTACAGGAATCTCTTCTGTGGCACAAGTTAAATATCCCAGAGAGCAAATAATGGATAAAGAAGTTGCGGTACTTATGTACAACAGAATACCATCAGCAATGAAATCTATGTCACCAGGCCCGTACCAGCATAATGAGTGGATTGAGGCACGATGATTCTAAGTGAAAGAAGTCACACAGAAAAAGAAACATCATAAGGTATCACTAATACACGGAATGTGAACTTGGCTACACATGAACTGAATTACAAAACAGAACAGGGTCTCAAATTTAGAAAACCAACTTATGCTTGCTTAAGGGGGAAGGTGAGTTGGGGTGCTGCATAAAAGCAGAGTTTGAAATTAGCACAGATACCGTTCCATAAGCCAAATATGTAATAGACAAGACCTACCCCTTGCTCAACGAAATGGATTCAACAATGAGGTATCACCTCACACCTGGTAGAATAGGCATCATAGAAAATCTACAAACAAAAAATGCTGGAAAGGGTGTGGAGAAAAGGAACCCTCTTCCACTATTGTTGGGAATATAAATTGATACAGTCATTATGGAGAACAATATGGAATTTCTTAAGAAACTAACAATAGAATTACCATATGATACAGCAATCCCAGTACTGGACATATACCCAGACAAAACCATAAATCAAAAAGAGTCATTCACCGCAATGTTCATTGCATCACTATTTACAATATCGAGGTAATGGAAGCAACCTAAATGCCCACAGACAGACGAATGCATAAAGCTGTGGTACATATATAAAATGGAATATTACTAAGCCATGAAAAGGAATGAAATTGGGTCATTTGTAGAGATGTCGATGGATCTAGAGACTGTCATACAGAGTGAAGTAAGTCAGAAAGAGAAAAACAAATCTTGTATATTCATGCATATATGTGGAACCTAGAAAAACTGTACAGATTAACCATTTTGCAAGGCATAAATAGAGCAAACGTATGGACAACAAGGGGGGAAAGCTGTTGGGGGGGTGGTGGTGGGAGGAGTTGAGAGACTGGGATTGGCATGTATACATTTATATGTATAAAATAGATAACCAATAAGAACCTGCTGTATAAAAATATAAAATAAAATTCAAAATTAAAAAGAAATAAAATTTAAAAAATAAAACAGAAAAAACAATTATTCCCTGCACATACATGTATTTATATGAATAAATTATTTCCATGCTTATATCTGTAAATACAAAAAAGAGGAATAAAATCTACCTTGAACCAAAAACGAAAAAGAGAAAAAAACACAGAACCCACCAGTTACACAGAGGAAAACCGTATCAGGGCACTTGCTCCAGTTGTAAACAATTCTGAAGTTGGTCAGTGGTGGGGAATCGTCTCCCATTCAGCCAGCAGCCCCCACGCAACAAGCGTCCTCATTGCAAAGCTGGGGCACCGTGCCGAGGCATCTGTGAGTAAACGTGAGCTGAGCCCCAGGCCAGTTGCTGCTGAACTATTCCCACCCGTCCCAGGTAAAACACCTGAATATATACAAGGACTTGAAAGCCTAGAGGAAGGGCCATAGAGCCACACGAGTGACAGCATGCCGGCCAACTTGGTGCCTGCAGGCCAGCCAGGATGGTCCTGGCCCTGGGTGCTCTTCTGGAAGATTTCCATTTCCCTGCCTGAGATACCCGTCCTGTCCCTGCCCCCACTGCTTTTTTCCTTCCTCACCTCTGCCCAGGGAGAAATTCCAGCAGCAGGTATGGGTGACACATCCTCTTCTTTAGCAGGTGGCAGCCTGGCAACTGCTGCAGAAAGTCCAGCAGAGCCCCACTCACACTGGGCCACCCACAAAGCCGTGGCCTCTCACTCCCTCTCACCAGCCCAGCCCCGAGACTGCTGACAGGGCAGAGAAAATGGTGTCAGGCATGGCTGCAGGGGCTCTTGCTGCCTGGAGTGGTATTTATATTGATCTCAACCCAGGCACACCTGGGGAGGGCTGGCCGGCACGGTAAGGCTGCCCAGGTCAGCCAATCATCACCCCTCAGGGGCTCACAGTTGCAGAAAATGGAACTTGCTGAACCGGCCAGGTCCAAGGAACAGGTGTGGGCTCCTGAGAGTCAGGATAGACAAGGGGCTGCAGCTTTGGCTTGTTTTCTAATCATTTTATCTGGCCCATGAGTGGGAGACAACTTCAAGAAAACCCTCTCCTAATGAGAGGAACCCAGGAGTCAGGGAGAGGAGGGGTGGGTGGTGGTTGGAGACAGAGGCCTGGTGCCCCGGGTGCAGGGGAAGTCTCTGGAAGACCAGGTGGAGGGAGGCCTCACGGAGTGATGCCCAGGGTCACAGACCTGTCGCAGCTGCTGTTTGTTAGTTCAAGTCCTGCTCTGAGGTGCTCTGTGTCAGCTCTGAGCGACAGGTGAGCTGGGGGTGCTCTGCAATGAGGGCTATGTGCACGGTTCCTGTGTGCCCAGCCCTGCCACGGTACCTGCAAGGGTAGCTCTGTATCCTGGGAGGGGCCTGACCACGAGAGCCCCGTGGGCTGGGGTGGGGGTGGGGTACCTGCCCAGATGAGCTCCATATTCTGGGATTGGTCTGACCACGAGAGCCCCATGGGCTGCTGGGGACCTGGTAAAGGATGTCAGGACAGTCAGTGAAGCCACCGAGGATATACCTCCAGTTGCTCCTAATTCCTACACCCTGCTGGTCATTCTACCAACCACCAGGACATGGTATTCTGTATTAGTCTTCAATGATGCCTTCTTTTGTATTCCATTAGTCCCAGAGTCACAAGAAATTTTGGCTTGTGAGTGGCAGGACTCAACATACAACTAAAACAATACTTCCGGGCCGTCTGGACCCAAGGGTGCAAAAATTCCCACACCGTCTTTGGGGAAAGCTTAGCTAAAGACCTAAAAGTTCTACCTCTGGAAAAGGAAACCCTCCTTCAATATGCAGACGACATTCTGATCGCCAGCCCTACTAAGGAGGCCTCTGAACTACCAAGCCAATAAAGGATAGAAGTTGTCCAAGAAAAAGCTCAAATATCACAGACTGCGGTGACCTGCCTGGGCTTCATTCTCACACAAGGTCAGAGAAGCCCATCCCAGGAAAGGGAAGAAACCATTTTCAGCCTTACCCCTTTCTAAAACTAGAAGACAGCTTAGGGGTTCCTGGGGAGGCCAGGGTTTGCTGCTTCTGGATCCCTAACTACAGTCTACTAGCTGGGCCTCTATATGAAACACTGAAAGGAAAAGATGATGATCCTTTTGAATAGAATCCAGAAGTGGCCTTTCAAGAATGGAAAGAGCAGTCAATTCAGACCCTTGCCCTGGAACTCCCTAATTTAGCTAAACCCTTTGACCTTTACATTCCCGGTGAAAGGTGAATCGCCATTGGAGAATTAGTGCAAAAACTGGGACCACTTGAAATGGAACAATGCAAGAATGCCATCCAGGTAGGATAAACTACGGTCACTAAGGGGCTTGGCCCACTGCCACATCTGGCCAAGATACTGGCGGTATCTAAAAACCTGGAAATCAGCAGCCCAAAAGGCCACCTCCCTCCTAAGGGAAAAGGACCCCACGTGGTGATCCTAACCACCAACCATGCCCTGAAGTTGCAGGGTTCGCTCCGTGGGCACACCGACCTCGAGTGAGGAGGCCCTCCAACTCCAACATCCAGAGAGATAACCGGGGGCAACAGGGCACCATGACGACTCGTGTGAACATCACTTGACCTGGAGTTTCTCTCATAAAACAACAAGAGTGTGTCCCAAAAGAGTAGACTACTGCTTGCAGGACTTACTGCACCCAGCGGGGAGCTAATAATCTTGGCGGGGGAACCGTATACCACACTGTCACCATAGAAAAGCCTACAGACACCGTGATGATGGTGGCCAATAAGACTGGCTGAACTCCTGTTTACTTCAAAAGGCTGTTGACTCAGTAGCCATCATGGTCCTTATCACCACTGACCCTGGACTGTCTGGGAGTTGAGCGGGCAGGGCTCTGACACCTGGTGCTGTTTGTACGTTAATTCAGGGGCCTAATTGAAGAAAGCGCAGACTACTGGTCAGAGCATCTAGGCTGGCAGAAACGGTCAGCCTAAGGTGGCCGAACAAATGTGGGGCGGGGTGAAACCGGCCCCCACAGCGTCTCTGCACATCTCTTTCCTGGACCCTTAAAGGTCATTAGAATCTATAACACTTCCAATGCTGGTGCTCAGGTGGACGAGCAGGGAGGCAGGGGTCCTGGGGACAATCAACGTCACCGGGAGGCTGCTGGGGAGAAGCTCTGACCCTCGCCCCAGGGTATGAGGGCTCCCAACTCAGCACTCAGCAGTTACAGAAGAAAGGTCTGCACCCTCAGCACTCCAAGAATGAGGAACGGGACAAAAGGCAGAGGAGGGGTTTGTCCCCAGCAAAGCCCATTAAAAATCCCTGGGAGATAAAAATAGAATCTGGGCAATAAAGTCAAGTCTAGCCTTTTTTATCCTTTGTGCTTTGTCTAATTTCACGTGCTCCTAGGGTCCCGCATGCAGAGGTTCCACACCCGGCACTTCAGACCAGATTTCCTAGTGCAGAATGGCTGGGTCGACACCTCAGCTCCTGGGGCCCAGTGCAGACTCCACGATATAGAGCCTGAGCTACAGCCAACCCGGCCCTCGAGAGCTCCGCCGCCTCCCTCCCTCCCACTGACTCTGACAGGATCTCTACACAGCAGCCCAGCCCACAGCCCACGGGGTAGTGCATGCTCTCACCTCTCCATTCTCTGATCAAAATATAAAGTTTCCTTTGCTTGTGAACCAAACTCAGTCTCGATCTGTTGGCCCCAATGACACTGGGCAGGGGGACACTTGTTGGGGTCCACTCTGGAGGATCAGTAACAGAAATTGAGACTATTGTAACCTCAATGAACAGATGTGTGAGCCAAACTGTAGTTAACATAGAACAGTGTATAAGGCTCGGGTAAAATAAGATGTTTCTAACACTTCCATTTGATATTTCCATCACTTTTTATAAGCAAGTTCAGTGAAAAGGTTTGTCTTATTTGTCAGGTCAATATTAGAGAAACGAAGTGATTTCTTTCCAAGGATGTACATCTAATAATCTTGGTTAAACCTTCAATCTTGTTTTAAATGCTTTTCCATTGAAAATGATACCTCTCTTTCAGCTCCCCCATTTCTGAGAAGTATAAAATCTTATAATTTATTATTACCAAAGGGGAAAGGTGGGAGGAGGGATAAATTAACAGTTTGGAATTAACACATACACACTGCTATGTATAAAATAGATCATCAACAAGGAACTACTGTATAGCACAGGGAACTACACTCAACATTTTGCAATAACCTATAAGGGGAAATAATCTGAAAAAGAATAGATATTTTTATTGACATCATCTATCAATGATAGTTAAAGTGTAGCCTAAGGGAAGCTGGTGGTGAGTGCTTCTGACCCTGAAGACTTCAATCATCTAAAGTTTGGACTCTGCCTACTTCCCAAGGCCCTTAATGAACATATGTGTAGCCGTAGCTTAAAAACTTCCCCAGTTTGGGTTTCGGGGAGACACTGATTTTGAAAAAGCCCTGGTGTTCTCCTTACATGAATGGGACTCTTCCTACTGCTAAAACATGTCTGTCACACCCAGAGGATGGTATACCGTCTGATCGGGAAGAGTTTGGAAAAGGCATCTCATCTCCTCATCTCCTGGTGCTCGGGTTCACCCCTCCAGCGTCTTTACTAACAGTCTCCCCACTTGGAGATGTCAGCACTGTCAACATCCTGTTGCGTACAGTTTGGAATTTGTCCAGAGGATGAAGCGGAAGGATGAGGAACAATGAGAGACAAGTCCTAGGTGTTCAGACAGGCACATGTCACTCTAATTTCCAATCAGGAAGACGAATTGACCAAAGGCTAGGGTTGCCCATGGAAACAGTATAGGACTTGAGGGAATCCCGCTGCTTTGTGGCCAGTTCCCATAAACACAAGTTGAACAATGGAACTCAGGGGCAGTAAAATTCACAAAACTGCAGAGTTGAAAATATCCATCACTGAAAAATGTCTTGAGGAAAGTCAGAGAAAAGGACTTGTAAGCAAGGGAGAATGGCAGGAAAGGGATTTGAGGAGGTAGAAAGGACTCGCCATTAAGCACAAGAAAAGGAGCTGAACATTGCCAACATTGCAGTTGGCCAAAAAGGGTGCATGCGTTTTTTTCTGTATATATTCAAGAAAAGGGCATACACTTTTTTAGCCAACCAAACAGGTGGGCACTGGAAGACAATACTACAAAAGATATCACTTCGCATCAGTCAGAAGAGCCATCCTCATAAAGCGTAAACAACAGAAATGCAGGACAGGGCAACGAGAAGAGGGAGCCCTGTGAGACTTATAGTGGAAATGTATATTGCCAACGGCCATTCTGGAAAACTGTATTGTGTTTACTAAAGCATCTAAAAAATGAGCTACAGAGCATAGGGCACTTGCACTCATGGGCGTATATCTTGGGAAAAACAAAAATCGAGAGGACACAGGCACCCCAATGTTTACCCCCTCTCTGTTTAAAAGATCCTCGACTAGGATATAACTTAAATGTCTCTGGAGGGAAAAAATGGATAGAGATGTGGTACTTAGGTAGAGTGGAATATTATTCAGCCTGGAAATCAATGAAATATGGCCAGTTGTAACAACTCCGGAGGAGTTACGTATGATCATTCTAAGTGACAGAATTCAAAAAGAAAAAGACACATATCATAAGATATCACTTAAAGGTGGAATCCAAAATGGCTACACATGAAATAAATTACAAAACAAAAACATAGTCAAATATGTAGAAAACACGCATAAGGCTGCTAAACGGGAAAGGTGGGGAGGGGTGAGGCATCATCCAGGAGGTTGAAATTAGCAAAGATACCATTCCAAATACCAAACTGATAATCAACAAGGCCTACACGGTAGCTAAAAGAACTGCACTCAGCACACTCAAGTCACCGGAAAAGAATATATACGACTGGTAAGAATCTGAAAAAGAATTTATTGATGACTCTCTGTACGTGAATCAAGTGGATGTACAGCAGCAAGAAACAGAGCTTTGAAAATCAGCTGTAACCAATATAGTAATAAATTGAAAAAAATAAACGACAGAGAGACAGAGAAAACCTCTTACAACTTTTCCTCAGGGACGGTGATGCAACATGGATTGAACACATCTAGACCCACAGCAGGATGAGACATAAGGCTGGAAACTGTTTGCGCTAAGAGAAATGTGAGGTTGGGTGAGGAAATGCACACCCTTTAAAGTAATACTACCTGGTACCCATTCAATGGGTCCCAAATCTGCAGGTTCAAGGGATCTTCCTACAGCTAAAACATGCATGGAAAACCCAGAGGACTGTACACCATGTGATCGGGAGATGTGTCTAAAATGCACCTCATTTATCCTCTCCTGGTGCTCCTGTTCACCATTCCAGCCACGTTACTTAGAATCTCCCCACTTGGAGAATCAGCACATTTAAACTTTTGTTTCACACATTTTGCAAATTGTGAGGAGGATGAACGGGAAGAGGGGGAACCAATGAGAGAATAGTTGTAGGGGTTTGGACGGGCACATATCACTCTAATTTCCCATTAAGAATAAGAATTAAAGAAAGGCTCAGCCTGCCTCGCCGGAGCCAAAATAGGGCCTGAAGCAATCCTGTGGGTTTGTGGCCAGCTCACAAAAGAGCAACTTAAAAAATGGAGCTCAGGGTCACTGCAATTCACAAACCTGCAGAGTTATAAATGAAAACTAACGTCCAAAAATATGTTGAGGTAAGGCAAAGAAGAGGATCTGAATGCAAGACAGAATTGCAAGAAACAGATTTCAAGAGATAGATTGGACTCGTCTTTAATGCACATGAAAAGCGGCAGAATTTCGACAATGATGCAGTTGGCCCAAAAGGGCGTATGCGTTTTTTCCTGATTATATCCAGGAAAAAACGCATACGCACTTTATGGGCAACGAAGCAAGCAAGCAATGCAAATGTGCACAACAAAGAAGTCTCACTTCCCACCGGTCAAAAGGGCCATCCTAAAAAATTGTAAAAACCAGAAATGCAGGACAGGCCATGGAGAACAGGGAGCCTTTATACGCTGATGGGCAGTGTGTGAACTGCCGAGAGCCACTCTGGAGAAGTGTATGGTGGTTCCTAAATCATCTAAAAAACAGAGCTACAGAGCATAGGACACTTCCAATCATGGGAGTATATCTAGGGAAGTCTAAAAATCAACAAGACACAAGCACACCACAGTTTAGGGCTACTCTGTTTACAAGAACCTCAACTTCAGTACACCTTAAATATCCCAGGAAAGAGAACAATGGATAAAGAAGATGTGGTACTTATGTACAATGGAATATCTCTTCACCATGAAATCAATGTAATAAGGCTAGTAGAAGGATAAAGAGTGGATTTAGGTCCGATAATACTACTTGAAATAAGTCAAACAGAAAAAGAAACATATCATAAGATATCACTTATAGAGGGAGGGTAAATATGGCTGCACAAGAAATGAATTACAGAACAGAACAGTGTCTCACATTTAGAAAACACACTTATGTCAGCTTAAGGGGAAAGGAGAGGTGGGGTGATGCATAAAACCAGAGTTTGAAATTAGCACAGATACCGTTCAATAAACCAAATAGGTATTAGACAAGATCTACACCTTGCTCAATGAACTGGCCTCAACACACCCTATACACCGCAGAGAAATATATCTGAGTAATAAGAATCTTAAAACCCATGTATTGATATATCTCCATAAGGGAATCAAGTGTGTGCAGAGCGGCACAAACACAGCAGTGAAAATGAGCTAAACCCCATTATAGAAATAAATTTTAAAAAGAAAACGCTGAAACAATGAAAGAGAAAAATTCTTACAAAATTCGCTCAGGGGCTGTGATGTAACCTGGATTGACCACATATAAACCCACAGCTGGATAAGACATAAGGCTGGACACTTGGGGCTGAGAGGATTGGTGAGCTTTGGTGAGCAACTGCCGAAAGTTTAATGCAATACTTCATGCTACTCAGTCCAAGGGTCCCAACACTCCAGGTTGAAGGGAATCTTCCTACAGCTAAACCATGCTTGGGAAACCCAGCGACTGGTATACCATATGATCGGGAAAGGTTTCTAAAACGCACCTCATTTTTCCTCTCCTGGGGCTCCGGATCGACATTCCAGCCGCTTTACTAACAACATCCCCACATGGAGTCAATGCCTTTAAGTTCTGGTATCGCACAGTCTGCAGTTAGTGCAGAGGATGAATGGGAATAGGGGGAACCAGTGAGAAACTAGCTGTAGCGGTTTCAATGGGCACATGTCACTCTAATGTCACATCAGTAAGAAGAATTAACCAAAGGCACAGCAAGGTGCCCCAGAAGAAAAATAGGGCTTCAAGGAATCCTGTGGTTATGGGGCAAGACCACAAAAATAAGAGCTGAAAAATGGAGCTAAGGGCCACTGCAATTCAAAAACCTGCAGAGTTATAAAGGCTAACTATATTCAAAAAATATATTGAGGTATATAGGCGCATACGCCCTTTTTGGCCAACCAAGCAAACCTGCAAAGGAAATCGGCACTACAATGAAGTCTCACTTCCCCCAGGTCAAAAGGGCCATCTGAAAAAAGTGTAAAATCCAGAAAGGCAGGACAGGCCATGGAGAACTGGGAGCCTTGTTATGCTGATGGGCGGGATGGAAATTGCCAACAGCCACTCGGGAGAAGTGTATGGTGTTTCCGGAAACATCTAAAAAACAAAGCAACAGAGCCTAGCGCACTTCCACTTATGGTCCTATAGCTTAGGGAAATTAAAATCAAAAAGACACAGCCACCCCAAAGTTTGGGACGGCTCTGTTTACAACAACCTCGTTTACAGTACAAGTTCAATATCACAGAAAGTGAAAAATGGATAAAGAAGTTTGGGTACTCAAGTACAATGCAATATCACTCAGCAATGAAATCTATGTCACCAGGCCCTTAGCAGCACAATGAGTGGATTCGGGTATGGTGATTCTAACTGAAATAAGTCACACAGAAAAAGAAACATCAATAAATATCACTAATACATGGAATGTAAACTTGGCTACAGAGGAACTGAATTACAAAACAGAACAGGGTCTCAAATTGAGAAAACCAACTTATGCTTGCTTAAGGGGAAAGGTGAGTTGGGGTGCTGCATAAAACCAGAGATTGAAATGAGCACAGATAAAGTTCCTTAAGCCAAATATGGAATAGACAAGAGCTACTCCTTGCTCAACGAAATCGACTCAACACCCCATATTAAACGCCTAAGAATGTACCTGACTAGTAAGTATCTTAAAACCTATGGATTGCTATGTCTCCGAAAGAGAATCAAGCGTGTGTACAGGGGCATAAACGCAGCAGTGATAGGATTGGAGAGGTTCGGTGAGCAAATGAAGACCCTTTGAAGTCATATTTCATGGTACCCATTCCAAGGGCCTCAACTCTCCAGGTTTAAGGTATTCTTCCTTCAGCTAAAACATGCATGTGGAACCTAGAGTATGATCAACCATGTGATCGGGAGACGTGTTCAAATATGTCTCAGTTTTCGTCCCCTGGTACTCGGGTGCAACATTCCCGATGCTTTACTAACACTCTCCACACTTGGAGAGTCAGCGCCTTTAACCTCCTGTTTGGCCCAGTTTGCAATTTCTGCGGAAGATGAACAGGAATAGGGAGAACCAATGAGAGACTAGCTGAAGGTGTCTGGACGGGCAAATTTAACTCTCATTTCCCACCAGGAAGAGGAATTAACCAAAGGCTCAGCGTGCCGTGCCGGAACCAGATTAGGGCATGAAGCCATCCTGCGGGGTTGCGGCCAGCTCAAAAGAAAGCAAGTTGAAGAAAGGAGCTCAGGGGCACTGTAATTCACAAACCTGCAGAGTTATAAATGACAGCTATCGTCCAAAAATATACTGAAGTAAGGCTGCCAAGAGGACTTGAAAGCGGGGCAGAATTGCAGGAAACCGATTTCAGGAGGTAGACTGGAATTGCATTGAAAGCATAGGAAAAGAGGCAGAACGTCCACAATGATGCACTTGGCCAAAAAGGGCGTATGCGTTTTTTCCTGAATATATTCAGGAAAAAACGCATACGCCCTTTTTGGCCAACCAAGCAAGCTTGCAAAGGAAATCTGCACTACAATGAAGTCTCACTTCCCCCCGGTCAAAAGGGCCATCTGAAAAAAGTGTAAAATCCAGAAAGGCAGGACAGGCCATGGAGAACTGGGAGCCTTGTTATGCTGATGGGCGGGATGTAAATTGCCAACAGACACTCGGGAGAAGTGTATGGTGTTTCCTGAAACATCTAAAAACCAAAGCAACAGAGCCTAAGGCACTTCCACTTATGGTCCTATAGCTTAGGGAAATTAAAATCAAAAAGACACAGCCACCAAAAGTTTGGGACGCCTCTGTTTACAAGAACCTCGTTTACAGTACAAGTTCAACATCGCAGAAAGTGAAAAATGGATAAAGAAGTTGTGGTATTTACTTACAAAGCAATATCACTCAGCAATGAAATCTATGTCATCAGACCCGTAGCAGCACAATGAGTGGATTCAGGTATGATAATTCTAACTGAAATAAGTCACACAGAAAAAGAAACATCATAAGATATCAGTAATACACGGAATGTAAACTTGGCTACACAGGAACTGAATTACAGAACAGAACAGGGTCTCAAATTTAGAAAACCAACTTATGCTTGCTTAAGGGGAAAGGTGAGTTGAGGTGCTGCATAAAATCAGAGATTGAAATGAGCACAGATAAAGTTCCTTAAGCCAAATATGGAATAGACAAGAGCTACTCCTTGCTCAACGAAATGGACTCAACACCGCATATTAAACGCCTAAGAATGTACCTGACTAGTAAGTATCTTAAAACCTATGGATTGCTATGTCTCCAAAAGAGAATCAAGCATGTGTACAGGGGCATAAACGCAGCAGTGATAGGATTGGAGAGGTTTGGTGAGCAGATGAAGACCCTTTGAAGTCATATTGCATGGTACCCATTACACGGGTCTCAACTCTCCAGGTTTAAGGTATTCTTCCTTCAGCTAAAACATTCATGTGGAACCCAGAGTATGATCAACCGTGTGAACGGGAGACGTGTTCAAATATGTCTCAGTTTTCGTCCCCTGGTACTCAGGTGCAACATTCCAGACGCTTTACTAACACTCTCCCGACTTGGAGAGTCAGTCCCTTTAACCTCCTGTTTGGCCCAGTTTGCAATTTCTGCGGAAGATGAACAGGAATAGTGAGAACCAATGAGAGACTAGCTGGAGGTGTCTGGACGGGCAAATTTAACTCTCATATCCCACCAGGAAGAGGAATTAACCAAAGGCTCAGCGTGCCGTGCCAGAACCAGATTAGGGCCTGAAGCCATCCTGCGGTGTTGCGGCCAGGTCACAAGAAAGCGAGTTGAAGAAAGGAGCTCAGGGGCATTGTAATTCACAAACCTGCAGAGTTATAAATGACAGCTATCATCCAAAAATATACTGAAGTAAAGCTGCCAAGAGGACTTGAAAGTGGGGCAGAATTGCAGGAAACCGATTTCAGGAGGTAGACTGGAATTGCATTGAAAGCATAGGAGAAGAGGCAGAACGTCCACAATGATGCACTTGGCCAAAAAGGGCATATGCGTTTTTTCCTGAATATATTCAGGAAATAACGCATACGCCCTTTTTGGCCAACCAGGCAAGCTTGCAAAGGAAATCTGCACTACAATGAAGTCTCACTTCCCCCCGGTCAAAAGGGCCATCTGAAAAAAGTGTAAAATCCAGCAAGGCAGGACAGGCCATGGAGAACTGGGAGCCTCGTTATGCTGATGGGCGGGATGTAAATTGCCAACAGACACTCGGGAGAAGTGTATGGTGTTTCCTGAAACATCTAAAAACCAAAGCAACAGAGCCTAGGGCACTTCCACTTATGGTCCTATAGCTTAGGGAAATTAAAATCAAAAAGACACAGCCACCCCAACGTTTGGGACGCCTCTGTTTACAAGAACTTCATTTACCGTACAACTTCAATATCACAGAAAGTGAAAAATGGATAAAGAACTTGTGGTACTTACGTACAATGCAGTATCACTCAGCAATGAAATCTATGTCATCAGGCCCGTAGCAGCATAATGAGTGGATTCAGGTACGATGATTCTAACTGAAATAAGTCACACAGAAAAAGAAACATCATAAGATATCACTAATACACGGAATGTAAACTTGGCTACACAGGAACTGAATTCCAAAACAGAACAGGGTCTCAAATTTAGAAAACCAACTTATGCTTGCTTAAGGGGAAAGGTGAGTTGGGGTGCTGCATAAAACCAGAGATTGAAATGAGCACAGATAACGTTCTATAAGGCAAATATGGAATAGACAAGAGCTACTCCTTGCTCAACGAAATGGACTCAACACCCCATATTCAACGCCTAGGAATATACCTGCCTAGTAAGAATTATAAAAGCAATGGATTTATATATCTCTGTAAGAGAATCAAGAGTGTGTACAGTGGCATTAAAGCAGTGAAAATCAGCTAAATCCCATATTAAAAATAAATTTCTTAAACAAAACACAATGACAGTGAAATAGAGAGCAATACTTAAGTAATTCATTCAAGGCTTCTGATGCAACCTGCATTTACCAAATCTACACCCAGAGCTGGGTGACACATAAGGCTGGACACTTGGGGCTCATAAGATTGGTGAGGTTCGGTGAGCAAATGCAGACCCTTTGAAGTCATATTGCATGGTACCCATTCCATGGGTCTCAACTCTCCAGGTTTAAGGGATTCTTCCTTCAGCTAGAACATGCATGTGGAACCCAGAGTATGATCCACCGTGTGATCGAGAAACGTGTTCAAATGTGTCTCACTTTTCGTTCCCTGGTACTCGGGTGCAACATTCCAGACGCTTTACTAACACTCTCCCGACTTGGAGAGTCAGTCCCTTTAACCTCCTGTTTGGCCCAGTTTGCAATTTCTGCGGAAGATGAACAGGAATAGGGAGAACCAATGAGAGACTAGCTGGAGGTGTCTGGACGGGCAAATTTAACTCTCATTTCCCACAGGGAAGAGGAATAAACCAAAGGCTCAGCATGCCGTGCCGGAACCAGATTAGGGCCTGAAGCAATCCTGCGGTGTTGTGGCCAGCTCAAAAGAAAGCGAGTTGAAGAAAGGAGCTCAGGGGCACTGTAATTCACAAACCTGCAGATTTATAAATGACAGCTATTGTCCGAAAATATACTGAAGTAAGGCTGCCAAGAGGACTTGAAAGCGGGGCAGAATTGCAGGAAACCGATTTCAGGAGGTAGACTGGAATTGCATTGAAAGCATAGGAAAAGAGGCAGAACGTCCACAATGATGCACTTGGCCAAAAAGGGCGTATGCGTTTTTTCCTGAATATATTCAGGAAAAAACGCATACGCCCTTTTTGGCCAACCAAGCAAGCTTGCAAAGGAAATCTGCACTACAATGAAGTCTCACTTCCCCCCGGTCAAAAGGGCCATCTGAAAAAAGTGTAAAATCCAGAAAGGCAGGACAGGCCATGGAGAACTGGGAGCCTAGTTATGCTGATGGGCGGGATGTAAATTGCCAACAGAAACTCGGGAAAGTGTATGGTGTTTCCTGAAACATCTAAAAAACAAAGCAACAGAGCCTAGGGCACTTCCACTTATGGACCTATAGCTTAGGGAAATTAAAATCAAAAAGACACAGCCACCCCAAAATTTGGGACGCCTCTGTTTACAAGATCCTTGTTTACAGTACAAGTTCAACATCGCAGAAAGTGAAAAATGGATAAAGAAGTTGTATTTACTTACAAAGCAATATGACTCAGCAATGAAATCGATCTCATCAGGCCCTTAGCAGCACAATGAGTGGATTCAGGTATGATGATTCTAACTGAAATAAGTCACACAGAAAAAGAAATATCATAAGATATCAGTAATACACGGAATGTAAACTTGGCTACACAGGAACTGAATTACAGAACAGAACAGTGTCTCAAATTTAGAAAACCAACTTATGCTTGCTTAAGGGTAAAGGTGAGTTGGGGTGCTGCATAAAACCAGAGATTGAAATGAGCACAGATAAAGTTCCTTAAGCCAAATATGTAATAGACAAAAGCTACTCCTTGCTCAACGAAATGGACTCAACACCCCATATTAAACGCCTAAGAATGTACCTGACTTGTAAGTATCTTAAAACCTATGGATTGCTATGTCTCCAAAAGAGAATCAAGCATGTGTACAGGGGCATAAACGAAGCAGTGATAGGATTGGAGAGGTTCGATGAGCAAATGAAGACCCTTTGAAGTCATATTGCATGGTACCCATTCCACATGTTTCAACTACCCAGGTTTAAGTTATTCTTCATTCAGCTAAAACATGCATGTGGAACCTAGAGTATGATCAACCATGTGATCGGGAGACGTGTTCAAATATGTCTCAGTTTTCGTACCCTGGTACTCGGGTGCAACATTCCAGATGCTTTACTAACACTCTCCCGACTTGGAGAGTCAGTCCCTTTAACCTCCTGTTTGGCCCACTTTGCAATTTCTGCGGAAGATGAACAGGAATAGGGAGAACCAATGAGAGACTAGCTGGAGGTGTCTGGACGGGCAAATTTAACTCTCATTTCCCACCAGGAAGAGGAATTAACCAAAGGCCCAGCGTGCCTTGCCGGAACCAGATTAGGGCCTGAAGCCATCCTGCGGTGTTGAGGCCAGCTCACAAGAAAGCGAGTTGAACAAAGGAGCTCAGGGGCACTGTAATTCAGAAACCTGCAGAGTTATAAATGACAGCTATCGTCCAAAAATATACTGAAGTAAGGCTCCCAAGAGGACTTGAAAGCGGGGCAGAATTGCAGGAAACCGATTTCAGGAGGTAGACTGGAATTGCATTGAAAGCATAGGAAAAGAGGCAGAACGTCCACAATGATGCACTTGGCCAAAAAGGGCGTATGCGTTTTTTCCTGAATATATTCAGGAAAAAACGCATACGCCCTTTTTGGCCAACCAAGCAAGCTTGCAAAGGAAATCTACACTACAATGAAGTCTCACTTCCCCCCGGTCAAAAGGGCCATCTGAAAAAAGTGTAAAATCCAGAAAGGCAGGACAGGCCATGGAGAACTGGGAGCCTTGTTATGCTGATGGGCGGGATGGAAATTGCCAACAGACACTCGGGAGAAGTGTATGGTGTTTCCTGAAACATCTAAAAAACAAAGCAACAGAGCCTAGGGCACTTCCACTTATGGTCCTATAGCTTAGGGAAATTAAAATCAAAAAGACACAGCCACCCCAAAGTTTGGGACGCCTCTGTTTACAAGAACCTCGTTTACCGTACAAGTTCAATATCACAGAAAGTGAAAAATGGATAAAGAACTTGTGGTACTTACGTACAATGCAGTATCACTCAGCAATGAAATCTATGTCATCAGGCCCGTAGCAGCATAATGAGTGGATTCAGGTATGATGATTCTAACTGAAATAAGTCACACAGAAAAAGAAACATCATAAGATATCAGTAATACACGGAATGTAAACTTGGCTACACAGGAACTGAATTCCAAAACAGAACAGGGTCTCAAATTTAGAAAACCAACTTATGCTTGCTTAAGGGGAAAGGTGAGTTGGGGTGCTGCATAAAACCAGAGATTGAAATGAGCACAGATAAAGTTCCTTAAGCCAAATATGGAATAGACAAGAGCTACTCCTTGCTCAACGAAATGGACTCAACACCCCATATTCAACGCCTAAGAATGTACCTGACTAGTAAGTATCTTAAAACCTATGGATTGCTATGTCTCCAAAAGAGAATCAAGCGTGTTTACAGGGGCATAAACGCAGCAGTGATAGGATTGGAGAGGTTCGGTGAGCAAATGAAGACCCTTTGAAGTCATATTGCATGCTACCCATTCCACGGGTCTCAACTCTCCAGGTTTAAGGTATTCTTCCTTCAGCTAAATCATGCACGTGGAACCCAGAGTATGATCAACCGTGTGAACGGGAGACGTGTTCAAATATGTCTCAGTTTTCGTACCCTGGTACTCGGGTGCAACATTCCAGACGCTTTACTAACACTCTCCCGACATGGAGAGTCAGTCCCTTTAACCTCCTGTATGGCTCAGTTTGCAATATCTGCGGAAGATGAACAGGAATAGCGAGAACCAATGAGAGACTAGCTGGAGGTGTCTGGACGGGCAAATTTAACTCTCATTTCCCACCAGGAAGAGGAATTAACCAAAGGCTCAGCGTGCCGTGCCGGAACCAGATTAGGTCCTGAAGCCATCCTGCGGTATTGCGGCCATCTCACAAGAAAGCGAGTTGAAGAAAGGAGCTCAGGGGCACTGTAATTCACAAACCTGCAGAGTTATAAATGACAGCTATCGTCCAAAAATATACTGAAGTAAGGCTGCCAAGAGGACTTGAAAGCGGGGCAGAATTGCAGGAAACCGATTTCAGAAGGTAGACTGGAATTGCATTGAAAGCATAGGAAAAGAGGCAGAACGTCCACAATGATGCACTTGGCCAAAAAGGGCGTATGCGTTTTTTCCTGAATATATTCAGGAAAAAACGCATACGACCTTTTTGGCCAACCAAGCAAGCTTGCAAAGAAAATCTGCACTACAATGAAGTCTCACTTCCCCCCGGTCAAAAGGGCCATCTGAAAAAAGTGTAAAATCCAGCAAGGCAGGACAGGCCATGGAGAACTGGGAGCCTCGTTATGCTGATGGGCGGGATGTAAATTGCCAACAGACACTCGGGAGAAGTGTATGGTGTTTCCTGAAACATCTAAAAACCAAAGCAACAGAGCCTAGGGCACTTCCACTTATGGTCCTATAGCTTAGGGAAATTAAAATCAAAAAGACACAGCCACCCCAAAGTTTGGGACGCCTCTGTTTACAAGAACTTCGTTTACCGTACAACTTCAATATCACAGAAAGTGAAAAATGGATAAAGAACTTGTGGTACTTACGTACAATGCAGTATCACTCAGCAATGAAATCTATGTCATCAGGCCCGTAGCAGCATAATGAGTGGATTCAGGTACGATGATTCTAACTGAAATAAGTCACACAGAAAAAGAAACATCATAAGATATCACTAATACACGGAATGTAAACTTGGCTACACAGGAACTGAATTCCAAAACAGAACAGGGTCTCAAATTTAGAAAACCAACTTATGCTTGCTTAAGGGGAAAGGTGAGTTGGGGTGCTGCATAAAACCAGAGATTGAAATGAGCACAGATAACGTTCTATAAGGCAAATATGGAATAGACAAGAGCTACTCCTTGCTCAACGAAATGGACTCAACACCCCATATTCAATGCCTAGGAATATACCTGCCTAGTAAGAATCATAAAAGCAATGGATTTATATATCTCTGTAAGAGAATCAAGAGTGTGTACAGCGGCATTAAAGCAGTGAAAATCAGCTAAATCCCATATTAAAAATAAATTTCTTAAACAAAACACAATGACAGTGAAATAGAGAGCAATACTTAAGTAATTCATTGAAGCCTTCTGATGCAACCTGCATTTACCATATCTACACCCAGAGCTGGGTGACACATAAGGCTGGACACTTGGGGCTCATAAGATTGGTGAGGTTCGGTGAGCAAATGCAGACCCTTTGAAGTCATATTGCATGGTACCCATTCCATGGGTCTCAACTCTCCAGGTTTAAGGGATTCTTCCTTCAGCTAAAACATGCATGTGGAACCCAGAGTATGATCCACCGTGTGATCGAGAAACGTGTTCAAATGTGTCTCACTTTTCGTTCCCTGGTACTCGGGTGCAACATTCCAGACGCTTTACTAACACTCTCCCGACTTGGAGAGTCAGTCCCTTTAACCTCCTGTTTGGCCCAGTTTGCAATTTCTGCGGAAGATGAACAGGAATAGGGAGAACCAATGAGAGACTAGCTGGAGGTGTCTGGACGGGCAAATTTAACTCTCATTTCCCACAGGGAAGAGGAATAAACCAAAGGCTCAGCATGCCGTGCCGGAACCAGATTAGGGCCTGAAGCAATCCTGCGGTGTTGTGGCCAGCTCAAAAGAAAGCGAGTTGAAGAAAGGAGCTCAGGGGCATTGTAATTCACAAACCTGCAGATTTATAAATGACAGCTATTGTCCGAAAATATACTGAAGTAGGGCTGCCAAGAGGACTTGAATGCGGGGCAGAATTGCAGGAAACCGATTTCAGGAGGAATCGGAATTGGATTGCATTTAAAACACAGGAAAAGAGGAAGAACGTCGACAATGATGCACTTGGCCAAAAAGGGCGTATGTGTTTTTTCCTGAATATATTCAGGAAAAAACTCATACGCCCTTTTTGGCCAACCAAGCAAGCTTGCAAAGGAAATCTGCACTACAATGAAGTCTCACTTCCCCCCGGTCTAACGGGCCATCTGAAAAAAGTGTAAAATCCAGAAAGGCAGAACAGGCCATGGAGAACTGGGAGCCTTGTTATGCTGATGGGCGGGATGTAAATTACCAACAGCCGCTCTGTAGAAGTGTATGGTGTTTCCTGAAACATCTAAAAAACAAAGCAACAGAGCCTAGGGCACTTCCACTTATGGTCCTATAGTTTAGGGAAATTAAAATCAAAAAGACACAGCCACCCCAAAATTTGGGATGACTCTTTTTACAGGAATCTCTTCTGTGGCACAAGTTAAATATCCCAGAGAGCAAATAATCGATAAAGAAGTTGCGGTACTTATGTACAACAGAATACCATCAGCAATGAAATCTATGTCACCAGGCCCATACCAGCATAATGAGTGGATTGAGGCACGATGATTCTAAGTGAAAGAAGTCACACAGAAAAAGAAACATCATAAGGTATCACTAATACACGGAATGTGAACTTGGCTACACATGAACTGAATTACAAAACAGAACAGGGTCTCAAATTTAGAAAACCAACTTATGCTTGCTTAAGGGGGAAGGTGAGTTGGGGTGCTGCATAAAAGCAGAGTTTGAAATTAGCACAGATACCGTTCCATAAGCCAAATATGTAATAGACAAGACCTACCCCTTGCTCAACGAAATGGATTCAACAATGAGGTATCACCTCACACCTGGTAGAATAGGCATCATAGAAAATCTACAAACAAAAAATGCTGGAAAGGGTGTGGAGAAAAGGAACCCTCTTCCACTATTGTTGGGAATATAAATTGATACAGTCATTATGGAGAACAATATGGAATTTCTTAAGAAACTAACAATAGAATTACCATATGATACAGCAATCCCAGTACTGGACATATACCCAGACAAAACCATAAATCAAAAAGAGTCATTCACCGCAATGTTCATTGCATCACTATTTACAATATCGAGGTAATGGAAGCAACCTAAATGCCCACAGACAGACGAATGCATAAAGCTGTGGTACATATATAAAATGGAATATTACTAAGCCATGAAAAGGAATGAAATTGGGTCATTTGTAGAGATGTCGATGGATCTAGAGACTGTCATACAGAGTGAAGTAAGTCAGAAAGAGAAAAACAAATCTTGTATATTCATGCATATATGTGGAACCTAGAAAAACTGTACAGATTAACCATTTTGCAAGGCATAAATAGAGCAAACGTATGGACAACAAGGGGGGAAAGCTGTTGGGGGGGTGGTGGTGGGAGGAGTTGAGAGACTGGGATTGGCATGTATACATTTATATGTATAAAATAGATAACCAATAAGAACCTGCTGTATAAAAATATAAAATAAAATTCAAAATTAAAAAGAAATAAAATTTAAAAAATAAAACAGAAAAAACAATTATTCCCTGCACATACATGTATTTATATGAATAAATTATTTCCATGCTTATATCTGTAAATACAAAAAAGAGGAATAAAATCTACCTTGAACCAAAAACGAAAAAGAGAAAAAAACACAGAACCCACCAGTTACACAGAGGAAAACCGTATCAGGGCACTTGCTCCAGTTGTAAACAATTCTGAAGTTGGTCAGTGGTGGGGAATCGTCTCCCATTCAGCCAGCAGCCCCCACGCAACAAGCGTCCTCATTGCAAAGCTGGGGCACCGTGCCGAGGCATCTGTGAGTAAACGTGAGCTGAGCCCCAGGCCAGTTGCTGCTGAACTATTCCCACCCGTCCCAGGTAAAACACCTGAATATATACAAGGACTTGAAAGCCTAGAGGAAGGGCCATAGAGCCACACGAGTGACAGCATGCCGGCCGACTTGGTGCCTGCAGGCCAGCCAGGATGGTCCTGGCCCTGGGTGCTCTTCTGGAAGATTTCCATTTCCCTGCCTGAGATACCCGTCCTGTCCCTGCCCCCACTGCTTTTTTCCTTCCTCACCTCTGCCCAGGGAGAAATTCCAGCAGCAGGTATGGGTGACACATCCTCTTCTTTAGCAGGTGGCAGCCTGGCAACTGCTGCAGAAAGTCCAGCAGAGCCCCACTCACACTGGGCCACCCACAAAGCCGTGGCCTCTCACTCCCTCTCACCAGCCCAGCCCCGAGACTGCTGACAGGGCAGAGAAAATGGTGTCAGGCATGGCTGCAGGGGCTCTTGCTGCCTGGAGTGGTATTTATATTGATCTCAACCCAGGCACACCTGGGGAGGGCTGGCCGGCACGGTAAGGCTGCCCAGGTCAGCCAATCATCACCCCTCAGGGGCTCACAGTTGCAGAAAATGGAACTTGCTGAACCGGCCAGGTCCAAGGAACAGGTGTGGGCTCCTGAGAGTCAGGATAGACAAGGGGCTGCAGCTTTGGCTTGTTTTCTAATCATTTTATCTGGCCCATGAGTGGGAGACAACTTCAAGAAAACCCTCTCCTAATGAGAGGAACCCAGGAGTCAGGGAGAGGAGGGGTGGGTGGTGGTTGGAGACAGAGGCCTGGTGCCCCGGGTGCAGTGGAAGTCTCTGGAAGACCAGGTGGAGGGAGGCCTCACGGAGTGATGCCCAGGGTCACAGACCTGTCGCAGCTGCTGTTTGTTAGTTCAAGTCCTGCTCTGAGGTGCTCTGTGTCAGCTCTGAGCGACAGGTGAGCTGGGGGTGCTCTGCAATGAGGGCTATGTGCACGGTTCCTGTGTGCCCAGCCCTGCCACGGTACCTGCAAGGGTAGCTCTGTATCCTGGGAGGGGCCTGACCACGAGAGCCCCGTGGGCTGGGGTGGGGGTGGGGTACCTGCCCAGATGAGCTCCATATTCTGGGATTGGTCTGACCACGAGAGCCCCATGGGCTGCTGGGGACCTGGTAAAGGATGTCAGGACAGTCAGTGAAGCCACCGAGGATATACCTCCAGTTGCTCCTAATTCCTACACCCTGCTGGTCATTCTACCAACCACCAGGACATGGTATTCTGTATTAGTCTTCAATGATGCCTTCTTTTGTATTCCATTAGTCCCAGAGTCACAAGAAATTTTGGCTTGTGAGTGGCAGGACTCAACATACAACTAAAACAATACTTCCGGGCCGTCTGGACCCAAGGGTGCAAAAATTCCCACACCGTCTTTGGGGAAAGCTTAGCTAAAGACCTAAAAGTTCTACCTCTGGAAAAGGAAACCCTCCTTCAATATGCAGACGACATTCTGATCGCCAGCCCTACTAAGGAGGCCTCTGAACTACCAAGCCAATAAAGGATAGAAGTTGTCCAAGAAAAAGCTCAAATATCACAGACTGCGGTGACCTGCCTGGGCTTCATTCTCACACAAGGTCAGAGAAGCCCATCCCAGGAAAGGGAAGAAACCATTTTCAGCCTTACCCCTTTCTAAAACTAGAAGACAGCTTAGGGGTTCCTGGGGAGGCCAGGGTTTGCTGCTTCTGGATCCCTAACTACAGTCTACTAGCTGGGCCTCTATATGAAACACTGAAAGGAAAAGATGATGATCCTTTTGAATAGAATCCAGAAGTGGCCTTTCAAGAATGGAAAGAGCAGTCAATTCAGACCCTTGCCCTGGAACTCCCTAATTTAGCTAAACCCTTTGACCTTTACATTCCCGGTGAAAGGTGAATCGCCATTGGAGAATTAGTGCAAAAACTGGGACCACTTGAAATGGAACAATGCAAGAATGCCATCCAGGTAGGATAAACTACGGTCACTAAGGGGCTTGGCCCACTGCCACATCTGGCCAAGATACTGGCGGTATCTAAAAACCTGGAAATCAGCAGCCCAAAAGGCCACCTCCCTCCTAAGGGAAAAGGACCCCACGTGGTGATCCTAACCACCAACCATGCCCTGAAGTTGCAGGGTTCGCTCCGTGGGCACACTGACCTCGAGTGAGGAGGCCCTCCAACTCCAACATCCAGAGAGATAACCGGGGGCAACAGGGCACCATGACGACTCGTGTGAACATCACTTGACCTGGAGTTTCTCTCATAAAACAACAAGAGTGTGTCCCAAAAGAGTAGACTACTGCTTGCAGGACTTACTGCACCCAGCGGGGAGCTAATAATCTTGGCAGGGGAACATTATACCACACTGTCACCATAGAAAAGCCTACAGACACCGTGATGATGGTGGCCAATAAGACCGGCTGAACTCCTGTTTACTTCAAAAGGCTGTTGACTCAGTAGCCATCATGGTCCTTATCACCACTGACCCTGGACTGTCTGGGAGTTGAGCGGGCAGGGCTCTGACACCTGGTGCTGTTTGTACGTTAATTCAGGGGCCTAATTGAAGAAAGCGCAGACTACTGGTCAGAGCATCTAGGCTGGCAGAAACGGTCAGCCTAAGGTGGCCGAACAAATGTGGGGCGGGGTGAAACCAGCCCCCACAGCGTCTCTGCACATCTCTTTCCTGGACCCTTAAAGGTCATTAGAATCTATAACACTTCCAATGCTGGTGCTCAGGTGGACGAGCAGGGAGGCAGGGGTCCTGGGGACAATCAACGTTACCGGGAGGCTGCTGGGGAGAAGCTCTGACCCTCGCCCCAGGGTATGAGGGCTCCCAACTCAGCACTCAGCAGTTACAGAAGAAAGGTCTGCACCCTCAGCACTCCAAGAATGAGGAACGGGACAAAAGGCAGAGGAGGGGTTTGTCCCCAGCAAAGCCCATTAAAAATCCCTGGGAGATAAAAATAGAATCTGGGCAATAAAGTCAAGTCTAGCCTTTTTTATCCTTTGTGCTTTGTCTAATTTCACGTGCTCCTAGGGTCCCGCATGCAGAGGTTCCACACCCGGCACTTCAGACCAGATTTCCTAGTGCAGAATGGCTGGGTCGACACCTCAGCTCCTGGGGCCCAGTGCAGACTCCACGATATAGAGCCTGAGCTACAGCCAACCCGGCCCTCGAGAGCTCCGCCGCCTCCCTCCCTCCCACTGACTCTGACAGGATCTCTACACAGCAGCCCAGCCCACAGCCCACGGGGTAGTGCATGCTCTCACCTCTCCATTCTCTGATCAAAATATAAAGTTTCCTTTGCTTGTGAACCAAACTCAGTCTCGATCTGTTGGCCCCAATGACACTGGGCAGGGGGACACTTGTTGGGGTCCACTCTGGAGGATCAGTAACAGAAATTGAGACTATTGTAACCTCAATGAACAGATGTGTGAGCCAAACTGTAGTTAACATAGAACAGTGTATAAGGCTCGGGTAAAATAAGATGTTTCTAACACTTCCATTTGATATTTCCATCACTTTTTATAAGCAAGTTCAGTGAAAAGGTTTGTCTTATTTGTCAGGTCAATATTAGAGAAACGAAGTGATTTCTTTCCAAGGATGTACATCTAATAATCTTGGTTAAACCTTCAATCTTGTTTTAAATGCTTTTCCATTGAAAATGATACCTCTCTTTCAGCTCCCCCATTTCTGAGAAGTATAAAATCTTATAATTTATTATTACCAAAGGGGAAAGGTGGGAGGAGGGATAAATTAACAGTTTGGAATTAACACATACACACTGCTATGTATAAAATAGATCATCAACAAGGAACTACTGTATAGCACAGGGAACTACACTCAACATTTTGCAATAACCTATAAGGGGAAATAATCTGAAAAAGAATAGATATTTTTATTGACATCATCTATCAATGATAGTTAAAGTGTAGCCTAAGGGAAGCTGGTGGTGAGTGCTTCTGACCCTGAAGACTTCAATCATCTAAAGTTTGGACTCTGCCTACTTCCCAAGGCCCTTAATGAACATGTGTGTAGCCGTAGCTTAAAAAATTCCCCAGTTTGGGTTTCGGGGAGACACTGATTTTGAAAAAGCCCTGGTGTTCTCCTTACATGAATGGGACTCTTCCTACTGCTAAAACATGTCTGTCACACCCAGAGGATGGTATACCGTCTGATCGGGAAGAGCTTGGAAAAGGCATCTCATCTCCTGGTGCTCTGGTTCACCCCTCCAGCGTCTTTACTAACAGTCTCCCCACTTGGAGATGTCAGCACTGTCAACATCCTGTTGCGTACAGTTTGGAATTTGTCCAGAGGATGAAGCGGAAGGATGAGGAACAATGAGAGACAAGTCCTAGGTGTTCAGACAGGCACATGTCACTCTAATTTCCAATCAGGAAGACGAATTGACCAAAGGCTAGGGTTGCCCATGGAAACAGTATAGGACTTGAGGAAATCCCGCTGCTTTGTGGCCAGTTCCCATAAACACAAGTTGAACAATGGAACTCAGGGGCAGTAAAATTCACAAAACTGCAGAGTTGAAAATATCCATCACTGAAAAATGTCTTGAGGAAAGTCAGAGAAAAGGACTTGTAAGCAAGGGAGAATGGCAGGAAAGGGATTTGAGGAGGTAGAAAGGACTCGCCATTAAGCACAAGAAAAGGAGCTGAACATTGCCAACATTGCAGTTGGCCAAAAAGGGTGCATGCGTTTTTTTCTGTATATATTCAAGAAAAGGGCATACACTTTTTTAGCCAACCAAACAGGTGGGCACTGGAAGACAATACTACAAAAGATATCACTTCGCATCAGTCAGAAGAGCCATCCTCATAAAGCGTAAACAACAGAAATGCAGGACAGGGTAACGAGAAGAGGGAGCCCTGTGAGACTTATAGTGGAAATGTATATTGCCAACGGCCATTCTGGAAAAGTGTATTGTGTTTACTAAAGCATCTAAAAAATGAGCTACAGAGCATAGGGCACTTGCACTCATGGGCGTATATCTTGGGAAAAACAAAAATCGAGAGGACACAGGCACCCCAATGTTTACCCCCTCTCTGTTTAAAAGATCCTCGACTAGGATATAACTTAAATGTCTCTGGAGGGAAAAAATGGATAGAGATGTGGTACTTAGGTAGAGTGGAATATTATTCAGCCTGGAAATCAATGAAATATGGCCAGTTGTAACAACTCCGGAGGAGTTACGTATGATCATTCTAAGTGACAGAATTCAAAAAGAAAAAGACACATATCATAAGATATCACTTAAAGGTGGAATCCAAAATGGCTACACATGAAATAAATTACAAAACAAAAACATAGTCAAATATGTAGAAAACACGCATAAGGCTGCTAAACGGGAAAGGTGGGGAGGGGTGAGGCATCATCCAGGAGGTTGAAATTAGCAAAGATACCATTCCAAATACCAAACTGATAATCAACAAGGCCTACACGGTAGCTAAAAGAACTGCACTCAGCACACTCAAGTCACCGGAAAAGAATATATACGACTGGTAAGAATCTGAAAAAGAATTTATTGATGACTCTCTGTACGTGAATCAAGTGGATGTACAGCAGCAAGAAACAGAGCTTTGAAAATCAGCTGTAACCAATATAGTAATAAATTGAAAAAAATAAACGACAGAGAGACAGAGAAAACCTCTTACAACTTTTCCTCAGGGACGGTGATGCAACATGGATTGAACACATCTAGACCCACAGCAGGATGAGACATAAGGCTGGAAACTGTTTGCGCTAAGAGAAATGTGAGGTTGGGTGAGGAAATGCACACCCTTTAAAGTAATACTACCTGGTACCCATTCAATGGGTCCCAAATCTGCAGGTTCAAGGGATCTTCCTACAGCTAAAACATGCATGGAAAACCCAGAGGACTGTACACCATGTGATCGGGAGATGTGTCTAAAATGCACCTCATTTATCCTCTCCTGGTGCTCCTGTTCACCATTCCAGCCACGTTACTTAGAATCTCCCCACTTGGAGAATCAGCACATTTAAACTTTTGTTTCACACATTTTGCAAATTGTGAGGAGGATGAACGGGAAGAGGGGGAACCAATGAGAGAATAGTTGTAGGGGTTTGGACGGGCACATATCACTCTAATTTCCCATTAAGAATAAGAATTAAAGAAAGGCTCAGCCTGCCTCGCCGGAGCCAAAATAGGGCCTGAAGCAATCCTGTGGGTTTGTGGCCAGCTCACAAAAGAGCAACTTAAAAAATGGAGCTCAGGGTCACTGCAATTCACAAACCTGCAGAGTTATAAATGAAAACTAACGTCCAAAAATATGTTGAGGTAAGGCAAAGAAGAGGATCTGAATGCAAGACAGAATTGCAAGAAACAGATTTCAAGAGATAGATTGGACTCGTCTTTAATGCACATGAAAAGCGGCAGAATTTCGACAATGATGCAGTTGGCCCAAAAGGGCGTATGCGTTTTTTCCTGATTATATCCAGGAAAAAACGCATACGCACTTTATGGGCAACGAAGCAAGCAAGCAATGCAAATGTGCACAACAAAGAAGTCTCACTTCCCACCGGTCAAAAGGGCCATCCTAAAAAATTGTAAAAACCAGAAATGCAGGACAGGCCATGGAGAACAGGGAGCCTTTATACGCTGATGGGCAGTGTGTGAACTGCCGAGAGCCACTCTGGAGAAGTGTATGGTGGTTCCTAAATCATCTAAAAAACAGAGCTACAGAGCATAGGACACTTCCAATCATGGGAGTATATCTAGGGAAGTCTAAAAATCAACAAGACACAAGCACACCACAGTTTAGGGCTACTCTGTTTACAAGAACCTCAACTTCAGTACACCTTAAATATCCCAGGAAAGAGAACAATGGATAAAGAAGATGTGGTACTTATGTACAATGGAATATCTCTTCACCATGAAATCAATGTAATAAGGCTAGTAGAAGGATAAAGAGTGGATTTACGTCCGATAATACTACTTGAAATAAGTCAAACAGAAAAAGAAACATATCATAAGATATCACTTATAGAGGGAGGGTAAATATGGCTGCACAAGAAATGAATTACAGAACAGAACAGTGTCTCACATTTAGAAAACACACTTATGTCAGCTTAAGGGGAAAGGAGAGGTGGGGTGATGCATAAAACCAGAGTTTGAAATTAGCACAGATACCGTTCAATAAACTAAATAGGTATTAGACAAGATCTACACCTTGCTCAATGAACTGGCCTCAACACACCCTATACACCGCAGAGAAATATATCTGAGTAATAAGAATCTTAAAACCCATGTATTGATATATCTCCATAAGGGAATCAAGTGTGTGCAGAGCGGCACAAACACAGCAGTGAAAATGAGCTAAACCCCATTATAGAAATAAATTTTAAAAAGAAAACGCTGAAACAATGAAAGAGAAAAATTCTTACAAAATTCGCTCAGGGGCTGTGATGTAACCTGGATTGACCACATATAAACCCACAGCTGGATAAGACATAAGGCTGGACACTTGGGGCTGAGAGGATTGGTGAGCTTTGGTGAGCAACTGCCGAAAGTTTAATGCAATACTTCATGCTACTCAGTCCAAGGGTCCCAACACTCCAGGTTGAAGGGAATCTTCCTACAGCTAAACCATGCTTGGGAAACCCAGCGACTGGTATACCATATGATCGGGAAAGGTTTCTAAAACGCACCTCATTTTTCCTCTCCTGGGGCTCCGGATCGACATTCCAGCCGCTTTACTAACAACATCCCCACATGGAGTCAATGCCTTTAAGTTCTGGTATCGCACAGTCTGCAGTTAGTGCAGAGGATGAATGGGAATAGGGGGAACCAGTGAGAAACTAGCTGTAGCGGTTTCAATGGGCACATGTCACTCTAATGTCACATCAGTAAGAAGAATTAACCAAAGGCACAGCAAGGTGCCCCAGAAGAAAAATAGGGCTTCAAGGAATCCTGTGGTTATGGGGCAAGACCACAAAAATAAGAGCTGAAAAATGGAGCTAAGGGCCACTGCAATTCAAAAACCTGCAGAGTTATAAAGGCTAACTATATTCAAAAAATATATTGAGGTAAGGCTATGAAGAGGCAATGAAAGCAAGGCAGAATCGCACGAAACCAATTTCAGGAGGTAGACTGGAATTGCATTGAAAACATATGAAGAGAGTCAGAACCTCGACAATGATGCACTTGGACAAAAAGGGCGTATGCGTTTTTTCCTGAATATATTCAGGAAAAAACGCATACGCCCTTTTTGGCCAACCAAGCAAACCTGCAAAGGAAATCGGCACTACAATGAAGTCTCACTTCCCCCAGGTCAAAAGGGCCATCTGAAAAAAGTGTAAAATCCAGAAAGGCAGGACAGGCCATGGAGAACTGGGAGCCTTGTTATGCTGATGGGCGGGATGTAAATTGCCAACAGACACTCGGGAGAAGTGTATGGTGTTTCCGGAAACATCTAAAAAACAAAGCAACAGAGCCTAGCGCACTTCCACTTATGGTCCTATAGCTTAGGGAAATTAAAATCAAAAAGACACAGCCACCCCAAAGTTTGGGACGGCTCTGTTTACAACAACCTCGTTTACAGTACAAGTTCAATATCACAGAAAGTGAAAAATGGATAAAGAAGTTTGGGTACTCAAGTACAATGCAATATCACTCAGCAATGAAATCTATGTCACCAGGCCCTTAGCAGCACAATGAGTGGATTCGGGTATGGTGATTCTAACTGAAATAAGTCACACAGAAAAAGAAACATCAATAAATATCACTAATACATGGAATGTAAACTTGGCTACAGAGGAACTGAATTACAAAACAGAACAGGGTCTCAAATTGAGAAAACCAACTTATGCTTGCTTAAGGGGAAAGGTGAGTTGGGGTGCTGCATAAAACCAGAGATTGAAATGAGCACAGATAAAGTTCCTTAAGCCAAATATGGAATAGACAAGAGCTACTCCTTTCTCAACGAAATCGACTCAACACCCCATATTAAACGCCTAAGAATGTACCTGACTAGTAAGTATCTTAAAACCTATGGATTGCTATGTCTCCGAAAGAGAATCAAGCGTGTGTACAGGGGCATAAACGCAGCAGTGATAGGATTGCAGAGGTTCGGTGAGCAAATGAAGACCCTTTGAAGTCATATTTCATGGTACCCATTCCAAGGGCCTCAACTCTCCAGGTTTAAGGTATTCTTCCTTCAGCTAAAACATGCATGTGGAACCTAGAGTATGATCAACCATGTGATCGGGAGACGTGTTCAAATATGTCTCAGTTTTCGTCCCCTGGTACTCGGGTGCAACATTCCCGATGCTTTACTAACACTCTCCACACTTGGAGAGTCAGCGCCTTTAACCTCCTGTTTGGCCCAGTTTGCAATTTCTGCGGAAGATGAACAGGAATAGGGAGAACCAATGAGAGACTAGCTGAAGGTGTCTGGACGGGCAAATTTAACTCTCATTTCCCACCAGGAAGAGGAATTAATCAAAGGCTCAGCGTGCCGTGCCGGAACCAGATTAGGGCCTGAAGCCATCCTGCGGTGTTGTGACCAGCTCAAAAGAAAGCGAGTTGAAGAAAGGAGCTCAGGGGCACTGTAATTCACAAACCTGCAGAGTTATAAATGACAGCTATTGTCCAAAAATATACTGAAGTAAGGCTGCCAAGAGGACTTGAAAGCGGGGCAGAATTGCAGGAAACCGATTTCAGGAGGTAGACTGGAATTGCATTGAAAGCATAGGAAAAGAGGCAGAACGTCCCCAATGATGCACTTGGCCAAAAAGGGCGTATGCGTTTTTTCCTGAATATATTCAGGAAAAAACGCATACGCCCTTTTTGGCCAACCAAGCAAGCTTGCAAAGGAAATCTGCACTACAATGAAGTCTCACTTCCCCCCGGTCAAAAGGGCCATCTGAAAAAAGTGTAAAATCCAGCAAGGCAGGACAGGCCATGGAGAACTGGGAGCCTCGTTATGCTGATGGGCGGGATGTAAATTGCCAACAGACACTCGGGAGAAGTGTATGGTGTTTCCTGAAACATCTAAAAAACAAAGCAACAGAGCCTAGGGCACTTCCACTTATGGTCCTATAGCTTAGGGAAATTAAAATCAAAAAGACACAGCCACCAAAAGTTTGGGACGCCTCTGTTTACAAGAACCTCGTTTACAGTACAAGTTCAACATCGCAGAAAGTGAAAAATGGATAAAGAAGTTGTGGTATTTACTTACAAAGCAATATCACTCAGCAATGAAATCTATGTCATCAGGCCCTTAGCAGCACAATGAGTGGATTCAGGTATGATGATTCTAACTGAAATAAGTCACACAGAAAAAGAAACATCATAAGATATCACTAATACACGGAATGTAAACTTGGCTACACAGGAACTGAATTCCAAAACAGAACAGGGTCTCAAATTTAGAAAACCAACTTATGCTTGCTTAAGGGGAAAGGTGAGTTGGGGTGCTGCATAAAACCAGAGATTGAAATGAGCACAGATAAAGTTCCTTAAGCCAAATATGGAATAGACAAGAGCTACTCCTTGCTCAACGAAATGGACTCAACACCGCATATTAAACGCCTAAGAATGTACCTGACTAGTAAGTATCTTAAAACCTATGGATTGCTATGTCTCCAAAAGAGAATCAAGCGTGTGTACAGGGGCATAAACGCAGCAGTGATAGGATTGGAGAGGTTTGGTGAGCAGATCAAGACCCTTTGAAGTCATATTGCATGGTACCCATTACACGGGTCTCAACTCTCCAGTTTTAAGGTATTCTTCCTTCAGCTAAAACATTCATGTGGAACCCAGAGTATGATCAACCGTGTGAACGGGAGACGTGTTCAAATATGTCTCAGTTTTCCTCCCCTGGTACTTGGGTGCAACATTCCAGACGCTTTACCAACACTCTCCCCACTTGGAGAGTCAGCGCCTTTAACCACCTGTTTGGCCCAGTTTGCAATTACTGCGGAAGATGAACAGGATAGGGAGAACCAATGAGAGACTAGCTGGGGGTGTCTGGACGGGCAAATTTAACTCTCATTTCCCACCAGGAAGAGGAAGTAACCAAAGGCTCAGCGTGCCGTGCCGGAACTAGATTAGGGCCTGAAGCCATCCTGCGGTGTTGTGACCAGCTCAAAAGAAAGCGAGTTGAAGAAAGGAGCTCAGGGGCACTGTAATTCACAAACCTGCAGAGTTATAAATGACAGCTATTGTCCAAAAATATACTGAAGTAAGGCTGCCAAGAGGACTTGAAAGCGGGGCAGAATTGCAGGAAACCGATTTCAGGAGGTAGACTGGAATTGCATTGAAAGCATAGGAAAAGAGGCAGAACGTCCACAATGATGCACTTGGCCAAAAAGGGCGTATGCGTTTTTTCCTGAATATATTCAGGAAAAAACGCATATGCCCTTTTTGGCCAACCAAGCAAGTTTGCAAAGGAAATCTGCACTACAATGAAGTCTCACTTCCCCCCGGTCAAAAGGGCCATCTGAAAGAAGTGTAAAATCCAGCAAGGCAGGACAGGCCATGGAGAACTGGGAGCCTCGTTATGCTGATGGGCGGGATGTAAATTGCCAACAGACACTCGGGAGAAGTGTATGGTGTTTCCTGAAACATCTAAAAAACAAAGCAACAGAGCCTAGGGCACTTCCACTTATGGTCCTATAGCTTAGGGAAATTAAAATCAAAAAGACACAGCCACCCCAAAGTTTGGAACGGTTCTGTTTACAAGAACCTCGTTTACAGTACAAGTTCAACATCGTAGAAAGTGAAAAATGGATAAAGAAGTTATGGTATTTACTTACAAAGCAATATCACTCAGCAATGAAATCTATGTCATCAGGCCCTTAGCAGCACAATGAGTGGATTTAGGTACGATGATTCTAACTGAAATAAGTCACACAGAAAAAGAAACATCATAATATATCAGTAATACACGGAATGTAAACTTGGCTACACAGGAACTGAATTACAGAACAGAACAGGGTCTCAAATTTAGAAAACCAACTTATGCTTGCTTAAGGGGAAAGGTGAGTTGGGGTGCTGCATAAAACCAGAGATTGAAATGAGCACAGATAAAGTTCCTTAAGCCAAATATGGAATAGACAAGAGCTACTCCTTGCTCAACGAAATGGACTCAACACCGCATATTAAACGCCTAAGAATGTACCTGACTAGTAAGTATCTTAAAACCTATGGATTGCTATGTCTCCAAAAGAGAATCAAGCGTGTGTACAGGGGCATAAACGCAGCAGTGATAGGATTGGAGAGGTTTGGTGAGCAGATCAAGACCCTTTGAAGTCATATTGCATGGTACCCATTACACGGGTCTCAACTCTCCAGTTTTAAGGTATTCTTCCTTCAGCTAAAACATTCATGTGGAACCCAGAGTATGATCAACCGTGTGAACGGGAGACGTGTTCAAATATGTCTCAGTTTTCCTCCCCTGGTACTGGGGTGCAACATTCCAGACGCTTTACCAACACTCTCCCCACTTGGAGAGTCAGCGCCTTTAACCACCTGTTTGGCCCAGTTTGCAATTACTGTGGAAGATGAACAGGAATAGGGAGAACCAATGAGAGACTAGCTGGGGGTGTCTGGACGGGCAAATTTAACTCTCATTTCCCACCAGGAAGAGGAACTAACCAAAGGCTCAGCGTGCCGTGCCGGAACTAGATTAGGGCCTGAAGCCATCCTGCGGTGTTGTGACCAGCTCAAAAGAAAGCGAGTTGAAGAAAGGAGCTCAGGGGCACTGTAATTCACAAACCTGCAGAGTTATAAATGACAGCTATTGTCCAAAAATATACTGAAGTAAGGCTGACAAGAGGACTTGAAAGCGGGGCAGAATTGCAGGAAACCGATTTCAGGAGGTAGACTGGAATTGCATTGAAAGCATAGGAAAAGAGGCAGAACGTCCACAATGATGCACTTGGCCAAAAAGGGCGTATGCGTTTTTTCCTGAATATATTCAGGAAAAAACGCATACGCCCTTTTTGGCCAACCAAGCAAGTTTGCAAAGGAAATCTGCACTACAATGAAGTCTCACTTCCCCCCGGTCAAAAGGGCCATCTGAAAGAAGTGTAAAATCCAGCAAGGCAGGACAGGCCATGGAGAACTGGGAGCCTCGTTATGCTGATGGGCGGGATGTAAATTGCCAACAGACACTCGGGAGAAGTGTATGGTGTTTCCTGAAACATCTAAAAACCAAAGCAACAGAGCCTAGGGCACTTCCACTTATGGTCCTATAGCTTAGGGAAATTAAAATCAAAAAGACACAGCCACCCCAAAGTTTGGAACGGTTCTGTTTACAAGAACCTCGTTTACAGTACAAGTTCAACATCGTAGAAAGTGAAAAATGGATAAAGAAGTTATGGTATTTACTTACAAAGCAATATCACTCAGCAATGAAATCTATGTCATCAGGCCCTTAGCAGCACAATGAGTGGATTTAGGTACGATGATTCTAACTGAAATAAGTCACACAGAAAAAGAAACATCATAAGATATCAGTAATACACGGAATGTAAACTTGGCTACACAGGAACTGAATTACAGAACAGAACAGGGTCTCAAATTTAGAAAACCAACTTATGCTTGCTTAAGGGGAAAGGTGAGTTGGGGTGCTGCATAAAACCAGAGATTGAAATGAGCACAGACAAAGTTCCTTAAGCCAAATATGGAATAGACAAGAGCTACTCCTTGCTCAACGAAAAGGACTCAACACCCCATATTAAACGCCTAAGAATGTACCTGACTAGTAAGTATCTTAAAACCTATGGATTGCTATGTCTCCAAAAGAGAATCAAGCATGTGTACAGGGGCATAAATGCAGCAGTGATAGGATTGGAGAGGTTCGGTGAGCAAATGAAGACCCTTTGAAGTCATATTGCATGGTACCCATTCCACGGGTTTCAACTACCCAGTTTTAAGGTATTCTTCCTTCAGCTAAAACATGCATGTGGAACCTAGAGTATGATCAAACCATGTGATCGGGAGACGTGTTCAAATATGTCTCAGTTTTCGTCCCCTGGTACTCAGGTGCAACATTCCAGACGCTTTACTAACACTCTCCCGACTTGGAGAGTCAGTCCCTTTAACCTCCTGTTTGGCCCAGTTTGCAATTTCTGCAGAAGATGAACAGGAATAGTGAGAACCAATGAGAGACTAGCTGGAGGTGTCTGGACGGGCAAATTTAACTCTCATATCCCACCAGGAAGAGGAATTAACCAAAGGCTCAGCGTGCTGTGCCGGAACCAGATTAGGGCCTGAAGCCATCCTGCGGTGTTGCGGCCATCTCACAAGAAAGCGAGTTGAAGAAAGGAGCTCAGGGGCATTGTAATTCACAAACCTGCAGAGTTATAAATGACAGCTATCGTCCAAAAATATACTGAAGTAAGGCTGCCAAGAGGACTTGAAAGTGGGGCAGAATTGCAGGAAACCGATTTCAGGAGGTAGACTGGAATTGCATTGAAAGCATAGGAAAAGAGGCAGAACGTCCACAATGATGCACTTGGCCAAAAAGGGCGTATGCGTTTTTTCCTGAATATATTCAGGAAATAACGCATACGCCCTTTTTGGCCAACCAGGCAAGCTTGCAAAGGAAATATGCACTACAATGAAGTCTCACTTCCCCCCGGTCAAAAGGGCCATCTGAAAAAAGTGTAAAATCCAGCAAGGCAGGACAGGCCATGGAGAACTGGGAGCCTCGTTATGCTGATGGGCGGGATGTAAATTGCCAACAGACACTCGGGAGAAGTGTATGGTGTTTCCTGAAACATCTAAAAACCAAAGCAACAGAGCCTAGGGCACTTCCACTTATGGTCCTATAGCTTAGGGAAATTAAAATCAAAAAGACACAGCCACCCCAAAGTTTGGGACGCCTCTGTTTACAAGAACTTCGTTTACCGTACAACTTCAATATCACAGAAAGTGAAAAATGGATAAAGAACTTGTGGTACTTACGTACAATGCAGTATCACTCAGCAATGAAATCTATGTCATCAGGCCCGTAGCAGCATAATGAGTGGATTCAGGTACGATGATTCTAACTGAAATAAGTCACACAGAAAAAGAAACATCATAAGATATCACTAATACACGGAATGTAAACTTGGCTACACAGGAACTGAATTCCAAAACAGAACAGGGTCTCAAATTTAGAAAACCAACTTATGCTTGCTTAAGGGGAAAGGTGAGTTGGGGTGCTGCATAAAACCAGAGATTGAAATGAGCACAGATAACGTTCTATAAGGCAAATATGGAATAGACAAGAGCTACTCCTTGCTCAACGAAATGGACTCAACACCCCATATTCAACGCCTAGGAATATACCTGCCTAGTAAGAATTATAAAAGCAATGGATTTATATATCTCTGTAAGAGAATCAAGAGTGTGTACAGTGGCATTAAAGCAGTGAAAATCAGCTAAATCCCATATTAAAAATAAATTTCTTAAACAAAACACAATGACAGTGAAATAGAGAGCAATACTTAAGTAATTCATTGAAGGCTTCTGATGCAACCTGCATTTACCATATCTACACCCAGAGCTGGGTGACACATAAGGCTGGACACTTGGGGCTCATAAGATTGGTGAGGTTCGGTGAGCAAATGCAGACCCTTTGAAGTCATATTGCATGGTACCCATTCCATGGGTCTCAACTCTCCAGGTTTAAGGGATTCTTCCTTCAGCTAAAACATGCATGTGGAACCCAGAGTATGATCCACCGTGTGATCGAGAAACGTGTTCAAATGTGTCTCACTTTTCGTTCCCTGGTACTCGGGTGCAACATTCCAGATGCTTTACTAACACTCTCCCGACTTGGAGAGTCAGTCCCTTTAACCTCCTGTTTGGCCCAGTTTGCAATTTCTGCGGAAGATGAACAGGAATAGGGAGAACCAATGAGAGACTAGCTGGAGGTGTCTGGACGGGCAAATTTAACTCTCATTTCCCACAGGGAAGAGGAATAAACCAAAGGCTCAGCATGCCGTGCCGGAACCAGATTAGGGCCTGAAGCAATCCTGCGGTGTTGTGGCCAGCTCAAAAGAAAGCGAGTTGAAGAAAGGAGCTCAGGGGCATTGTAATTCACAAACCTGCAGATTTATAAATGACAGCTATTGTCCGAAAATATACTGAAGTAGGGCTGCCAAGAGGACTTGAATGCGGGGCAGAATTGCAGGAAACCGATTTCAGGAGGAATCGGAATTGGATTGCATTTAAAACACAGGAAAAGAGGAAGAACGTCGACAATGATGCACTTGGCCAAAAAGGGCGTATGTGTTTTTTCCTGAATATATTCAGGAAAAAACTCATACGCCCTTTTTGGCCAACCAAGCAAGCTTGCAAAGGAAATCTGCACTACAATGAAGTCTCACTTCCCCCCGGTCTAACGGGCCATCTGAAAAAAGTGTAAAATCCAGAAAGGCAGAACAGGCCATGGAGAACTGGGAGCCTTGTTATGCTGATGGGCGGGATGTAAATTACCAACAGCCGCTCTGTAGAAGTGTATGGTGTTTCCTGAAACATCTAAAAAACAAAGCAACAGAGCCTAGGGCACTTCCACTTATGGTCCTATAGTTTAGGGAAATTAAAATCAAAAAGACACAGCCACCCCAAAATTTGGGATGACTCTTTTTACAGGAATCTCTTCTGTGGCACAAGTTAAATATCCCAGAGAGCAAATAATGGATAAAGAAGTTGCGGTACTTATGTACAACAGAATACCATCAGCAATGAAATCTATGTCACCAGGCCCGTACCAGCATAATGAGTGGATTGAGGCACGATGATTCTAAGTGAAAGAAGTCACACAGAAAAAGAAACATCATAAGGTATCACTAATACACGGAATGTGAACTTGGCTACACATGAACTGAATTACAAAACAGAACAGGGTCTCAAATTTAGAAAACCAACTTATGCTTGCTTAAGGGGGAAGGTGAGTTGGGGTGCTGCATAAAAGCAGAGTTTGAAATTAGCACAGATACCGTTCCATAAGCCAAATATGTAATAGACAAGACCTACCCCTTGCTCAACGAAATGGATTCAACAATGAGGTATCACCTCACACCTGGTAGAATAGGCATCATAGAAAATCTACAAACAAAAAATGCTGGAAAGGGTGTGGAGAAAAGGAACCCTCTTCCACTATTGTTGGGAATATAAATTGATACAGTCATTATGGAGAACAATATGGAATTTCTTAAGAAACTAACAATAGAATTACCATATGATACAGCAATCCCAGTACTGGACATATACCCAGACAAAACCATAAATCAAAAAGAGTCATTCACCGCAATGTTCATTGCATCACTATTTACAATATCGAGGTAATGGAAGCAACCTAAATGCCCACAGACAGACGAATGCATAAAGCTGTGGTACATATATAAAATGGAATATTACTAAGCCATGAAAAGGAATGAAATTGGGTCATTTGTAGAGATGTCGATGGATCTAGAGACTGTCATACAGAGTGAAGTAAGTCAGAAAGAGAAAAACAAATCTTGTATATTCATGCATATATGTGGAACCTAGAAAAACTGTACAGATTAACCATTTTGCAAGGCATAAATAGAGCAAACGTATGGACAACAAGGGGGGAAAGCTGTTGGGGGGGTGGTGGTGGGAGGAGTTGAGAAACTGGGATTGGCATGTATACATTTATATGTATAAAATAGATAACCAATAAGAACCTGCTGTATAAAAATATAAAATAAAATTCAAAATTAAAAAGAAATAAAATTTAAAAAATAAAACAGAAAAAACAATTATTCCCTGCACATACATGTATTTATATGAATAAATTATTTCCATGCTTATATCTGTAAATACAAAAAAGAGGAATAAAATCTACCTTGAACCAAAAACGAAAAAGAGAAAAAAACACAGAACCCACCAGTTACACAGAGGAAAACCGTATCAGGGCACTTGCTCCAGTTGTAAACAATTCTGAAGTTGGTCAGTGGTGGGGAATCGTCTCCCATTCAGCCAGCAGCCCCCACGCAACAAGCGTCCTCATTGCAAAGCTGGGGCACCGTGCCGAGGCATCTGTGAGTAAACGTGAGCTGAGCCCCAGGCCAGTTGCTGCTGAACTATTCCCACCCGTCCCAGGTAAAACACCTGAATATATACAAGGACTTGAAAGCCTAGAGGAAGGGCCATAGAGCCACACGAGTGACAGCATGCCGGCCGACTTGGTGCCTGCAGGCCAGCCAGGATGGTCCTGGCCCTGGGTGCTCTTCTGGAAGATTTCCATTTCCCTGCCTGAGATACCCGTCCTGTCCCTGCCCCCACTGCTTTTTTCCTTCCTCACCTCTGCCCAGGGAGAAATTCCAGCAGCAGGTATGGGTGACACATCCTCTTCTTTAGCAGGTGGCAGCCTGGCAACTGCTGCAGAAAGTCCAGCAGAGCCCCACTCACACTGGGCCACCCACAAAGCCGTGGCCTCTCACTCCCTCTCACCAGCCCAGCCCCGAGACTGCTGACAGGGCAGAGAAAATGGTGTCAGGCACGGCTTCAGGGGCTCTTGCTGCCTGGAGTGGTATTTATATTGATCTCAACCCAGGCACACCTGGGGAGGGCTGGCCGGCACGGTAAGGCTGCCCAGGTCAGCCAATCATCACCCCTCAGGGGCTCACAGTTGCAGAAAATGGAACTTGCTGAACCGGCCAGGTCCAAGGAACAGGTGTGGGCTCCTGAGAGTCAGGATAGACAAGGGGCTGCAGCTTTGGCTTGTTTTCTAATCATTTTATCTGGCCCATGAGTGGGAGACAACTTCAAGAAAACCCTCTCCTAATGAGAGGAACCCAGGAGTCAGGGAGAGGAGGGGTGGGTGGTGGTTGGAGACAGAGGCCTGGTGCCCCGGGTGCAGTGGAAGTCTCTGGAAGACCAGGTGGAGGGAGGCCTCACGGAGTGATGCCCAGGGTCACAGACCTGTCGCAGCTGCTGTTTGTTAGTTCAAGTCCTGCTCTGAGGTGCTCTGTGTCAGCTCTGAGCGACAGGTGAGCTGGGGGTGCTCTGCAATGAGGGCTATGTGCACGGTTCCTGTGTGCCCAGCCCTGCCACGGTACCTGCAAGGGTAGCTCTGTATCCTGGGAGGGGCCTGACCACGAGAGCCCCGTGGGCTGGGGTGGGGGTGGGGTACCTGCCCAGATGAGCTCCATATTCTGGGATTGGTCTGACCACGAGAGCCCCATGGGCTGCTGGGGACCTGGTAAAGGATGTCAGGACAGTCAGTGAAGCCACCGAGGATATACCTCCAGTTGCTCCTAATTCCTACACCCTGCTGGTCATTCTACCAACCACCAGGACATGGTATTCTGTATTAGTCTTCAATGATGCCTTCTTTTGTATTCCATTAGTCCCAGAGTCACAAGAAATTTTGGCTTGTGAGTGGCAGGACTCAACATACAACTAAAACAATACTTCCGGGCCGTCTGGACCCAAGGGTGCAAAAATTCCCACACCGTCTTTGGGGAAAGCTTAGCTAAAGACCTAAAAGTTCTACCTCTGGAAAAGGAAACCCTCCTTCAATATGCAGATGACATTCTGATCGCCAGCCCTACTAAGGAGGCCTCTGAACTACCAAGCCAATAAAGGATAGAAGTTGTCCAAGAAAAAGCTCAAATATCACAGACTGCGGTGACCTGCCTGGGCTTCATTCTCACACAAGGTCAGAGAAGCCCATCCCAGGAAAGGGAAGAAACCATTTTCAGGCTTACCCCTTTCTAAAACTAGAAGACAGCTTAGGGGTTCCTGGGGAGGCCAGGGTTTGCTGCTTCTGGATCCCTAACTACAGTCTACTAGCTGGGCCTCTATATGAAACACTGAAAGGAAAAGATGATGATCCTTTTGAATAGAATCCAGAAGTGGCCTTTCAAGAAT
The DNA here is from genome assembly GCF_964374135.1 of Grampus griseus. Lineage (NCBI taxonomy): Eukaryota > Metazoa > Chordata > Mammalia > Artiodactyla > Delphinidae > Grampus > Grampus griseus. The sequence goes on from NW_028133387.1 coordinate 319,939, forward strand.
GGAAAGAGCAGTCAATTCAGACCCTTGCCCTGGAACTCCCTAATTTAGCTAAACCCTTTGACCTTTACATTCCCGGTGAAAGGTTAATCGCCATTGGAGAATTAGTGCAAAAACTGGGACCACTTGAAATGGAACAATGCAAGAATGCCATCCAGGTAGGATAAACTACGGTCACTAAGGGGCTTGGCCCACTGCCACATCTGGCCAAGATACTGGCGGTATCTAAAAACCTGGAAATCAGCAGCCCAAAAGGCCACCTCCCTCCTAAGGGAAAAGGACCCCACGTGGTGATCCTAACCACCAACCATGCCCTGAAGTTGCAGGGTTCGCTCCGTGGGCACACCGACCTCGAGTGAGGAGGCCCTCCAACTCCAACATCCAGAGAGATAACCGGGGGCAACAGGGCACCATGACGACTCGTGTGAACATCACTTGACCTGGAGTTTCTCTCATAAAACAACAAGAGTGTGTCCCAAAAGAGTAGACTACTGCTTGCAGGACTTACTGCACCCAGCGGGGAGCTAATAATCTTGGCGGGGGAACCGTATACCACACTGTCACCATAGAAAAGCCTACAGACACCGTGATGATGGTGGCCAATAAGACTGGCTGAACTCCTGTTTACTTCAAAAGGCTGTTGACTCAGTAGCCATCATGGTCCTTATCACCACTGACCCTGGACTGTCTGGGAGTTGAGCGGGCAGGGCTCTGACACCTGGTGCTGTTTGTACGTTAATTCAGGGGCCTAATTGAAGAAAGCGCAGACTACTGGTCAGAGCATCTAGGCTGGCAGAAACGGTCAGCCTAAGGTGGCCGAACAAATGTGGGGCGGGGTGAAACCGGCCCCCACAGCGTCTCTGCACATCTCTTTCCTGGACCCTTAAAGGTCATTAGAATCTATAACACTTCCAATGCTGGTGCTCAGGTGGACGAGCAGGGAGGCAGGGGTCCTGGGGACAATCAACGTCACCGGGAGGCTGCTGGGGAGAAGCTCTGACCCTCGCCCCAGGGTATGAGGGCTCCCAACTCAGCACTCAGCTGTTACAGAAGAAAGGTCTGCACCCTCAGCACTCCAAGAATGAGGAACGGGACAAAAGGCAGAGGAGGGGTTTGTCCCCAGCAAAGCCCATTAAAAATCCCTGGGAGATAAAAATAGAATCTGGGCAATAAAGTCAAGTCTAGCCTTTTTTATCCTTTGTGCTTTGTCTAATTTCACGTGCTCCTAGGGTCCCGCATGCAGAGGTTCCACACCCGGCACTTCAGACCAGATTTCCTAGTGCAGAATGGCTGGGTCGACACCTCAGCTCCTGGGGCCCAGTGCAGACTCCACGATATAGAGCCTGAGCTACAGCCAACCCGTCCCTCGAGAGCTCCGCCGCCTCCCTCCCTCCCACTGACTCTGACAGGATCTCTACACAGCAGCCCAGCCCACAGCCCACGGGGTAGTGCATGCTCTCACCTCTCCATTCTCTGATCAAAATATAAAGTTTCCTTTGCTTGTGAACCAAACTCAGTCTCGATCTGTTGGCCCCAATGACACTGGGCAGGGGGACACTTGTTGGGGTCCACTCTGGAGGATCAGTAACAGAAATTGAGACTATTGTAACCTCAATGAACAGATGTGTGAGCCAAACTGTAGTTAACATAGAACAGTGTATAAGGCTCGGGTAAAATAAGATGTTTCTAACACTTCCATTTGATATTTCCATCACTTTTTATAAGCAAGTTCAGTGAAAAGGTTTGTCTTATTTGTCAGGTCAATATTAGAGAAACGAAGTGATTTCTTTCCAAGGATGTACATCTAATAATCTTGGTTAAACCTTCAATCTTGTTTTAAATGCTTTTCCATTGAAAATGATACCTCTCTTTCAGCTCCCCCATTTCTGAGAAGTATAAAATCTTATAATTTATTATTACCAAAGGGGAAAGGTGGGAGGAGGGATAAATTAACAGTTTGGAATTAACACATACACACTGCTATGTATAAAATAGATCATCAACAAGGAACTACTGTATAGCACAGGGAACTACACTCAACATTTTGCAATAACCTATAAGGGGAAATAATCTGAAAAAGAATAGATATTTTTATTGACATCATCTATCAATGATAGTTAAAGTGTAGCCTAAGGGAAGCTGGTGGTGAGTGCTTCTGACCCTGAAGACTTCAATCATCTAAAGTTTGGACTCTGCCTACTTCCCAAGGCCCTTAATGAACATGTGTGTAGCCGTAGCTTAAAAAATTCCCCAGTTTGGGTTTCGGGGAGACACTGATTTTGAAAAAGCCCTGGTGTTCTCCTTACATGAATGGGACTCTTCCTACTGCTAAAACATGTCTGTCACACCCAGAGGATGGTATACCGTCTGATCGGGAAGAGCTTGGAAAAGGCATCTCATCTCCTGGTGCTCTGGTTCACCCCTCCAGCGTCTTTACTAACAGTCTCCCCACTTGGAGATGTCAGCACTGTCAACATCCTGTTGCGTACAGTTTGGAATTTGTCCAGAGGATGAAGCGGAAGGATGAGGAACAATGAGAGACAAGTCCTAGGTGTTCAGACAGGCACATGTCACTCTAATTTCCAATCAGGAAGACGAATTGACCAAAGGCTAGGGTTGCCCATGGAAACAGTATAGGACTTGAGGAAATCCCGCTGCTTTGTGGCCAGTTCCCATAAACACAAGTTGAACAATGGAACTCAGGGGCAGTAAAATTCACAAAACTGCAGAGTTGAAAATATCCATCACTGAAAAATGTCTTGAGGAAAGTCAGAGAAAAGGACTTGTAAGCAAGGGAGAATGGCAGGAAAGGGATTTGAGGAGGTAGAAAGGACTCGCCATTAAGCACAAGAAAAGGAGCTGAACATTGCCAACATTGCAGTTGGCCAAAAAGGGTGCATGCGTTTTTTTCTGTATATATTCAAGAAAAGGGCATACACTTTTTTAGCCAACCAAACAGGTGGGCACTGGAAGACAATACTACAAAAGATATCACTTCGCATCAGTCAGAAGAGCCATCCTCATAAAGCGTAAACAACAGAAATGCAGGACAGGGCAACGAGAAGAGGGAGCCCTGTGAGACTTATAGTGGAAATGTATATTGCCAACGGCCATTCTGGAAAAGTGTATTGTGTTTACTAAAGCATCTAAAAAATGAGCTACAGAGCATAGGGCACTTGCACTCATGGGCGTATATCTTGGGAAAAACAAAAATCGAGAGGACACAGGCACCCCAATGTTTACCCCCTCTCTGTTTAAAAGATCCTCGACTAGGATATAACTTAAATGTCTCTGGAGGGAAAAAATGGATAGAGATGTGGTACTTAGGTAGAGTGGAATATTATTCAGCCTGGAAATCAATGAAATATGGCCAGTTGTAACAACTCCGGAGGAGTTACGTATGATCATTCTAAGTGACAGAATTCAAAAAGAAAAAGACACATATCATAAGATATCACTTAAAGGTGGAATCCAAAATGGCTACACATGAAATAAATTACAAAACAAAAACATAGTCAAATATGTAGAAAACACGCATAAGGCTGCTAAACGGGAAAGGTGGGGAGGGGTGAGGCATCATCCAGGAGGTTGAAATTAGCAAAGATACCATTCCAAATACCAAACTGATAATCAACAAGGCCTACACGGTAGCTAAAAGAACTGCACTCAGCACACTCAAGTCACCGGAAAAGAATATATACGACTGGTAAGAATCTGAAAAAGAATTTATTGATGACTCTCTGTACGTGAATCAAGTGGATGTACAGCAGCAAGAAACAGAGCTTTGAAAACCAGCTGTAACCAATATAGTAATAAATTGAAAAAAATAAACGACAGAGAGACAGAGAAAACCTCTTACAACTTTTCCTCAGGGACGGTGATGCAACATGGATTGAACACATCTAGACCCACAGCAGGATGAGACATAAGGCTGGAAACTGTTTGCGCTAAGAGAAATGTGAGGTTGGGTGAGGAAATGCACACCCTTTAAAGTAATACTACCTGGTACCCATTCAATGGGTCCCAAATCTGCAGGTTCAAGGGATCTTCCTACAGCTAAAACATGCATGGAAAACCCAGAGGACTGTACACCATGTGATCGGGAGATGTGTCTAAAATGCACCTCATTTATCCTCTCCTGGTGCTCCTGTTCACCATTCCAGCCACGTTACTTAGAATCTCCCCACTTGGAGAATCAGCACATTTAAACTTTTGTTTCACACATTTTGCAAATTGTGAGGAGGATGAACGGGAAGAGGGGGAACCAATGAGAGAATAGTTGTAGGGGTTTGGACGGGCACATATCACTCTAATTTCCCATTAAGAATAAGAATTAAAGAAAGGCTCAGCCTGCCTCGCCGGAGCCAAAATAGGGCCTGAAGCAATCCTGTGGGTTTGTGGCCAGCTCACAAAAGAGCAACTTAAAAAATGGAGCTCAGGGTCACTGCAATTCACAAACCTGCAGAGTTATAAATGAAAACTAACGTCCAAAAATATGTTGAGGTAAGGCAAAGAAGAGGATCTGAATGCAAGACAGAATTGCAAGAAACAGATTTCAAGAGATAGATTGGACTCATCTTTAATGCACATGAAAAGCGGCAGAATTTCGACAATGATGCAGTTGGCCCAAAAGGGCGTATGCGTTTTTTCCTGATTATATCCAGGAAAAAACGCATACGCACTTTATGGGCAACGAAGCAAGCAAGCAATGCAAATGTGCACAACAAAGAAGTCTCACTTCCCACCGGTCAAAAGGGCCATCCTAAAAAATTGTAAAAACCAGAAATGCAGGACAGGCCATGGAGAACAGGGAGCCTTTATACGCTGATGGGCAGTGTGTGAACTGCCGAGAGCCACTCTGGAGAAGTGTATGGTGGTTCCTAAATCATCTAAAAAACAGAGCTACAGAGCATAGGACACTTCCAATCATGGGAGTATATCTAGGGAAGTCTAAAAATCAACAAGACACAAGCACACCACAGTTTAGGGCTACTCTGTTTACAAGAACCTCAACTTCAGTACACCTTAAATATCCCAGGAAAGAGAACAATGGATAAAGAAGATGTGGTACTTATGTACAATGGAATATCTCTTCACCATGAAATCAATGTAATAAGGCTAGTAGAAGGATAAAGAGTGGATTTACGTCCGATAATACTACTTGAAATAAGTCAAACAGAAAAAGAAACATATCATAAGATATCACTTATAGAGGGAGGGTAAATATGGCTGCACAAGAAATGAATTACAGAACAGAACAGTGTCTCACATTTAGAAAACACACTTATGTCAGCTTAAGGGGAAAGGAGAGGTGGGGTGATGCATAAAACCAGAGTTTGAAATTAGCACAGATACCGTTCAATAAACTAAATAGGTATTAGACAAGATCTACACCTTGCTCAATGAACTGGCCTCAACACACCCTATACACCGCAGAGAAATATATCTGAGTAATAAGAATCTTAAAACCCATGTATTTATATATCTCCATAAGGGAATCAAGTGTGTGCAGAGCGGCACAAACACAGCAGTGAAAATGAGCTAAACCCCATTATAGAAATAAATTTTAAAAAGAAAACGCTGAAACAATGAAAGAGAAAAATTCTTACAAAATTCGCTCAGGGGCTGTGATGTAACCTGGATTGACCACATATAAACCCACAGCTGGATAAGACATAAGGCTGGACACTTGGGGCTGAGAGGATTGGTGAGCTTTGGTGAGCAACTGCCGAAAGTTTAATGCAATACTTCATGCTACTCAGTCCAAGGGTCCCAACACTCCAGGTTGAAGGGAATCTTCCTACAGCTAAACCATGCTTGGGAAACCCAGCGACTGGTATACCATATGATCGGGAAAGGTTTCTAAAACGCACCTCATTTTTCCTCTCCTTGGGCTCCGGATCGACATTCCAGCCGCTTTACTAACAACATCCCCACATGGAGTCAATGCCTTTAAGTTCTGGTATCGCACAGTCTGCAGTTAGTGCAGAGGATGAATGGGAATAGGGGGAACCAGTGAGAAACTAGCTGTAGCAGTTTCAATGGGCACATGTCACTCTAATGTCACATCAGTAAGAAGAATTAACCAAAGGCACAGCAAGGTGCCCCAGAAGAAAAATAGGGCTTCAAGGAATCCTGTGGTTATGGGGCAAGACCACAAAAATAAGAGCTGAAAAATGGAGCTAAGGGCCACTGCAATTCAAAAACCTGCAGAGTTATAAAGGCTAACTATATTCAAAAAATATATTGAGGTAAGGCTATGAAGAGGCAATGAAAGCAAGGCAGAATTGCAGGAAACCAATTTCAGGAGGTAGACTGGAATTGCATTGAAAACATATGAAGAGAGTCAGAACCTCGAAATGATGCACTTGGACAAAAAGGGCGTATGCGTTTTTTCCTGAATATATTCAGGAAAAAACGCATACGCCCTTTTTGGCCAACCAAGCAAACCTGCAAAGGAAATCGGCACTACAATGAAGTCTCACTTCCCCCAGGTCAAAAGGGCCATCTGAAAAAAGTGTAAAATCCAGAAAGGCAGGACAGGCCATGGAGAACTGGGAGCCTTGTTATGCTGATGGGCGGGATGTAAATTGCCAACAGACACTCGGGAGAAGTGTATGGTGTTTCCGGAAACATCTAAAAAACAAAGCAACAGAGCCTAGCGCACTTCCACTTATGGTCCTATAGCTTAGGGAAATTAAAATCAAAAAGACACAGCCACCCCAAAGTTTGGGACGGCTCTGTTTACAACAACCTCGTTTACAGTACAAGTTCAATATCACAGAAAGTGAAAAATGGATAAAGAAGTTTGGGTATTCAAGTACAATGCAATATCACTCAGCAATGAAATCTATGTCACCAGGCCCTTAGCAGCACAATGAGTGGATTCGGGTATGGTGATTCTAACTGAAATAAGTCACACAGAAAAAGAAACATCAATAAATATCACTAATACATGGAATGTAAACTTGGCTACAGAGGAACTGAATTACAAAACAGAACAGGGTCTCAAATTGAGAAAACCAACTTATGCTTGCTTAAGGGGAAAGGTGAGTTGGGGTGCTGCATAAAACCAGAGATTGAAATGAGCACAGATAAAGTTCCTTAAGCCAAATATGGAATAGACAAGAGCTACTCCTTGCTCAACGAAATCGACTCAACACCCCATATTAAACGCCTAAGAATGTACCTGACTAGTAAGTATCTTAAAACCTATGGATTGCTATGTCTCCGAAAGAGAATCAAGCATGTGTACAGGGGATTAAACGCAGCAGTGATAGGATTGCAGAGGTTCGGTGAGCAAATGAAGACCCTTTGAAGTCATATTTCATGGTACCCATTCCAAGGGCCTCAACTCTCCAGGTTTAAGGTATTCTTCCTTCAGCTAAAACATGCATGTGGAACCTAGAGTATGATCAACCATGTGATCGGGAGACGTGTTCAAATATGTCTCAGTTTTCGTCCCCTGGTACTCGGGTGCAACATTCCCGATGCTTTACTAACACTCTCCACACTTGGAGAGTCAGCGCCTTTAACCTCCTGTTTGGCCCAGTTTGCAATTTCTGCGGAAGATGAACAGGAATAGGGAGAACCAATGAGAGACTAGCTGAAGGTGTCTGGACGGGCAAATTTAACTCTCATTTCCCACCAGGAAGAGGAATTAACCAAAGGCTCAGCGTGCCGTGCCGGAACCAGATTAGGGCCTGAAGCCATCCTGCGGTGTTGTGACCAGCTCAAAAGAAAGCGAGTTGAAGAAAGGAGCTCAGGGGCACTGTAATTCACAAACCTGCAGAGTTATAAATGACAGCTATCGTCCAAAAATATACTGAAGTAAGGCTGCCAAGAGGACTTGAAAGTGGGGCAGAATTGCAGGAAACCGATTTCAGGAGGTAGACTGGAATTGCATTGAAAGCATAGGAAAAGAGGCAGAACGTCCCCAATGATGCACTTGGCCAAAAAGGGCGTATGCGTTTTTTCCTGAATATATTCAGGAAAAAACGCATACGCCCTTTTTGGCCAACCAAGCAAGCTTGCAAAGGAAATCTGCACTACAATGAAGTCTCACTTCCCCCCGGTCAAAAGGGCCATCTGAAAAAAGTGTAAAATCCAGCAAGGCAGGACAGGCCATGGAGAACTGGGAGCCTCGTTATGCTGATGGGCGGGATGTAAATTGCCAACAGACACTCGGGAGAAGTGTATGGTGTTTCCTGAAACATCTAAAAAACAAAGCAACAGAGCCTAGGGCACTTCCACTTATGGTCCTATAGCTTAGGGAAATTAAAATCAAAAAGACACAGCCACCAAAAGTTTGGGACGCCTCTGTTTACAAGAACCTCGTTTACAGTACAAGTTCAACATCGCAGAAAGTGAAAAATGGATAAAGAAGTTGTGGTATTTACTTACAAAGCAATATCACTCAGCAATGAAATCTATGTCATCAGGCCCGTAGCAGCACAATGAGTGGATTCAGGTATGATAATTCTAACTGAAATAAGTCACACAGAAAAAGAAACATCATAAGATATCACTAATACACGGAATGTAAACTTGGCTACACAGGAACTGAATTCCAAAACAGAACAGGGTCTCAAATTTAGAAAACCAACTTATGCTTGCTTAAGGGGAAAGGTGAGTTGGGGTGCTGCATAAAACCAGAGATTGAAATGAGCACAGATAAAGTTCCTTAAGCCAAATATGGAATAGACAAGAGCTACTCCTTGCTCAACGAAATGGACTCAACACCGCATATTAAACGCCTAAGAATGTACCTGACTAGTAAGTATCTTAAAACCTATGGATTGCTATGTCTCCAAAAGAGAATCAAGCGTGTGTACAGGGGCATAAACGCAGCAGTGATAGGATTGGAGAGGTTTGGTGAGCAGATCAAGACCCTTTGAAGTCATATTGCATGGTACCCATTACACGGGTCTCAACTCTCCAGTTTTAAGGTATTCTTCCTTCAGCTAAAACATTCATGTGGAACCCAGAGTATGATCAACCGTGTGAACGGGAGACGTGTTCAAATATGTCTCAGTTTTCCTCCCCTGGTACTTGGGTGCAACATTCCAGACGCTTTACCAACACTCTCCCCACTTGGAGAGTCAGCGCCTTTAACCACCTGTTTGGCCCAGTTTGCAATTACTGCGGAAGATGAACAGGAATAGGGAGAACCAATGAGAGACTAGCTGGGGGTGTCTGGACGGGCAAATTTAACTCTCATTTCCCACCAGGAAGAGGAACTAACCAAAGGCTCAGCGTGCCGTGCCGGAACCAGATTAGGGCCTGAAGCCATCCTGCGGTGTTGTGACCAGCTCAAAAGAAAGCGAGTTGAAGAAAGGAGCTCAGGGGCACTGTAATTCACAAACATGCAGAGTTATAAATGACAGCTATCGTCCAAAAATATACTGAAGTAAGGCTGCCAAGAGGACTTGAAAGCGGGGCAGAATTGCAGGAAACCGATTTCAGGAGGTAGACTGGAATTGCATTGAAAGCATAGGAAAAGAGGCAGAACGTCCACAATGATGCACTTGGCCAAAAAGGGCGTATGCGTTTTTTCCTGAATATATTCAGGAAAAAACGCATACGCCCTTTTTGGCCAACCAAGCAAGTTTGCAAAGGAAATCTGCACTACAATGAAGTCTCACTTCCCCCCGCTCAAAAGGGCCATCTGAAAGAAGTGTAAAATCCAGCAAGGCAGGACAGGCCATGGAGAACTGGGAGCCTCGTTATGCTGATGGGCGGGATGTAAATTGCCAACAGACACTCGGGAGAAGTGTATGGTGTTTCCTGAAACATCTAAAAAACAAAGCAACAGAGCCTAGGGCACTTCCACTTATCGTCCTATAGCTTAGGGAAATTAAAATCAAAAAGACACAGCCACCCCAAAGTTTGGAACGGCTCTGTTTACAAGAACCTCGTTTACAGTACAAGTTCAACATCGCAGAAAGTGAAAAATGGATAAAGAAGTTATGGTATTTACTTACAAAGCAATATCACTCAGCAATGAAATCTATGTCATCAGGCCCTTAGCAGCACAATGAGTGGATTTAGGTACGATGATTCTAACTGAAATAAGTCACACAGAAAAAGAAACATCATAAGATATCAGTAATACACGGAATGTAAACTTGGCTACACAGGAACTGAATTACAGAACAGAACAGGGTCTCAAATTTAGAAAACCAACTTATGCTTGCTTAAGGGGAAAGGTGAGTTGGGGTGCTGCATAAAACCAGAGATTGAAATGAGCACAGATAATGTTCCTTAAGCCAAATATGGAATAGACAAGAGCTACTCCTTGCTCAACGAAAAGGACTCAACACCCCATATTAAACGCCTAAGAATGTACCTGACTAGTAAGTATCTTAAAACCTATGGATTGCTATGTCTCCAAAAGAGAATCAAGCATGTCTACAGGGGCATAAACGCAGCAGTGATAGGATTGGAGAGGTTCGGTGAGCAAATGAAGACCCTTTGAAGTCATATTGCATGGTACCCATTCCACGGGTTTCAACTACCCAGTTTTAAGGTATTCTTCCTTCAGCTAAAACATGCATGTGGAACCTAGAGTATGATCAAACCATGTGATCGGGAGACGTGTTCAAATATGTCTCAGTTTTCGTCCCCTGGTACTCAGGTGCAACATTCCAGACGCTTTACTAACACTCTCCCGACTTGGAGAGTCAGTCCCTTTAACCTCCTGTTTGGCCCAGTTTGCAATTTCTGCAGAAGATGAACAGGAATAGTGAGAACCAATGAGAGACTAGCTGGAGGTGTCTGGACGGGCAAATTTAACTCTCATATCCCACCAGGAAGAGGAATTAACCAAAGGCTCAGCGTGCTGTGCCGGAACCAGATTAGGGCCTGAAGCCATCCTGCGGTGTTGCGGCCATCTCACAAGAAAGCGAGTTGAAGAAAGGAGCTCAGGGGCATTGTAATTCACAAACCTGCAGAGTTATAAATGACAGCTATCGTCCAAAAATATACTGAAGTAAGGCTGCCAAGAGGACTTGAAAGTGGGGCAGAATTGCAGGAAACCGATTTCAGGAGGTAGACTGGAATTGCATTGAAAGCATAGGAAAAGAGGCAGAACGTCCACAATGATGCACTTGGCCAAAAAGGGCGTATGCGTTTTTTCCTGAATATATTCAGGAAATAACGCATACGCCCTTTTTGGCCAACCAGGCAAGCTTGCAAAGGAAATATGCACTACAATGAAGTCTCACTTCCCCCCGGTCAAAAGGGCCATCTGAAAAAAGTGTAAAATCCAGCAAGGCAGGACAGGCCATGGAGAACTGGGAGCCTCGTTATGCTGATGGGCGGGATGTAAATTGCCAACAGACACTCGGGAGAAGTGTATGGTGTTTCCTGAAACATCTAAAAACCAAAGCAACAGAGCCTAGGGCACTTCCACTTATGGTCCTATAGCTTAGGGAAATTAAAATCAAAAAGACACAGCCACCCCAAAGTTTGGGACGCCTCTGTTTACAAGAACTTCGTTTACCGTACAACTTCAATATCACAGAAAGTGAAAAATGGATAAAGAACTTGTGGTACTTACGTACAATGCAGTATCACTCAGCAATGAAATCTATGTCATCAGGCCCGTAGCAGCATAATGAGTGGATTCAGGTACGATGATTCTAACTGAAATAAGTCACACAGAAAAAGAAACATCATAAGATATCACTAATACACGGAATGTAAACTTGGCTACACAGGAACTGAATTCCAAAACAGAACAGGGTCTCAAATTTAGAAAACCAACTTATGCTTGCTTAAGGGGAAAGGTGAGTTGGGGTGCTGCATAAAACCAGAGATTGAAATGAGCACAGATAACGTTCTATAAGGCAAATATGGAATAGACAAGAGCTACTCCTTGCTCAACGAAATGGACTCAACACCCCATATTCAACGCCTAGGAATATACCTGCCTAGTAAGAATTATAAAAGCAATGGATTTATATATCTCTGTAAGAGAATCAAGAGTGTGTACAGTGGCATTAAAGCAGTGAAAATCAGCTAAATCCCATATTAAAAATAAATTTCTTAAACAAAACACAATGACAGTGAAATAGAGAGCAATACTTAAGTAATTCATTGAAGGCTTCTGATGCAACCTGCATTTACCATATCTACACCCAGAGCTGGGTGACACATAAGGCTGGACACTTGGGGCTCATAAGATTGGTGAGGTTCGGTGAGCAAATGCAGACCCTTTGAAGTCATATTGCATGGTACCCATTCCATGGGTCTCAACTCTCCAGGTTTAAGGGATTCTTCCTTCAGCTAAAACATGCATGTGGAACCCAGAGTATGATCCACCGTGTGATCGAGAAACGTGTTCAAATGTGTCTCACTTTTCGTTCCCTGGTACTCGGGTGCAACATTCCAGACGCTTTACTAACACTCTCCCGACTTGGAGAGTCAGTCCCTTTAACCTCCTGTTTGGCCCAGTTTGCAATTTCTGCGGAAGATGAACAGGAATAGGGAGAACCAATGAGAGACTAGCTGGAGGTGTCTGGACGGGCAAATTTAACTCTCATTTCCCACAGGGAAGAGGAATAAACCAAAGGCTCAGCATGCCGTGCCGGAACCAGATTAGGGCCTGAAGCAATCCTGCGGTGTTGTGGCCAGCTCAAAAGAAAGCGAGTTGAAGAAAGGAGCTCAGGGGCATTGTAATTCACAAACCTGCAGATTTATAAATGACAGCTATTGTCCGAAAATATACTGAAGTAGGGCTGCCAAGAGGACTTGAATGCGGGGCAGAATTGCAGGAAACCGATTTCAGGAGGAATCGGAATTGGATTGCATTTAAAACACAGGAAAAGAGGAAGAACGTCGACAATGATGCACTTGGCCAAAAAGGGCGTATGTGTTTTTTCCTGAATATATTCAGGAAAAAACTCATACGCCCTTTTTGGCCAACCAAGCAAGCTTGCAAAGGAAATCTGCACTACAATGAAGTCTCACTTCCCCTCGGTCTAAAGGGCCATCTGAAAAAAGTGTAAAATCCAGAAAGGCAGAACAGGCCATGGAGAACTGGGAGCCTTGTTATGCTGATGGGCGGGATGTAAATTACCAACAGCCGCTCTGTAGAAGTGTATGGTGTTTCCTGAAACATCTAAAAAACAAAGCAACAGAGCCTAGGGCACTTCCACTTATGGTCCTATAGTTTAGGGAAATTAAAATCAAAAAGACACAGCCACCCCAAAATTTGGGATGACTCTTTTTACAGGAATCTCTTCTGTGGCACAAGTTAAATATCCCAGAGAGCAAATAATGGATAAAGAAGTTGCGGTACTTATGTACAACAGAATACCATCAGCAATGAAATCTATGTCACCAGGCCCGTACCAGCATAATGAGTGGATTGAGGCACGATGATTCTAAGTGAAAGAAGTCACACAGAAAAAGAAACATCATAAGGTATCACTAATACACGGAATGTGAACTTGGCTACACATGAACTGAATTACAAAACAGAACAGGGTCTCAAATTTAGAAAACCAACTTATGCTTGCTTAAGGGGGAAGGTGAGTTGGGGTGCTGCATAAAAGCAGAGTTTGAAATTAGCACAGATACCGTTCCATAAGCCAAATATGTAATAGACAAGACCTACCCCTTGCTCAACGAAATGGATTCAACAATGAGGTATCACCTCACACCTGGTAGAATAGGCATCATAGAAAATCTACAAACAAAAAATGCTGGAAAGGGTGTGGAGAAAAGGAACCCTCTTCCACTATTGTTGGGAATATAAATTGATACAGTCATTATGGAGAACAATATGGAATTTCTTAAGAAACTAACAATAGAATTACCATATGATACAGCAATCCCAGTACTGGACATATACCCAGACAAAACCATAAATCAAAAAGAGTCATTCACCGCAATGTTCATTGCATCACTATTTACAATATCGAGGTAATGGAAGCAACCTAAATGCCCACAGACAGACGAATGCATAAAGCTGTGGTACATATATAAAATGGAATATTACTAAGCCATGAAAAGGAATGAAATTGGGTCATTTGTAGAGATGTCGATGGATCTAGAGACTGTCATACAGAGTGAAGTAAGTCAGAAAGAGAAAAACAAATCTTGTATATTCATGCATATATGTGGAACCTAGAAAAACTGTACAGATTAACCATTTTGCAAGGCATAAATAGAGCAAACGTATGGACAACAAGGGGGGAAAGCTGTTGGGGGGGTGGTGGTGGGAGGAGTTGAGAGACTGGGATTGGCATGTATACATTTATATGTATAAAATAGATAACCAATAAGAACCTGCTGTATAAAAATATAAAATAAAATTCAAAATTAAAAAGAAATAAAATTTAAAAAATAAAACAGAAAAAACAATTATTCCCTGCACATACATGTATTTATATGAATAAATTATTTCCATGCTTATATCTGTAAATACAAAAAAGAGGAATAAAATCTACCTTGAACCAAAAACGAAAAAGAGAAAAAAACACAGAACCCACCAGTTACACAGAGGAAAACCGTATCAGGGCACTTGCTCCAGTTGTAAACAATTCTGAAGTTGGTCAGTGGTGGGGAATCGTCTCCCATTCAGCCAGCAGCCCCCACGCAACAAGCGTCCTCATTGCAAAGCTGGGGCACCGTGCCGAGGCATCTGTGAGTAAACGTGAGCTGAGCCCCAGGCCAGTTGCTGCTGAACTATTCCCACCCGTCCCAGGTAAAACACCTGAATATATACAAGGACTTGAAAGCCTAGAGGAAGGGCCATAGAGCCACACGAGTGACAGCATGCCGGCCGACTTGGTGCCTGCAGGCCAGCCAGGATGGTCCTGGCCCTGGGTGCTCTTCTGGAAGATTTCCATTTCCCTGCCTGAGATACCCGTCCTGTCCCTGCCCCCACTGCTTTTTTCCTTCCTCACCTCTGCCCAGGGAGAAATTCCAGCAGCAGGTATGGGTGACACATCCTCTTCTTTAGCAGGTGGCAGCCTGGCAACTGCTGCAGAAAGTCCAGCAGAGCCCCACTCACACTGGGCCACCCACAAAGCCGTGGCCTCTCACTCCCTCTCACCAGCCCAGCCCCGAGACTGCTGACAGGGCAGAGAAAATGGTGTCAGGCACGGCTGCAGGGGCTCTTGCTGCCTGGAGTGGTATTTATATTGATCTCAACCCAGGCACACTTGGGGAGGGCTGGCCGGCACGGTAAGGCTGCCCAGGTCAGCCAATCATCACCCCTCAGGGGCTCACAGTTGCAGAAAATGGAACTTGCTGAACCGGCCAGGTCCAAGGAACAGGTGTGGGCTCCTGAGAGTCAGGATAGACAAGGGGCTGCAGCTTTGGCTTGTTTTCTAATCATTTTATCTGGCCCATGAGTGGGAGACAACTTCAAGAAAACCCTCTCCTAATGAGAGGAACCCAGGAGTCAGGGAGAGGAGGGGTGGGTGGTGGTTGGAGACAGAGGCCTGGTGCCCCGGGTGCAGTGGAAGTCTCTGGAAGACCAGGTGGAGGGAGGCCTCACGGAGTGATGCCCAGGGTCACAGACCTGTCGCAGCTGCTGTTTGTTAGTTCAAGTCCTGCTCTGAGGTGCTCTGTGTCAGCTCTGAGCGACAGGTGAGCTGGGGGTGCTCTGCAATGAGGGCTATGTGCACGGTTCCTGTGTGCCCAGCCCTGCCACGGTACCTGCAAGGGTAGCTCTGTATCCTGGGAGGGGCCTGACCACGAGAGCCCCGTGGGCTGGGGTGGGGGTGGGGTACCTGCCCAGGTGAGCTCCATATTCTGGGATTGGTCTGACCACGAGAGCCCCATGGGCTGCTGGGGACCTGGTAAATGATGTCAGGACAGTCAGTGAAGCCACCGAGGATATACCTCCAGTTGCTCCTAATTCCTACACCCTGCTGGTCATTCTACCAACCACCAGGACATGGTATTCTGTATTAGTCTTCAATGATGCCTTCTTTTGTATTCCATTAGTCCCAGAGTCACAAGAAATTTTGGCTTGTGAGTGGCAGGACTCAACATACAACTAAAACAATACTTCCGGGCCGTCTGGACCCAAGGGTGCAAAAATTCCCACACCATCTTTGGGGAAAGCTTAGCTAAAGACCTAAAAGTTCTACCTCTGGAAAAGGAAACCCTCCTTCAATATGCAGACGACATTCTGATCGCCAACCCTACTAAGGAGGCCTCTGAACTACCAAGCCAATAAAGGATAGAAGTTGTCCAAGAAAAAGCTCAAATATCACAGACTGCGGTGACCTGCCTGGGCTTCATTCTCACAGAAGGTCAGAGAAGCCCATCCCAGGAAAGGGAAGAAACCATTTTCAGCCTTACCCCTTTCTAAAACTAGAAGACAGCTTAGGGGTTCCTGGGGAGGCCAGGGTTTGCTGCTTCTGGATCCCTAACTACAGTCTACTAGCTGGGCCTCTATATGAAACACTGAAAGGAAAAGATGATGATCCTTTTGAATAGAATCCAGAAGTGGCCTTTCAAGAATGGAAAGAGCAGTCAATTCAGACCCTTGCCCTGGAACTCCCTAATTTAGCTAAACCCTTTGACCTTTACATTCCCAGTGAAAGGTGAATCGCCATTGGAGAATTAGTGCAAAAACTGGGACCACTTGAAATGGAACAATGCAAGAATGCCATCCAGGTAGGATAAACTACGGTCACTAAGGGGCTTGGCCCACTGCCACATCTGGCCAAGATACTGGCGGTATCTAAAAACCTGGAAATCAGCAGCCCAAAAGGCCACCTCCCTCCTAAGGGAAAAGGACCCCACGTGGTGATCCTAACCACCAACCATGCCCTGAAGTTGCAGGGTTCGCTCCGTGGGCACACTGACCTCGAGTGAGGAGGCCCTCCAACTCCAACATCCAGAGAGATAACCGGGGGCAACAGGGCACCATGACGACTCGTGTGAACATCACTTGACCTGGAGTTTCTCTCATAAAACAACAAGAGTGTGTCCCAAAAGAGTAGACTACTGCTTGCAGGACTTACTGCACCCAGCGGGGAGCTAATAATCTTGGCAGGGGAACATTATACCACACTGTCACCATAGAAAAGCCTACAGACACCGTGATGATGGTGGCCAATAAGACCGGCTGAACTCCTGTTTACTTCAAAAGGCTGTTGACTCAGTAGCCATCATGGTCCTTATCACCACTGACCCTGGACTGTCTGGGAGTTGAGCGGGCAGGGCTCTGACACCTGGTGCTGTTTGTACGTTAATTCAGGGGCCTAATTGAAGAAAGCGCAGACTACTGGTCAGAGCATCTAGGCTGGCAGAAACGGTCAGCCTAAGGTGGCCGAACAAATGTGGGGCGGGGTGAAACCAGCCCCCACAGCGTCTCTGCACATCTCTTTCCTGGACCCTTAAAGGTCATTAGAATCTATAACACTTCCAATGCTGGTGCTCAGGTGGACGAGCAGGGAGGCAGGGGTCCTGGGGACAATCAACGTCACCGGGAGGCTGCTGGGGAGAAGCTCTGACCCTCGCCCCAGGGTATGAGGGCTCCCAACTCAGCACTCAGCAGTTACAGAAGAAAGGTCTGCACCCTCAGCACTCCAAGAATGAGGAACGGGACAAAAGGCAGAGGAGGGGTTTGTCCCCAGCAAAGCCCATTAAAAATCCCTGGGAGATAAAAATAGAATCTGGGCAATAAAGTCAAGTCTAGCCTTTTTTATCCTTTGTGCTTTGTCTAATTTCACGTGCTCCTAGGGTCCCGCATGCAGAGGTTCCACACCCGGCACTTCAGACCAGATTTCCTAGTGCAGAATGGCTGGGTCGACACCTCAGCTCCTGGGGCCCAGTGCAGACTCCACGATATAGAGCCTGAGCTACAGCCAACCCGGCCCTCGAGAGCTCCGCCGCCTCCCTCCCTCCCACTGACTCTGACAGGATCTCTACACAGCAGCCCAGCCCACAGCCCACGGGGTAGTGCATGCTCTCACCTCTCCATTCTCTGATCAAAATATAAAGTTTCCTTTGCTTGTGAACCAAACTCAGTCTCGATCTGTTGGCCCCAATGACACTGGGCAGGGGGACACTTGTTGGGGTCCACTCTGGAGGATCAGTAACAGAAATTGAGACTATTGTAACCTCAATGAACAGATGTGTGAGCCAAACTGTAGTTAACATAGAACAGTGTATAAGGCTCGGGTAAAATAAGATGTTTCTAACACTTCCATTTGATATTTCCATCACTTTTTATAAGCAAGTTCAGTGAAAAGGTTTGTCTTATTTGTCAGGTCAATATTAGAGAAACGAAGTGATTTCTTTCCAAGGATGTACATCTAATAATCTTGGTTAAACCTTCAATCTTGTTTTAAATGCTTTTCCATTGAAAATGATACCTCTCTTTCAGCTCCCCCATTTCTGAGAAGTATAAAATCTTATAATTTATTATTACCAAAGGGGAAAGGTGGGAGGAGGGATAAATTAACAGTTTGGAATTAACACATACACACTGCTATGTATAAAATAGATCATCAACAAGGAACTACTGTATAGCACAGGGAACTACACTCAACATTTTGCAATAACCTATAAGGGGAAATAATCTGAAAAAGAATAGATATTTTTATTGACATCATCTATCAATGATAGTTAAAGTGTAGCCTAAGGGAAGCTGGTGGTGAGTGCTTCTGACCCTGAAGACTTCAATCATCTAAAGTTTGGACTCTGCCTACTTCCCAAGGCCCTTAATGAACATATGTGTAGCCGTAGCTTAAAAACTTCCCCAGTTTGGGTTTCGGGGAGACACTGATTTTGAAAAAGCCCTGGTGTTCTCCTTACATGAATGGGACTCTTCCTACTGCTAAAACATGTCTGTCACACCCAGAGGATGGTATACCGTCTGATCGGGAAGAGTTTGGAAAAGGCATCTCATCTCCTCATCTCCTGGTGCTCGGGTTCACCCCTCCAGCGTCTTTACTAACAGTCTCCCCACTTGGAGATGTCAGCACTGTCAACATCCTGTTGCGTACAGTTTGGAATTTGTCCAGAGGATGAAGCGGAAGGATGAGGAACAATGAGAGACAAGTCCTAGGTGTTCAGACAGGCACATGTCACTCTAATTTCCAATCAGGAAGACGAATTGACCAAAGGCTAGGGTTGCCCATGGAAACAGTATAGGGCTTGAGGAAATCCCGCTGCTTTGTGGCCAGTTCCCATAAACACAAGTTGAACAATGGAACTCAGGGGCAGTAAAATTCACAAAACTGCAGAGTTGAAAATATCCATCACTGAAAAATGTCTTGAGGAAAGTCAGAGAAAAGGACTTGTAAGCAAGGGAGAATGGCAGGAAAGGGATTTGAGGAGGTAGAAAGGACTCGCCATTAAGCACAAGAAAAGGAGCTGAACATTGCCAACATTGCAGTTGGCCAAAAAGGGTGCATGCGTTTTTTTCTGTATATATTCAAGAAAAGGGCATACACTTTTTTAGCCAACCAAACAGGTGGGCACTGGAAGTCAATACTACAAAAGATATCACTTCGCATCAGTCAGAAGAGCCATCCTCATAAAGCGTAAACAACAGAAATGCAGGACAGGGCAACGAGAAGAGGGAGCCCTGTGAGACTTATAGTGGAAATGTATATTGCCAACGGCCATTCTGGAAAAGTGTATTGTGTTTACTAAAGCATCTAAAAAATGAGCTACAGAGCATAGGGCACTTGCACTCATGGGCGTATATCTTGGGAAAAACAAAAATCGAGAGGACACAGGCACCCCAATGTTTACCCCCTCTCTGTTTAAAAGATCCTCGACTAGGATATAACTTAAATGTCTCTGGAGGGAAAAAATGGATAGAGATGTGGTACTTAGGTAGAGTGGAATATTATTCAGCCTGGAAATCAATGAAATATGGCCAGTTGTAACAACTCCGGAGGAGTTACGTATGATCATTCTAAGTGACAGAATTCAAAAAGAAAAAGACACATATCATAAGATATCACTTAAAGGTGGAATCCAAAATGGCTACACATGAAATAAATTACAAAACAAAAACATAGTCAAATATGTAGAAAACACGCATAAGGCTGCTAAACGGGAAAGGTGGGGAGGGGTGAGGCATCATCCAGGAGGTTGAAATTAGCAAAGATACCATTCCAAATACCAAACTGATAATCAACAAGGCCTACACGGTAGCTAAAAGAACTGCACTCAGCACACTCAAGTCACCGGAAAAGAATATATACGACTGGTAAGAATCTGAAAAAGAATTTATTGATGACTCTCTGTACGTGAATCAAGTGGATGTACAGCAGCAAGAAACAGAGCTTTGAAAACCAGCTGTAACCAATATAGTAATAAATTGAAAAAAATAAACGACAGAGAGACAGAGAAAACCTCTTACAACTTTTCCTCAGGGACGGTGATGCAACATGGATTGAACACATCTAGACCCACAGCAGGATGAGACATA
This sequence comes from Grampus griseus, assembly GCF_964374135.1. NCBI lineage: Eukaryota > Metazoa > Chordata > Mammalia > Artiodactyla > Delphinidae > Grampus > Grampus griseus. The sequence goes on from NW_028133387.1 coordinate 340,355, forward strand.
AGGCTGGAAACTGTTTGCGCTAAGAGAAATGTGAGGTTGGGTGAGGAAATGCACACCCTTTAAAGTAATACTACCTGGTACCCATTCAATGGGTCCCAAATCTGCAGGTTCAAGGGATCTTCCTACAGCTAAAACATGCATGGAAAACCCAGAGGACTGTACACCATGTGATCGGGAGATGTGTCTAAAATGCACCTCATTTATCCTCTCCTGGTGCTCCTGTTCACCATTCCAGCCACGTTACTTAGAATCTCCCCACTTGGAGAATCAGCACATTTAAACTTTTGTTTCACACATTTTGCAAATTGTGAGGAGGATGAACGGGAAGAGGGGGAACCAATGAGAGAATAGTTGTAGGGGTTTGGACGGGCACATATCACTCTAATTTCCCATTAAGAATAAGAATTAAAGAAAGGCTCAGCCTGCCTCGCCGGAGCCAAAATAGGGCCTGAAGCAATCCTGTGGGTTTGTGGCCAGCTCACAAAAGAGCAACTTAAAAAATGGAGCTCAGGGTCACTGCAATTCACAAACCTGCAGAGTTATAAATGAAAACTAACGTCCAAAAATATGTTGAGGTAAGGCAAAGAAGAGGATCTGAATGCAAGACAGAATTGCAAGAAACAGATTTCAAGAGATAGATTGGACTCATCTTTAATGCACTTGAAAAGCGGCAGAATTTCGACAATGATGCAGTTGGCCCAAAAGGGCGTATGCGTTTTTTCCTGATTATATCCAGGAAAAAACGCATACGCACTTTATGGGCAACGAAGCAAGCAAGCAATGCAAATGTGCACAACAAAGAAGTCTCACTTCCCACCGGTCAAAAGGGCCATCCTAAAAAATTGTAAAAACCAGAAATGCAGGACAGGCCATGGAGAACAGGGAGCCTTTATACGCTGATGGGCAGTGTGTGAACTGCCGAGAGCCACTCTGGAGAAGTGTATGGTGGTTCCTAAATCATCTAAAAAACAGAGCTACAGAGCATAGGACACTTCCAATCATGGGAGTATATCTAGGGAAGTCTAAAAATCAACAAGACACAAGCACACCACAGTTTAGGGCTACTCTGTTTACAAGAACCTCAACTTCAGTACACCTTAAATATCCCAGGAAAGAGAACAATGGATAAAGAAGATGTGGTACTTATGTACAATGGAATATCTCTTCACCATGAAATCAATGTAATAAGGCTAGTAGAAGGATAAAGAGTGGATTTAGGTCCGATAATACTACTTGAAATAAGTCAAACAGAAAAAGAAACATATCATAAGATATCACTTATAGAGGGAGGGTAAATATGGCTGCACAAGAAATGAATTACAGAACAGAACAGTGTCTCACATTTAGAAAACACACTTATGTCAGCTTAAGGGGAAAGGAGAGGTGGGGTGATGCATAAAACCAGAGTTTGAAATTAGCACAGATACCGTTCAATAAACCAAATAGGTATTAGACAAGATCTACACCTTGCTCAATGAACTGGCCTCAACACACCCTATACACCGCAGAGAAATATATCTGAGTAATAAGAATCTTAAAACCCATGTATTGATATATCTCCATAAGGGAATCAAGTGTGTGCAGAGCGGCACAAACACAGCAGTGAAAATGAGCTAAACCCCATTATAGAAATAAATTTTAAAAAGAAAACGCTGAAACAATGAAAGAGAAAAATTCTTACAAAATTCGCTCAGGGGCTGTGATGTAACCTGGATTGACCACATATAAACCCACAGCTGGATAAGACATAAGGCTGGACACTTGGGGCTGAGAGGATTGGTGAGCTTTGGTGAGCAACTGCCGAAAGTTTAATGCAATACTTCATGCTACTCAGTCCAAGGGTCCCAACACTCCAGGTTGAAGGGAATCTTCCTACAGCTAAACCATGCTTGGGAAACCCAGCGACTGGTATACCATATGATCGGGAAAGGTTTCTAAAACGCACCTCATTTTTCCTCTCCTGGGGCTCCGGATCGACATTCCAGCCGCTTTACTAACAACATCCCCACATGGAGTCAATGCCTTTAAGTTCTGGTATCGCACAGTCTGCAGTTAGTGCAGAGGATGAATGGGAATAGGGGGAACCAGTGAGAAACTAGCTGTAGCGGTTTCAATGGGCACATGTCACTCTAATGTCACATCAGTAAGAAGAATTAACCAAAGGCACAGCAAGGTGCCCCAGAAGAAAAATAGGGCTTCAAGGAATCCTGTGGTTATGGGGCAAGACCACAAAAATAAGAGCTGAAAAATGGAGCTAAGGGCCACTGCAATTCAAAAACCTGCAGAGTTATAAAGGCTAACTATATTCAAAAAATATATTGAGGTAAGGCTATGAAGAGGCAATGAAAGCAAGGCAGAATTGCAGGAAACCAATTTCAGGAGGTAGACTGGAATTGCATTGAAAACATATGAAGAGAGTCAGAACCTCGACAATGATGCACTTGGACAAAAAGGGCGTATGCGTTTTTTCCTGAATATATTCAGGAAAAAACGCATACGCCCTTTTTGGCCAACCAAGCAAACCTGCAAAGGAAATCGGCACTACAATGAAGTCTCACTTCCCCCAGGTCAAAAGGGCCATCTGAAAAAAGTGTAAAATCCAGAAAGGCAGGACAGGCCATGGAGAACTGGGAGCCTTGTTATGCTGATGGGCGGGTTGTAAATTGCCAACAGACACTCGGGAGAAGTGTATGGTGTTTCCGGAAACATCTAAAAAACAAAGCAACAGAGCCTAGCGCACTTCCACTTATGGTCCTATAGCTTAGGGAAATTAAAATCAAAAAGACACAGCCACCCCGAAGTTTGGAATGGCTCTGTTTACAAGAACCTCGTTTACAGTACAAGTTCAACATCACAGAAAGTGAAAAATGGATAAAGAAGTTGTGGTATTTACTTACAAAGCAATATCACTCAGCAATGAAATCTATGTCATCAGGCCCTTAGCAGCACAATGAGTGGATTCAGGTATGATGATTCTAACTGAAATAAGTCACACAGAAAAAGAAACATCATAAGATATCAGTAATACACGGAATGTAAACTTGGCTACACAGGAACTGAATTACAGAACAGAACAGGGTCTCAAATTTAGAAAACCAACTTATGCTTGCTTAAGGGGAAATGTGAGTTGAGGTGCTGCATAAAACCAGAGAATGAAATGAGCACAGATAAAGTTCCTTAAGCCAAATATGGAATAGACAAGAGCTACTCCTTGCTCAACGAAATGGACTCAACACCGCATATTAAACGCCTAAGAATGTACCTGACTAGTAAGTATCTTAAAACCTATGGATTACTATGTCTGCGAAAGAGAATCAAGCATGTGTGCAAGGGCATAAACGCAGCAGTGATAGGATTGGAGAGGTTCGGTGAGCAAATGAAGACCCTTTGAAGTCATATTGCATGGTACCCATTCCACGGGTTTCAAGTACCCAGGTTTAAGGTATTCTTCCTTCAGCTAAAACATGCATGTGGAACCCAGAGTATGATCAACCGTGTGAACGGGAGACGTCTTCAAATATGTCTCAGTTTTCCTCCCCTGGTACTCGGGTGCAACATTCCAGACGCTTTACTAACACTCTCCCCACTTGGAGAGTCAGCGCCTTTAACCTCCTGTTTGGCCCAGTTTGCAATTTCTGCGGAAGATGAACAGGAATAGCGAGAACCAATGAGAGACTAGCTGGAGGTGTCTGGACGGGCAAATTTCACTCTCATTTCCCACCAGGAAGAGGAATTAACCAAAGGCTCAGCGTGCCGTGCCGGAACCAGATTAGGGCCTGAAGCCATCCTGCGGTGTTGCGGCCAGGTCACAAGAAAGCGAGTTGAAGAAAGGAGCTCAGGGGCACTGTAATTCACAAACCTGCAGAGTTATAAATGACAGCTATCGTCCAAAAATATACTGAAGTAAGGCTGCCAAGAGGACTTGAAAGCGGGGCAGAATTGCAGGAAACCGATTTCAGGAGGTAGACTGGAATTGCATTGAAAGCATAGGAAAAGAGGCAGAACGTCCACAATGATGCACTTGGCCAAAAAGGCCGTATGCGTTTTTTCCTGAATATATTCAGGAAAAAACGCATACGCCCTTTTTGGCCAACCAAGCAAGCTTGCAAAGGAAATCTGCACTACAATGAAGTCTCACTTCCCCCCGGTCAAAAGGACCATCTGAAAAAAGTGTAAAATCCAGAAAGGCAGGACAGGCCATGGAGAACTGGGAGCCTTGTTATGCTGATGGGCGGGATGTAAATTGCCAACAGACACTCGGGAGAAGTGTATGGTGTTTCCTGAAACATCTAAGAAACAAAGCAACAGAGCCTAGGGCACTTCCACTTATGGTCCTATAGCTTAGGGAAATTAAAATCAAAAAGACACAGCCACCCCGAAGTTTGGAACGGCTCTGTTTACAAGAACCTCGTTTACAGTACAAGTTCAACATCACAGAAAGTGAAAAATGGATAAAGAAGTTGTGGTATTTACTTACAAAGCAATATCACTCAGCAATGAAATCTATGTCATCAGGCCCTTAGCAGCACAATGAGTGGATTCAGGTATGATGATTCTAACTGAAATAAGTCACACAGAAAAAGAAACATCATAAGATATCAGTAATACACGGAATGTAAACTTGGCTACACAGGAACTGAATTACAGAACAGAACAGGGTCTCAAATTTAGAAAACCAACTTATGCTTGCTTAAGGGGAAAGGTGAGTTGGGGTGCTGCATAAAACCAGAGAATGAAATGAGCACAGATAAAGTTCCTTAAGCCAAATATGGAATAGACAAGAGCTACTCCTTGCTCAACGAAATGGACTCAACACCGCATATTAAACGCCTAAGAATGTACCTGACTAGTAAGTATCTTAAAACCTATGGATTACTATGTCTGCGAAAGAGAATCAAGCGTGTGTGCAAGGGCATAAACGCAGCAGTGATAGGATTGGAGAGGTTCGGTGAGCAAATGAAGACCCTTTGAAGTCATATTGCATGGTACCCATTCCACGGGTTTCAAGTACCCAGGTTTAAGGTATTCTTCCTTCAGCTAAAACATGCATGTGGAACCCAGAGTATGATCAACCGTGTGAACGGGAGACGTGTTCAAATATGTCTCAGTTTTCCTCCCCTGGTACTCGGGTGCAACATTCCAGACGCTTTACTAACACTCTCCCCACTTGGAGAGTCAGCGCCTTTAACCTCCTGTTTGGCCCAGTTTGCAATTTCTGCGGAAGATGAACAGGAATAGCGAGAACCAATGAGAGACTAGCTGGAGGTGTCTGGACGGGCAAATTTAACTCTCATTTCCCACCAGGAAGAGGAATTAACCAAAGGCTCAGCGTGCCGTGCCGGAACCAGATTAGGGCCTGAAGCCATCCTGCGGTGTTGCGGCCAGCTCACAAGAAAGCGAGTTGAAGAAAGGAGCTCAGGGGCACTGTAATTCTCAAACCTGCAGAGTTATAAATGACAGCTATCGTCCAAAAATATACTGAAGTAAGGCTGCCAAGAGGACTTGAAAGCGGGGCAGAATTGCAGGAAACCGATTTCAGGAGGTAGACTGGAATTGCATTGAAAGCATAGGAAAAGAGGCAGAACGTCCACAATGATGCACTTGGCCAAAAAGGGCGTATGCGTTTTTTCCTGAATATATTCAGGAAAAAACGCATACGCCCTTTTTGGCCAACCAAGCAAGCTTGCAAAGGAAATCTGCACTACAATGAAGTCTCACTTCCCCCCGGTCAAAAGGGCCATCTGAAAAAAGTGTAAAATCCAGCAAGGCAGGACAGGCCATGGAGAACAGGGAGCCTTGTTATGCTGATGGGCGCGATGTAAATTGCCAACAGACACTCGGGAGAAGTGTATGGTGTTTCCTGAAACATCTAAAAAACAAAGCAACAGAGCCTAGGGCACTTCCACTTATGGTCCTATAGCTTAGGGAAATTAAAATCAAAAAGACACAGCCACCCCGAAGTTTGGAACAGCTCTGTTTACAGGAACCTCGTTTACAGTACAAGTTCTACATCACAGAAAGTGAAAAATGGATAAAGAAGTTGTGGTATTTACTTACAAAGCAATATCACTCAGCAATGAAATCTATGTCATCAGGCCCTTAGCAGCACAATGAGTGGATTCAGGTATGATGATTCTAACTGAAATAAGTCACACAGAAAAAGAAACATCATAAGTTATCACTAATACACGGAATGTAAACTTGGCTACACAGGAACTGAATTCCAAAACAGAATAGGGTCTCAAATTTAGAAAACCAACTTATGCTTGCTTAAGGGGAAAGGTGAGTTGGGGTGCTTTATAAAACCAGAGATTGAAATGAGCACAGATAAAGTTCCTTAAGCCAAATATGGAATAGACAAGAGCTACTCCTTGCTCAACGAAATGGACTCAACACCCCATATTAAACGCCTAAGAATGTACCTGACTAGTAAGTATCTTAAAACCTATGGATTGCTATGTCTCCAAAAGAGAATCAAGCGTGTGTACAGGGGCATAAACGCAGCAGTGATAGGATTGGAGAGGTTCGGTGAGCAAATGAAGACCCTTTGAAGTCATATTGCATGGTACCCATTCCACGGGTCTCAACTCTCCAGGTTTAAGGTATTCTTCCTTCAGCTAAAACATGCACGTGGAACCTAGAGTATGATCAACCGTGTGAACGGGAGACGTGTTCAAATATGTCTCAGTTTTCGTACCCTGGTACTCGGGTGCAACATTCCAGACGCTTTACTAACACTCTCCCGACATGGAGAGTCAGTCCCTTTAACCTCCTGTTTGGCCCAGTTTGCAATTTCTGCGGAAGATGAACAGGAATAGCGAGAACCAATGAGAGACTAGCTGGAGGTGTCTGGACGGGCAAATTTAACTCTCATTTCCCAGCAGGAAGAGGAATTAACCAAAGGCTCAGCGTGCCGTGCCGGAACCAGATTAGGGCCTGAAGCCATCCTGCGGTATTGCGGCCAGGTCACAAGAAAGCGAGTTGAAGAAAGGAGCTCAGGGGCACTGTAATTCACAAACCTGCAGAGTTATAAATGACAGCTATCGTCCAAAAATATACTGAAGTAAGGCTGCCAAGAGGACTTGAAAGCGGGGCAGAATTGCAGGAAACCGATTTCAGGAGGTAGACTGGAATTGCATTGAAAGCATAGGAAAAGAGGCAGAACGTCCACAATGATGCACTTGGCCAAAAAGGGCGTATGCGTTTTTTCCTGAATATATTCAGGAAAAAACGCATACGCCCTTTTTGGCCAACCAAGCAAGCTTGCAAAGGAAATCTGCACTACAATGAAGTCTCACTTCCCCCCGGTCAAAAGGGCCATCTGAAGAATGTGTAAAATCCAGAAAGGCAGGACAGGCCATGGAGAACTGGGAGCCTTGTTATGCTGATGGGCGGGATGTAAATTGCCAACAGACACTCGGGAGAAGTGTATGGTGTTTCCTGAAACATCTAAAAAACAAAGCAACAGAGCCTAGGGCACTTCCACTTATGGTCCTATAGCTTAGGGAAATTAAAATCAAAAAGACACAGCCACCCCAAAGTTTGGGACGCCTCTGTTTACAGGAACCTCGTTTACCGTACAAGTTCAATATCACAGAAAGTGAAAAATGGATAAAGAACTTGTGGTACTTACGTACAATGCAGTATCACTCAGCAATGAAATCTATGTCATCAGGCCCGTAGCAGCATAATGAGTGGATTCAGGTATGATGATTCTAATTGAAATAAGTCACACAGAAAAAGAAACGTCATAAGATATGACTAATACACGGAATGTAAACTTGGCTACACAGGAACTGAATTCCAAAACAGAACAGGGTCTCAAATTTAGAAAACCAACTTATGCTTGCTTAAGGGGAAAGGTGAGTTGGGGTGCTGCATAAAACCAGAGATTGAAATGAGCACAGATAAAGTTCCTTAAGCCAAATATGGAATAGAAAAGAGCTACTCCTTGCTCAACGAAATGGACTCAACACCCCATATTAAACGCCTAAGAATGTACCTGACTAGTAAGTATCTGAAAACCTATGGATTCCTATGTCTCCAAAAGAGAATCAAGCGTGTGTACAGAGGCATAAACGCAGCAGTGGTAGGACTGGAGAGGTTCGGTGAGCAAATGAAGACCCTTTGAAGTCATATTGCATGGTACCCATTCCACGGGTCTCAACTCTCCAGGTTTAAGGTATTCTTCCTTCAGCTAAAACATGCACGTGGAACCTAGAGTATGATCAACCGTGTGAACGGGAGACGTGTTCAAATATGTCTCAGTTTTAGTACCCTGGTACTCGGGTGCAACATTCCAGACGCTTTACTAACACTCTCCCGACATGGAGAGTCAGTCCCTTTAACCTCCTGTTTGGCCCAGTTTGCAATTTCTGCGGAAGATGAACAGGAATAGCGAGAACCAATGAGAGACTAGCTGGAGGTGTCTGGACGGGCAAATTTAACTCTCATTTCCCAGCAGGAAGAGGAATTAACCAAAGGCTCAGCGTGCCATGCCGGAACCAGATTAGGGCCTGAAGCCATCCTGCGGTATTGCGGCCAGGTCACAAGAAAGCGAGTTGAAGAAAGGAGCTCAGGGGCACTGTAATTCACAAACCTGCAGAGTTATAAATGACAGCTATCGTCCAAAAATATACTGAAGTAAGGCTGCCAAGAGGACTTGAAAGCGGGGCAGAATTGCAGGAAACCGATTTCAGGAGGTAGACTGGAATTGCATTGAAAGCATAGGAAAAGAGGCAGAACGTCCACAATGATGCACTTGGCCAAAAAGGGCGTATGCGTTTTTTCCTGAATATATTCAGGAAAAAACGCATACGCCCTTTTTGGCCAACCAAGCAAGCTTGCAAAGGAAATCTGCACTACAATGAAGTCTCACTTCCCCCCGGTCAAAAGGGCCATCTGAAAAAAGTGTAAAATCCAGAAAGGCAGGACAGGCCATGGAGAACTGGGAGCCTCGTTATGCTGATGGGCGGGATGTAAATTGCCAACAGACACTCGGGAGAAGTGTATGGTGTTTCCTGAAACATCTAAAAAACAAAGCAACAGAGCCTAGGGCACTTCCACTTATGGTCCTATAGCTTAGGGAAATTAAAATCAAAAAGACACAGCCACCCCAAAGTTTGGGACGCCTCTGTTTACAAGAACCTCGTTTACCGTACAAGTTCAGTATCACAGAAAGCGGAAAATGGATAAAGAACTTGTGGTACTTACGTACAATGCAGTATCACTCAGCAATGAAATCTATGTCATCAGGCCCGTAGCAGCATAATGAGCGGATTCAGGTACGATTATTCTAACTGAAACAAGTCACACAGAAAAAGAAACATCATAAGATATCACTAATACACGGAATGTAAACTTGGCTACACAGGAACTGAATTCCAAAACAGAACAGGGTCTCAAATTTAGAAAACCAACTTATGCTTGCTTAAGGAGAAAGGTGAGTTGGGGTGCTGCATAAAACCAGAGATTGAAATGAGCACAGATAAAGTTCCTTAAGCCAAATATGGAATAGACAAGAGCTACTCCTTGCTCAACGAAATGGACTCAACACCCCATATTAAACGCCTAAGAATGTACCTGACTAGTAAGTATCTTAAAACCTATGGATTGCTATGTCTCCGAAAGAGAATGAAGCGTGTGTACAGGGGCATAAACGCAGCAGTGATAGGATTGGAGAGGTTCGGTGAGCAAATTAAGACCCTTTGAAGTCATATTGCATGGTACCCATTCCACGGGTTTCAACTACCCAGCTTTAAGGTATTCTTCCTTCAGCTAAAACATGCATGTGGAACCCAGAGTATGATCAACCGTGTGAACGGGAGACGTGTTCAAATATGTCTCAGTTTTCCTCCCCTGGTACTCGGGTGCAACATTCCAGACGCTTTACTAACACTCTCCCCACTTGGAGAGTCAGTCCTTTAACCTCCTGTTTGGCCCAGTTTGCAATTTCTGCGGAAGATGAACAGGAATAGCGAGAACCAATGAGAGACTAGCTGGAGGTGTCTGGACGGGCAAATTTAACTCTCATTTCCCACCAGGAAGAGGAATTAACCAAAGGCTCAGCATGCCGTGCCGGAACCAGATTAGGGCCTGAAGCCATCCTGCGGTGTTGCGGCCAGCTCACAAGAAAGCGAGTTGAAGAAAGGAGCTCAGGGGCACTGTAATTCTCAAACCTGCAGAGTTATAAATGACAGCTATCGTCCAAAAATATACTGAAGTAAGGCTGCCAAGAGGACTTGAAAGCGGGGCAGAATTGCAGGAAACCGATTTCAGGAGGTAGACTGGAATTGCATTGAAAGCATAGGAAAAGAGGCAGAACGTCCACAATGATGCACTTGGCCAAAAAGGGCGTATGCGTTTTTTCCTGAATATATTCAGGAAAAAACGCATACGCCCTTTTTGGCCAACCAAGCAAGCTTGCAAAGGAAATCTGCACTACAATGAAGTCTCACTTCCCCCCGGTCAAAAGGGCCATCTGAAAAAAGTGTAAAATCCAGAAAGGCAGGAGAGGCCATGAAGAACTGGGAGCCTTGTTATGCTGATGGGCGCGATGTAAATTGCCAACAGCCACTCGGGAGAAGTGTATGGTGTTTCCTGAAACATCTAAAAAACAAAGCAACAGAGCCTAGGGCACTTCCACTTATGGTCCTATAGCTTAGGGAAATTAAAATCAAAAAGACACAGCCACCCCGAAGTTTGGAACAGCTCTGTTTACAGGAACCTCGTTTACAGTACAAGTTCTACATCACAGAAAGTGAAAAATGGATAAAGAAGTTGTTGTATTTACTTACAAAGCAATATCACTCAGCAATGAAATCTATGTCATCAGGCCCTTAGCAGCACAATGAGTGGATTCAGGTATGATGATTCTAACTGAAATAAGTCACACAGAAAAAGAAACATCATAAGATATCACTAATACACGGAATGTAAACTTGGCTACACAGGAACTGAATTCCAAAACAGAATAGGGTCTCAAATTTAGAAAACCAACTTATGCTTGCTTAAGGAGAAAGGTGAGTTGGGGTGCTGCATAAAACCAGAGATTGAAATGAGCACAGATAAAGTTCCTTAAGCCAAATATGGAATAGACAAGAGCTACTCCTTGCTCAACGAAATGGACTCAACACCCCATATTAAACGCCTAAGAATGTACCTGACTAGTAAGTATCTTAAAACCTATGGATTGCTATGTCTCCAAAAGAGAATCAAGCGTGTGTACAGGGGCATAAACGCAGCAGTGATAGGATTGGAGAGGTTCGGTGAGCAAATGAAGACCCTTTGAAGTCATATTGCATGGTACCCATTCCACGGGTCTCAACTCTCCAGGTTTAAGGTATTCTTCCTTCAGCTAAAACATGCACGTGGAACCTAGAGTATGATCAACTGTGTGAACGGGAGACGTGTTCAAATATGTCTCAGTTTTCGTACCCTGGTACTCGGGTGCAACATTCCAGACGCTTTACTAACACTCTCCCGACATGGAGAGTCAGTCCCTTTAACCTCCTGTTTGGCCCAGTTTGCAATTTCTGCGGAAGATGAACAGGAATAGCGAGAACCAATGAGAGACTAGCTGGAGGTGTCTGGACGGGCAAATTTAACTCTCATTTCCCAGCAGGAAGAGGAATTAACCAAAGGCTCAGCGTGCCGTGCCGGAACCAGATTAGGGCCTGAAGCCATCCTGCGGTATTGCGGCCAGGTCACAAGAAAGCGAGTTGAAGAAAGGAGCTCAGGGGCACTGTAATTCACAAACCTGCAGAGTTATAAATGACAGCTATCGTCCAAAAATATACTGAAGTAAGGCTGCCAAAAGGACTTGAAAGCGGGGCAGAATTGCAGGAAACCGATTTCAGGAGGTAGACTGGAATTGCATTGAAAGCATAGGAAAAGAGGCAGAACGTCCACAATGATGCACTTGGCCAAAAAGGGCGTATGCGTTTTTTCCTGAATATATTCAGGAAAAAACGCATACGCCCTTTTTGGCCAACCAAGCAAGCTTGCAAAGGAAATCTGCACTACAATGAAGTCTCACTTCCCCCCGGTCAAAAGGGCCATCTGAAGAAAGTGTAAAATCCAGAAAGGCAGGACAGGCCATGGAGAACTGGGAGCCTTGTTATGCTGATGGGCGGGATGTAAATTGCCAACAGACACTCGGGAGAAGTGTATGGTGTTTCCTGAAACATCTAAAAAACAAAGCAACAGAGCCTAGGGCACTTCCACTTATGGTCCTATAGCTTAGGGAAATTAAAATCAAAAAGACACAGCCACCCCAAAGTTTGGGACGCCTCTGTTTACAGGAACCTCGTTTACCGTACAAGTTCAATATCACAGAAAGTGAAAAATGGATAAAGAACTTGTGGTACTTACGTACAATGCAGTATCACTCAGCAATGAAATCTATGTCATCAGGCCCGTAGCAGCATAATGAGTGGATTCAGGTACGATATTTCTAACTGAAATAAGTCACACAGAAAAAGAAACGTCATAAGATATCACTAATACACGGAATGTAAACTTGGCTACACAGGAACTGAATTCCAAAACAGAACAGGGTCTCAAATTTAGAAAACCAACTTATGCTTGCTTAAGGGGAAAGGTGAGTTGGGGTGCTGCATAAAACCAGAGATTGAAATGAGCACAGATAAAGTTCCTTAAGCCAAATATGGAATAGAAAAGAGCTACTCCTTGCTCAACGAAATGGACTCAACACCCCATATTAAACGCCTAAGAATGTACCTGACTAGTAAGTATCTGAAAACCTATGGATTCCTATGTCTCCAAAAGAGAATCAAGCGTGTGTACAGAGGCATAAACGCAGCAGTGGTAGGACTGGAGAGGTTCGGTGAGCAAATGAAGACCCTTTGAAGTCATATTGCATGGTACCCATTACACGGGTCTCAACTCTCCAGGTTTAAGGTATTCTTCCTTCAGCTAAAACATGCACGTGGAACCTAGAGTATGATCAACCGTGTGAACGGGAGACGTGTTCAAATATGTCTCAGTTTTAGTACCCTGGTACTCGGGTGCAACATTCCAGACGCTTTACTAACACTCTCCCGACATGGAGAGTCAGTCCCTTTAACCTCCTGTTTGGCCCAGTTTGCAATTTCTGCGGAAGATGAACAGGAATAGCGAGAACCAATGAGAGACTAGCTGGAGGTGTCTGGACGGGCAAATTTAACTCTCATTTCCCAGCAGGAAGAGGAATTAACCAAAGGCTCAGCGTGCCGTGCCGGAACCAGATTAGGGCCTGAAGCCATCCTGCGGTATTGCGGCCAGGTCACAAGAAAGCGAGTTGAAGAAAGGAGCTCAGGGGCACTGTAATTCACAAACCTGCAGAGTTATAAATGACAGCTATCGTCCAAAAATATACTGAAGTAAGGCTGCCAAGAGGACTTGAAAGCGGGGCAGAATTGCAGGAAACCGATTTCAGGAGGTAGACTGGAATTGCATTGAAAGCATAGGAAAAGAGGCAGAACGTCCACAATGATGCACTTGGCCAAAAAGGGCGTATGCGTTTTTTCCTGAATATATTCAGGAAAAAACGCATACGCCCTTTTTGGCCAACCAAGCAAGCTTGCAAAGGAAATCTGCACTACAATGAAGTCTCACTTCCCCCCGGTCAAAAGGGCCATCTGAAGAAAGTGTAAAATCCAGAAAGGCAGGACAGGCCATGGAGAACTGGGAGCCTTGTTATGCTGATGGGCGGGATGTAAATTGCCAACAGACACTCGGGAGAAGTGTATGGTGTTTCCTGAAACATCTAAAAAACAAAGCAACAGAGCCTAGGGCACTTCCACTTATGGTCCTATAGCTTAGGGAAATTAAAATCAAAAAGACACAGCCACCCCAAAGTTTGGGACGCCTCTGTTTACAGGAACCTCGTTTACCGTACAAGTTCAATATCACAGAAAGTGAAAAATGGATAAAGAACTTGTGGTACTTACGTACAATGCAGTATCACTCAGCAATGAAATCTATGTCATCAGGCCCATAGCAGCATAATGAGCGGATTCAGGTACGATTATTCTAACTGAAACAAGTCACACAGAAAAAGAAACATCATAAGATATCACTAATACACGGAATGTAAACTTGGCTACACAGGAACTGAATTCCAAAACAGAACAGGGTCTCAAATTTAGAAAACCAACTTATGCTTGCTTAAGGAGAAAGGTGAGTTGGGATGCTGCATAAAACCAGAGATTGAAATGAGCACAGATAAAGTTCCTTAAGCCAAATATGGAATAGACAAGAGCTACTCCTTGCTCAACGAAATGGACTCAACACCCCATATTAAACGCCTAAGAATGTACCTGACTAGTAAGTATCTTAAAACCTATGGATTGCTATGTCTCCGAAAGAGAATCAAGCGTGTGTACAGGGGCATAAACGCACCAGTGATAGGATTTGAGAGGTTCGGTGAGCAAATTAAGACCCTTTGAAGTCATATTGCATGGTACCCATTCCACGGGTTTCAACTACCCAGCTTTAAGGTATTCTTCCTTCAGCTAAAACATGCATGTGGAACCTAGAGTATGATCAACCGTGTGATCGGGAGACGTGTTCAAATATGTCTCAATTTTCGTACCCTGGTACTCGGGTGCAACATTCCAGACGCTTTACTAACACTCTCCCGACTTGGAGAGTCAGTCCCCTTAACTTCTTGTTTGGCCCACTTTGCAATTTCTGCGGAAGATGAACAGGAATAGGGAGAACCAATGAGAGACTAGCTGGGGGTGTCTGGACGGGCAAATTTAAATCTCATTTCCCAGGAGGAAGAGGAATTAACCAAAGGCTCAGCGTGCCGTGCCGGAACCAGATTACGGCCTGAAGCCATCCTGCGGTGTTGCGGCCAGGTCACAAGAAAGCGAGTTGAAGAAAGGAGCTCAGGGGCACTTTAATTCACAAACCTGCAGAGTTATAAATGACAGCTATCGTCCAAAAATATACTGAAGTAAGGCTGCCAAGAGGACTTGAAAGCGGGGCAGAATTGCAGGAAACCGATTTCAGGAGGTAGACTGGAATTGCATTGAAAGCATAGGAAAAGAGGCAGAACGTCCACAATGATGCACTTGGCCAAAAAGGGCGTATGCGTTTTTTCCTGAATATATTCAGGAAAAAACGCATACGCCCTTTTTGGCCAACCAAGCAAGCTTGCAAAGGAAATCTGCACTACAATGAAGTCTCACTTCCCCCCTGGTCAAAAGGGCCATCTGAAAAAAGTGTAAAATCCAGAAAGGCAGGACAGGCCATGGAGAACTGGGAGCCTTCTTATGCTGATGGGCGGGATGTAAATTGCCAACGGACACTGGGGAGAAGTGTATGGTGTTTCCTGAAACATCTAAAAAACAAAGCAACAGAGCCTAGGGCACTTCCACATATGGTCCTATAGCTTAGGGAAATTAAAATCAAAAAGACACAGCCACCCCAAAGTTTGGGACGCCTCTGTTTACAAGAACCTCGTTTACAGTACAAGTTCAATATCACAGAAAGTGAAAAATGGATAAAGAACTTGTGGTACTTACGTACAATGCAGTATCACTCAGCAATGAAATCTATGTCATCAGGCCCTTAGCAGCACAATGAGTGGATTTAGGTACGATGATTCTAACTGAAATAAGTCACACAGAAAAAGAAACATCATAAGATATCAGTAATACACGGAATGTAAACTTGGCTACACAGGAACTGAATTCCAAAACAGAACAGCGTCTCAAATTTAGAAAACCAACTTATGCTTGCTTAAGGGGAAAGGTGAGTTGGGGTGCTGCATAAAACCAGAGATTGAAATGAGCACAGATAAAGTTCCTTAAGCCAAATATGGAATAGACAAGAGCTACTCCTTGCTCAACGAAATGGACTCAACACCCCATATTAAACGCCTAAGAATGTACCTGACTAGTAAGTATCTGAAAACCTATGGATTCCTATGTCTCCAAAAGAGAATCAAGCATGTGTACAGAGGCATAAACACAGCAGTGGTAGGACTGAAGAGGTTCGGTGAGCAAATGAAAACCCTTTGAAGTCATATTGCATGGTACCCATTACACGGGTCTCAACTCTCCAGGTTTAAGGTATTCTTCCTTCAGCTAAAACATGCATGTGGAACCCAGAGTATGATCAACCGTGTGAACGGGAGACGTGTTCAAATATGTCTCAGTTTTCGTCCCCTGGAACTCAGGTGCAACATTCCACACGCTTTACTAACACTCTCCCGACTTGGAGAGTCAGTCCCTTTAACCTCCTGTTTGGCCCAGTTTGCAATTTCTGCGGAAGATGAACAGGAATAGCGAGAACCAATGAGAGACTAGCTGGAGGTGTCTGGACGGGCAAGTTTAACTCTCATTTCCCACCAGGAAGAGGAATTAACCAAAGGCTCAGCGTGCCGTGCCGGAACCAGATTAGGGCCTGAAGCCATCCTGCGGTGTTGCGGCCAGGTCACAAGAAAGCGAGTTGAAGAAAGGAGCTCAGGGGCACTGTAATTCACAAACCTGCAGAGTTATAAATGACAGCTATCGTCCAAAAATATACTGAAGTAAGGCTGCCAAGAGGACTTGAAAGCGGGGCAGAATTGCAGGAAACCGATTTCAGGAGGTAGACTGGAATTGCATTGAAAGCATAGGAAAAGAGGCAGAACGTCCACAATGATGCACTTGGCCAAAAAGGGCGTATGCGTTTTTTCCTGAATATATTCAGGAAAAAACGCATACGCCCTTTTTGGCCAACCAAGCAAGCTTGCAAAGGAAATCTGCACTACAATGAAGTCTCACTTCCCCCCGGTCAAAAGGGCCATCTGAAAAAAGTGTAAAATCCAGAAAGGCAGGACAGGCCATGGAGAACTGGGAGCCTCGTTATGCTGATGGGCGGGATGTAAATTGCCAACAGACACTCGGGAGAAGTGTATGGTGTTTCCTGAAACATCTAAAAAACAAAGCAACAGAGCCTAGGGCACTTCCACTTATGGTCCTATAGCTTAGGGAAATTAAAATCAAAAAGACACAGCCACCCCAAAGTTTGGGACGCCTCTGTTTACAAGAACCTCGTTTACCGTACAAGTTCAGTATCACAGAAAGCGGAAAATGGATAAAGAACTTGTGGTACTTACGTACAATGCAGTATCACTCAGCAATGAAATCTATGTCATCAGGCCCGTAGCAGCATAATGAGCGGATTCAGGTACGATTATTCTAACTGAAACAAGTCACACAGAAAAAGAAACATCATAAGATATCACTAATACACGGAATGTAAACTTGGCTACACAGGAACTGAATTCCAAAACAGAACAGGGTCTCAAATTTAGAAAACCAACTTATGCTTGCTTAAGGAGAAAGGTGAGTTGGGGTGCTGCATAAAACCAGAGATTGAAATGAGCACAGATAAAGTTCCTTAAGCCAAATATGGAATAGACAAGAGCTACTCCTTGCTCAACGAAATGGACTCAACACCCCATATTAAACGCCTAAGAATGTACCTGACTAGTAAGTATCTTAAAACCTATGGATTGCTATGTCTCCGAAAGAGAATGAAGCGTGTGTACAGGGGCATAAACGCAGCAGTGATAGGATTGGAGAGGTTCGGTGAGCAAATTAAGACCCTTTGAAGTCATATTGCATGGTACCCATTCCACGGGTTTCAACTACCCAGCTTTAAGGTATTCTTCCTTCAGCTAAAACATGCATGTGGAACCCAGAGTATGATCAACCGTGTGAACGGGAGACGTGTTCAAATATGTCTCAGTTTTCCTCCCCTGGTACTCGGGTGCAACATTCCAGACGCTTTACTAACACTCTCCCCACTTGGAGAGTCAGCGCCTTTAACCTCCTGTTTGGCCCAGTTTGCAATTTCTGCGGAAGATGAACAGGAATAGCGAGAACCAATGAGAGACTAGCTGGAGGTGTCTGGACGGGCAAATTTAACTCTCATTTCCCACCAGGAAGAGGAATTAACCAAAGGCTCAGCGTGCCGTGCCGGAACCAGATTAGGGCCTGAAGCCATCCTGCGGTGTTGCGGCCAGCTCACAAGAAAGCGAGTTGAAGAAAGGAGCTCAGGGGCACTGTAATTCTCAAACCTGCAGAGTTATAAATGACAGCTATCGTCCAAAAATATACTGAAGTAAGGCTGCCAAGAGGACTTGAAAGCGGGGCAGAATTGCAGGAAACCGATTTCAGGAGGTAGACTGGAATTGCATTGAAAGCATAGGAAAAGAGGCAGAACGTCCACAATGATGCACTTGGCCAAAAAGGGCGTATGCGTTTTTTCCTGAATATATTCAGGAAAAAACGCATACACCCTTTTTGGCCAACCAAGCAAGCTTGCAAAGGAAATCTGCACTACAATGAAGTCTCACTTCCCCCCGGTCAAAAGGGCCATCTGAAAAAAGTGTAAAATCCAGAAAGGCAGGAGAGGCCATGAAGAACTGGGAGCCTTGTTATGCTGATGGGCGCGATGTAAATTGCCAACAGCCACTCGGGAGAAGTGTATGGTGTTTCCTGAAACATCTAAAAAACAAAGCAACAGAGCCTAGGGCACTTCCACTTATGGTCCTATAGCTTAGGGAAATTAAAATCAAAAAGACACAGCCACCCCGAAGTTTGGAACAGCTCTGTTTACAGGAACCTCGTTTACAGTACAAGTTCTACATCACAGAAAGTGAAAAATGGATAAAGAACTTGTGGTACTTACGTACAATGCAGTATCACTCAGCAATGAAATCTATGTCATCAGGCCCTTAGCAGCACAATGAGTGGATTTAGGTACGATGATTCTAACTGAAATAAGTCACACAGAAAAAGAAACATCATAAGATATCAGTAATACACGGAATGTAAACTTGGCTACACAGGAACTGAATTCCAAAACAGAACAGCGTCTCAAATTTAGAAAACCAACTTATGCTTGCTTAAGGGGAAAGGTGAGTTGGGGTGCTGCATAAAACCAGAGATTGAAATGAGCACAGATAAAGTTCCTTAAGCCAAATATGGAATAGACAAGAGCTACTCCTTGCTCAACGAAATGGACTCAACACCCCATATTAAACGCCTAAGAATGTACCTGACTAGTAAGTATCTGAAAACCTATGGATTCCTATGTCTCCAAAAGAGAATCAAGCGTGTGTACAGAGGCATAAACGCAGCAGTGGTAGGACTGGAGAGGTTCGGTGAGCAAATGAAGACCCTTTGAAGTCATATTGCATGGTACCCATTACACGGGTCTCAACTCTCCAGGTTTAAGGTATTCTTCCTTCAGCTAAAACATGCATGTGGAACCCAGAGTATGATCAACCGTGTGAACGGGAGACGTGTTCAAATATGTCTCAGTTTTCGTCCCCTGGAACTCAGGTGCAACATTCTACACGCTTTACTAACACTCTCCCGACTTGGAGAGTCAGTCCCTTTAACCTCCTGTTTGGCCCAGTTTGCAATTTCTGCGGAAGATGAACAGGAATAGCGAGAACCAATGAGAGACTAGCTGGAGGTGTCTGGACGGACAAGTTTAACTCTCATTTCCCACCAGGAAGAGGAATTAACCAAAGGCTCAGCGTGCCGTGCCGGAACCAGATTAGGGCCTGAAGCCATCCTGCGGTGTTGCGGCCAGGTCACAAGAAAGCGAGTTGAAGAAAGGAGCTCAGGGGCACTGTAATTCACAAACCTGCAGAGTTATAAATGACAGCTATCGTCCAAAAATATACTGAAGTAAGGCTGCCAAGAGGACTTGAAAGCGGGGCAGAATTGCAGGAAACCGATTTCAGGAGGTAGACTGGAATTGCATTGAAAGCATAGGAAAAGAGGCAGAACGTCCACAATGATGCACTTGGCCAAAAAGGGCGTATGCGTTTTTTCCTGAATATATTCAGGAAAAAACGCATACGCCCTTTTTGGCCAACCAAGCAAGCTTGCAAAGGAAATCTGCACTACAATGAAGTCTCACTTCCCCCCGGTCAAAAGGGCCATCTGAAAAAAGTGTAAAATCCAGAAAGGCAGGACAGGCCATGGAGAACTGGGAGCCTCGTTATGCTGATGGGCGGGATGTAAATTGCCAACAGACACTCGGGAGAAGTGTATGGTGTTTCCTGAAACATCTAAAAAACAAAGCAACAGAGCCTAGGGCACTTCCACTTATGGTCCTATAGCTTAGGGAAATTAAAATCAAAAAGACACAGCCACCCCAAAGTTTGGGACGCCTCTGTTTACAAGAACCTCGTTTACCGTACAAGTTCAGTATCACAGAAAGCGGAAAATGGATAAAGAACTTGTGGTACTTACGTACAATGCAGTATCACTCAGCAATGAAATCTATGTCATCAGGCCCGTAGCAGCATAATGAGCGGATTCAGGTACGATTATTCTAACTGAAACAAGTCACGCAGAAAAAGAAACATCATAAGATATCACTAATACACGGAATGTAAACTTGGCTACACAGGAACTGAATTCCAAAACAGAACAGTGTCTCAAATTTAGAAAACCAACTTATGCTTGCTTAAGGAGAAAGGTGAGTTGGGGTGCTGCATAAAACCAGAGATTGAAATGAGCACAGATAAAGTTCCTTAAGCCAAATATGGAATAGACAAGAGCTACTCCTTGCTCAACGAAATGGACTCAACACCCCATATTAAACGCCTAAGAATGTACCTGACTAGTAAGTATCTTAAAACCTATGGATTGCTATGTCTCCGAAAGAGAATCAAGCGTGTGTACAGGGGCATAAACTCACCAGTGATAGGATTTGAGAGGTTCGGTGAGCAAATTAAGACCCTTTGAAGTCATATTGCATGGTACCCATTCCACGGGTTTCAACTACCCAGCTTTAAGGTATTCTTCCTTCAGCTAAAACATGCATGTGGAACCTAGAGTATGATCAACCGTGTGATCGGGAGACGTGTTCAAATATGTCTCAATTTTCGTACCCTGGTACTCGGGTGCAACATTCCAGACGCTTTACTAACACTCTCCCGACTTGGAGAGTCAGTCCCCTTAACTTCTTGTTTGGCCCACTTTGCAATTTCTGCAGAAGATGAACAGGAATAGGGAGAACCAATGAGAGACTAGCTGGGGGTGTCTGGACGGGCAAATTTAAATCTCATTTCCCAGCAGGAAGAGGAATTAACCAAAGGTTCAGCGTGCCGTGCCGGAACCAGATTAGGGCCTGAAGCCATCCTGCGGTATTGCGGCCAGGTCACAAGAAAGCGAGTTGAAGAAAGGAGCTCAGGGGCACTGTAATTCACAAACCTGCAGAGTTATAAATGACAGCTATCGTCCAAAAATATACTGAAGTAAGGCTGCCAAGAGGACTTGAAAGCGGGGCAGAATTGCAGGAAACCGATTTCAGGAGGTAGACTGGAATTGCATTGAAAGCATAGGAAAAGAGGCAGAACGTCCACAATGATGCACTTGGTCAAAAAGGGCGTATGCGTTTTTTCCTGAATATATTCAGGAAAAAACGCATACGCCCTTTTTGGCCAACCAAGCAAGCTTGCAAAGGAAATCTGCACTACAATGAAGTCTCACTTCCCCCCGGTCAAAAGGGCCATCTGAAAAAAGTGTAAAATCCAGAAAGGCAGGACAGGCCATGGAGAACTGGGAGCCTTGTTATGCTGATGGGCGGGATGTAAATTGCCAACAGACACTCCGGAGAAGGGTATGGTGTTTCCTGAAACATCTAAAAAACAAAGCAACAGAGCCTAGGGCACTTCCACTTATGGTCCTATAGCTTAGGGAAATTAAAATCAAAAAGACACAGCCACCCCAAAGTTTGGGACGCCTCTGTTTACAAGAACCTCGTTTACCGTACAAGTTCAATATCACAGAAAGTGAAAAATGGATAAAGAACTTGTGGTACTTACGTACAATGCAGTATCACTCAGCAATGAAATCTATGTCATCAGGCCCTTAGCAGCACAATGAGTGGATTTAGGTACGATGATTCTAACTGAAATAAGTCACACAGAAAAAGAAACATCATAAGATATCAGTAATACACGGAATGTAAACTTGGCTACACAGGAACTGAATTCCAAAACAGAACAGCGTCTCAAATTTAGAAAACCAACTTATGCTTGCTTAAGGGGAAAGGTGAGTTGGGGTGCTGCATAAAACCAGAGATTGAAATGAGCACAGATAAAGTTCCTTAAGCCAAATATGGAATAGACAAGAGCTACTCCTTGCTCAACGAAATGGACTCAACACCCCATATTAAACGCCTAAGAATGTACCTGACTAGTAAGTATCTGAAAACCTATGGATTCCTATGTCTCCAAAAGAGAATCAAGCGTGTGTACAGAGGCATAAACGCAGCAGTGGTAGGACTGGAGAGGTTCGGTGAGCAAATGAAGACCCTTTGAAGTCATATTGCATGGTACCCATTACACGGGTCTCAACTCTCCAGGTTTAAGGTATTCTTCCTTCAGCTAAAACATGCATGTGGAACCCAGAGTATGATCAACCGTGTGAACGGGAGACGTGTTCAAATATGTCTCAGTTTTCGTCCCCTGGAACTCAGGTGCAACATTCCACACGCTTTACTAACACTCTCCCGACTTGGAGAGTCAGTCCCTTTAACCTCCTGTTTGGCCCAGTTTGCAATTTCTGCGGAAGATGAACAGGAATAGCGAGAACCAATGAGAGACTAGCTGGAGGTGTCTGGACGGGCAAGTTTAACTCTCATTTCCCACCAGGAAGAGGAATTAACCAAAGGCTCAGCGTGCCGTGCCGGAACCAGATTAGGGCCTGAAGCCATCCTGCGGTGTTGCGGCCAGGTCACAAGAAAGCGAGTTGAAGAAAGGAGCTCAGGGGCACTGTAATTCACAAACCTGCAGAGTTATAAATGACAGCTATCGTCCAAAAATATACTGAAGTAAGGCTGCCAAGAGGACTTGAAAGCGGGGCAGAATTGCAGGAAACCGATTTCAGGAGGTAGACTGGAATTGCATTGAAAGCATAGGAAAAGAGGCAGAACGTCCACAATGATGCACTTGGCCAAAAAGGGCGTATGCGTTTTTTCCTGAATATATTCAGGAAAAAACGCATACGCCCTTTTTGGCCAACCAAGCAAGCTTGCAAAGGAAATCTGCACTACAATGAAGTCTCACTTCCCCCCGGTCAAAAGGGCCATCTGAAAAAAGTGTAAAATCCAGAAAGGCAGGACAGGCCATGGAGAACTGGGAGCCTCGTTATGCTGATGGGCGGGATGTAAATTGCCAACAGACACTCGGGAGAAGTGTATGGTGTTTCCTGAAACATCTAAAAAACAAAGCAACAGAGCCTAGGGCACTTCCACTTATGGTCCTATAGCTTAGGGAAATTAAAATCAAAAAGACACAGCCACCCCAAAGTTTGGGACGCCTCTGTTTACAAGAACCTCGTTTACCGTACAAGTTCAGTATCACAGAAAGCGGAAAATGGATAAAGAACTTGTGGTACTTACGTACAATGCAGTATCACTCAGCAATGAAATCTATGTCATCAGGCCCGTAGCAGCATAATGAGCGGATTCAGGTACGATTATTCTAACTGAAACAAGTCACACAGAAAAAGAAACATCATAAGATATCACTAATACACGGAATGTAAACTTGGCTACACAGGAACTGAATTCCAAAACAGAACAGGGTCTCAAATTTAGAAAACCAACTTATGCTTGCTTAAGGGGAAAGGTGAGTTGGGGTGCTGCATAAAACCAGAGATTGAAATGAGCACAGATAACGTTCTATAAGGCAAATATGGAATAGACAAGAGCTACTCCTTGCTCAACGAAATGGACTCAACACCCCATATTCAACGCCTAGGAATATACCTGCCTAGTAAGAATCATAAAAGAATGTATTTATATATCTCTGTAAGAGAATCAAGAGTGTGTACAGCGGCATTAAAGCAGTGAAAATCTGCTAAATCCCATATTAGAAATAAATTTCTTAAACAAAACACAATGACAGTGAAATAGAGAGCAATACTTAAGTAATTCATTCAAGGCTTCTGATGCAACCTGCATTTACCATATCTACACCCAGAGCTGGGTGACACATAAGGCTGGACACTTGGGGCTCATAAGATTGGTGAGGTTCGGTGAGCAAATGCAGACCCTTTGAAGTCATATTGCATGGTACCCATTCCATGGGTCTCAACTCTCCAGGTTTAAGGGATTCTTCCTTCAGCTAAAACATGCATGTGGAACCCAGAGTATGATCCACCATGTGATCGAGAAACGTGTTCAAATGTGTCTCACTTTTCGTTCCCTGGTACTCGGGTGCAACATTCCAGACGCTTTACTAACACTCTCCCGACTTGGAGAGTCAGTCCCTTTAACCTCCTGTTTGGCCCAGTTTGCAATTTCTGCGGAAGATGAACAGGAATAGGGAGAACCAATGAGAGACTAGCTGGAGGTGTCTGGACGGGCAAATTTAACTCTCATTTCCCACAGGGAAGAGGAATAAACCAAAGGCTCAGCATGCCGTGCCGGAACCAGATTAGGGCCTGAAGCAATCCTGCAGTGTTGTGGCCAGCTCAAAAGAAAGCGAGTTGAAGAAAGGAGCTCAGGGGCATTGTAATTCACAAACCTGCAGATTTATAAATGACAGCTATTGTCCGAAAATATACTGAAGTAGGGCTGCCAAGAGGACTTGAATGCGGGGCAGAATTGCAGGAAACCGATTTCAGGAGGAATCGGAATTGGATTGCATTTAAAACACAGGAAAAGAGGAAGAACGTGGACAATGATGCACTTGGCCAAAAAGGGCGTATGAGTTTTTTCCTGAATATATTCAGGAAAAAACTCATACGCCCTTTTTGGCCAACCAAGCAAGCTTGCAAAGGAAATCTGCACTACAATGAAGTCTCACTTCCCCCCGGTCTAAAGGGCCATCTGAAAAAAGTGTAAAATCCAAAAAGGCAGAACAGGCCATGGAGAACTGGGAGCCTTGTTATGCTGATGGGCGGGATGTAAATTACCAACAGCCGCTCTGTAGAAGTGTATGGTGTTTCCTGAAACATCTAAAAAACAAAGCAACAGAGCCTAGGGCACTTCCACTTATGGTCCTATAGTTTAGGGAAATTAAAATCAAAAAGACACAGCCACCCCAAAATTTGGGATGACTCTTTTTACAGGAATCTCTTCTGTGGCACAAGTTAAATATCCCAGAGAGCAAATAATGGATAAAGAAGTTGCGGTACTTATGTACAACAGAATACCATCAGCAATGAAATCTATGTCACCAGGCCCGTACCAGCATAATGAGTGGATTGAGGCACGATGATTCTAAGTGAAAGAAGTCACACAGAAAAAGAAACATCATAAGGTATCACTAATACACGGAATGTGAACTTGGCTACACATGAACTGAATTACAAAACAGAACAGGGTCTCAAATTTAGAAAACCAACTTATGCTTGCTTAAGGGGGAAGGTGAGTTGGGGTGCTGCATAAAAGCAGAGTTTGAAATTAGCACAGATACCGTTCCATAAGCCAAATATGTAATAGACAAGACCTACCCCTTGCTCAACGAAATGGATTCAACAATGAGGTATCACCTCACACCTGGTAGAATAGGCATCATAGAAAATCTACAAACAAAAAATGCTGGAAAGGGTGTGGAGAAAAGGAACCCTCTTCCACTATTGTTGGGAATATAAATTGATACAGTCATTATGGAGAACAATATGGAATTTCTTAAGAAACTAACAATAGAATTACCATATGATACAGCAATCCCAGTACTGGACATATACCCAGACAAAACCATAAATCAAAAAGAGTCATTCACCGCAATGTTCATTGCATCACTATTTACAATATCGAGGTAATGGAAGCAACCTAAATGCCCACAGACAGACGAATGCATAAAGCTGTGGTACATATATAAAATGGAATATTACTAAGCCATGAAAAGGAATGAAATTGGGTCATTTGTAGAGATGTCGATGGATCTAGAGACTGTCATACAGAGTGAAGTAAGTCAGAAAGAGAAAAACAAATCTTGTATATTCATGCATATATGTGGAACCTAGAAAAACTGTACAGATTAACCATTTTGCAAGGCATAAATAGAGCAAACGTATGGACAACAAGGGGGGAAAGCTGTTGGGGGGGTGGTGGTGGGAGGAGTTGAGAGACTGGGATTGGCATGTATACATTTATATGTATAAAATAGATAACCAATAAGAACCTGCTGTATAAAAATATAAAATAAAATTCAAAATTAAAAAGAAATAAAATTTAAAAAATAAAACAGAAAAAACAATTATTCCCTGCACATACATGTATTTATATGAATAAATTATTTCCATGCTTATATCTGTAAATACAAAAAAGAGGAATAAAATCTACCTTGAACCAAAAACGAAAAAGAGAAAAAAACACAGAACCCACCAGTTACACAGAGGAAAACCGTATCAGGGCACTTGCTCCAGTTGTAAACAATTCTGAAGTTGGTCAGTGGTGGGGAATCGTCTCCCATTCAGCCAGCAGCCCCCACGCAACAAGCGTCCTCATTGCAAAGCTGGGGCACCGTGCCGAGGCATCTGTGAGTAAACGTGAGCTGAGCCCCAGGCCAGTTGCTGCTGAACTATTCCCACCCGTCCCAGGTAAAACACCTGAATATATACAAGGACTTGAAAGCCTAGAGGAAGGGCCATAGAGCCACATGAGTGACAGCATGCCGGCCGACTTGGTGCCTGCAGGCCAGCCAGGATGGTCCTGGCCCTGGGTGCTCTTCTGGAAGATTTCCATTTCCCTGCCTGAGATACCCGTCCTGTCCCTGCCCCCACTGCTTTTTTCCTTCCTCACCTCTGCCCAGGGAGAAATTCCAGCAGCAGGTATGGGTGACACATCCTCTTCTTTAGCAGGTGGCAGCCTGGCAACTGCTGCAGAAAGTCCAGCAGAGCCCCACTCACACTGGGCCACCCACAGAGCCATGGCCTCTCACTCCCTCTCACCAGCCCAGCCCCGAGACTGCTGACAGGGCAGAGAAAATGGTGTCAGGCACGGCTGCAGGGGCTCTTGCTGCCTGGAGTGGTATTTATATTGATCTCAACCCAGGCACACCTGGGGAGGGCTGGCCGGCACGGTAAGGCTGCCCAGGTCAGCCAATAATCACCCCTCAGGGGCTCACAGTTGCAGAAAATGGAACTTGCTGAACCGGCCAGGTCCAAGGAACAGGTGTGGGCTCCTGAGAGTCAGGATAGACAAGGGGCTGCAGCTTTGGCTTGTTTTCTAATCATTTTATCTGGCCCATGAGTGGGAGACAACTTCAAGAAAACCCTCTCCTAATGAGAGGAACCCAGGAGTCAGGGAGAGGAGGGGTGGGTGGTGGTTGGAGACAGAGGCCTGGTGCCCCGGGTGCAGTGGAAGTCTCTGGAAGACCAGGTGGAGGGAGGCCTCACGGAGTGATGCCCAGGGTCACAGACCTGTCGCAGCTGCTGTTTGTTAGTTCAAGTCCTGCTCTGAGGTGCTCTGTGTCAGCTCTGAGCGACAGGTGAGCTGGGGGTGCTCTGCAATGAGGGCTATGTGCACGGTTCCTGTGTGCCCAGCCCTGCCACGGTACCTGCAAGGGTAGCTCTGTATCCTGGGAGGGGCCTGACCACGAGAGCCCCGTGGGCTGGGGTGGGGGTGGGGTACCTGCCCAGGTGAGCTCCATATTCTGGGATTGGTCTGACCACGAGAGCCCCATGGGCTGCTGGGGACCTGGTAAAGGATGTCAGGACAGTCAGTGAAGCCACCGAGGATATACCTCCAGTTGCTCCTAATTCCTACACCCTGCTGGTCATTCTACCAACCACCAGGACATGGTATTCTGTATTAGTCTTCAATGATGCCTTCTTTTGTATTCCATTAGTCCCAGAGTCACAAGAAATTTTGGCTTGTGAGTGGCAGGACTCAACATACAACTAAAACAATACTTCCGGGCCGTCTGGACCCAAGGGTGCAAAAATTCCCACACCGTCTTTGGGGAAAGCTTAGCTAAAGACCTAAAAGTTCTACCTCTGGAAAAGGAAACCCTCCTTCAATATGCAGACGACATTCTGATCGCCAGCCCTACTAAGGAGGCCTCTGAACTACCAAGCCAATAAAGGATAGAAGTTGTCCAAGAAAAAGCTCAAATATCACAGACTGCGGTGACCTGCCTGGGCTTCATTCTCACACAAGGTCAGAGAAGCCCATCCCAGGAAAGGGAAGAAACCATTTTCAGCCTTACCCCTTTCTAAAACTAGAAGACAGCTTAGGGGTTCCTGGGGAGGCCAGGGTTTGCTGCTTCTGGATCCCTAACTACAGTCCACTAGCTGGGCCTCTATATGAAACACTGAAAGGAAAAGATGATGATCCTTTTGAATAGAATCCAGAAGTGGCCTTTCAAGAATGGAAAGAGCAGTCAATTCAGACCCTTGCCCTGGAACTCCCTAATTTAGCTAAACCCTTTGACCTTTACATTCCCGGTGAAAGGTGAATCGCCATTGGAGAATTAGTGCAAAAACTGGGACCACTTGAAATGGAACAATGCAAGAATGCCATCCAGGTAGGATAAACTACGGTCACTAAGGGGCTTGGCCCACTGCCACATCTGGCCAAGATACTGGCGGTATCTAAAAACCTGGAAATCAGCAGCCCAAAAGGCCACCTCCCTCCTAAGGGAAAAGGACCCCACGTGGTGATCCTAACCACCAACCATGCCCTGAAGTTGCAGGGTTCGCTCCGTGGGCACACCGACCTCGAGTGAGGAGGCCCTCCAACTCCAACATCCAGAGAGATAACCGGGGGCAACAGGGCACCATGACGACTCGTGTGAACATCACTTGACCTGGAGTTTCTCTCATAAAACAACAAGAGTGTGTCCCAAAAGAGTAGACTACTGCTTGCAGGACTTACTGCACCCAGCGGGGAGCTAATAATCTTGGCGGGGGAACCGTATACCACACTGTCACCATAGAAAAGCCTACAGACACCGTGATGATGGTGGCCAATAAGACCGGCTGAACTCCTGTTTACTTCAAAAGGCTGTTGACTCAGTAGCCATCATGGTCTTTATCACCACTGACCCTGGACTGTCTGGGAGTTGAGCGGGCAGGGCTCTGACACCTGGTGCTGTTTGTACGTTAATTCAGGGGCCTAATTGAAGAAAGCGCAGACTACTGGTCAGAGCATCTAGGCTGGCAGAAACGGTCAGCCTAAGGTGGCCGAACAAATGTGGGGCGGGGTGAAACCGGCCCCCACAGCGTCTCTGCACATCTCTTTCCTGGACCCTTAAAGGTCATTAGAATCTATAACACTTCCAATGCTGGTGCTCAGGTGGACGAGCAGGGAGGCAGGGGTCCTGGGGACAATCAACGTCACCGGGAGGCTGCTGGGGAGAAGCTCTGACCCTCGCCCCAGGGTATGAGGGCTCCCAACTCAGCACTCAGCAGTTACAGAAGAAAGGTCTGCACCCTCAGCACTCCAAGAATGAGGAACGGGACAAAAGGCAGAGGAGGGGTTTGTCCCCAGCAAAGCCCATTAAAAATCCCTGGGAGATAAACATAGAATCTGGGCAATAAAGTCAAGTCTAGCCTTTTTTATCCTTTGTGCTTTGTCTAATTTCACGTGCTCCTAGGGTCCCGCATGCAGAGGTTCCACACCCGGCACTTCAGACCAGATTTCCTAGTGCAGAATGGCTGGGTCGACACCTCAGCTCCTGGGGCCCAGTGCAGACTCCACGATATAGAGCCTGAGCTACAGCCAACCCGTCCCTCGAGAGCTCCGCCGCCTCCCTCCCTCCCACTGACTCTGACAGGATCTCTACACAGCAGCCCAGCCCACAGCCCACGGGGTAGTGCATGCTCTCACCTCTCCATTCTCTGATCAAAATATAAAGTTTCCTTTGCTTGTGAACCAAACTCAGTCTCGATCTGTTGGCCCCAATGACACTGGGCAGGGGGACACTTGTTGGGGTCCACTCTGGAGGATCAGTAACAGAAATTGAGACTATTGTAACCTCAATGAACAGATGTGTGAGCCAAACTGTAGTTAACATAGAACAGTGTATAAGGCTCGGGTAAAATAAGATGTTTCTAACACTTCCATTTGATATTTCCATCACTTTTTATAAGCAAGTTCAGTGAAAAGGTTTGTCTTATTTGTCAGGTCAATATTAGAGAAACGAAGTGATTTCTTTCCAAGGATGTACATCTAATAATCTTGGTTAAACCTTCAATCTTGTTTTAAATGCTTTTCCATTGAAAATGATACCTCTCTTTCAGCTCCCCCATTTCTGAGAAGTATAAAATCTTATAATTTATTATTACCAAAGGGGAAAGGTGGGAGGAGGGATAAATTAACAGTTTGGAATTAACACATACACACTGCTATGTATAAAATAGATCATCAACAAGGAACTACTGTATAGCACAGGGAACTACACTCAACATTTTGCAATAACCTATAAGGGGAAATAATCTGAAAAAGAATAGATATTTTTATTGACATCATCTATCAATGATAGTTAAAGTGTAGCCTAAGGGAAGCTGGTGGTGAGTGCTTCTGACCCTGAAGACTTCAATCATCTAAAGTTTGGACTCTGCCTACTTCCCAAGGCCCTTAATGAACATATGTGTAGCCGTAGCTTAAAAACTTCCCCAGTTTGGGTTTCGGGGAGACACTGATTTTGAAAAAGCCCTGGTGTTCTCCTTACATGAATGGGACTCTTCCTACTGCTAAAACATGTCTGTCACACCCAGAGGATGGTATACCATCTGATCGGGAAGAGTTTGGAAAAGGCATCTCATCTCCTCATCTCCTGGTGCTCGGGTTCACCCCTCCAGCGTCTTTACTAACAGTCTCCCCACTTGGAGATGTCAGCACTGTCAACATCCTGTTGCGTACAGTTTGGAATTTGTCCAGAGGATGAAGCGGAAGGATGAGGAACAATGAGAGACAAGTCCTAGGTGTTCAGACAGGCACATGTCACTCTAATTTCCAATCAGGAAGACGAATTGACCAAAGGCTAGGGTTGCCCATGGAAACAGTATAGGGCTTGAGGAAATCCCGCTGCTTTGTGGCCAGTTCCCATAAACACAAGTTGAACAATGGAACTCAGGGGCAGTAAAATTCACAAAACTGCAGAGTTGAAAATATCCATCACTGAAAAATGTCTTGAGGAAAGTCAGAGAAAAGGACTTGTAAGCAAGGGAGAATGGCAGGAAAGGGATTTGAGGAGGTAGAAAGGACTCGCCATTAAGCACAAGAAAAGGAGCTGAACATTGCCAACATTGCAGTTGGCCAAAAAGGGTGTATGCGCTTTTTTCTGTATATATTCAAGAAAAGGGCATACACTTTTTTAGCCAACCAAACAGGTGGGCACTGGAAGTCAATACTACAAAAGATATCACTTCGCATCAGTCAGAAGAGCCATCCTCATAAAGCGTAAACAACAGAAATGCAGGACAGGGCAACGAGAAGAGGGAGCCCTGTGAGACTTATAGTGGAAATGTATATTGCCAACGGCCATTCTGGAAAAGTGTATTGTGTTTACTAAAGCATCTAAAAAATGAGCTACAGAGCATAGGGCACTTGCACTCATGGGCGTATATCTTGGGAAAAACAAAAATCGAGAGGACACAGGCACCCCAATGTTTACCCCCTCTCTGTTTAAAAGATCCTCGACTAGGATATAACTTAAATGTCTCTGGAGGGAAAAAATGGATAGAGATGTGGTACTTAGGTAGAGTGGAATATTATTCAGCCTGGAAATCAATGAAATATGGCCAGTTGTAACAACTCCGGAGGAGTTACGTATGATCATTCTAAGTGACAGAATTCAAAAAGAAAAAGACACATATCATAAGATATCACTTAAAGGTGGAATCCAAAATGGCTACACATGAAATAAATTACAAAACAAAAACATAGTCAAATATGTAGAAAACACGCATAAGGCTGCTAAACGGGAAAGGTGGGGAGGGGTGAGGCATCATCCAGGAGGTTGAAATTAGCAAAGATACCATTCCAAATACCAAACTGATAATCAACAAGGCCTACACGGTAGCTAAAAGAACTGCACTCAGCACACTCAAGTCACCGGAAAAGAATATATACGACTGGTAAGAATCTGAAAAAGAATTTATTGATGACTCTCTGTACGTGAATCAAGTGGATGTACAGCAGCAAGAAACAGAGCTTTGAAAATCAGCTGTAACCAATATAGTAATAAATTGAAAAAAATAAACGACAGAGAGACAGAGAAAACCTCTTACAACTTTTCCTCAGGGACGGTGATGCAACATGGATTGAACACATCTAGACCCACAGCAGGATGAGACATAAGGCTGGAAACTGTTTGCGCTAAGAGAAATGTGAGGTTGGGTGAGGAAATGCACACCCTTTAAAGTAATACTACCTGGTACCCATTCAATGGGTCCCAAATCTGCAGGTTCAAGGGATCTTCCTACAGCTAAAACATGCATGGAAAACCCAGAGGACTGTACACCATGTGATCGGGAGATGTGTCTAAAATGCACCTCATTTATCCTCTCCTGGTGCTCCTGTTCACCATTCCAGCCACGTTACTTAGAATCTCCCCACTTGGAGAATCAGCACATTTAAACTTTTGTTTCACACATTTTGCAAATTGTGAGGAGGATGAACGGGAAGAGGGGGAACCAATGAGAGAATAGTTGTAGGGGTTTGGACGGGCACATATCACTCTAATTTCCCATTAAGAATAAGAATTAAAGAAAGGCTCAGCCTGCCTCGCCGGAGCCAAAATAGGGCCTGAAGCAATCCTGTGGGTTTGTGGCCAGCTCACAAAAGAGCAACTTAAAAAATGGAGCTCAGGGTCACTGCAATTCACAAACCTGCAGAGTTATAAATGAAAACTAACGTCCAAAAATATGTTGAGGTAAGGCAAAGAAGAGGATCTGAATGCAAGACAGAATTGCAAGAAACAGATTTCAAGAGATAGATTGGACTCGTCTTTAATGCACATGAAAAGCGGCAGAATTTCGACAATGATGCAGTTGGCCCAAAAGGGCGTATGCGTTTTTTCCTGATTATATCCAGGAAAAAACGCATACGCACTTTATGGGCAACGAAGCAAGCAAGCAATGCAAATGTGCACAACAAAGAAGTCTCACTTCCCACCGGTCAAAAGGGCCATCCTAAAAAATTGTAAAAACCAGAAATGCAGGACAGGCCATGGAGAACAGGGAGCCTTTATACGCTGATGGGCAGTGTGTGAACTGCCGAGAGCCACTCTGGAGAAGTGTATGGTGGTTCCTAAATCATCTAAAAAACAGAGCTACAGAGCATAGGACACTTCCAATCATGGGAGTATATCTAGGGAAGTCTAAAAATCAACAAGACACAAGCACACCACAGTTTAAGGCTACTCTGTTTACAAGAACCTCAACTTCAGTACACCTTAAATATCCCAGGAAAGAGAACAATGGATAAAGAAGATGTGGTACTTATGTACAATGGAATATCTCTTCACCATGAAATCAATGTAATAAGGCTAGTAGAAGGATAAAGAGTGGATTTAGGTCCGATAATACTACTTGAAATAAGTCAAACAGAAAAAGAAACATATCATAAGATATCACTTATAGAGGGAGGGTAAATATGGCTGCACAAGAAATGAATTACAGAACAGAACAGTGTCTCACATTTAGAAAACACACTTATGTCAGCTTAAGGGGAAAGGAGAGGTGGGGTGATGCATAAAACCAGAGTTTGAAATTAGCACAGATACCGTTCAATAAACCAAATAGGTATTAGACAAGATCTACACCTTGCTCAATGAACTGGCCTCAACACACCCTATACACCGCAGAGAAATATATCTGAGTAATAAGAATCTTAAAACCCATGTATTGATATATCTCCATAAGGGAATCAAGTGTGTGCAGAGCGGCACAAACACAGCAGTGAAAATGAGCTAAACCCCATTATAGAAATAAATTTTAAAAAGAAAACGCTGAAACAATGAAAGAGAAAAATTCTTACAAAATTCGCTCAGGGGCTGTGATGTAACCTGGATTGACCACATATAAACCCACAGCTGGATAAGACATAAGGCTGGACACTTGGGGCTGAGAGGATTGGTGAGCTTTGGTGAGCAACTGCCGAAAGTTTAATGCAATACTTCATGCTACTCAGTCCAAGGGTCCCAACACTCCAGGTTGAAGGGAATCTTCCTACAGCTAAACCATGCTTGGGAAACCCAGCGACTGGTATACCATATGATCGGGAAAGGTTTCTAAAACGCACCTCATTTTTCCTCTCCTGGGGCTCCGGATCGACATTCCAGCCGCTTTACTAACAACATCCCCACATGGAGTCAATGCCTTTAAGTTCTGGTATCGCACAGTCTGCAGTTAGTGCAGAGGATGAATGGGAATAGGGGGAACCAGTGAGAAACTAGCTGTAGCGGTTTCAATGGGCACATGTCACTCTAATGTCACATCAGTAAGAAGAATTAACCAAAGGCACAGCAAGGTGCCCCAGAAGAAAAATAGGGCTTCAAGGAATCCTGTGGTTATGGGGCAAGACCACAAAAATAAGAGCTGAAAAATGGAGCTAAGGGCCACTGCAATTCAAAAACCTGCAGAGTTATAAAGGCTAACTATATTCAAAAAATATATTGAGGTAAGGCTATGAAGAGGCAATGAAAGCAAGGCAGAATTGCAGGAAACCAATTTCAGGAGGTAGACTGGAATTGCATTGAAAGCATAGGAAAAGAGGCAGAACGTCCACAATGATGCACTTGGCCAAAAAGGGCGTATGCGTTTTTTCCTGAATATATTCAGGAAAAAACGCATACGCCCTTTTTGGCCAACCAAGCAAGCTTGCAAAGGAAATCTGCACTACAATGAAGTCTCACTTCCCCCCGGTCAAAAGGGCCATCTGAAAAAAGTGTAAAATCCAGCAAGGCAGGACAGGCCATGGAGAACTGGGAGCCTCGTTATGCTGATGGGCGGGATGTAAATTGCCAACAGCCACTCGGGAGAAGTGTATGGTGTTTCCTGAAACATCTAAAAAACAAAGCAACAGAGCCTAGGGCACTTCCACTTATGGTCCTATAGCTTAGGGAAATTAAAATCAAAAAGACACAGCCACCCCAAAGTTTGGGACGGCTCTGTTTACAAGAACCTCGTTTACAGTACAAGTTCAACATCGCAGAAAGTGAAAAATGGATAAAGAAGTTATGGTATTTACTTACAAAGCAATATCACTCAGCAATGAAATCTATGTCATCAGGCCCTTAGCAGCACAATGAGTGGATTTAGGTACGATGATTCTAACTGAAATAAGTCACACAGAAAAAGAAACATCAATAAATATCACTAATACACGGAATGTAAACTTGGCTACACAGGAACTGAATTACAGAACAGAACAGGGTCTCAAATTGAGAAAACCAACTTATGCTTGCTTAAGGGGAAAGGTGAGTTGGGGTGCTGCATAAAACCAGAGATTGAAATGAGCACAGATAAAGTTCCTTAAGCCAAATATGGAATAGACAAGAGCTACTCCTTGCTCAACGAAAAGGACTCAACACCCCATATTAAACGCCTAAGAATGTACCTGACTAGTAAGTATCTTAAAACCTATGGATTGCTATGTCTCCAAAAGAGAATCAAGCGTGTGTACAGGGGCATAAACGCAGCAGTGATAGGATTGGAGAGGTTTCGTGAGCAGATGAAGACCCTTTGAAGTCATATTGCATGGTACCCATTACACGGGTCTCAACTCTCCAGGTTTAAGGTATTCTTCCTTCAGCTAAAACATTCATGTGGAACCCAGAGTATGATCAACCGTGTGAACGGGAGACGTGTTCAAATATGTCTCAGTTTTCCTCCCCTGGTACTTGGGTGCAACATTCCAGACGCTTTACCAACACTCTCCCCACTTGGAGAGTCAGCGCCTTTAACCACCTGTTTGGCCCAGTTTGCAATTACTGCGGAAAGTGAACACGAATAGGGAGAACCAACGAGAGACTAGCTGGGGGTGTCTGGACGGGCAAATTTAACTCTCATTTCCCACCAGGAAGAGGAACTAACCAAAGGCTCAGCGTGCCGTGCCGGAACCAGATTAGGGCCTGAAGCCATCCTGCGGTGTTGTGACCAGCTCAAAAGAAAGCGAGTTGAAGAAAGGAGCTCAGGGGCACTGTAATTCACAAACCTGCAGAGTTATAAATGACAGCTACCGTCCAAAAATATACTGAAGTAAGGCTGCCAAGAGGACTTGAAAGTGGGGCAGAATTGCAGGAAACCGATTTCAGGAGGTAGACTGGAATTGCATTGAAAGCATAGGAAAAGAGGCAGAACGTCCACAATGATGCACTTGGCCAAAAAGGGCGTATGCGTTTTTTCCTGAATATATTCAGGAAAAAACGCATACGCCCTTTTTGGCCAACCAAGCAAGCTTGCAAAGGAAATCTGCACTACAATGAAGTCTCACTTCCCCCCGGTCAAAAGGGCCATCTGAAAAAAGTGTAAAATCCAGCAAGGCAGGACAGGCCATGGAGAACTGGGAGCCTCGTTATGCTGATGGGCGGGATGTAAATTGCCAACAGACACTCGGGAGAAGTGTATGGTGTTTCCTGAAACATCTAAAAAACAAAGCAACAGAGCCTAGGGCACTTCTACTTATGGTCCTATAGCTTAGGGAAATTAAAATCAAAAAGACACAGCCACCCCAAAGTTTGGGACGCCTCTGTTTACAAGAACCTCGTTTACCGTACAAGTTCAATATCACAGAAAGTGAAAAATGGATAAAGAACTTGTGGTACTTACGTACAATGCAGTATCACTCAGCAATGAAATCTATGTCATCAGGCCCGTAGCAGCATAATGAGTGGATTCAGGTACGATGATTCTAACTGAAATAAGTCACACAGAAAAAGAAACATCATAAGATATCACTAATACACGGAATGTAAACTTGGCTACACAGGAACTGAATTACAGAACAGAACAGGGTCTCAAATTTAGAAAACCATCTTATGCTTGCTTAAGGGGAAAAGTGAGTTGGGGTGCTGCATAAAACCAGAGATTGAAATGAGCACAGATAAAGTTCCTTAAGCCAAATATGGAATAGACAAGAGCTACTCCTTGCTCAACGAAATGGACTCAACACCCCATATTAAACGCCTAAGAATGTACCTGACTAGTAAGTATCTTAAAACCTATGGATTGCTATGTCTCCAAAAGAGAATCAAGCATGTGTACAGGGGCATAAACGCAGCAGTGATAGGATTGGAGAGGTTCGGTGAGCAAATGAAGACCCTTTGAAGTCATATTGCATGGTACCCATTCCACGGGATTCAACTACCCAGGTTTAAGGTATTCTTCCTTCAGCTAAAACATGCATGTGGAACCCAGAGTATGATCAACCATGTGAACGGGATACGTGTTCAAATATGTCTCAGTTTTCGTCCCCTGGTACTTGGGTGCAACATTCCAGACGCTTTACTAACACTCTCCCCCTTGGAGAGTCAGCGCCTTTAACCTCCTGTTTGGCCCAGTTTGCAATTTCTGCGGAAGATGAACAGGAATAGGGAGAACCAATGAGAGACTAGCTGGAGGTATCTGGACGGGCAAATTTAACTCTCATTTCCCACCAGGAAGAGGAACTAACCAAAGGCTCAGCGTGCCGTGCCGGAACCAGATTAGGGCCTGAAGCCATCCTGCGGTGTTGTGGCCAGCTCAAAAGAAAGCGAGTTGAAGAAAGGAGCTCAGGGGCACTGTAATTCACAAACGTGCAGAGTTATAAATGACAGCTATCGTCCAAAAATATACTGAAGTAAGGCTGCCAAGAGGACTTGAAAGCGGGGCAGAATTGCAGGAAACCAATTTCAGGAGGTAGACTGGAATTGCATTGAAAGCATAGGAAAAGAGGCAGAACGTCCACAATGATGCACTTGGCCAAAAAGTGCGTATGCGTTTTTTCCTGAATATATTCAGGAAAAAACGCATACGCCCTTTTTGGCCAACCAAGCAAGCTTGCAAAGGAAATCTGCACTACAATGAAGTCTCACTTCCCCCCGGTCAAAAGGGCCATCTGAAAAAAGTATAAAATCCAGAAAGGCAGGACAGGCCATGGAGAACTGGGAGCCTTGTTATGCTGATGGGCGGGATGTAAATTACCAACAGACACTCGGGAGAAGTGTATGGTGTTTCCTGAAACATCCAGAAAACAAAGCAACAGAGCCTAGGGCACTTCCACTTATGGTCCTATAGCTTAGGGAAATTAAAATCAAAAAGACACAGCCACCCCAAAGTTTGGGACGCCTCTGTTTACAAGAACCTCGTTTACCGTACAACTTCAATATCACAGAAAGTGAAAAATGGATAAAGAACTTGTGGTACTTACGTACAATGCAGTATCACTCAGCAATGAAATCTATGTCATCAGGCCCGTAGCAGAGTAATGAGTGGATTCAGGTACGATGATTCTAACTGAAATAAGTCACACAGAAAAAGAAACATCATAAGATATCACTAATACACGGAATGTAAACTGGACTACACAGGAACTGAATTACAGAACAGAACAGGGTCTCAAATTTAGAAAATCAACTTATGCTTGCTTAAGGGGAAAGGTGAGTTGGGGTGCTGCATAAAACCAGAGATTGAAATGAGCACAGATAAAGTTCCTTAAGCCAAATATGGAATAGACAAGAGCTACTCCTTGCTCAACGAAATGGACTCAACACCCCATATTAAACGCCTAAGAATGTACCTGACTAGTAAGTATCTTAAAACCTATGGATTGCTATGTCTCCGAAAGAGAATCAAGCATGTGTACAGGGGCATAAACGCAGCAGTGATAGGATTGGAGAGGTTCGGTGAGCAAATGAAGACCCTTTGAAGTCATATTGCATGGTACCCATTCCACGGGTTTCAACTACCCAGGTTTAAGGTATTCTTCCTTCAGCTAAAACATGCATGTGGAACCCAGAGTATGATCAACCATGTGAACGGGATATGTGTTCAAATATGTCTCAGTTTTCGTCCCCTGGTACTTGGGTGCAACATTCCAGACGCTTTACTAACACTCTCCCCACTTGGAGAGTCAGCGCCTTTAACCTCCTGTTTGGCCCAGTTTGCAATTTCTGCGGAAGATGAACAGGAATAGGGAGAACCAATGAGAGACTAGCTGGAGGTATCTGGACGGGCAAATTTAACTCTCATTTCCCACCAGGAAGAGGAATTAACCAAAGGCTCAGCGTGCCGTGCCGGAACCAGATTAGGGCCTGAAGCCATCCTGCGGTGTTGTGGCCAGCTCAAAAGAAAGCGAGTTGAAGAAAGGAGCTCAGGGGCACTGTAATTCACAAACGTGCAGAGTTATAAATGACAGCTATCGTCCAAAAATATACTGAAGTAAGGCTGCCAAGAGGACTTGAAAGCGGGGCAGAATTGCAGGAAACCAATTTCAGGAGGTAGACTGGAATTGCATTGAAAGCATAGGAAAAGAGGCAGAACGTCCACAATGATGCACTTGGCCAAAAAGTGCGTATGCGTTTTTTCCTGAATATATTCAGGAAAAAACGCATACGCCCTTTTTGGCCAACGAAGCAAGCTTGCAAAGGAAATCTGCACTACAATGAAGTCTCACTTCCCCCCGGTCAAAAGGGCCATCTGAAAAAAGTGTAAAATCCAGAAAGGCAGGACAGGCCATGGAGAACTGGGAGCCTTGTTATGCTGATGGGCGGGATGTAAATTACCAACAGACACTCGGGAGAAGTGTATGGTGTTTCCTGAAACATCCAGAAAACAAAGCAACAGAGCCTAGGGCACTTCCACTTATGGTCCTATAGCTTAGGGAAATTAAAATCAAAAAGACACAGCCACCCCAAAGTTTGGGACGCCTTTGTTTACAAGAACCTCGTTTACAGTACAACTTCAATATCACAGAAAGTGAAAAATGGATAAAGAACTTGTGGTACTTACGTACAATGCAGTATCACTCAGCAATGAAATCTATGTCATCAGGCCCGTGGCAGCATAATGAGTGGATTCAGGTACGATGATTCTAACTGAAATAAGTCACACAGAAAAAGAAACATCATAAGATATCAGTAATACACGGAATGTAAACTTGGCTACACAGGAACTGAATTACAGAACAGAACAGGGTCTCAAATTTAGAAAACCATCTTATGCTTGTTTAAGGGGAAAGGTGAGTTGGGGTGCTGCATAAAACCAGAGATTGAAATGAGCACAGATAAAGTTCCTTAAGCCAAATATGGAATAGACAAGAGCTACTCCTTGCTCAACGAAATGGACTCAACACCCCATATTAAACGCCTAAGAATGTACCTGACTAGTAAGTATCTTAAAACCTATGGATTGCTATGTCTCCGAAAGAGAATCAAGCGTGTGTACAGGGGCATAAACGCAGCAGTGATAGGATTGGAGAGGTTCGGTGAGCAAATGAAGACCCTTTGAAGTCATATTGCATGGTACCCATTCCACGGGTTTCAACTACCCAGTTTTAAGGTATTCTTCCTTCAGCTAAAACATGCATGTAGAACCTAGAGTATGATCAACCATGTGATCGGGAGACGTGTTCAAATATGTCTCAGTTTTCGTACCCTGGTACTCGGGTGCAACATTCCAGAGGCTTTACTAACACTCTCCCGACTTGGATAGTCAGTCCCTTAACCTCCTGTTTGGCCCAGTTTGCAATTTCTGCGGAAGATGAACAGGAATAGCGAGAACAAATGAGAGACTAGCTGGAGGTGTCTGGAGGGGCAAATTTAACTCTCATTTCCCACCAGGAAGAGGAATTAACCAAAGGCTCAACGTGCCGTGCCGGAGCCAGATTAGGGCCTGAAGCCATCCTGCGGTGTTGCGGCCAGGTCACAAGAAAGCGAGTTGAAGAAAGGAGCTCAGGGGCACTGTAATTCACAAACCTGCAGAGTTATAAATGACAGCTATCGTCCAAAAATATACTGAAGTAAGGCTGCCAAGAGGACTTGAAAGCGGGGTAGAATTGCAGGAAACCGATTTCAGGAGGTAGACTGGAATTGCATTGAAAGCATAGGAAAAGAGGCAGAACGTCCACAATGATGCACTTGGCCAAAAAGGGCGTATGCGTTTTTTCCTGAATATATTCAGGAAAAAACGCATACGCCCTTTTTGGCCAACCAAGCAAACTTGCAAAGGAAATCTGCACTACAATGAAGTCTCACATTCCCCCGGTCAAAAGGGCCATCTGAAAAAAGTGTAAAATCCAGAAAGGCAGGACAGGCCATGGAGAACTGGGAGCCTTGTTATGCTGATGGGCGGGATGTAAATTGCCAACAGCCACTCGGGAGAAGTGTATGGTGTTTCCTGAAACATCCAGAA
Organism: Grampus griseus; assembly: GCF_964374135.1. Classification (NCBI taxonomy): domain Eukaryota; kingdom Metazoa; phylum Chordata; class Mammalia; order Artiodactyla; family Delphinidae; genus Grampus; species Grampus griseus. The sequence goes on from NW_028133387.1 coordinate 381,679, forward strand.
AACAAAGCAACAGAGCCTAGGGCACTTCCACTTATGGTCCTATAGCTTAGGGAAATTAAAATCAAAAAGACACAGCCACCCCGAAGTTTGGGACGCCTCTGTTTACAAGAACCTCATTTACCGTACAACTTCAATATCACAGAAAGTGAAAAATGGATAAAGAACTTGTGGTACTTACGTACAATGCAGTATCACTCAGCAATGAAATCTATGTCATCAGGCCCGTAGCAGAATAATGAGTGGATTCAGGTACGATGATTCTAACTGAAATAAGTCACACAGAAAAAGAAACATCATAAGATATCACTAATACACGGAATGTAAACTGGACTACACAGGAACTGAATTACAGAACAGAACAGGGTCTCAAATTTAGAAAATCAATTTATGCTTGCTTAAGGGGAAAGGTGAGTTGGGGTGCTGCATAAAACCAGAGATTGAAATGAGCACAGATAAAGTTCCTTAAGCCAAATATGGAATAGACAAGAGCTACTCCTTGCTCAACGAAATGGACTCAACACCCCATATTAAACGCCTAAGAATGTACCTGACTAGTAAGTATCTTAAAACCTATGGATTGCTATGTCTCCAAAAGAGAATCAAGCGTGTGTACAGGGGCATAAACGCAGCAGTGATAGGATTGGAGAGGTTCGGTGAGCAAATGAAGACCCTTTGAAGTCATATTGCATGGTACCCATTCCACGGGTTTCAACTACCGAGGTTTAAGGTATTCTTCCTTCAGCTAAAACATGCATGTGGAACCCAGAGTATGATCAACCATGTGAACGGGATACGTGTTCAAATATGTCTCAGTTTTCGTACCCTGGTACTCGGGTGCAACATTCCAGAGGCTTTACTAACACTCTCCCGACTTGGATAGTCAGTCACTTAACCTCCTGTTTGGCCCAGTTTGCAATTTCTGCGGAAGATGAACAGGAATAGCGAGAACAAATGAGAGACTAGCTGGAGGTGTCTGGACGGGCAAATTTAACTCTCATTTCCCACCAGGAAGAGGAATTAACCAAAGGCTCAACGTGCCGTGCCGGAACCAGATTAGGGCCTGAAGCCATCCTGCGGTGTTGCGGCCAGGTCACAAGAAAGCGAGTTGAAGAAAGGAGCTCAGGGGCACTGTAATTCACAAACCTGCAGAGTTATAAATGACAGCTATCGTCCAAAAATATACTGAAGTAAGGCTGCCAAGAGGACTTGAAAGCGGGGCAGAATTGCAGGAAACCGATTTCAGGAGGTAGACTGGAATTGCATTGAAAGCATAGGAAAAGAGGCAGAACGTCCACAATGATGCACTTGGCCAAAAAGGGCGTATGCGTTTTTTCCTGAATATATTCAGGAAAAAACGCATACGCCCTTTTTGGCCAACCAAGCAAGCTTGCAAAGGAAATCTGCACTACAATGAAGTCTCACTTCCCCCCGGTCAAAAGGGCCATCTGAAAAAAGTGTAAAATCCAGAAAGGCAGGACAGGCCATGGAGAACTGGGAGCCTTGTTATGCTGATGGGCGGGATGTAAATTAGCAACAGACACTCGGGAGAAGTGTATGGTGTTTCCTGAAACATCCAGAAAACAAAGCAACAGAGCCTAGGGCACTTCCACTTATGGTCCTATAGCTTAGGGAAATTAAAATCAAAAAGACACAGCCACCCCGAAGTTTGGAACGGCTCTGTTTACAAGAACCTCGTTTACAGTACAAGTTCAACATCACAGAAAGTGAAAAATGGATAAAGAAGTTGTTTTATTTACTTACAAAGCAATATCACTCAGCAATGAAATCTATGTCATCAGGCCTTTAGCAGCACAATGAGTGGATTCAGTTATGATGATTCCAACTGAAATAAGTCACACAGAAAAAGAAACATCATAAGATATCAGTAATACACGGAATGTAAACTTGGCTACACAGGAACTGAATTACAGAACAGAACAGGGTCTCAAATTTAGAAAACCAACTTATGCTTGCTTAAGGGTAAAGGTGAGTAGGGGTGCTGCATAAAACCAGAGATTGAAATGAACACAGATAAAGTTCCTTAAGCCAAATATGGAATAGACAAGAGCTACTCCTTGCTCAATGAAATGGACTCAACACCCCATATTAAACGCCTAAGAATGTACCTGACTAGTAAGTATCTTAAAACCTATGGATTGCTATGTCTCCAAAAGAGAATCAAGCGTGTGTACAGGGGCATAAACGCAGCAGTGATAGGATTGGAGAGGTTCGGTGAGCAAATGAAGACCCTTTGAAGTCATATTGCATGGTACCCATTCCACGGGTTTCAACTACCCAGTTTTAAGGTATTCTTCCTTCAGCTAAAACATGCATGTGGAACCTAGAGTATGATCAACCATGTGATCGGGAGACGTGTTCAAATATGTCTCAGTTTTCGTACCCTGGTACTCGGGTGCAACTTTCCAGAGGCTTTACTAACACTCTCCCGACTTGGATAGTCAGTCCCTTAACCTCCTGTTTGGCCCAGTTTGCAATTTCTGCGGAAGATGAACAGGAATAGCGAGAACAAATGAGAGACTAGCTGGAGGTGTCTGGACGGGCAAATTTAACTCTCATTTCCCACCAGGAAGAGGAATTAACCAAAGGCTCAACGTGCCGTGCCGGAACCAGATTAGGGCCTGAAGCCATCCTGCGGTGTTGCGGCCAGGTCACAAGAAAGCGAGTTGAAGAAAGGAGCTCAGGGGCACTGTAATTCACAAACCTGCAGAGTTATAAATGACAGCTATCGTCCAAAAATATACTGAAGTAAGGCTGCCAAGAGGACTTGAAAGCGGGGCAGAATTGCAGGAAACCGATTTCAGGAGGTAGACTGGAATTGCATTGAAAGCATAGGAAAAGAGGCAGAACGTCCACAATGATGCACTTGGCCAAAAAGGGCGTATGCGTTTTTCCCTGAATATATTCAGGAAAAAACGCATACGCCCTTTTTGGCCAACCAAGCAAGCTTGCAAAGGAAATCTGCACTACAATGAAGTCTCACTTCCCCCCGGTCAAAAGGGTCATCTGAAAAAAGTGTAAAATCCAGAAAGGCAGGACAGGCCATGGAGAACTGGGAGCCTTGTTATGCTGATGGGCGGGATGTAAATTGCCAACAGCCACTCGGGAGAAGTGTATGGTGTTTCCTGAAACATCCAGAAAACAAAGCAACAGAGCCTAGGGCACTTCCACTTATGGTCCTATAGCTTAGGGAAATTAAAATCAAAAAGACACAGCCACCCCAAAGTTTGGGACGCCTCTGTTTACAAGAACCTCGTTTACCGTACAACTTCAATATCACAGAAAGTGAAAAATGGATAAAGAACTTGTGGTACTTACGTACAATGCAGTATCACTCAGCAATGAAATCTATGTCATCAGGCCCGTAGCAGAATAATGAGTGGATTCAGGTACGATGATTCTAACTGAAATAAGTCACACAGAAAAAGAAACATCATAAGATATCACTAATACACGGAATGTAAACTGGACTACACAGGAACTGAATTACAGAACAGAACAGGGTCTCAAATTTAGAAAACCATCTTATGCTTGCTTAAGGGGAAAGGTGAGTTGGGGTGCTGCATAAAACCAGAGATTGAAATGAGCACAGATAAAGTTCCTTAAGCCAAATATGGAATAGACAAGAGCTACTCCTTGCTCAACGAAATGGACTCAACACCCCATATTAAACGCCGAAGAATGTACCTGACTAGTAAGTATCTTAAAACCTATGGATTGCTATGTCTCCAAAAGAGAATCAAGCGTGTGTACAGGGGCATAAACGCAGCAGTGATAGGATTGGAGAGGTTCGGTGAGCAAATGAAGACCCTTTGAAGTCATATTGCATGGAACCCATTCCACGGGTTTCAACTACCCAGTTTTAAGGTATTCTTCCTTCAGCTAAAACATGCATGTGGAACCTAGAGTATGATCAACCATGTGATCGGGAGACGTGTTCAAATATGTCTCAGTTTTCGTACCCTGGTACTCGGGTGCAACATTCCAGAGGCTTTACTAACACTCTCCCGACTTGGATAGTCAGTCCCTTAACCTCCTGTTTGGCCCAGTTTGCAATTTCTGCGGAAGATGAACAGGAATAGCGAGAACAAATGAGAGACTAGCTGGAGGTGTCTGGACGGGCAAATTTAACTCTCATTTCCCACCAGGAAGAGGAATTAACCAAAGGCTCAACGTGCTGTGCCGGAACCAGATTAGGGCCTGAAGCCATCCTGCGGTGTTGCGGCCAGGTCACAAGAAAGCGAGTTGAAGAAAGGAGCTCAGGGGCACTGTAATTCACAAACCTGCAGAGTTATAAATGACAGCTATCGTCCAAAAATATACTGAAGTAAGGCTGCCAAGAGGACTTGAAAGCAGGGCAGAATTGCAGGAAACCGATTTCAGGAGGTAGACTGGAATTGCATTGAAAGCATAGGAAAAGAGGCAGAACGTCCACAATGATGCACTTGGCCAAAAAGGGCGTATGCGTTTTTTCCTGAATATATTCAGGAAAAAACGCATACGCCCTTTTTGGCCAACCAAGGAAGCTTGCAAAGGAAATCTGCACTACAATGAAGTCTCACTTCCCCCCGGTCAAAAGGGCCATCTGAAAAAAGTGTAAAATCCAGAAAGGCAGGACAGGCCATGGAGAACTGGGAGCCTTGTTATGCTGATGGGCGGGATGTAAATTGCCAACAGCCACTCGGGAGAAGTGTATGGTGTTTCCTGAAACATCCAGAAAACAAAGCAACAGAGCCTAGGGCACTTCCACTTATGGTCCTATAGCTTAGGGAAATTAAAATCAAAAAGACACAGCCACCCCAAAGTTTGGGACGCCTCTGTTTACAAGAACCTCGTTTACCGTACAACTTCAATATCACAGAAAGTGAAAAATGGATAAAGAACTTGTGGTACTTACGTACAATGCAGTATCACTCAGCAATGAAATCTATGTCATCAGGCCCGTAGCAGAATAATGAGTGGATTCAGGTACGATGATTCTAACTGAAATAAGTCACACAGAAAAAGAAACATCATAAGATATCACTAATACACGGAATGTAAACTGGACTACACAGGAACTGAATTACAGAACAGAACAGGGTCTCAAATTTAGAAAACCATCTTATGCTTGCTTAAGGGGAAAGGTGAGTTGGGGTGCTGCATAAAACCAGAGATTGAAATGAGCACAGATAAAGTTCCTTAAGCCAAATATGGAATAGACAAGAGCTACTCCTTGCTCAACGAAATGGACTCAACACCCCATATTAAACGCCGAAGAATGTACCTGACTAGTAAGTATCTTAAAACCTATGGATTGCTATGTCTCCAAAAGAGAATCAAGCGTGTGTACAGGGGCATAAACGCAGCAGTGATAGGATTGGAGAGGTTCGGTGAGCAAATGAAGACCCTTTGAAGTCATATTGCATGGAACCCATTCCACGGGTTTCAACTACCCAGTTTTAAGGTATTCTTCCTTCAGCTAAAACATGCATGTGGAACCTAGAGTATGATCAACCATGTGATCGGGAGACGTGTTCAAATATGTCTCAGTTTTCGTACCCTGGTACTCGGGTGCAACATTCCAGAGGCTTTACTAACACTCTCCCGACTTGGATAGTCAGTCCCTTAACCTCCTGTTTGGCCCAGTTTGCAATTTCTGCGGAAGATGAACAGGAATAGCGAGAACAAATGAGAGACTAGCTGGAGGTGTCTGGACGGGCAAATTTAACTCTCATTTCCCACCAGGAAGAGGAATTAACCAAAGGCTCAACGTGCTGTGCCGGAACCAGATTAGGGCCTGAAGCCATCCTGCGGTGTTGCGGCCAGGTCACAAGAAAGCGAGTTGAAGAAAGGAGCTCAGGGGCACTGTAATTCACAAACCTGCAGAGTTATAAATGACAGCTATCGTCCAAAAATATACTGAAGTAAGGCTGCCAAGAGGACTTGAAAGCAGGGCAGAATTGCAGGAAACCGATTTCAGGAGGTAGACTGGAATTGCATTGAAAGCATAGGAAAAGAGGCAGAACGTCCACAATGATGCACTTGGCCAAAAAGGGCGTATGCGTTTTTTCCTGAATATATTCAGGAAAAAACGCATACGCCCTTTTTGGCCAACCAAGGAAGCTTGCAAAGGAAATCTGCACTACAATGAAGTCTCACTTCCCCCCGGTCAAAAGGGCCATCTGAAAAAAGTGTAAAATCCAGAAAGGCAGGACAGGCCATGGAGAACTGGGAGCCTTGTTATGCTGATGGGCGGGATGTAAATTGCCAACAGCCACTCGGGAGAAGTGTATGGTGTTTCCTGAAACATCCAGAAAACAAAGCAACAGAGCCTAGGGCACTTCCACTTATGGTCCTATAGCTTAGGGAAATTAAAATCAAAAAGACACAGCCACCCCAAAGTTTGGGACGCCTCTGTTTACAAGAACCTCGTTTACCGTACAAGTTCAATATCACAGAAAGTGAAAAATGGATAAAGAACTTGTGGTACTTATGTACAATGCAGTATCACTCAGCAATGAAATCTATGTCATCAGGCCCGTAGCAGAATAATGAGTGGATTCAGGTACGATGATTCTAACTGAAATAAGTCACACAGAAAAAGAAACATCATAAGATATCACTAATACACGGAATGTAAACTGGACTACACAGGAACTGAATTACAGAACAGAACAGGGTCTCACATTTAGAAAATCAACTTATGCTTGCTTAAGGGGAAAGGTGAGTTGGGGTGCTGCATAAAACCAGAAATGGAAATGAGCACAGATAAAGTTCCTTAAGCCAAATATGGAATAGACAAGAGCTACTCCTTGCTCAACGAAATGGACTCAACACCCCATATTAAACGCCTAAGAATGTACCTGACTAGTAAGTATCTTAAAACCTATGGATTGCTATGTCTCCAAAAGAGAATCAAGCGTGTGTACAGGGGCATAAACGCAGCAGTGATAGGATTGGAGAGGTTCGGTGAGCAAATGAAGACCCTTTGAAGTCATATTGCATGGTACCCATTCCACGGGTTTCAACTACCCAGTTTTAAGGTATTCTTCCTTCAGCTAAAACATGCATGTGGAACCTAGAGTATGATCAACCATGTGATCGGGAGACGTGTTCAAATATGTCTCAGTTTTCGTACCCTGGTACTCGGGTGCAACATTCCAGACGCTTTACTAACACTCTCCCGACTTGGAGAGTCAGTCCCTTAACCTCCTGTTTGGCCCAGTTTGCAATTTCTGCGGAAGATGAACAGGAATAGCGAGAACAAATGAGAGACTAGCTGGAGGTGTCTGGACGGGCAAATTTAACTCTCATTTCCCACCAGGAAGAGGAATTAACCAAAGGCTCAACGTGCCGTGCCGGAACCAGATTAGGGCCTGAAGCCATCCTGCGGTGTTGCGGCCAGGTCACAAGAAAGCGAGTTGAAGAAAGGAGCTCAGGGGCACTGTAATTCACAAACCTGCAGAGTTATAAATGACAGCTATCGTCCAAAAATATACTGAAGTAAGGCTGCCAAGAGGACTTGAAAGCGGGGCAGAATTGCAGGAAACCGATTTCAGGAGGTAGACTGGAATTGCATTGAAAGCATAGGAAAAGAGGCAGAACGTCCACAATGATGCACTTGGCCAAAAAGTGCGTATGCGTTTTTTCCTGAATATATTCAGGAAAAAACGCATACGCCCTTTTTGGCCAACCAAGCAAGCTTGCAAAGGAAATCTGCACTACAATGAAGTCTCACTTCCCCCCGGTCCAAAGGGCCATCTGAAAAAAGTGTAAAATCCAGAAAGGCAGGACAAGCCATGGAGAACTGGGAGCCTTGTTATGCTGATGGGCGGGATGTAAATTGCCAACAGACACTCGGGAGAAGTGTATGGTGTTTCCTGAAACATCTAAGAAACAAAGCAACAGAGCCTAGGGCACTTCCACTTATGGTCCTATAGCTTAGGGAAATTAAAATCAAAAAGACACAGCCACCCCAAAGTTTGGGACGCCTCTGTTTACAAGAACCTCCTTTACCATACAAGTTCAATATCACAGAAAGTGAAAAATGGATAAAGAACTTGTGGTACTTATGTACAATGCAGTATCACTCAGCAATGAAATCTATGTCATCAGGCCCGTAGCAGCATAATGAGTGGATTCAGGTACGATGATTCTAACTGAAATAAGTCACACAGAAAAAGAAACATCATAAGATATCAGTAATACACGGAATGTAAACTTGGCTACACAGGAACTGAATTACAGAACAGAACAGGGTCTCAAATTTAGAAAACCATCTTATGCTTGCTTAAGGGGAAAGGTGAGTTGGGGTGCTGCATAAAACCAGAGATTGAAATGAGCACACATAAAGTTCCTTAAGCCAAATATGGAATAGACAAGAGCTACTTCTTGCTCAACGAAATGGACTCAACACCCCATATGAAACGCCTAAGAATGTACCTGACTAGTAAGTATCTTAAAACCTATGGATTGCTATGTCTCCAAAAGAGAATCAAGCGTGTGTACAGGGGCATAAACGCAGCAGTGATAGGATTGGAGAAGTTCGGTGAGCAAATGAAGACCCTTTGAAGTCATATTGCATGGTACCCATTCCACGGGTCTCAACTCTCCAGGTTTAAGGTATTCTTCCTTCAGCTAAAACATGCATGTGGAACCCAGAGTATGATCAACCCTGTGAACGGGAGACGTGTTCAAATATGTCTCAGTTTTCCTCCCCTGGTACTCGGGTGCAACATTCCAGACGCTTTACTAACACTCTCCCCACTTGGAGAGTCAGCGCCTTTAACCTCCTGTTTGGCCCAGTTGGCAATTTCTGTGGAAGATGAACAGGAATAGGGAGAACCAATGAGAGACTAGCTGGAGGTGTCTGGACGGGCAAATTTAACTCTCATTTCCCACCAGGAAGAGGAACTAACCAAAGGCTCAGCGTGCCGTGCCAGAACCAGATTAGGGCCTGAAGCCATCCTGTGGTGTTGCGGCCAGGTCACAAGAAAGCGAGTTGAAGAAAGGAGCTCAGGGGCACTGTAATTCACAAACCTGCAGAGTTATAAATGACAGCTATCGTCCAAAAATATACTGAAGTAAGGCTGCCAAGAGGACTTGAAAGCGGGGCAGAATTGCAGGAAACCGATTTCAGGAGGTAGACTGGAATTGCATTGAAAGCATAGGAAAAGAGGCAGAACGTCCACAATGATGCACTTGGCCAAAAAGGGCGTATGCGTTTTTTCCTGAATATATTCAGGAAAAAACGCATACGCCCTTTTTGGCCAACCAAGCAAGCTTGCAAAGGAAATCTGCACTACAATGAAGTCTCACTTCCCCCCGGTCAAAAGGGCCATCTGAAAAAAGTGTAAAATCCAGAAAGGCAGGACAAGCCATGGAGAACTGGGAGCCTTGTTATGCTGATGGGCGGGATGTAAATTACCAACAGACACTCGGGAGAAGTGTATGGTGTTTCCTGAAACATCCAGAAAACAAAGCAACAGAGCCTAGGGCACTTCCACTTATGGTCCTATAGCTTAGGGAAATTAAAATCAAAAAGACACAGCCACCCCAAAGTTTGGGACGCATCTGTTTACAAGATCCTTGTTTACAGTACATGTTCAACATCGCAGAAAGTGAAAAATGGATAAAGAAGTTGTATTTACTTACAAAGAAATATCACTCAGCAATGAAATCTATGTCATCAGGCCCTTAGCAGCACAATGAGTGGATTCAGGTATGATGATTCTAACTGAAATAAGTCATACATAAAAAGAAACATCATAAGATATCAGTAATACACGGAATGTAAACTTGGCTACACAGGAACTGAATTACAGAACAGAACAGGGTCTCAAATTTAGAAAACCAACTTCTGCTTGCTTAAGGGGAAAGGTGAGTTGGGGTGCTGCATAAAACCAGAGATTGAAATGAGCACAGATAAAGTTCCTGAAGCCAAATACGGAATAGACAAGAGCTACTCCTTGCTCAAAGAAATGGACTCAACACCGCATATTAAACGCCTAAGAATGTACCTGACTAGTAAGTATCTTAAAACCTATGGATTGCTATGTCTCCGAAAGAGAATCAAGCATGTGTACAGGGGCATAAACGCAGCAGTGATAGGATTGGAGAGGTTTCGTGAGCAGATGAAGACCCTTTGAAGTCATATTGCATGGTACCCATTACACGGGTCTCAACTCTCCAGGTTTAAGGTATTCTTCCTTCAGCTAAAACATTCATGTGGAACCCAGAGTATGATCAACCGTGTGAACGGGAGACGTGTTCAAATATGTCTCAGTTTTCCTCCCCTGGTACTTGGGTGCAACATTCCAGACGCTTTACCAACACTCTCCCCACTTGGAGAGTCAGCGCCTTTAACCACCTGTTTGGCCCAGTTTGCAATTACTGCGGAAAATGAACACGAATAGGGAGAACCAATGAGAGACTAGCTGGGGGTGTCTGGACGGGCAAATTTAACTCTCATTTCCCACCAGGAAGAGGAACTAACCAAAGGCTCAGCGTGCCGTGCCGGAACCAGATTAGGGCCTGAAGCCATCCTGCGGTGTTGTGACCAGCTCAAAAGAAAGCGAGTTGAAGAAAGGAGCTCAGGGGCACTGTAATTCACAAACCTGCAGAGTTATAAATGACAGCTACCGTCCAAAAATATACTGAAGTAAGGCTGCCAAGAGGACTTGAAAGTGGGGCAGAATTGCAGGAAACCGATTTCAGGAGGTAGACTGGAATTGCATTGAAAGCATAGGAAAAGAGGCAGAACGTCCACAATGATGCACTTGGCCAAAAAGGGCGTATGCGTTTTTTCCTGAATATATTCAGGAAAAAACGCATACGCCCTTTTTGGCCAACCAAGCAAGCTTGCAAAGGAAATCTGCACTACAATGAAGTCTCACTTCCCCCCGGTCAAAAGGGCCATCTGAAAAAAGTGTAAAATCCAGCAAGGCAGGACAGGCCATGGAGAACTGGGAGCCTCGTTATGCTGATGGGCGGGATGTAAATTGCCAACAGACACTCGGGAGAAGTGTATGGTGTTTCCTGAAACATCTAAAAAACAAAGCAACAGAGCCTAGGGCACTTCAACTTATGGTCCTATAGCTTAGGGAAATTAAAATCAAAAAGACACAGCCACCCTAAAGTTTGGAACGGCTCTGTTTACAAGAACCTCGTTTACAGTACAAGTTCAACATCGCAGAAAGTGAAAAATGGATAAAGAAGTTATGGTATTTACTTACAAAGCAATATCACTCAGCAATGAAATCTATGTCATCAGGCCCTTAGCAGCACAATGAGTGGATTTAGGTACGATGATTCTAACTGAAATAAGTCACACAGAAAAAGAAACATCAATAAATATCACTAATACACGGAATGTAAACTTGGCTACACAGGAACTGAATTACAGAACAGAACAGGGTCTCAAATTTAGAAAACCAACTTATTCTTGCTGAAGGGGAAAGGTGAGTTGGGGTGCTGCATAAAACCAGAGATTGAAATGAGCACAGATAAAGTTCCTTAAGCCAAATATGGAATAGACAAGAGCTACTCCTTGCTCAACGAAAAGGACTCAACACCCCATATTAAACGCCTAAGAATGTACCTGACTAGTAAGTATCTTAAAACCTATGCATTGCTATGTCTCCGAAAGAGAATCAAGCATGTGTACAGGGGCATAAACGCAGCAGTGATAGGATTGGAGAGGTTCGGTGAGCAAATGAAGACCCTTTGAAGTCATATTGCATGGTACCCATTCCACGGGTTTCAACTACCCAGTTTTAAGGTATTCTTCCTTCAGCTAAAACATGCATGTGGAACCTAGAGTATGATCAACCGTGTGATCGGGAGACGTGTTCAATTATGTCTCAATTTTCGTACCCTGGTACTCGGGTGCAACATTCCAGACGCTTTACTAACACTCTCCCGACATGGAGAGTCAGTCCCCTTAACCTCTTGTTTGGCCCAGTTTGCAATTTCTGCGGAAGATGAACAGGAATAGGGAGAACCAATGAGAGACTAGCTGGAGGTGTCTGGACGGGCAAATTTAACTCTCATATCCCACTAGGAAGAGGAATTAACCAAAGGCTCAGCGTGCTGTGCCGGAACCAGATTAGGGCCTGAAGCCATCCTGCGGTGTTGCGGCCAGGTCACAAGAAAGCGAGTTGAAGAAAGGAGGTCAGGGGCATTGTAATTCACAAACCTGCAGAGTTATAAATGACAGCTATCGTCCAAAAATATACTGAAGTAAGGCTGCCAAGAGGACTTGAAAGTGGGGCAGAATTGCAGGAAACCGATTTCAGGAGGTAGACTGGAATTGCATTGAAAGCATAGGAAAAGAGGCAGAATGTCCACAATGATGCACTTGGCCAAAAAGGGCGTATGCGTTTTTTCCTGAATATATTCAGGAAAAAACGCATACGCCCTTTTTGGCCAACGAGGCAAGCTTGCAAAGGAAATCTGCACTACAATGAAGTCTCACTTCCCCCCGGTCAAAAGGGCCATCTGAAAAAAGTGTAAAATCCAGCAAGGCAGGACAGGCCATGGAGAACTGGGAGCCTCGTTATGCTGATGGGCGGGATGTAAATTGCCAACAGACACTCGGGAGAAGTGTATGGTGTTTCCTGAAACATCTAAAAACCAAAGCAACAGAGCCTAGGGCACTTCCACTTATGGGCCTATAGCTTAGGGAAATTAAAATCAAAAAGACACAGCCACCCCAAAGTTTGGGACGCCTCTGTTTACAAGAACTTCGTTTACCGTACAACTTCAATATCACAGAAACTGAAAAATGGATAAAGAACTTGTGGTACTTACGTACAATGCAGTATCACTCAGCAATGAAATCTATGTCATCAGGCCCGTAGCAGAGTAATGAGTGGATTCAGGTACGATGATTCTAACTGAAATAAGTCACACAGAAAAAGAAACATCATAAGATATCACTAATACACGGAATGTAAACTGGACTACACAGGAACTGAATTACAGAACAGAACAGGGTCTCAAATTTAGAAAATCAACTTATGCTTGCTTAAGGGGAAAGGTGAGTTGGGGTGCTGCATAAAACCAGAGATTGAAATGAGCACAGATAAAGTTCCTTAAGCCAAATATGGAATAGACAAGAGCTACTCCTTGCTCAACGAAATGGACTCAACACCCCATATTAAACGCCTAAGAATGTACCTGACTAGTAAGTATCTTAAAACCTATGGATTGCTATGTCTCCGAAAGAGAATCAAGCATGTGTACAGGGGCATAAACGCAGCAGTGATAGGATTGGAGAGGTTCGGTGAGCAAATGAAGACCCTTTGAAGTCATATTGCATGGTACCCATTCCACGGGTTTCAACTACCCAGGTTTAAGGTATTCTTCCTTCAGCTAAAACATGCATGTGGAACCCAGAGTATGATCAACCATGTGAACGGGATACGTGTTCAAATATGTCTCAGTTTTCGTCCCCTGGTACTTGGGTGCAACATTCCAGACGCTTTACTAACACTCTCCCCACTTGGAGAGTCAGCGCCTTTAACCTCCTGTTTGGCCCAGTTTGCAATTTCTGCGGAAGATGAACAGGAATAGGGAGAACCAATGAGAGACTAGCTGGAGGTATCTGGACAGGCAAATTTAACTCTCATTTCCCACCAGGAAGAGGAATTAACCAAAGGCTCAGCGTGCCGTGCCGGAACCAGATTAGGGCCTGAAGCCATCCTGCGGTGTTGTGGCCAGCTCAAAAGAAAGCGAGTTGAAGAAAGGAGCTCAGGGGCACTGTAATTCACAAACGTGCAGAGTTATAAATGACAGCTATCGTCCAAAAATATACTGAAGTAAGGCTGCCAAGAGGACTTGAAAGCGGGGCAGAATTGCAGGAAACCAATTTCAGGAGGTAGACTGGAATTGCATTGAAAGCATAGGAAAAGAGGCAGAACGTCCACAATGATGCACTTGGCCAAAAAGTGCGTATGCGTTTTTTCCTGAATATATTCAGGAAAAAACGCATACGCCCTTTTTGGCCAACGAAGCAAGCTTGCAAAGGAAATCTGCACTACAATGAAGTCTCACTTCCCCCCGGTCAAAAGGGCCATCTGAAAAAAGTGTAAAATCCAGAAAGGCAGGACAGGCCATGGAGAACTGGGAGCCTTGTTATGCTGATGGGCGGGATGTAAATTACCAACAGACACTCGGGAGAAGTGTATGGTGTTTCCTGAAACATCCAGAAAACAAAGCAACAGAGCCTAGGGCACTTCCACTTATGGTCCTATAGCTTAGGGAAATTAAAATCAAAAAGACACAGCCACCCCAAAGTTTGGGACGCCTCTGTTTACAAGAACCTCGTTTACAGTACAACTTCAATATCACAGAAAGTGAAAAATGGATAAAGAACTTGTGGTACTTACGTACAATGCAGTATCACTCAGCAATGAAATCTATGTCATCAGGCCCGTGGCAGCATAATGAGTGGATTCAGGTACGATGATTCTAACTGAAATAAGTCACACAGAAAAAGAAACATCATAAGATATCAGTAATACACGGAATGTAAACTTGGCTACACAGGAACTGAATTACAGAACAGAACAGGGTCTCAAATTTAGAAAACCATCTTATGCTTGTTTAAGGGGAAAGGTGAGTTGGGGTGCTGCATAAAACCAGAGATTGAAATGAGCACAGATAAAGTTCCTTAAGCCAAATATGGAATAGACAAGAGCTACTCCTTGCTCAACGAAATGGACTCAACACCCCATATTAAACGCCTAAGAATGTACCTGACTAGTAAGTATCTTAAAACCTATGGATTGCTATGTCTCCGAAAGAGAATCAAGCGTGTGTACAGGGGCATAAACGCAGCAGTGATAGGATTGGAGAGGTTCGGTGAGCAAATGAAGACCCTTTGAAGTCATATTGCATGGTACCCATTCCACGGGTTTCAACTACCCAGTTTTAAGGTATTCTTCCTTCAGCTAAAACATGCATGTGGAACCTAGAGTATGATCAACCATGTGATCGGGAGACGTGTTCAAATATGTCTCAGTTTTCGTACCCTGGTACTCGGGTGCAACATTCCAGAGGCTTTACTAACACTCTCCCGACTTGGATAGTCAGTCCCTTAACCTCCTGTTTGGCCCAGTTTGCAATTTCTGCGGAAGATGAACAGGAATAGCGAGAACAAATGAGAGACTAGCTGGAGGTGTCTGGACGGGCAAATTTAACTCTCATTTCCCACCAGGAAGAGGAATTAACCAAAGGCTCAACGTGCCGTGCCGGAACCAGATTAGGGCCTGAAGCCATCCTGCGGTGTTGCGGCCAGGTCACAAGAAAGCGAGTTGAAGAAAGGAGCTCAGGGGCACTGTAATTCACAAACCTGCAGAGTTATAAATGACAGCTATCGTCCAAAAATATACTGAAGTAAGGCTGCCAAGAGGACTTGAAAGCGGGGCAGAATTGCAGGAAACCGATTTCAGGAGGTAAACTGGAATTGCATTGAAAGCATAGGAAAAGAGGCAGAACGTCCACAATGATGCACTTGGCCAAAAAGGGCGTATGCGTTTTTTCCTGAATATATTCAGGAAAAAACGCACACGCCCTTTTTGGCCAACCAAGCAAGCTTGCAAAGGAAATCTGCACTACAATGAAGTCTCACTTCCCCCCGGTCAAAAGGGCCATCTGAATAAAGTGTAAAATCCAGAAAGGCAGGACAGGCCATGGAGAACTGGGAGCCTTGTTATGCTGATGGGCGGGATGTAAATTGCCAACAGCCACTCGGGAGAAGTGTATGGTGTTTCCTGAAACATCCAGAAAACAAAGCAACAGAGCCTAGGGCACTTCCACTTATGGTCCTATAGCTTAGGGAAATTAAAATCAAAAAGACACAGCCACCCCAAAGTTTGGGACGCCTCTGTTTACAAGAACCTCATTTACCGTACAACTTCAATATCACAGAAAGTGAAAAATGGATAAAGAACTTGTGGTACTTACGTACAATGCAGTATCACTCAGCAATGAAATCTATGTCATCAGGCCCGTAGCAGCATAATGAGTGGATTCAGGTACGATGATTCTAACTGAAATAAGTCACACAGAAAAAGAAACATCATAAGATATCACTAATACACGGAATGTAAACTGGACTACACAGGAACTGAATTACAGAACAGAACAGGGTCTCAAATTTAGAAAATCAATTTATGCTTGCTTAAGGGGAAAGGTGAGTTGGGGTGCTGCATAAAACCAGAGATTGAAATGAGCACAGATAAAGTTCCTTAAGCCAAATATGGAATAGACAAGAGCTACTCCTTGCTCAACGAAATGGACTCAACACCCCATATTAAACGCCTAAGAATGTACCTGACTAGTAAGTATCTTAAAACCTATGGATTGCTATGTCTCCAAAAGAGAATCAAGCGTGTGTACAGGGGCATAAACGCAGCAGTGATAGGATTGGAGAGGTTCGGTGAGCAAATGAAGACCCTTTGAAGTCATATTGCATGGTACCCATTCCACGGGTTTCAACTACCGAGGTTTAAGGTATTCTTCCTTCAGCTAAAACATGCATGTGGAACCCAGAGTATGATCAACCATGTGAACGGGATACGTGTTCAAATATGTCTCAGTTTTCGTCCCCTGGTACTTGGGTGCAACATTCCAGACGCTTTACTAACACTCTCCCCACTTGGAGAGTCAGCGCCTTTAACCTCCTGTTTGGCCCAGTTTGCAATTTCTGCGGAAGATGAACAGGAATAGGGAGAACCAATGAGAGACTAGCTGGAGGTATCTGGACAGGCAAATTTAACTCTCATTTCCCACCAGGAAGAGGAACTAACCAAAGGCTCAGCGTGCCGTGCTGGAACCAGATTAGGGCCTGAAGCCATCCTGCGGTGTTGTGGCCAGCTCAAAAGAAAGCGAGTTGAAGAAAGGAGCTCAGGGGCACTGTAATTCACAAACCTGCAGAGTTATAAATGACAGCTATCGTCCAAAAATATACTGAAGTAAGGCTGCCAAGAGGACTTGAAAGCGGGGCAGAATTGCAGGAAACCAATTTCAGGAGGTAGACTGGAATTGCATTGAAAGCATAGGAAAAGAGGCAGAACGTCCACAATGATGCACTTGGCCAAAAAGTGCGTATGCGTTTTTTCCTGAATATATTCAGGAAAAAACGCATACGCCCTTTTTGGCCAACGAAGCAAGCTTGCAAAGGAAATCTGCACTACAATGAAGTCTCACTTCCCCCTGGTCAAAAGGGCCATCTGAAAAAAGTGTAAAATCCAGAAAGGCAGGACAGGCCATGGAGAACTGGGAGCCTTGTTATGCTGATGGGCGGGATGTAAATTGCCAACAGCCACTTGTGAGAAGTGTATGGTGTTTCCTGAAACATCTAAAAAACAAAGCAACAGAGCCTAGGGCACTTCCACTTATGATCCTATAGCTTAGGGAAATTAAAATCAAAAAGACACAGCCACCCCAAAGTTTGGGACGCCTCTGTTTACAAGAACCTCGTTTACCGTACAAGTTCAGTATCACAGAAAGCGGAAAATGGATAAAGAACTTGTGGTACTTACGTACAATGCAGTATCACTCAGCAATGAAATCTATGTCATCAGGCCCATAGCAGCATAATGAGCGGATTCAGGTACGATGATTCTAACTGAAACAAGTCACACAGAAAAAGAAACATCATAAGATATCACTAATACACGGAATGTAAACTGGACTACACAGGAACTGAATTACAGAACAGAACAGGGTCTCAAATTTAGAAAACCAACTTATGCTTGCTTAAGGGTAAAGGTGAGTTGGGGTGCTGCATAAAACCAGAGATTGAAATGAGCACAGATAAAGTTCCTTAAGCCAAATATGGAATAGACAAGAGCTACTCCTTGCTCAACGAAATGGACTCAACACCCCATATGAAACGCCTAAGAATGTACCTGACTAGTAAGTATCTTAAAACCTATGGATTGCTATGTCTCCAAAAGAGAATCAAGCGTGTGTACAGGGGCATAAACGCAGCAGTGATAGGATTGGAGAAGTTCGGTGAGCAAATGAAGACCCTTTGAAGTCATATTGCATGGTACCCATTCCACGGGTCTCAACTCTCCAGGTTTAAGGTATTCTTCCTTCAGCTAAAACATGCATGTGGAACCTAGAGTATGATCAACCATGTGATCGGGAGACGTGTTCAAATATGTCTCAGTTTTCGTACCCTGGTACTCGGGTGCAACATTCCAGAGGCTTTACTAACACTCTCCCGACTTGGATAGTCAGTCCCTTAACCTCCTGTTTGGCCCAGTTTGCAATTTCTGCGGAAGATGAACAGGAATAGCGAGAACAAATGAGAGACTAGCTGGAGGTGTCTGGACGGGCAAATTTAACTCTCATTTCCCACCAGGAAGAGGAATTAACCAAAGGCTCAACGTGCCGTGCCGGAACCAGATTAGGGCCTGAAGCCATCCTGCGGTGTTGCGGCCAGGTCACAAGAAAGCGAGTTGAAGAAAGGAGCTCAGGGGCACTGTAATTCACAAACCTGCAGAGTTATAAATGACAGCTATCGTCCAAAAATATACTGAAGTAAGGCTGCCAAGAGGACTTGAAAGCGGGGCAGAATTGCAGGAAACCGATTTCAGGAGGTAGACTGGAATTGCATTGAAAGCATAGGAAAAGAGGCAGAACGTCCACAATGATGCACTTGGCCAAAAAGGGCGTATGCGTTTTTTCCTGAATATATTCAGGAAAAAACGCATACGCCCTTTTTGGCCAACCAAGCAAGCTTGCAAAGGAAATCTGCACTACAATGAAGTCTCACTTCCCCCCGGTCAAAAGGGCCATCTGAAAAAAGTGTAAAATCCAGAAAGGCAGGACAGGCCATGGAGAACTGGGAGCCTTGTTATGCTGATGGGCGGGATGTAAATTACCAACAGACACTCGGGAGAAGTGTATGGTGTTTCCTGAAACATCCATAAAACAAAGCAACAGAGCCTAGGGCACTTCCACTTATGGTCCTATAGCTTAGGGAAATTAAAATCAAAAAGACACAGCCACCCCGAAGTTTGGAACGGCTCTGTTTACAAGAACCTCGTTTACAGTACAAGTTCAACATCACAGAAAGTGAAAAATGGATAAAGAAGTTGTTTTATTTACTTACAAAGCAATATCACTCAGCAATGAAATCTATGTCATCAGGCCTTTAGCAGCACAATGAGTGGATTCAGTTATGATGATTCTAACTGAAATAAGTCACACAGAAAAAGAAACATCATAAGATATCAGTAATACACGGAATGTAAACTTGGCTACACAGGAACTGAATTACAGAACAGAACAGGGTCTCAAATTTAGAAAACCAACTTATGCTTGCTTAAGGGTAAAGGTGAGTAGGGGTGCTGCATAAAACCAGAGATTGAAATGAGCACAGATAAAGTTCCTTAAGCCAAATATGGAATAGACAAGAGCTACTCCTTGCTCAATGAAATGGACTCAACACCCCATATTAAACGCCTAAGAATGTACCTGACTAGTAAGTATCTTAAAACCTATGGATTGCTATGTCTCCAAAAGAGAATCAAGCGTGTGTACAGGGGCATAAACGCAGCAGTGATAGGATTGGAGAGGTTCGGTGAGCAAATGAAGACCCTTTGAAGTCATATTGCATGGTACCCATTCCACGGGTTTCAACTACCCAGTTTTAAGGTATTCTTCCTTCAGCTAAAACATGCATGTGGAACCTAGAGTATGATCAACCATGTGATCGGGAGACGTGTTCAAATATGTCTCAGTTTTCGTACCCTGGTACTCGGGTGCAACTTTCCAGAGGCTTTACTAACACTCTCCCGACTTGGATAGTCAGTCCCTTAACCTCCTGTTTGGCCCAGTTTGCAATTTCTGCGGAAGATGAACAGGAATAGCGAGAACAAATGAGAGACTAGCTGGAGGTGTCTGGACGGGCAAATTTAACTCTCATTTCCCACCAGGAAGAGGAATTAACCAAAGGCTCAACGTGCCGTGCCGGAACCAGATTAGGGCCTGAAGCCATCCTGCGGTGTTGCGGCCAGGTCACAAGAAAGCGAGTTGAAGAAAGGAGCTCAGGGGCACTGTAATTCACAAACCTGCAGAGTTATAAATGACAGCTATCGTCCAAAAATATACTGAAGTAAGGCTGCCAAGAGGACTTGAAAGCGGGGCAGAATTGCAGGAAACCGATTTCAGGAGGTAGACTGGAATTGCATTGAAAGCATAGGAAAAGAGGCAGAACGTCCACAATGATGCACTTGGCCAAAAAGGGCGTATGCGTTTTTTCCTGAATATATTCAGGAAAAAACGCATACGCCCTTTTTGGCCAACCAAGCAAGCTTGCAAAGGAAATCTGCACTACAATGAAGTCTCACTTCCCCACGGTCAAAAGGGTCATCTGAAAAAAGTGTAAAATCCAGAAAGGCAGGACAGGCCATGGAGAACTGGGAGCCTTGTTATGCTGATGGGCGGGATGTAAATTGCCAACAGCCACTCGGGAGAAGTGTATGGTGTTTCCTGAAACATCCAGAAAACAAAGCAACAGAGCCTAGGGCACTTCCACTTATGGTCCTATAGCTTAGGGAAATTAAAATCAAAAAGACACAGCCACCCCAAAGTTTGGGACGCCTCTGTTTACAAGAACCTCGTTTACCGTACAACTTCAATATCACAGAAAGTGAAAAATGGATAAAGAACTTGTGGTACTTACGTACAATGCAGTATCACTCAGCAATGAAATCTATGTCATCAGGCCCGTAGCAGCATAATGAGTGGATTCAGGTATGATGATTCTAACTGAAATAAGTCACACAGAAAAAGAAACATCATAAGATATCACTAATACACGGAATGTAAACTGGACTACACAGGAACTGAATTACAGAACAGAACAGGGTCTCAAATTTAGAAAACCATCTTATGCTTGCTTAAGGGGAAAGGTGAGTTGGGGTGCTGCATAAAACCAGAGATTGAAATGAGCACAGATAAAGTTCCTTAAGCCAAATATGGAATAGACAAGAGCTACTCCTTGCTCAACGAAATGGACTCAACACCCCATATTAAACGCCTAAGAATGTACCTGACTAGTAAGTATCTTAAAACCTATGGATTGCTATGTCTCCAAAAGAGAATCAAGCGTGTGTACAGGGGCATAAACGCAGCAGTGATAGGATTGGAGAGGTTCGGTGAGCAAATGAAGACCCTTTGAAGTCATATTGCATGGTACCCATTCCACGGGTTTCAACTACCCAGTTTTAAGGTATTCTTCCTTCAGCTAAAACATGCATGTGGAACCTAGAGTATGATCAACCATGTGATCGGGAGACGTGTTCAAATATGTCTCAGTTTTCGTACCCTGGTACTCGGGTGCAACATTCCAGAGGCTTTACTAACACTCTCCCGACTTGGATAGTCAGTCCCTTAACCTCCTGTTTGGCCCAGTTTGCAATTTCTGCGGAAGATGAACAGGAATAGCGAGAACAAATGAGAGACTAGCTGGAGGTGTCTGGACGGGCAAATTTAACTCTCATTTCCCACCAGGAAGAGGAATTAACCAAAGGCTCAACGTGCCGTGCCGGAACCAGATTAGGGCCTGAAGCCATCCTGCGGTGTTGCGGCCAGGTCACAAGAAAGCGAGTTGAAGAAAGGAGCTCAGGGGCACTGTAATTCACAAACCTGCAGAGTTATAAATGACAGCTATCGTCCAAAAATATACTGAAGTAAGGCTGCCAAGAGGACTTGAAAGCAGGGCAGAATTGCAGGAAACCGATTTCAGGAGGTAGACTGGAATTGCATTGAAAGCATAGGAAAAGAGGCAGAACGTCCACAATGATGCACTTGGCCAAAAAGGGCGTATGCGTTTTTTCCTGAATATATTCAGGAAAAAACGCATACGCCCTTTTTGGCCAACCAAGGAAGCTTGCAAAGGAAATCTGCACTACAATGAAGTCTCACTTCCCCCCGGTCAAAAGGGCCATCTGAAAAAAGTGTAAAATCCAGAAAGGCAGGACAGGCCATGGAGAACTGGGAGCCTTGTTATGCTGATGGGCGGGATGTAAATTGCCAACAGCCACTCGGGAGAAGTGTATGGTGTTTCCTGAAACATCCAGAAAACAAAGCAACAGAGCCTAGGGCACTTCCACTTATGGTCCTATAGCTTAGGGAAATTAAAATCAAAAAGACACAGCCACCCCAAAGTTTGGGACGCCTCTGTTTACAAGAACCTCGTTTACCGTACAAGTTCAATATCACAGAAAGTGAAAAATGGATAAAGAACTTGTGGTACTTATGTACAATGCAGTATCACTCAGCAATGAAATCTATGTCATCAGGCCCGTAGCAGAATAATGAGTGGATTCAGGTACGATGATTCTAACTGAAATAAGTCACACAGAAAAAGAAACATCATAAGATATCACTAATACACGGAATGTAAACTGGACTACACAGGAACTGAATTACAGAACAGAACAGGGTCTCAAATTTAGAAAACCAACTTATGCTTGCTTAAGGGGAAAGGTGAGTTGTGGTGCTGCATAAAACCAGAAATGGAAATGAGCACAGATAAAGTTCCTTAAGCCAAATATGGAATAGACAAGAGCTACTCCTTGCTCAACGAAATGGACTCAACACCCCATATTAAACGCCTAAGAATGTACCTGACTAGTAAGTATCTTAAAACCTATGGATTGCTATGTCTCCAAAAGAGAATCAAGCGTGTGTACAGGGGCATAAACGCAGCAGTAATAGGATTGGAGAGGTTCGGTGAGCAAATGAAGACCCTTTGAAGTCATATTGCATGGTACCCATTCCACGGGTTTCAACTACCCAGTTTTAAGGTATTCTTCCTTCAGCTAAAACATGCATGTGGAACCTAGAGTATGATCAACCATGTGATCGGGAGACGTGTTCAAATATGTCTCAGTTTTCGTACCCTGGTACTCGGGTGCAACATTCCAGACGCTTTACTAACACTCTCCCGACTTGGAGAGTCAGTCCCTTAACCTCCTGTTTGGCCCAGTTTGCAATTTCTGCGGAAGATGAACAGGAATAGCGAGAACAAATGAGAGACTAGCTGGAGGTGTCTGGACGGGCAAATTTAACTCTCATTTCCCACCAGGAAGAGGAATTAACCAAAGGCTCAACGTGCCGTGCCGGAACCAGATTAGGGCCTGAAGCCATCCTGCGGTGTTGCGGCCAGGTCACAAGAAAGCGAGTTGAAGAAAGGAGCTCAGGGGCACTGTAATTCACAAACCTGCAGAGTTATAAATGACAGCTATCGTCCAAAAATATACTGAAGTAAGGCTGCCAAGAGGACTTGAAAGCGGGGCAGAATTGCAGGAAACCGATTTCAGGAGGTAGACTGGAATTGCATTGAAAGCATAGGAAAAGAGGCAGAACGTCCACAATGATGCACTTGGCCAAAAAGTGCGTATGCGTTTTTTCCTGAATATATTCAGGAAAAAACGCATACGCCCTTTTTGGCCAACCAAGCAAGCTTGCAAAGGAAATCTGCACTACAATGAAGTCTCACTTCCCCCCGGTCCAAAGGGCCATCTGAAAAAAGTGTAAAATCCAGAAAGGCAGGACAGGCCATGGAGAACTGGGAGCCTTGTTATGCTGATGGGCGGGATGTAAATTGCCAACAGACACTCGGGAGAAGTGTATGGTGTTTCCTGAAACATCTACAAAACAAAGCAACAGAGCCTAGGGCACTTCCACTTATGGTCCTATAGCTTAGGGAAATTAAAATCAAAAAGACACAGCCACCCCAAAGTTTGGGACGCCTCTGTTTACAAGAACCTCCTTTACCATACAAGTTCAATATCACAGAAAGTGAAAAATGGATAAAGAACTTGTGGTACTTATGTACAATGCAGTATCACTCAGCAATGAAATCTATGTCATCAGGCCCGTAGCAGCATAATGAGTGGATTCAGGTACGATGATTCTAACTGAAATAAGTCACACAGAAAAAGAAACATCATAAGATATCAGTAATACACGGAATGTAAACTTGGCTACACAGGAACTGAATTACAGAACAGAACAGGGTCTCAAATTTAGAAAACCATCTTATGCTTGCTTAAGGGGAAAGGTGAGTTGGGGTGCTGCATAAAACCAGAGATTGAAATGAGCACACATAAAGTTCCTTAAGCCAAATATGGAATAGACAAGAGCTACTTCTTGCTCAACGAAATGGACTCAACACCCCATATGAAACGCCTAAGAATGTACCTGACTAGTAAGTATCTTAAAACCTATGGATTGCTATGTCTCCAAAAGAGAATCAAGCGTGTGTACAGGGGCATAAACGCAGCAGTGATAGGATTGGAGAAGTTCGGTGAGCAAATGAAGACCCTTTGAAGTCATATTGCATGGTACCCATTCCACGGGTCTCAACTCTCCAGGTTTAAGGTATTCTTCCTTCAGCTAAAACATGCATGTGGAACCCAGAGTATGATCAACCCTGTGAACGGGAGACGTGTTCAAATATGTCTCAGTTTTCCTCCCCTGGTACTCGGGTGCAACATTCCAGACGCTTTACTAACACTCTCCCCACTTGGAGAGTCAGCGCCTTTAACCTCCTGTTTGGCCCAGTTGGCAATTTCTGCGGAAGATGAACAGGAATAGGGAGAACCAATGAGAGACTAGCTGGAGGTGTCTGGACGGGCAAATTTAACTCTCATTTCCCACCAGGAAGAGGAACTAACCAAAGGCTCAGCGTGCCGTGCCAGAACCTGATTAGGGCCTGAAGCCATCCTGTGGTGTTGCGGCCAGGTCACAAGAAAGCGAGTTGAAGAAAGGAGCTCAGGGGCACTGTAATTCACAAACCTGCAGAGTTATAAATGACAGCTATCGTCCAAAAATATACTGAAGTAAGGCTGCCAAGAGGACTTGAAAGCGGGGCAGAATTGCAGGAAACCGATTTCAGGAGGTAGACTGGAATTGCATTGAAAGCATAGGAAAAGAGGCAGAACGTCCACAATGATGCACTTGGCCAAAAAGGGCGTATGCGTTTTTTCCTGAATATATTCAGGAAAAAACGCATACGCCCTTTTTGGCCAACCAAGCAAGCTTGCAAAGGAAATCTGCACTACAATGAAGTCTCACTTCCCCCCGGTCAAAAGGGCCATCTGAAAAAAGTGTAAAATCCAGAAAGGCAGGACAAGCCATGGAGAACTGGGAGCCTTGTTATGCTGATGGGCGGGATGTAAATTACCAACAGACACTCGGGAGAAGTGTATGGTGTTTCCTGAAACATCCAGAAAACAAAGCAACAGAGCCTAGGGCACTTCCACTTATGGTCCTATAGCTTAGGGAAATTAAAATCAAAAAGACACAGCCACCCCAAAGTTTGGGACGCATCTGTTTACAAGATCCTTGTTTACAGTACATGTTCAACATCGCAGAAAGTGAAAAATGGATAAAGAAGTTGTATTTACTTACAAAGAAATATCACTCAGCAATGAAATCTATGTCATCAGGCCCTTAGCAGCACAATGAGTGGATTCAGGTATGATGATTCTAACTGAAATAAGTCATACATAAAAAGAAACATCATAAGATATCAGTAATACACGGAATGTAAACTTGGCTACACAGGAACTGAATTACAGAACAGAACAGGGTCTCAAATTTAGAAAACCAACTTCTGCTTGCTTAAGGGGAAAGGTGAGTTGGGGTGCTGCATAAAACCAGAGATTGAAATGAGCACAGATAAAGTTCCTGAAGCCAAATACGGAATAGACAAGAGCTACTCCTTGCTCAAAGAAATGGACTCAACACCGCATATTAAACGCCTAAGAATGTACCTGACTAGTAAGTATCTTAAAACCTATGGATTGCTATGTCTCCGAAAGAGAATCAAGCATGTGTACAGGGGCATAAACGCAGCAGTGATAGGATTGGTGAGGATCGATGAGCAAATGAAGACCCTTTGAAGTCATATTGCATGGTACCCATTCCACGGGTTTCAACTACCCAGGTTTAAGTTATTCTTCATTCAGCTAAAACATGCATGTGGAACCTAGAGTATGATCAACCATGTGATCGGGAGACGTGTTCAAATATGTCTCAGTTTTCGTCCCCTGGTACTCGGGTGCAACATTCCAGATGCTTTACTAACAGTCTCCCGAATTGGAGAGTCAGTCCGTTTAACCTCCTGTTTGGCCCAGTTTGCAATTTCTGCGGAAGATGAACAGGAATAGGGAGAACCAATGAGAGACTAGCTGGAGGTGTCTGGACGGGCAAATTTAACTCTCATTTCCCAGCAGGAAGAGGAATTAACCAAAGGCTCAGCGTGCCGTGCCGGAACCAGATTAGGGCCTGAAGCCATCCTGCGGTGTTGCGGCCATCTCACAAGAAAGCGAGTTGAAGAAAGGAGCTCAGGGGCACTGTAATTCACAAATCTGCAGAGTTATAAATGACAGCTATCATCCAAAAATATACTGAAGTAAGGCTGCCAAGAGGACTTGAAAGCGGGGCAGAATTGCAGGAAACCGATTTCAGGAGGTAGACTGGAATTGCATTGAAAGCATAGGAAAAGAGGCAGAACGTCCACAATGATGCACTTGGCCAAAAAGGGCGTATGCGTTTTTTCCTGAATATATTCAGGAAAAAACGCATACGCCCTTTTTTGCCAACCAAGCAAGCTTGCAAAGGAAATCTGCACTACAATGAAGTCTCACTTCCCCCCGGTCAAAAGGGCCATCTGAAAAAAGTGTAAAATCCAGAAAGGCAGGACAGGCCATGGAGAACTGGGAGCCTTGTTATGCTGATGGGCGGGATGTAAATTGCCAACAGACACTCGGGAGAAGTGTATGGTGTTTCCTGAAACATCTAAAAAACAAAGCAACAGAGCCTAGGGCACTTCCACTTATGGTCCTATAGCTTAGGGAAATTAAAATCAAAAAGACACAGCCACCCCAAAGTTTGGGACGCCTCTGTTTACAAGAACCTCGTTTACCATACAAGTTCAATATCACAGAAAGTGAAAAATGGATAAAGAACTTGTGGTACTTATTTACAATGCAGTATCACTCAGCAATGAAATCTATGTCATCAGGCCCGTAGCAGCATAATGAGTGGATTCAGGTACGATGATTCTAACTGAAATAAGTCACACAGAAAAAGAAACATCATAAGATATCAGTAATACACGGAATGTAAACTTGGCTACACAGGAACTGAATTACAGAACAGAACAGGGTCTCAAATTTAGAAAACCATCTTATGCTTGCTTATGGGGAAAGGTGAGTTGGGGTGCTGCATAAAACCAGAGATTGAAATGAGCACAGATAAAGTTCCTTAAGCCAAATATGGAATAGACAAGAGCTACTCCTTGCTCAACGAAATGGACTCAACACCGCATATTAAACGCCTAAGTATGTACCTGACTAGTAAGTATCTTCAAACCTATGGATTGCTATGTCTCCAAAAGAGAATCAAGCGTGTGTACAGGGGCATAAACGCAGCAGTGATAGGATTGGAGAGGTTCGGTGAGCAAATGAAGACCCTTTAAAGTCATATTGCATCGTACCCATTCCACGGGTTTCAACTACCCAGGTTTAAGTTATTCTTCATTCAGCTAAAACATGCATGTGGAACCTAGAGTATGATCAACCATGTGATCGGGAGACGTGTTCAAATATGTCTCAGTTTTCGTCCCCTGGTACTCGGGTGCAACATTCCAGATGCTTTACTAACAGTCTCCCGAATTGGAGAGTCAGTCCGTTTAACCTCCTGTTTGGCCCAGTTTCCAATTTCTGCGGAAGATGAACAGGAATAGGGAGAACCAATGAGAGACTAGCTGGAGGTTTCTGGACGGGCAAATTTAACTCTCATTTCCCAGCAGGAAGAGGAATTAACCAAAGGCTCACCGTGCCGTGCCGGAACCAGATTAGGGCCTGAAGCCATCCTGCGGTGTTGCGGCCATCTCACAAGAAAGCGAGTTGAAGAAAGGAGCTCAGGGGCACTGTAATTCACAAATCTGCAGAGTTATAAATGACAGCTATCGTCCAAAAATATACTGAAGTAAGGCTGCCAAGAGGACTTGAAAGCGGGGCAGAATTGCAGGAAACCGATTTCAGGAGGTAGACTGGAATTGCATTGAAAGCATAGGAAAAGAGGCAGAACGTCCACAATGATGCACTTGGCCAAAAAGGGCGTATGCGTTTTTTCCTGAATATATTCAGGAAAAAACGCATACGCCCTTTTTGGCCAACCAAGCAAGCTTGCAAAGGAAATCTGCACTACAATGAAGTCTCACTTCCCCCCGGTCAAAAGGGCCATCTGAAAAAAGTGTAAAATCCAGAAAGGCAGGACAGGCCATGGAGAACTGGGAGCCTTGTTATGCTGATGGGAGGAATGTAAATTGCCAACAGCCACTCCGAAGAAGTGTATGGTGTTTCCTGAAACATCTACAAAACAAAGCAACAGAGCCTAGGGCACTTCCACTTATGGTCCTATAGCTTAGGGAAATTAAAATCAAAAAGACACAGCCACCCCAAAGTTTGGGACGCATCTGTTTACAAGATCCTTGTTTACAGTACATGTTCAACATCGCAGAAAGTGAAAAATGGATAAAGAAGTTGTATTTACTTACAAAGCAATATCACTCAGCAATGAAATCTATGTCATCAGGCCCTTAGCAGCACAATGAGTGGATTCAGGTATGATGATTCTAACTGAAATAAGTCACACATAAAAAGAAACATCATAAGATATCAGTAATACACGGAATGTAAACTTGGCTACACAGGAACTGAATTACAGAACAGAACAGGGTCTCAAATTTAGAAAACCAACTTCTGCTTGCTTAAGGGGAAAGGTGAGTTGGGGTGCTGCATAAAACCAGAGATTGAAATGAGCACAGATAAAGTTCCTGAAGCCAAATACGGAATAGACAAGAGCTACTCCTTGCTCAAAGAAATGGACTCAACACCGCATATTAAACGCCTAAGAATGTACCTGACTAGTAAGTATCTTAAAACCTATGGATTGCTATGTCTCCGAAAGAGAATCAAGCATGTGTACAGGGGCATAAACGCAGCAGTGATAGGATTGGTGAGGTTCGATGAGCAAATGAAGACCCTTTGAAGTCATATTGCATGGTACCCATTCCACGGGTTTCAACTACCCAGGTTTAAGTTATTCTTCATTCAGCTAAAACATGCATGTGGAACCTAGAGTATGATCAACCATGTGATCGGGAGACGTGTTCAAATATGTCTCAGTTTTCGTCCCCTGGTACTCGGGTGCAACATTCCAGATGCTTTACTAACAGTCTCCCGAATTGGAGAGTCAGTCCGTTTAACCTCCTGTTTGGCCCAGTTTGCAATTTCTGCGGAAGATGAACAGGAATAGGGAGAACCAATGAGAGACTAGCTGGAGGTGTCTGGACGGGCAAATTTAACTCTCATTTCCCAGCAGGAAGAGGAATTAACCAAAGGCTCAGCGTGCCGTGCCGGAACCAGATTAGGGCCTGAAGCCATCCTGCGGTGTTGCGGCCATCTCACAAGAAAGCGAGTTGAAGAAAGGAGCTCAGGGGCACTGTAATTCACAAATCTGCAGAGTTATAAATGACAGCTATCATCCAAAAATATACTGAAGTAAGGCTGCCAAGAGGACTTGAAAGCGGGGCAGAATTGCAGGAAACCGATTTCAGGAGGTAGACTGGAATTGCATTGAAAGCATAGGAAAAGAGGCAGAAGGTCCACAATGATGCACTTGGCCAAAAAGGGCGTATGCGTTTTTTCCTGAATATATTCAGGAAAGAACGCATACGCCCTTTTTTGCCAACCAAGCAAGCTTGCAAAGGAAATCTGCACTACAATGAAGTCTCACTTCCCCCCGGTCAAAAGGGCCATCTGAAAAAAGTGTAAAATCCAGAAAGGCAGGACAGGCCATGGAGAACTGGGAGCCTCGTTATGCTGATGGGCGGGATGTAAATTGCCAACAGACACTCGGGAGAAGTGTATGGTGTTTCCTGAAACATCTAAAAAACAAAGCAACAGAGCCTAGGGCACTTCCACTTATGGTCCTATAGCTTAGGGAAATTAAAATCAAAAAGACACAGCTACCCCAAAGTTTGGGACGCCTCTGTTTACAAGAACCTCGTTTACCATACAAGTTCAATATCACAGAAAGTGAAAAATGGATAAAGAACTTGTGGTACTTATTTACAATGCAGTATCACTCAGCAATGAAATCTATGTCATCAGGCCCGTAGCAGCATAATGAGTGGATTCAGGTACGATGATTCTAACTGAAATAAGTCACACAGAAAAAGAAACATCATAAGATATCAGTAATACACTGAATGTAAACTTGGCTACACAGGAACTGAATTACAGAACAGAACAGGGTCTCAAATTTAGAAAACCATCTTATGCTTGCTTAAGGGGAAAGGTGAGTTGGGGTGCTGCATAAAACCAGAGATTGAAATGAGCACAGATAAAGTTCCTTAAGCCAAATATGGAATAGACAAGAGCTACTCCTTGCTCAACGAAATGGACTCAACACCCCATATTCAACGCCTAAGAATGTACCTGACTAGTAAGTATCTGAAAACCTATGGATTCCTATGTTTCCAAAAGAGAATCAAGCGTGTGTACAGAGGCATAAACGCAGCAGTGGTAGGATTGGAGAGGTTCGGTGAGCAAATGAAGACCCTTTGAAGTCATATTGCATGGTACCCATTACACGGGTCTCAACTTTCCAGGTTTAAGGTATTCTTCCTTCAGCTAAAACATGCATGTGGAACCCAGAGTATGATCAACCGTGTGAACGGGAGACGTGTTCAAATATGTCTCAGTTTTCCTCCCCTGGTACTCGGGTGCAACATTCCAGACGCTTTACTAACACTCTCCCGACTTGGAGAGTCAGTCCCTTTAACCTCCTGTTTGGCCCAGTTTGCAATTTCTGCGGAAGATGAACAGGAATAGGGAGAACCAATGAGAGACTAGCTGGGGGTGTCTGGACGGGCAAATTTAACTCTCATTTCCCACCAGGAAGAGGAACTAACCAAAGGCTCAGCGTGCCGTGCCGGAACCAGATTAGGGCCTGAAGCCATCCTGCGGTGTTGTGACCAGCTCAAAAGAAAGTGAGTTGAAGAAAGGAGCTCAGGGGCACTGTAATTCACAAACCTGCAGAGTTATAAATGACAGCTATCGTCCAAAAATATACTGAAGTAAGGCTGCCAAGAGGACTTGAAAGCGGGGCAGAATTGCAGGAAACCGATTTCAGGAGGTAGACTGGAATTGCATTGAAAGCATAGGAAAAGAGGCAGAACGTCCACTATGATGCACTTGGCCAAAAAGGGCGTATGCGTTTTTTCCTGAATATATTCAGGAAAAAACGCATACGCCCTTTTTGGCCAACCAAGCAAGCTTGCAAAGGAAATCTGCACTACAATGAAGTCTC
Source organism: Grampus griseus (assembly GCF_964374135.1). Lineage (NCBI taxonomy): Eukaryota > Metazoa > Chordata > Mammalia > Artiodactyla > Delphinidae > Grampus > Grampus griseus. The sequence continues at coordinate 413,101 of NW_028133387.1, forward strand.
ACTTCCCCCCGGTCAAAAGGGCCATCTGAAAAAAGTGTAAAATCCAGAAAGGCAGGACAGGCCATGGAGAACTGGGAGCCTTGTTATGCTGATGGGCGGGATGTAAATTGCCAACAGACACTCGGGAGAAGTGTATGGTGTTTCCTGAAACATCTAAGAAACAAAGCAACAGAGCCTAGGGCACTTCCACTTATGGTCCTATAGCTTAGGGAAATTAAAATCAAAATGACACAGCCACCCCAAAGTTTGGGACGCCTCTGTTTACAAGAACCTCGTTTACCGTACAAGTTCAGTATCACAGAAAGCGGAAAATGGATATAGAACTTTTGGTACTTATGTACAATGCAGTATCACTCAGCAATGAAATCTATGTCATCAGGCCCGTAGCAGCATAATGAGCGGATTCAGGTATGATGATTCTAACTGAAACAAGTCACACAGAAAAAGAAACATCATAAGATATCACTAATACACGGAATGTAAACTTGGCTACACAGGAACTGAATTCCAAAACAGAACAGGGTCTCAAATTTAGAAAACCAACTTATGCTTGCTTAAGGGGAAAGATGAGTTGGGGTGCTGCATAAAACCAGAGATTGAAATGAGCACAGATAAAGTTCCTTAAGCCAAATATGGAATAGACAAGAGCTACTCCTTGCTCAACAAAAAGGACTCAACACCCCATATTTAACGCCTAAGAATGTACCTGACTAGTAAGTATCTTAAAACCTATGGATTGCTATGTCTCCGAAAGAGAATCAAGCATGTGTACAGGGGCATAAACGCAGCAGTGATAGGATTGGAGAGTTTCGGTGAGCAAATGAAGACCCTTTGAAGTCATATTGCATGGTAACCATTCCACGGGTTTCAACTACCCAGTTTTAAGGTATTCTTCCTTCAGCTAAAACATGCATGTGGAACCTAGAGTATGATCAACCATGTGATTGGGAGACGTGTTCAAATATGTCTCAGTTTTCGTCCCCTGGAACTCAGGTGCAACATTCCACACGCTTTACTAACACTCTCCCGACTTGGAGAGTCAGTCCCTTTAACCACCTGTTTAGCCCAGTTTGCAATTTCTGCGGAAGATGAACAGGAATAGCGAGAACCAATGAGAGACTAGCTGGAGGTGTCTGGACGGGCAAATTTAACTCTCATTTCCCACCAGGAAGAGGAATTAACCAAAGGCTCAGCGTGCCGTGCCGGAACCACATTAGGGCCTGAAGCCATCCTGTGGTGTTGCGGCCAGGTCACAAGAAAGCGAGTTGAAGAAAGGAGCTCAGGGGCACTGTAATTCACAAACCTGCAGAGTTATAAATGACAGCTATCGTCCAAAAATATACTGAAGTAAGACTGCCAAGAGGACTTGAAAGTGGGGCAGAATTGCAGGAAACCGATTTCAGGAGGTAGACTGGAATTGCATTGAAAGCATAGGAAAAGAGGCAGAACGTCCACAATGATGCACTTGGCCAAAAAGGGCGTATGCGTTTTTTCCTGAATATATTCAGGAAAAAACGCATACGCTCTTTTTGGCCAACCAAGCAAGCTTGCAAAGGAAATCTGCACTACAATGAAGTCTCACTTCCTCCCGGTCAAAAGGGCCATCTGAAAAAAGTGTAAAATCCAGCAAGGCAGGACAGGCCATGGAGAACTGGGAGCCTCGTTATGCTGATGGGCGGGATGGAAATTGCCAACAGACACTCGGGAGAAGTGTATGGTGTTTCCTAAAGCATCTAAGAAACAAAGCAACAGAGCCTAGGGCACTTCCACTTATGGTCCTATAGTTTAGGGAAATTAAAATCAAAAAGACACAGCCACCCCAAAGTTTGGAACGGCTCTGTTTACAAGAACCTCGTTTAGAGTACAAGTTCAACATCGCAGAAAGTGAAAAATGGATACAGAAGTTATGGTATTTACTTACAAAGCAATATCACTCAGCAATGAAATCTATGTCATCAGGCCCTTAGCAGCACAATGAGTGGATTTAGGTACGATGATTCTAACTGAAATAAGTCACACAGAAAAAGAAACATCATAAGATATCAGTAATACACGGAATGTAAACTTGGCTACACAGGAACTGAATTCCAAAACAGAACAGCGTCTCAAATTTAGAAAACCAACTTATGCTTGCTTAAGGGGAAAGTTGAGTTGGGGTGCTGCATAAAACCAGAGATTGAAATGAGCACAGATAAAGTTCCTTAAGCCAAATATGAAATAGACAAGAGCTACTCCTTGCTCAACGAAAAGGACTCAACACCCCATATTAAACGCCTTAGAATGTACCTGACTAGTAAGTATCTTAAAACCTATGGATTGCTATGTCTCCGAAAGAGAATCAAGCATGTGTACAGGGGCATAAACGCAGCAGTGATAGGATTGGAGAGGTTCGGTTAGCAAATGAAGACCCTTTGAAGTCATATTGCATGGTACCCATTCCACGGGTATCAACTACCCAGTTTTAAGGTATTCTTCCTTCAGCTAAAACATGCATGTGGAACCTAGAGTATGATCAACTGTGTGATCGGGAGACGTGTTCAAATATGTCTCAATTTTCGTACCCTGGTACTCAGGTGCAACATTCCTGACGCTTTACTAACACTCTCCCGACTTGGAGAGTCAGTCCCCTTAACCTCTTGTTTGGCCCAGTTTGCAATTTCTGCGGAAGATGAACAGGAATAGCGAGAACCAATGAGAGACTAGCTGGAGGTGTCTGGACGGGCAAATTTAACTCTCATTTCCCACCAGGAAGAGGAATTAACCAAAGGCTCAGCGTGCCGTGCCGGAACCAGATTAGGGCCTGAAGCCATCCTGCGGTGTTGCGGCCAGGTCACAAGAAAGCGAGTTGAAGAAAGGAGCTCAGGGGCATTGTAATTCACAAACCTGCAGAGTAATAAATGACAGCTATCGTCCAAAAATATACTGAAGTAAGGCTGCCAAGAGGACTTGAAAGTGGGGCAGAATTGCAGGAAACCGATTTCAGGAGGTAGACTGGAATTGCATTGAAAGCATAGGAAAAGAGGCAGAACGTCCCCAATGATGCACTTGGCCAAAAAGGGCGTATGCGTTTTTTCCTGAATATATTCAGGAAAAAACGCATACGCCCTTTTTGGTCAACCAAGCAAACTTGCAAAGGAAATCTGCACTACAATGAAGTCTCACTTCCCCCCGGTCAAAAGGGCCATCTGAAAAAAGTGTAAAATCCAGAAAGGCAGGACAGGCCATGGAGAACTGGGAGCCTTGTTATGCTGATGGGCGGGATGTAAATTGCCAACAGACACTCGGGAGAAGTGTATGGTGTTTCCTGAAACATCTAAGAAACAAAGCAACAGAGCCTAGGGCACTTCCACTTATGGTCCTATAGCTTAGGGAAATTAAAATCAAAAAGACACAGCCACCCCAAAGTTTGGGACGCCTCTGTTTACAAGAACCTCATTTACCGTACAAGTTCAATATCACAGAAAGTGAAAAATGGATAAAGAACTTGTGGTACTTACGTACAATGCAGTATCACTCAGCAATGAAATCTATGTCATCAGGCCCGTAGCAGCATAATGAGTGGATTCAGGTACGATGATTCTAACTGAAATAAGTCACACAGAAAAAGAAACATCATAAGATATCACTAATACACGGAATGTAAAGTTGGCTACACAGGAACTGAATTCCAAAACAGAACAGGGTCTCAAATTTAGAAAACCAACTTATGCTTGCTTAAGGGGAAAGGTGAGTTGGGGTGCTGCATAAAACCAGAGTTTGAAATGAGCACAGATAAAGTTCCTTAAGCCAAATATGGAATAGACAAGAGCTACTCCTTGCTCAACGAAATGGACTCAACACCCCATATTAAACGCCTAAGAATGTACCTGACTAGTACTTATCTTAAAACCTATGGATTGCTGTGTCTCCAAAAGAGAATCAAGCCTGTGTACAGGGGCAAAAACGCAGCAGTGATAGGATTGGAGAGGTTTGGTGAGCAAATGAAGACCCTTTGAAGTCATATTGCATGGTACCCATTACACGGGTCTCAACTCTCCAGGTTTAAGGTATTCTTCCTTCAGCTAAAACATGCATGTGTAACCCAGAGTATGATCAACCATGTGAACGGGAGACGTGTTCAAATATGTCTCAGTTTTCCTCCCCTGGTACTCGGGTGCAACATTCCAGACGCTTTACTAACATTCTCCCCACTTGGAGAGTCAGTCCCTTTAACCTCCTGTTTGGCCCAGTTTGCAATTTCTGCGGAAGATGAACAGGAATAGCGAGAACAAATGAGAGACTAGCTGGAGGTGTCTGGACGGGCAAATTTAACTCTCATTTCCCACCAGGAAGAGGAAATAACCAAAGGCTCAGCGTGCCGTGCCGGAACCAGATTAGGGCCTGAAGCCATCCAGCGGTGTTGCGGCCAGCTCAAAAGAAAGCGAGTTGAAGAAAGAAGCTCAGGGGCACTGTAATTCACAAACCTGCAGAGTTATAAATGACAGCTATCGTCCAAAAATATACCGAAGTAAGGCTGCCAAGAGGACTTGAAAGCGGGGCAGAATTGCAGGAAACCGATTTCAGGAGGTAGACTGGAATTGCATTGAAAGCATAGGAAAAGAGGCAGAACGTCCACAATGATGCACTTGGCCAAAAAGGGCGTATGCGTTTTTTCCTGAATATATTCAGGAAAAAACGCATACGCCCTTTTTGGCCAACCAAGCAAGCTTGCAAAGGAAATCTGCACTACAATGAAGTCTCACTTCCCCCCGGTCAAAAGGGCCATCTGAAAAAAGTGTAAAATCCAGAAAGGCAGGACAGGCCATGGAGAACTGGGAGCCTTGTTATGCTGATGGGCGGGATGTAAATTGCCAACAGACACTCGGGAGAAGTGTATGGTGTTTCCTGAAACATCTAAGAAACAAAGCAACAGAGCCTAGGGCACTTTCACTTATGGTCCTATAGCTTACGGAAATTAAAATAAAAAAGACACAGCCACCCCAAAGTTTGGGACGCCTCTGTTTACAAGAACCTCATTTACCGTACAAGTTCAATATCACAGAAAGTGAAAAATGGATAAAGAACTTGTGGTACTTACGTACAATGCAGTATCACTCAGCAATGAAATCTATGTCATCAGGCCCGTAGCAGCATAATGAGTGGATTCAGGTACAATGATTCTAACTGAAATAAGTCACACAGAAAAAGAAACATCATAAGATATCACTAATACACAGAATGTAAACTTGGCTACACAGGAACTGAATTCCAAAACAGAACAGGGTCTCAAATTTAGAAAACCAACTTATGCTTGCTTAAGGGGAAAGGTGAGTTGGGGTGCTGCATAAAACCAGAGATTGAAATGAGCACAGATAAAGTTCCTTAAGCCAAATATGGAATAGACAAGAGCTACTCCTTGCTCAACGAAATGGACTCAACACCCCATATTAAACGCCTAAGAATGTACCTGACTAGTAAGTATCATAAAACCTATGGATTGCTGTGTCTCCAAAAGAAAATCAAGCCTGTGTACAGGGGCATAAACGCAGCAGTGATAGGATTGGAGAGGTTTGGTGAGCAAATGAAGACCCTTTGAAGTCATATTGCATGGTACCCATTACACGGGTCTCAACTCTCCAGGTTTAAGGTATTCTTCCTTCAGCTAAAACATGCATGTGGAACCCAGAGTATGATCAACCGTGTGAACGGGAGACGTGTTCAAATATGTCTCAGTTTTCCTCTCCTGGTACTCGGGTGCAACATTCCAGATGCTTTACTAACACTCTCCCATCTTGGAGAGTCAGCGCCTTTAACCTCCTGTTTGGCCCAGTTTGCAATTTCTGCGGAAGATGAACAGGAATAGCGAGAACCAATGAGAGACTAGCTGGAGGTGTCTGGACGGGCAAATTTAACTCTCATTTCCCACCAGGAAGAGGAATTAACCAAAGGCTCAGCGTGCCGTGCCGGAACCAGATTAGGGCCTGAAGCCATCCTGCGGTGTTGCGGCCAGGTCACAAGAAAGCGAGTTGAAGAAAGGAGCTCAGGGGCACTGTAATTCACAAACCTGCAGAGTTATAAATGACAGCTATCGTCCAAAAATATACTGAAGTAAGGCTGCCAAGAGGACTTGAAAGCGGGGCAGAATTGCAGGAAACTGATTTCAGGAGGTAGACAGGAATTGCATTGAAAGCATAGGAAAAGAGGCAGAACGTCCACAATGATGCACTTGGCCAAAAAGGGCTTATGTGTTTTTTCCTGAATATATTCAGGAAAAAACGCATAAGCCCTTTTTGGCCAACCAAGCAAACTTACAAAGGAAATCTGCACTACAATGAAGTCTCACTTCCCCCCGGTCAAAAGGGCCATCTGAAAAAAGTGTAAAATCCAGAAAGTCAGGACAGGCCATGGAGAACTGGGAGCCTTGTTATGCTGATGGGCGGGATGTAAATTGCCAACAGACACTCGGGAGAAGTGTATGGTGTTTCCTGATGCATCTAAGAAACAAAGCAACAGAGCCTAGGGCACTTCCACTTATGGTACTATAGCTTAGGGAAGTTAAAATCAAAAAGACACAGCCACCCCAAAGTTTGGGACACCTCTGTTTACAAGAACCTCGTTTACAGTACAAGTTCAACATCGCAGAAATTGAAAAATGGATAAAGAAGTTGTGGTATTTACTTACAAAGCAATATCACTCAGCACTGAAATCTATGTCATCAGGCCCTTAGCAGCACAATGAGTGGATTCAGATATGATGATTCTAACTGAAATAACTCACACAGAAAAAGAAACATCATAAGATATCAGTAACACACGGAATGTAAACTTGGCTACACAGGAACTGAATTACAGAACAGAATAGTGTCTCAAATTTAGAAAACCAACTTAATCTTGCTTAAGGGGAAAGGTGAGTTGGGGTGCTGCATAAAACCAGAGATTGAAATGAGCACAGATAAAGTTCCTTAAGCCAAATATAGAATAGACAAGAGCTACTCCTTGCTCAACGAAATGGACTCAACACCCGATATTAAACGAATAAGAATGTACCTGACTAGTAAGTATCTTAAAACCTATGGATTGCTATGTCTCCGAAAGAGAATCAAGCGTGTGTACAGGGGCATAAACGCAGCAGTGGTAGGATTAGAGAGGTTCGGTGAGCAAATGAAGACCCTTTGAAGTCATATTGCATGGTACCCATTACACGGGTCTCAACTACCCAGGTTTAAGGTATTCTTCCTTCAGGTAAAACATGCATGTGGAACCTAGAGTATGATCAACCATGTGATCGGGAGACGTGTTCAAATATGTCTCAGTTTTCCTCCCCTGGTACTCGGCTGCAACATTCCAGACACTTTACTAACACTCTCCCCACTTGGAGAGTCAGTCCCTTTAACCTCCTGTTTGGCCCAGTTTGCAATTTCTGCGGAAGATGAACAGGAATAGGGAGAACCAATGAGAGACTAGCTGGAGGTGTCTGGACGGGCAAAGTTAACTCTCATTTCCCATCAGGAAGAGGAAATAACCAAAGGCTCAGCGTGCCGTGCCGGAACCAGATTAGGGCATGAAGCCATCCTGCGGTGTTGCGGCCAGCTCAAAAGAAAGCGAGTTGAAGAAAGGAGCTCAGGGACACTGTAATTCACAAACCTGCAGAGTTATAAATGACAGCTATCGTCCAAAAATATACTGAAGTAAGGCTGCCAAGAGGACTTGAAAGCGGGGCAGAATTTCAGGAAACCGATTTCAGGAGGTAGACTGGAATTGCATTGAAAGCATAGGAAAAGAGGCAGAACGTCCACAATGATGCACTTGGCCAAAAAGGGCGTATGCGTTTTTTCCTGAATATATTCAGGAAAAAACGCATACGCCCTTTTTGGCCAACCAAGCAAGCTTGCAAAGGAAATCTGCACTACAATGAAGTCTCACTTCCCCCCGGTCAAAAGGGCCATCTGAAAAAAGTGTAAAATCCAGAAAGGCAGGACAGGCCATGGAGAACTGGGAGCCTTGTTATGCTGATGGGTGGGATGTAAATTGCCAACAGACACTCGGGAGAAGTGTATGGTGTTTCCTGAAACATCTAAGAAACAAAGCAACAGAGCCTAGGGCACTTCCACTTATGGTCCTATAGCTTAGGGAAGTTAAAATCAAAAGGACACAGCCACCCCAAAGTTTGGGACACCTCTGTTTACAAGAACCTCGTTTACAGTACAAGTTCAACATCGCAGAAATTGAAAAATGGATAAAGAAGTTGTGGTATTTACTTACAAAGCAATATCACTCAGCACTGAAATCTATGTCATCAGGCCCGTAGCAGCACAATGAGTGGATTCAGATATGATGATTCTAACTGAAATAAGTCACACAGAAAAAGAAACGTCATAAGATATCAGTAATACACGGAATGTAAACTTGGCTACACAGGAACTGAATTACAGAACAGAATAGTGTCTCAAATTTAGAAAACCAACTTATGCTTGCTTAAGGGGAAAGGTGAGTTGGGGTGCTGCATAAAAACAGAGATTGAAATGAGCACAGATAAAGTTCCTTAAGCCAAATATAGAATAGACAAGAGCTACTCCTTGCTCAACGAAATGGACTCAACACCCGATATTAAACGCCTAAGAATGTACCTGACTAGTAAGTATCTTAAAACCTATGGATTGCTATGTCTCCGAAAGAGAATCAAGCATGTGTACAGGGGCATAAACGCAGCAGTGATAGGATTGGAGAGGTTCACTGAGCAAATGAAGACACTTTGAAGTCATATTGCATGGTACCCATTCCAAGGGTTTCAACTACCCAGGTTTAAGGTATTCTTCCTTCAGCTAAAACATGCATGTGGAACCTAGAGTATGATCAACCATGTGATTGGGAGACGTGTTCAAATATGTCTCAGATTTCGTACTCTGGTACTCGGGTGCAACATTCCAGATGCTTTACTAACACTCTCCCAACTTGGAGAGTCAGTCCCTTTAACCTCCTGTTTGGCCCAGTTTGCAATTTCTGCGGAAGATGAACAGGAATAGCGAGAACCAATGAGAGACTAGCTGGAGGTGTCTGGACGGGCAAATTTAACTCTCATTTCCCACCAGGAAGAGGAATTAACCAAAGGCTCAGCGTGCCGTGCCGGAACCAGATTAGGGCCTGAAGCCATCCTGCGGTGTTGCAGCCAGGTCACAAGAAAGCGAGTTGAAGAAAGGAGCTCAGGGGCACTGTAATTCACAAACCTGCAGAGTTATAAATGACAGCTATCGTCCAAAAAATATACTGCAGTAAGGCTGCCAAGAGGACTTGAAAGCGGGGCAGAATTGCAGGAAACCGATTTCAGGAGGTAGACTGGAATTGCATTGAAAGCATAGGAAAAGAGGCAGAACGTCCACAATGATGCACTTGGCCAAAAAGGGCGTATGCGTTTTTTCCTGAATATATTCAGGAAAAAACGCATACGCCCTTTTTGGCCAACCAAGCAAACTTGCAAAGGAAATCTGCACTACAATGAAGTCTCACTTCCCCCCGGTCAAAAGGGCCATCTGAAAAAAGTGTAAAATCCAGAAAGGCAGGACAGGCCATGGAGAACTGGGAGCCTTGTTATGCTGATGGGCGGGATGTAAATTGCCAACAGACACTCGGGAGAAGTGTATGGTGTTTCCTGAAACATCTAAAAAACAAAGCAACAGAGCCTAGGGCACTTCCACTTATGGTCCTATAGCTCAGGGAAATTAAAATCAAAAAGACACAGCCACCCCAAAGTTTGGGACGCCTGTGTTTACAAGAACCTCGTTTACAGTACAAGTTCAACATCGCAGAAAGTGAAAAATGGATAAAGAACTTGTGGTACTTACATACAATGCAGTATCACTCAGCAATGAAATCTATGTCATCAAGCCCGTAGCAGCATAATGAGTGGATTCAGGTACGATGATTCTAACTGAAATAAGTCACACAGAAAAAGAAACATCATAAGATATCACTAATACACGGAATGTAAACTTGGCTACACAGGAACTGAATTCCAAAACAGAACAGGGTCTCAAATTTAGAAAACCAACTTATGCTTGCTTAAGGGGAAAGGTGAGTTGGGGTGCTGCATAAAACCAGAGATTGAAATGAGCACAGATAAAGTTCCTTAAGCCAAATATGGAATAGACAAGAGCTACTCCTTGCTCAACGAAATGGACTCAACACCCCATATTAAACGCCTAAGAATGTACCTGACTAGTAAGTATCTTAAAACCTATGGATTGCTATGTCTCCAAAAGAGAATCAAGCGTGTGTACAGGGGCATAAACGCAGCAGTGATAGGATTGGAGAGGTTCGGTGAGCAAATGAAGACCCTTTGAAGTCATATTGCATGGTACCCATTCCACGGGTCTCAACTCTCCAGGTTTAAGGTATTCTTCCTTCAGCTAAACATGCATGTGGAACCCAGAGTATGATCAACCGTGTGAACAGGAGACGTGTTCAAATATGTCTCAGTTTTCCTCCCCGGTACTCGGGTGCAACATTCCAGACGCTTTACTAACAGTCTCCCCACTTGGAGAGTCAGCGCCTTTAACCTCCTCTTTGGCCCAGTTTGCAATTTCTGCAGAAGATGAACAGGAATGGGGAGAACCAATGAGAGACTAGCTGGAGGTGTCTGGACGGGCAAATTTAACTCTCATTTCCCACCAGGAAGAGGAAATAACCAAAGGCTCAGCATGCCGTGCCGGAACCAGATTAGGGCCTGAAGCCATCCTGCGGTGTTGCGGCCAGCTCAAAAGAAAGCGAGTTGAAGAAAGGAGCTCAGGGGCACTGTAATTCACAAACCTGCAGAGTTATAAATGACAGCTATCGTCCAAAAATATACCGAAGTAAGGCTGCCAAGAGGACTTGAAAGCGGGGCAGAATTGCAGGAAACCGATTTCAGGAGGTAGACTGGAATTGCATTGAAAGCATAGGAAAAGAGGCAGAACGTCCACAATGATGCACTTGGCCAAAAAGGGCGTATGCGTTTTTTCCTGAATATATTCAGGAAAAAACGCATACGCCCTTTTTGGCCAACCAAGCAAGCTTGCAAAGGAAATCTGCACTACAATGAAGTCTCACTTCCCCCCGGTCAAAAGGGCCATCTGAAAAAAGTGTAAAATCCAGAAAGGCAGGACAGGCCATGGAGAACTGGGAGCCTTGTTATGCTGATGGGCGGGATGTAAATTGCCAACAGACACTCGGGAGAAGTGTATGGTGTTTCCTGAAACATCTAAGAAACAAAGCAACAGAGCCTAGGGCACTTCCACTTATGGTCCTATAGCTTAGAGAAATTAAAATTAAAAAGACACAGCCACCCCAAAGTTTGGGACGCCTCTGTTTACAAGAACCTCGTTTACCGTACAAGTTCAATATCACAGAAAGTGAAAAATGGATAAAGAACTTGTGGTACTTACGTACAATGCAGTATCACTCAGCAATGAAATCTATGTCATCAGGCCCTTAGCAGCACAATGAGTGGATTCAGGTATGATGATTCTAACTGAAATAAGTCACACAGAAAACGAAACATCATAAGATATCACTAATACACGGAATGTAAACTTGGCTACACAGGAACTGAATTCCAAAACAGAACAGGGTCTCAAATTTAGAAAACCAACTTATGCTTGCTTAAGGGGAAAGGTGAGTTGGGGTGCTGCATAAAACCAGAGATTGAAATGAGCACAGATAAAGTTCCTTAAGCCAAATATGGAATAGACAAGAGCTACTCCTTGCTCAACGAAATGGACTGAACACCGCATATTAAACGCCTAAGAATGTACCTGACTAGTAAGTATCTTAAAACCTATGGATTGCTATGTCTCCGAAAGAGAACCAAGCATGTGTACAGGGGCATAAATGCAGCAGTGATAGGATTGGAGAGGTTCGGTGAGCAAATGAAGACCCTTTGAAGTCATATTGCATGGTACCCATTCCACGGGTTTCAACTACCCAGGTTTAAGGTATTCTTCCTTCAGCTAAAACATGCATGTGGAACCTAGAGTATGATCAACCATGTGATCGGGATACGTGTTCAAATATGTCTCAGTTTTGGTACCCTGGTACTCGGGTGCAACATTCCAGACGCTTTACTGACACTCTCCCAACTTGGAGAGTCAGTCCCTTTAACCTCCTGTTTGGCCCAGTTTGCAATTTCTGCGGAAGATGAACAGGAATAGCGAGAACCAATGAGAGACTAGCTGGAGGTGTCTGGACGGGCAAATTTAACTCTCATTTCCCACCAGGAAGAGGAATTAACCAAAGGCTCAGCGTGCCGTGCCCGAAACAGATTAGGGCCTGAAGCCATCTTGCGGTGTTGCGGCCAGCTCAAAAGAAAGCGAGTTGAAGAAAGGAACTCAGGGGCACTGTAATTCACAAACCTGCAGAGTTATAAATGACAGCTATCGTCCAAAAATATACTGAAGTAAGGCTGCCAAGAGGACTTGAAAGCGGGGCAGAATTGCAGGAAACCAATTTCAGTAGGTAGACTGGAATTGCATTGAAAGCATAGGAAAAGAGGCAGAACGTCCACAATGATGCACTTGGCCAAAAAGGGCGTATGCGTTTTTTCCTGAATATATTCAGGAAAAAACGCATACGCCCTTTTTGGCCAACCAAGCAAGCTTGCAAAGGAAATCTGCACTACAATGAAGTCTCACTTCCCCCCGGTCAAAAGGGCCATCTGAAAAAAGTGTAAAATCCAGAAAGGCAGGACAGGCCATGGAGAACTGGGAGCCTTGTTATGCTGATGGGCGGGATGTAAATTGCCAACAGACACTCGGGAGAAGTGTATGGTGTTTCCTGAAACATCTAAAAAACAAAACAACAGAGCCTAGGGCACTTCCACTTATGGTCCTATAGCTTAGGGAAATTAAAATCAAAAAGACACAGCCACCCCAAAGTTTGGAACGGCTCTGTTTACAAGAACCTCGTTTACAGTACAAGTTCAACATCGCAGAAATTGAAAAATGGATAAAGAAGTTGTGGTATATACTTACAAAGCAATATCACTCAGCACTGAAATCTATGTCATCAGGCGCTTAGCAGCACAATGAGTGGATTCAGATATGATGATTCTAACTGAAATAAGTCACACAGAAAAAGAAACATCATAAGATATCAGTAATACACGGAATGTAAACTTGGCTACACAGGAACTGAATTACAGAACAGAACAGGGTCTCAAATTTAGAAAACCAACTTATGCTTGCTTAAGGGGAAAGGTGAGTTGGGGTGCTGCATAAAACCAGAGATTGAAATGAGCACAGATAAAGTTCCTTAAGCCAAATATGAAATAGACAAGAGCTACTCCTTGCTCAACGAAATGGACTCAACACCGCATATTAAACGCCTAAGAATGTACCTGACTAGTAAGTATCTTAAAACCTATGGATTCCTATGTCTCCGAAAGAGAATCAAGCATGTGTACAGGGGCATAAAGGCAGCAGTGATAGGACTGGAGAGGTTCGGTGAGCAAATGAAGACCCTTTGAAGTCATATTGCATGGAACCCATTCCACGGGTTTCAACTACCCAGGTTTAAGGTATTCTTCCTTCAGCTAAAACATGCATGTGGAACCTAGAGTATGATCAACCATATGATCGGGAGACGTGTTCAAATATGTCTCAGTTTTCGTACCCTGGAACTCGGGTGCAACATTCCAGACGCTTTACTAACACTCTCCCGTCTTGGAGAGTCAGCGCCTTTAACCTCCTGTTTGGCCCAGTTTGCAATTTCTGCGGAAGATGAACAGGAATAGCGAGAACCAATGAGAGACTAGCTGGAGGTGTCTGGACGGGCAAATTTAACTCTCATTTCCCACCAGGAAGAGGAAATAACCAAAGGCTCAGCGTGCCGTGCCGGAACCAGATTAGGGCCTGAAGCCATCCTGCGGTGTTGCGGCCAGCTCACAAGAAAGCGAGTTGAAGAAAGGAGCTCAGGGGCACTGTAATTCACAAACCTGCAGAGTTATAAATGACAGCTATCGTCCAAAAATATACTGAAGTAAGGCTGCCAAGAGGACTTGAAAGCGGGGGAGAATTGCAGGAAACTGATTTCAGGAGGTAGACAGGAATTGCATTGAAAGCATAGGAAAAGAGGCAGAACGTCCACAATGATGCACTTGGCCAAAAAGGGCGTATGCGTTTTTTCCTGAATATATTCAGGAAAAAACGCATACGCCCTTTTTGGCCAACCAAGCAAACTTACAAAGGAAATCTGCACTACAATGAAGTCTCACTTCCCCCCGGTCAAAAGGGCCATCTGAAAAAAGTGTAAAATCCAGAAAGGCAGGACAAGCCATGGAGAACTGGGAGCCTTGTTATGCTGATGGGCGGGATGTAAATTGCCAACAGACACTCGGGAGAAGTGTATGGTGTTTCCTGAAACATCTAAAAAACAAAGCAACAGAGCCTAGGGCACTTCCACTTATGGTACTATAGCTTAGGGAAGTTAAAATCAAAAGGACACAGCCACCCCAAAGTTTGGGACACCTCTGTTTACAAGAACCTCGTTTACAGTACAAGTTCAACATCGCAGAAATTGAAAAATGGATAAAGAAGTTGTGGTATTTACTTACAAAGCAATATCACTCAGCACTGAAATCTATGTCATCAGGCCCGTAGCAGCACAATGAGTGGATTCAGATATGATGATTCTAACTGAAATAAGTCACACAGAAAAAGAAACATCATAAGATATCAGTAATACACGGAATGTAAACTTGGCTACACAGGAACTGAATTACAGAACAGAATAGTGTCTCAAATTTAGAAAACCAACTTATGCTTGCTTAAGGGGAAAGGTGAGTTGGGGTGCTGCATAAAAACAGAGATTGAAATGAGCACAGATAAAGTTCCTTAAGCCAAATATAGAATAGACAAGAGCTACTCCTTGCTCAACGAAATGGACTCAACACCCGATATTAAACGCCTAAGAATGTACCTGACTAGTAAGTATCTTAAAACCTATGGATTGCTATGTCTCCGAAAGAGAATCAAGCATGTGTACAGGGGCATAAACGCAGCAGTGATAGGATTGGAGAGGTTCACTGAGCAAATGAAGACACTTTGAAGTCATATTGCATGGTACCCATTCCACGGGTTTCAACTACCCAGGTTTAAGGTATTCTTCCTTCAGCTAAAACATGCATGTGGAACCTAGAGTATGATCAACCATGTGATTGGGAGACGTGTTCAAATATGTCTCAGATTTCGTACTCTGGTACTCGGGTGCAACATTCCAGATGCTTTACTAACACTCTCCCAACTTGGAGAGTCAGTCCCTTTAACCTCCTGTTTGGCCCAGTTTGCAATTTCTGCGGAAGATGAACAGGAATAGCGAGAAC
Organism: Grampus griseus; assembly: GCF_964374135.1. NCBI lineage: Eukaryota > Metazoa > Chordata > Mammalia > Artiodactyla > Delphinidae > Grampus > Grampus griseus. Next base: position 428,429 of record NW_028133387.1, read on the forward strand.
CAATGAGAGACTAGCTGGAGGTGTCTGGACGGGCAAATTTAACTCTCATTTCCCACCAGGAAGAGGAATTAACCAAAGGCTCAGCGTGCCGTGCCGGAACCAGATTAGGGCCTGAAGCCATCCTGCGGTGTTGCAGCCAGGTCACAAGAAAGCGAGTTGAAGAAAGGAGCTCAGGGGCACTGTAATTCACAAACCTGCAGAGTTATAAATAACAGCTATCGTCCAAAAAATATACTGAAGTAAGGCTGCCAAGAGGACTTGAAAGCGGGGCAGAATTGCAGGAAACCGATTTCAGGAGGTAGACTGGAATTGCATTGAAAGCATAGGAAAAGAGGCAGAACGTCCACAATGATGCACTTGGCCAAAAAGGGCGTATGCGTTTTTTCCTGAATATATTCAGGAAAAAACGCATACGCCCTTTTTGGCCAACCAAGCAAACTTGCAAAGGAAATCTGCACTACAATGAAGTCTCACTTCCCCCCGGTCAAAAGGGCCATCTGAAAAAAGTGTAAAATCCAGAAAGGCAGGACAGGCCATGGAGAACTGGGAGCCTTGTTATGCTGATGGGCGGGATGTAAATTGCCAACAGACACTCGGGAGAAGTGTATGGTGTTTCCTGAAACATCTAAAAAACAAAGCAACAGAGCCTAGGGCACTTCCACTTATGGTCCTATAGCTTAGGGAAATTAAAATCAAAAAGACACAGCCACCCGAAAGTTTGGAACGGCTCTGTTTACAAGAACCTCGTTTACAGTACAAGTTCAACATCGCAGAAATTGAAAAATGGATAAAGAAGTTGTGGTATATACTTACAAAGCAATATCACTCAGCACTGAAATCTATGTCATCAGGCGCTTAGCAGCACAATGAGTGGATTCAGATATGATGATTCTAACTGAAATAAATCACACAGAAAAAGAAACATCATAAGATATCAGTAATACACGGAATGTAAACTTGGCTACACAGGAACTGAATTACAGAACAGAACAGGGTCTCAAATTTAGAAAACCAACTTATGCTTTCTTAAGGGGAAAGGTGAGTTGGGGTGCTGCATAAAACCAGAGATTGAAATGAGCACAGATAAAGTTCCTTAAGCCAAATATGGAATAGACAAGAGCTACTCCTTGCTCAACGAAATGGACTCAACACCGCATATTAAACGCCTAAGAATGTACCTGACTAGTAAGTATCTTAAAACCTATGGATTGCTATGTCTCCGAAAGAGAATCAAGCATGTGTACAGGGGCATAAAGGCAGCAGTGATAGGACTGGAGAGGTTCGGTGAGCAAATGAAGACCCTTTGAAGTCATATTGCATGGAACCCATTCCACGGGTTTCAACTACCCAGGTTTAAGGTATTCTTCTTTCAGCTAAAACATGCATGTGGAACCTAGAGTATGATCAACCATGTGATCGGGATACGTGTTCAAATATGTCTCAGTTTTCGTACCCTGGTACTCGGGTGCAACATTCCAGACGCTTTACTAACACTCTCCCAACTTGGAGAGTCAGTCCCTTTAACCTCCTGTTTGGCCCAGTTTGCAATTTCTGCGGAAGATGAACAGGAATAGGGAGAACCAATGAGAGACTAGCTGGAGGTGTCTGGACGGGCAAATTTAACTCTCATTTCCCACCAGGAAGAGGAATTAACCAAAGGCTCAGCGTGCCGTGCCCAAAACAGATTAGGGCCTGAAGCCATCTTGCGGTGTTGCGGCCAGCTCAAAAGAAAGCGAGTTGAAGAAAGGAACTCAGGGGCACTGTAATTCACAAACTTGCAGAGTTATAAATGACAGCTATCGTCCAAAAATATACTGAAGTAAGGCTGCCAAGAGGACTTGAAAGCGGGGCAGAATTGCAGGAAACCAATTTCAGGAGGTAGACTGGAATTACATTGAAAGCATAGGAAAAGAGGCAGAACGACCACAATGATGCACTAGGCCAAAAAGGGTGTATGCGTTTTTTCCTGAATATATTCAGGAAAAAACGCATACGCCCTTTTTGGCCAACCAAGCAAGCTTGCAAAGGAAATCTGCACTACAATGAAGTCTCACTTCCCCCCGGTCAAAAGGGCCATCTGAAAAAAGTGTAAAATCCAGAAAGGCAGGACAGGCCATGGAGAACTGGGAGCCTTGTTATGCTGATGGGCGGGATGTAAATTGCCAACAGACACTCGGGAGAAGTGTATGGTGTTTCCTGAAACATCTAAAAAACAAAGCAACAGAGCCTAGGGCACTTCCACTTATGGTCCTATAGCTTAGGGAAATTAAAATCAAAAAGACACAGCCACCCCAAAGTTTGGAACGGCTCTGTTTAGAAGAACCTCGTTTACAGTACAAGTTCAACATCACAGAAATTGAAAAATGGATAAAGAAGTTGTGGTATATACTTACAAAGCAATATCACTCAGCACTGAAATCTATGTCATCAGGCGCTTAGCAGCACAATGAGTGGATTCAGATATGATGATTCTAACTGAAATAAGTCACACAGAAAAAGAAACATCATAAGATATCAGTAATACACGGAATGTAAACTTGGCTACACAGGAACTGAATTACAGAACAGAACAGGGTCTCAAATTTAGAAAACCAACTTATGCTTGCTTAAGGGGAAAGGTGAGTTGGGGTGCTGCATAAAACCAGAGATTGAAATGAGCACAGATAAAGTTCCTTAAGCCAAATATGGAATAGACAAGAGCTACTCCTTGCTCAACGAAATGGACTCAACACCGCATATTAAACGCCTAAGAATGTACCTGACTAGTAAGTATCTTAAAACCTATGGATTGCTATGTCTCCAAAAGAGAATCAAGCGTGTGTACAGGGGCATAAACGCAGCAGTGATAGGATTGGAGAGGTTCGGTGAGCAAATGAAGACCCTTTGAAGTCATATTGCATGGTACCCATTCCATGGGGCTCAACTCTCCAGGTTTAAGGTATTCTTCCTTCAGCTAAAACATGCATGAGGAACCTAGAGTATGATCAACCATGTGATCGGGAGACGTGTTCAAATATGTCTCAGTTTTCGTACCCTGGTACTCGGGTTCAACATTCCAGACGCTTTACTAACACTCTCCCGACTTGGAGAGTCAGTCCCTTTAATCTCCTGTTTGGCCCAGTTTGCAAATTCAGCGGAAGATGAACAGGAATAGCGAGAACCAATGAGAGACTAGCTGGAGGTGTCTGGACGGGCAAATTTAACTCTCATTTCCCACCAGGAAGAGGAATTAACCAAAGGCTCAGCGTGCCGTGCCAGAACCAGATTAGGGCCTGAAGCCATCCTGCGGTGTTGCGGCCAGCTCAAAAGAAAGCGAGTTGAAGAAAGGAGCTCAGGGGCACTGTAATTCACAAACCTGCAGAGTTATAAATGACAGCTATCGTCCAAAAATATACCGAAGTAAGGCTGCCAAGAGGACTTGAAAGCGGGGCAGAATTGCAGGAAACCGATTTCAGGAGGTAGACTGGAATTGCATTGAAAGCATAGGAAAAGAGGCAGAACGTCCACAATGATGCACTTGGCCAAAAAGGGCGTATGCGTTTTTTCCTGAATATATTCAGGAAAAAACGCATACGCCCTTTTTGGCCAACCAAGCAAGCTTGCAAAGGAAATCTGCACTACAATGAAGTCTCACTTCCCCCCGGTCAAAAGGGCCATCTGAAAAAAGTGTAAAATCCAGAAAGGCAGGACAGGCCATGGAGAACTGGGAGCCTTGTTATGCTGATGGGCGGGATGTAAATTGCCAACAGACACTCGGGAGAAGTGTATGGTGTTTCCTGAAACATCTAAGAAACAAAGCAACAGAGCCTAGGGCACTTCCACTTATGGTCCTATAGCTTAGAGAAATTAAAATCAAAAAGACACAGCCACCCCAAAGTTTGGGACGCCTCTGTTTACAAGAACCTCGTTTACCGTACAAGTTCAATATCACAGAAAGTGAAAAATGGATAAAGAACTTGTGGTACTTACGTACAATGCAGTATCACTCAGCAATGAAATCTATGTCATCAGGCCCTTAGCAGCACAATGAGTGGATTCAGGTATGATGATTCTAACTGAAATAAGTCACACAGAAAAAGAAACATCATAAGATATCACTAATACACGGAATGTAAACTTGGCTACACAGGAACTGAATTCCAAAACAGAACAGGGTCTCAAATTTAGAAAACCAACTTATGCTTGCTTAAGGGGAAAGGTGAGTTGGGGTGCTGCATAAAACCAGAGATTGAAATGAGCACAGATAAAGTTCCTTAAGCCAAATATGGAATAGACAAGAGCTACTCCTTGCTCAACGAAATGGACTCAACACCGCATATTAAACGCCTAAGAATGTACCTGACTAGTAAGTATCTTAAAACCTATGGATTGCTATGTCTCCGAAAGAGAACCAAGCATGTGTACAGGGGCATAAATGCAGCAGTGATAGGATTGGAGAGGTTCGGTGAGCAAATGAAGACCCTTTGAAGTCATATTGCATGGTACCCATTCCACGGGTTTCAACTACCCAGGTTTAAGGTATTCTTCCTTCAGCTAAAACATGCATGTGGAACCTAGAGTATGATCAACCATGTGATCGGGATACGTGTTCAAATATGTCTCAGTTTTCGTACCCTGGTACTCGGGTGCAACATTCCTGAGGCTTTACTAACACTCTCCCAACTTGGAGAGTCAGTCCCTTTAACCTCCTGTTTGGCCCAGTTTGCAATTTCTGCGGAAGATGAACAGGAATAGGGAGAACCAATGAGAGACTAGCTGGAGGTGTCTGGACGGGCAAATTTAAGTCTCATTTCCCACCAGGAAGAGGAATTAACCAAAGGCTCAGCGTGCCGTGCCCGAAACAGATTAGGGCCTGAAGCCATCTTGCGGGGTTGCGGCCAGCTCAAAAGAAAGCGAGTTGAAGAAAGGAGCTCAGGGGCACTGTAATTCACAAACCTGCAGAGTTATAAATGACAGCTATCGTCCAAAAATATACTGAAGTAAGGCTGCCAAGAGGACTTGAAAGCGGGGCAGAATTGCAGGAAACCGATTTCAGGAGGTAGACTGGAATTGCATTGAAAGCATAGGAAAAGAGGCAGAACGTCCACAATGATGCACTTGGCCAAAAAGGGCGTATGCGTTTTTTCCTGAATATATTCAGGAAAAAACGCATACGCCCTTTTTGGCCAACCAAGCAAGCTTGCAAAGGAAATCTGCACTACAATGAAGTCTCACTTCCCCCCGGTCAAAAGGGCCATCTGAAAAAAGTGTAAAATCCAGAAAGGCAGGACAGGCCATGGAGAACTGGGAGCCTTGTTATGCTGATGGGCGGGATGTAAATTGCCAACAGACACTCGGGAGAAGTGTATGGTGTTTCCTGAAACATCTAAAAAACAAAGCAACAGAGCCTAGGGCACTTCCACTTATGGTCCTATAGCTTAGGGAAATTAAAATCAAAAAGACACAGCCACCCCAAAGTTTGGAACGCCTCTGTTTACAAGAACCTCGTTTACAGTACAAGTTCAACATCGCAGAAATTGAAAAATGGATAAAGAAGTTGTGGTATATACGTACAAAACAATATCACTCAGCACTGAAATCTATGTCATCAGGCCCTTAGCAGCACAATGAGTGGATTCAGATATGATGATTCTAACTGAAATAAGTCACACAGAAAAAGAAACTTCATAAGATATCAGTAATACACGGAATGTAAACTTGGCTACACAGGAACTGAATTACAGAACAGAACAGGGTCTCAAATTTAGAAAACCAACTTATGCTTGCTTAAGGGTAAAGGTGAGTTGGGGTGCTGCATAAAACCAGAGATTGAAATGAGCACAGATAAAGTTCCTTAAGCCAAATATGGAATAGACAAGAGCTACTCCTTGCTGAACGAAATGGACTCAACACCCCATATTAAATGCCTAAGAATGTACCTGACTAGTAAGTATCTTAAAACCTATGGAATGCTATGTCTCCAAAAGAGAATCAAGCGTGTGTACAGGGGCATAAACGCAGCAGTGATAGGATTGGAGAGGTTCGGTGAGCAAATGAAGACCCTTTGAAGTCATATTGCATGGTACCCATTCCACGGGTCTCAACTCTCCAGGTTTAAGGTATTCTTCCTTCAGCTAAAACATGCATGAGGAACCTAGAGTATGATCAACCATGTGATCGGGAGACGTGTTCAAATATGTCTCAGTTTTCGTACCCTGGTACTCGGGTGCAACATTCCAGACGCTTTACTAACACTCTCCCGACTTGGAGAGTCAGTCCCTTTAATCTCCTGTTTGGCCCAGTTTGCAATTTCAGCGGAAGATGAACAGGAATAGCGAGAACCAATGAGAGACTAGCTGGAGGTGTCTGGACGGGCAAATTTAACTCTCATTTCCCACCAGGAAGAGGAATTAACCAAAGGCTCAGCGTGCCGTGCCAGAACCAGATTAGGGCCTGAAGCCATCCTGCGGTGTTGCGGCCAGCTCAAAAGAAAGCGAGTTGAAGAAAGGAGCTCAGGGGCACTGTAATTCACAAACCTGCAGAGTTATAAATGACAGCTATCGTCCAAAAATATACCGAAGTAAGGCTGCCAAGAGGACTTGAAAGCGGGGCAGAATTGCAGGAAACCGATTTCAGGAGGTAGACTGGAATTGCATTGAAAGCATAGGAAAAGAGGCAGAACGTCCACAATGATGCACTTGGCCAAAAAGGGCGTATGCGTTTTTTCCTGAATATATTCAGGAAAAAACGCATACGCCCTTTTTGGCCAACCAAGCAAGCTTGCAAAGGAAATCTGCACTACAATGAAGTCTCACTTCCCCCCGGTCAAAAGGGCCATCTGAAAAAAGTGTAAAATCCAGAAAGGCAGGACAGGCCATGGAGAACTGGGAGCCTTGTTATGCTGATGGGCGGGATGTAAATTGCCAACAGACACTCGGGAGAAGTGTATGGTGTTTCCTGAAACATCTAAGAAACAAAGCAACAGAGCCTAGGGCACTTCCACTTATGGTCCTATAGCTTAGAGAAATTAAAATCAAAAAGACACAGCCACCCCAAAGTTTGGGACGCCTCTGTTTACAAGAACCTCGTTTACCGTACAAGTTCAATATCACAGAAAGTGAAAAATGGATAAAGAACTTGTGGTACTTACGTACAATGCAGTATCACTCAGCAATGAAATCTATGTCATCAGGCCCTTAGCAGCACAATGAGTGGATTCAGGTATGATGATTCTAACTGAAATAAGTCACACAGAAAAAGAAACATCATAAGATATCACTAATACACGGAATGTAAACTTGGCTACACAGGAACTGAATTCCAAAACAGAACAGGGTCTCAAATTTAGAAAACCAACTTATGCTTGCTTAAGGGGAAAGGTGAGTTGGGGTGCTGCATAAAACCAGAGATTGAAATGAGCACAGATAAAGTTCCTTAAGCCAAATATGGAATAGACAAGAGCTACTCCTTGCTCAACGAAATGGACTCAACACCGCATATTAAACGCCTAAAAATGTACCTGACTAGTAAGTATCTTAAAACCTATGGATTGCTATGTCTCCGAAAGAGAACCAAGCATGTGTACAGGGGCATAAATGCAGCAGTGATAGGATTGGAGAGGTTCGGTGAGCAAATGAAGACCCTTTGAAGTCATATTGCATGGTACCCATTCCACGGGTTTCAACTACCCAGGTTTAAGGTATTCTTCCTTCAGCTAAAACATGCATGTGGAACCTAGAGTATGATCAACCATGTGATCGGGATACGTGTTCAAATATGTCTCAGTTTTCGTACCCTGGTACTCGGGTGCAACATTCCTGACGCTTTACTAACACTCTCCCAACTTGGAGAGTCAGTCCCTTTAACCTCCTGTTTGGCCCAGTTTGCAATTTCTGCGGAAGATGAACAGGAATAGGGAGAACCAATGAGAGACTAGCTGGAGGTGTCTGGACGGGCAAATTTAACTCCTCATTTCCCACCAGGAAGAGGAATTAACCAAAGGCTCAGCGTGCCGTGCCCGAAACAGATTAGGGCCTGAAGCCATCTTGCGGGGTTGCGGCCAGCTCAAAAGAAAGCGAGTTGAAGAAAGGAGCTCAGGGGCACTGTAATTCACAAACCTGCAGAGTTATAAATGACAGCTATCGTCCAAAAATATACTGAAGTAAGGCTGCCAAGAGGACTTGAAAGCGGGCAGAATTGCAGGAAACCGATTTCAGGAGGTAGACTGGAATTGCATTGAAAGCATAGGAAAAGAGGCAGAACGTCCACAATGATGCACTTGGCCAAAAAGGGCGTATGCGTTTTTTCCTGAATATATTCAGGAAAAAACGCATACGCCCTTTTTGGCCAACCAAGCAAGCTTGCAAAGGAAATCTGCACTACAATGAAGTCTCACTTCCCCCCGATCAAAAGGGCCATCTGAAAAAAGTGTAAAATCCAGAAAGGCAGGACAGGCCATGGAGAACTGGGAGCCTTGTTATGCTGATGGGCGGGATATAAATTGCCAACAGACACTCCGGAGAAGTGTATGGTGTTTCCTGAAACATCTAAAAAACAAAGCAACAGAGCCTAGGGCACTTCCACTTATGGTCCTATAGCTTAGGGAAATTAAAATCAAAAAGACACAGCCACCCCAAAGTTTGGAACGGCTCTGTTTACAAGAACCTCGTTTACAGTACAAGTTCAACATCGCAGAAATTGAAAAATGGATAAAGAAGTTGTGGTATATACGTACAAAACAATATCACTCAGCACTGAAATCTATGTCATCAGGCCCTTAGCAGCACAATGAGTGGATTCAGATATGATGATTCTAACTGAAATAAGTCACACAGAAAAAGAAACTTCATAAGATATCAGTAATACACGGAATGTAAACTTGGCTACACAGGAACTGAATTACAGAACAGAACAGGGTCTCAAATTTAGAAAACCAACTTATGCTTGCTTAAGGGGAAAGGTGAGTTGGGGTGCTGCATAAAACCAGAGATTGAAATGAGCACAGATAAAGTTCCTTAAGCCAAATATGGAATAGACAAGAGCTACTCCTTGCTCAACGAAATGGACTCAACACCGCATATTAAACGCCTAAGAATGTACCTGACTAGTAAGTATCTTAAAACCTATGGAATGCTATGTCTCCAAAAGAGAATCAAGCGTGTGTACAGGGGCATAAACGCAGCAGTGATAGGATTGGAGAGGTTCGGTGAGCAAATGAAGACCCTTTGAAGTCATATTGCATGGTACCCATTCCACGGGTCTCAACTCTCCAGGTTTAAGGTATTCTTCCTTCAGCTAAAACATGCATGAGGAACCTAGAGTATGATCAACCATGTGATCGGGAGACGTGTTCAAATATGTCTCAGTTTTCGTACCCTGGTACTCGGGTGCAACATTCCAGACGCTTTACTAACACTCTCCCGACTTGGAGAGTCAGTTCCTTAATCTCCTGTTTGGCCCAGTTTGCAATTTCAGCGGAAGATGAACAGGAATAGCGAGATCCAATGAGAGACTAGCTGGAGGTGTCTGGACGGGCAAATTTAACTCTCATTTCCCACCAGGAAGAGGAATTAACCAAAGGCTCAGCGTGCCGTGCCAGAACCAGATTAGGGCCTGAAGCCATCCTGCGGTGTTGCGGCCAGGTCACAAGAAAGCGAGTTGAAGAAAGGAGCTCAGGGGCACTGTAATTCACAAACCTGCAGAGTTATAAATGACAGCTATCGTCCAAAAATATACTGAAGGAAGGCTGCCAAGAGGACTTGAAAGCGGGGCAGAATTGCAGGAAACCGATTTCAGGAGGTAGACTGGAATTGCATTGAAAGCATAGGAAAAGAGGCAGAACGTCCACAATGATGCACTTGGCCAAAAAGGGCGTATGCGTTTTTTCCTGAATATATTCAGGAAAAAACGCATACGCCCTTTTTGGCCAACCAAGCAAACTTGCAAAGGAAATCTGCACTACAATGAAGTCTCACATTCCCCCGGTCAAAAGGGCCATCTGAAAAAAGTGTAAAATCCAGAAAGGCAGGACAGGCCATGGAGAACTGGGAGCCTTGTTATGCTGATGGGCGGGATTTAAATTGCCAACAGACACTCGGGAGAAGTGTATGGTGTTTCCTGAAACATCTAAAAACAAAGCAACAGAGCCTAGGGCACTTCCACTTATGGTCCTATAGATTAGGGAAATTAAAATCAAAAAGACACAGCCACCCCAAAGTTTGGGACGCCTCTGTTTACAAGAACCTCGTTGACCGTACAAGTTCAATATCACAGAAACTGAAAAATGGATAAAGAACTTGTGGTACTTACGTACAATGCAGTATCACTCAGCAATGAAATCTATGTCATCAGGCCCGTAGCAGCATAATGAGTGGATTCAGGTACGATGATTCTAACTGAAATAAGTCACACAGGAAAAGAAACATCATAAGATATCAGTAATACACGGAATGTAAACTTGGCTACACAGGAACTGAATTCCAAAACAGAACAGGGTCTCAAATTTAGAAAACCAACTTATGCTTGCTTAAGGGGAAAGGTGAGTTGGGGTGCTGCTTAAAAACAGAGATTGAAATGAGCACAGATAAAGTTCCTTAAGCCAAATATGGAATAGACAAGAGCTACTCCTTGCTCAACGAAATGGACTCAACACCGCATATTAAACGCCTAAGAATGTACCTGACTAGTAAGTATCTTAAAACCTATGGATTGCTATGTCTCCATAAGAGAATCAAGCGTGTGTACAGGGGCATAAACGCAGCAGTGATAGGATTGGAGAGGTTCGGTGAGCAAATGAAGACCCTTTGAAGTCATATTGCATGGTACCCATTCCACGGGTCTCAACTCTCCAGGTTTAAGGTATTCTTCCTTCAGCTAAAACATGCATGTGGAACCTAGAGTATGATCAACCATGTGATCGGGAGTCGTGTTCAAATATGTCTCAGTTTTCGTACCCTGGTACTCGGGTTCAACATTCCAGACGCTTTACTAACACTCTCCCGACTTGGAGAGTCAGTCCCTTTAATCTCCTGTTTGGCCCAGTTTGCAAATTCAGCGGAAGATGAACAGGAATAGCGAGAACCAATGAGAGACTAGCTGGAGGTGTCTGGACGGGCAAATTTAACTCTCATTTCCCACCAGGAAGAGGAATTAACCAAAGGCTCAGCGTGCCGTGCCAGAACCAGATTAGGGCCTGAAGCCATCCTGCGGTGTTGCGGCCAGCTCAAAAGAAAGCGAGTTGAAGAAAGGAGCTCAGGGGCACTGTAATTCACAAACCTGCAGAGTTATAAATGACAGCTATCGTCCAAAAATATACCGAAGTAAGGCTGCCAAGAGGACTTGAAAGCGGGGCAGAATTGCAGGAAACCGATTTCAGGAGGTAGACTGGAATTGCATTGAAAGCATAGGAAAAGAGGCAGAACGTCCACAATGATGCACTTGGCCAAAAAGGGCGTATGCGTTTTTTCCTGAATATATTCAGGAAAAAACGCATACGCCCTTTTTGGCCAACCAAGCAAGCTTGCAAAGGAAATCTGCACTACAATGAAGTCTCACTTCCCCCCGGTCAAAAGGGCCATCTGAAAAAAGTGTAAAATCCAGAAAGGCAGGACAGGCCATGGAGAACTGGGAGCCTTGTTATGCTGATGGGCGGGATGTAAATTGCCAACAGACACTCGGGAGAAGTGTATGGTGTTTCCTGAAACATCTAAGAAACAAAGCAACAGAGCCTAGGGCACTTCCACTTATGGTCCTATAGCTTAGAGAAATTAAAATCAAAAAGACACAGCCACCCCAAAGTTTGGGACGCCTCTGTTTACAAGAACCTCGTTTACCGTACAAGTTCAATATCACAGAAAGTGAAAAATGGATAAAGAACTTGTGGTACTTACGTACAATGCAGTATCACTCAGCAATGAAATCTATGTCATCAGGCCCTTAGCAGCACAATGAGTGGATTCAGGTATGATGATTCTAACTGAAATAAGTCACACAGAAAAAGAAACATCATAAGATATCACTAATACACGGAATGTAAACTTGGCTACACAGGAACTGAATTCCAAAACAGAACAGGGTCTCAAATTTAGAAAACCAACTTATGCTTGCTTAAGGGGAAAGGTGAGTTGGGGTGCTGCATAAAACCAGAGATTGAAATGAGCACAGATAAAGTTCCTTAAGCCAAATATGGAATAGACAAGAGCTACTCCTTGCTCAACGAAATGGACTCAACACCGCATATTAAACGCCTAAGAATGTACCTGACTAGTAAGTATCTTAAAACCTATGGATTGCTATGTCTCCGAAAGAGAACCAAGCATGTGTACAGGGGCATAAATGCAGCAGTGATAGGATTGGAGAGGTTCGGTGAGCAAATGAAGACCCTTTGAAGTCATATTGCATGGTACCCATTCCACGGGTTTCAACTACCCAGGTTTAAGGTATTCTTCCTTCAGCTAAAACATGCATGTGGAACCTAGAGTATGATCAACCATGTGATCGGGATACGTGTTCAAATATGTCTCAGTTTTCGTACCCTGGTACTCGGGTGCAACATTCCTGAGGCTTTACTAACACTCTCCCAACTTGGAGAGTCAGTCCCTTTAACCTCCTGTTTGGCCCAGTTTGCAATTTCTGCGGAAGATGAACAGGAATAGGGAGAACCAATGAGAGACTAGCTGGAGGTGTCTGGACGGGCAAATTTAAGTCTCATTTCCCACCAGGAAGAGGAATTAACCAAAGGCTCAGCGTGCCGTGCCCGAAACAGATTAGGGCCTGAAGCCATCTTGCGGGGTTGCGGCCAGCTCAAAAGAAAGCGAGTTGAAGAAAGGAGCTCAGGGGCACTGTAATTCACAAACCTGCAGAGTTATAAATGACAGCTATCGTCCAAAAATATACTGAAGTAAGGCTGCCAAGAGGACTTGAAAGCGGGGCAGAATTGCAGGAAACCGATTTCAGGAGGTAGACTGGAATTGCATTGAAAGCATAGGAAAAGAGGCAGAACGTCCACAATGATGCACTTGGCCAAAAAGGGCGTATGCGTTTTTTCCTGAATATATTCAGGAAAAAACGCATACGCCCTTTTTGGCCAACCAAGCAAGCTTGCAAAGGAAATCTGCACTACAATGAAGTCTCACTTCCCCCCGGTCAAAAGGGCCATCTGAAAAAAGTGTAAAATCCAGAAAGGCAGGACAGGCCATGGAGAACTGGGAGCCTTGTTATGCTGATGGGCGGGATGTAAATTGCCAACAGACACTCGGGAGAAGTGTATGGTGTTTCCTGAAACATCTAAAAAACAAAGCAACAGAGCCTAGGGCACTTCCACTTATGGTCCTATAGCTTAGGGAAATTAAAATCAAAAAGACACAGCCACCCCAAAGTTTGGAACGCCTCTGTTTACAAGAACCTCGTTTACAGTACAAGTTCAACATCGCAGAAATTGAAAAATGGATAAAGAAGTTGTGGTATATACGTACAAAACAATATCACTCAGCACTGAAATCTATGTCATCAGGCCCTTAGCAGCACAATGAGTGGATTCAGATATGATGATTCTAACTGAAATAAGTCACACAGAAAAAGAAACTTCATAAGATATCAGTAATACACGGAATGTAAACTTGGCTACACAGGAACTGAATTACAGAACAGAACAGGGTCTCAAATTTAGAAAACCAACTTATGCTTGCTTAAGGGTAAAGGTGAGTTGGGGTGCTGCATAAAACCAGAGATTGAAATGAGCACAGATAAAGTTCCTTAAGCCAAATATGGAATAGACAAGAGCTACTCCTTGCTGAACGAAATGGACTCAACACCCCATATTAAATGCCTAAGAATGTACCTGACTAGTAAGTATCTTAAAACCTATGGAATGCTATGTCTCCAAAAGAGAATCAAGCGTGTGTACAGGGGCATAAACGCAGCAGTGATAGGATTGGAGAGGTTCGGTGAGCAAATGAAGACCCTTTGAAGTCATATTGCATGGTACCCATTCCACGGGTCTCAACTCTCCAGGTTTAAGGTATTCTTCCTTCAGCTAAAACATGCATGAGGAACCTAGAGTATGATCAACCATGTGATCGGGAGACGTGTTCAAATATGTCTCAGTTTTCGTACCCTGGTACTCGGGTGCAACATTCCAGACGCTTTACTAACACTCTCCCGACTTGGAGAGTCAGTCCCTTTAATCTCCTGTTTGGCCCAGTTTGCAATTTCAGCGGAAGATGAACAGGAATAGCGAGAACCAATGAGAGACTAGCTGGAGGTGTCTGGACGGGCAAATTTAACTCTCATTTCCCACCAGGAAGAGGAATTAACCAAAGGCTCAGCGTGCCGTGCCAGAACCAGATTAGGGCCTGAAGCCATCCTGCGGTGTTGCGGCCAGCTCAAAAGAAAGCGAGTTGAAGAAAGGAGCTCAGGGGCACTGTAATTCACAAACCTGCAGAGTTATAAATGACAGCTATCGTCCAAAAATATACCGAAGTAAGGCTGCCAAGAGGACTTGAAAGCGGGGCAGAATTGCAGGAAACCGATTTCAGGAGGTAGACTGGAATTGCATTGAAAGCATAGGAAAAGAGGCAGAACGTCCACAATGATGCACTTGGCCAAAAAGGGCGTATGCGTTTTTTCCTGAATATATTCAGGAAAAAACGCATACGCCCTTTTTGGCCAACCAAGCAAGCTTGCAAAGGAAATCTGCACTACAATGAAGTCTCACTTCCCCCCGGTCAAAAGGGCCATCTGAAAAAAGTGTAAAATCCAGAAAGGCAGGACAGGCCATGGAGAACTGGGAGCCTTGTTATGCTGATGGGCGGGATGTAAATTGCCAACAGACACTCGGGAGAAGTGTATGGTGTTTCCTGAAACATCTAAGAAACAAAGCAACAGAGCCTAGGGCACTTCCACTTATGGTCCTATAGCTTAGAGAAATTAAAATCAAAAAGACACAGCCACCCCAAAGTTTGGGACGCCTCTGTTTACAAGAACCTCGTTTACCGTACAAGTTCAATATCACAGAAAGTGAAAAATGGATAAAGAACTTGTGGTACTTACGTACAATGCAGTATCACTCAGCAATGAAATCTATGTCATCAGGCCCTTAGCAGCACAATGAGTGGATTCAGGTATGATGATTCTAACTGAAATAAGTCACACAGAAAAAGAAACATCATAAGATATCACTAATACACGGAATGTAAACTTGGCTACACAGGAACTGAATTCCAAAACAGAACAGGGTCTCAAATTTAGAAAACCAACTTATGCTTGCTTAAGGGGAAAGGTGAGTTGGGGTGCTGCATAAAACCAGAGATTGAAATGAGCACAGATAAAGTTCCTTAAGCCAAATATGGAATAGACAAGAGCTACTCCTTGCTCAACGAAATGGACTCAACACCGCATATTAAACGCCTAAAAATGTACCTGACTAGTAAGTATCTTAAAACCTATGGATTGCTATGTCTCCGAAAGAGAACCAAGCATGTGTACAGGGGCATAAATGCAGCAGTGATAGGATTGGAGAGGTTCGGTGAGCAAATGAAGACCCTTTGAAGTCATATTGCATGGTACCCATTCCACGGGTTTCAACTACCCAGGTTTAAGGTATTCTTCCTTCAGCTAAAACATGCATGTGGAACCTAGAGTATGATCAACCATGTGATCGGGATACGTGTTCAAATATGTCTCAGTTTTCGTACCCTGGTACTCGGGTGCAACATTCCTGACGCTTTACTAACACTCTCCCAACTTGGAGAGTCAGTCCCTTTAACCTCCTGTTTGGCCCAGTTTGCAATTTCTGCGGAAGATGAACAGGAATAGGGAGAACCAATGAGAGACTAGCTGGAGGTGTCTGGACGGGCAAATTTAACTCTCATTTCCCACCAGGAAGAGGAATTAACCAAAGGCTCAGCGTGCCGTGCCCGAAACAGATTAGGGCCTGAAGCCATCTTGCGGGGTTGCGGCCAGCTCAAAAGAAAGCGAGTTGAAGAAAGGAGCTCAGGGGCACTGTAATTCACAAACCTGCAGAGTTATAAATGACAGCTATCGTCCAAAAATATACTGAAGTAAGGCTGCCAAGAGGACTTGAAAGCGGGGCAGAATTGCAGGAAACCGATTTCAGGAGGTAGACTGGAATTGCATTGAAAGCATAGGAAAAGAGGCAGAACGTCCACAATGATGCACTTGGCCAAAAAGGGCGTATGCGTTTTTTCCTGAATATATTCAGGAAAAAACGCATACGCCCTTTTTGGCCAACCAAGCAAGCTTGCAAAGGAAATCTGCACTACAATGAAGTCTCACTTCCCCCCGATCAAAAGGGCCATCTGAAAAAAGTGTAAAATCCAGAAAGGCAGGACAGGCCATGGAGAACTGGGAGCCTTGTTATGCTGATGGGCGGGATATAAATTGCCAACAGACACTCCGGAGAAGTGTATGGTGTTTCCTGAAACATCTAAAAAACAAAGCAACAGAGCCTAGGGCACTTCCACTTATGGTCCTATAGCTTAGGGAAATTAAAATCAAAAAGACACAGCCACCCCAAAGTTTGGAACGGCTCTGTTTACAAGAACCTCGTTTACAGTACAAGTTCAACATCGCAGAAATTGAAAAATGGATAAAGAAGTTGTGGTATATACGTACAAAACAATATCACTCAGCACTGAAATCTATGTCATCAGGCCCTTAGCAGCACAATGAGTGGATTCAGATATGATGATTCTAACTGAAATAAGTCACACAGAAAAAGAAACTTCATAAGATATCAGTAATACACGGAATGTAAACTTGGCTACACAGGAACTGAATTACAGAACAGAACAGGGTCTCAAATTTAGAAAACCAACTTATGCTTGCTTAAGGGGAAAGGTGAGTTGGGGTGCTGCATAAAACCAGAGATTGAAATGAGCACAGATAAAGTTCCTTAAGCCAAATATGGAATAGACAAGAGCTACTCCTTGCTCAACGAAATGGACTCAACACCGCATATTAAACGCCTAAGAATGTACCTGACTAGTAAGTATCTTAAAACCTATGGAATGCTATGTCTCCAAAAGAGAATCAAGCGTGTGTACAGGGGCATAAACGCAGCAGTGATAGGATTGGAGAGGTTCGGTGAGCAAATGAAGACCCTTTGAAGTCATATTGCATGGTACCCATTCCACGGGTCTCAACTCTCCAGGTTTAAGGTATTCTTCCTTCAGCTAAAACATGCATGAGGAACCTAGAGTATGATCAACCATGTGATCGGGAGACGTGTTCAAATATGTCTCAGTTTTCGTACCCTGGTACTCGGGTGCAACATTCCAGACGCTTTACTAACACTCTCCCGACTTGGAGAGTCAGTTCCTTAATCTCCTGTTTGGCCCAGTTTGCAATTTCAGCGGAAGATGAACAGGAATAGCGAGATCCAATGAGAGACTAGCTGGAGGTGTCTGGACGGGCAAATTTAACTCTCATTTCCCACCAGGAAGAGGAATTAACCAAAGGCTCAGCGTGCCGTGCCAGAACCAGATTAGGGCCTGAAGCCATCCTGCGGTGTTGCGGCCAGGTCACAAGAAAGCGAGTTGAAGAAAGGAGCTCAGGGGCACTGTAATTCACAAACCTGCAGAGTTATAAATGACAGCTATCGTCCAAAAATATACTGAAGGAAGGCTGCCAAGAGGACTTGAAAGCGGGGCAGAATTGCAGGAAACCGATTTCAGGAGGTAGACTGGAATTGCATTGAAAGCATAGGAAAAGAGGCAGAACGTCCACAATGATGCACTTGGCCAAAAAGGGCGTATGCGTTTTTTCCTGAATATATTCAGGAAAAAACGCATACGCCCTTTTTGGCCAACCAAGCAAACTTGCAAAGGAAATCTGCACTACAATGAAGTCTCACATTCCCCCGGTCAAAAGGGCCATCTGAAAAAAGTGTAAAATCCAGAAAGGCAGGACAGGCCATGGAGAACTGGGAGCCTTGTTATGCTGATGGGCGGGATTTAAATTGCCAACAGACACTCGGGAGAAGTGTATGGTGTTTCCTGAAACATCTAAAAACAAAGCAACAGAGCCTAGGGCACTTCCACTTATGGTCCTATAGATTAGGGAAATTAAAATCAAAAAGACACAGCCACCCCAAAGTTTGGGACGCCTCTGTTTACAAGAACCTCGTTGACCGTACAAGTTCAATATCACAGAAACTGAAAAATGGATAAAGAACTTGTGGTACTTACGTACAATGCAGTATCACTCAGCAATGAAATCTATGTCATCAGGCCCGTAGCAGCATAATGAGTGGATTCAGGTACGATGATTCTAACTGAAATAAGTCACACAGGAAAAGAAACATCATAAGATATCAGTAATACACGGAATGTAAACTTGGCTACACAGGAACTGAATTCCAAAACAGAACAGGGTCTCAAATTTAGAAAACCAACTTATGCTTGCTTAAGGGGAAAGGTGAGTTGGGGTGCTGCTTAAAAACAGAGATTGAAATGAGCACAGATAAAGTTCCTTAAGCCAAATATGGAATAGACAAGAGCTACTCCTTGCTCAACGAAATGGACTCAACACCGCATATTAAACGCCTAAGAATGTACCTGACTAGTAAGTATCTTAAAACCTATGGATTGCTATGTCTCCATAAGAGAATCAAGCGTGTGTACAGGGGCATAAACGCAGCAGTGATAGGATTGGAGAGGTTCGGTGAGCAAATGAAGACCCTTTGAAGTCATATTGCATGGTACCCATTCCACGGGTCTCAACTCTCCAGGTTTAAGGTATTCTTCCTTCAGCTAAAACATGCATGTGGAACCTAGAGTATGATCAACCATGTGATCGGGAGTCGTGTTCAAATATGTCTCAGTTTTCGTACCCTGGTACTCGGGTGCAACATTCCAGACGCTTTACTAACACTCTCCCGACTTGGAGAGTCAGTCCCTTTAACCTCCTGTTTGGCCCAGTTTGCAATTTCTGCGGAGGATGAACAGGAATAGCGAGAACCAATGAGAGACTAGCTGGAGGTGTCTGGACGGGCAAATTTAACTCTCATTTCCCACCAGGAAGAGGAATTAACCAAAGGCTCAGCGTGCCGTGCCGGAACCAGATTAGGGCATGGAGCCATCCTGCGATGTTGCGGCCAGCTCAAAAGAAAGCGAGTTGAAGAAAGGAGCTCAGGGGCACTGTAATTCACAAACCTGCAGAGTTATAAATGACAGCTATCGTCCAAAAATATACTGAAGTAAGGCTGCCAAGAGGACTTGAAAGCGGGGCAGAATTGCAGGAAACCGATTTCAGGAGGTAGACTGGAATTGCATTGAAAGCATAGGAAAAGAGGCAGAACGTCCACAATGATGCACTTGGCCAAAAAGGGCGTATGCGTTTTTTCCTGAATATATTCAGGAAAAAACGCATACGCCCTTTTTGGCCAACCAAGCAAGCTTGCAAAGGAAATCTGCACTACAATGAAGTCTCACTTCCCCCCGGTCAAAAGGGCCATCTGAAAAAAGTGTAAAATCCAGAAAGGCAGGACAGGCCATGGAGAACTGGGAGCCTTGTTATGCTGATGGGCGAGATGTAAATTGCCAACAGACACTCGGGAGAAGTGTATGGTGTTTCCTGAAACATCTAAGAAACAAAGCAACAGAGCCTAGGGCACTTCCACTTATGGTCCTATAGCTTAGGGAAATTAAAATCAAAAAGACACAGCCACCCCAAAGTTTGGAACGGCTCTGTTTACAAGAACCTCGTTTACAGTACAAGTTCAACATCGCAGAAATTGAAAAATGGATAAAGAAGTTGTGGTATATACTTACAAAGCAATATCACTCAGCAATGAAATCTATGTCATCAGGCCCGTAGCAGCATAATGAGTGGATTCAGTTACTATGATTCTAACTGAAATAAGTCACACAGGAAAAGAAACATCATAAGATATCAGTAATACACGGAATGTAAACTTGGCTACACAGGAACTGAATTACAGAACAGAACAGGATCTAAAATTTAGAAAACCAACTTATGCTTGCTTAAGGGGAAAGGTGAGTTGGGGTGCTGCATAAAACCAGAGATTGAAAGTAGCACAGATAAAGTTCCTTAAGCCAAATACGGAATAGACAAGAGCTACTCCTTGCTCAACGAAATGGACTCAACACCCCATATTCAACGCCTAAGAATGTACCTGACAAGTAAGTATCTTAAAACCTATGGATTGCTATGTCTCCGAAAGAGAATCAAGCGTGTGTACAGGGGCATAAACGCAGCAGTGATAGGATTGGAGAGGTTCGGTGGGCAAATGAAGACCCTTTGAAGTCATATTGCATGGTACCCATTCCACGGGTCTCAACTCTCCAGGTTTAAGGTATTTTTCCTTCAGCTAAAACATGCATGTGGAACCTAGAGTATGATCAACCATGTGATCGGGAGACGTGTTCAAATATGTCTCAGTTTTGGTACCCTGGTACTCGGGTGCAACATTCCAGATGCTTTACTAACACTCTCCCGACTTCGAGAGTCAGTCCCTTTAACCTCCTGTTTGGCCCAGTTTGCAATTTCTGCGGAAGATGAACAGGAATAGCGAGAACCAATGAGAGACTAGCTGGAGGTGTTTGGACCGGCAAATTTAACTCTCATTTCCCACCAGGAAGAGGAATTAACCAAAGGCTCAGCGTGCCGTGCCGGAACCAGATTAGGGCCTGAAGCCATCTTGCGGTGTTGCGGCCAGGTCACAAGAAAGCGAGTTGAAGAAAGGAGCTCAGGGGCACTGTAATTCACAAACCTGCAGAGTTATAAATAACAGCTATCGTCCAAAAATATACTGAAGGAAGGCTGCCAAGAGGACTTGAAAGCGGGGCAGAATTGCAGGAAACCGATTTCAGGAGGTAGACTGGAATTGCATTGAAAGCATAGGAAAAGAGGCAGAACGTCCACAATGATGCACTTGGCCATAAAGGGCGTATGCGTTTTTTCCTGAATATATTCAGGAAAAAACGCATACGCCCTTTTTGGCCAACCAAGCAACCTTGCAAAGGAAATCTGCACTACAATGAAGTCTCACTTCCCCCCAGTCAAAAGGGCTATCTGAAAAAAGTGTAAAATCCAGAAAGGCAGGACAGGCCATGGAGAACTGGGAGCCTTGTTATGCTGATGGGCGGGATGTAAATTGCCAACAGACACTCGGGAGAAGTGTATGGTGTTTCCTGAAACATCTAAAAAGAAAGCAACAGAGCCTAGGGCACTTCCACTTATGGTCCTATAGATTAGGGAAATTAAAATCAAAAAGACACAGCCACCCCAAAGTTTGGGACGCCTCTGTTTACAAGAACCTCGTTTACCGTACAAGTTCAATATCACAGAAAGTGAAAAATGGATAAAGAACTTGTGGTACTTACGTACAATGCACTATCACTCAGCAATGAAATCTATGTCATCAGGCCCGTAGCAGCATAATGAGTGGATTCAGTTACGATGATTCTAACTGAAATAAGTCACACAGGAAAAGAAACATCATAAGATATCAGTAATACACGGAATGTAAACTTGGCTACACAGGAACTGAATTCCAAAACAGAACAGGGTCTCAAATTTAGAAAACCAACTTATGCTTGCTTAAGGGGAAAGGTGAGTTGGGGTGCTGCTTAAAAACAGAGATTGAAATGAGCACAGATAAAGTTCCTTAAGCCAAATATGGAATAGACAAGAGCTACTCCTTGCTCAACGAAATGGACTCAACACCGCATATTAAACGCCTAAGAATGTACCTGACTAGTAAGTATCTTAAAACCTATGGATTGCTATGTCTCCATAAGAGAATCAAGCGTGTGTACAGGGGCATAAACGCAGCAGTGATAGGATTGGAGAGGTTCGGTGAGCAAATGAAGACCCTTTGAAGTCATATTGCATGGTACCCATTCCACGGGTCTCAACTCTCCAGGTTTAAGGTATTCTTCCTTCAGCTAAAACATGCATGTGGAACCTAGAGTATGATCAACCATGTGATCGGGAGACGTGTTCAAATATGTCTCAGTTTTCGTACCCTGGTACTCGGGTGCAACATTCCAGATGCTTTACTAACACTCTCCCGACTTGGAGAGTCAGTCCCTTTAACCTCTTGTTTGGCCCAGTTTACAATTTCTGCGGAAGATGAACAGGAATAGCGAGAACCAATGAGAGACTAGCTGGAGGTGTCTGGACGGGCAAACTTAACTCTCATTTCCCACCAGGAAGAGGAATTAACCAAAGGCTCAGCGTGCCGTGCCGGAACCAGATTAGGGCATGGAGCCATCCTGCGGTGTTGCGGCCAGCTCAAAAGAAAGCGAGTTGAAGAAAGGAGCTCAGGGGCACTGTAATTCACAAACCTGCAGAGTTATAAATGACAGCTATCGTCCAAAAATATACTGAAGTAAGGCTGCCAAGAGGACTTGAAAGCGGGGCAGAATTGCAGGAAACCGATTTCAGGAGGTAGACTGGAATTGCATTGAAAGCATAGGAAAAGAGGCAGAACGTCCACAATGATGCACTTGGCCAAAAAGGGCGTATGCGTTTTTTCCTGAATATATTCAGGAAAAAACGCATACGCCCTTTTTGGCCAACCAAGCAAGCTTGCAAAGGAAATCTGCACTACAATGAAGTCTCACTTCCCCCCGGTCAAAAGGGCCATCTGAAAAAAGTGTAAAATCAAGAAAGGCAGGACAGGCCATGGAGAACTGGGAGCCTTGTTATGCTGATGGGCGGGATGTAAATTGCCAACAGACACTCGGGAGAAGTGTATGGTGTTTCCTGAAACATCTAAGAAACAAAGCAACAGAGCCTAGGGCACTTCCACTTATGGTCCTATAGCTTAGGGAAATTAAAATCAAAAAGACACAGCCACCCCAAGTTTGGAACGGCTCTGTTTACAAGAACCTCGTTTACAGTACAAGTTCAACATCGCAGAAATTGAAAAATGGATAAAGAAGTTGTGGTATATACTTACAAAGCAATATCACTCATCACTGACATCTATGTCATCAGGCCCTTAGCAGCACAATGAGTGGATTCAGATATGATGATTCTAACTGAAATAAGTCACAGAGAAAAAGAAACATCATAAGATATCAGTAATACACGGAATGTAAACTTGGCTACACAGGAACTGAATTACAGAACAGAACAGGATCTCAAATTTAGAAAACCAACTTATGCTTGCTTAAGGGTAAAGGTGAGTTGGGGTGCTGCATAAAACCAGAGATTGAAAGGAGCACAGATAAAGTTCCTTAAGCCAAATATGGAATAGACAAGAGCTACTCCTTGCTCAACGAAATGGACTCAACACCCCATATTCAACGCCTAAGAATGTACCTGACAAGTAAGTATCTTAAAACCTATGGATTGCTATGTCTCCGAAAGAGAATCAAGCATGTGTACAGGGGCATAAACGCAGCAGTGATAGGATTGGAGAGGTTCGGTGGGCAAATGAAGACCCTTTGAAGTCATATTGCATGGTACCCATTCCACGGGTCTCAACTCTCCAGGTTTAAGGTATTTTTCCTTCAGCTAAAACATGCATGTGGAACCTAGAGTATGATCAACCATGTGATCGGGAGACGTGTTCAAATATGTCTCAGTTTTGGTACCCTGGTACTCGGTTGCAACATTCCAGATGCTTTACTAACACTCTCCCGACTTCGAGAGTCAGTCCCTTTAACCTCCTGTTTGGCCCAGTTTGCAATTTCTGCGGAAGATGAACAGGAATAGCGAGAACCAATGAGAGACTAGCTGGAGGTGTCTGGACCGGCAAATTTAACTCTCATTTCCCACCAGGAAGAGGAAATAACCAAAGGCTCAGCGTGCCATGCCGGAACCAGATTAGGGCCTGAAGCCATCTTGCGGTGTTGCGGCCAGGTCACAAGAAAGCGAGTTGAAGAAAGGAGCTCAGGGGCACTGTAATTCACAAACCTGCAGAGTTATAAATAACAGCTATCGTCCAAAAATATACTGAAGGAAGGCTGCCAAGAGGACTTGAAAGCGGGGCAGAATTGCAGGAAACCGATTTCAGGAGGTAGACTGGAATTGCATTGAAAGCATAGGAAAAGAGGCAGAACGTCCACAATGATGCACTTGGCCATAAATGGCGTATGCGTTTTTTCCTGAATATATTCAGGAAAAAACGCATACGCCATTTTTGGCCAACCAAGCAACCTTGCAAAGGAAATCTGCACTACAATGAAGTCTCACTTCCCCCCAGTCAAAAGGGCTATCTGAAAAAAGTGTAAAATCCAGAAAGTCAGGACAGGCCATGGAGAACTGGGAGCCTTGTTATGCTGATGGGCGGGATGTAAATTGCCAACAGACACTCGGGAGAAGTGTATGGTGTTTCCTGAAACATCTAAAAACAAAGCAACAGAGCCTAGGGCACTTCCACTTATGGTCCTATAGATTAGGGAAATTAAAATCAAAAAGACACAGCCACCCCAAAGTTTGGGACGCCTCTGTTTACAAGAACCTCGTTTACCGTACAAGTTCAATATCACAGAAAGTGAAAAATGGATAAAGAACTTGTGGTACTTACGTACAATGCAGTATCACTCAGCAATGAAATCTATGTCATCAGGCCCGTAGCAGCATAATGAGTGGATTCAGTTACGATGATTCTAACTGAAATAAGTCACACAGGAAAAGAAACATCATAAGATATCAGTAATACACGGAATGTAAACTTGGCTACACAGGAACTGAATTCCAAAAGAGAACAGGGTCTCAAATTTAGAAAACCAACTTATGCTTGCTTAAGGGGAAAGGTGAGTTGGGGTGCTGCTAAAAAACAGAGATTGAAATGAGCACAGATAAAGTTCCTTAAGCCAAATATGGAATAGACAAGAGCTACTCCTTGCTCAACGAAATGGACTCAACACCGCATATTAAACGCCTAAGAATGTACCTGACTAGTAAGTATCTTAAAACCTATGGATTGCTATGTCTCCATAAGAGAATCAAGCGTGTGTACAGGGGCATAAACGCAGCAGTGATAGGATTGGAGAGGTTCGGTGAGCAAATGAAGACCCTTTGAAGTCATATTGCATGGTACCCATTCCACGGGTCTCAACTCTCCAGGTTTAAGGTATTCTTCCTTCAGCTAAAACATGCATGTGGAACCTAGAGTATGATCAACCATGTGATCGGGAGACGTGTTCAAATATGTCTCAGTTTTCGTACCCTGGTACTCGGGTGCAACATTCCAGACGCTTTACTAACACTCTCCCGACTTGGAGAGTCAGTCCCTTTAACCTCCTGTTTGGCCCAGTTTGCAATTTCTGCGGAAGATGAACAGGAATAGCGAGAACCAATGAGAGACTAGCTGGAGGTGTCTGGACGGGCAAATTTAACTCTCATTTCCCACCAGGAAGAGGAATTAACCAAAGGCTCAGCGTGCCGTGCCAGAACCAGATTAGGGCATGGAGCCATCCTGCGGTGTTGCGGCCAGCTCAAAAGAAAGCGAGTTGAAGAAAGGAGCTCAGGGGCACTGTAATTCACAAACCTGCAGAGTTATAAATGACAGCTATCGTCCAAAAATATACTGAAGTAAGGCTGCCAAGAGGACTTGAAAGCGGGGCAGAATTGCAGGAAACCGATTTCAGGAGGTAGACTGGAATTGCATTGAAAGCATAGGAAAAGAGGCAGAACGTCCACAATGATGCACTTGGCCAAAAAGGGCGTATGCGTTTTTTCCTGAATATATTCAGGAAAAAACGCATACGCCCTTTTTGGCCAACCAAGCAAGCTTGCAAAGGAAATCTGCACTACAATGAAGTCTCACTTCCCCCCGGTCAAAAGGGCCATTTGAAAAAAGTGTAAAATC
Organism: Grampus griseus; assembly: GCF_964374135.1. Classification (NCBI taxonomy): domain Eukaryota; kingdom Metazoa; phylum Chordata; class Mammalia; order Artiodactyla; family Delphinidae; genus Grampus; species Grampus griseus. The sequence continues at coordinate 454,218 of NW_028133387.1, forward strand.
CACAAAGGCAGGACAGGCCATGGAGAACTGGGAGCCTTGTTATGCTGATGGGCGGGATGTAAATTGCCAACAGACACTCGGGAGAAGTGTATGGTGTTTCCTGAAACATATAAGAAACAAAGCAACAGAGCCTAGGGCACTTCCACTTATGGTCCTATAGCTTAGGGAAATTAAAATCAAAAAGACACAGCCACCCCAAAGTTTGGGACGCCTCTGTTTACAAGAACCTCGTTTACAGTACAAGTTCAACATCGCAGAAATTGAAAAATGGATAAAGAAGTTGTGGTATATACTTACAAAGCAATATCACTCATCACTGACATCTATGTCATCAGGTCCTTAGCAGCACAATGAGTGGATTCAGATATGATGATTCTAACTGAAATAAGTCACAGAGAAAAAGAAACATCATAAGATATCAGTAATACACGGAATGTAAACTTGGCTACACAGGAACTGAATTACAGAACAGAACAGGGTCTCAAATTTAGAAAACCAACTTATGCTTGCTTAAGGGGAAAGGTGAGTTGGGGTGCTGCATAAAACCAGAGATTGAAAGGAGCACAGATAAAGTTCCTTAAGCCAAATATGGAATAGACAAGAGCTACTCCTTGCTCAATGAAATGGACTCAACACCCCATATTCAACGCCTAAGAATGTACCTGACAAGTAAGTATCTTAAAACCTATGGATTGCTATGTCTCCGAAAGAGAATCAAGCATGTGTACAGGGGCATAAACGCAGCAGTGATAGGATTGGAGAGGTTCGGTGGGCAAATGAAGACCCTTTGAAGTCATATTGCATGGTACCCATTCCACGGGTCTCAACTCTCCAGGTTTAAGGTATTCTTCCTTCAGCTAAAACATGCATGTGGAACCTAGAGTATGATCAACCATGTGATCGGGAGACGTGTTCAAATATGTCTCAGTTTTGGTACCCTGGTACTCGGGTGCAACATTCCAGATGCTTTACTAACACTCTCCCGACTTCGAGAGTCAGTCCCTTTAACCTCCTGTTTGGCCCAGTTTGCAATTTCTGCGGAAGATGAACAGGAATAGCGAGAACCAATGAGAGACTAGCTGGAGGTGTCTGGACCGGCAAATTTAACTCTCATTTCCCACCAGGAAGAGGAATTAACCAAAGGCTCAGCGTGCCGTGCCGGAATCAGATTAGGGCCTGAAGCCATCTTGCGGTGTTGCGGCCAGGTCACAAGAAAGCGAGTTGAAGAAAGGAGCTCAGGGGCACTGTAATTCACAAACCTGCAGAGTTATAAATGACAGCTATCGTCCAAAAATATACTGAAGTAAGGCTGCCAAGAGGACTTGAAAGCGGGGCAGAATTGCAGGAAACCGATTTCAGGAGGTAGACTGGAATTGCATTGAAAGCATAGGAAAAGAGGCAGAACGTCCACAATGATGCACTTGGCCAAAAAGGGCGTATGCGTTTTTTCCTGAATATATTCAGGAAAAAACGCATACGCCCTTTTTGGCCAAGCAAGCAAGCTTGCAAACGAAATCTGCACTACAATGAAGTCTCACTTCCCCCCGGTCAAAAGGGCCATCTGAAAAAAGTGTAAAATCCAGAAAGACAGGACAGGCCATGGAGAACTGGGATCCTTGTTATGCTGATGGGCGGGATGTAAATTGCCAAGAGACACTCGGGAGAAGTGTATGGTGTTTCCTGAAACATCTAAGAAACAAAGCAACAGAGCCTAGGGCACTTCCACTTATGGTCCTATAGCTTAGGGAAATTAAAATCAAAAAGACACAGCCACCCCAAAGTTTGGGACGCCTCTGTTTACAAGAACATCATTTACCGTACAAGTTCAATATCACAGAAAGTGAAAAATGGATAAAGAACTTGTGGTACTTACGTACAATGCAGTATCACTCAGCAATGAAATCTATGTCATCAGGCCCGTAGCAGCATAATGAGTGGATTCAGGTACGATGATTCTAACTGAAATAAGTCACACAGAAAAAGAAACATCATAAGATATCACTAATACACGGAATGTAAACTTGGCTACACAAAAACTGAATTCCAAAACAGAAGAGGGTCTCAAATTTAGAAAACCAACTTATGCTTGCTTAAGGGGAAAGGTGAGTTGGGGTGCTGCATAAAACCAGAGATTGAAATGAGCACAGATAAAGTTCCTTAAGCCAAATATGGAATAGAGAAGAGCTACTCCTTGCTCAATGAAATGAACTCAACACCCCATATTAAACGCCTAAGAATCTACCTGACTAGTAAGTATATTAAAACCTATGGATTGCTATGTCTCCATAAGAGAATCAAGCGTGTGTACAGGGGCATAAACGCAGCAGTGATAGGATTGGAGAGGTTCGGTGAGCAAATGAAGACCCTTTGAAGTCATATTGCATGGTACCCATTCCACGGGTCTCAACTCTCCAGGTTTAAGGTATTCTTCCTTCAGCTAAAACATGCATGTGGAACCTAGAGTATGATCAACCATGTGATCGGGAGACGTGTTCAAATATGTCTCAGTTTTCGTACCCTGGTACTCGGGTGCAACATTCCAGACGCTTTACTAACACTCTCCCGACTTGGAGAGTCAATCCCTTTAACCTCCTGTTTGGCCCAGTTTGCAATTTCTGCGGAAGATGAACAGGAATAGCGAGAACCAATGAGAGACTAGCTGGAGGTGTCTGGACGGGCAAATTTAACTCTCATTTCCCACCAGGAAGAGGAATTAACCAAAGGCTCAGCGTGCCGTGCCGGAACCAGAATAGGGCATGAAGCCATCCTGCGGTGTTGCGGCCAGCTCAAAAGAAAGCGAGTTGAAGAAAGGAGCTCAGGGGCACTGTAATTCACAAACCTGCAGAGTTATAAATGACAGCTATCGTCCAAAAATATACTGAAGTAAGGCTGCCAAGAGGACTTGAAAGCAGGGCAGAATTGCAGGAAACCGATTTCAGGAGGTAGACTGGAATTGCATTGAAAGCATAGGAAAAGAGGCAGAACGTCCACAATGATGCACTTGGCCAAAAAGGGCGTATGCGTTTTTTCCTGAATATATTCAGGAAAAAACGCATACGCCCTTTTTGGCCAACCAAGCAAGCTTGCAAAGGAAATCTGCACTACAATGAAGTCTCACTTCCCCCCGGTCAAAAGGGCCATCTGAAAAAAGTGTAAAATCCAGAAAGGCAGGACAGGCCATGGAGAACTGGGAGCCTTGTTATGCTGATGGGCGGGATGTAAATTGCCAACAGACACTCGGGAGAAGTGTATGCTGTTTCCTGAAACATCTAAAAAACAAAGCAACAGAGCCTAGGGCACATCCACTTATGGTCCTATAGCTTAGAGAAATTAAAATCAAAAAGACACAGCCACCCCAAAGTTTGGGACGCCTCTGTTTACAAGAACCTCCTTTACCGTACAAGTTCAATATCACAGAAAGTGAAAAATGGATAAAGAACTTGTGGTACTTACGGACAATGCAGTATCACTCAGCAATGAAGTCTATGTCATCAGGCCCTTAGCAGCACAATGAGTGGATTCAGGTACGATGATTCTAACTGAAATAAGTCACACAGAAAAAGAAACATCATAAGATATCAGTAATACACGGAATGTAAACTTGGCTACACAGGAACTGAATTCCAAAACAGAACAGGGTCTCAAATTTAGAAAACCAACTTATGCTTGCTTAAGGGGAAAGGTGAGTTGGGGTGCTGCATAAAAACAGAGATTGAAATGAACACAGATAAAGTTCCTTAAGCCAAATATGGAATAGACAAGAGCTACTCCTTGCTCAACGAAATGGACTCAACACCGCATATTAAACGCCTAAGAATGTACCTGACTAGTAAGTATCTTAAAACCTATGGATTGCTATGTCTCCGAAAGAGAACCAAGCATGTGTACAGGGGCATAAATGCAGCAGTGATAGGATTGGAGAGGTTCGGTGAGCAAATGAAGACCCTTTGAAGTCATATTGCATGGTACCCATTCCACGGGTCTCAACTCTCCAGGTTTAAGGTATTCTTCCTTCAGCTAAAACATGCATGTGGAACCTAGAGTATGATCAACCATGTGATCGGGATACGTGTTCAAATATGTCTCAGTTTTGGTACCCTGGTACTCGGGTGCAACATTCCAGACGCTTTACTAACACTCTCCCCACTTGGAGAGTCAGCGCCTTTAACCTCCTGTTTGGCCCAGTTTTCAATTTCTGCGGAAGATGAACAGGAATAGGGAGAACCAATGAGAGACTAGCTGGAGGTGTCTGGACGGGCAAATTTAACTCTCATTTCCCACCAGGAAGAGGAATTAACCAAAGGCTCAGCGTGCCGTGCCCGAAACAGATTAGGGCCTGAAGCCATCCTCCGGTGTTGTGGCCAGCTCACAACACAGCGAGTTGAAGAAAGGAGCTCAGGGGCACTGTAATGCACAAACCTGCAGAGTTATAAATGACAGCTATCGTCCAAAAATATACTGAAGTAAGGCTGCCAAGAGGACTTGAAAGCGGGGCAGAATTGCAGGAAACCGATTTCAGGAGGTAGACTGGAATTGCATTGAAAGCATAGGAAAAGAGGCAGAACGTCCACAATGATGCACTTGGCCAAAAAGGGCGTATGCGTTTTTTCCTGAATATATTCAGGAAAAAACGCATACGCCCTTTTTGGCCAACCAAGCAAGCTTGCAAAGGAAATCTGCACTACAATGAAGTCTCACTTCCCCCCGGTCAAAAGGGCCATCTGAAAAAAGTGTAAAATCCAGAAAGGCAGGACAGGCCATGGAGAACTGGGAGCCTTGTTATGCTGATGGGCGGGATGTAAATTGCCAACAGACACTCGGGAGAAGTGTATGGTGTTTCCTGAAACATCTAAAAAACAAAGCAACAGAGCCTAGGGCACTTCCACTTATGGTCCTATAGCTTAGGGAAATTAAAATAAAAAAGACACAGCCACCCCAAAGTTTGGAACGGCTCTGTTTACAAGAACCTCGTTTACAGTACAAGTTCAACATCGCAGAAATTGAAAAATGGATAAAGAAGTTGTGGTATATACTTACAAAGCAATATCACTCATCACTGAAATCTATGTCATCAGGACCTTAGCAGCACAATGAGTGGATTCAGATATGATGATTCTAACTGAAATAAGTCACACAGAAAAAGAAACATCATAAGATATCAGTAATACACGGAATGTAAACTTGGCTACACAGGAACTGAATTACAGAACAGAACAGGGTCTCAAATTTAGAAAACCAACTTATGCTTGCTTAAGGGGAAAGGTGAGTTGGGGTGCTGCATAAAACCAGAGATTGAAAGGAGCACAGATAAAGTTCCTTAAGCCAAATATGGAATAGACAAGAGCTACTCCTTGCTCAACGAAATGGACTCAACACCCCATATTCAACGCCTAAGAATGTACCTGACAAGTAAGTATCTTAAAACCTATGGATTGCTATGTCTCCGAAAGAGAATCAAGCATGTGTACAGGGGCATAAACGCAGCAGTGATAGGATTGGAGAGGTTCGGTGGGCAAATGAAGACCCTTTGAAGTCATATTGCATGGTACCCATTCCACGGGTCTCAACTCTCCAGGTTTAAGGTATTCTTCCTTCAGCTAAAACATGCATGTGGAACCTAGAGTATGATCAACCATGTGATCGGGAGTCGTGTTCAAATATGTCTCAGTTTTCCTCCCCTGGTACTCGGGTGCAACATTCCAGACGCTTTACTAACACTCTCCCGACTTGGAGAGTCAGTCCCTTTAACCTCCTGTTTGGCCCAGTTTGCAATTTCTGCGGAAGATGAACAGGAATAGCGAGAACCAATGAGAGACTAGCTGGAGGTGTCTGGACGGGCAAATTTAACTCTCATTTCCCACCAGGAAGAGGAATTAACCAAAGGCTCAGCGTGCCGTGCCAGAACCAGATTAGGGCCTGAAGCCATCCTGCGGTGTTGCGGCCAGGTCACAAGAAAGCGAGTTGAAGAAAGGAGCTCAGGGGCACTGTAATTCACAAACCTGCAGAGTTATAAATGACAGCTATCGTCCAAAAATATACTGAAGTAAGGCTGCCAAGAGGACTTGAAAGCGGGGCAGAATTGCAGGAAACCGATTTCAGGAGGTAGACAGGAATTGCATTGAAAGCATAGGAAAAGAGGCAGAACGTCCACAATGATGCACTTGGCCAAAAAGGGCATATGCGTTTTTTCCTGAATATATTCAGGAAAAAACGCATACGCCCTTTTTGGCCAACCAAGCAAGCTTGCAAAGGAAATCTGCACTACAATGAAGTCTCACTTCCCCCCGGTCAAAAGGGCCATCTGAAAAAAGTGTAAAATCCAGAAAGGCAGGACAGGCCATGGAGAACTGGGAGCCTTGTTATGCTGATAGGCTGGATGTAAATTACCAACAGACACTCGGGAGAAGTGTATGGTGTTTCCTGAAACATCTAAAAAACAAAGCAACAGAGCCTAGGGCACTTCCACTTATGGTCCTATAGATTAGGGAAATTAAAATCAAAAAGACACAGCCACCCCAAAGTTTGGGACGCCTCTGTTTACAAGAACCTCGTTTACAGTACAAGTTCAATATCACACAAAGTGAAAAATGGATAAAGAACTTGTGGTACTTACGTACAATGCAGTATCACTCAGCAATGAAATCTATGTCATCAGGCCCGTAGCAGCATAATGAGTGGATTCAGGTATGATGATTCTAACTGAAATAAGTCACACAGAAAAAGAAACATCATAAGATATCAGTAATACACGGAATGTAAACTTGGCTACACAGGAACTGAATTACAGAACAGAACAGGGTCTCAAATTTAGAAAACCAACTTATGCTTGCTTAAGGGGAAAGGTGAGTTGGGGTGCTGCATAAAACCAGAGATTGAAATGAGCACAGATAAAGTTCCTTAAGCCAAATATGGAATAGACAAGAGCTACTCCTTGCTCAACGAAATGGACTCAACACCCCATATTAAACGCCTAAGAATGTACCTGACTAGTAAGTATCTTAAAACCTATGGATTGCTATGTCTCCAAAAGAGAATCAAGCGTGTGTACGGGGGCATAAACGCAGCAGTGATAGGATTGGAGAGCTTCGGTGAGCAAATGAAGACCCTTTGAAGTCATATTGCATGGTACCCATTCCACGGGTTTCAACTACCCAGGTTTAAGGTATTCTTCCTTCAGCTAAAACATGCATGTGGAACCTAGAGTATGATCAACCATGTGATCGGGAGACGTGTTCAAATATGTCTCAGTTTTCCTCCCCTGGTACTCGGGTGAAACATTCCAGACGCTTTACTAACACTCTCCCGACTTGGAGAGTCAGTCCCTTTAACCTCCTGTTTGGCCCAGTTTGCAATTTCTGCGGAAGATGAACAGGAATAGCGAGAACCAATGAGAGACTAGCTGGAGGTGTCTGGACGGGCAAATTTAACTCTCATTTCCCACCAGGAAGAGGAAATAACCTAAGGCTCAGCGTGCCGTGCCGGAACCAGATTAGGACCTGAAGCCATCCTGCGGTGTTGCGGCCAGCTCAAAAGAAAGCGAGTTGAAGAAAGGAGCTCAGGGGCACTGTAATTCACAAACCTGCAGAGTTATAAATGACAGCTATCGTCCAAAAATATACTGAAGTAAGGCTGCCAAGAGGACTTGAAAGCGGGGCAGAATTGCAGGAAACCGATTTCAGGAGGTAGACTGGAATTGCATTGAAAGCATAGGAAAAGAGGCAGAACGTCCACAATGATGCACTTGGCCAAAAAGGGCGTATGCGTTTTTTCCTGAATATATTCAGGAAAAAACGCATACGCCCTTTTTGGCCAACCAAGCAAGCTTGCAAAGGAAATCTGCACTACAATGAAGTCTCACTTCCCCCCGGTCAAAAGGGCCATCTGAAAAAAGTGTAAAATCCAGAAAGGCAGGACAGGCCATGGAGAACTGGGAGCCTTGTTATGCTGATGGGCGGGATGTAAATTGCCAACAGACACTCGGGAGAAGTGTATGGTGTTTCCTGAAACATCTAAAAAACAAAGCAACAGAGCCTAGGGCACTTCCACTTATGGTCCTATAGCTTAGGGAAATTAAAATCAAAAAGACACAGCCACCCCAAAGTTTGGGACGCCTCTGTTTACAAGAACCTCGTTTACAGTACAAGTTCAACATCGCAGAAAGTGAAAAATGGATAAAGAAGATGTGGTATTTACTTACAAAGCAATATCACTCAACAATGAAATCTATGTCATCAGGCTCTTAGCAGCACAATGAGTGGATTCAGGTATGATGATTCTAACTGAAATAAGTCACACAGAAAAAGAAACATCATAAGATATCACTAATACACGGAATGTAAACTTGGCTACACAGGAACTGAATTACAGAACAGAACAGGGTCTCAAATTTAGAAAACCAACTTATGCTTGCTTAAGAGGAAAGGTGAGTTGGGGTGCTGCATAAAACCAGAGATTGAAATGAGCACAGATAAAGTTCCTTAAGCCAAATATGGAATAGACAAGAGCTACTCCTTGCTCAACGAAATGGACTCAACACCGCATATTAAACGCCTAAGAATGTACCTGACTAGTAAGTATCTTAAAACCTATGGATTGCTATGTCTCCGAAAGAGAATCAAGCATGTGTACAGGGGCATAAACGCAGCAGTGATAGGATTGGAGAGGTTCGGTGAGCAAATGAAGACCCTTTGAAGTCATATTGCATGGTACCCATTCCACGGGTTTCAACTACCCAGGTTTAAGGTATTCTTCCTTCAGCTAAAACATGCATGTGGAACCTAGAGTATGATCAACCATGTGATCGGGAGACGTGTTCAAATATGTCTCAGTTTTCCTCCACTGGTACTCGGGTGCAACATTCCAGATGCTTTACTAACACTCTCCCGACTTGGAGAATCAGTCCCTTTAACCTCCTGTTTGGCCCAGTTTGCAATTTCCGCGGAAGATGAAAAGGAATAGCGAGAACCAATGAGAGACTAGCTGGAGGTGGCTGGACGGGCAAATTTAAATCTCATTTCCCACCAGGAAGAGGAAATAACCAAAGGCTCAGCGTGCCGTGCCGGAACCAGATTAGGGCCTGAAGCCATCCTGCGGTGTTGCGGCCAGGTCACAAGAAAGCGAGTTGAAGAAAGGAGCTCAGGGGCACTGTAATTCACAAACCTGCACAGTTATAAATGACAGCTATCATCCAAAAACAGACTAAAGTAAGGCTGCCAAGAGGACTTGAAAGCGGGGCAGAATTGCAGGAAACCGATTTCAGGAGGTAGACTGCAATTGCATTGAAAGCATAGGAAAAGAGGCAGAACGTCCACAATGATGCACTTGGCCAAAAAGGGCATATGCGTTTTTTCCTGAATATATTCAGGAAAAAACGCATACACACTTTTTGGCCAACCAAGCAAGCTTGCAAAGGAAATCTGCACTACAATGAAGTCTCACTTCCCCCCGGTCAAAAGGGCCATCTGCAAAAAGTGTAAAATCCAGAAAGGCAGGACAGGCCATGGAGAACTGGGAGCCTTGTTATGCTGATGGGCGGGATGTAAATTGCCAACAGACACTCGGGAGAAGTGTATGGTGTTTCCTGATGCATCTAAAAAACAAAGCAACAGAGCCTAGGGCACTTCTACTTATGGTCCTATAGCTTAGGGAAATTAAAATCAAAAAGACACAGCCACCCCAAAGTTTGGGACGCCTCTGTTTACAAGAACCTCGTTTACCGTACAAGTTCAATATCACAGAAAGTGAAAAATGGATAAAGAACTTGTGGTACTTACGTACAATGCAGTATCACTCAGCAATGAAATCTATGTCATCAGGCCCTTAGCAGCATAATGAGTGGATTCAGGTACGATGATTCTAACTGAAATAAGTCACACAGAAAAAGAAACATCATAAGATATCCCTAATACACGGAATGTAAAGTTGGCTACACAGGAACTGAATTCCAAAACAGAACAGGGTCTCAAATTTAGAAAACCAACTTATGCTTGCTTAAGGGGAAAGGTGAGTTGGGGTGCTGCATAAAACCAGAGATTGAAATGAGCACAGATAAAGTTCCTTAAGCCAAATATGGAACAGACAAGAGCTACTCCTTGCTCAATGAAATGGACTCAACACCCCATATTAAACGCCTAAGAATGTACCTGACTAGTAAGTATCTTAAAACCTATGGATTGCTATGTCTCCGAAAGAGAATCAAGCATGTGTACAGGGGCATAAACGCAGCAGTGATAGGATTGGAGAGGTTCGGTGAGCAAATGAAGACCCTTTGAAGTCATATTGCATGGTACCCATTCCACGGGTCTCAACTCTCCAGGTTTAAGGTATTCTTCCTTCAGCTAAAACATGCATGTTTAACCCAGAGTATGATCAACCGTGTGAACGAGAGACGTGTTCAAATATGTCTCAGTTTTCCTCCCCTGGTACTCGGGTGCAACATTCCAGACGCTTTACTAACACTCTCCCCACTTGGAGAGTCAGCGCCTTTAACCTCCTGTTTGGCCCAGTTTGCAATTTCTGCGGAAGATGAACAGGAATAGGGAGAACCAATGAGAGACTAGCTGGAGGTGTCTGGACGGGCAAATTTAACTCTCATTTCCCATCTGGAAGAGGAAATAACCAAAGGCTCAGCGTGCCGTGCCGGAACCAGATTAGGGCCTGAAGCCATCCTGCGGTGTTGCGGCCAGCTCAAAAGAAAGCGAGTTGAAGAAAGGAGCTCAGGGGCACTGTAATTCACAAACCTGCAGAGTTATAAATGACAGCTATCGTCGAAAAATATACTGAAGTAAGGCTGCCAAGAGGACTTGAAAGCGGGGCAGAATTGCAGGAAACCGATTTCAGGAGGTAGACTGGAATTGCATTGAAAGCATAGGAAAAGAGGCAGAACGTCCACAATAATGCACTTGGCCAAAAAGGGCGTATGCGTTTTTTCCTGAATATATTCAGGAAAAAACGCATACGCCCTTTTTGGCCAACCAAGCAAGCTTGCAAAGGAAATCTGCACTACAATGAAGTCTCACTTCCCCCCGGTCAAAAGGGCCATCTGAAAAAAGTGTAAAATCCAGAAAGGCAGGACAGGCCATGGAGAACTGGGAGCCTTGTTATGCTGATGGGCGGGATGTAAATTGCCAACAGACACTCGGGAGAAGTGTATGGTGTTTCCTGAAACATCTAAAAAACAAAGCAACAGAGCCTAGGGCACTTCCACTTATGGTCCTATAGCTTAGGGAAATTAAAATCAAAAAGACACAGCCACCCCAAAGTTTGGGACGCCTCTGTTTACAAGAACCTCGTTTACAGTAGAAGTTCAACATCGCAGAAAGTGAAAAATGGATAAAGAAGATGTGGTATTTACTTAGAAAGCAATATCACTCAGCAATGAAATCTATGTCATCAGGCTCTTAGCAGCACAATGAGTGGATTCAGGTATGATGATTCTAACTGAAATAAGACACACAGAAAAAGAAACATCATAAGATATCACTAATACACGGAATGTAATCTTGGCTACACAGGAACTGAATTACAGAACAGAACAGGGTCTCAAATTTAGAAAACCAACTTATGCTTGCTTAAGAGGAAAGGTGAGTTGGGGTGCTGCATAAAACCAGAGATTGAAATGAGCACAGATAAAGTTCCTTAAGCCAAATATGGAATAGACAAGAGCTACTCCTTGCTCAACGAAATGGACTCAACACCGCATATTAAACGCCTAAGAATGTACCTGACTAGTAAGTATCTTAAAACCTATGGATTGCTATGTCTCCGAAAGAGAATCAAGCATGTGTACAGGGGCATAAACGCAGCAGTGATAGGATTGGAGAGGTTTGGTGAGCAAATGAAGACCCTTTGAAGTCATATTGCATGGTACCCATTCCATGGGTTTTAACTACCCAGGTTTAAGGTATTCTTCCTTCAGCTAAAACATGCATGTGGAACCTAGAGTATGATCAACCATGTGATCGGGAGACGTGTTCAAATATATCTCAGTTTTCCTCCCCTGGTACTCGGGTGCAACATTCCAGACGCTTTAATAACACTCTCCCGTCTTGGAGAACCAGTCCCTTTAACCTCCTGTTTGGCCCAGTTTGCAATTTCTGCGGAAGATGAAAAGGAATAGCGAGAACCAATGAGAGACTAGCTGGAGGTGGCTGGACGGGCAAATTTAACTCTCATTTCCCACCAGGAAGAGGAAATAACCAAAGGCTCAGCGTGCCGTGCCGGAACCAGATTAGGGCCTGAAGCCATCCTGCGGTGTTGCGGCCAGGTCACAAGAAAGCGAGTTGAAGAAAGGAGCTCAGGGGCACTGTAATTTACAAAACTGCACAGTTATAAATGACAGCTATCATCCAAAAATAGACTAAAGTAAGGCTGCCAAGAGGACTTGAAAGCGGGGCAGAATTGCAGGAAACCGATTTCAGGAGGTAGACTGGAATTGCATTGAAAGCATAGGAAAAGAGGCAGAACGTCCACAATGATGCACTTGGCCAAAAAGGGCGTATGCGTTTTTTCCTGAATATATTCAGGAAAAAACGCATACGCCCTTTTTGGCCAACCAAGCAAACTTGCAAAGGAAATCTGCACTACAATGAAGTCTCACTTCCCCCTGGTCAAAAGGGCCATCTGAAAAAAGTGTAAAATCCAGAAAGGCAGGACAGGCCATGGAGAACTGGGAGCCTTGTTATGCTGATGGGCGGGATGTAAATTGCCAACAGACACTCGGGAGAAGTGTATGGTGTTTCTTGAAACATCTAAAAAACAAAGCAACAGAGCCTAGGGCACTTCCACTTATGGTCCTATAGCTTAGGGAAATTAAAATCAAAAAGACACAGCCACCCCAAAGTTTGGGACGCCTCTGTTTACAAGAACCTCGTTTACCGTACAAGTTCAATATCACAGAAAGTGAAAAATGGATAAAGAACTTGTGGTACTTACGTACAATGCAGTATCACTCAGCAATGAAATCTATGTCATCAGGCCCGTAGCAGCATAATGAGTGGATTCAGGTACGATGATTCTAACTGAAATAAGTCACACAGAAAAAGAAACATCATAAGATATCACTAATACACGGAATGTAAACTTGGCTACACAGGAACTGAATTCCAAAACAGAACAGGGTCTCAAATTTAGAAAACCAACTTATGCTTGCTTAAGGGGAAAGGTGAGTTGGGGTGCTGCATAAAACCAGAGATTGAAATGAGCACAGATAAAGTTCCTTAAGCCAAATATGGAATAGACAAGAGCTACTCCTTGCTCAACGAAATGGACTCAACACCGCATATTAAACGCCTAAGAATGTACCTGACTAGTAAGTATCTTAAAACCTATGGATTGCTATGTCTCCAAAAGAGAATCAAGCGTGTGTACAGGGGCATAAACGCTGCAGTGATAGGATTGGAGAGGTTCGGTGAGCAAATGAAGACCCTTTGAAGTCATATTGCATGGTACCCATTACACGGGTCTCAACTCTCCAGGTTTAAGGTATTCTGACTTCAGCTAAAACATGCATGTGTAACCCAGAGTATGATCAACCATGTGAACGGGAGACGTGTTCAAGTATGTCTCAGTTTTCGTACCCTGGTACTCGGGTGCAACATTCCAGACGCTTTACTAACACTCTCCCGACTTGGAGAGTCAGTCCCTTTAACCTCCTGTTTGGCCCAGTTTGCAATTTCTGCGGAAGATGAACAGGAATAGCGAGAACCAATGAGAGACTAGCTGGAGGTGTCTGGAGGGGCAAATTTCACTCTCATTTCCCACCAGGAAGAGGAATTAACCAAAGGCTCAGCGTGCCGTGCCGGAACCAGATTAGGGCATGAAGCCATCCTGCGGTGTTGCGGCCAGCTCAAAAGAAAGCGAGTTGAAGAAAGGAGCTCAGGGGCACTGTAATTCACAAACCTGCAGAGTTATGAATGACAGCTATCGTCGAAAAATATACTGAAGTAAGGCTGCCAAGAGGACTTGAAAGCGGGGCAGAATTGCAGGAAACCGATTTCAGGAGGTAGACTGGAATTGCATTGAAAGCATAGGAAAAGAGGCAGAACGTCCACAATGATGCACTTGGCCAAAAAGGGCGTATGCGTTTTTTCCTGAATATATTCAGGAAAAAACGCATACGCCCTTTTTGGCCAACCAAGCAAGCTTGCAAAGGAAATCTGCACTACAATGAAGTCTCACTTCCCCCCGGTCAAAAGGGCCATCTGAAAAAAGTGTAAAATCCAGAAAGGCAGGACAGGCCATGGAGAACTGGGAGCCTTGTTATGCTGATGGGCGGGATGTAAATTGCCAACAGACACTCGGGAGAAGTGTATGGTGTTTCCTGAAACATCTAAAAAACAAAGCAACAGAGCCTAGGGCACTTCCACTTATGGTCCTATAGCTTAGGGAAATTAAAATCAAAAAGACACAGCCACCCCAAAGTTTGGGACGCCTCTGTTTACAAGAACCTCGTTTACAGTACAAGTTCAACATCGCAGAAAGTGAAAAATGGATAAAGAAGATGTGGTATTTACTTACAAAGCAATATCACTCAACAATGAAATCTATGTCATCAGGCTCTTAGCAGCACAATGAGTGGATTCAGGTATGATGATTCTAACTGAAATAAGTCACACAGAAAAAGAAACATCATAAGATATCACTAATACACGGAATGTAAGCTTGGCTACACAGGAACTGAATTACAGAACAGAACAGGGTCTCAAATTTAGAAAACCAACTTATGCTTGCTTAAGAGGAAAGGTGAGTTGGGGTGCTGCATAAAACCAGAGATTGAAATGAGCACAGATAAAGTTCCTTAAGCCAAATATGGAATAGACAAGAGCTACTCCTTGCTCAACGAAATGGACTCAACACCCCATATTAAACGCCTAGGAATGTACCTGACTAGTAAGTATCTTAAAACCTATGGATTGCTATGTCTCCATAAGAGAATCAAGCGTGTGTACAGGGGCATAAACGCAGCAGTGATAGGATTGGAGAGGTTCGGTGAGCAAATGAAGACCCTTTGAAGTCATATTGCATGGTACCCATTCCACGGGTCTCAACTCTCCAGGTTTAAGGTATTCTTCCTTCAGCTAAAACATGCATGTGGAACCTAGAGTATGATCAACCATGTGATCGGGAGACGTGTTCAAATATGTCTCAGTTTTCGTACCCTGGTACTCGGGTGCAACATTCCAGACGCTTTACTAACACTCTCCCGACTTGGAGAGTCAGTCCCTTTAACCTCCTGTTTGGCCCAGTTTGCAATTTCTGCGGAAGATGAACAGGAATAGCGAGAACCAATGAGAGACTAGCTGGAGGTGTCTGGACGGGCAAATTTAACTCTCATATCCCACCAGGAAGAGGAATTAACCAAAGGCTCAGCGTGCAGTGCCGGAACCAGATTAGGGCCTGAAGCCATCCTGCGGTGTTGCGGCCAGCTCAAAAGAAAGCGAGTTGAAGAAAGGAGCTCAGGGGCACTGTAATTCACAAACCTGCAGAGTTATAAATGACAGCTATCGTCCAAAAATATACTGAAGTAAGGCTGCCAAGAGGACTTGAAAGCGGGGCAGAATTGCAGGAAACCAATTTCAGGAGGTAGACTGGAATTGCATTGAAAGCATAGGAAAAGAGGCAGAACGTCCACAATGATGCACTTGGCCAAAAAGGGCGTATGCGTTTTTTCCTGAATATATTCAGGAAAAAACGCATACGCCCTTTTTGGCCAACCAAGCAAGCTTGCAAAGGAAATCTGCACTACAATGAAGTCTCACTTCCCCCCGGTCAAAAGGGCCATCTGAAAAAAGTGTAAAATCCAGAAAGGCAGGACAGGCCATGGAGAACTGGGAGCCTTGTTATGCTGATGGGCGGGATGTAAATTGCCAACAGACACTCGGGAGAAGTGTATGGTGTTTCCTGAAACATCTAAAAAACAAAGCAACAGAGCCTAGGGCACTTCCACTTATGGTCCTATAGCTTAGGGAAATTAAAATAAAAAAGACACAGCCACCCCAAAGTTTGGAACGGCTCTGTTTACAAGAACCTCGTTTACAGTACAAGTTCAACATCGCAGAAATTGAAAAATGGATAAAGAAGTTGTGGTATATACTTACAAAGCAATATCACTCATCACTGAAATCTATGTCATCAGGACCTTAGCAGCACAATGAGTGGATTCAGATATGATGATTCTAACTGAAATAAGTCACACAGAAAAAGAAACATCATAAGATATCAGTAATACACGGAATGTAAACTTGGCTACACAGGAACTGAATTACAGAACAGAACAGGGTCTCAAATTTAGAAAACCAACTTATGCTTGCTTAAGGGTAAAGGTGAGTTGGGGTGCTGCATAAAACCAGAGATTGAAAGGAGCACAGATAAAGTTCCTTAAGCCAAATATGGAATAGACAAGAGCTACTCCTTGCTCAACGAAATGGACTCAACACCCCATATTCAACGCCTAAGAATGTACCTGACAAGTAAGTATCTTAAAACCTATGGATTGCTATGTCTCCGAAAGAGAATCAAGCATGTGTACAGGGGCATAAACGCAGCAGTGATAGGATTGGAGAGGTTCGGTGGGCAAATGAAGACCCTTTGAAGTCATATTGCATGGTACCCATTCCACGGGTCTCAACTCTCCAGGTTTAAGGTATTCTTCCTTCAGCTAAAACATGCATGTGGAACCTAGAGTATGAACAACCATGTGATCGGGAGACGTGTTCAAATATGTCTCAGTTTTGGTACCCTGGTACTCGGGTGCAACATTCCAGACGCTTTACTAACACTCTCCCGACTTGGAGAGTCAGTCCCTTTAACCTCCTGTTTGGCCCAGTTTGCAATTTCTGCGGAAGATGAACAGGAATAGCGAGAACCAATGAGAGACTAGCTGGAGGTGTCTGGACGGGCAAATTTAACTCTCATTTCCCACCAGGAAGAGGAATTAACCAAAGGCTCAGCGTCCCGTGCCGGAACCAGATTAGGGCCTGAAGCCATCCTGCGGTGTTGCGGCCAGGTCACAAGAAAGCGAGTTGAAGAAAGGAGCTCAGGGACACTGTAATTCACAAACCTGCAGAATTATAAATGACAGCTATCGTCCAAAAATATACTGAAGTAAGGCTGCCAAGAGGACTTGAAAGCGGGGCAGAATTGCAGGAAACCGATTTCAGGAGGTAGACAGGAATTGCATTGAAAGCATAGGAAAAGAGGCAGAATGTCCACAATGATGCACTTGGCCAAAAAGGGCATATGCGTTTTTTCCTGAATATATTCAGGAAAAAACGCATACGCCCTTTTTGGCCAACCAAGCAAGCTTGCAAAGGAAATCTGCACTACAATGAAGTCTCACTTCCCCCCGGTCAAAAGGGCCATCTGAAAAAAGTGTAAAATCCAGAAAGGCAGGACAGGCCATGGAGAACTGGGAGCCTTGTTATGCTGATGGGCGGGATGTAAATTGCCAACAGACACTCGGGAGAAGTGTATGGTGTTTCCTGAAACATCTAAAAAACAAAGCAACAGAGCCTAGGGCACTTCCACTTATGGTCCTATAGCTTAGGGAAATTAAAATCAAAAAGACACAGCCACCCCAAAGTTTGGGACGCCTCTGTTTACAAGAACCTCGTTTACAGTACAAGTTCAATATCACACAAAGTGAAAAATGGATAAAGAACTTGTGGTACTTACGTACAATGCAGTATCACTCAGCAATGAAATCTATGTCATCAGGCCCGTAGCAGCATAATGAGTGGATTCAGGTACAATGATTCTAACTGAAATAAGTCACACAGAAAAAGAAACATCATAAGATATCAGTAATACACGGAATGTAAACTTGGCTACACAGGAACTGAATTACAGAACAGAACAGGGTCTCAAATTTAGAAAACCAACTTATGCTTGCTTAAGGGGAAAGGTGAGATGGGGTGCTGCATAAAACCAGAGATTGAAATGAGCACAGATAAAGTTCCTTAAGCCAAATATGGAATAGACAAGAGCTACTCCTTGCTCAACGAAATGGACTCAACACCCCATATTAAACGCCTAAGAATGTACCTGACTAGTAAGTATCTTAAAACCTATGGATTGCTATGTCTCCAAAAGAGAATCAAGCGTGTGTACGGGGGCATAAACGCAGCAGTGATAGGATTGGAGAGGTTCGGTGAGCAAATGAAGACCCTTTGAAGTCATATTGCATGGTACCCATTCCACGGGTCTCAACTCTCCAGGTTTAAGGTATTCTTCCTTCAGCTAAAACATGCATGTGGAACCTAGAGTATGATCAACCATGTGATCGGGAGACGTGTTCAAATATGTCTCAGTTTTGGTACCCTGGTACTCGGGTGCAACATTCCAGACGCTTTACTAACACTCTCCCGACTTGGAGAGTCAGTCCCTTTAACCTCCTGTTTGGCCCAGTTTGCAATTTCTGCGGAAGATGAACAGGAATAGCGAGAACCAATGAGAGACTAGCTGGAGGTGTCTGGACGGGCAAATTTAACTCTCATTTCCCACCAGGAAGAGGAATTAACCAAAGGCTCAGCGTCCCGTGCCGGAACCAGATTAGGGCCTGAAGCCATCCTGCGGTGTTGCGGCCAGGTCACAAGAAAGCGAGTTGAAGAAAGGAGCTCAGGGACACTGTAATTCACAAACCTGCAGAATTATAAATGACAGCTATCGTCCAAAAATATACTGAAGTAAGGCTGCCAAGAGGACTTGAAAGCGGGGCAGAATTGCAGGAAACCGATTTCAGGAGGTAGACAGGAATTGCATTGAAAGCATAGGAAAAGAGGCAGAATGTCCACAATGATGCACTTGGCCAAAAAGGGCATATGCGTTTTTTCCTGAATATATTCAGGAAAAAACGCATACGCCCTTTTTGGCCAACCAAGCAAGCTTGCAAAGGAAATCTGCACTACAATGAAGTCTCACTTCCCCCCGGTCAAAAGGGCCATCTGAAAAAAGTGTAAAATCCAGAAAGGCAGGACAGGCCATGGAGAACTGGGAGCCTTGTTATGCTGATGGGCGGGATGTAAATTGCCAACAGACACTCGGGAGAAGTGTATGGTGTTTCCTGAAACATCTAAAAAACAAAGCAACAGAGCCTAGGGCACTTCCACTTATGGTCCTATAGCTTAGGGAAATTAAAATCAAAAAGACACAGCCACCCCAAAGTTTGGGACGCCTCTGTTTACAAGAACCTCGTTTACAGTACAAGTTCAATATCACACAAAGTGAAAAATGGATAAAGAACTTGTGGTACTTACGTACAATGCAGTATCACTCAGCAATGAAATCTATGTCATCAGGCCCGTAGCAGCATAATGAGTGGATTCAGGTACAATGATTCTAACTGAAATAAGTCACACAGAAAAAGAAACATCATAAGATATCAGTAATACACGGAATGTAAACTTGGCTACACAGGAACTGAATTACAGAACAGAACAGGGTCTCAAATTTAGAAAACCAACTTATGCTTGCTTAAGGGGAAAGGTGAGATGGGGTGCTGCATAAAACCAGAGATTGAAATGAGCACAGATAAAGTTCCTTAAGCCAAATATGGAATAGACAAGAGCTACTCCTTGCTCAACGAAATGGACTCAACACCCCATATTAAACGCCTAAGAATGTACCTGACTAGTAAGTATCTTAAAACCTATGGATTGCTATGTCT
This sequence comes from Grampus griseus, assembly GCF_964374135.1. Taxonomy (NCBI): domain Eukaryota; kingdom Metazoa; phylum Chordata; class Mammalia; order Artiodactyla; family Delphinidae; genus Grampus; species Grampus griseus. The sequence continues at coordinate 473,881 of NW_028133387.1, forward strand.
CCAAAAGAGAATCAAGCGTGTGTACGGGGGCATAAACGCAGCAGTGATAGGATTGGAGAGGTTCGGTGAGCAAATGAAGACCCTTTGAAGTCATATTGCATGGTACCCATTCCACGGGTTTCAACTACCCAGGTTTAAGGTATTCTTCCTTCAGCTAAAACATGCATGTGGAACCTAGAGTATGATCAACCATGTGATCGGGAGTCGTGTTCAAATATGTCTCAGTTTTCCTCCCCTGGTACTCGGGTGCAACATTCCAGACGCTTTACTAACACTCTCCCGACTTGGAGAGTCAGTCCCTTTAACCTCCTGTTTGGCCCAGTTTGCAATTTCTGCGGAAGATGAACAGGAATAGCGAGAACCAATGAGAGACTAGCTGGAGGTGTCTGGACGGGCAAATTTAACTCTCATTTCCCACCAGGAAGAGGAATTAACCAAAGGCTCAGCGTGCCGTGCCAGAACCAGATTAGGGCCTGAAGCCATCCTGCGGTGTTGCGGCCAGGTCACAAGAAAGCGAGTTGAAGAAAGGAGCTCAGGGGCACTGTAATTCACAAACCTGCAGAGTTATAAATGACAGCTATCGTCCAAAAATATACTGAAGTAAGGCTGCCAAGAGGACTTGAAAGCGGGGCAGAATTGCAGGAAACCGATTTCAGGAGGTAGACAGGAATTGCATTGAAAGCATAGGAAAAGAGGCAGAACGTCCACAATGATGCACTTGGCCAAAAAGGGCATATGCGTTTTTTCCTGAATATATTCAGGAAAAAACGCATACGCCCTTTTTGGCCAACCAAGCAAGCTTGCAAAGGAAATCTGCACTACAATGAAGTCTCACTTCCCCCCGGTCAAAAGGGCCATCTGAAAAAAGTGTAAAATCCAGAAAGGCAGGACAGGCCATGGAGAACTGGGAGCCTTGTTATGCTGATAGGCTGGATGTAAATTACCAACAGACACTCGGGAGAAGTGTATGGTGTTTCCTGAAACATCTAAAAAACAAAGCAACAGAGCCTAGGGCACTTCCACTTATGGTCCTATAGATTAGGGAAATTAAAATCAAAAAGACACAGCCACCCCAAAGTTTGGGACGCCTCTGTTTACAAGAACCTCGTTTACAGTACAAGTTCAATATCACACAAAGTGAAAAATGGATAAAGAACTTGTGGTACTTACGTACAATGCAGTATCACTCAGCAATGAAATCTATGTCATCAGGCCCGTAGCAGCATAATGAGTGGATTCAGGTACGATGATTCTAACTGAAATAAGTCACACAGAAAAAGAAACATCATAAGATATCAGTAATACACGGAATGTAAACTTGGCTACACAGGAACTGAATTACAGAACAGAACAGGGTCTCAAATTTAGAAAACCAACTTATGCTTGCTTAAGGGGAAAGGTGAGTTGGGGTGCTGCATAAAACCAGAGATTGAAATGAGCACAGATAAAGTTCCTTAAGCCAAATATGGAATAGACAAGAGCTACTCCTTGCTCAACGAAATGGACTCAACACCCCATATTAAACGCCTAAGAATGTACCTGACTAGTAAGTATCTTAAAACCTATGGATTGCTATGTCTCCAAAACAGAATCAAGCGTGTGTACGGGGGCATAAACGCAGCAGTGATAGGATTGGAGAGCTTCGGTGAGCAAATGAAGACCCTTTGAAGTCATATTGCATGGTACCCATTCCACGGGTTTCAACTACCCAGGTTTAAGGTATTCTTCCTTCAGCTAAAACATGCATGTGGAACCTAGAGTATGATCAACCATGTGATCGGGAGACGTGTTCAAATATGTCTCAGTTTTCCTCCCCTGGTACTCGGGTGAAACATTCCAGACGCTTTACTAACACTCTCCCGACTTGGAGAGTCAGTCCCTTTAACCTCCTGTTTGGCCCAGTTTGCAATTTCTGCGGAAGATGAACAGGAATAGCGAGAACCAATGAGAGACTAGCTGGAGGTGTCTGGACGGGCAAATTTAACTCTCATTTCCCACCAGGAAGAGGAAATAACCTAAGGCTCAGCGTGCCGTGCCGGAACCAGATTAGGACCTGAAGCCATCCTGCGGTGTTGCGGCCAGCTCAAAAGAAAGCGAGTTGAAGAAAGGAGCTCAGGGGCACTGTAATTCACAAACCTGCAGAGTTATAAATGACAGCTATCGTCCAAAAATATACTGAAGTAAGGCTGCCAAGAGGACTTGAAAGCGGGGCAGAATTGCAGGAAACCGATTTCAGGAGGTAGACTGGAATTGCATTGAAAGCATAGGAAAAGAGGCAGAACGTCCACAATGATGCACTTGGCCAAAAAGGGCGTATGCGTTTTTTCCTGAATATATTCAGGAAAAAACGCATACGCACTTTTTGGCCAACCAAGCAAGCTTGCAAAGGAAATCTGCACTACAATGAAGTCTCACTTCCCCCCGGTCAAAAGGGCCATCTGAAAAAAGTGTAAAATCCAGAAAGGCAGGACAGGCCATGGAGAACTGGGAGCCTTGTTATGCTGATGGGCGGGATGTAAATTGCCAACAGACACTCGGGAGAAGTGTATGGTGTTTCCTGAAACATCTAAAAAACAAAGCAACAGAGCCTAGGGCACTTCCACTTATGGTCCTATAGCTTAGGGAAATTAAAATCAAAAAGACACAGCCACCCCAAAGTTTGGGACGCCTCTGTTTACAAGAACCTCGTTTACAGTACAAGTTCAACATCGCAGAAAGTGAAAAATGGATAAAGAAGATGTGGTATTTACTTACAAAGCAATATCACTCAACAATGAAATCTATGTCATCAGGCTCTTAGCAGCACAATGAGTGGATTCAGGTATGATGATTCTAACTGAAATAAGTCACACAGAAAAAGAAACATCATAAGATATCACTAATACACGGAATGTAAACTTGGCTACACAGGAACTGAATTACAGAACAGAACAGGGTCTCAAATTTAGAAAACCAACTTATGCTTGCTTAAGAGGAAAGGTGAGTTGGGGTGCTGCATAAAACCAGAGATTGAAATGAGCACAGATAAAGTTCCTTAAGCCAAATATGGAATAGACAAGAGCTACTCCTTGCTCAACGAAATGGACTCAACACCGCATATTAAACGCCTAAGAATGTACCTGACTAGTAAGTATCTTAAAACCTATGGATTGCTATGTCTCCGAAAGAGAATCAAGCATGTGTACAGGGGCATAAACGCAGCAGTGATAGGATTGGAGAGGTTCGGTGAGCAAATGAAGACCCTTTGAAGTCATATTGCATGGTACCCATTCCACGGGTTTCAACTACCCAGGTTTAAGGTATTCTTCCTTCAGCTAAAACATGCATGTGGAACCTAGAGTATGATCAACCATGTGATCGGGAGACGTGTTCAAATATGTCTCAGTTTTCCTCCACTGGTACTCGGGTGCAACATTCCAGATGCTTTACTAACACTCTCCCGACTTGGAGAATCAGTCCCTTTAACCTCCTGTTTGGCCCAGTTTCCAATTTCCGCGGAAGATGAAAAGGAATAGCGAGAACCAATGAGAGACTAGCTGGAGGTGGCTGGACGGGCAAATTTAAATCTCATTTCCCACCAGGAAGAGGAAATAACCAAAGGCTCAGCGTGCCGTGCCGGAACCAGATTAGGGCCTGAAGCCATCCTGCGGTGTTGCGGCCAGGTCACAAGAAAGCGAGTTGAAGAAAGGAGCTCAGGGGCACTGTAATTCACAAACCTGCACAGTTATAAATGACAGCTATCATCCAAAAACAGACTAAAGTAAGGCTGCCAAGAGGACTTGAAAGCGGGGCAGAATTGCAGGAAACCGATTTCAGGAGGTAGACTGCAATTGCATTGAAAGCATAGTAAAAGAGGCAGAACGTCCACAATGATGCACTTGGCCAAAAAGGGCATATGCGTTTTTTCCTGAATATATTCAGGAAAAAACGCATACACACTTTTTGGCCAACCAAGCAAGCTTGCAAAGGAAATCTGCACTACAATGAAGTCTCACTTCCCCCCGGTCAAAAGGGCCATCTGCAAAAAGTGTAAAATCCAGAAAGGCAGGACAGGCCATGGAGAACTGGGAGCCTTGTTATGCTGATGGGCGGGATGTAAATTGCCAACAGACACTCGGGAGAAGTGTATGGTGTTTCCTGATGCATCTAAAAAACAAAGCAACAGAGCCTAGGGCACTTCTACTTATGGTCCTATAGCTTAGGGAAATTAAAATCAAAAAGACACAGCCACCCCAAAGTTTGGGACGCCTCTGTTTACAAGAACCTCGTTTACCGTACAAGTTCAATATCACAGAAAGTGAAAAATGGATAAAGAACTTGTGGTACTTACGTACAATGCAGTATCACTCAGCAATGAAATCTATGTCATCAGGCCCGTAGCAGCATAATGAGTGGATTCAGGTACGATGATTCTAACTGAAATAAGTCACACAGGAAAAGAAACATCATAAGATATCCCTAATACACGGAATGTAAAGTTGGCTACACAGGAACTGAATTCCAAAACAGAACAGGGTCTCAAATTTAGAAAACCAACTTATGCTTGCTTAAGGGGAAAGGTGAGTTGGGGTGCTGCATAAAACCAGAGATTGAAATGAGCACAGATAAAGTTCCTTAAGCCAAATATGGAACAGACAAGAGCTACTCCTTGCTCAATGAAATGGACTCAACACCCCATATTAAACGCCTAAGAATGTACCTGACTAGTAAGTATCTTAAAACCTATGGATTGCTATGTCTCCGAAAGAGAATCAAGCATGTGTACAGGGGCATAAACGCAGCAGTGATAGGATTGGAGAGGTTCGGTGAGCAAATGAAGACCCTTTGAAGTCATATTGCATGGTACCCATTCCACGGGTCTCAACTCTCCAGGTTTAAGGTATTCTTCCTTCAGCTAAAACATGCATGTTTAACCCAGAGTATGATCAACCGTGTGAACGAGAGACGTGTTCAAATATGTCTCAGTTTTCCTCCCCTGGTACTCGGGTGCAACATTCCAGACGCTTTACTAACACTCTCCCCACTTGGAGAGTCAGCGCCTTTAACCTCCTGTTTGGCCCAGTTTGCAATTTCTGCGGAAGATGAACAGGAATAGGGAGAACCAATGAGAGACTAGCTGGAGGTGTCTGGACGGGCAAATTTAACTCTCATTTCCCATCTGGAAGAGGAAATAACCAAAGGCTCAGCGTGCCGTGCCGGAACCAGATTAGGGCCTGAAGCCATCCTGCGGTGTTGCGGCCAGCTCAAAAGAAAGCGAGTTGAAGAAAGGAGCTCAGGGGCACTGTAATTCACAAACCTGCAGAGTTATAAATGACAGCTATCGTCGAAAAATATACTGAAGTAAGGCTGCCAAGAGGACTTGAAAGCGGGGCAGAATTGCAGGAAACCGATTTCAGGATGTAGACTGGAATTGCATTGAAAGCATAGGAAAAGAGGCAGAAAGTCCACAATAATGCACTTGGCCAAAAAGGGCGTATGCGTTTTTTCCTGAATATATTCAGGAAAAAACGCATACGCCCTTTTTGGCCAACCAAGCAAGCTTGCAAAGGAAATCTGCACTACAATGAAGTCTCACTTCCCCCCGGTCAAAAGGGCCATCTGAAAAAAGTGTAAAATCCAGAAAGGCAGGACAGGCCATGGAGAACTGGGAGCCTTGTTATGCTGATGGGCGGGATGTAAATTGCCAACAGACACTCGGGAGAAGTGTATGGTGTTTCCTGAAACATCTAAAAAACAAAGCAACAGAGCCTAGGGCACTTCCACTTATGGTCCTATAGCTTAGGGAAATTAAAATCAAAAAGACACAGCCACCCCAAAGTTTGGGACGCCTCTGTTTACAAGAACCTCGTTTACAGTAGAAGTTCAACATCGCAGAAAGTGAAAAATGGATAAAGAAGATGTGGTATTTACTTAGAAAGCAATATCACTCAGCAATGAAATCTATGTCATCAGGCTCTTAGCAGCACAATGAGTGGATTCAGGTATGATGATTCTAACTGAAATAAGACACACAGAAAAAGAAACATCATAAGATATCACTAATACACGGAATGTAATCTTGGCTACACAGGAACTGAATTACAGAACAGAACAGGGTCTCAAATTTAGAAAACCAACTTATGCTTGCTTAAGAGGAAAGGTGAGTTGGGGTGCTGCATAAAACCAGAGATTGAAATGAGCACAGATAAAGTTCCTTAAGCCAAATATGGAATAGACAAGAGCTACTCCTTGCTCAACGAAATGGACTCAACACCGCATATTAAACGCCTAAGAATGTACCTGACTAGTAAGTATCTTAAAACCTATGGATTGCTATGTCTCCGAAAGAGAATCAAGCATGTGTACAGGGGCATAAACGCAGCAGTGATAGGATTGGAGAGGTTTGGTGAGCAAATGAAGACCCTTTGAAGTCATATTGCATGGTACCCATTCCATGGGTTTTAACTACCCAGCTTTAAGGTATTCTTCCTTCAGCTAAAACATGCATGTGGAACCTAGAGTATGATCAACCATGTGATCGGGAGACGTGTTCAAATATATCTCAGTTTTCCTCCCCTGGTACTCGGGTGCAACATTCCAGACGCTTTAATAACACTCTCCCGTCTTGGAGAACCAGTCCCTTTAACCTCCTGTTTGGCCCAGTTTGCAATTTCTGCGGAAGATGAAAAGGAATAGCGAGAACCAATGAGAGACTAGCTGGAGGTGGCTGGACGGGCAAATTTAACTCTCATTTCCCACCAGGAAGAGGAAATAACCAAAGGCTCAGCGTGCCGTGCCGGAACCAGATTAGGGCCTGAAGCCATCCTGCGGTGTTGCGGCCAGGTCACAAGAAAGCGAGTTGAAGAAAGGAGCTCAGGGGCACTGTAATTTACAAAACTGCACAGTTATAAATGACAGCTATCATCCAAAAATAGACTAAAGTAAGGCTGCCAAGAGGACTTGAAAGCGGGGCAGAATTGCAGGAAACCGATTTCAGGAGGTAGACTGGAATTGCATTGAAAGCATAGGAAAAGAGGCAGAACGTCCACAATGATGCACTTGGCCAAAAAGGGCGTATGCGTTTTTTCCTGAATATATTCAGGAAAAAACGCATACGCCCTTTTTGGCCAACCAAGCAAACTTGCAAAGGAAATCTGCACTACAATGAAGTCTCACTTCCCCCTGGTCAAAAGGGCCATCTGAAAAAAGTGTAAAATCCAGAAAGGCAGGACAGGCCATGGAGAACTGGGAGCCTTGTTATGCTGATGGGCGGGATGTAAATTGCCAACAGACACTCGGGAGAAGTGTATGGTGTTTCCTGAAACATCTAAAAAACAAAGCAACAGAGCCTAGGGCACTTCCACTTATGGTCCTATAGCTTAGGGAAATTAAAATCAAAAAGACACAGCCACCCCAAAGTTTGGGACGCCTCTGTTTACAAGAACCTCGTTTACCGTACAAGTTCAATATCACAGAAAGTGAAAAATGGATAAAGAACTTGTGGTACTTACGTACAATGCAGTATCACTCAGCAATGAAATCTATGTCATCAGGCCCGTAGCAGCATAATGAGTGGATTCAGGTACGATGATTCTAACTGAAATAAGTCACACAGAAAAAGAAACATCATAAGATATCACTAATACACGGAATGTAAACTTGGCTACACAGGAACTGAATTCCAAAACAGAACAGGGTCTCAAATTTAGAAAACCAACTTATGCTTGCTTAAGGGGAAAGGTGAGTTGGGGTGCTGCATAAAACCAGAGATTGAAATGAGCACAGATAAAGTTCCTTAAGCCAAATATGGAATAGACAAGAGCTACTCCTTGCTCAACGAAATGGACTCAACACCGCATATTAAACGCCTAAGAATGTACCTGACTAGTAAGTATCTTAAAACCTATGGATTGCTATGTCTCCAAAAGAGAATCAAGCGTGTGTACAGGGGCATAAACGCTGCAGTGACAGGATTGGAGAGGTTCGGTGAGCAAATGAAGACCCTTTGAAGTCATATTGCATGGTACCCATTACACGGGTCTCAACTCTCCAGGTTTAAGGTATTCTGACTTCAGCTAAAACATGCATGTGTAACCCAGAGTATGATCAACCATGTGAACGGGAGACGTGTTCAAGTATGTCTCAGTTTTCGTACCCTGGTACTCGGGTGCAACATTCCAGACGCTTTACTAACACTCTCCCGACTTGGAGAGTCAGTCCCTTTAACCTCCTGTTTGGCCCAGTTTGCAATTTCTGTGGAAGATGAACAGGAATAGCGAGAACCAATGAGAGACTAGCTGGAGGTGTCTGGAGGGGCAAATTTCACTCTCATTTCCCACCAGGAAGAGGAATTAACCAAAGGCTCAGCGTGCCGTGCCGGAACCAGATTAGGGCATGAAGCCATCCTGCGGTGTTGCGGCCAGCTCAAAAGAAAGCGAGTTGAAGAAAGGAGCTCAGGGGCACTGTAATTCACAAACCTGCAGAGTTATGAATGACAGCTATCGTCGAAAAATATACTGAAGTAAGGCTGCCAAGAGGACTTGAAAGCGGGGCAGAATTGCAGGAAACCGATTTCAGGAGGTAGACTGGAATTGCATTGAAAGCATAGGAAAAGAGGCAGAACGTCCACAATGATGCACTTGGCCAAAAAGGGCGTATGCGTTTTTTCCTGAATATATTCAGGAAAAAACGCATACGCCCTTTTTGGCCAACCAAGCAAGCTTGCAAAGGAAATCTGCACTACAATGAAGTCTCACTTCCCCCCGGTCAAAAGGGCCATCTGAAAAAAGTGTAAAATCCAGAAAGGCAGGACAGGCCATGGAGAACTGGGAGCCTTGTTATGCTGATGGGCGGGATGTAAATTGCCAACAGACACTCGGGAGAAGTGTATGGTGTTTCCTGAAACATCTAAAAAACAAAGCAACAGAGCCTAGGGCACTTCCACTTATGGTCCTATAGCTTAGGGAAATTAAAATCAAAAAGACACAGCCACCCCAAAGTTTGGGACGCCTCTGTTTACAAGAACCTCGTTTACAGTACAAGTTCAACATCGCAGAAAGTGAAAAATGGATAAAGAAGATGTGGTATTTACTTACAAAGCAATATCACTCAACAATGAAATCTATGTCATCAGGCTCTTAGCAGCACAATGAGTGGATTCAGGTATGATGATTCTAACTGAAATAAGTCACACAGAAAAAGAAACATCATAAGATATCACTAATACACGGAATGTAAGCTTGGCTACACAGGAACTGAATTACAGAACAGAACAGGGTCTCAAATTTAGAAAACCAACTTATGCTTGCTTAAGAGGAAAGGTGAGTTGGGGTGCTGCATAAAACCAGAGATTGAAATGAGCACAGATAAAGTTCCTTAAGCCAAATATGGAATAGACAAGAGCTACTCCTTGCTCAACGAAATGGACTCAACACCGCATATTAAACGCCTAAGAATGTACCTGACTAGTAAGTATCTTAAAACCTATGGATTGCTATGTCTCCGAAAGAGAATCAAGCATGTGTACAGGGGTATAAACGCAGCAGTGATAGGATTGGAGAGGTTCGGTGAGCAAATGAAGACCCTTTGAAGTCATATTGCATGGTACCCATTCCACGGGTTTCAACTACCCAGGTTTAAGGTATTCTTCCTTCAGCTAAAACATGCATGTGGAACCTAGAGTATGATCAACCATGTGATCGGGAGACGTGTTCAAATATGTCTCAGTTTTCCTCCCCTGGTACTCGGGTGCAACATTCCAGATGCTTTACTAACACTCTCCCGACTTGGAGAATCAGTCCCTTTAACCTCCTGTTTGGCCCAGTTTGCAATTTCTGCGGAAGATGAAAAGGAATAGCGAGAACCAATGAGAGACTAGCTGGAGGTGGCTGGACGGGCAAATTTAAATCTCATTTCCCACCAGGAAGAGGAAATAACCAAAGGCTCAGCGTGCCGTGCCGGAACCAGATTAGGGCCTGAAGCCATCCTGCGGTGTTGCGGCCAGGTCACAAGAAAGCGAGTTGAAGAAAGGAGCTCAGGGGCACTGTAATTCACAAACCTGCACAGTTATAAATGACAGCTATCATCCAAAAACAGACTAAAGTAAGGCTGCCAAGAGGACTTGAAAGCGGGGCAGAATTGCAGGAAACCGATTTCAGGAGGTAGACTGCAATTGCATTGAAAGCATAGGAAAAGAGGCAGAACGTCCACAATGATGCACTTGGCCAAAAAGGGCCTATGCGTTTTTTCCTGAATATATTCAGGAAAAAACGCATACACACTTTTTGGCCAACCAAGCAAGCTTGCAAAGGAAATCTGCACTACAATGAAGTCTCACTTCCCCCCGGTCAAAAGGGCCATCTGAAAAAAGTGTAAAATCCAGAAAGGCAGGACAGGCCATGGAGAACTGGGAGCCTTGTTATGCTGATGGGCGGGATGTAAATTGCCAACAGACACTCGGGAGAAGTGTATGGTGTTTCCTGAAACATCTAAAAAACAAAGCAACAGAGCCTAGGGCACTTCTACTTATGGTCCTATAGCTTAGGGAAATTAAAATCAAAAAGACACAGCCACCCCAAAGTTTGGGACGCCTCTGTTTACAAGAACCTCGTTTACCGTACAAGTTCAATATCACAGAAAGTGAAAAATGGATAAAGAACTTGTGGTACTTACGTACAATGCAGTATCACTCAGCAATGAAATCTATGTCATCAGGCCCGTAGCAGCATAATGAGTGGATTCAGGTACGATGATTCTAACTGAAATAAGTCACACAGAAAAAGAAACATCATAAGATATCCCTAATACACGGAATGTAAACTTGGCTACACAGGAACTGAATTCCAAAACAGAACAGGGTCTCAAATTTAGAAAACCAACTTATGCTTGCTTAAGGGGAAAGGTGAGTTGGGGTGCTGCATAAAACCAGAGATTGAAATGAGCACAGATAAAGTTCCTTAAGCCAAATATGGAATAGACAAGAGCTACTCCTTGCTCAACGAAATGGACTCAACACCCCATATTAAACGCCTAAGAATGTACCTGACTAGTAAGTATCTTAAAACCTATGGATTGCTATGTCTCCGAAAGAGAATCAAGCATGTGTACAGGGGCATAAACGCAGCAGTGATAGGATTGGAGAGGTTCGGTGAGCAAATGAAGACCCTTTGAAGTCACATTGCATGGTACCCATTCCACGGGTCTCAACTCTCCAGGTTTAAGGTATTCTTCCTTCAGCTAAAACATGCATGTTTAACCCAGAGTATGATCAACCGTGTGAACGGGAGACGTGTTCAAATATGTCTCAGTTTTTGTACCCTGGTACTCGGGTGCAACATTCCAGACGCTTTACTAACACTCTCTCGACTTGGAGAGTCAGCGCCTTTAACCTCCTGTTTGGCCCAGTTTGCAATTTCTGCAGAAGATGAACAGGAATAGCGAGAACCAATGAGAGACTAGCTGGAGGTGTCTGGATGGGCAAATTTAACTCTCATTTCCCACCAGGAAGAGGAATTAACCAAAGGCTCAGCGTGCCATGCTGGAACCAGATTAGGGCCTGAAGCCATCCTGCGGTGTTGCGGCCAGGTCACAAGAAAGCGAGTTGAAGAAAGGAGCTCAGGGGCACTGTAATTCACAAACCTGCAGAGTTATAAATGACAGCTATTGTCCAAAAATATACTGAAGTAAGGCAGCCAAGAGGACTTGAATGCGGGGCAGAATTGCTGGAATCCGATTTCAGGAGGTAGACTGGAATTGCATTGAAGCATAGGAAAAGAGGCAGAACGTTCACAATGATGCACTTGGCCAAAAAGGGCGTATGCGTTTTTTCCTGAATATATTCAGGAAAAAACGCATACGCCCTTTTTGGCCAACCAAGCAAGCTTGCAAAGGAAATCTGCACTACAATGAAGTCTCACTTCCCCCCGGTCAAATGGGCCATCTGAAAAAAGTGTAAAATCCAGAAAGGCAGGACAGGCCATGGAGAACTGGGAGCCTTGTTATGCTGATGGGCGGGATGTAAATTGCCAAGAGACACTCGGGAGAAGTGTATGGTGTTTCCTGAAACATCTAAAAAACAAAGCAACAGAGCCTAGGGCACTTCCACTTATGGTCCTATAGCTTAGGGAAATTAAAATCAAAAAGACACAGCCACCCAAAAGTTTGGGACGTCTCTGTTTACTAGAACCTCGTTTACCGTACAAGTACAATATCACAGAAAGTGAAAAATGGATAAAGAACTTGTGGTACTTACGTACAGTGCAGTATCACTCAACAATGAAATCTATGTCATCAGGCCCGTAGCAGCATAATGAGTGGATTCAGGTACGATGATTCTAACTGAAATAAGTCACACAGAAAAAGAAACATCATAAGATATCACTAATACACGGAATGTAAACTTGGCTACACAGGAACTGAATTCCAAAACAGAACAGGGTGTCAAATTTAGAAAACCATCTTATGCTTGCTTAAGGGGAAAGGTGAGTTGGGGTGCTGCATAAAACCAGAGATTGAAATGAGCACAGATAAAGTTCCTTAAGCCAAATATGGAATAGACAAGAGCTACTCCTTGCTCAACGAAATGGACTCAACTCCGCATATTAAACGCCAAAGAATGTACCTGACTAGTAAGTATCTTAAAACCTATGGATTGCTATGTCTCCGAAAGAGAATCAAGCGTGTGTACAGGGGCATAAACGCAGCAGTGATAGGATTGGAGAGGTTTAGTGAGCAAATGAAGACCCTTTGAAGTCATATTGCATGGTACCCATTCCACGGGTTTCAGTTACCCAGGTTTAAGGTATGCTTCCTTCAGCTAAAACATGCATGTGGAACCTAGAGTATGATCAACCATGTGATCCGGAGACGTGTTCAAATATGTCTCAGTTTTCGTACCCTGGTACTCGGGTGCAACATTCCAGATGCTTTACTAACACTCTCCCGACTTGGAGAGTCAGTCCCTTTAACCTCCTGTTTGGCCCAGTTTGCAATTTCTGCAGAAGATGAACAGGAATAGCGAGAACCAATGAGAGACTAGCTGGAGGTGTCTGGACGGGCAAATTTAACTCTCATTTCCCACCAGGAAGAGGAATTAACCAAAGGCTCAGCGTGCCATGCCGGAACCAGATTAGGGCCTGAAGCCATCCTGCGGTGTTGCGGCCAGGTCACAAGAAAGCGAGTTGAAGAAAGGAGCTCAGGGGCACTGTAATTCACAAACCTGCAGAGTTATAAATGACAGCTATTGTCCAAAAATACACTGAAGTAAGGCTGCCAAGAGGACTTGAATGCAGGGCAGAATTGCTGAAAACCGATTTCAGGAGGTAGACTGGAATTGCATTGAAAGCATAGGAAAAGAGGCAGAACGTCCACAATGATGCACTTGGCCAAAAAGGGCGTATGCGTTTTTTCCTGAATACATTCAGGAAAAAACGCATACGCCCTTTTTGGCCAACCAAGCAAGCTTGCAAAGGAAATCTGCAGTACAATGAAGTCTCACTTCCCCCCGGTCAAAAGGGCCATCTGAAAAAAGTGTAAAATCCAGAAAGGCAGGACAGGCCATGGAGAACTGGGAACCTTGTTATGCTGATGGGCGGGATGTAAATTGCCAAGAGACACTCGGGAGAAGTGTATGGTGTTTCCTCAAACATCTAAAAAACAAAGCAACAGAGCCTAGGGCACTTCCACTTATGGTCCTATAGCTTAGGGAAATTAAAATCAAAAAGACACAGCCACCCCAAAGTTTGGGACGTCTCTGTTTACAAGAACCTCGTTTACCATACAAGTTCAATATCACAGAAAGTGAAAAATGGATAAAGAACTTGTGGTACTTACGTACAATGCAGTATCACTCAGCAATGAAATCTATGTCATCAGGCCCGTAGCAGCATAATGAGTGGATTCAGGTACGATGATTCTAACTGAAATAAGTCACACAGAAAAAGAAACATCATAAGATATCCCTAATACACGGAATGTAAACTTGGCTACACAGGAACAGAATTCCAAAACAGAACAGGGTCTCAAATTTAGAAAACCAACTTATGCTTGCTTAAGGGGAAAGGTGAGTTGGGGTGCTGCATAAAACCAGAGATTGAAATGAGCACAGATAAAGTTCCTTAAGCCAAATATGGAATAGACAAGAGCTACTCCTTGCTCAATGAAATGGACTCAACACACCATATTAAACGCCAAAGAATGTACCTGACTAGTAAGTATCTTAAAACCTATGGATTGCTATGTCTCCGAAAGAGAATCAAGCGTGTGTACAGGGGCATAAACGCAGCAGTGATAGGATTGGAGAGGTTTGGTGAGCAAATGAAGACCCTTTGAAGTCATATTGCATGGTACCCATTCCACGGGTTTCAGTTACCCAGGTTTAAGGTATGCTTCCTTCAGCTAAAACATGCATGTGGAACCTAGAGTATGATCAACCATGTGATCGGGAGACGTGTTCAAATATGTCTCAGTTTTCGTACCCTGGTACTCGGGTGCAACATTCCAGACGCTTTACTAACACTCTCCCGACTTGGAGAGTCAGTCCCTTTAACCTCCTGTTTGGCCCAGTTTGCAATTTCTGCGGAAGATAAACAGGAATAGCGAGAACCAATGAGAGACTAGCTGGAGGTGTCTGGACGGGCAAATTTAACTCTCATTTCCCACCAGGAAGAGGAATTAACCAAAGGCTCAGCGTGCCGTGCCGGAACCAGATTAGGGCCTGAAGCCATCCTGCGGTGTTGCGGCCAGCTCAAAAGAAAGCGAGTTGAAGAAAGGAGCTCAGGGGCACTGTAATTCACAAACCTGCAGGGTTATGAATGACAGGTGTCGTCGAAAAATATACTGAAGTAAGGCTGCCAAAAAGACTTGAAAGCGGGGCAGAATTGCAGGAAACCGATTTCAGGAGGTAGACTGGAATTGCATTGAAAGCATAGGAAAAGAGGTAGAACGTCCACAATGAGGCACTTGGCCAAAAAGGGCGTATGCATTTTTTCCTGAATATATTCAGGAAAAAACGCATACGCCCTTTTTGGCCAACCAAGCAAGCTTGCAAAGGAAATCTGCACTACAATGAAGTCTCACTTCCCCCCGGTCAAAAGGGCCATCTGAAAAAATTCTAAAATCCAGAAAGGCAGGACAGGCCATGGAGAACTGGGAGCCTTGTTATGCTGATGGGCGGGATGTAAATTGCCAACAGACACTCGGGAGAAGTGTATGGTGTTTCCTGAAACATCTAAAAAACAAAGCAACAGAGCCTAGGGCACTTCCACTTATGGTCCTATAGCTTAGGGAAATTAAAATCAAAAAGACACAGCCACCCCAAAGTTTGGGACGCCTCTGTTTACAAGAACCTCGTTTACCGTACAAGTTCAATATCACAGAAAGTGAAAAATGGATAAAGAACTTGTGGTACTTACGTACAATGCAGTATCACTCAGCAATGAAATCTATGTCATCAGGCCCGTAGCAGCATAATGAGTGGATTCAGGTACGATGATTCTAACTGAAATAAGTCACACAGAAAAAGAAACATCATAAGATATCACTAATACACGGAATGTAAACTTGGCTACACAGGAACTGAATTCCAAAACAGAACAGGGTCTCAAATTTAGAAAACCAACTTATGCTTGCTTAAGGGTAAAGGTGAGTTGGGGTGTTGCATAAAACCAGAGATCGAAATGAGCACAGATAAATTTCCTTAAGCCAAATATGGAATAGACAAGAGCTACTCCTTGCTCAACGAAATGGACTCAACACCGCATATTAAACGCCTAAGAATGTACCTGACTAGTAAGTATCTTAAAACCTATGGATTGCTATGTCTCCGAAAGAGAATCAAGCATGTGTACAGGGGCATAAACGCAGCAGTGATAGGATTGGAGAGGTTCGGTGAGCAAATGAAGACCCTTTGAAGTCATATTGCATGGTACCATTCCACGGGTTTCAACTACCCAGGTTTAAGGTATTCTTCCTTCAGTTAAAACATGCGTGTGGAACCTAGAGTATGATCAACCATGTGATTGGGAGACGTGTTCAAATATGTCTCAGTTTTCGTACCCTGGTACTCGGGTGCAACATTCCAGACGCTTTACTAACACTCTCCCGACATGGAGAGTCAGTCCCTTTAACCTCCTGTATGGCCCAGTTTGCAATTTCTGCAGAAGATGAACAGGAATAGCGAGAACCAATGAGAGACTAGCTGGAGGTGTCTGGACGGGCAAATTTAACTCTCATTTCCCACCAGGAAGAGGAATTAACCAAAGGCTCAGCGTGCCGTGCCGGAACCAGATTAGGGCCTGAAGCCATCCTGCGGTGTTGCGGCCAGGTCACAAGAAAGCGAGTTGAAGAAAGGAGCTCAGGGGCACTGTAATTCACAAACCTGCAGAGTTATAAATGACAGCTATCGTCCAAAAATATACTGAAGGAAGGCTGCCAAGAGGACTTGAAAGCGGGGCAGAATTGCAGGAAACCGATTTCAGGAGGTAGACTGGAATTGCATTGAAAGCATAGGAAAAGAGGCAGAGCGTCCACAATGATGCACTTGGCCAAAGAGGGCGTATGTGTTTTTTCCTGAATATATTCAGGAAAAAACGCATACGCCCTTTTTGGCCAACCAAGCAAGCTTGCAAAGGAAATCTGCACTACAATGAAGTCTCACTTCCCCCCGGTCAAAAGGGCCATCTGAAAAAAGTGTAAAATCCAGAAAGGCAGGACTGGCCATGGAGAACTGGGAGCCTTGTTATGCTGATGGGCGGGATGTAAATTGCCAACAGACACTCGGGAGAAGTGTATGGTGTTTCCTGAAACATCTAAAAAACAAAGCAACAGAGCCTAGGGCACTTCCACTTATGGTCCTATAGCTTAGGGAAATTAAAATCTAAAAGACACAGCCACCCCAAAGTTTGGGAAGCCTCTGTTTACAAGAACCTCGTTTACAGTACAAGTTCAACAACGCGGAAAGTGAAAAATGGATAAAGAAGTTGTGGTATTTACTTACAAAACAATATCACTCAGCAATGAAATCTATGTCATCAGGCCCGTCGCAGCATAATGAGTGGATTCAGGTACGATGATTCTAACTGAAATAAGTCACACAGAAAAAGAAACATCATAAGATATCACTAATACACGGAATAAAAACTTGGCTACACAGGAACTGAATTCCAAAACAGAACAGGGTCTCAAATTTAGAAAACCAACTTATGCTTGCTTAAGAGGAAAGGTGAGTTGGGGTGCTGCATAAAACCAGAGATTGAAATGAGCACAGATAAAGTTCCTTAAGCCAAATATGGAATAGACAAGAGCTACTCCTTGCTCAACGAAATGGACTCAACACCCCATATTAAACGCCTAAGAATGTACCTGACTAGTAAGTATCTTAAAACCTATGGATTGCTATGTCTCCAAAAGAGAATCAAGCGTGTGTACAGGGGCATAAACGCAGCAGTGATAGGATTGGAGAGGTTCGGTGAGCAAATGAAGACCCTTTGAAGTCATATTGCATGGTACCCATTCCACGGGTCTCAACTCTCCAGGTTTAAGGTATTCTTCCTTCAGCTAAAACATGCATGTGGAACCCAGAGTATGATCAACCGTGTGAATGGGAGACGTGTTCAAATATGTGTCAGTTTTCCTCCCCTGGTACTCGGGTGCAACATTCCAGACGCTTTACTAACACTCTCCCCACTTGGAGAGTCACTGCCTTTAACTTCCTGTTTGGCCCAGTTTGCAATTTCTGCCTAAGATGAACAGGAATATGGAGAACCAATGAGAGACTAGCTGGAGGTGTCTGGACGGGCAAATTTAACTCTCATTACCCACCAGGAAGAGGAAATAACCAAAGGCTCAGCGTGCCATGCCGGAACCAGATTAGGGCCTGAAGCCATCCTGTGGTGTTGCGGCCAGCTCACAAGAAAGCGAGTTGAAGAAAGGAGCTCAGGGGCACTGTAATTCACAAACCTGCAAAGTTATAAATGTCAGCTATCGTCCAAAAATATACTGAAGTAAGGCTGCCAAGAGGACTTGAAAGCGGGGCAGAATTGCAGGAAACCGATTTCAGGAGGTAGACAGGAATTGCATTGAAAGCATAGGAAAAGAGGCAGAACGTCCACAATGATGCACTTGGCCAAAAAGGGTGTATGCGTTTTTTCCTGAATATAGTCAGGAAAAAACGCATACGCCCTTTTTGGCCAACCAAGCAAGCTTGCAAAGGAAATCTGCACTACAATGAAGTCTCACTTTTCCACGGTCAAAAGGGCCATCTGAAAAAAGTGTAAAATCCAGAAAGGCAGGACAGGCCATGGAGAACTGGGAACCTTGTTATGCTGATGGGCGGGATGTATATTGCCAACAGACACTCGGGAGAAGTGTATGGTGTTTCCTGAAACATCTAAAAAACAAAGCAACAAAGCCAAGGGCACTTCCACTTATGGTCCTATAGCTTAGGGAAATTAAAATCAAAAAGACACAGCCACCCCTAAATTTGGGACGGCTGTGTTTATAATAACCTCGTTTACAGTACAAGTTCAATATCGCAGAAAGTGAAAAATGGATAAAGAAGTTGTGCTATTTACGTACAATGCAATATCACATGGCAATGAAATCTATGTCATCAGGCCCGTAACAGCACAATGAGTGGATGCAGGTATGGAGATTCTAACTGAAATAAGTCACACAGAAAAAGAAACATCATAAGATATCACTAATACACGGAATGTAAACTTGGCTACACAGGAACTGAATTACAAAACAGAACTGGGTCTCAAGTTTAGAAAACCAACTTATGCCTGCTTAAGGGGGAAGGTGAGTTGGGGTGCTGCATAAAAGCAGAGTTTGAAATTAGCACAGATACCTTTCCATAAGCCAAATATGTAATAGACAAGACCTACCCCTTGCTCAACGAAATGGATTCAACAATGAGGTATCACCTCACACCTGGTAGAATAGACATCATAGAAAATCTACAAACAAAAAATGCTGGAAAGGGTGTGGAGAAAAGGAACCCTCTTCCACTATTGTTGGGAATATAAATTGATACAGTCATTATGGAGAACAATATGGAATTTCTTAAGAAACTAACAATAGAATTACCATATGATACAGCAATCCCAGTACTGGACATATACCCAGACAAAACCATAAATCAAAAAGAGTCATTCACCGCAATGTTCATTGCATCACTATTTACAATATCGAGGTAATGGAAGCAACCTAAATGCCCACAGACAGAGGAATGCATAAAGCTGTGGTACATATATAAAATGGAATATTACTAAGCCATGAAAAGGAATGAAATTGGGTCATTTGTAGAGACGTCGATGGATCTAGAGACTGTCATACAGAGTGAAGTAAGTCAGAAAGAGAAAAACAAATCTTGTATATTCATGCATATATGTGGAACCTAGAAAAACTGTACAGATTAACCATTTTGCAAGGCATAAATAGAGCAACAGATGTAGACAACAAACGTATGGACAACAAGGGGGGAAACCTGTTGGGGGGGTGGTGGTGGGAGGAGTTGAGAGACTGGGATTGGCATGTATACATTTATATGTATAAAATAGATAACCAATAAGAACCTGCTGTATAAAAATATAAAATAAAATTCAAAATTAAAAAGAAATAAAATTTAAAAAATAAAACAGAAAAAACAATTATTCCCTGCACTTACATGTATTTATATGAATAAATTATTTCCATGCTTATATCTGTAAATACAAAAAAGAGGAATAAAATCTACCTTGAACCAAAAACGAAAAAGAGAAAAAAACACAGAACCCACCAGTTACACAGAGGAAAACCGTATCAGGGCACTTGCTCCAGTTGTAAACAATTCTGAAGTTGGTCAGTGGTGGGGAATCGTCTCCCATTCAGCCAGCAGCCCCCACGCAACAAGCGTCCTCATTGCAAAGCTGGGGCACCGTGCCGAGGCATCTGTGAGTAAACGTGAGCTGAGCCCCAGGCCAGTTGCTGCTGAACTATTCCCACCCGTCCCAGGTAAAACACCTGAATATATACAAGGACTTGAAAGCCTAGAGGAAGGGTCATAGAGCCACACGAGTGACAGCATGCCGGCCGACTTGGTGCCTGCAGGCCAGCCAGGATGGTCCTGGCCCTGGGTGCTCTTCTGGAAGATTTCCATTTCCCTGCCTGAGATACCCGTCCTGTCCCTGCCCCCACTGCTTTTTTCCTTCCTCACCTCTGCCCAGGGAGAAATTCCAGCAGCAGGTATGGGTGACACATCCTCTTCTTTAGCAGGTGGCAGCCTGGCAACTGCTGCAGAAAGTCCAGCAGAGCCCCACTCACACTGGGCCACCCACAAAGCAGTGGCCTCTCACTCCCTCCCACCAGCCCAGCCCCGAGACTGCTGACAGGGCAGAGAAAATGGCGTCAGGCACGGCTGCAGGGGCTCTTGCTGCCTGGAGTGGTATTTATATTGATCTCAACCCAGGCACACCTGGGGAGGGCTGGCCGGCACGGTAAGGCTGCCCAGGTCAGCCAATCATCACCCCTCAGGGGCTCACAGTTGCAGAAAATGGAACTTGCTGAACGGCCAGGTCCAAGGAACAGGTGTGGGCTCCTGAGAGTCAGGATAGACAAGGGGCTGCAGCTTTGGCTTGTTTTCTAATCATTTTATCTGGCCCATGAGTGGGAGATAACTTCAAGAAAACCCTCTCCTAATGAGAGGAACCCAGGAGTCAGGGAGAGGAGGGGTAGGTGGTGGTTGGAGACAGAGGCCTGGTGCCCCGGGTGCAGTGGAAGTCTCTGGAAGACCAGGTGGAGGGAGGTCTCACGGAGTGATGCCCAGGGACACAGACCTGTCACAGCTGCTGTTTGTTAGTTCAAGTCCTGCTCTGAGGTGCTCTGTGTCAGCTCTGAGCGACAGGTGAGCTGGGGGTGCTCTGCAATGAGGGCTCTGTGCACGGTTCCTGTGTGCCCAGCCCTGCCACGGTACCTGCAAGGGTAGCTCTGTATCCTGGGAGGGGCCTGACCACGAGAGCCCCGTGGGCTGGGGTGGGGGTGGGGTACCTGCCCAGGTGAGCTCCATATTCTGGGATTGGTCTGACCACGAGAGCCCCATGGGCTGCTGGGGACCTGGTAAAGGATGTCAGGACAGTCAGTGAAGCCACCGAGGATATACCTCCAGTTGCTCCTAATTCCTACACCCTGCTGGTCATTCTACCAACCACCAGGACATGGTATTCTGTATTAGTCTTCAATGATGCCTTCTTTTGTATTCCATTAGTCCCAGAGTCACAAGAAATTTTGGCTTGTGAGTGGCAGGACTCAACATACAACTAAAACAATACTTCCGGGCCGTCTGGACCCAAGGGTGCAAAAATTCCCACACCGTCTTTGGGGAAAGCTTAGCTAAAGACCTAAAAGTTCTACCTCTGGAAAAGGAAACCCTCCTTCAATATGCAGACGACATTCTGATCGCCAGCCCTACTAAGGAGGCCTCTGAACTACCAAGCCAATAAAGGATAGAAGTTGTCCAAGAAAAAGCTCAAATATCACAGACTGCGGTGACCTGCCTGGGCTTCATTCTCACAGAAGGTCAGAGAAGCCCATCCCAGGAAAGGGAAGAAACCATTTTCAGCCTTACCCCTTTCTAAAACTAGAAGACAGCTTAGGGGTTCCTGGGGAGGCCAGGGTTTGCTGCTTCTGGATCCCTAACTACAGTCTACTAGCTGGGCCTCTATATGAAACACTGAAAGGAAAAGATGATGATCCTTTTGAATAGAATCCAGAAGTGGCCTTTCAAGAATGGAAAGAGCAGTCAATTCAGACCCTTGCCCTGGAACTCCCTAATTTAGCTAAACCCTTTGACCTTTACATTCCCGGTGAAAGGTGAATCGCCATTGGAGAATTAGTGCAAAAACTGGGACCACTTGAAATGGAACAATGCAAGAATGCCATCCAGGTAGGATAAGCTACGGTCACTAAGGAGCTTGGCCCACTGCCACATCTGGCCAAGATACTGGCGGTATCTAAAAACCTGGAAATCAGCAGCCCAAAAGGCCACCTCCCTCCTAAGGGAAAAGGACCCCACGTGGTGATCCTAACCACCAACCATGCCCTGAAGTTGCAGGGTTCGCTCCGTGGGCACACCGACCTCGAGTGAGGAGGCCCTCCAACTCCAACATCCAGAGAGATAACCGGGGGCAACAGGGCACCATGACGACTCGTGTGAACATCATTTGACCTGGAGTTTCTCTCATAAAACAACAAGAGTGTGTCCCAAAAGAGTAGACTACTGCTTGCAGGACTTACTGCACCCAGAGGGGAGCTAATAATCTTGGCGGGGGAACAGTATACCACACTGTCACCATAGAAAAGCCTACAGACACCGTGATGATGGTGGCCAATAAGACCGGCTGAACTCCTGTTTACTTCAAAAGGCTGTTGACTCAGTAGCCATCATGGTCCTTATCACCACTGACCCTGGACTGTCTGGGAGTTGAGCGGGCAGGGCTCTGACACCTGGTGCTGTTTGTACGTTAATTCAGGGGCCTAATTGAAGAAAGCGCAGACTACTGGTCAGAGCATCTAGGCTGGCAGAAACGGTCAGCCTAAGGTGGCCGAACAAATGTGGGGCGGGGTGAAACCGGCCCCCACAGCGTCTCTGCACATCTCTTTCCTGGACCCTTAAAGGTCATTAGAATCTATAACACTTCCAATGCTGGTGCTCAGGTGGACGAGCAGGGAGGCAGGGGTCCTGGGGACAATCAACGTCACCGGGAGGCTGCTGGGGAGAAGCTCTGACCCTCGCCCCAGGGTATGAGGGCTCCCAACTCAGCACTCAGCAGTTACAGAAGAAGGGTCTGCACCCTCAGCACTCCAAGAATGAGGAACGGGACAAAAGGCAGAGGAGGGTTTTGTCCCCAGCAAAGCCCATTAAAAATCCCTGGGAGATAAAAATAGAATCTGGACAATAAAGTCAAGTCTAACCTTTTTTATCCTTTGTGCTTTGTCTAATTTCACGTGCTCCTAGGGTCCCGCATGCAGAGGTTCCACACCCGGCACTTCAGACCAGATTTCCTAGTGCAGAATGGCTGGGTCGACACCTCAGCTCCTGGGGCCCAGTGCAGACTCCACGATATAGAGCCTGAGCTACAGCCAACCCGGCCCTCGAGAGCTCCGCCGCCTCCCTCCCTCCCACTGACTCTGACAGGATCTCTACACAGCAGCCCAGCCCACAGCCCACGGGGTAGTGCATGCTCTCACCTCTCCATTCTCTGATCAAAATATAAAGTTTCCTTTGCTTGTGAACCAAACTCAGTCTCGATCTGTTGGCCCCAATGACACTGGGCAGGGGGACACTTGTTGGGGTCCACTCTGGAGGATCAGTAACAGAAATTGAGACTATTGTAACCTCAATGAACAGATGTGTGAGCCAAACTGTAGTTAACATAGAACAGTGTATAAGGCTCGGGTAAAATAAGATGTTTCTAACACTTCCATTTGATATTTCCATCACTTTTTATAAGCAAGTTCAGTGAAAAGGTTTGTCTTATTTGTCAGGTCAATATTAGAGAAACGAAGTGATTTCTTTCCAAGGATGTACATCTAATAATCTTGGTTAAACCTTCAATCTTGTTTTAAATGCTTTTCCATTGAAAATGATACCTCTCTTTCAGCTCCCCCATTTCTGAGAAGTATAAAATCTTATAATTTATTATTACCAAAGGGGAAAGGTGGGAGGAGGGATAAATTAACAGTTTGGAATTAACACATACACACTGCTATGTATAAAATAGATCATCAACAAGGAACTACTGTATAGCACAGGGAACTACACTCAACATTTTGCAATAACCTATAAGGGGAAATAATCTGAAAAAGAATAGATATTTTTATTGACATCATCTATCAATGATAGTTAAAGTGTAGCCTAAGGGAAGCTGGTGGTGAGTGCTTCTGACCCTGAAGACTTCAATCATCTAAAGTTTGGACTCTGCCTACTTCCCAAGGCCCTTAATGAACATATGTGTAGCCGTAGCTTAAAAAATTCCCCAGTTTGGGTTTCGGGGAGACACTGATTTTGAAAAAGCCCTGGTGTTCTCCTTACATGAATGGGACTCTTCCTACTGCTAAAACATGTCTGTCACACCCAGAGGATGGTATACCGTCTGATCGGGAAGAGCTTGGAAAAGGCATCTCATCTCCTCATCTCCTGGTGCTCTGGTTCACCCCTCCAGCGTCTTTACTAACAGTCTCCCCACTTGGAGATGTCAGCACTGTCAACATCCTGTTGCGTACAGTTTGGAATTTGTCCAGAGGATGAAGCGGAAGGATGAGGAACAATGAGAGACAAGTCCTAGGTGTTCAGACAGGCACATGTCACTCTAATTTCCAATCAGGAAGACGAATTGACCAAAGGCTAGGGTTGCCTATGGAAACAGTATAGGGCTTGAGGAAATCCCGCTGCTTTGTGGCCAGTTCCCATAAACACAAGTTGAACAATGGAACTCAGGGGCAGTAAAATTCACAAAACTGCAGAGTTGAAAATATCCATCACTGAAAAATGTCTTGAGGAAAGTCAGAGAAAAGGACTTGTAAGCAAGGGAGAATGGCAGGAAAGGGATTTGAGGAGGTAGAAAGGACTCGCCATTAAGCACAAGAAAAGGAGCTGAACATTGCCAACATTGCAGTTGGCCAAAAAGGGTGTATGCGTTTTTTTCTGTATATATTCAAGAAAAGGGCATACACTTTTTTAGCCAACCAAACAGGTGGGCACTGGAAGTCAATACTACAAAAGATATCACTTCGCATCAGTCAGAAGAGCCATCCTCATAAAGCGTAAACAACAGAAATGCAGGACAGGGCAACGAGAAGAGGGAGCCCTGTGAGACTTATAGTGGAAATGTATATTGCCAACGGCCATTCTGGAGAAGTGTATTGTGTTTACTAAAGCATCTAAAAAATGAGCTACAGAGCATAGGGCACTTGCCCTCATGGGCGTATATCTTGGGAAAAACAAAAATCGAGAGGACACAGGCACCCCAATGTTTACCCCCTCTCTGTTTAAAAGATCCTCGACTAGGATATAACTTAAATGTCTCTGGAGGGAAAAAATGGATAGAGATGTGGTACTTAGGTAGAGTGGAATATTATTCAGCCTGGAAATCAATGAAATATGGCCAGTTGTAACAACTCCGGAGGAGTTACGTATGATCATTCTAAGTGACAGAATTCAAAAAGAAAAAGACACATATCATAAGATATCACTTAAAGGTGGAATCCAAAATGGCTACACATGAAATAAATTACAAAACAAAAACATAGTCAAATATGTAGAAAACACGCATAAGGCTGCTAAACGGGAAAGGTGGGGAGGGGTGAGGCATCATCCAGGAGGTTGAAATTAGCAAAGATACCATTCCAAATACCAAACTGATAATCAACAAGGCCTACACGGTAGCTAAAAGAACTGCACTCAACACACTCAAGTCACCGGAAAAGAATATATACGACTGGTAAGAATCTGAAAAAGAATTTATTGATGTCTCTCTGTACGTGAATCAAGTGGATGTACAGCAGCAAGAAACAGAGCTTTGAAAATCAGCTGTAACCAATATAGTAATAAATTGAAAAAAATAAACGACAGAGAGACAGAGAAAACCTCTTACAACTCTTCCTCAGGGACGGTGATGCAACATGGATTGAACACATCTAGACCCACAGCAGGATGAGACATAAGGCTGGAAACTGTTTGCGCTAAGAGAAATGTGAGGTTGGGTGAGGAAATGCACACCCTTTAAAGTAATACTACCTGGTACCCATTCAATGGGTCCCAAATCTGCAGGTTCAAGGGATCTTCCTACAGCTAAAACATGCATGGAAAACCCAGAGGACTGTACACCATGTGATCGGGAGATGTGTCTAAAATGCACCTCATTTATCCTCTCCTGGTGCTCCTGTTCACCATTCCAGCCACGCTACTTAGAATCTCCCCACTTGGAGAATCAGCACATTTAAACTTCTGTTTCACACATTTTGCAAATTGTGAGGAGGATGAACGGGAAGAGGGAGAACCAATGAGAGAATAGTTGTAGGGGTTTGGACGGGCACATATCACTCTAATTTCCCATTAAGAATAAGAATTAAAGAAAGGCTCAGCCTGCCTCGCCGGAGCCAAAATAGGGCCTGAAGCAATCCTGCGGGTTTGAGGCCAGCTCACAAAAGAACAACTTAAAAAATGGAGCTCAGGGTCACTGCAATTCACAAACCTGCAGAGTTATAAATGAAAACTAACGTCCAAAAATATGTTGAGGTAAGGCAAAGAAGAGGATCTGAATGCAAGACAGAATTGCAAGAAACAGATTTCAAGAGATAGATTGGACTCGTCTTTAACGCACATGAAAAGCGGCAGAATTTCAACAATGATGCAGTTGGCCCAAAAGGGCGTATGCGTTTTTTCCTGATTATATCCAGGAAAAAACGCATACGCACTTTATGGGCAACGAAGCAAGCAAGCAATGCAAATGTGCACAACAAAGAAGTCTCACTTCCCACCGGTCAAAAGGGCCATCCTAAAAAATTGTAAAAACCAGAAATGCAGGACAGGCCATGGAGAACAGGGAGCCTTTATACGCTGATGGGCAGTGTGTGAACTGCCGAGAGCCACTCTGGAGAAGTGTATGGTGGTTCCTAAATCATCTAAAAAACAGAGCTACAGAGCATAGGACACTTCCAATCATGGGAGTATATCTAGGGAAGTCTAAAAATCAACAAGACACAAGCACACCACAGTTTAGGGCTACTCTGTTTACAAGAACCTCAACTTCAGTACACCTTAAATATCCCAGGAAAGAGAACAATGGATAAAGAAGATGTGGTACTTATGTACAATGGAATATCTCTTCACCATGAAATCAATGTAATAAGGCTAGTAGAAGGATAAAGAGTGGATTTAGGTCCGATAATACTACTTGAAATAAGTCAAACAGAAAAAGAAACATATCATAAGATATCACTTATAGAGGGAGGGTAAATATGGCTGCACAAGAAATGAATTACAGAACAGAACAGTGTCTCACATTTAGAAAACACACTTATGTCAGCTTAAGGGGAAAGGAGAGGTGGGGTGATGCATAAAACCAGAGTTTGAAATTAGCACAGATACCGTTCAATAAACCAAATAGGTATTAGACAAGATCTACACCTTGCTCAATGAACTGGCCTCAACACACCCTATACACCGCAGAGAAATATATCTGAGTAATAAGAATCTTAAAACCCATGTATTGATATATCTCCATAAGGGAATCAAGTGTGTGCAGAGCGGCACAAACACAGCAGTGAAAATGAGCTAAACCCCATTATAGAAATAAATTTTAAAAACAAAACGCAGAAACAATGAAAGAGAGAAAAATTCTTACAAAATTCGCTCAGGGGCTGTGATGCAACCTGGATTGACCACATATAAACCCACAGCTGGATAAGACATAAGGCTGGACACTTGGGGCTGAGAGGATTGGTGAGCTTTGGTGAGCAACTGCCGAAAGTTTAATGCAATACTTCATGCTACTCATTCCAAGGGTCCCAACACTCCAGGTTGAAGGGAATCTTCCTACAGCTAAACCATGCTTGGGAAACCCAGCGACTGGTATACCATATGATCGGGAAAGGTTTCTAAAACACACCTCATTTTTCCTCTTCTGGGGCTCCGGATCGACATTCCAGCCGCTTTACTAACAACATCTCCACATGGAGAGTCAATGCCTTTAAGTTCTGGTATCGCACAGTCTGCAGTTAGTGCGGAGGATGAATGGGAATAGGGGGAACCAGTGAGAAACTAGCTGTAGCGGTTTCAATGGGCACATGTCACTCTAATTTCACATCAGTAAGAAGAATTAACCAAAGGCACAGCAAGGTGCCCCAGAAGAAGAATAGAGCTTCAAGGAATCCTGTGGTTATGGGGCAAGATCACAAAAATAAGAGCTGAAAAATGGAGCTAAGGGCCACTGCAATTCAAAAACCTGCAGAGTTATAAAGGCCAACTATTTTCAAAAAATATATTGAGGTAAGGCTATGAAGAAGCATTGAAAGCAAGGCAGAATTGCAGGAAACCGATTTCAGGAGGTACACTGGAATTGCATTGAAAACATACGAAGAGAGTCAGAACCTCGACAATGATGCACTTGGCCAAAAAGGGCGTATGTGTTTTTTCCTGAATATAGTCAGGAAAAAACGCATACACACTTTTTGGCCAACCAAGCAAGCTTGCAAAGGAAATCTGCACTACAATGAAGTCTCACTTTCCCCTGGTCAAAAGGGCCATCTGAAAAAAGTGTAAAATCCAGAAAGGCACGACAGGCCATGGAGAACTGGGAGCCTTCTTATGCTGATGGGCGGGATGTAAATTGCCAACAGCCACTCTGGAGAAGTGTATGGTGTTTCCTGAAACATCTAAAAAACAAAGCAACAGAGCCTAGGGCACTTCCACTTATGGTCCTATAGTTTAGGGAAATTAAAATCAAAAAGACACAGCCACCCCAAGTTTGGGATGGCTCTGTTTATAAGAACCTCATATACGGTACAAGTTCAATATCGCAGAAAGTGAAAAATGGATAAAGAAGTTGTGGTACTTACGTACAATGCAGTATCACTCAGCAATGAAATCTATGTCATCAGGCCCGTAGCAGCATAATGAGTGGATTAAGTACAATGAATCTAACTGAAATAAGTCACACAGAGAAAGAAACATCATAAGATATCACTAATACACGGAATGTAAACTTGGCTACACAGGAACTGAATTCCAAAACAGAACAGGGTCTCAAATTTAGAAAACCAACTTATGCTTGCTTAAGGGGAAAGGTGAGTTGGGGTGCTGCATAAAACCAGAGATTGAAATGAGCACAGATAAAGTTCCTTAAGCCAAATATGGAATAGACAAGAGCTACTCCTTGCTCAACGAAATGGACTCAACACCCCATATTCAACGCCTAGGAATATACCTGACTAGTAAGAATCATAAAAGCTATGGATTTATATATCTCTGTAAGAGAATCAAGAGTGTGTACAGCGGCATTAAAGCAGTGAAAATCATCTAAATCCCATATTAAAAATAAATTTCTTAAACAAAACACAATGAGAGTGAAATAGAGAGCAATACTTAAGTAATTCATTCAAGGCTTCTGATGCAACCTGCATTTACCATATCTACACCCAGAGCTGGGTGACACATAAGGCTGGACACTTGGGGCTCATAAGATTGGTGAGGTTCAGTGAGCAAATGAAGACCCTTTGAAGTCATATTTCATGGTACCCATTCCATTGGTCTCAACTCTCCAGGTTTAAGGGATTCTTCCTTCAGCTAAAACATGCATGTGGAACCCAGAGTATGATCCACCGTGTGATCGAGAAACGTGTTCAAATGTGTCTCACTTTTCGTTCCCTGGTACTCGGGTGCAACATTCCAGACGCTTTACTAACACTCTCCTCACTTGGAGAGTGAATGCCTTTAACCTCCTGTTTGGCCCAGTTTGCAATTTCTGCGGAAGATGAACAGGAATAGGGAGAACCAATGAGAGACTAGCTGGAGGTGTCTGGACGGGCAAATTTAACTCTCATTTCCCACAGGGAAGAGGAATAAACCAAAGGCTCAGCATGCCATGCCGGAACCAGCTTAGGGCCTGAAGCAATCCTGCGGTGTTGTGGCCAGCTCACAAGAAAGCGAGTTGAAGAAAGGAGCTCAGGGGCACTGTAATTCACAAACCTGCAGAGTTATAAATGACAGCTATCGTCCAAAACTATACTGAAGTAAGGCTGCCAAGAGGAGTTGAAAGTGGGGCAGAATTGCAGGAAACCGATTTCAGGAGGTAGACTGGAATTGCATTGAAAGCATAGGAAAAGAGGCAGAACGTCCACAATGATGCACTTGGCCAAAAAGGGCGTATGCGTTTTTTCCTGAATATATTCAGGAAAAAACGCATACGCCCTTTTTGGCCAACCAAGCAAGCTTGCAAAGGAAATCTGCACTACAATGAAGTCTCACTTCCCCCCTGGTCAAAAGGGCCATCTGAAAAAAGTGTAAAATCCAGAAAGGCAGGACAGGCCATGGAGAACTGGGAGCCTTCTTATGCTGATGGGCGGGATGTAAATTGCCAACAGACACTCGGGAGAAGTGTATGGTGTTTCCTGAAACATCTAAAAAACAAAGCAACAGAGCCTAGGGCACTTCCACTTATGGTCCTATAGCTTAGGGAAATTAAAATCAAAAAGACACAGCCACCCCAAAGTTTGGGACGCCTCTGTTTACAAGAACCTCATTTACAGTAGAAGTTCAACATCGCAGAAAGTGAAAAATGGATAAAGAAGATGTGGTATTTACTTACAAAGCAATATCACTCAGCAATGAAATCTATGTCATCAGGCCCTTAGCAGCACAATGAGTGGATTCAGGTATGATGATTCTAACTGAAATAATTCACACAGAAAAAGAAACATCATAAGATGTCAGTAATACACGGAATGTAAACTTGGCTACACAGGAACTGAATTACAGAACAGAACAGGGTCTCAAATTTAGAAAACCAACTTATGCTTGCTTAAGGGGAAAGGTGAGTTGGGGTGCTGCATAAAACCAGAGATCGAAATGAGCACAGATAAAGTTCCTTAAGCCAAATATGGAATAAACAAGAGCTACTCCTTGCTCAACGAAATGGACTCAACACCGCATATTAAACGCCTAAGAATGTACCTGACTAGTAAGTATCTTAAAACCTATGGATTGCTATGTCTCCGAAAGAGAATCAAGCGTGTGTACAGGGGCATAAACGCAGCAGTGATAGGATTGGAGAGGTTCGGTGAGCAAATGAAGACCCTTTGAAGTCATATTGCATGGTACCCATTCCACGGGTCTCAACACTACAGGTTTAAGGTATTCTTCCTTCAGCTAAAACATGCATGTGGAACCCAGAGTATGATCAACCGTGTGAACGGGAGACGTGTTCAAATATGTCTCAGTTTTCCTCCCCTGGTACTCGGGTGCAACATTCCAGACGCTTCACTAACACTCTCCCCACTTGGAGAGTCAGCGCCTTTAACCTCCTGTTTGGCCCAGTTTGCAATTTCTGCGGAAGATGAACAGGAATAGGGAGAACCATTGAGAGACTAGCTGGAGGTGTCTGGACGGGCAAATTTAACTCTCATTTCCCATCTGGAAGAGGAAATAACCAAAGGCTCAGCGTGCCGTGCCGGAACCAGATTAGGGCCTGAAGCCATCCTGCGGTGTTGCGGCCAGCTCAAAAGAAAGTGAGTTGAAGAAAGGAGCTCAGGGGCACTGTAATTCACAAACCTTCAGAGTTATAAATGACAGCTATCGTCCAAAAATATACTGAAGTAAGGCTGCCAAGAGGACTTGAAAGCGGGGCAGAATTGCAGGAAACCGATTTCAGGAGGTAGACTGGAATTGCATTGAAAGCATAGGAAAAGAGGCAGAACGTCCACAATGATGCACTTGGCCAAAAAGGGCGTATGCGTTTTTTCCTGAATATATTCAGGAAAAAACGCATACGCCCTTTTTGGCCAACCAAGCAAGCTTGCAAAGGAAATCTGCACTACAATGAAGTCTCACTTCCCCCCGGTCAAAAGGGCCATCTGAAAAAAGTGTAAAATCCAGAAAGGCAGGACAGGCCATGGAGAACTGGGAGCCTTGTTATGCTGATGGGTGGGATGTAAATTGCCAACAGACACTTGGGAGAAGTGTATGGTATTTCCTGAAACATCTAAAAAACAAAGCAACAGAGCCTAGGGCACTTCCACTTATGGTCCTATAGCTTAGGGAAATTAAAATAAAAAAGACACAGCCACCCCAAAGTTTGGGACGCCTCTGTTTACAAGAACCTCGTTTACAGTAGAAGTTCAACATCGCAGAAAGTGAAAAATGGATAAAGAAGATGTGGTATTTACTTACAAAGCAATATCACTCAGCAATGAAATCTATGTCATCAGGCTCTTAGCAGCACAATGAGTGGATTCAGGTATGATGATTCTAACTGAAATAAGTCACACAGAAAAAGAAACATCATAAGATATCACTAATACACGGAATGTAAACTTGGCTACACAGGAACTGAATTACAGAACAGAACAGGGTCTCAAATTTAGAAAACCAACTTATGCTTGCTTAAGAGGAAAGGTGAGTTGGGATGCTGCATAAAACCAGAGATTGAAATGAGCACAGATAAAGTTCCTTAAGCCAAATATTGAATAGACAAGAGCTACTCCTTGCTCAACGAAATGGACTCAACACCGCATATTAAACGCCTAAGAATGTACCTGACTAGTAAGTATCTTAAAACCTATGGATTGCTATGTCTCCGAAAGAGAATCAAGCATGTGTACAGGGGCATAAACGCAGCAGTGATAGGATTGGAGAGGTTCGGTGAGCAAATGAAGACCCTTTGAAGTCATATTGCATGGTACCCATTCCACGGGTCTCAACTCTCCAGGTTTAAGGTATTCTTCCTTCAGCTAAAACATGCATGTGGAACCCAGAGTATGATCAACCGTGTGGACGGGAGACGTGTTCAAATATGTCTCAGTTTTCCTCCCCTGGTACTCGGGTGCAACATTCCAGACGCTTTACTAACACTCTCCCCACTTGGAGAGTCAGCACCTTTAACCTCCTGTTTGGCCCAGTTTGCAATTTCTGCGGAAGATGAACAGGAATAGGGAGAACCAATGAGAGACTAGCTGGAGGTGTCTGGACGGGCAAATTTAACTCTCATTTCCCATCTGGAAGAGGAAATAACCAAAGGCTCAGCATGCCATGCCGGAACCAGATTAGGGCCTGAAGCCATCCTGCGGTGTTGCGGCCAGCTCAAAAGAAAGCGAGTTGAAGAAAGGAGCTCAGGGGCACTGTAATTCACAAACCTGCAGAGTTATAAATGACAGCTATCGTCCAAAAATATACTGAAGTAAGGCTGCCAAGAGGACTTGAAAGCGGGGCAGAATTGCAGGAAACTGATTTCAGGAGGTAGACTGGAATT
Organism: Grampus griseus; assembly: GCF_964374135.1. Taxonomy (NCBI): domain Eukaryota; kingdom Metazoa; phylum Chordata; class Mammalia; order Artiodactyla; family Delphinidae; genus Grampus; species Grampus griseus. The sequence continues at coordinate 506,859 of NW_028133387.1, forward strand.
GCATTGAAAGCATAGGAAAAGAGGCAGAATGTCCACAATGATGCACTTGGCCAAAAAGGGCGTATGCGTTTTTTCCTGAATATATTCAGGAAAAAACGCATACGCCCTTTTTGGCCAACCAAGCAAGCTTGCAAAGGAAATCTGCACTACAATGAATTCTCACTTCCCCCCGTCAAAAGGGCCATCTGAAAAAAGTGTAAAATCCAGAAAGGCAGGACAGGCCATGGAGAACTGGGAGCCTTGTTATGCTGATGGGCGGGATGTAAATTGCCAACAGACACTTGGGAGAAGTGTATGGTGTTTCCTGAAACATCTAAAAAACAAAGCAACAGAGCCTAGGGCACTTCCACTTATGGTCCTACAGCTTAGGGAAATTAAAATAAAAAAGACACAGCCACCCCAAAGTTTGGGACGCCTCTGTTTACAAGAACCTCGTTTACCGTACAAGTTCAATATCACAGAAAGTGAAAAATGGATAAAGAACTTGTGGTACTTACGTACAATGCAGTATCACTCAGCAATGAAATCTATGTCATCAGGCCCATAGCAGCATAATGAGTGGATTCAGGTACGATGATTCTAACTGAAATAAGTCACACAGAAAAAGAAACATCATAAGATATCACTAATACACGGAATATAAACTTGGCTACATAGGAACTGAATTCCAAAACAGAACAGGGTCTCAAATTTAGAAAACCAACTTATGCTTGCTTAAGGGGAAAGGTGAGTTGGGGTGCTGCATAAAACCAGAGATTGAAATGAGCACAGATAAAGTTCCTTAAGCCAAATATGGAATAGACAAGAGCTACTCCTTGCTCAACGAAATGGACTCAACACCCCATATTAAACGCCTAAGAATGTACCTGACTAGTAAGTATCTTTAAACCTATGGATTGCTATGTCTCCAAAAGAGAATCAAGCATGTGTACAGGGGCATAAATGCAGCAGTGATAGGATTGGAGAGGTTCGGTGAGCAAATGAAGACCCTTTGAAGTCATATTGCATGGTACCCATTCCACGGGTCTCAACTCTCCAGGTTTAAGGTATTCTTCCTTCAGCTAAAACATGCATGTGGAACCCAGAGTATGATCAACCGTGTGAACGGGAGACGTGTTCAAATATGTCTCAGTTTTCCTCCCCTGGTACTCGGGTGCAACATTCCAGACGCTTTACTAACACTCTCCCCACTTGGAGAGTCAGCGCCTTTAACCTCCTGTTTGGCCCAGTTTGCAATTTCTGCGGAAGATGAACAGGAATAGCGAGAACCAATGAGAGACTAGCTGGAGGTGTCTGGACGGGCAAATTTAACTCTCATTTCCCATCTGGAAGAGGAAATAACCAAAGGCTCAGCGTGCCGTGCCGGAACCAGATTAGGGCCTGAAGCCATCCTGCGGTGTTGCGGCCAGCTCAAAAGAAAGTGAGTGGAAGAAAGGAGCTCAGGGGCACTGTAATTCACAAACCTGCAGAGTTATAAATGACAGCTATCGTCCAAAAATATACTGAAGTAAGGCTGCCAAGAGGACTTGAAAGCGGGGCAGAATTGCAGGAAACCGATTTCAGGAGGTAGACTGGAATTGCATTGAAAGCATAGGAAAAGAGGCAGAACGTCCACAATGATGCACTTGGCCAAAAAGGGCGTATGCGTTTTTTCCTGAATATATTCAGGAAAAAACGCATACGCCCTTTTTGGCCAACCAAGCAAGCTTGCAAAGGAAATCTGCACTACAATGAAGTCTCACTTCCCCCCGGTCAAAAGGGCCATCTGAAAAAAGTGTAAAATCCAGAAAGGCAGGACAGGCCATGGAGAACTGGGAGCCTTGTTATGCTGATGGGCGGGATGGAAATTGCCAACAGACACTCGGGAGAAGTGTATGGTGTTTCCTGAAACATCTAAAAAACAAAGCAACAGAGCCTAGGGCACTTCCACTTATGGTCCTATAGCTTAGGGAAATTAAAATAAAAAAGACACAGCCACCCCAAAGTTTGGGACGCCTCTGTTTACAAGAACCTCGTTTACAGTAGAAGTTCAACATCGCAGAAAGTGAAAAATGGATAAAGAAGATGTGGTATTTACTTACAAAGCAATATCACTCAGCAATGAAATCTATGTCATCAGGCTCTTAGCAGCACAATGAGTGGATTCAGGTATGATGATTCTAACTGAAATAAGTCACACAGAAAAAGAAACATCATAAGATATCACTAATACACGGAATGTAAACTTGGCTACACAGGAACTGAATTACAGAACAGAACAGGGTCTCAAATTTAGAAAACCAACTTATGCTTGCTTAAGGGGAAAGGTGAGTTGGGGTGCTGCATAAAACCAGAGATTGAAATGAGCACAGATAAAGTTCCTTAAGCCAAATATGGAATAGACAAGAGCTACTCCTTGCTCAACGAAATGGACTCAACACCGCATATTAAACGCCTAAGAATGTACCTGACTAGTAAGTATCTTAAAACCTATGGATTGCTATGTCTCCGAAAGAGAATCAAGCATGTGTACAGGGGCATAAACGCAGCAGTGATAGGATTGGAGAGGTTCGGTGAGCAAATGAAGACCCTTTGAAGTCATATTGCATGGTACCCATTCCACGGGTTTCAACTACCCAGGTTTAAGGTATTCTTCCTTCAGCTAAAACATGCATGTGGAACCTAGAGTATGATCAACCATGTGATCGGGAGACGTGTTCAAATATGTCTCAGTTTTCCTCCCCTGGTACTCGGGTGCAACATTCCAGACGCTTTAATAACACTCTCCCCACTTGGAGAGTCAGTCTCTTTAACCTCCTGTTTGGCCCAGTTTGCAATTTCTGCGGAAGATGAAAAGGAATAGCGAGAACCAATGAGAGACTAGCTGGAGGTGGCTGGACGGGCAAATTTAACTCTCATTTCCCACCAGGAAGAGGAAATAACCAAAGGCTCAGCGTGCCGTGCCGGAACCAGATTAGGGCCTGAAGCCATCCTGCGGTGTTGCGGCCAGGTCACAAGAAAGCGAGTTGAAGAAAGGAGCTCAGGGGCACTGTAATTCACAAACCTGCACAGTTATAAATGACAGCTATCATCCAAAAATAGACTAAAGTAAGGCTGCCAAGAGGACTTGAAAGCGGGGCAGAATTGCAGGAAACCGATTTCAGGAGGTAGACTGGAATTGCATTGAAAGCATAGGAAAAGAGGCAGAACGTCCACAGTGATGCACTTGGCCAAAAAGGGCGTATGCGTTTTTTCCTGAATATATTCAGGAAAAAACGCATACGCCCTTTTTGGCCAACCAAGCAAACTTGCAAAGGAAATCTGCACTACAATGAAGTCTCACTTCCCCCCGGTCAAAAGGGCCATCTGAAAAAAGTGTAAAACCCAGAAAGGCAGGACAGGCCATGGAGAACTGGGATCCTTGTTATGCTGATGGGCGGGATGGAAATTGCCAACAGACACTCGGGAGAAGTGTATGGTGTTTCCTGAAACATCTAAAAAACAAAGCAACAGAGCCTAGGGCACTTCCACTTATGGTCCTATAGTTTAGGGAAATTAAAATCAAAAAGACACAGCCACCCCAAAGTTTGGGACGCCTCTGTTTACAAGAACCTCGTTTACCGTACAAGTTCAATATCACAGAAAGTGAAAAATGGATAAAGAACTTGTGGTACTTACGTACAATGCAGTATCACTCAGCAATGAAATCTATGTCATCAGGCCCGTAGCAGCATAATGAGTGGATTCAGGTACGATGATTCTAACTGAAATAAGTCACACAGAAAAAGAAACATCATAAGATATCACTAATACACGGAATGTAAACTTGGCTACACAGGAACTGAATTCCAAAACAGAACAGGGTCTCAAATTTAGAAAACCAACTTATGCTTGCTTAAGGGGAAAGGTGAGTTGGGGTGCTGCATAAAACCAGAGATTGAAATGAGCACAGATAAAGTTCCTTAAGCCAAATATGGAATAGACAAGAGCTACTCCTTGCTCAACGAAATGGACTCAACACCCCATATTAAACGCCTAAGAATGTACCTGACTAGTAAGTATCTTAAAACCTATGGATTGCTATGTCTCCAAAAGAGAATCAAGCATGTGTACAGGGGCATAAACGCAGCAGTGATAGGATTGGAGAGGTTCGGTGAGCAAATGAAGACCCTTTGAAGTCATATTGCATGGTACCCATTCCACGGGTCTCAACTCTCCAGGTTTAAGGTATTCTTCCTTCAGCTAAAACATGCATGTGGAACCCAGAGTATGATCAACCGTGTGAACGGGAGACGTGTTCAAATATGTCTCAGTTTTCCTCCCCTGGTACTCGGGTGCAACATTCCAAACGCTTTACTAACACTCTCCCCACTTGGAGAGTCAGCACCTTTAACCTCCTGTTTGGCCCAGTTTGCAATTTCTGCGGAAGATGAACAGGAATAGGGAGAACCAATGAGAGACTAGCTGGAGGTGTCTGGACGGGCAAATTTAACTCTCATTTCCCATCTGGAAGAGGAAATAACCAAAGGCTCAGCGTGCCGTGCCGGAAACAGATTAGGGCCTGAAGCCATCCTGCGGTGTTGCGGCCAGCTCAAAAGAAAGCGAGTTGAAGAAAGGAGCTCAGGGGCACTGTAATTCACAAACCTGCAGAGTTATAAATGACAGCTATCGTCCAAAAATATACTGAAGTAAGGCTGCCAAGAGGACTTGAAAGCGGGGCAGAATTGCAGGAAACTGATTTCAGGAGGTAGACTGGAATTGCATTGAAAGCATAGGAAAAGAGGCAGAACGTCCACAATGATGCACTTGGCCAAAAAGGGCGTATGCGTTTTTTCCTGAATATATTCAGGAAAAAACGCATACGCCCTTTTTGGCCAACCAAGCAAGCTTGCAAAGGAAATCTGCACTACAATGAATTCTCACTTCCCCCCGTCAAAAGGGCCATCTGAAAAAAGTGTAAAATCCAGAAAGGCAGGACAGGCCATGGAGAACTGGGAGCCTTGTTATGCTGATGGGCGGGATGTAAATTGCCAACAGACACTTGGGAGAAGTGTATGGTGTTTCCTGAAACATCTAAAAAACAAAGCAACAGAGCCTAGGGCACTTCCACTTATGGTCCTATAGCTTAGGAAAATTAAAATCAAAAAGACACAGCCACCCCAATGTTTGGGACGCCTCTGTTTACAAGAACCTCGTTTACCGTACAAGTTCAACATCGTAGAAAGTGAAAAATGGATAAAGAAGCTGTGGTATTTACTTACAAAGCAATATCACTCAGCAATGAAATCTATGTCATCAGGCCCTTAGCAGCACAATGAGTGGATTCAGGTATGATGATTCTAACTGAAATAAGTCACACAGAAAAAGAAACATCATAAGATATCAGAAATACACGGAATGTAAACTTGGCTACAGAGAAACTGAATTACAGAACAGAAAAGGGTCTCAAATTTAGAAAACCAACTTATGCTTGCTTAAGGGGAAAGGTGAGTTGGGGTGCTGCATAAAACCAGAGATTGAAATGAGCACAGATAAAGTTCCTTAAGCCAAATATGGAATAGACAAGAGCTACTCCTTGCTCAACGAAATGGACTCAACACCGCATATTAAACGCCTAAGAATGTACCTGACTAGTAAGTATCTTAAAACCTATGGATTGCTATGTCTCAGAAAGAGAATCAAGCATGTGTACAGGGGCATAAACGCAGCAGTGATAGGATTGGAGAGGTTCGGTGAGCAAATGAAGACCCTTTGAAGTCATATTGCATGGTACCCATTCCACGGGTCTGAACTCTCCAGGTTTAAGGTAGTCTTCCTTCAGCTAAAACATGCATGTGGAACCCAGAGTATGATCAACCGTGTGAACGGGAGACGTGTTCAAATATGTCTCAGTTTTCGTCCCCTGGTACTCGGGTGCAACATTCCAGATGCTTTACTAACACTCTCCCCATTTGGAGAGTCAGCGCCTTTAACCTCCTGTTTGGCCCAGTTTGCAATTTCTGTGGAAGATGAACAGGAATAGGGAGAACCAATGAGAGACTAGCTGGAGGTGTCTGGACGGGCAAATTTAACTCTCATTTCCCATCTGGAAGAGGAAATAACCAAAGGCTCAGCGTGCCGTGCCGGAACCAGATTAGGGCCTGAAGCCATCCTGCGGTGTTGCGGCCAGCTCAAAAGAAAGCGAGTTGAAGAAAGGAGCTCAGGGGCACTGTAATTCACAAACCTGCAGAGTTATAAATGACAGCTATCGTCCAAAAATATACTGAAGTAAGGCTGCCAAGAGGACTTGAAAGCGGGGCAGAATTGCAGGAAACCGATTTCAGGAGGTAGACTGGAATTGCATTGAAAGCATAGGAAAAGAGGCAGAACGTCCACAATGATGCACTTGGCCAAAAAGGGCGTATGCGTTTTTTCCTGAATATATTCAGGAAAAAACGCATACGCCCTTTTTGGCCAACCAAGCAAACTTGCAAAGAAATCTGCACTACAATGAAGTCTCACTTCCCCCCGGTCAAAAGGGCCATCTGAAAAAAGTGTAAAATCCAGAAAGGCAGGACAGGCCATGGAGAACTGGGAGCCTTGTTATGCTGATGGGCGGGATGGAAATTGCCAACAGACACTCGGGAGAAGTGTATGGTGTTTCCTGAAACATCTAAAAAACAAAGCAACAGAGCCTAGGGCACTTCCACTTATGGTCCTATAGCTTAGGGAAATTAAAATCAAAAAGACACAGCCACCCCAAAGTTTGGGACGCCTCTGTTTACAAGAACCTCGTTTACAGTAGAAGTTCAACATCGCAGAAAGTGAAAAATGGATAAAGAAGATGTGGTATTTACTTACAAAGCAATATCACTCAGCAATGAAATCTATGTCATCAGGCTCTTAGCAGCACAATGAGTGGATTCAGGTATGATGATTCTAACTGAAATAAGTCACACAGAAAAAGAAACATCATAAGATATCACTAATACACGGAATGTAAACTTGGCTACACAGGAACTGAATTACAGAACAGAACAGGGTCTCAAATTTAGAAAACCAACTTATGCTTGCTTAAGGGGAAAGGTGAGTTGGGGTGCTGCATAAAACCAGAGATTGAAATGAGCACAGATAAAGTTCCTTAAGCCAAATATGGAATAGACAAGAGCTACTCCTTGCTCAACGAAATGGACTCAACACCGCATATTAAACGCCTAAGAATGTACCTGACTAGTAAGTATCTTAAAACCTATGGATTGCTATGTCTCCGAAAGAGAATCAAGCATGTGTACAGGGGTATAAACGCAGCAGTGATAGGATTGGAGAGGTTCGGTGAGCAAATGAAGACCCTTTGAAGTCATATTGCATGGTACCCATTCCACGGGTTTCAACTACCCAGGTTTAAGGTATTCTTCCTTCAGCTAAAACATGCATGTGGAACCTAGAGTATGATCAACCATGTGATCGGGAGACGTGTTCAAATATGTCTCAGTTTTCCTCCCCTGGTACTCGGGTGCAACATTCCAGACGCTTTAATAACACTCTCCCCACTTGGAGAGTCAGTCTCTTTAACCTCCTGTTTGGCCCAGTTTGCAATTTCTGCGGAAGATGAAAAGGAATAGCGAGAACCAATGAGAGACTAGCTGGAGGTGGCTGGACGGGCAAATTTAACTCTCATTTCCCACCAGGAAGAGGAAATAACCAAAGGCTCAGCGTGCCGTGCCGGAACCAGATTAGGGCCTGAAGCCATCCTGCGGTGTTGCGGCCAGGTCACAAGAAAGCGAGTTGAAGAAAGGAGCTCAGGGGCACTGTAATTCACAAACCTGCACAGTTATAAATGACAGCTATCATCCAAAAATAGACTAAAGTAAGGCTGCCAAGAGGACTTGAAAGCGGGGCAGAATTGCAGGAAACCGATTTCAGGAGGTAGACTGGAATTGCATTGAAAGCATAGGAAAAGAGGCAGAACGTCCACAATGATGCACTTGGCCAAAAAGGGCGTATGCGTTTTTTCCTGAATATATTCAGGAAAAAACGCATACGCACTTTTTGGCCAACCAAGCAAACTTGCAAAGGAAATCTGCACTACAATGAAGTCTCACTTCCCCCCGGTCAAAAGGGCCATCTGAAAAAAGTGTAAAATCCAGAAAGGCAGGACAGGCCATGGAGAACTGGGATCCTTGTTATGCTGATGGGCGGGATGGAAATTGCCAACAGACACTCGGGAGAAGTGTATGGTGTTTCCTGAAACATCTAAAAAACAAAGCAACAGAGCCTAGGGCACTTCCACTTATGGTCCTATAGTTTAGGGAAATTAAAATCAAAAAGACACAGCCACCCCAAAGTTTGGGACGCCTCTGTTTACAAGAACCTCGTTTACCGTACAAGTTCAATATCACAGAAAGTGAAAAATGGATAAAGAACTTGTGGTACTTACGTACAATGCAGTATCACTCAGCAATGAAATCTATGTCATCAGGCCCGTAGCAGCATAATGAGTGGATTCAGGTACGATGATTCTAACTGAAATAAGTCACACAGAAAAAGAAACATCATAAGATATCACTAATACACGGAATGTAAACTTGGCTACACAGGAACTGAATTCCAAAACAGAACAGGGTCTCAAATTTAGAAAACCAACTTATGCTTGCTTAAGGGGAAAGGTGAGTTGGGGTGCTGCATAAAACCAGAGATTGAAATGAGCACAGATAAAGTTCCTTAAGCCAAATATGGAATAGACAAGAGCTACTCCTTGCTCAACGAAATGGACTCAACACCCCATATTAAACGCCTAAGAATGTACCTGACTAGTAAGTATCTTAAAACCTATGGATTGCTATGTCTCCAAAAGAGAATCAAGCATGTGTACAGGGGCATAAATGCAGCAGTGATAGGATTGGAGAGGTTCGGTGAGCAAATGAAGACCCTTTGAAGTCATATTGCATGGTACCCATTCCACGGGTCTCAACTCTCCAGGTTTAAGGTATTCTTCCTTCAGCTAAAACATGCATGTGGAACCCAGAGTATGATCAACCGTGTGAACGGGAGACGTGTTCAAATATGTCTCAGTTTTCCTCCCCTGGTACTCGGGTGCAACATTCCAAACGCTTTACTAACACTCTCCCCACTTGGAGAGTCAGCACCTTTAACCTCCTGTTTGGCCCAGTTTGCAATTTCTGCGGAAGATGAACAGGAATAGGGAGAACCAATGAGAGACTAGCTGGAGGTGTCTGGACGGGCAAATTTAACTCTCATTTCCCATCTGGAAGAGGAAATAACCAAAGGCTCAGCGTGCCGTGCCGGAAACAGATTAGGGCCTGAAGCCATCCTGCGGTGTTGCGGCCAGCTCAAAAGAAAGCGAGTTGAAGAAAGGAGCTCAGGGGCACTGTAATTCACAAACCTGCAGAGTTATAAATGACAGCTATCGTCCAAAAATATACTGAAGTAAGGCTGCCAAGAGGACTTGAAAGCGGGGCAGAATTGCAGGAAACTGATTTCAGGAGGTAGACTGGAATTGCATTGAAAGCATAGGAAAAGAGGCAGAACGTCCACAATGATGCACTTGGCCAAAAAGGGCGTATGCGTTTTTTCCTGAATATATTCAGGAAAAAACGCATACGCCCTTTTTGGCCAACCAAGCAAGCTTGCAAAGGAAATCTGCACTACAATGAATTCTCACTTCCCCCCGTCAAAAGGGCCATCTGAAAAAAGTGTAAAATCCAGAAAGGCAGGACAGGCCATGGAGAACTGGGAGCCTTGTTATGCTGATGGGCGGGATGTAAATTGCCAACAGACACTTGGGAGAAGTGTATGGTGTTTCCTGAAACATCTAAAAAACAAAGCAACAGAGCCTAGGGCACTTCCACTTATGGTCCTATAGCTTAGGAAAATTAAAATCAAAAAGACACAGCCACCCCAATGTTTGGGACGCCTCTGTTTACAAGAACCTCGTTTACCGTACAAGTTCAACATCGTAGAAAGTGAAAAATGGATAAAGAAGCTGTGGTATTTACTTACAAAGCAATATCACTCAGCAATGAAATCTATGTCATCAGGCCCTTAGCAGCACAATGAGTGGATTCAGGTATGATGATTCTAACTGAAATAAGTCACACAGAAAAAGAAACATCATAAGATATCAGTAATACACGGAATGTAAACTTGGCTACAGAGGAACTGAATTACAGAACAGAAAAGGGTCTCAAATTTAGAAAACCAACTTATGCTTGCTTAAGGGGAAAGGTGAGTTGGGGTGCTGCATAAAACCAGAGATTGAAATGAGCACAGATAAAGTTCCTTAAGCCAAATATGGAATAGACAAGAGCTACTCCTTGCTCAACGAAATGGACTCAACACCGCATATTAAACGCCTAAGAATGTACCTGACTAGTAAGTATCTTAAAACCTATGGATTGCTATGTCTCAGAAAGAGAATCATGCATGTGTACAGGGGCATAAACGCAGCAGTGATAGGATTGGAGAGGTTCGGTGAGCAAATGAAGACCCTTTGAAGTCATATTGCATGGTACCCATTCCACGGGTCTGAACTCTCCAGGTTTAAGGTATTCTTCCTTCAGCTAAAACATGCATGTGGAACCCAGAGTATGATCAACCGTGTGAACGGGAGACGTGTTCAAATATGTCTCAGTTTTCGTCCCCTGGTACTCGGGTGCAACATTCCAGACGCTTATTAACACTCTCCCCATTTGGAGAGTCAGCGCCTTTAACCTCCTGTTTGGCCCAGTTTGCAATTTCTGCGGAAGATGAACAGGAATAGGGAGAACCAATGAGAGACTAGCTGGAGGTGTCTGGACGGGCAAATTTAACTCTCATTTCCCACCAGGAAGAGGAATTAACCAAAGGCTCAGCGTGCCGTGCCGGAACAAGATTAGGGCCTGAAGCCATCCTGCGGTGTTGCGGCCAGCTCAAAAGAAAGCGAGTTGAAGAAAGGAGCTCAGGGGCACTGTAATTCACAAAACTGCAGAGTTATAAATGACAGCTATCGTCCAAAAATATACTGAAGTAAGGCTGCCAAGAGGACTTGAAAGCGGGGCAGAATTGCAGGAAACCGATTTCAGGAGGTAGACTGGAATTGCATTGAAAGCGTAGGAAAATAGGCATAACGTCCACAATGATGCACTTGGCCAAAAAGGGCATATGCGTTTTTTCCTGAATATATTCAGGAAAAAACGCATACGCCCTTTTTGGCCAACCAAGCAAGCTTGCAAAGGAAATCTGCACTACAATGAACTCTCACTTCCCCCCAGTCAAAAGGGCCATCTGAAAAAAGTGTAAAATCCAGAAAGGCAGGACAGGCCATGGAGAACTGGGAGCCGTGTTATGCTGATGGGCGGGATGCAAATTGCCAACAGACACTTGGGAGAAGTGTATGGTGTTTCCTGAAACATCTAAAAAACAAAGCAACAGAGCCTAGGGCACTTCTTCTTATGGTCCTATAGCTTAGGGAAATTAAAATCAAAAAGACACAGCCACCCCAAAGTTTGGGACGCCTCTGTTTCCAAAAACCTCATTTACCGTACAAGTTCAACATCGCAGAAAGTGAAAAATGGATAAAGAAGTTGTGGTATTTACTTACAAAGCAATATCACTCAGCAATGAAATCTATGTCATCAGGCCCGTAGCAGCATAATGAGTGGATTCAGGTACGATGATTCTAACTGAAATAAGTCACACAGAAAAAGAAACATCATAAGATATCAGTAATACACGGAATGTAAACTTGGCTACACAGGAACTGAATTCCAAAACAGAACAGGGTCTCAAATTTAGAAAACCAACTTATGCTTGCTTAAGGGGAAAGGTGAGTTGGGGTGCTGCATAAAACCAAAGATCGAAATGAGCACAGATAAAGTTCCTTAAGCCAAATATGGAATAGACAAGAGCTACTCCTTGCTCAACGAAATGGACTCAACACCGCATATTAAATGCCTAAGAATGTACCTGACTAGTAAGTATCTTAAAACCTATGAATTGCTATGTCTCCGAAAGAGAATCAAGCATGTGTACAGGGGCATAAACGCAGCAGTGATAGGATTGGAGAGGTTCAGTGAGCAAATGAAGACCCTTTGAAGTCATATTGCATGGTACCCATTCCACGGGTTTCAACTACCCAGGTTTAAGGTATTCTTCCTTCGGCTAAAACATGCATGTGGAACCCAGAGTATGATCAACCGTGTAAACGGGAGACGTGTTCAAATATGTCTCAGTTTTTGTCCCCTGGTACTCGGGTGCAACATTCCACACGCTTTACTAACACTCTCCCCACTTGGAGAGTCAGCGCCTTTAACCTCCTGTTTGGCCCAGTTTGCAATTTCTGCGGAAGATGAACAGGAATAGGGAGAACCAATGAGAGACTAGCTGGAGGTGTCTGGACGGGCAAATTTAACTCTCATTTCCCACCAGGAAGAGGAAATAACCAAAGGCTCAGCGTGCCGTGCCGGAACCAGATTAGGGCCTGAAGCCATCGTGCGGTGTTGCGGCCAGCACAAAAGAAAGCGAGTGAAGAAAGGAGCTCAGGGGCACTGTAATTCACAAACCTGCAGAGTTATAAATGACAGCTATCGTCTAAAAATATACTGAAGTAAGGCTGCCAAGAGGACTTGAAAGAGGGGCAGAATTGCAGGAAACCGATTTCAGGAGGTAGACTGGAATTGCATTGAAAGCATAGGAAAAGAGGCAGAACGTCCACAATGATGCACTTGGCCAAAAAGGGCGTATACGTTTTTTCCTGAATATATTCAGGAAAAAACGCATACGCACTTTTTGGCCAACCAAGCAAGCTTGCAAAGGAAATCTGCACTACAATGAAGTCTCACTTCCCCCCGGTCAAAAGGGCCATCTGGAAAAAGTGTAAAATCCAGAAAGGCAGGACAGGCCATGGAGAACTGGGAGCCTTGTTATGCTGATGGGCGGGATGTAAATTGCCAACAGACACTCAGGAGAAGTGTATGGTGTTTTCTGAAACATCTAAAAAACAAAGCAACAGAGCCTAGGGCACTTCCACTTATGGTCCTATAGCTTAGGGAAATTAAAATCAAAAAGACACAGCCACCCCAAAGTTTGGGACGCCTCTGTTTACAAGAACCTCGTTTACACTACAAGTTCAACATCGCAGAAAGTGAAAAATGGATAAAGAAGCTGTGGTATTTACTTACAAAGCAATATCACTCAGCAATGAAATCTATTTCATCAGGCCCTTAGCAGCACAATGAGTGGATTCAGGTATGATGATTCTAACTGAAATAAGTCACACAGCAAAAGAAACATCATAAGATATCACTAATACACGGAATGTAAACTTGGCTACACAGGAACTGAATTCCAAAACAGAACAGGGTCTCAAATTTATAAAACCAACTTATGCTTGCTTAAGGGGAAAGGTGAGTTGGGGTGCTGCATAAAACCAGAGATTGAAATGAGCACAGATAAAGTTCCTTAAGCCAAATATGGAATAGACAAGAGCTACTCCTTGCTCAACGAAATGGACTCAATACCCCATATTAAACGCCAAAGAATGTACCTGACTAGTAAGTATCTTAAAACCTATGGTTTGCTATGTCTCCAAAAGAGAATCAAGCATGTGTACAGGGGCATAAATGCAGCAGTGATAGGATTGGAGACGTTCGGTGAGCAAATGAAGACCCTTTGAAGTCATATTGCATGGTACCCATTCCACGGGTCTCAACTCTACAGGTTTAAGGTATTCTTCCTTCAGCTAAAACATGCATGTGGAACCCAGAGTATGATCAACCATGTGATCGGGAGACGTGTTCAAATATGTCTCAGTTTTCCTCCCCTGGTACTCGGGTGCAACATTCCAGACGCTTTACTAACACTCTCCCGACTTGGAGAATCAGTCCCTTTAACCTCCTGTTTGGCCCAGTTTGCAATTTCTGCGGAAGATGAACAGGAATAGCGAGAACCAATGAGAGACTAGCTGGAGGTGTCTGGACGGGCAAGTTTAACTCTCATTTCCCACCAGGAAGAGGAATTAACCAAAGGCTCAGCGTGCCGTGCCGGAACCAGATTAGGGCCTGAAGCCATCCTGCGGTGTTGCGGCCAGGTCACAGGAAAGCGAGTTGAAGAAAGGAGCTCAGGGACACTGTATTTCACAAACCTGCAGAGTTATAAATGACAGCTATCGTCCAAAAATATACTGAAGTAAGGCTGTCCAGAGGACTTGAAAGAGTGGCAGAATTGCAGGAAACTGATTTCAGGAGGTAGACTGCAATTGCATTGAAAGCATAGGAAAAGAGGCAGAACGTCCACAATGATGCACTTGGCCAAAAAGGGCGTATGCGTTTTTTCCTGAATATATTCAGGAAAAAACGCATACGCCATTTTTGGCCAACCAAGCAAACTTGCAAAGGAAATCTGCACTACAATGAAGTCTCACTTCCCCCCGGTCAAAAGGGCCATCTGAAAAAAGTGTAAAATCCAGAAAGGCAGGACAGGCCATGGAGAACTGGGAGCCTTGTTATGCTGATGGGCGGGATGTAAATTGCCAACAGACACTTGGGAGAAGTGTATGGTGTTTCCTGAAACATCTAAAAAACAAAGCAACAGAGCCTAGGGCACTTCCACTTATGGTCCTATAGCTTAGGGAAATTAAAATCAAAAAGACACAGCCACCCCAAAGTTTGGGACGCCTCTGTTTACAAGAACCTCGTTTACCGTACAAGTTCAATATCACAGAAAGTGAAAAATGGATAAAGAACTTGTGGTACTTACGTACAATGCAGTATCACTCAGCAATGAAATCTATGTCATCAGGCCCATACCAGCATAATGAGTGGATTCAGGTACGATGATTCTAACTGAAATAAGTCACACAGAAAAAGAAACATCATAAGATATCACTAATACACGGAATATAAACTTGGCTACATAGGAACTGAATTCCAAAACAGAACAGGGTCTGAAATTTAGAAAACCAACTTATGCTTGCTTAAGGGGAAAGGTGAGTTGGGGTGCTGCATAAAACCAGAGATTGAAATGAGCACAGATAAAGTTCCTTAAGCCAAATATGGAATAGACAAGAGCTACTCCTTGCTCAACGAAATGGACTCAACACCCCATATTAAACGCCTAAGAATGTACCTGACTAGTAAGTATCTTTAAACCTATGGATTGCTATGTCTCCAAAAGAGAATCAAGCGTGTGTACAGGGGCATAAATGCAGCAGTGATAGGATTGGAGAGGTTCGGTGAGCAAATGAAGACCCTTTGAAGTCATATTGCATGGTACCCATTCCACGGGTCTCAACTCTCCAGGTTTAAGGTATTCTTCCTTCAGCTAAAACATGCATGTGGAACCCAGAGTATGATCAACCGTGTGAACGGGAGACGTGTTCAAATATGTCTCAGTTTTCCTCCCCTGGTACTCGGGTGCAACATTCCAGACGCTTTACTAACACTCTCCCCACTTGGAGAGTCAGCGCCTTTAACCTCCTGTTTGGCCCAGTTTGCAATTTCTGCGGAAGATGAACAGGAATAGGGAGAACCAATGAGAGACTAGCTGGAGGTGGCTGGACGGGCAAATTTAACTCTCATTTCCCACCAGGAAGAGGAAATAACCAAAGGCTCAGCGTGCCGTGCCGGAACCAGATTAGGGCCTGAAGCCATCCTGCGGTGTTGCGGCCAGGTCACAAGAAAGCGAGTTGAAGAAAGGAGCTCAGGGGCACTGTAATTCACAAACCTGCACAGTTATAAATGACAGCTATCATCCAAAAATATACTGAAGTAAGGCTGCCAAGAGGACTTGAAAGCGGGGCAGAATTGCAGGAAACCGATTTCAGGAGGTAGACTGGAATTGCATTGAAAGCATAGGAAAAGAGGCAGAACGTCCACAATGATGCACTTGGCCAAAAAGGGCGTATGCGTTTTTTCCTGAATATATTCAGGAAAAAACGCATACGCCCTTTTTGGCCAAACAAGCAAACTTGCAAAGGAAATCTGCACTACAATAAAGTCTCACTTCCCCCCGGTCAAAAGGGCCATCTGAAAAAAGTGTAAAATCCAGAAAGGCAGGACAGGCCATGGAGAACTGGGAGCCTTGTTATGCTGATGGGCGGGATGGAAATTGCCAACAGACACTCGGGAGAAGTGTATGGTGTTTCCTGAAACATCTAAAAAACAAAGCAACAGAGCCTAGGGCACTTCCACTTATGGTCCTATAGCTTAGGGAAATTAAAATAAAAAAGACACAGCCACCCCAAAGTTTGGGACGCCTCTGTTTACAAGAACCTCGTTTACAGTACAAGTTCAACATCGCAGAAAGTGAAAAATGGATAAAGAAGATGTGGTATTTACTTACAAAGCAATATCACTCAGCAATGAAATCTATGTCATCAGGCTCTTAGCAGCACAATGAGTGGATTCAGGTATGATGATTCTAACTGAAATAAGTCACACAGAAAAAGAAACATCATAAGATATCACTAATACACGGAATGTAAACTTGGCTACACAGGAACTGAATTACAGAACAGAACAGGCTCTCAAATTTAGAAAACCAACTTATGCTTGCTTAAGAGGAAAGGTGAGTTGGGGTGCTGCATAAAACCAGAGATTGAAATGAGCACAGATAAAGTTCCTTAAGCCAAATATGGAATAGACAAGAGCTACTCCTTGCTCAACGAAATGGACTCAACACCGCATATTAAACGCCTAAGTATGTACCTGACTAGTAAGTATCTTCAAACCTATGGATTGCTATGTCTCCGAAAGAGAATCAAGCGTGTGTACAGGGGCATAAACGCAGCAGTGATAGGATTGGAGAGGTTCGGTGAGCAAATGAAGACCCTTTGAAGTCATATTGCATGGTACCCATTCCACGGGTTTCAACTACCCAGGTTTAAGGTATTCTTCCTTCAGCTAAAACATGCATGTGGAACCTAGAGTATGATCAACCATGTGATCGGGATACGTGTTCAAATATGTCTCAGTTTTCGTACCCTGGTACTCGGGTGCAACATTCCAGACGCTTTACTAACACTCTCCCAACTTGGAGAGTCAGTCCCTTTAACATCCTGTTTGGCCCAGTTTGCAATTTCTGCGGAAGATGAACAGGAATAGGGAGAACCAATGAGAGACTAGCTGGAGGTGTCTGGACGGGCAAATTTAACTCTCATTTCCCAACAGGAAGAGGAATTAACCAAAGGCTCAGCGTGCCGTGCCCGAAACAGATTAGGGCCTGAAGCCATCTTGCGGTGTTGCGGCCAGCTCAAAAGAAAGCGAGTTGAAGAAAGGAGCTCAGGGGCACTGTAATTCACAAACCTACAGAGTTATAAATGACAGCTATCGTCCAAAAATATACTGAAGTAAGGCTGCCAAGAGGACTTGAAAGCGGGGCAGAATTGCAGGAAACCGATTTCAGGAGGTAGACTGGAATTGCATTGAAAGCATCGGCAAAGAGGCAGAACGTCCACAATGATGCACTTGGCCAAAAAGGGCGTATGCGTTTTTTCCTGAATATATTCAGGAAAAAACGCATACGCACTTTTTGGCCAACCAAGTAAACTTGCAATGGAAATCTGCACTACAATGAAGTCTCACTTCCCCCCGGTCAAAAGGGCCATCTGAAAAAAGTGTAAAATCCAGAAACGCAGGACAGGCCATGGAGAACTGGGAGCCTTGTTATGCTCATGGGCGGGATGTAAATTGCCAACAGACACTCGGGAGAAGTGTATGGTGTTTCCTGAAGGAACTAAGAAACAAAGCAACAAAGCCTAGGGCACTTCCACTTATGGTCCTATAGCTTAGGGAAATTAAAATCAAAAAGACACAGCCACCCCAAAGTTTGGGACGCCTCTGTTTACAAGAACCTCGTTTACCGTACAAGTTCAATATCACAGAAAGTGAAAAATGGATAAAGAACTTGTGGTACTTACGTACAATGCAGTATCACTCAGCAATGAAATCTATGTCATCAGGCCCGTAGCAGCATAATGAGTGGATTCAGGTATGATGATTCTAACTGAAATAAGTCACACAGAAAAAGAAACATCATAAGATATCACTAATACACGGAATGTAAACTTGGCTACACAGGAACTGAATTCCAAAACAGAACAGTGTCTCAAATTTAGAAAACCAACTTATGCTTGCTTAAGGGGAAAGGTGAGTTGGGGTGCTGCATAAAACCAGAGATTGAAATGAGCACAGATAAAGTTCCTTAAGCCAAATATGGAATAGACAAGAGCTACTCCTTGCTCAACGAAATGGACTCAACACCCCAAATTAAACGCCTAAGAATGTACCTGACTAGTAAGTATCTTAAAACCTATGGATTGCTATGTCTCCATAAGAGAATCAAGCATGTGTACAGGGGCATAAATGCAGCAGTGATAGGATTGGAGAGGTTCGGTGAGCAAATGAAGACCCTTTGAAGTCATATTGCATGGTACCCATTCCACGGGTCTCAACTCTGCAGGTTTAAGGTATTCTTCCTTCAGCTAAAACATGCATGTGGAACCCAGAGTATGATCAACCGTGTGAACAGGAGACGTGTTCAAATATGTCTCAGTTTTCCTCCCCGGTACTCGGGTGCAACATTCCAGACGCTTTACTAACACTCCCCCGACTTGGAGAGTCAGCGCCTTTAACCTCCTGTTTGGCCCAGTTTGCAATTTCTGTGGAAGATGAACAGGAATAGGGAGAACCAATGAGAGACTAGCTGGAGGTGTCTGGACGGGCAAACTTAACTCTCATTTCCCACCAGGAAGAGGAAATAACCAAAGGCTCAGCGTGCCATGCCTGAACCAGATTAGGGCCTGAAGCCATCCTGCGTTGTTGCGGCCAGCTCAAAAGAAAGCGAGTTGAAGAAAGGAGCTCAGGGCCACTGTAATTCACAAACCTGCAGAGTTATAAATGACAGCTATCGTCCAAAAATATACTGAAGTAAGGCTGCCAAGAGGACTTGAAAGCAGGGCAGAATTGCAGGAAACCGATTTCAGGAGGTAGACTGGAATTACATTGAAAGCATAGGAAAAGAGGCAGAACGTCCACAATGATGCACTTGGCCAAAAAGGGCGTATGCGTTTTTTCCTGAATATATTCAGGAAAAAACGCATATGCCCTTTTTGGCCAACCAAGCAAGCTTGCAAAGGAAATCTGCACTACAATGAAGTCTCACTTCCCCCCGGTCAAAAGGGCCATCTGAAAAAAGTGTAAAATCCAGAAAGGCAGGACAGGCCATGGAGAACTGGGAGCCTTGTTATGCTGATGGGCGCGATGTAAATTGCCAAAGACACTCTGGAGAAGTGTATGGTGTTTCCTGAAACATCTAAAAAACAAAGCAACAGAGCCTAGGGCACTTCCACTTATGGTCCTATAGCTTAGGGAAATTAAAATCAAAAAGACACAGCCACCCCAAAGTTTGGGACACCTCTGTTTACAAGAACCTCTTTTACCGTACAAGTTCAATATCACAGAAAGTGAAAAATGGATAAAGAACTTGTGGTACTTACGTACAATGCAGTATCACTCAGCAATGAAATCTATGTCATCAGGCCCGTAGCAGCATAATGAGTGGATTCAGGTACGATGATTCTAACTGAAATAAGTCACACAGAAAAAGAAACATCATAAGATATCACTAATACACGGAATGTAAACTTGGCTACACAGGAACTGAATTCCAAAACAGAACAGGGTCTCAAATTTAGAAAACCAACTTATGCTTGCTTAAGGGGAAAGGTGAGTTGGGGTGCTGCATAAAACCAGAGATTGAAATGAGCACAGATAAAGTTCCTTAAGCCAAATATGGAATAGACAAGAGCTACTCCTTGCTCAACGAAATGGACTCAACACCGCATATTAAACACCTAAGAATGTACCTGACTAGTAAGTATCTTAAAACCTATGGATTGCTATGTCTCCAAAAGAGAATCAAGCATGTGTACAGGGGCATAAACGCAGCAGTGATAGGATTGGAGAGGTTCGGTGAGCAAATGAAGACCCTTTGAAGTCATATTGCATGGTACCATTCCACGGGTTTCAACTACCCAGGTTTAAGGTATTCTTCCTTCAGCTAAAACATGCGTGTGGAACCTAGAGTATGATCAACCATGTGATTGGGAGATGTGTTCAAATATGTCTCAGTTTTTGTACCCTGGTACTCGGGTGCAACATTCCAGACGCTTTACTAACACTCTCCCGACTTGGAGAATCAGTCCCTTTAACCTCCTGTTTGGCCCAGTTTGCAATTTCTGCAGAAGATGAACAGGAATAGCGAGAACCAATGAGAGACTAGCTGGAGGTGTCTGGATGGGCAAATTTAACTCTCATTTCCCACCAGGAAGAGGAATTAACCAAAGGCTCAGCGTGCCATGCTGGAACCAGATTAGGGCCTGAAGCCATCCTGCGGTGCTGCGGCCAGGTCACAAGAAAGCGAGTTGAAGAAAGGAGCTCAGGGGCACTGTAATTCACAAACCTGCAGAGTTATAAATGACAGCTATTGTCCAAAAATATACTGAAGTAAGGCAGCCAAGAGGACTTGAATGCGGGGCAGAATTGCTGGAATCCGATTTCAGGAGGTAGACTGGAATTGCATTGAAGCATAGGAAAAGAGGCAGAACGTTCACAATGATGCACTTGGCCAAAAAGGGCGTATGCGTTTTTTCCTGAATATATTCAGGAAAAATCGCATACGCCCTTTTTGGCCAACCAAGCAAGCTTGCAAAGGAAATCTGCACTACAATGAAGTCTCACTTCCCCCCGGTCAAATGGGCCATCTGAAAAAAGTGTAAAATCCAGAAAGGCAGGACAGGCCATGGAGAACTGGGAGCCTTGTTATGCTGATGGGCGGGATGTAAATTGCCAACAGACACTCGGGAGAAGTGTATGGTGTTTCCTGAAACATCTAAAAAACAAAGCAACAGAGCCTAGGGCACTTCCACTTATGGTCCTATAGCTTAGGGAAATTAAAATCAAAAAGACACAGCCACCCCAAAGTTTGGGACGTCTCTGTTTACTAGAACCTCGTTTACCGTACAAGTACAATATCACAGAAAGTGAAAAATGGATAAAGAACTTGTGGTACTTACGTACAGTGCAGTATCACTCAACAATGAAATCTATGTCATCAGGCCCGTAGCAGCATAATGAGTGGATTCAGGTACGATGATTCTAACTGAAATAAGTCACACAGAAAAAGAAACATCATAAGATATCACTAATACACGGAATGTAAACTTGGCTACACAGGAACTGAATTCCAAAACAGA
Source organism: Grampus griseus (assembly GCF_964374135.1). Lineage (NCBI taxonomy): Eukaryota > Metazoa > Chordata > Mammalia > Artiodactyla > Delphinidae > Grampus > Grampus griseus. The sequence goes on from NW_028133387.1 coordinate 528,067, forward strand.
ACAGGGTGTCAAATTTAGAAAACCATCTTATGCTTGCTTAAGGGGAAAGGTGAGTTGGGGTGCTGCATAAAACCAGAGATTGAAATGAGCACAGATAAAGTTCCTTAAGCCAAATATGGAATAGACAAGAGCTACTCCTTGCTCAACGAAATGGACTCAACACCGCATATTAAACGCCAAAGAATGTACCTGACTAGTAAGTATCTTAAAACCTATGGATTGCTATGTCTCCGAAAGAGAATCAAGCGTGTGTACAGGGGCATAAACGCAGCAGTGATAGGATTGGAGAGGTTTAGTGAGCAAATGAAGACCCTTTGAAGTCATATTGCATGGTACCCATTCCACGGGTTTCAGTTACCCAGGTTTAAGGTATGCTTCCTTCAGCTAAAACATGCATGTGGAACCTAGAGTATGATCAACCATGTGATCCGGAGACGTGTTCAAATATGTCTCAGTTTTCGTACCCTGGTACTCGGGTGCAACATTCCAGACGCTTTACTAACACTCTCCCGACTTGGAGAGTCAGTCCCTTTAACCTCCTGTTTGGCCCAGTTTGCAATTTCTGCAGAAGATGAACAGGAATAGCGAGAACCAATGAGAGACTAGCTGGAGGTGTCTGGACGGGCAAATTTAACTCTCATTTCCCACCAGGAAGAGGAATTAACCAAAGGCTCAGCGTGCCATGCCGGAACCAGATTAGGGCCTGAAGCCATCCTGCGGTGTTGCGGCCAGGTCACAAGAAAGCGAGTTGAAGAAAGGAGCTCAGGGGCACTGTAATTCACAAACCTGCAGAGTTATAAATGACAGCTATTGTCCAAAAATACACTGAAGTAAGGCTGCCAAGAGGACTTGAATGCAGGGCAGAATTGCTGAAAACCGATTTCAGGAGGTAGACTGGAATTGCATTGAAAGCATAGGAAAAGAGGCAGAGCGTCCACAATGATGCACTTGGCCAAAGAGGGCGTATGTGTTTTTTCCTGAATATATTCAGGAAAAAACGCATACGCCCTTTTTGGCCAACCAAGCAAGCTTGCAAAGGAAATCTGCACTACAATGAAGTCTCACTTCCCCCCGGTCAAAAGGGCCATCTGAAAAAAGTGTAAAATCCAGAAAGGCAGGACTGGCCATGGAGAACTGGGAGCCTTGTTATGCTGATGGGCGGGATGTAAATTGCCAACAGACACTCGGGAGAAGTGTATGGTGTTTCCTGAAACATCTAAAAAACAAAGCAACAGAGCCTAGGGCACTTCCACTTATGGTCCTATAGCTTAGGGAAATTAAAATCTAAAAGACACAGCCACCCCAAAGTTTGGGAAGCCTCTGTTTACAAGAACCTCGTTTACAGTACAAGTTCAACAACGCGGAAAGTGAAAAATGGATAAAGAAGTTGTGGTATTTACTTACAAAACAATATCACTCAGCAATGAAATCTATGTCATCAGGCCCGTCGCAGCATAATGAGTGGATTCAGGTACGATGATTCTAACTGAAATAAGTCACACAGAAAAAGAAACATCATAAGATATCACTAATACACGGAATAAAAACTTGGCTACACAGGAACTGAATTCCAAAACAGAACAGGGTCTCAAATTTAGAAAACCAACTTATGCTTGCTTAAGAGGAAAGGTGAGTTGGGGTGCTGCATAAAACCAGAGATTGAAATGAGCACAGATAAAGTTCCTTAAGCCAAATATGGAATAGACAAGAGCTACTCCTTGCTCAACGAAATGGACTCAACACCCCATATTAAACGCCTAAGAATGTACCTGACTAGTAAGTATCTTAAAACCTATGGATTGCTATGTCTCCAAAAGAGAATCAAGCGTGTGTACAGGGGCATAAACGCAGCAGTGATAGGATTGGAGAGGTTCGGTGAGCAAATGAAGACCCTTTGAAGTCATATTGCATGGTACCCATTCCACGGGTCTCAACTCTCCAGGTTTAAGGTATTCTTCCTTCAGCTAAAACATGCATGTGGAACCCAGAGTATGATCAACCGTGTGAATGGGAGACGTGTTCAAATATGTGTCAGTTTTCCTCCCCTGGTACTCGGGTGCAACATTCCAGACGCTTTACTAACACTCTCCCCACTTGGAGAGTCACTGCCTTTAACTTCCTGTTTGGCCCAGTTTGCAATTTCTGCCTAAGATGAACAGGAATATGGAGAACCAATGAGAGACTAGCTGGAGGTGTCTGGACGGGCAAATTTAACTCTCATTACCCACCAGGAAGAGGAAATAACCAAAGGCTCAGCGTGCCATGCCGGAACCAGATTAGGGCCTGAAGCCATCCTGTGGTGTTGCGGCCAGCTCACAAGAAAGCGAGTTGAAGAAAGGAGCTCAGGGGCACTGTAATTCACAAACCTGCAAAGTTATAAATGTCAGCTATCGTCCAAAAATATACTGAAGTAAGGCTGCCAAGAGGACTTGAAAGCGGGGCAGAATTGCAGGAAACCGATTTCAGGAGGTAGACAGGAATTGCATTGAAAGCATAGGAAAAGAGGCAGAACGTCCACAATGATGCACTTGGCCAAAAAGGGTGTATGCGTTTTTTCCTGAATATAGTCAGGAAAAAACGCATACGCCCTTTTTGGCCAACCAAGCAAGCTTGCAAAGGAAATCTGCACTACAATGAAGTCTCACTTTTCCACGGTCAAAAGGGCCATCTGAAAAAAGTGTAAAATCCAGAAAGGCAGGACAGGCCATGGAGAACTGGGAACCTTGTTATGCTGATGGGCGGGATGTATATTGCCAACAGACACTCGGGAGAAGTGTATGGTGTTTCCTGAAACATCTAAAAAACAAAGCAACAAAGCCAAGGGCACTTCCACTTATGGTCCTATAGCTTAGGGAAATTAAAATCAAAAAGACACAGCCACCCCTAAATTTGGGACGGCTGTGTTTATAATAACCTCGTTTACAGTACAAGTTCAATATCGCAGAAAGTGAAAAATGGATAAAGAAGTTGTGCTATTTACGTACAATGCAATATCACATGGCAATGAAATCTATGTCATCAGGCCCGTAACAGCACAATGAGTGGATGCAGGTATGGAGATTCTAACTGAAATAAGTCACACAGAAAAAGAAACATCATAAGATATCACTAATACACGGAATGTAAACTTGGCTACACAGGAACTGAATTACAAAACAGAACTGGGTCTCAAGTTTAGAAAACCAACTTATGCCTGCTTAAGGGGGAAGGTGAGTTGGGGTGCTGCATAAAAGCAGAGTTTGAAATTAGCACAGATACCTTTCCATAAGCCAAATATGTAATAGACAAGACCTACCCCTTGCTCAACGAAATGGATTCAACAATGAGGTATCACCTCACACCTGGTAGAATAGACATCATAGAAAATCTACAAACAAAAAATGCTGGAAAGGGTGTGGAGAAAAGGAACCCTCTTCCACTATTGTTGGGAATATAAATTGATACAGTCATTATGGAGAACAATATGGAATTTCTTAAGAAACTAACAATAGAATTACCATATGATACAGCAATCCCAGTACTGGACATATACCCAGACAAAACCATAAATCAAAAAGAGTCATTCACCGCAATGTTCATTGCATCACTATTTACAATATCGAGGTAATGGAAGCAACCTAAATGCCCACAGACAGAGGAATGCATAAAGCTGTGGTACATATATAAAATGGAATATTACTAAGCCATGAAAAGGAATGAAATTGGGTCATTTGTAGAGACGTCGATGGATCTAGAGACTGTCATACAGAGTGAAGTAAGTCAGAAAGAGAAAAACAAATCTTGTATATTCATGCATATATGTGGAACCTAGAAAAACTGTACAGATTAACCATTTTGCAAGGCATAAATAGAGCAACAGATGTAGACAACAAACGTATGGACAACAAGGGGGGAAACCTGTTGGGGGGGTGGTGGTGGGAGGAGTTGAGAGACTGGGATTGGCATGTATACATTTATATGTATAAAATAGATAACCAATAAGAACCTGCTGTATAAAAATATAAAATAAAATTCAAAATTAAAAAGAAATAAAATTTAAAAAATAAAACAGAAAAAACAATTATTCCCTGCACTTACATGTATTTATATGAATAAATTATTTCCATGCTTATATCTGTAAATACAAAAAAGAGGAATAAAATCTACCTTGAACCAAAAACGAAAAAGAGAAAAAAACACAGAACCCACCAGTTACACAGAGGAAAACCGTATCAGGGCACTTGCTCCAGTTGTAAACAATTCTGAAGTTGGTCAGTGGTGGGGAATCGTCTCCCATTCAGCCAGCAGCCCCCACGCAACAAGCGTCCTCATTGCAAAGCTGGGGCACCGTGCCGAGGCATCTGTGAGTAAACGTGAGCTGAGCCCCAGGCCAGTTGCTGCTGAACTATTCCCACCCGTCCCAGGTAAAACACCTGAATATATACAAGGACTTGAAAGCCTAGAGGAAGGGTCATAGAGCCACACGAGTGACAGCATGCCGGCCGACTTGGTGCCTGCAGGCCAGCCAGGATGGTCCTGGCCCTGGGTGCTCTTCTGGAAGATTTCCATTTCCCTGCCTGAGATACCCGTCCTGTCCCTGCCCCCACTGCTTTTTTCCTTCCTCACCTCTGCCCAGGGAGAAATTCCAGCAGCAGGTATGGGTGACACATCCTCTTCTTTAGCAGGTGGCAGCCTGGCAACTGCTGCAGAAAGTCCAGCAGAGCCCCACTCACACTGGGCCACCCACAAAGCCGTGGCCTCTCACTCCCTCCCACCAGCCCAGCCCCGAGACTGCTGACAGGGCAGAGAAAATGGCGTCAGGCACGGCTGCAGGGGCTCTTGCTGCCTGGAGTGGTATTTATATTGATCTCAACCCAGGCACACCTGGGGAGGGCTGGCCGGCACGGTAAGGCTGCCCAGGTCAGCCAATCATCACCCCTCAGGGGCTCACAGTTGCAGAAAATGGAACTTGCTGAACGGCCAGGTCCAAGGAACAGGTGTGGGCTCCTGAGAGTCAGGATAGACAAGGGGCTGCAGCTTTGGCTTGTTTTCTAATCATTTTATCTGGCCCATGAGTGGGAGATAACTTCAAGAAAACCCTCTCCTAATGAGAGGAACCCAGGAGTCAGGGAGAGGAGGGGTAGGTGGTGGTTGGAGACAGAGGCCTGGCGCCCCGGGTGCAGTGGAAGTCTCTGGAAGACCAGGTGGAGGGAGGTCTCACGGAGTGATGCCCAGGGACACAGACCTGTCACAGCTGCTGTTTGTTAGTTCAAGTCCTGCTCTGAGGTGCTCTGTGTCAGCTCTGAGCGACAGGTGAGCTGGGGGTGCTCTGCAATGAGGGCTCTGTGCACGGTTCCTGTGTGCCCAGCCCTGCCACGGTACCTGCAAGGGTAGCTCTGTATCCTGGGAGGGGCCTGACCACGAGAGCCCCGTGGGCTGGGGTGGGGGTGGGGTACCTGCCCAGGTGAGCTCCATATTCTGGGATTGGTCTGACCACGAGAGCCCCATGGGCTGCTGGGGACCTGGTAAAGGATGTCAGGACAGTCAGTGAAGCCACCGAGGATATACCTCCAGTTGCTCCTAATTCCTACACCCTGCTGGTCATTCTACCAACCACCAGGACATGGTATTCTGTATTAGTCTTCAATGATGCCTTCTTTTGTATTCCATTAGTCCCAGAGTCACAAGAAATTTTGGCTTGTGAGTGGCAGGACTCAACATACAACTAAAACAATACTTCCGGGCCGTCTGGACCCAAGGGTGCAAAAATTCCCACACCGTCTTTGGGGAAAGCTTAGCTAAAGACCTAAAAGTTCTACCTCTGGAAAAGGAAACCCTCCTTCAATATGCAGACGACATTCTGATCGCCAGCCCTACTAAGGAGGCCTCTGAACTACCAAGACAATAAAGGATAGAAGTTGTCCAAGAAAAAGCTCAAATATCACAGACTGCGGTGACCTGCCTGGGCTTCATTCTCACACAAGGTCAGAGAAGCCCATCCCAGGAAAGGGAAGAAACCATTTTCAGCCTTACCCCTTTCTAAAACTAGAAGACAGCTTAGGGGTTCCTGGGGAGGCCAGGGTTTGCTGCTTCTGGATCCCTAACTACAGTCTACTAGCTGGGCCTCTATATGAAACACTGAAAGGAAAAGATGATGATCCTTTTGAATAGAATCCAGAAGTGGCCTTTCAAGAATGGAAAGAGCAGTCAATTCAGACCCTTGCCCTGGAACTCCCTAATTTAGCTAAACCCTTTGACCTTTACATTCCCGGTGAAAGGTGAATCGCCATTGGAGAATTAGTGCAAAAACTGGGACCACTTGAAATGGAACAATGCAAGAATGCCATCCAGGTAGGATAAGCTACGGTCACTAAGGAGCTTGGCCCACTGCCACATCTGGCCAAGATACTGGCGGTATCTAAAAACCTGGAAATCAGCAGCCCAAAAGGCCACCTCCCTCTTAAGGGAAAAGGACCCCACGTGGTGATCCTAACCACCAACCATGCCCTGAAGTTGCAGGGTTCGCTCCGTGGGCACACCGACCTCGAGTGAGGAGGCCCTCCAACTCCAACATCCAGAGAGATAACCGGGGGCAACAGGGCACCATGACGACTCGTGTGAACATCATTTGACCTGGAGTTTCTCTCATAAAACAACAAGAGTGTGTCCCAAAAGAGTAGACTACTGCTTGCAGGACTTACTGCACCCAGAGGGGAGCTAATAATCTTGGCGGGGGAACAGTATACCACACTGTCACCATAGAAAAGCCTACAGACACCGTGATGATGGTGGCCAATAAGACCGGCTGAACTCCTGTTTACTTCAAAAGGCTGTTGACTCAGTAGCCATCATGGTCCTTATCACCACTGACCCTGGACTGTCTGGGAGTTGAGCGGGCAGGGCTCTGACACCTGGTGCTGTTTGTACGTTAATTCAGGGGCCTAATTGAAGAAAGCGCAGACTACTGGTCAGAGCATCTAGGCTGGCAGAAACGGTCAGCCTAAGGTGGCCGAACAAATGTGGGGCGGGGTGAAACCGGCCCCCACAGCGTCTCTGCACATCTCTTTCCTGGACCCTTAAAGGTCATTAGAATCTATAACACTTCCAATGCTGGTGCTCAGGTGGACGAGCAGGGAGGCAGGGGTCCTGGGGACAATCAACGTCACCAGGAGGCTGCTGGGGAGAAGCTCTGACCCTCGCCCCAGGGTATGAGGGCTCCCAACTCAGCACTCAGCAGTTACAGAAGAAGGGTCTGCACCCTCAGCACTCCAAGAATGAGGAACGGGACAAAAGGCAGAGGAGGGTTTTGTCCCCAGCAAAGCCCATTAAAAATCCCTGGGAGATAAAAATAGAATCTGGACAATAAAGTCAAGTCTAACCTTTTTTATCCTTTGTGCTTTGTCTAATTTCACGTGCTCCTAGGGTCCCGCATGCAGAGGTTCCACACCCGGCACTTCAGACCAGATTTCCTAGTGCAGAATGGCTGGGTCGACACCTCAGCTCCTGGGGCCCAGTGCAGACTCCACGATATAGAGCCTGAGCTACAGCCAACCCGGCCCTCGAGAGCTCCGCCGCCTCCCTCCCTCCCACTGACTCTGACAGGATCTCTACACAGCAGCCCAGCCCACAGCCCACGGGGTAGTGCATGCTCTCACCTCTCCATTCTCTGATCAAAATATAAAGTTTCCTTTGCTTGTGAACCAAACTCAGTCTCGATCTGTTGGCCCCAATGACACTGGGCAGGGGGACACTTGTTGGGGTCCACTCTGGAGGATCAGTAACAGAAATTGAGACTATTGTAACCTCAATGAACAGATGTGTGAGCCAAACTGTAGTTAACATAGAACAGTGTATAAGGCTCGGGTAAAATAAGATGTTTCTAACACTTCCATTTGATATTTCCATCACTTTTTATAAGCAAGTTCAGTGAAAAGGTTTGTCTTATTTGTCAGGTCAATATTAGAGAAACGAAGTGATTTCTTTCCAAGGATGTACATCTAATAATCTTGGTTAAACCTTCAATCTTGTTTTAAATGCTTTTCCATTGAAAATGATACCTCTCTTTCAGCTCCCCCATTTCTGAGAAGTATAAAATCTTATAATTTATTATTACCAAAGGGGAAAGGTGGGAGGAGGGATAAATTAACAGTTTGGAATTAACACATACACACTGCTATGTATAAAATAGATCATCAACAAGGAACTACTGTATAGCACAGGGAACTACACTCAACATTTTGCAATAACCTATAAGGGGAAATAATCTGAAAAAGAATAGATATTTTTATTGACATCATCTATCAATGATAGTTAAAGTGTAGCCTAAGGGAAGCTGGTGGTGAGTGCTTCTGACCCTGAAGACTTCAATCATCTAAAGTTTGGACTCTGCCTACTTCCCAAGGCCCTTAATGAACATATGTGTAGCCGTAGCTTAAAAAATTCCCCAGTTTGGGTTTCGGGGAGACACTGATTTTGAAAAAGCCCTGGTGTTCTCCTTACATGAATGGGACTCTTCCTACTGCTAAAACATGTCTGTCACACCCAGAGGATGGTATACCGTCTGATCGGGAAGAGCTTGGAAAAGGCATCTCATCTCCTCATCTCCTGGTGCTCTGGTTCACCCCTCCAGCGTCTTTACTAACAGTCTCCCCACTTGGAGATGTCAGCACTGTCAACATCCTGTTGCGTACAGTTTAGAATTTGTCCAGAGGATGAAGCGGAAGGATGAGGAACAATGAGAGACAAGTCCTAGGTGTTCAGACAGGCACATGTCACTCTAATTTCCAATCAGGAAGACGAATTGACCAAAGGCTAGGGTTGCCTATGGAAACAGTATAGGGCTTGAGGAAATCCCGCTGCTTTGTGGCCAGTTCCCATAAACACAAGTTGAACAATGGAACTCAGGGGCAGTAAAATTCACAAAACTGCAGAGTTGAAAATATCCATCACTGAAAAATGTCTTGAGGAAAGTCAGAGAAAAGGACTTGTAAGCAAGGGAGAATGGCAGGAAAGGGATTTGAGGAGGTAGAAAGGACTCGCCATTAAGCACAAGAAAAGGAGCTGAACATTGCCAACATTGCAGTTGGCCAAAAAGGGTGTATGCGTTTTTTTCTGTATATATTCAAGAAAAGGGCATACACTTTTTTAGCCAACCAAACAGGTGGGCACTGGAAGTCAATACTACAAAAGATATCACTTCGCATCAGTCAGAAGAGCCATCCTCATAAAGCGTAAACAACAGAAATGCAGGACAGGGCAACGAGAAGAGGGAGCCCTGTGAGACTTATAGTGGAAATGTATATTGCCAACGGCCATTCTGGAGAAGTGTATTGTGTTTACTAAAGCATCTAAAAAATGAGCTACAGAGCATAGGGCACTTGCCCTCATGGGCGTATATCTTGGGAAAAACAAAAATCGAGAGGACACAGGCACCCCAATGTTTACCCCCTCTCTGTTTAAAAGATCCTCGACTAGGATATAACTTAAATGTCTCTGGAGGGAAAAAATGGATAGAGATGTGGTACTTAGGTAGAGTGGAATATTATTCAGCCTGGAAATCAATGAAATATGGCCAGTTGTAACAACTCCGGAGGAGTTACGTATGATCATTCTAAGTGACAGAATTCAAAAAGAAAAAGACACATATCATAAGATATCACTTAAAGGTGGAATCCAAAATGGCTACACATGAAATAAATTACAAAACAAAAACATAGTCAAATATGTAGAAAACACGCATAAGGCTGCTAAACGGGAAAGGTGGGGAGGGGTGAGGCATCATCCAGGAGGTTGAAATTAGCAAAGATACCATTCCAAATACCAAACTGATAATCAACAAGGCCTACACGGTAGCTAAAAGAACTGCACTCAGCACACTCAAGTCACCGGAAAAGAATATATACGACTGGTAAGAATCTGAAAAAGAATTTATTGATGTCTCTCTGTACGTGAATCAAGTGGATGTACAGCAGCAAGAAACAGAGCTTTGAAAATCAGCTGTAACCAATATAGTAATAAATTGAAAAAAATAAACGACAGAGAGACAGAGAAAACCTCTTACAACTCTTGCTCAGGGACGGTGATGCAACATGGATTGAACACATCTAGACCCACAGCAGGATGAGACATAAGGCTGGAAACTGTTTGCGCTAAGAGAAATGTGAGGTTGGGTGAGGAAATGCACACCCTTTAAAGTAATACTACCTGGTACCCATTCAATGGGTCCCAAATCTGCAGGTTCAAGGGATCTTCCTACAGCTAAAACATGCATGGAAAACCCAGAGGACTGTACACCATGTGATCGGGAGATGTGTCTAAAATGCACCTCATTTATCCTCTCCTGGTGCTCCTGTTCACCATTCCAGCCACGCTACTTAGAATCTCCCCACTTGGAGAATCAGCACATTTAAACTTCTGTTTCACACATTTTGCAAATTGTGAGGAGGATGAACGGGAAGAGGGGGAACCAATGAGAGAAGAGTTGTAGGGGTTTGGACGGGCACATATCACTCTAATTTCCCATTAAGAATAAGAATTAAAGAAAGGCTCAGCCTGCCTCGCCGGAACCAAAATAGGGCCTGAAGCAATCCTGCGGGTTTGAGGCCAGCTCACAAAAGAACAACTTAAAAAATGGAGCTCAGGGTCACTGCAATTCACAAACCTGCAGAGTTATAAATGAAAACTAACGTCCAAAAATATGTTGAGGTAAGGCAAAGAAGAGGATCTGAATGCAAGACAGAATTGCAAGAAACAGATTTCAAGAGATAGATTGGACTCGTCTTTAACGCACATGAAAAGCGGCAGAATTTCAACAATGATGCAGTTGGCCCAAAAGGGCGTATGCGTTTTTTCCTGATTATATCCAGGAAAAAACGCATACGCACTTTATGGGCAACGAAGCAAGCAAGCAATGCAAATGTGCACAACAAAGAAGTCTCACTTCCCACCGGTCAAAAGGGCCATCCTAAAAAATTGTAAAAACCAGAAATGCAGGACAGGCCATGGAGAACAGGGAGCCTTTATACGCTGATGGGCAGTGTGTGAACTGCCGAGAGCCACTCTGGAGAAGTGTATGGTGGTTCCTAAATCATCTAAAAAACAGAGCTACAGAGCATAGGACACTTCCAATCATGGGAGTATATCTAGGGAAGTCTAAAAATCAACAAGACACAAGCACACCACAGTTTAGAGCTACTCTGTTTACAAGAACCTCAACTTCAGTACACCTTAAATATCCCAGGAAAGAGAACAATGGATAAAGAAGATGTGGTACTTATGTACAATGGAATATCTCTTCACCATGAAATCAATGTAATAAGGCTAGTAGAAGGATAAAGAGTGGATTTAGGTCCGATAATACTACTTGAAATAAGTCAAACAGAAAAAGAAACATATCATAAGATATCACTTATAGAGGGAGGGTAAATATGGCTGCACAAGAAATGAATTACAGAACAGAACAGTGTCTCACATTTAGAAAACACACTTATGTCAGCTTAAGGGGAAAGGAGAGGTGGGGTGATGCATAAAACCAGAGTTTGAAATTAGCACAGATACCGTTCAATAAACCAAATAGGTATTAGACAAGATCTACACCTTGCTCAATGAACTGGCCTCAACACACCCTATACACCACAGAGAAATATATCTGAGTAATAAGAATCTTAAAACCCATGTATTGATATATCTCCATAAGGGAATCAAGTGTGTGCAGAGCGGCACAAACACAGCAGTGAAAATGAGCTAAACCCCATTATAGAAATAAATTTTAAAAACAAAACGCAGAAACAATGAAAGAGAGAAAAATTCTTACAAAATTCGCTCAGGGGCTGTGATGCAACCTGGATTGACCACATATAAACCCACAGCTGGATAAGACATAAGGCTGGACACTTGGGGCTGAGAGGATTGGTGAGCTTTGGTGAGCAACTGCCGAAAGTTTAATGCAATACTTCATGCTACTCATTCCAAGGGTCCCAACACTCCAGGTTGAAGGGAATCTTCCTACAGCTAAACCATGCTTGGGAAACCCAGCGACTGGTATACCATATGATCGGGAAAGGTTTCTAAAACACACCTCATTTTTCCTCTTCTGGGGCTCCGGATCGACATTCCAGCCGCTTTACTAACAACATCTCCACATGGAGAGTCAATGCCTTTAAGTTCTGGTATCGCACAGTCTGCAGTTAGTGCGGAGGATGAATGGGAATAGGGGGAACCAGTGAGAAACTAGCTGTAGCGGTTTCAATGGGCACATGTCACTCTAATTTCACATCAGTAAGAAGAATTAACCAAAGGCACAGCAAGGTGCCCCAGAAGAAGAATAGAGCTTCAAGGAATCCTGTGGTTATGGGGCAAGATCACAAAAATAAGAGCTGAAAAATGGAGCTAAGGGCCACTGCAATTCAAAAACCTGCAGAGTTATAAAGGCCAACTATTTTCAAAAAATATATTGAGGTAAGGCTATGAAGAAGCATTGAAAGCAAGGCAGAATTGCAGGAAACCGATTTCAGGAGGTACACTGGAATTGCATTGAAAACATACGAAGAGAGTCAGAACCTCGACAATGATGCACTTGGCCAAAAAGGGCGTATGTGTTTTTTCCTGAATATAGTCAGGAAAAAACGCATACACACTTTTTGGCCAACCAAGCAAGCTTGCAAAGGAAATCTGCACTACAATGAAGTCTCACTTTCCCCTGGTCAAAAGGGCCATCTGAAAAAAGTGTAAAATCCAGAAAGGCACGACAGGCCATGGAGAACTGGGAGCCTTCTTATGCTGATGGGCGGGATGTAAATTGCCAACAGCCACTCTGGAGAAGTGTATGGTGTTTCCTGAAACATCTAAAAAACAAAGCAACAGAGCCTAGGGCACTTCCACTTATGGTCCTATAGTTTAGGGAAATTAAAATCAAAAAGACACAGCCACCCCAAGTTTGGGATGGCTCTGTTTATAAGAACCTCATATACGGTACAAGTTCAATATCGCAGAAAGTGAAAAATGGATAAAGAAGTTGTGGTACTTACGTACAATGCAGTATCACTCAGCAATGAAATCTATGTCATCAGGCCCGTAGCAGCATAATGAGTGGATTAAGTACAATGAATCTAACTGAAATAAGTCACACAGAGAAAGAAACATCATAAGATATCACTAATACACGGAATGTAAACTTGGCTACACAGGAACTGAATTCCAAAACAGAACAGGGTCTCAAATTTAGAAAACCAACTTATGCTTGCTTAAGGGGAAAGGTGAGTTGGGGTGCTGCATAAAACCAGAGATTGAAATGAGCACAGATAAAGTTCCTTAAGCCAAATATGGAATAGACAAGAGCTACTCCTTGCTCAACGAAATGGACTCAACACCCCATATTCAACGCCTAGGAATATACCTGACTAGTAAGAATCATAAAAGCTATGGATTTATATATCTCTGTAAGAGAATCAAGAGTGTGTACAGCGGCATTAAAGCAGTGAAAATCATCTAAATCCCATATTAAAAATAAATTTCTTAAACAAAACACAATGAGAGTGAAATAGAGAGCAATACTTAAGTAATTCATTCAAGGCTTCTGATGCAACCTGCATTTACCATATCTACACCCAGAGCTGGGTGACACATAAGGCTGGACACTTGGGGCTCATAAGATTGGTGAGGTTCAGTGAGCAAATGCAGACCCTTTGAAGTCATATTTCATGGTACCCATTCCATTGGTCTCAACTCTCCAGGTTTAAGGGATTCTTCCTTCAGCTAAAACATGCATGTGGAACCCAGAGTATGATCCACCGTGTGATCGAGAAACGTGTTCAAATGTGTCTCACTTTTCGTTCCCTGGTACTCGGGTGCAACATTCCAGACGCTTTACTAACACTCTCCTCACTTGGAGAGTGAATGCCTTTAACCTCCTGTTTGGCCCAGTTTGCAATTTCTGCGGAAGATGAACAGGAATAGGGAGAACCAATGAGAGACTAGCTGGAGGTGTCTGGACGGGCAAATTTAACTCTCATTTCCCACAGGGAAGAGGAATAAACCAAAGGCTCAGCATGCCATGCCGGAACCAGCTTAGGGCCTGAAGCAATCCTGCGGTGTAGTGGCCAGCTCACAAGAAAGCGAGTTGAAGAAAGGAGCTCAGGGGCACTGTAATTCACAAACCTGCAGAGTTATAAATGACAGCTATCGTCCAAAACTATACTGAAGTAAGGCTGCCAAGAGGAGTTGAAAGTGGGGCAGAATTGCAGGAAACCGATTTCAGGAGGTAGACTGGAATTGCATTGAAAGCATAGGAAAAGAGGCAGAACGTCCACAATGATGCACTTGGCCAAAAAGGGCGTATGCGTTTTTTCCTGAATATATTCAGGAAAAAACGCATACGCCCTTTTTGGCCAACCAAGCAAGCTTGCAAAGGAAATCTGCACTACAATGAAGTCTCACTTCCCCCCTGGTCAAAAGGGCCATCTGAAAAAAGTGTAAAATCCAGAAAGGCAGGACAGGCCATGGAGAACTGGGAGCCTTCTTATGCTGATGGGCGAGATGTAAATTGCCAACAGACACTCGGGAGAAGTGTATGGTGTTTCCTGAAACATCTAAAAAACAAAGCAACAGAGCCTAGGGCACTTCCACTTATGGTCCTATAGCTTAGGGAAATTAAAATCAAAAAGACACAGCCACCCCAAAGTTTGGGACGCCTCTGTTTACAAGAACCTCATTTACAGTAGAAGTTCAACATCGCACAAAGTGAAAAATGGATAAAGAAGATGTGGTATTTACTTACAAAGCAATATCACTCAGCAATGAAATCTATGTCATCAGGCCCTTAGCAGCACAATGAGTGGATTCAGGTATGATGATTCTAACTGAAATAATTCACACAGAAAAAGAAACATCATAAAATGTCAGTAATACACGGAATGTAAACTTGGCTACACAGGAACTGAATTACAGAACAGAACAGGGTCTCAAATTTAGAAAACCAACTTATGCTTGCTTAAGGGGAAAGGTGAGTTGGGGTGCTGCATAAAACCAGAGATCGAAATGAGCACAGATAAAGTTCCTTAAGCCAAATATGGAATAAACAAGAGCTACTCCTTGCTCAATGAAATGGACTCAACACCGCATATTAAACGCCTAAGAATGTACCTGACTAGTAAGTATCTTAAAACCTATGGATTGCTATGTCTCCGAAAGAGAATCAAGCGTGTGTACAGGGGCATAAACGCAGCAGTGATAGGATTGGAGAGGTTCGGTGAGCAAATGAAGACCCTTTGAAGTCATATTGCATGGTACCCATTCCACGGGTCTCAACACTACAGGTTTAAGGTATTCTTCCTTCAGCTAAAACATGCATGTGGAACCCAGAGTATGATCAACCGTGTGAACGGGAGACGTGTTCAAATATGTCTCAGTTTTCCTCCCCTGGTACTCGGGTGCAACATTCCAGACGCTTCACTAACACTCTCCCCACTTGGAGAGTCAGCGCCTTTAACCTCCTGTTTGGCCCAGTTTGCAATTTCTGCGGAAGATGAACAGGAATAGGGAGAACCATTGAGAGACTAGCTGGAGGTGTCTGGACGGGCAAATTTAACTCTCATTTCCCATCTGGAAGAGGAAATAACCAAAGGCTCAGCGTGCCGTGCCGGAACCAGATTAGGGCCTGAAGCCATCCTGCGGTGTTGCGGCCAGCTCAAAAGAAAGTGAGTTGAAGAAAGGAGCTCAGGGGCACTGTAATTCACAAACCTGCAGAGTTATAAATGACAGCTATCGTCCAAAAATATACTGAAGTAAGGCTGCCAAGAGGACTTGAAAGCGGGGCAGAATTGCAGGAAACCGATTTCAGGAGGTAGACTGGAATTGCATTGAAAGCATAGGAAAAGAGGCAGAACGTCCACAATGATGCACTTGGCCAAAAAGGGCGTATGCGTTTTTTCCTGAATATATTCAGGAAAAAACGCATACGCCCTTTTTGGCCAACCAAGCAAGCTTGCAAAGGAAATCTGCACTACAATGAAGTCTCACTTCCCCCCGGTCAAAAGGGCCATCTGAAAAAAGTGTAAAATCCAGAAAGGCAGGACAGGCCATGGAGAACTGGGAGCCTTGTTATGCTGATGGGCGGGATGTAAATTGCCAACAGACACTCGGGAGAAGTGTATGGTGTTTCCTGAAACATCTAAAAACCAAAGCAACAGAGCCTAGGGCACTTCCACTTATGGTCCTATAGCTTAGGGAAATTAAAATAAAAAAGACACAGCCACCCCAAAGTTTGGGACGCCTCTGTTTACAAGAACCTCGTTTACAGTAGAAGTTCAACATCGCAGAAAGTGAAAAATGGATAAAGAAGATGTGGTATTTACTTACAAAGCAATATCACTCAGCAATGAAATCTATGTCATCAGGCTCTTAGCAGCACAATGAGTGGATTCAGGTATGATGATTCTAACTGAAATAAGTCACACAGAAAAAGAAACATCATAAGATATCACTAATACACGGAATGTAAACTTGGCTACACAGGAACTGAATTACAGAACAGAACAGGGTCTCAAATTTAGAAAACCAACTTATGCTTGCTTAAGAGGAAAGGTGAGTTGGGATGCTGCATAAAACCAGAGATTGAAATGAGCACAGATAAAGTTCCTTAAGCCAAATATTGAATAGACAAGAGCTACTCCTTGCTCAACGAAATGGACTCAACACCGCATATTAAACGCCTAAGAATGTACCTGACTAGTAAGTATCTTAAAACCTATGGATTGCTATGTCTCCGAAAGAGAATCAAGCATGTGTACAGGGGCATAAACGCAGCAGTGATAGGATTGGAGAGGTTCGGTGAGCAAATGAAGACCCTTTGAAGTCATATTGCATGGTACCCATTCCACGGGTTTCAACTACCCAGGTTTAAGGTATTCTTCCTTCAGCTAAAACATGCATGTGGAACCTAGATTATGATCAACCATGTGATCGGGAGACGTGTTCAAATATGTCTCAGTTTTCCTCCCCGGTACTCAGGTGCAACATTCCAGACGCTTTACTAACACTCTCCCGACTTGGAGAATCAGTCCCTTTAACCTCCTGTTTGGCCCAGTTTGCAATTTCTGCGGAAGATGAAAAGGAATAGCGAGAACCAATGAGAGACTAGCTGGAGGTGGCTGGACGGGCAAATTTAACTCTCATTTCCCACCAGGAAGAGGAAATAACCAAAGGCTCAGCGTGCCGTGCCGGAACCAGATTAGGGCCTGAAGCCATCCTGCGGTGTTGCGGCCAGGTCACAAGAAAGCGAGTTGAAGAAAGGAGCTCAGGGGCACTGTAATTCACAAACCTGCACAGTTATAAATGACAGCTATCATCCAAAAATAGACTAAAGTAAGGCTGCCAAGAGGACTTGAAAGCGGGGCAGAATTGCAGGAAACCGATTTCAGGAGGTAGACTGGAATTGCATTGAAAGCATAGGAAAAGAGGCAGAACGTCCACAATGATACACTTGGCCAAAAAGGGCGTATGCATTTTTTCCTGAATATATTCAGGAAAAAACGCATACGCACTTTTTGGCCAACCAAGCAAACTTGCAAAGGAAATCTGCACTACAATGAAGTCTCACTTCCCCCCGGTCAAAAGGGCCATCTGAAAAAAGTGTAAAATCCAGAAAGGCAGGACAGGCCATGGAGAACTGGGATCCTTGTTATGCTGATGGGCGGGATGGAAATTGCCAACAGACACTCGGGAGAAGTGTATGGTGTTTCCTGAAACATCTAAAAAACAAAGCAACAGAGCCTAGGGCACTTCCACTTATGGTCCTATAGCTTAGGGAAATTAAAATCAAAAAGACACAGCCACCCCAAAGTTTGGGAAGCCTCTGTTTACAAGAACCTCGTTTACCGTACAAGTTCAATATCACAGAAAGTGAAAAATGGATAAAGAACTTGTGGTACTTACGTACAATGCAGTATCACTCAGCAATGATATCTATGTCATCAGGCCCGTAGCAGCATAATGAGTGGATTCAGGTACGATGATTCTAACTGAAATAAGTCACACAGAAAAAGAAACATCATAAGATATCACTAATACACGGAATGTAAACTTGGCTACACAGGAACTGAATTCCAAAACAGAACAGGGTCTCAAATTTAGAAAACCAACTTATGCTTGCTTAAGGGGAAAGGTGAGTTGGGGTGCTGCATAAAACCAGAGATTGAAATGAGCACAGATAAAGTTCCTTAAGCCAAATATGGAATAGACAAGAGCTACTCCTTGCTCAACGAAATGGACTCAACACCCCATACTAAACGCCTAAGAATGTACCTGACAAGTAAGTATCTTAAAACCTATGGATTGCTATGTCTCCAAAAGAGAATCAAGCATGTGTACAGGGGCATAAATGCAGCAGTGATAGGATTGGAGAGGTTCGGTGAGCAAATGAAGACCCTTTGAAGTCATATTGCATGGTACCCATTCCACGGGTCTCAACTCTCCAGGTTTAAGGTATTCTTCCTTCAGCTAAAACATGCATGTGGAACCCAGAGTATGATCAACCGTGTGAACGGGAGACGTGTTCAAATATGTCTCAGTTTTCCTCCCCTGGTACTCGGGTGCAACATTCCAGACGCTTTACTAACACTCTCCCCACTTGGAGAGTCAGCACCTTTAACCTCCTGTTTGGCCCAGTTTGCAATTTCTGCGGAAGATGAACAGGAATAGGGAGAACCAATGAGAGACTAGCTGGAGGTGTCTGGACGGGCAAATTTAACTCTCATTTCCCATCTGGAAGAGGAAATAACCAAAGGCTCAGCATGCCATGCCGGAACCAGATTAGGGCCTGAAGCCATCCTGCGGTGTTGCGGCCAGCTCAAAAGAAAGCGAGTTGAAGAAAGGAGCTCAGGGGCACTGTAATTCAAAAACCTGCAGAGTTATAAATGACAGCTATCGTCCAAAAATATACTGAAGTAAGGCTGCCAAGAGGACTTGAAAGCGGGGCAGAATTGCAGGAAACTGATTTCAGGAGGTAGACTGGAATTGCATTGAAAGCATAGGAAAAGAGGCAGAATGTCCACAATGATGCACTTGGCCAAAAAGGGCGTATGCGTTTTTTCCTGAATATATTCAGGAAAAAACGCATACGCCCTTTTTGGCCAACCAAGCAAGCTTGCAAAGGAAATCTGCACTACAATGAATTCTCACTTCCCCCCGTCAAAAGGGCCATCTGAAAAAAGTGTAAAATCCAGAAAGGCAGGACAGGCCATGGAGAACTGGGAGCCTTGTTATGCTGATGGGCGGGATGTAAATTGCCAACAGACACTTGGGAGAAGTGTATGGTGTTTCCTGAAACATCTAAAAAACAAAGCAACAGAGCCTAGGGCACTTCCACTTATGGTCCTACAGCTTAGGGAAATTAAAATAAAAAAGACACAGCCACCCCAAAGTTTGGGACGCCTCTGTTTACAAGAACCTCGTTTACCGTACAAGTTCAATATCACAGAAAGTGAAAAATGGATAAAGAACTTGTGGTACTTACGTACAATGCAGTATCACTCAGCAATGAAATCTATGTCATCAGGCCCATAGCAGCATAATGAGTGGATTCAGGTACGATGATTCTAACTGAAATAAGTCACACAGAAAAAGAAACATCATAAGATATCACTAATACACGGAATATAAACTTGGCTACATAGGAACTGAATTCCAAAACAGAACAGGGTCTCAAATTTAGAAAACCAACTTATGCTTGCTTAAGGGGAAAGGTGAGTTGGGGTGCTGCATAAAACCAGAGATTGAAATGAGCACAGATAAAGTTCCTTAAGCCAAATATGGAATAGACAAGAGCTACTCCTTGCTCAACGAAATGGACTCAACACCCCATATTAAACGCCTAAGAATGTACCTGACTAGTAAGTATCTTTAAACCTATGGATTGCTATGTCTCCAAAAGAGAATCAAGCATGTGTACAGGGGCATAAATGCAGCAGTGATAGGATTGGAGAGTTTCGGTGAGCAAATGAAGACCCTTTGAAGTCATATTGCATGGTACCCATTCCACGGGTCTCAACTCTCCAGGTTTAAGGTATTCTTCCTTCAGCTAAAACATGCATGTGGAACCCAGAGTATGATCAACCGTGTGATCGGGAGACGTGTTCAAATATGTCTCAGTTTTCCTCCCCTGGTACTCGGGTGCAACATTCCAGACGCTTTACTAACACTCTCCCCACTTGGAGAGTCAGCGCCTTTAACCTCCTGTTTGGCCCAGTTTGCAATTTCTGTGGAAGATGAACAGGAATAGGGAGAACCAATGAGAGACTAGCTGGAGGTGTCTGGACGGGCAAATTTAACTCTCATTTCCCATCTGGAAGAGGAAATAACCAAAGGCTCAGCGTGCCGTGCCGGAACCAGATTAGGGCCTGAAGCCATCCTGCGGTGTTGCGGCCAGCTCAAAAGAAAGCGAGTTGAAGAAAGGAGCTCAGGGGCACTGTAATTCACAAACCTGCAGAGTTATAAATGACAGCTATCGTCCAAAAATATACTGAAGTAAGGCTGCCAAGAGGACTTGAAAGCGGGGCAGAATTGCAGGAAACCGATTTCAGGAGGTAGAGTGGAATTGCATTGAAAGCATAGGAAAAGAGGCAGAACGTCCACAATGATGCACTTGGCCAAAAAGGGCGTATGCGTTTTTTCCTGAATATATTCAGGAAAAAACGCATACGCCCTTTTTGGCCAACCAAGCAAACTTGCAAAGAAATCTGCACTACAATGAAGTCTCACTTCCCCCCGGTCAGAAGGGCCATCTGAAAAAAGTGTAAAATCCAGAAAGGCAGGACAGGCCATGGAGAACTGGGAGCCTTGTTATGCTGATGGGCGGGATGTAAATTGCCAACAGACACTCGGGAGAAGTGTATGGTGTTTCCTGAAACATCTAAAAAACAAAGCAACAGAGCCTAGGGCACTTCCACTTATGGTCCTATAGCTTAGGGAAATTAAAATCAAAAAGACACAGCCACCCCAAAGTTTGGGACGCCTCTGTTTACAAGAACCTCGTTTACCGTACAAGTTCAATATCACAGAAAGTGAAAAATGGATAAAGAACTTGTGGTACTTACGTACAATGCAGTATCACTCAGCAATGAAATCTATGTCATCAGGCCCGTAGCAGCATAATGAGTGGATTCAGGTACGATGATTCTAACTGAAATAAGTCACACAGAAAAAGAAACATCATAAGATATCACTAATACACGGAATGTAAACTTGGCTACACAGGAACTGAATTACAGAACAGAACAGGGTCTCAAATTTAGAAAACCAACTTATGCTTGCTTAAGGGGAAAGGTGAGTTGGGGTGCTGCATAAAACCAGAGATTGAAATGAGCACAGATAAAGTTCCTTAAGCCAAATATGGAATAGACAAGAGCTACTCCTTGCTCAACGAAATGGACTCAACACCGCATATTAAACGCCTAAGAATGTACCTGACTAGTAAGTATCTTAAAACCTATGGATTGCTATGTCTCAGAAAGAGAATCAAGCATGTGTACAGGGGCATAAACGCAGCAGTGATAGGATTGGAGAGGTTCGGTGAGCAAATGAAGACCCTTTGAAGTCATATTGCATGGTACCCATTCCACGGGTCTGAACTCTCCAGGTTTAAGGTATTCTTCCTTCAGCTAAAACATGCATGTGGAACCCAGAGTATGATCAACCGTGTGAACGGGAGACGTGTTCAAATATGTCTCAGTTTTCGTCCCCTGGTACTCGGGTGCAACATTCCAGACGCTTTACTAACACTCTCCCCACTTGGAGAGTCAGCGCCTTTAACCTCCTGTTTGGCCCAGTTTGCAATTTCTGCGGAAGATGAACAGGAATAGGGAGAACCAATGAGAGACTAGCTGGAGGTGTCTGGACGGGCAAATTTAACTCTCATTTCCCATCTGGAAGAGGAAATAACCAAAGGCTCAGCGTGCCGTGCCGGAACCAGATTAGGGCCTGAAGCCATCCTGCGGTGTTGCGGCCAGCTCAAAAGAAAGTGAGTGGAAGAAAGGAGCTCAGGGGCACTGTAATTCACAAACCTGCAGAGTTATAAATGACAGCTATCGTCCAAAAATATACTGAAGTAAGGCTGCCAAGAGGACTTGAAAGCGGGGCAGAATTGCAGGAAACCGATTTCAGGAGGTAGACTGGAATTGCATTGAAAGCATAGGAAAAGAGGCAGAACGTCCACAATGATGCACTTGGCCAAAAAGGGCGTATGCGTTTTTTCCTGAATATATTCAGGAAAAAACGCATACGCCCTTTTTGGCCAACCAAGCAAGCTTGCAAAGGAAATCTGCACTACAATGAAGTCTCACTTCCCCCCGGTCAAAAGGGCCATCTGAAAAAAGTGTAAAATCCAGAAAGGCAGGACAGGCCATGGAGAACTGGGAGCCTTGTTATGCTGATGGGCGGGATGTAAATTGCCAACAGACACTCAGGAGAAGTGTATGGTGTTTCCTGAAACATCTAAAAAACAAAGCAACAGAGCCTAGGGCACTTCCACTTATGGTCCTATAGCTTAGGGAAATTAAAATAAAAAAGACACAGCCACCCCAAAGTTTGGGACGCCTCTGTTTACAAGAACCTCGTTTACAGTAGAAGTTCAACATCGCAGAAAGTGAAAAATGGATAAAGAAGATGTGGTATTTACTTACAAAGCAATATCACTCAGCAATGAAATCTATGTCATCAGGCTCTTAGCAGCACAATGAGTGGATTCAGGTATGATGATTCTAACTGAAATAAGTCACACAGAAAAAGAAACATCATAAGATATCACTAATACACGGAATGTAAACTTGGCTACACAGGAACTGAATTACAGAACAGAACAGGGTCTCAAATTTAGAAAACCAACTTATGCTTGCTTAAGGGGAAAGGTGAGTTGGGGTGCTGCATAAAACCAGAGATTGAAATGAGCACAGATAAAGTTCCTTAAGCCAAATATGGAATAGACAAGAGCTACTCCTTGCTCAACGAAATGGACTCAACACCGCATATTAAACGCCTAAGAATGTACCTGACTAGTAAGTATCTTAAAACCTATGGATTGCTATGTCTCCGAAAGAGAATCAAGCATGTGTACAGGGGCATAAACGCAGCAGTGATAGGATTGGAGAGGTTCGGTGAGCAAATGAAGACCCTTTGAAGTCATATTGCATGGTACCCATTCCACGGGTTTCAACTACCCAGGTTTAAGGTATTCTTCCTTCAGCTAAAACATGCATGTGGAACCTAGAGTATGATCAACCATGTGATCGGGAGACGTGTTCAAATATGTCTCAGTTTTCCTCCCCTGGTACTCGGGTGCAACATTCCAGACGCTTTAATAACACTCTCCCCACTTGGAGAGTCAGTCTCTTTAACCTCCTGTTTGGCCCAGTTTGTAATTTCTGCGGAAGATGAAAAGGAATAGCGAGAACCAATGAGAGACTACCTGGAGGTGGCTGGACGGGCAAATTTAACTCTCATTTCCCACCAGGAAGAGGAAATAACCAAAGGCTCAGCGTGCCGTGCCGGAACCAGATTAGGGCCTGAAGCCATCCTGCGGTGTTGCGGCCAGGTCACAAGAAAGCGAGTTGAAGAAAGGAGCTCAGGGGCACTGTAATTCACAAACCTGCACAGTTATAAATGACAGCTATCATCCAAAAATAGACTAAAGTAAGGATGCCAAGAGGACTTGAAAGCGGGGCAGAATTGCAGGAAACCGATTTCAGGAGGTAGACTGGAATTGCATTGAATGCGTAGGAAAATAGGCATAACGTCCACAATGATGCACTTGGCCAAAAAGGGCATATGCGTTTTTTCCTGAATATATTCAGGAAAAAACGCATACGCCCTTTTTGGCCAACCAAGCAAGCTTGCAAAGGAAATCTGCACTACAATGAAGTCTCACTTCCCCCCAGTCAAAAGGGCCATCTGAAAAAAGTGTAAAATCCAGAAAGGCAGGACAGGCCATGGAGAACTGGGAGCCTTGTTATGCTGATGGGCGGGATGCAAATTGCCAACAGACACTTGGGAGAAGTGTATGGTGTTTCCTGAAACATCTAAAAAACAAAGCAACAGAGCCTAGGGCACTTCTTCTTATGGTCCTATAGCTTAGGGAAATTAAAATCAAAAAGACACAGCCACCCCAAAGTTTGGGACGCCTCTGTTTCCAAAAACCTCATTTACCGTACAAGTTCAACATCGCAGAAAGTGAAAAATGGATAAAGAAGTTGTGGTATTTACTTACAAAGCAATATCACTCAGCAATGAAATCTATGTCATCAGGCCCGTAGCAGCATAATGAGTGGATTCAGGTACGATGATTCTAACTGAAATAAGTCACACAGAAAAAGAAACATCATAAGATATCAGTAATACACGGAATGTAAACTTGGCTACACAGGAACTGAATTCCAAAACAGAACAGGGTCTCAAATTTAGAAAACCAACTTATGCTTGCTTAAGGGGAAAGGTGAGTTGGGGTGCTGCATAAAACCAAAGATCGAAATGAGCACAGATAAAGTTCCTTAAGCCAAATATGGAATAGACAAAAGCTACTCCTTGCTCAACGAAATGGACTCAACACCGCATATTAAATGCCTAAGAATGTACCTGACTAGTAAGTATCTTAAAACCTATGAATTGCTATGTCTCCGAAAGAGAATCAAGCATGTGTACAGGGGCATAAACGCAGCAGTGATAGGATTGGAGAGGTTCAGTGAGCAAATGAAGACCCTTTGAAGTCATATTGCATGGTACCCATTCCACGGGTTTCAACTACCCAGGTTTAAGGTATTCTTCCTTCGGCTAAAACATGCATGTGGAACCCAGAGTATGATCAACCGTGTAAACGGGAGACGTGTTCAAATATGTCTCAGTTTTTGTCCCCTGGTACTCGGGTGCAACATTCCAGACGCTTTACTAACACTCTCCCCACTTGGAGAGTCAGCGCCTTTAACCTCCTGTTTGGCCCAGTTTGCATTTTCTGCGGAAGATGAACAGGAATAGGGAGAACCAATGAGAGACTAGCTGGAGGTGTCTGGACGGGCAAATTTAACTCTCATTTCCCACCAGGAAGAGGAAATAACCAAAGGCTCAGCGTGCCGTGCCGGAACCAGATTAGGGCCTGAAGCCATCGTGCGGTGTTGCGGCCAGCACAAAAGAAAGCCAGTGAAGAAAGGAGCTCAGGGGCACTGTAATTCACAAACCTGCAGAGTTATAAATGACAGCTATCGTCTAAAAATATACTGAAGTAAGGCTGCCAAGAGGACTTGAAAGAGGGGCAGAATTGCAGGAAACCGATTTCAGGAGGTAGACTGGAATTGCATTGAAAGCATAGGAAAAGAGGCAGAACGTCCACAATGATGCACTTGGCCAAAAAGGGCGTATACGTTTTTTCCTGAATATATTCAGGAAAAAACGCATACGCACTTTTTGGCCAACCAAGCAAGCTTGCAAAGGAAATCTGCACTACAATGAAGTCTCACTTCCCCCCGGTCAAAAGGGCCATCTGAAAAATGTGTAAAATCCAGAAAGGCAGGACAGGCCATGGAGAACTGGGAGCCTTGTTATGCTGATGGGCGGGATGTAAATTGCCAACAGACACTCAGGAGAAGTGTATGGTGTTTTCTGAAACATCTAAAAAACAAAGCAACAGAGCCTAGGGCACTTCCACTTATGGTCCTATAGCTTAGGGAAATTAAAATCAAAAAGACACAGCCACCCCAAAGTTTGGGACGCCTCTGTTTACAAGAACCTCGTTTACACTACAAGTTCAACATCGCAGAAAGTGAAAAATGGATAAAGAAGCTGTGGTATTTACTTACAAAGCAATATCACTCAGCAATGAAATCTATTTCATCAGGCCCTTAGCAGCACAATGAGTGGATTCAGGTATGATGATTCTAACTGAAATAAGTCACACAGCAAAAGAAACATCATAAGATATCACTAATACACGGAATGTAAACTTGGCTACACAGGAACTGAATTCCAAAACAGAACAGGGTCTCAAATTTATAAAACCAACTTATGCTTGCTTAAGGGGAAAGGTGAGTTGGGGTGCTGCATAAAACCAGAGATTGAAATGAGCACAGATAAAGTTCCTTAAGCCAAATATGGAATAGACAAGAGCTACTCCTTGCTCAACGAAATGGACTCAATACCCCATATTAAACGCCAAAGAATGTACCTGACTAGTAAGTATCTTAAAACCTATGGTTTGCTATGTCTCCAAAAGAGAATCAAGCATGTGTACAGGGGCATAAATGCAGCAGTGATAGGATTGGAGACGTTCGGTGAGCAAATGAAGACCCTTTGAAGTCATATTGCATGGTACCCATTCCACGGGTCTCAACTCTACAGGTTTAAGGTATTCTTCCTTCAGCTAAAACATGCATGTGGAACCCAGAGTATGATCAACCATGTGATCGGGAGACGTGTTCAAATATGTCTCAGTTTTCCTCCCCTGGTACTCGGCTGCAACATTCCAGACGCTTTACTAACACTCTCCCGACTTGGAGAATCAGTCCCTTTAACCTCCTGTTTGGCCCAGTTTGCAATTTCTGCGGAAGATGAACAGGAATAGCGAGAACCAATGAGAGACTAGCTGGAGGTGTCTGGACGGGCAAGTTTAACTCTCATTTCCCACCAGGAAGAGGAATTAACCAAAGGCTCAGCGTGCCGTGCCGGAACCAGATTAGGGCCTGAAGCCATCCTGCGGTGTTGCGGCCAGGTCACAGGAAAGCGAGTTGAAGAAAGGAGCTCAGGGACACTGTATTTCACAAACCTGCAGAGTTATAAATGACAGCTATCGTCCAAAAATATACTGAAGTAAGGCTGTCCAGAGGACTTGAAAGAGTGGCAGAATTGCAGGAAACTGATTTCAGGAGGTAGACTGCAATTGCATTGAAAGCATAGGAAAAGAGGCAGAACGTCCACAATGATGCACTTGGCCAAAAAGGGCGTATGCGTTTTTTCCTGAATATATTCAGGAAAAAACGCATACGCCATTTTTGGCCAACCAAGCAAACTTGCAAAGGAAATCTGCACTACAATGAAGTCTCACTTCCCCCCGGTCAAAAGGGCCATCTGAAAAAAGTGTAAAATCCAGAAAGGCAGGACAGGCCATGGAGAACTGGGAGCCTTGTTATGCTGATGGGCGGGATGTAAATTGCCAACAGACACTCGGGAGAAGTGTATGGTGTTTCCTGAAACATCTAAAAAACAAAGCAACAGAGCCTAGGGCACTTCCACTTATGGTCCTATAGCTTAGGGAAATTAAAATCAAAAAGACACAGCCACCCCAAAGTTTGGGACGCCTCTGTTTACAAGAACCTCGTTTACCGTACAAGTTCAATATCACAGAAAGTGAAAAATGGATAAAGAACTTGTGGTACTTACGTACAATGCAGTATCACTCAGCAATGAAATCTATGTCATCAGGCCCATACCAGCATAATGAGTGGATTCAGGTACGATGATTCTAACTGAAATAAGTCACACAGAAAAAGAAACATCATAAGATATCACTAATACACGGAATATAAACTTGGCTACATAGGAACTGAATTCCAAAACAGAACAGGGTCTGAAATTTAGAAAACCAACTTATGCTTGCTTAAGGGGAAAGGTGAGTTGGGGTGCTGCATAAAACCAGAGATTGAAATGAGCACAGATAAAGTTCCTTAAGCCAAATATGGAATAGACAAGAGCTACTCCTTGCTCAACGAAATGGACTCAACACCCCATATTAAACGCCTAAGAATGTACCTGACTAGTAAGTATCTTTAAACCTATGGATTGCTATGTCTCCAAAAGAGAATCAAGCGTGTGTACAGGGGCATAAATGCAGCAGTGATAGGATTGGAGAGGTTCGGTGAGCAAATGAAGACCCTTTGAAGTCATATTGCATGGTACCCATTCCACGGGTCTCAACTCTCCAGGTTTAAGGTATTCTTCCTTCAGCTAAAACATGCATGTGGAACCCAGAGTATGATCAACCGTGTGAACGGGAGACGTGTTCAAATATGTCTCAGTTTTCCTCCCCTGGTACTCGGGTGCAACATTCCAGACGCTTTACTAACACTCTCCCCACTTGGAGAGTCAGCGCCTTTAACCTCCTGTTTGGCCCAGTTTGCAATTTCTGCGGAAGATGAACAGGAATAGGGAGAACCAATGAGAGACTAGCTGGAGGTGGCTGGACGGGCAAATTTAACTCTCATTTCCCACCAGGAAGAGGAAATAACCAAAGGCTCAGCGTGCCGTGCCGGAACCAGATTAGGGCCTGAAGCCATCCTGCGGTGTTGCGGCCAGGTCACAAGAAAGCGAGTTGAAGAAAGGAGCTCAGGGGCACTGTAATTCACAAACCTGCACAGTTATAAATGACAGCTATCATCCAAAAATATACTGAAGTAAGGCTGCCAAGAGGACTTGAAAGCGGGGCAGAATTTCAGGAAACCGATTTCAGGAGGTAGACTGGAATTGCATTGAAAGCATAGGAAAAGAGGCAGAACGTCCACAATGATGCACTTGGCCAAAAAGGGCGTATGCGTTTTTTCCTGAATATATTCAGGAAAAAACGCATACGCCCTTTTTGGCCAAACAAGCAAACTTGCAAAGGAAATCTGCACTACAATAAAGTCTCACTTCCCCCCGGTCAAAAGGGCCATCTGAAAAAAGTGTAAAATCCAGAAAGGCAGGACAGGCCATGGAGAACTGGGAGCCTTGTTATGCTGATGGGCGGGATGGAAATTGCCAACAGACACTCGGGAGAAGTGTATGGTGTTTCCTGAAACATCTAAAAAACAAAGCAACAGAGCCTAGGGCACTTCCACTTATGGTCCTATAGCTTAGGGAAATTAAAATAAAAAAGACACAGCCACCCCAAAGTTTGGGACGCCTCTGTTTACAAGAACCTCGTTTACAGTACAAGTTCAACATCGCAGAAAGTGAAAAATGGATAAAGAAGATGTGGTATTTACTTACAAAGCAATATCACTCAGCAATGAAATCTATGTCATCAGGCTCTTAGCAGCACAATGAGTGGATTCAGGTATGATGATTCTAACTGAAATAAGTCACACAGAAAAAGAAACATCATAAGATATCACTAATACACGGAATGTAAACTTGGCTACACAGGAACTGAATTACAGAACAGAACAGGCTCTCAAATTTAGAAAACCAACTTATGCTTGCTTAAGAGGAAAGGTGAGTTGGGGTGCTGCATAAAACCAGAGATTGAAATGAGCACAGATAAAGTTCCTTAAGCCAAATATGGAATAGACAAGAGCTACTCCTTGCTCAACGAAATGGACTCAACACCGCATATTAAACGCCTAAGAATGTACCTGACTAGTAAGTATCTTAAAACCTATGGATTGCTATGTCTCCGAAAGAGAATCAAGCATGTGTACAGGGGCATAAACGCAGCAGTGATAGGATTGGAGAGGTTCGGTGAGCAAATGAAGACCCTTTGAAGTCATATTGCATGGTACCCATTCCACGGGTTTCAACTACCCAGGTTTAAGGTATTCTTCCTTCAGCTAAAACATGCATGTGGAACCTAGAGTATGATCAACCATGTGATCGGGAGACGTGTTCAAATATGTCTCAGTTTTCCTCCCCTGGTACTCGGGTGCAACATTCCAGACGCTTTACTAACACTCTCCCGACTTGGAGAATCAGTCCCTTTAACCTCCTGTTTGGCCCAGTTTGCAATTTCTGCGGAAGATGAAAAGGAATAGCGAGATCCAATGAGAGACTAGCTGGAGGTGGCTGGACGGGCAAATTTAACTCTCATTTCCCACCAGGAAGAGGAAATAACCAAAGGCTCAGCGTGCCGTGCCGGAACCAGATTAGGGCCTGAAGCCATCCTGCGGTGTTGCGGCCAGCTCACAAGAAAGCAAGTTGAAGAAAGGAGCTCAGGGGCACTGTAATTCACAAACCTGCAGAGTTATAAATGACAGCTATCGTCGAAAAATATACTGAAGTAAGGCTGCCAAGAGGACTTGAAAGCGGGGCAGAATTGCAGGAAACCGATTTCAGGAGGTAGACTGGAATTGCATTGAAAGCATAGGAAAAGAGGCAGAACGTCCACAATGATGCACTTGGCCAAAAAGGGCGTATGCGTTTTTTCCTGAATATATTCAGGAAAAAAAGCATACGCCCTTTTTGGCCAACCAAGCAAACTTGCAAAGGAAATCTGCACTACAATGAAGTCTCACTTCCCCCCGGTCAAAAGGGCCATCTGAAAAAAGTGTAAAATCCAGAAACGCAGGACAGGCCATGGAGAACTGGGAGCCTTGTTATGCTGATGGGCGGGATGTAAATTGCCAACAGACACTCGGGAGAAGTGTATGGTGTTTCCTGAAACATCTAAAAAACAAAGCAACAGAGCCTAGGGCACTTCCACTTATGGTCCTATAGCTTAGGGAAATTAAAATCAAAAAGACACAGCCACCCCAAAGTTTGGGACGCCTCTGTTTACAAGAACCTCGTTTACCGTACAAGTTCAATATCACAGAAAGTGAAAAATGGATAAAGAACTTGTGGTACTTACGTACAATGCAGTATCACTCAGCAATGAAATCTATGTCATCAGGCCCGTAGCAGCATAATGAGTGGATTCAGGTATGATGATTCTAACTGAAATAAGTCACACAGAAAAAGAAACATCATAAGATATCACTAATACACGGAATGTAAACTTGGCTACACAGGAACTGAATTCCAAAACAGAACAGGGTCTCAAATTTAGAAAACCAACTTATGCTTGCTTAAGGGGAAAGGTGAGTTGGGGTGCTGCATAAAACCAGAGATTGAAATGAGCACAGATAAAGTTCCTTAAGCCAAATATGGAATAGACAAGAGCTACTCCTTGCTCAACGAAATGGACTCAACACCCCATATTAAATGCCTAAGAATGTACCTGACTAGTAAGTATCTTAAAACCTATGGATTGCTATGTCTCCAAAAGAGAATCAAGCATGTGTACAGGGGCATAAATGCAGCAGTGATAGGATTGGAGAGGTTCGGTGAGCAAATGAAGAACCTTTGAAGTCATATTGCATGGTACCCATTCCACGGGTTTCAACTCTCCAGGTTTAAGGTATTCTTCCTTCAGCTAAAACATGCATGTGGAACCGAGAGTATGATCAACCGTGTGAACGGGAGACGTGTTCAAATATGTCTCAGTTTTCCTCCCATGGTACTCGGGTGCAACATTCCAGACGCTTTACTAACACTCTCCCCACTTGGAGAGTCAGCGCCTTTAACCTCCTGTTTGGCCCAGTTTGCAATTTCTGCGGAAGATGAACAGGAATAGGGAGAACCAATGAGAGACTAGCTGGAGGTGTCTGGACGGGCAAATTTAACTCTCATTTCCCATCTGGAAGAGGAAATAACCAAAGGCTCAGCGTGCCGTGCCGGAACCAGATTAGGGCCTGAAGCCATCCTGCGGTGTTGCGGCCAGCTCAAAAGAAAGTGAGTTGAAGAAAGGAGC
This sequence comes from Grampus griseus, assembly GCF_964374135.1. NCBI lineage: Eukaryota > Metazoa > Chordata > Mammalia > Artiodactyla > Delphinidae > Grampus > Grampus griseus. The sequence continues at coordinate 559,553 of NW_028133387.1, forward strand.
TCAGGGGCACTGTAATTCACAAACCTGCAGAGTTATAAATGACAGCTATCGTCCAAAAATATACTGAAGTAAGGCTGCCAAGAGGACTTGAAAGCGGGGCAGAATTGCAGGAAACCGATTTCAGGAGGTAGACTGGAATTGCATTGAAAGCATAGGAAAAGAGGCAGAACGTCCACAATGATGCACTTGGCCAAAAAGGGCGTATGCGTTTTTTCCTGAATATATTCAGGAAAAAACGCATACGCCCTTTTTGGCCAACCAAGCAAGCTTGCAAAGGAAATCTGCACTACAATGAAGTCTCACTTCCCCCCGGTCAAAAGGGCCATCTGAAAAAATTGTAAAATCCAGAAAGGCAGGACAGGCCATGGAGAACTGGGAGCCTTGTTATGCTGATGGGCGGGATGTAAATTGCCAACAGACACTCGGGAGAAGTGTATGGTGTTTCCTGAAACATCTAAAAAACAAAGCAACAGAGCCTAGGGCACTTCCACTTATGGTCCTATAGCTTAGGGAAATTAAAATCAAAAAGACACAGCCACCCCAAAGTTTGGGACGCCTCTGTTTACAAGAACCTCGTTTACCGTACAAGTTCAATATCACAGAAAGTGAAAAATGGATAAAGAACTTGTGGTACTTACGTACAATGCAGTATCACTCAGCAATGAAATCTATGTCATCAGGCCCGTAGCAGCATAATGAGTGGATTCAGGTACGATGATTCTAACTGAAATAAGTCACACAGAAAAAGAAACATCATAAGATATCACTAATACACGGAATGTAAACTTGGCTACACAGGAACTGAATTCCAAAACAGAGCAGGGTCTCAAATTTAGAAAACCAACTTATGCTTGCTTAAGGGTAAAGGTGAGTTGGGGTGCTGCATAAAACCAGAGATTGAAATGAGCACAGATAAAGTTCCTTAAGCCAAATATGGAATAGACAAGAGCTACTCCTTGCTCAACGAAATGGACTCAACACCGCATGTTAAACGCCGAAGAATGTACCTGACTAGTAAGTATCTTAAAACCTATGGATTGCTATGTCTCCGAAAGAGAATCAAGCATGTGTACAGGGGCATAAACGCAGCAGTGATAGGATTGGAGAGGTTCGGTGAGCAAATGAAGACCCTTTGAAGTCATATTGCATGGTACCATTCCACGGGTTTCAACTACCCAGGTTTAAGGTATTCTTCCTTCAGCTAAAACATGCGTGTGGAACCTAGAGTATGATCAACCATGTGATTGGGAGATGTGTTCAAATATGTCTCAGTTTTCGTACCCTGGTACTCGGGTGCAACATTCCAGACGCTTTACTAACACTCTCCCGACTTGGAGAATCAGTCCCTTTAACCTCCTGTTTGGCCCAGTTTGCAATTTCTGCAGAAGATGAACAGGAATAGCGAGAACCAATGAGAGACTAGCTGGAGGTGTCTGGACGGGCAAATTTAACTCTCATTTCCCACCAGGAAGAGGAATTAACCAAAGGCTCAGCGTGCCATGCTGGAACCAGATTAGGGCCTGAAGCCATCCTGCGGTGTTGCGGCCAGGTCACAAGAAAGCGAGTTGAAGAAAGGAGCTCAGGGGCACTGTAATTCACAAACCTGCAGAGTTATAAATGACAGCTATTGTCCAAAAATATACTGAAGTAAGGCAGCCAAGAGGACTTGAATGCGGGGCAGAATTGCTGGAAACCGATTTCAGGAGGTAGACTGGAATTGCATTGAAGCATAGGAAAAGAGGCAGAACGTCCACAATGATGCACTTGGCCAAAAAGGGCGTATGCGTTTTTTCCTGAATATATTCAGGAAAAAACGCATACGCCCTTTTTGGCCAACCAAGCAAGCTTGCAAAGGAAATCTGCACTACAATGAAGTCTCACTTCCCCCCGGTCAAAAGGGCCATCTGAAAAAAGTGTAAAATCCAGAAAGGCAGGACAGGCCATGGAGAACTGGGAGCCTTGTTATGCTGATGGGCGGGATGTAAATTGCCAAGAGACACTCGGGAGAAGTGTATGGTGTTTCCTGAAACATCTAAAAAACAAAGCAACAGAGCCTAGGGCACTTCCACTTATGGTCCTATAGCTTAGGGAAATTAAAATCAAAAAGACACAGCCACCCCAAAGTTTGGGACGTCTCTGTTTACTAGAACCTCGTTTACCGTACAAGTACAATATCACAGAAAGTGAAAAATGGATAAAGAACTTGTGGTACTTACGTACAATGCAGTATCACTCAACAATGAAATCTATGTCATCAGGCCCGTAGCAGCATAATGAGTGGATTCAGGTACGATGATTCTAACTGAAATAAGTCACACAGAAAAAGAAACATCATAAGATATCACTAATACACGGAATGTAAACTTGGCTACACAGGAACTGAATTCCAAAACAGAACAGGGTGTCAAATTTAGAAAACCATCTTATGCTTGCTTAAGGGGAAAGGTGAGTTGGGGTGCTGCATAAAACCAGAGATTGAAATGAGCACAGATAAAGTTCCTTAAGCCAAATATGGAATAGACAAGAGCTACTCCTTGCTCAACGAAATGGACTCAACACCGCATATTAAACGCCAAAGAATGTACCTGACTAGTAAGTATCTTAAAACCTATGGATTGCTATGTCTCCGAAAGAGAATCAAGTGTGTGTACAGGGGCATAAACGCAGCAGTGATAGGATTGGAGAGGTTTGGTGAGCAAATGAAGACCCTTTGAAGTCATATTGCATGGTACCCATTCCACGGGTTTCAGTTACCCAGGTTTAAGGTATGCTTCCTTCAGCTAAAACATGCATGTGGAACCTAGAGTATGATCAACCATGTGATCGGGAGACGTGTTCAAATATGTCTCAGTTTTCGTACCCTGGTACTCGGGTGCAACATTCCAGACGCTTTACTAACACTCTCCCGACTTGGAGAGTCAGGCCCTTTAACCTCTTGTTTGGCCCAGTTTGCAATTTCTGCAGAAGATGAACAGGAATAGCAAGAACCAATGAGAGACTAGCTGGAGGTGTCTGGACGGGCAAATTTAACTCTCATTTCCCACCAGGAAGAGGAATTAACCAAAGGCTCAGCGTGCCATGCCGGAACCAGATTAGGGCCTGAAGCCATCCTGCGCTGTTGCGGCCAGGTCACAAGAAAGCGAGTTGAAGAAAGGAGCTCAGGGGCACTGTAATTCACAAACCTGCAGAGTTATAAATGACAGCTATTGTCCAAAAATACACTGAAGTAAGGCTGCCAAGAGGACTTGAATGCAGGGCAGAATTGCTGAAAACCGATTTCAGGAGGTAGACTGGAATTGCATTGAAAGCATAGGAAAAGAGGCAGAACGTCCACAATGATGCACTTGGCCAAAAAGGGCGTATGCGTTTTTTCCTGAATATATTCAGGAAAAAACGCATACGCCCTTTTTGGCCAACCAAGCAAGCTTGCAAAGGAAATCTGCACTACAATGAAGTCTCACTTCCCCCCGGTCAAAAGGGCCATCTGAAAAAATTGTAAAATCCAGAAAGGCAGGACAGGCCATGGAGAACTGGGAGCCTTGTTATGCTGATGGGCGGGATGTAAATTGCCAACAGACACTCGGGAGAAGTGTATGGTGTTTCCTGAAACATCTAAAAAACAAAGCAACAGAGCCTAGGGCACTTCCACTTATGGTCCTATAGCTTAGGGAAATTAAAATCAAAAAGACACAGCCACCCCAAAGTTTGGGACGCCTCTGTTTACAAGAACCTCGTTTACCGTACAAGTTCAATATCACAGAAAGTGAAAAATGGATAAAGAACTTGTGGTACTTACGTACAATGCAGTATCACTCAGCAATGAAATCTATGTCATCAGGCCCGTAGCAGCATAATGAGTGGATTCAGGTACGATGATTCTAACTGAAATAAGTCACACAGAAAAAGAAACATCATAAGATATCACTAATACACGGAATGTAAACTTGGCTACACAGGAACTGAATTCCAAAACAGAGCAGGGTCTCAAATTTAGAAAACCAACTTATGCTTGCTTAAGGGTAAAGGTGAGTTGGGGTGCTGCATAAAACCAGAGATTGAAATGAGCACAGATAAAGTTCCTTAAGCCAAATATGGAATAGACAAGAGCTACTCCTTGCTCAACGAAATGGACTCAACACCGCATGTTAAACGCCGAAGAATGTACCTGACTAGTAAGTATCTTAAAACCTATGGATTGCTATGTCTCCGAAAGAGAATCAAGCATGTGTACAGGGGCATAAACGCAGCAGTGATAGGATTGGAGAGGTTCGGTGAGCAAATGAAGACCCTTTGAAGTCATATTGCATGGTACCATTCCACGGGTTTCAACTACCCAGGTTTAAGGTATTCTTCCTTCAGCTAAAACATGCGTGTGGAACCTAGAGTATGATCAACCATGTGATTGGGAGATGTGTTCAAATATGTCTCAGTTTTCGTACCCTGGTACTCGGGTGCAACATTCCAGACGCTTTACTAACACTCTCCCGACTTGGAGAATCAGTCCCTTTAACCTCCTGTTTGGCCCAGTTTGCAATTTCTGCAGAAGATGAACAGGAATAGCGAGAACCAATGAGAGACTAGCTGGAGGTGTCTGGACGGGCAAATTTAACTCTCATTTCCCACCAGGAAGAGGAATTAACCAAAGGCTCAGCGTGCCATGCTGGAACCAGATTAGGGCCTGAAGCCATCCTGCGGTGTTGCGGCCAGGTCACAAGAAAGCGAGTTGAAGAAAGGAGCTCAGGGGCACTGTAATTCACAAACCTGCAGAGTTATAAATGACAGCTATTGTCCAAAAATATACTGAAGTAAGGCAGCCAAGAGGACTTGAATGCGGGGCAGAATTGCTGGAAACCGATTTCAGGAGGTAGACTGGAATTGCATTGAAGCATAGGAAAAGAGGCAGAACGTCCACAATGATGCACTTGGCCAAAAAGGGCGTATGCGTTTTTTCCTGAATATATTCAGGAAAAAACGCATACGCCCTTTTTGGCCAACCAAGCAAGCTTGCAAAGGAAATCTGCACTACAATGAAGTCTCACTTCCCCCCGGTCAAAAGGGCCATCTGAAAAAAGTGTAAAATCCAGAAAGGCAGGACAGGCCATGGAGAACTGGGAGCCTTGTTATGCTGATGGGCGGGATGTAAATTGCCAAGAGACACTCGGGAGAAGTGTATGGTGTTTCCTGAAACATCTAAAAAACAAAGCAACAGAGCCTAGGGCACTTCCACTTATGGTCCTATAGCTTAGGGAAATTAAAATCAAAAAGACACAGCCACCCCAAAGTTTGGGACGTCTCTGTTTACTAGAACCTCGTTTACCGTACAAGTACAATATCACAGAAAGTGAAAAATGGATAAAGAACTTGTGGTACTTACGTACAATGCAGTATCACTCAACAATGAAATCTATGTCATCAGGCCCGTAGCAGCATAATGAGTGGATTCAGGTACGATGATTCTAACTGAAATAAGTCACACAGAAAAAGAAACATCATAAGATATCACTAATACACGGAATGTAAACTTGGCTACACAGGAACTGAATTCCAAAACAGAACAGGGTGTCAAATTTAGAAAACCATCTTATGCTTGCTTAAGGGGAAAGGTGAGTTGGGGTGCTGCATAAAACCAGAGATTGAAATGAGCACAGATAAAGTTCCTTAAGCCAAATATGGAATAGACAAGAGCTACTCCTTGCTCAACGAAATGGACTCAACACCGCATATTAAACGCCAAAGAATGTACCTGACTAGTAAGTATCTTAAAACCTATGGATTGCTATGTCTCCGAAAGAGAATCAAGCGTGTGTACAGGGGCATAAACGCAGCAGTGATAGGATTGGAGAGGTTTGGTGAGCAAATGAAGACCCTTTGAAGTCATATTGCATGGTACCCATTCCACGGGTTTCAGTTACCCAGGTTTAAGGTATGCTTCCTTCAGCTAAAACATGCATGTGGAACCTAGAGTATGATCAACCATGTGATCGGGAGACGTGTTCAAATATGTCTCAGTTTTCGTACCCTGGTACTCGGGTGCAACATTCCAGACGCTTTACTAACACTCTCCCGACTTGGAGAGTCAGGCCCTTTAACCTCTTGTTTGGCCCAGTTTGCAATTTCTGCAGAAGATGAACAGGAATAGCAAGAACCAATGAGAGACTAGCTGGAGGTGTCTGGACGGGCAAATTTAACTCTCATTTCCCACCAGGAAGAGGAATTAACCAAAGGCTCAGCGTGCCATGCCGGAACCAGATTAGGGCCTGAAGCCATCCTGCGCTGTTGCGGCCAGGTCACAAGAAAGCGAGTTGAAGAAAGGAGCTCAGGGGCACTGTAATTCACAAACCTGCAGAGTTATAAATGACAGCTATTGTCCAAAAATACACTGAAGTAAGGCTGCCAAGAGGACTTGAATGCAGGGCAGAATTGCTGAAAACCGATTTCAGGAGGTAGACTGGAATTGCATTGAAAGCATAGGAAAAGAGGCAGAACGTCCACAATGATGCACTTGGCCAAAAAGGGCGTATGCGTTTTTTCCTGAATATATTCAGGAAAAAACGCATATGCACTTTTTGGCCAACCAAGCAAGCTTGCAAAGGAAATCTGCACTACAATGAAGTCTCACTTCCCCCCGGTCAAAAGGGCCATCTGAAAAAAGTGTAAAATCCAGAAAGGCAGGACAGGCCATGGAGAACTGGGAGCCTTGTTATGCTGATGGGCGGGATGTAAATTGCCAACAGACACTCGGGAGAAGTGTATGGTGTTTCCTGAAACATCTAAAAAACAAAGCAACAGAGCCTAGGGCACTTCCACTTATGGTCCTATAGCTTAGGGAAATTAAAATCAAAAAGACACAGCCACCCCAAAGTTTGGGACGCCTCTGTTTACAAGAACCTCGTTTACCGTACAAGTTCAATATCACAGAAAGTGAAAAATGGATAAAGAACTTGTGGTACTTACGTACAATGCAGTATCACTCAGCAATGAAATCTATGTCATCAGGCCCGTAGCAGCATAATGAGTGGATTCAGGTACGATGATTCTAACTGAAATAAGTCACACAGAAAAAGAAACATCATAAGATATCACTAATACACGGAATGTAAACTTGGCTACACAGGAACTGAATTCCAAAACAGAACAGGGTCTCAAATTTAGAAAACCAACTTATGCTTGCTTAAGGGTAAAGGTGAGTTGGGGTGCTGCATAAAACCAGAGATCGAAATGAGCACAGATAAAGTTCCTTAAGCCAAATATGGAATAGACAAGAGCTACTCCTTGCTCAACGAAATGGACTCAACACCGCATATTAAACGCCGAAGAATGTACCTGACTAGTAAGTATCTTAAAACCTATGGATTGCTATGTCTCCGAAAGAGAATCAAGCATGTGTACAGGGGCATAAACGCAGCAGTGATAGGATTGGAGAGGTTCGGTGAGCAAACGAAGACCCTTTGAAGTCATATTGCATGGTACCATTCCACGGGTTTCAACTACCGAGGTTTAAGGTATTCTTCCTTCAGCTAAAACATGCGTGTGGAACCTAGAGTATGATCAACCATGTGATTGGGAGATGTGTTCAAATATGTCTCAGTTTTCGTACCCTGGTACTCGGGTGCAACATTCCAGACGCTTTACTAACACTCTCCCGACTTGGAGAATCAGTCCCTTTAACCTCCTGTTTGGCCCAGTTTGCAATTTCTGCAGAAGATGAACAGGAATAGCGAGAACCAATGAGAGACTAGCTGGAGGTGTCTGGATGGGCAAATTTAACTCTCATTTCCCACCAGGAAGAGGAATTAACCAAAGGCTCAGCGTGCCATGCTGGAACAAGATTAGGGCCTGAAGCCATCCTGCGGTGTTGCGGCCAGGTCACAAGAAAGCGAGTTGAAGAAAGGAGCTCAGGGGCACTGTAATTCACAAACCTGCAGAGTTATAAATGACAGCTATCGTCCAAAAATATACTGAAGTAAGGCTGTCCAGAGGACTTGAAAGAGTGGCAGAATTGCAGGAAACTGATTTCAGGAGGTAGACTGCAATTGCATTGAAAGCATAGGAAAAGAGGCAGAACGTCCACAATGATGCACTTGGCCAAAAAGGGCGTATGCGTTTTTTCCTGAATATATTCAGGAAAAAACGCATACGCCATTTTTGGCCAACCAAGCAAACTTGCAAAGGAAATCTGCACTACAATGAAGTCTCACTTCCCCCCGGTCAAAAGGGCCATCTGAAAAAAGTGTAAAATCCAGAAAGGCAGGACAGGCCATGGAGAACTGGGAGCCTTGTTATGCTGATGGGCGGGATGTAAATTGCCAACAGACACTCGGGAGAAGTGTATGGTGTTTCCTGAAACATCTAAAAAACAAAGCAACAGAGCCTAGGGCACTTCCACTTATGGTCCTATAGCTTAGGGAAATTAAAATCAAAAAGACACAGCCACCCCAAAGTTTGGGACGCCTCTGTTTACAAGAACCTCGTTTACCGTACAAGTTCAATATCACAGAAAGTGAAAAATGGATAAAGAACTTGTGGTACTTACGTACAATGCAGTATCACTCAGCAATGAAATCTATGTCATCAGGCCCATACCAGCATAATGAGTGGATTCAGGTACGATGATTCTAACTGAAATAAGTCACACAGAAAAAGAAACATCATAAGATATCACTAATACACGGAATATAAACTTGGCTACATAGGAACTGAATTCCAAAACAGAACAGGGTCTGAAATTTAGAAAACCAACTTATGCTTGCTTAAGGGGAAAGGTGAGTTGGGGTGCTGCATAAAACCAGAGATTGAAATGAGCACAGATAAAGTTCCTTAAGCCAAATATGGAATAGACAAGAGCTACTCCTTGCTCAACGAAATGGACTCAACACCCCATATTAAACGCCTAAGAATGTACCTGACTAGTAAGTATCTTTAAACCTATGGATTGCTATGTCTCCAAAAGAGAATCAAGCGTGTGTACAGGGGCATAAATGCAGCAGTGATAGGATTGGAGAGGTTCGGTGAGCAAATGAAGACCCTTTGAAGTCATATTGCATGGTACCCATTCCACGGGTCTCAACTCTCCAGGTTTAAGGTATTCTTCCTTCAGCTAAAACATGCATGTGGAACCCAGAGTATGATCAACCGTGTGAACGGGAGACGTGTTCAAATATGTCTCAGTTTTCCTCCCCTGGTACTCGGGTGCAACATTCCAGACGCTTTACTAACACTCTCCCCACTTGGAGAGTCAGCGCCTTTAACCTCCTGTTTGGCCCAGTTTGCAATTTCTGCGGAAGATGAACAGGAATAGGGAGAACCAATGAGAGACTAGCTGGAGGTGGCTGGACGGGCAAATTTAACTCTCATTTCCCACCAGGAAGAGGAAATAACCAAAGGCTCAGCGTGCCGTGCCGGAACCAGATTAGGGCCTGAAGCCATCCTGCGGTGTTGCGGCCAGGTCACAAGAAAGCGAGTTGAAGAAAGGAGCTCAGGGGCACTGTAATTCACAAACCTGCACAGTTATAAATGACAGCTATCATCCAAAAATATACTGAAGTAAGGCTGCCAAGAGGACTTGAAAGCGGGGCAGAATTTCAGGAAACCGATTTCAGGAGGTAGACTGGAATTGCATTGAAAGCATAGGAAAAGAGGCAGAACGTCCACAATGATGCACTTGGCCAAAAAGGGCGTATGCGTTTTTTCCTGAATATATTCAGGAAAAAACGCATATGCCCTTTTTGGCCAAACAAGCAAACTTGCAAAGGAAATCTGCACTACAATAAAGTCTCACTTCCCCCCGGTCAAAAGGGCCATCTGAAAAAAGTGTAAAATCCAGAAAGGCAGGACAGGCCATGGAGAACTGGGAGCCTTGTTATGCTGATGGGCGGGATGGAAATTGCCAACAGACACTCGGGAGAAGTGTATGGTGTTTCCTGAAACATCTAAAAAACAAAGCAACAGAGCCTAGGGCACTTCCACTTATGGTCCTATAGCTTAGGGAAATTAAAATAAAAAAGACACAGCCACCCCAAAGTTTGGGACGCCTCTGTTTACAAGAACCTCGTTTACAGTACAAGTTCAACATCGCAGAAAGTGAAAAATGGATAAAGAAGATGTGGTATTTACTTACAAAGCAATATCACTCAGCAATGAAATCTATGTCATCAGGCTCTTAGCAGCACAATGAGTGGATTCAGGTATGATGATTCTAACTGAAATAAGTCACACAGAAAAAGAAACATCATAAGATATCACTAATACACGGAATGTAAACTTGGCTACACAGGAACTGAATTACAGAACAGAACAGGCTCTCAAATTTAGAAAACCAACTTATGCTTGCTTAAGAGGAAAGGTGAGTTGGGGTGCTGCATAAAACCAGAGATTGAAATGAGCACAGATAAAGTTCCTTAAGCCAAATATGGAATAGACAAGAGCTACTCCTTGCTCAACGAAATGGACTCAACACCGCATATTAAACGCCTAAGAATGTACCTGACTAGTAAGTATCTTAAAACCTATGGATTGCTATGTCTCCGAAAGAGAATCAAGCATGTGTACAGGGGCATAAACGCAGCAGTGATAGGATTGGAGAGGTTCGGTGAGCAAATGAAGACCCTTTGAAGTCATATTGCATGGTACCCATTCCACGGGTTTCAACTACCCAGGTTTAAGGTATTCTTCCTTCAGCTAAAACATGCATGTGGAACCTAGAGTATGATCAACCATGTGATCGGGAGACGTGTTCAAATATGTCTCAGTTTTCCTCCCCTGGTACTCGGGTGCAACATTCCAGACGCTTTACTAACACTCTCCCGACTTGGAGAATCAGTCCCTTTAACCTCCTGTTTGGCCCAGTTTGCAATTTCTGCGGAAGATGAAAAGGAATAGCGAGATCCAATGAGAGACTAGCTGGAGGTGGCTGGACGGGCAAATTTAACTCTCATTTCCCACCAGGAAGAGGAAATAACCAAAGGCTCAGCGTGCCGTGCCGGAACCAGATTAGGGCCTGAAGCCATCCTGCGGTGTTGCGGCCAGCTCACAAGAAAGCAAGTTGAAGAAAGGAGCTCAGGGGCACTGTAATTCACAAACCTGCAGAGTTATAAATGACAGCTATCGTCGAAAAATATACTGAAGTAAGGCTGCCAAGAGGACTTGAAAGCGGGGCAGAATTGCAGGAAACCGATTTCAGGAGGTAGACTGGAATTGCATTGAAAGCATAGGAAAAGAGGCAGAACGTCCACAATGATGCACTTGGCCAAAAAGGGCGTATGCGTTTTTTCCTGAATATATTCAGGAAAAAAAGCATACGCCCTTTTTGGCCAACCAAGCAAACTTGCAAAGGAAATCTGCACTACAATGAAGTCTCACTTCCCCCCGGTCAAAAGGGCCATCTGAAAAAAGTGTAAAATCCAGAAACGCAGGACAGGCCATGGAGAACTGGGAGCCTTGTTATGCTGATGGGCGGGATGTAAATTGCCAACAGACACTCGGGAGAAGTGTATGGTGTTTCCTGAAACATCTAAAAAACAAAGCAACAGAGCCTAGGGCACTTCCACTTATGGTCCTATAGCTTAGGGAAATTAAAATCAAAAAGACACAGCCACCCCAAAGTTTGGGACGCCTCTGTTTACAAGAACCTCGTTTACCGTACAAGTTCAATATCACAGAAAGTGAAAAATGGATAAAGAACTTGTGGTACTTACGTACAATGCAGTATCACTCAGCAATGAAATCTATGTCATCAGGCCCGTAGCAGCATAATGAGTGGATTCAGGTATGATGATTCTAACTGAAATAAGTCACACAGAAAAAGAAACATCATAAGATATCACTAATACACGGAATGTAAACTTGGCTACACAGGAACTGAATTCCAAAACAGAACAGGGTCTCAAATTTAGAAAACCAACTTATGCTTGCTTAAGGGGAAAGGTGAGTTGGGGTGCTGCATAAAACCAGAGATTGAAATGAGCACAGATAAAGTTCCTTAAGCCAAATATGGAATAGACAAGAGCTACTCCTTGCTCAACGAAATGGACTCAACACCCCATATTAAATGCCTAAGAATGTACCTGACTAGTAAGTATCTTAAAACCTATGGATTGCTATGTCTCCAAAAGAGAATCAAGCATGTGTACAGGGGCATAAATGCAGCAGTGATAGGATTGGAGAGGTTCGGTGAGCAAATGAAGAACCTTTGAAGTCATATTGCATGGTACCCATTCCACGGGTTTCAACTCTCCAGGTTTAAGGTATTCTTCCTTCAGCTAAAACATGCATGTGGAACCGAGAGTATGATCAACCGTGTGAACGGGAGACGTGTTCAAATATGTCTCAGTTTTCCTCCCATGGTACTCGGGTGCAACATTCCAGACGCTTTACTAACACTCTCCCCACTTGGAGAGTCAGCGCCTTTAACCTCCTGTTTGGCCCAGTTTGCAATTTCTGCGGAAGATGAACAGGAATAGGGAGAACCAATGAGAGACTAGCTGGAGGTGTCTGGACGGGCAAATTTAACTCTCATTTCCCATCTGGAAGAGGAAATAACCAAAGGCTCAGCGTGCCGTGCCGGAACCAGATTAGGGCCTGAAGCCATCCTGCGGTGTTGCGGCCAGCTCAAAAGAAAGTGAGTTGAAGAAAGGAGCTCAGGGGCACTGTAATTCACAAACCTGCAGAGTTATAAATGACAGCTATTGTCCAAAAATACACTGAAGTAAGGCTGCCAAGAGGACTTGAAAGCGGGGCAGAATTGCAGGAAACCGATTTCAGGAGGTAGACTGGAATTGCATTGAAAGCATAGGAAAAGAGGCAGAACGTCCACAATGATGCACTTGGCCAAAAAGGGCGTATGCGTTTTTTCCTGAATATATTCAGGAAAAAACGCATACGCCCTTTTTGGCCAACCAAGCAAGCTTGCAAAGGAAATCTGCACTACAATGAAGTCTCACTTCCCCCCGGTCAAAAGGGCCATCTGAAAAAATTGTAAAATCCAGAAAGGCAGGACAGGCCATGGAGAACTGGGAGCCTTGTTATGCTGATGGGCGGGATGTAAATTGCCAACAGACACTCGGGAGAAGTGTATGGTGTTTCCTGAAACATCTAAAAAACAAAGCAACAGAGCCTAGGGCACTTCCACTTATGGTCCTATAGCTTAGGGAAATTAAAATCAAAAAGACACAGCCACCCCAAAGTTTGGGACGCCTCTGTTTACAAGAACCTCGTTTACCGTACAAGTTCAATATCACAGAAAGTGAAAAATGGATAAAGAACTTGTGGTACTTACGTACAATGCAGTATCACTCAGCAATGAAATCTATGTCATCAGGCCCGTAGCAGCATAATGAGTGGATTCAGGTACGATGATTCTAACTGAAATAAGTCACACAGAAAAAGAAACATCATAAGATATCACTAATACACGGAATGTAAACTTGGCTACACAGGAACTGAATTCCAAAACAGAGCAGGGTCTCAAATTTAGAAAACCAACTTATGCTTGCTTAAGGGTAAAGGTGAGTTGGGGTGCTGCATAAAACCAGAGATTGAAATGAGCACAGATAAAGTTCCTTAAGCCAAATATGGAATAGACAAGAGCTACTCCTTGCTCAACGAAATGGACTCAACACCGCATGTTAAACGCCGAAGAATGTACCTGACTAGTAAGTATCTTAAAACCTATGGATTGCTATGTCTCCGAAAGAGAATCAAGCATGTGTACAGGGGCATAAACGCAGCAGTGATAGGATTGGAGAGGTTCGGTGAGCAAATGAAGACCCTTTGAAGTCATATTGCATGGTACCATTCCACGGGTTTCAACTACCCAGGTTTAAGGTATTCTTCCTTCAGCTAAAACATGCGTGTGGAACCTAGAGTATGATCAACCATGTGATTGGGAGATGTGTTCAAATATGTCTCAGTTTTCGTACCCTGGTACTCGGGTGCAACATTCCAGACGCTTTACTAACACTCTCCCGACTTGGAGAATCAGTCCCTTTAACCTCCTGTTTGGCCCAGTTTGCAATTTCTGCAGAAGATGAACAGGAATAGCGAGAACCAATGAGAGACTAGCTGGAGGTGTCTGGACGGGCAAATTTAACTCTCATTTCCCACCAGGAAGAGGAATTAACCAAAGGCTCAGCGTGCCATGCTGGAACCAGATTAGGGCCTGAAGCCATCCTGCGGTGTTGTGGCCAGGTCACAAGAAAGCGAGTTGAAGAAAGGAGCTCAGGGGCACTGTAATTCACAAACCTGCAGAGTTATAAATGACAGCTATTGTCCAAAAATATACTGAAGTAAGGCAGCCAAGAGGACTTGAATGCGGGGCAGAATTGCTGGAAACCGATTTCAGGAGGTAGACTGGAATTGCATTGAAGCATAGGAAAAGAGGCAGAACGTCCACAATGATGCACTTGGCCAAAAAGGGCGTATGCGTTTTTTCCTGAATATATTCAGGAAAAAACGCATACGCCCTTTTTGGCCAACCAAGCAAGCTTGCAAAGGAAATCTGCACTACAATGAAGTCTCACTTCCCCCCGGTCAAAAGGGCCATCTGAAAAAAGTGTAAAATCCAGAAAGGCAGGACAGGCCATGGAGAACTGGGAGCCTTGTTATGCTGATGGGCGGGATGTAAATTGCCAAGAGACACTCGGGAGAAGTGTATGGTGTTTCCTGAAACATCTAAAAAACAAAGCAACAGAGCCTAGGGCACTTCCACTTATGGTCCTATAGCTTAGGGAAATTAAAATCAAAAAGACACAGCCACCCCAAAGTTTGGGACGTCTCTGTTTACTAGAACCTCGTTTACCGTACAAGTACAATATCACAGAAAGTGAAAAATGGATAAAGAACTTGTGGTACTTACGTACAATGCAGTATCACTCAACAATGAAATCTATGTCATCAGGCCCGTAGCAGCATAATGAGTGGATTCAGGTACGATGATTCTAACTGAAATAAGTCACACAGAAAAAGAAACATCATAAGATATCACTAATACACGGAATGTAAACTTGGCTACACAGGAACTGAATTCCAAAACAGAACAGGGTGTCAAATTTAGAAAACCATCTTATGCTTGCTTAAGGGGAAAGGTGAGTTGGGGTGCTGCATAAAACCAGAGATTGAAATGAGCACAGATAAAGTTCCTTAAGCCAAATATGGAATAGACAAGAGCTACTCCTTGCTCAACGAAATGGACTCAACACCGCATATTAAACGCCAAAGAATGTACCTGACTAGTAAGTATCTTAAAACCTATGGATTGCTATGTCTCCGAAAGAGAATCAAGCGTGTGTACAGGGGCATAAACGCAGCAGTGATAGGATTGGAGAGGTTTGGTGAGCAAATGAAGACCCTTTGAAGTCATATTGCATGGTACCCATTCCACGGGTTTCAGTTACCCAGGTTTAAGGTATGCTTCCTTCAGCTAAAACATGCATGTGGAACCTAGAGTATGATCAACCATGTGATCGGGAGACGTGTTCAAATATGTCTCAGTTTTTGTACCCTGGTACTCGGGTGCAACATTCCAGACGCTTTACTAACACTCTCCCGACTTGGAGAGTCAGGCCCTTTAACCTCTTGTTTGGCCCAGTTTGCAATTTCTGCAGAAGATGAACAGGAATAGCAAGAACCAATGAGAGACTAGCTGGAGGTGTCTGGACGGGCAAATTTAACTCTCATTTCCCACCAGGAAGAGGAATTAACCAAAGGCTCAGCGTGCCATGCCGGAACCAGATTAGGGCCTGAAGCCATCCTGCGCTGTTGCGGCCAGGTCACAAGAAAGCGAGTTGAAGAAAGGAGCTCAGGGGCACTGTAATTCACAAACCTGCAGAGTTATAAATGACAGCTATTGTCCAAAAATACACTGAAGTAAGGCTGCCAAGAGGACTTGAATGCAGGGCAGAATTGCTGAAAACCGATTTCAGGAGGTAGACTGGAATTGCATTGAAAGCATAGGAAAAGAGGCAGAACGTCCACAATGATGCACTTGGCCAAAAAGGGCGTATGCGTTTTTTCCTGAATATATTCAGGAAAAAACGCATACGCCCTTTTTGGCCAACCAAGCAAGCTTGCAAAGGAAATCTGCACTACAATGAAGTCTCACTTCCCCCCGGTCAAAAGGGCCATCTGAAAAAATTGTAAAATCCAGAAAGGCAGGACAGGCCATGGAGAACTGGGAGCCTTGTTATGCTGATGGGCGGGATGTAAATTGCCAACAGACACTCGGGAGAAGTGTATGGTGTTTCCTGAAACATCTAAAAAACAAAGCAACAGAGCCTAGGGCACTTCCACTTATGGTCCTATAGCTTAGGGAAATTAAAATCAAAAAGACACAGCCACCCCAAAGTTTGGGACGCCTCTGTTTACAAGAACCTCGTTTACCGTACAAGTTCAATATCACAGAAAGTGAAAAATGGATAAAGAACTTGTGGTACTTACGTACAATGCAGTATCACTCAGCAATGAAATCTATGTCATCAGGCCCGTAGCAGCATAATGAGTGGATTCAGGTACGATGATTCTAACTGAAATAAGTCACACAGAAAAAGAAACATCATAAGATATCACTAATACACGGAATGTAAACTTGGCTACACAGGAACTGAATTCCAAAACAGAGCAGGGTCTCAAATTTAGAAAACCAACTTATGCTTGCTTAAGGGTAAAGGTGAGTTGGGGTGCTGCATAAAACCAGAGATTGAAATGAGCACAGATAAAGTTCCTTAAGCCAAATATGGAATAGACAAGAGCTACTCCTTGCTCAACGAAATGGACTCAACACCGCATGTTAAACGCCGAAGAATGTACCTGACTAGTAAGTATCTTAAAACCTATGGATTGCTATGTCTCCGAAAGAGAATCAAGCATGTGTACAGGGGCATAAACGCAGCAGTGATAGGATTGGAGAGGTTCGGTGAGCAAATGAAGACCCTTTGAAGTCATATTGCATGGTACCATTCCACGGGTTTCAACTACCCAGGTTTAAGGTATTCTTCCTTCAGCTAAAACATGCGTGTGGAACCTAGAGTATGATCAACCATGTGATTGGGAGATGTGTTCAAATATGTCTCAGTTTTCGTACCCTGGTACTCGGGTGCAACATTCCAGACGCTTTACTAACACTCTCCCGACTTGGAGAATCAGTCCCTTTAACCTCCTGTTTGGCCCAGTTTGCAATTTCTGCAGAAGATGAACAGGAATAGCGAGAACCAATGAGAGACTAGCTGGAGGTGTCTGGACGGGCAAATTTAACTCTCATTTCCCACCAGGAAGAGGAATTAACCAAAGGCTCAGCGTGCCATGCTGGAACCAGATTAGGGCCTGAAGCCATCCTGCGGTGTTGCGGCCAGGTCACAAGAAAGCGAGTTGAAGAAAGGAGCTCAGGGGCACTGTAATTCACAAACCTGCAGAGTTATAAATGACAGCTATTGTCCAAAAATATACTGAAGTAAGGCAGCCAAGAGGACTTGAATGCGGGGCAGAATTGCTGGAAACCGATTTCAGGAGGTAGACTGGAATTGCATTGAAGCATAGGAAAAGAGGCAGAACGTCCACAATGATGCACTTGGCCAAAAAGGGCGTATGCGTTTTTTCCTGAATATATTCAGGAAAAAACGCATACGCCCTTTTTGGCCAACCAAGCAAGCTTGCAAAGGAAATCTGCACTACAATGAAGTCTCACTTCCCCCCGGTCAAAAGGGCCATCTGAAAAAAGTGTAAAATCCAGAAAGGCAGGACAGGCCATGGAGAACTGGGAGCCTTGTTATGCTGATGGGCGGGATGTAAATTGCCAAGAGACACTCGGGAGAAGTGTATGGTGTTTCCTGAAACATCTAAAAAACAAAGCAACAGAGCCTAGGGCACTTCCACTTATGGTCCTATAGCTTAGGGAAATTAAAATCAAAAAGACACAGCCACCCCAAAGTTTGGGACGTCTCTGTTTACTAGAACCTCGTTTACCGTACAAGTACAATATCACAGAAAGTGAAAAATGGATAAAGAACTTGTGGTACTTACGTACAATGCAGTATCACTCAACAATGAAATCTATGTCATCAGGCCCGTAGCAGCATAATGAGTGGATTCAGGTACGATGATTCTAACTGAAATAAGTCACACAGAAAAAGAAACATCATAAGATATCACTAATACACGGAATGTAAACTTGGCTACACAGGAACTGAATTCCAAAACAGAACAGGGTGTCAAATTTAGAAAACCATCTTATGCTTGCTTAAGGGGAAAGGTGAGTTGGGGTGCTGCATAAAACCAGAGATTGAAATGAGCACAGATAAAGTTCCTTAAGCCAAATATGGAATAGACAAGAGCTACTCCTTGCTCAACGAAATGGACTCAACACCGCATATTAAACGCCAAAGAATGTACCTGACTAGTAAGTATCTTAAAACCTATGGATTGCTATGTCTCCGAAAGAGAATCAAGCGTGTGTACAGGGGCATAAACGCAGCAGTGATAGGATTGGAGAGGTTTGGTGAGCAAATGAAGACCCTTTGAAGTCATATTGCATGGTACCCATTCCACGGGTTTCAGTTACCCAGGTTTAAGGTATGCTTCCTTCAGCTAAAACATGCATGTGGAACCTAGAGTATGATCAACCATGTGATCGGGAGACGTGTTCAAATATGTCTCAGTTTTCGTACCCTGGTACTCGGGTGCAACATTCCAGACGCTTTACTAACACTCTCCCGACTTGGAGAGTCAGGCCCTTTAACCTCTTGTTTGGCCCAGTTTGCAATTTCTGCAGAAGATGAACAGGAATAGCGAGAACCAATGAGAGACTAGCTGGAGGTGTCTGGACGGGCAAATTTAACTCTCATTTCCCACCAGGAAGAGGAATTAACCAAAGGCTCAGCGTGCCATGCCGGAACCAGATTAGGGCCTGAAGCCATCCTGCGCTGTTGCGGCCAGGTCACAAGAAAGCGAGTTGAAGAAAGGAGCTCAGGGGCACTGTAATTCACAAACCTGCAGAGTTATAAATGACAGCTATTGTCCAAAAATACACTGAAGTAAGGCTGCCAAGAGGACTTGAAAGCGGGGCAGAATTGCAGGAAACCGATTTCAGGAGGTAGACTGGAATTGCATTGAAAGCATAGGAAAAGAGGCAGAACGTCCACAATGATGCACTTGGCCAAAAAGGGCGTATGCGTTTTTTCCTGAATATATTCAGGAAAAAACGCATATGCACTTTTTGGCCAACCAAGCAAGCTTGCAAAGGAAATCTGCACTACAATGAAGTCTCACTTCCCCCCGGTCAAAAGGGCCATCTGAAAAAAGTGTAAAATCCAGAAAGGCAGGACAGGCCATGGAGAACTGGGAGCCTTGTTATGCTGATGGGCGGGATGTAAATTGCCAACAGACACTCGGGAGAAGTGTATGGTGTTTCCTGAAACATCTAAAAAACAAAGCAACAGAGCCTAGGGCACTTCCACTTATGGTCCTATAGCTTAGGGAAATTAAAATCAAAAAGACACAGCCACCCCAAAGTTTGGGACGCCTCTGTTTACAAGAACCTCGTTTACCGTACAAGTTCAATATCACAGAAAGTGAAAAATGGATAAAGAACTTGTGGTACTTACGTACAATGCAGTATCACTCAGCAATGAAATCTATGTCATCAGGCCCGTAGCAGCATAATGAGTGGATTCAGGTACGATGATTCTAACTGAAATAAGTCACACAGAAAAAGAAACATCATAAGATATCACTAATACACGGAATGTAAACTTGGCTACACAGGAACTGAATTCCAAAACAGAACAGGGTCTCAAATTTAGAAAACCAACTTATGCTTGCTTAAGGGTAAAGGTGAGTTGGGGTGCTGCATAAAACCAGAGATCGAAATGAGCACAGATAAAGTTCCTTAAGCCAAATATGGAATAGACAAGAGCTACTCCTTGCTCAACGAAATGGACTCAACACCGCATATTAAACGCCGAAGAATGTACCTGACTAGTAAGTATCTTAAAACCTATGGATTGCTATGTCTCCGAAAGAGAATCAAGCATGTGTACAGGGGCATAAACGCAGCAGTGATAGGATTGGAGAGGTTCGGTGAGCAAACGAAGACCCTTTGAAGTCATATTGCATGGTACCATTCCACGGGTTTCAACTACCGAGGTTTAAGGTATTCTTCCTTCAGCTAAAACATGCGTGTGGAACCTAGAGTATGATCAACCATGTGATTGGGAGATGTGTTCAAATATGTCTCAGTTTTCGTACCCTGGTACTCGGGTGCAACATTCCAGACGCTTTACTAACACTCTCCCGACTTGGAGAATCAGTCCCTTTAACCTCCTGTTTGGCCCAGTTTGCAATTTCTGCAGAAGATGAACAGGAATAGCGAGAACCAATGAGAGACTAGCTGGAGGTGTCTGGATGGGCAAATTTAACTCTCATTTCCCACCAGGAAGAGGAATTAACCAAAGGCTCAGCGTGCCATGCTGGAACAAGATTAGGGCCTGAAGCCATCCTGCGGTGTTGCGGCCAGGTCACAAGAAAGCGAGTTGAAGAAAGGAGCTCAGGGGCACTGTAATTCACAAACCTGCAGAGTTATAAATGACAGCTATTGTCCAAAAATATACTGAAGTAAGGCAGCCAAGAGGACTTGAATGCGGGGCAGAATTGCTGGAAACCGATTTCAGGAGGTAGACTGGAATTGCATTGAAGCATAGGAAAAGAGGCAGAACGTCCACAATGATGCACTTGGCCAAAAAGGGCGTATGCGTTTTTTCCTGAATATATTCAGGAAAAAACGCATACGCCCTTTTTGGCCAACCAAGCAAGCTTGCAAAGGAAATCTGCACTACAATGAAGTCTCACTTCCCCCCGGTCAAATGGGCCATCTGAAAAAAGTGTAAAATCCAGAAAGGCAGGACAGGCCATGGAGAACTGGGAGCCTTGTTATGCTGATGGGCGGGATGTAAATTGCCAAGAGACACTCGGGAGAAGTGTATGGTGTTTCCTGAAACATCTAAAAAACAAAGCAACAGAGCCTAGGGCACTTCCACTTATGGTCCTATAGCTTAGGGAAATTAAAATCAAAAAGACACAGCCACCCCAAAGTTTGGGACGTCTCTGTTTACTAGAACCTCGTTTACCGTACAAGTACAATATCACAGAAAGTGAAAAATGGATAAAGAACTTGTGGTACTTACGTACAATGCAGTATCACTCAACAATGAAATCTATGTCATCAGGCCCGTAGCAGCATAATGAGTGGATTCAGGTACGATGATTCTAACTGAAATAAGTCACACAGAAAAAGAAACATCATAAGATATCACTAATACACGGAATGTAAACTTGGCTACACAGGAACTGAATTCCAAAACAGAACAGGGTGTCAAATTTAGAAAACCATCTTATGCTTGCTTAAGGGGAAAGGTGAGTTGGGGTGCTGCATAAAACCAGAGATTGAAATGAGCACAGATAAAGTTCCTTAAGCCAAATATGGAATAGACAAGAGCTACTCCTTGCTCAACGAAATGGACTCAACACCGCATATTAAACGCCAAAGAATGTACCTGACTAGTAAGTATCTTAAAACCTATGGATTGCTATGTCTCCGAAAGAGAATCAAGCGTGTGTACAGGGGCATAAACGCAGCAGTGATAGGATTGGAGAGGTTTGGTGAGCAAATGAAGACCCTTTGAAGTCATATTGCATGGTACCCATTCCACGGGTTTCAGTTACCCAGGTTTAAGGTATGCTTCCTTCAGCTAAAACATGCATGTGGAACCTAGAGTATGATCAACCATGTGATCCGGAGACGTGTTCAAATATGTCTCAGTTTTCGTACCCTGGTACTCGGGTGCAACATTCCAGACGCTTTACTAACACTCTCCCGACTTGGAGAGTCAGTCCCTTTAACCTCCTGTTTGGCCCAGTTTGCAATTTCTGCAGAAGATGAACAGGAATAGCGAGAACCAATGAGAGACTAGCTGGAGGTGTCTGGACGGGCAAATTTAACTCTCATTTCCCACCAGGAAGAGGAATTAACCAAAGGCTCAGCGTGCCATGCCGGAACCAGATTAGGGCCTGAAGCCATCCTGCGGTGTTGCGGCCAGGTCACAAGAAAGCGAGTTGAAGAAAGGAGCTCAGGGGCACTGTAATTCACAAACCTGCAGAGTTATAAATGACAGCTATTGTCCAAAAATACACTGAAGTAAGGCTGCCAAGAGGACTTGAATGCAGGGCAGAATTGCTGAAAACCGATTTCAGGAGGTAGACTGGAATTGCATTGAAAGCATAGGAAAAGAGGCAGAACGTCCACAATGATGCACTTGGCCAAAAAGGGCGTATGCGTTTTTTCCTGAATATATTCAGGAAAAAACGCATACGCCCTTTTTGGCCAACCAAGCAAGCTTGCAAAGGAAATCTGCAGTACAATGAAGTCTCACTTCCCCCCGGTCAAAAGGGCCATCTGAAAAAAGTGTAAAATCCAGAAAGGCAGGACAGGCCATGGAGAACTGGGAACCTTGTTATGCTGATGGGCGGGATGTAAATTGCCAACAGACACTCGGGAGAAGTGTATGGTGTTTCCTGAAACATCTAAAAAACAAAGCAACAGAGCCTAGGGCACTTCCACTTATGGTCCTATAGCTTAGGGAAATTAAAATCAAAAAGACACAGCCACCCCAAAGTTTGGGACGTCTCTGTTTACAAGAACCTCGTTTACCATACAAGTTCAATATCACAGAAAGTGAAAAATGGATAAAGAACTTGTGGTACTTACGTACAATGCAGTATCACTCAGCAATGAAATCTATGTCATCAGGCCCGTAGCAGCATAATGAGTGGATTCAGGTACGATGATTCTAACTGAAATAAGTCACACAGAAAAAGAAACATCATAAGATATCACTAATACACGGAATGTAAACTTGGCTACACAGGAACTGAATTCCAAAACAGAACAGGGTCTCAAATTTAGAAAACCAACTTATGCTTGCTTAAGGGGAAAGGTGAGTTGGGGTGCTGCATAAAACCAGAGATTGAAATGAGCACAGATAAAGTTCCTTAAGCCAAATATGGAATAGACAAGAGCTACTCCTTGCTCAATGAAATGGACTCAACACACCATATTAAACGCCAAAGAATGTACCTGACTAGTAAGTATCTTAAAACCTATGGATTGCTATGTCTCCGAAAGAGAATCAAGCGTGTGTACAGGGGCATAAACGCAGCAGTGATAGGATTGGAGAGGTTTGGTGAGCAAATGAAGACCCTTTGAAGTCATATTGCATGGTACCCATTCCACGGGTTTCAGTTACCCAGGTTTAAGGTATGCTTCCTTCAGCTAAAACATGCATGTGGAACCTAGAGTATGATCAACCATGTGATCGGGAGACGTGTTCAAATATGTCTCAGTTTTCGTACCCTGGTACTCGGGTGCAACATTCCAGACGCTTTACTAACACTCTCCCGACTTGGAGAGTCAGTCCCTTTAACCTCCTGTTTGGCCCAGTTTGCAATTTCTGCGGAAGATAAACAGGAATAGCGAGAACCAATGAGAGACTAGCTGGAGGTGTCTGGACGGGCAAATTTAACTCTCATTTCCCACCAGGAAGAGGAATTAACCAAAGGCTCAGCGTGCCGTGCCGGAACCAGATTAGGGCCTGAAGCCATCCTGCGGTGTTGCGGCCAGCTCAAAAGAAAGCGAGTTGAAGAAAGGAGCTCAGGGGCACTGTAATTCACAAACCTGCACAGTTATAAATGACAGCTATCATCCAAAAATAGACTAAAGTAAGGCTGCCAAGAGGACTTGAAAGCGGGGCAGAATTGCAGGAAACCGATTTCAGGAGGTAGACTGGAATTGCATTGAAAGCATAGGAAAAGAGGCAGAACGTCCACAATGAGGCACTTGGCCAAAAAGGGCATATGCGTTTTTTCCTGAATATATTCAGGAAAAAACGCATACGCCCTTTTTGGCCAACCAAGCAAGCTTGCAAAGGAAATCTGCACTACAATGAAGTCTCACTTCCCCCCGGTCAAAAGGGCCATCTGAAAAAATTGTAAAATCCAGAAAGGCAGGACAGGCCATGGAGAACTGGGAGCCTTGTTATGCTGATGGGCGGGATGTAAATTGCCAACAGACACTCGGGAGAAGTGTATGGTGTTTCCTGAAACATCTAAAAAACAAAGCAACAGAGCCTAGGGCACTTCCACTTATGGTCCTATAGCTTAGGGAAATTAAAATCAAAAAGACACAGCCACCCCAAAGTTTGGGACGCCTCTGTTTACAAGAACCTCGTTTACCGTACAAGTTCAATATCACAGAAAGTGAAAAATGGATAAAGAACTTGTGGTACTTACGTACAATGCAGTATCACTCAGCAATGAAATCTATGTCATCAGGCCCGTAGCAGCATAATGAGTGGATTCAGGTACGATGATTCTAACTGAAATAAGTCACACAGAAAAAGAAACATCATAAGATATCACTAATACACGGAATGTAAACTTGGCTACACAGGAACTGAATTCCAAAACAGAACAGGGTCTCAAATTTAGAAAACCAACTTATGCTTGCTTAAGGGTAAAGGTGAGTTGGGGTGCTGCATAAAACCAGAGATCGAAATGAGCACAGATAAAGTTCCTTAAGCCAAATATGGAATAGACAAGAGCTACTCCTTGCTCAATGAAATGGACTCAACACCGCATATTAAACGCCTAAGAATGTAGCTGAGTAGTAAGTATCTTAAAACCTATGGATTGCTATGTCTCCGAAAGAGAATCAAGCATGTGTACAGGGGCATAAACGCAGCAGTGATAGGATTGGAGAGGTTCGGTGAGCAAATGAAGACCCTTTGAAGTCATATTGCATGGTACCATTCCACGGGTTTCAACTACCCAGGTTTAAGGTATTCTTCCTTCAGTTAAAACATGCGTGTGGAACCTAGAGTATGATCAACCATGTGATTGGGAGACGTGTTCAAATATGTCTCAGTTTTCGTACCCTGGTACTCGGGTGCAACATTCCAGACGCTTTACTAACACTCTCCCGACATGGAGAGTCAGTCCCTTTAACCTCCTGTATGGCCCAGTTTGCAATTTCTGCAGAAGATGAACAGGAATAGCGAGAACCAATGAGAGACTAGCTGGAGGTGTCTGGACGGGCAAATTTAACTCTCATTTCCCACCAGGAAGAGGAATTAACCAAAGGCTCAGCGTGCCGTGCCGGAACCAGATTAGGGCCTGAAGCCATCCTGCGGTGTTGCGGCCAGGTCACAAGAAAGCGAGTTGAAGAAAGGAGCTCAGGGGCACTGTAATTCACAAACCTGCAGAGTTATAAATGACAGCTATCGTCCAAAAATATACTGAAGGAAGGCTGCCAAGAGGACTTGAAAGCGGGGCAGAATTGCAGGAAACCGATTTCAGGAGGTAGACTGGAATTGCATTGAAAGCATAGGAAAAGAGGCAGAGCGTCCACAATGATGCACTTGGCCAAAGAGGGCGTATGTGTTTTTTCCTGAATATATTCAGGAAAAAACGCATACGCCCTTTTTGGCCAACCAAGCAAGCTTGCAAAGGAAATCTGCACTACAATGAAGTCTCACTTCCCCCCGGTCAAAAGGGCCATCTGAAAAAAGTGTAAAATCCAGAAAGGCAGGACTGGCCATGGAGAACTGGGAGCCTTGTTATGCTGATGGGCGGGATGTAAATTGCCAACAGACACTCGGGAGAAGTGTATGGTGTTTCCTGAAACATCTAAAAAACAAAGCAACAGAGCCTAGGGCACTTCCACTTATGGTCCTATAGCTTAGGGAAATTAAAATCTAAAAGACACAGCCACCCCAAAGTTTGGGAAGCCTCTGTTTACAAGAACCTCGTTTACAGTACAAGTTCAACAACGCGGAAAGTTAAAAATGGATAAAGAAGTTGTGGTATTTACTTACAAAACAATATCACTCAGCAATGAAATCTATGTCATCAGGCCCGTCGCAGCATAATGAGTGGATTCAGGTACGATGATTCTAACTGAAATAAGTCACACAGAAAAAGAAACATCATAAGATATCACTAATACACGGAATAAAAACTTGGCTACACAGGAACTGAATTCCAAAACAGAACAGGGTCTCAAATTTAGAAAACCAACTTATGCTTGCTTAAGAGGAAAGGTGAGTTGGGGTGCTGCATAAAACCAGAGATTGAAATGAGCACAGATAAAGTTCCTTAAGCCAAATATGGAATAGACAAGAGCTACTCCTTGCTCAACGAAATGGACTCAACACCCCATATTAAACGCCTAAGAATGTACCTGACTAGTAAGTATCTTAAAACCTATGGATTGCTATGTCTCCAAAAGAGAATCAAGCGTGTGTACAGGGGCATAAACGCAGCAGTGATAGGATTGGAGAGGTTCGGTGAGCAAATGAAGACCCTTTGAAGTCATATTGCATGGTACCCATTCCACGGGTCTCAACTCTCCAGGTTTAAGGTATTCTTCCTTCAGCTAAAACATGCATGTGGAACCCAGAGTATGATCAACCGTGTGAATGGGAGACGTGTTCAAATATGTGTCAGTTTTCCTCCCCTGGTACTCGGGTGCAACTTTCCAGACGCTTTACTAACACTCTCCCCACTTGGAGAGTCACTGCCTTTAACTTCCTGTTTGGCCCAGTTTGCAATTTCTGCCTAAGATGAACAAGAATATGGAGAACCAATGAGAGACTAGCTGGAGGTGTCTGGACGGGCAAATTTAACTCTCATTACCCACCAGGAAGAGGAAATAACCAAAGGCTCAGCGTGCCATGCCGGAACCAGATTAGGGCCTGAAGCCATCCTGTGGTGTTGCGGCCAGCTCACAAGAAAGCGAGTTGAAGAAAGGAGCTCAGGGGCACTGTAATTCACAAACCTGCAAAGTTTTAAATGTCAGCTATCGTCCAAAAATATACTGAAGTAAGGCTGCCAAGAGGACTTGAAAGCGGGGCAGAATTGCAGGAAACCGATTTCAGGAGGTAGACAGGAATTGCATTGAAAGCATAGGAAAAGAGGCAGAACGTCCACAATGATGCACTTGGC
Source organism: Grampus griseus (assembly GCF_964374135.1). Taxonomy (NCBI): domain Eukaryota; kingdom Metazoa; phylum Chordata; class Mammalia; order Artiodactyla; family Delphinidae; genus Grampus; species Grampus griseus. The sequence continues at coordinate 586,592 of NW_028133387.1, forward strand.
CAAAAAGTGTGTATGCGTTTTTTCCTGAATATAGTCAGGAAAAAACGCATACGCCCTTTTTGGCCAACCAAGCAAGCTTGCAAAGGAAATCTGCACTACAATGAAGTCTCACTTTTCCACGGTCAAAAGGGCCATCTGAAAAAAGTGTAAAATCCAGAAAGGCAGGACAGGCCATGGAGAACTGGGAACCTTGTTATGCTGATGGGCGGGATGTATATTGCCAACAGACACTCGGGAGAAGTGTATGGTGTTTCCTGAAACATCTAAAAAACAAAGCAACAAAGCCAAGGGCACTTCCACTTATGGTCCTATAGCTTAGGGAAATTAAAATCAAAAAGACACAGCCACCCCTAAATTTGGGACGGCTGTGTTTATAATAACCTCGTTTACAGTACAAGTTCAATATCGCAGAAAGTGAAAAATGGATAAAGAAGTTGTGCTATTTACGTACAATGCAATATCACATGGCAATGAAATCTATGTCATCAGGCCCGTAACAGCACAATGAGTGGATGCAGGTATGGAGATTCTAACTGAAATAAGTCACACAGAAAAAGAAACATCATAAGATATCACTAATACACGGAATGTAAACTTGGCTACACAGGAACTGAATTACAAAACAGAACTGGGTCTCAAGTTTAGAAAACCAACTTATGCCTGCTTAAGGGGGAAGGTGAGTTGGGGTGCTGCATAAAAGCAGAGTTTGAAATTAGCACAGATACCTTTCCATAAGCCAAATATGTAATAGACAAGACCTACCCCTTGCTCAACGAAATGGATTCAACAATGAGGTATCACCTCACACCTGGTAGAATAGACATCATAGAAAATCTACAAACAAAAAATGCTGGAAAGGGTGTGGAGAAAAGGAACCCTCTTCCACTATTGTTGGGAATATAAATTGATACAGTCATTATGGAGAACAATATGGAATTTCTTAAGAAACTAACAATAGAATTACCATATGATACAGCAATCCCAGTACTGGACATATACCCAGACAAAACCATAAATCAAAAAGAGTCATTCACCGCAATGTTCATTGCATCACTATTTACAATATCGAGGTAATGGAAGCAACCTAAATGCCCACAGACAGAGGAATGCATAAAGCTGTGGTACATATATAAAATGGAATATTACTAAGCCATGAAAAGGAATGAAATTGGGTCATTTGTAGAGACGTCGATGGATCTAGAGACTGTCATACAGAGTGAAGTAAGTCAGAAAGAGAAAAACAAATCTTGTATATTCATGCATATATGTGGAACCTAGAAAAACTGTACAGATTAACCATTTTGCAAGGCATAAATAGAGCAACAGATGTAGACAACAAACGTATGGACAACAAGGGGGGAAACCTGTTGGGGGGGTGGTGGTGGGAGGAGTTGAGAGACTGGGATTGGCATGTATACATTTATATGTATAAAATAGATAACCAATAAGAACCTGCTGTATAAAAATATAAAATAAAATTCAAAATTAAAAAGAAATAAAATTTAAAAAATAAAACAGAAAAAACAATTATTCCCTGCACTTACATGTATTTATATGAATAAATTATTTCCATGCTTATATCTGTAAATACAAAAAAGAGGAATAAAATCTACCTTGAACCAAAAACGAAAAAGAGAAAAAAACACAGAACCCACCAGTTACACAGAGGAAAACCGTATCAGGGCACTTGCTCCAGTTGTAAACAATTCTGAAGTTGGTCAGTGGTGGGGAATCGTCTCCCATTCAGCCAGCAGCCCCCACGCAACAAGCGTCCTCATTGCAAAGCTGGGGCACCGTGCCGAGGCATCTGTGAGTAAACGTGAGCTGAGCCCCAGGCCAGTTGCTGCTGAACTATTCCCACCCGTCCCAGGTAAAACACCTGAATATATACAAGGACTTGAAAGCCTAGAGGAAGGGTCATAGAGCCACACGAGTGACAGCATGCCGGCCGACTTGGTGCCTGCAGGCCAGCCAGGATGGTCCTGGCCCTGGGTGCTCTTCTGGAAGATTTCCATTTCCCTGCCTGAGATACCCGTCCTGTCCCTGCCCCCACTGCTTTTTTCCTTCCTCACCTCTGCCCAGGGAGAAATTCCAGCAGCAGGTATGGGTGACACATCCTCTTCTTTAGCAGGTGGCAGCCTGGCAACTGCTGCAGAAAGTCCAGCAGAGCCCCACTCACACTGGGCCACCCACAAAGCCGTGGCCTCTCACTCCCTCCCACCAGCCCAGCCCCGAGACTGCTGACAGGGCAGAGAAAATGGCGTCAGGCACGGCTGCAGGGGCTCTTGCTGCCTGGAGTGGTATTTATATTGATCTCAACCCAGGCACACCTGGGGAGGGCTGGCCGGCACGGTAAGGCTGCCCAGGTCAGCCAATCATCACCCCTCAGGGGCTCACAGTTGCAGAAAATGGAACTTGCTGAACGGCCAGGTCCAAGGAACAGGTGTGGGCTCCTGAGAGTCAGGATAGACAAGGGGCTGCAGCTTTGGCTTGTTTTCTAATCATTTTATCTGGCCCATGAGTGGGAGATAACTTCAAGAAAACCCTCTCCTAATGAGAGGAACCCAGGAGTCAGGGAGAGGAGGGGTAGGTGGTGGTTGGAGACAGAGGCCTGGCGCCCCGGGTGCAGTGGAAGTCTCTGGAAGACCAGGTGGAGGGAGGTCTCACGGAGTGATGCCCAGGGACACAGACCTGTCGCAGCTGCTGTTTGTTAGTTCAAGTCCTGCTCTGAGGTGCTCTGTGTCAGCTCTGAGCGACAGGTGAGCTGGGGGTGCTCTGCAATGAGGGCTCTGTGCATGGTTCCTGTGTGCCCAGCCCTGCCACGGTACCTGCAAGGGTAGCTCTGTATCCTGGGAGGGGCCTGACCACGAGAGCCCCGTGGGCTGGGGTGGGGGTGGGGTACCTGCCCAGGTGAGCTCCATATTCTGGGATTGGTCTGACCACGAGAGCCCCATGGGCTGCTGGGGACCTGGTAAAGGATGTCAGGACAGTCAGTGAAGCCACCGAGGATATACCTCCAGTTGCTCCTAATTCCTACACCCTGCTGGTCATTCTACCAACCACCAGGACATGGTATTCTGTATTAGTCTTCAATGATGCCTTCTTTTGTATTCCATTAGTCCCAGAGTCACAAGAAATTTTGGCTTGTGAGTGGCAGGACTCAACATACAACTAAAACAATACTTCCGGGCCGTCTGGACCCAAGGGTGCAAAAATTCCCACACCGTCTTTGGGGAAAGCTTAGCTAAAGACCTAAAAGTTCTACCTCTGGAAAAGGAAACCCTCCTTCAATATGCAGACGACATTCTGATCGCCAGCCCTACTAAGGAGGCCTCTGAACTACCAAGCCAATAAAGGATAGAAGTTGTCCAAGAAAAAGCTCAAATATCACAGACTGCGGTGACCTGCCTGGGCTTCATTCTCACAGAAGGTCAGAGAAGCCCATCCCAGGAAAGGGAAGAAACCATTTTCAGCCTTACCCCTTTCTAAAACTAGAAGACAGCTTAGGGGTTCCTGGGGAGGCCAGGGTTTGCTGCTTCTGGATCCCTAACTACAGTCTACTAGCTGGGCCTCTATATGAAACACTGAAAGGAAAAGATGATGATCCTTTTGAATAGAATCCAGAAGTGGCCTTTCAAGAATGGAAAGAGCAGTCAATTCAGACCCTTGCCCTGGAACTCCCTAATTTAGCTAAACCCTTTGACCTTTACATTCCCGGTGAAAGGTGAATTGCCATTGGAGAATTAGTGCAAAAACTGGGACCACTTGAAATGGAACAATGCAAGAATGCCATCCAGGTAGGATAAGCTACGGTCACTAAGGAGCTTGGCCCACTGCCACATCTGGCCAAGATACTGGCGGTATCTAAAAACCTGGAAATCAGCAGCCCAAAAGGCCACCTCCCTCCTAAGGGAAAAGGACCCCACGTGGTGATCCTAACCACCAACCATGCCCTGAAGTTGCAGGGTTCGCTCCGTGGGCACACCGACCTCGAGTGAGGAGGCCCTCCAACTCCAACATCCAGAGAGATAACCGGGGGCAACAGGGCACCATGATGACTCGTGTGAACATCATTTGACCTGGAGTTTCTCTCATAAAACAACAAGAGTGTGTCCCAAAAGAGTAGACTACTGCTTGCAGGACTTACTGCACCCAGAGGGGAGATAATAATCTTGGCGGGGGAACAGTATACCACACTGTCACCATAGAAAAGCCTACAGACACCGTGATGATGGTGGCCAATAAGACCGGCTGAACTCCTGTTTACTTCAAAAGGCTGTTGACTCAGTAGCCATCATGGTCCTTATCACCACTGACCCTGGACTGTCTGGGAGTTGAGCGGGCAGGGCTCTGACACCTGGTGCTGTTTGTACGTTAATTCAGGGGCCTAATTGAAGAAAGCGCAGACTACTGGTCAGAGCATCTAGGCTGGCAGAAACGGTCAGCCTAAGGTGGCCGAACAAATGTGGGGTGGGGTGAAACCGGCCCCCACAGCGTCTCTGCACATCTCTTTCCTGGACCCTTAAAGGTCATTAGAATCTATAACACTTCCAATGCTGGTGCTCAGGTGGACGAGCAGGGAGGCAGGGGTCCTGGGGACAATCAACGTCACCGGGAGGCTGCTGGGGAGAAGCTCTGACCCTCGCCCCAGGGTATGAGGGCTCCCAACTCAGCACTCAGCAGTTACAGAAGAAGGGTCTGCACCCTCAGCACTCCAAGAATGAGGAATGGGACAAAAGGCAGAGGAGGGTTTTGTCCCCAGCAAAGCCCATTAAAAATCCCTGGGAGATAAAAATAGAATCTGGGCAATAAAGTCAAGTCTAACCTTTTTTATCCTTTGTGCTTTGTCTAATTTCACGTGCTCCTAGGGTCCCGCATGCAGAGGTTCCACACCCGGCACTTCAGACCAGATTTCCTAGTGCAGAATGGCTGGGTCGACACCTCAGCTCCTGGGGCCCAGTGCAGACTCCACGATATAGAGCCTGAGCTACAGCCAACCCGGCCCTCGAGAGCTCCGCCGCCTCCCTCCCTCCCACTGACTCTGACAGGATCTCTACACAGCAGCCCAGCCCACAGCCCACGGGGTAGTGCATGCTCTCACCTCTCCATTCTCTGATCAAAATATAAAGTTTCCTTTGCTTGTGAACCAAACTCAGTCTCGATCTGTTGGCCCCAATGACACTGGGCAGGGGGACACTTGTTGGGGTCCACTCTGGAGGATCAGTAACAGAAATTGAGACTATTGTAACCTCAATGAACAGATGTGTGAGCCAAACTGTAGTTAACATAGAACAGTGTATAAGGCTCGGGTAAAATAAGATGTTTCTAACACTTCCATTTGATATTTCCATCACTTTTTATAAGCAAGTTCAGTGAAAAGGTTTGTCTTATTTGTCAGGTCAATATTAGAGAAACGAAGTGATTTCTTTCCAAGGATGTACATCTAATAATCTTGGTTAAACCTTCAATCTTGTTTTAAATGCTTTTCCATTGAAAATGATACCTCTCTTTCAGCTCCCCCATTTCTGAGAAGTATAAAATCTTATAATTTATTATTACCAAAGGGGAAAGGTGGGAGGAGGGATAAATTAACAGTTTGGAATTAACACATACACACTGCTATGTATAAAATAGATCATCAACAAGGAACTACTGTATAGCACAGGGAACTACACTCAACATTTTGCAATAACCTATAAGGGGAAATAATCTGAAAAAGAATAGATATTTTTATTGACATCATCTATCAATGATAGTTAAAGTATAGCCTAAGGGAAGCTGGTGGTGAGTGCTTCTGACCCTGAAGACTTCAATCATCTAAAGTTTGGACTCTGCCTACTTCCCAAGGCCCTTAATGAACATATGTGTAGCCGTAGCTTAAAAAATTCCCCAGTTTGGGTTTCGGGGAGACACTGATTTTGAAAAAGCCCTGGTGTTCTCCTTACATGAATGGGACTCTTCCTACTGCTAAAACATGTCTGTCACACCCAGAGGATGGTATACCGTCTGATCGGGAAGAGCTTGGAAAAGGCATCTCATCTCCTCATCTCCTGGTGCTCTGGTTCACCCCTCCAGCGTCTTTACTAACAGTCTCCCCACTTGGAGATGTCAGCACTGTCAACATCCTGTTGCGTACAGTTTGGAATTTGTCCAGAGGATGAAGCGGAAGGATGAGGAACAATGAGAGACAAGTCCTAGGTGTTCAGACAGGCACATGTCACTCTAATTTCCAATCAGGAAGACGAATTGACCAAAGGCTAGGGTTGCCTATGGAAACAGTATAGGGCTTGAGGAAATCCCGCTGCTTTGTGGCCAGTTCCCATAAACACAAGTTGAACAATGGAACTCAGGGGCAGTAAAATTCACAAAACTGCAGAGTTGAAAATATCCATCACTGAAAAATGTCTTGAGGAAAGTCAGAGAAAAGGACTTGTAAGCAAGGGAGAATGGCAGGAAAGGGATTTGAGGAGGTAGAAAGGACTCGCCATTAAGCACAAGAAAAGGAGCTGAACATTGCCAACATTGCAGTTGGCCAAAAAGGGTGTATGCGTTTTTTTCTGTATATATTCAAGAAAAGGGCATACACTTTTTTAGCCAACCAAACAGGTGGGCACTGGAAGTCAATACTACAAAAGATATCACTTCGCATCAGTCAGAAGAGCCATCCTCATAAAGCGTAAACAACAGAAATGCAGGACAGGGCAACGAGAAGAGGGAGCCCTGTGAGACTTATAGTGGAAATGTATATTGCCAACGGCCATTCTGGAGAAGTGTATTGTGTTTACTAAAGCATCTAAAAAATGAGCTACAGAGCATAGGGCACTTGCCCTCATGGGCGTATATCTTGGGAAAAACAAAAATCGAGAGGACACAGGCACCCCAATGTTTACCCCCTCTCTGTTTAAAAGATCCTCGACTAGGATATAACTTAAATGTCTCTGGAGGGAAAAAATGGATAGAGATGTGGTACTTAGGTAGAGTGGAATATTATTCAGCCTGGAAATCAATGAAATATGGCCAGTTGTAACAACTCCGGAGGAGTTACGTATGATCATTCTAAGTGACAGAATTCAAAAAGAAAAAGACACATATCATAAGATATCACTTAAAGGTGGAATCCAAAATGGCTACACATGAAATAAATTACAAAACAAAAACATAGTCAAATATGTAGAAAACACGCATAAGGCTGCTAAACGGGAAAGGTGGGGAGGGGTGAGGCATCATCCAGGAGGTTGAAATTAGCAAAGATACCATTCCAAATACCAAACTGATAATCAACAAGGCCTACACGGTAGCTAAAAGAACTGCACTCAGCACACTCAAGTCACCGGAAAAGAATATATACGACTGGTAAGAATCTGAAAAAGAATTTATTGATGTCTCTCTGTACGTGAATCAAGTGGATGTACAGCAGCAAGAAACAGAGCTTTGAAAATCAGCTGTAACCAATATAGTAATAAATTGAAAAAAATAAACGACAGAGAGACAGAGAAAACCTCTTACAACTCTTGCTCAGGGACGGTGATGCAACATGGATTGAACACATCTAGACCCACAGCAGGATGAGACATAAGGCTGGAAACTGTTTGCGCTAAGAGAAATGTGAGGTTGGGTGAGGAAATGCACACCCTTTAAAGTAATACTACCTGGTACCCATTCAATGGGTCCCAAATCTGCAGGTTCAAGGGATCTTCCTACAGCTAAAACATGCATGGAAAACCCAGAGGACTGTACACCATGTGATCGGGAGATGTGTCTAAAATGCACCTCATTTATCCTCTCCTGGTGCTCCTGTTCACCATTCCAGCCACGCTACTTAGAATCTCCCCACTTGGAGAATCAGCACATTTAAACTTCTGTTTCACACATTTTGCAAATTGTGAGGAGGATGAACGGGAAGAGGGGGAACCAATGAGAGAAGAGTTGTAGGGGTTTGGACGGGCACATATCACTCTAATTTCCCATTAAGAATAAGAATTAAAGAAAGGCTCAGCCTGCCTCGCCGGAGCCAAAATAGGGCCTGAAGCAATCCTGCGGGTTTGAGGCCAGCTCACAAAAGAACAACTTAAAAAATGGAGCTCAGGGTCACTGCAATTCACAAACCTGCAGAGTTATAAATGAAAACTAACGTCCAAAAATATGTTGAGGTAAGGCAAAGAAGAGGATCTGAATGCAAGACAGAATTGCAAGAAACAGATTTCAAGAGATAGATTGGACTCGTCTTTAACGCACATGAAAAGCGGCAGAATTTCAACAATGATGCAGTTGGCCCAAAAGGGCGTATGCGTTTTTTCCTGATTATATCCAGGAAAAAACACATACGCACTTTATGGGCAACGAAGCAAGCAAGCAATGCAAATGTGCACAACAAAGAAGTCTCACTTCCCACCGGTCAAAAGGGCCATCCTAAAAAATTGTAAAAACCAGAAATGCAGGACAGGCCATGGAGAACAGGGAGCCTTTATACGCTGATGGGCAGTGTGTGAACTGCCGAGAGCCACTCTGGAGAAGTGTATGGTGGTTCCTAAATCATCTAAAAAACAGAGCTACAGAGCATAGGACACTTCCAATCATGGGAGTATATCTAGGGAAGTCTAAAAATCAACAAGACACAAGCACACCACAGTTTAGGGCTACTCTGTTTACAAGAACCTCAACTTCAGTACACCTTAAATATCCCAGGAAAGAGAATAATGGATAAAGAAGATGTGGTACTTATGTACAATGGAATATCTCTTCACCATGAAATCAATGTAATAAGGCTAGTAGAAGGATAAAGAGTGGATTTAGGTCCGATAATACTACTTGAAATAAGTCAAACAGAAAAAGAAACATATCATAAGATATCACTTATAGAGGGAGGGTAAATATGGCTGCACAAGAAATGAATTACAGAACAGAACAGTGTCTCACATTTAGAAAACACACTTATGTCAGCTTAAGGGGAAAGGAGAGGTGGGGTGATGCATAAAACCAGAGTTTGAAATTAGCACAGATACCGTTCAATAAACCAAATAGGTATTAGACAAGATCTACACCTTGCTCAATGAACTGGCCTCAACACACCCTATACACCGCAGAGAAATATATCTGAGTAATAAGAATCTTAAAACCCATGTATTGATATATCTCCATAAGGGAATCAAGTGTGTGCAGAGCGGCACAAACACAGCAGTGAAAATGAGCTAAACCCCATTATAGAAATAAATTTTAAAAACAAAACGCAGAAACAATGAAAGAGAGAAAAATTCTTACAAAATTCGCTCAGGGGCTGTGATGCAACCTGGATTGACCACATATAAACCCACAGCTGGATAAGACATAAGGCTGGACACTTGGGGCTGAGAGGATTGGTGAGCTTTGGTGAGCAACTGCCGAAAGTTTAATGCAATACTTCATGCTACTCATTCCAAGGGTCCCAACACTCCAGGTTGAAGGGAATCTTCCTACAGCTAAACCATGCTTGGGAAACCCAGCGACTGGTATACCATATGATCGGGAAAGGTTTCTAAAACACACCTCATTTTTCCTCTTCTGGGGCTCCGGATCGACATTCCAGCCGCTTTACTAACAACATCTCCACATGGAGAGTCAATGCCTTTAAGTTCTGGTATCGCACAGTCTGCAGTTAGTGCGGAGGATGAATGGGAATAGGGGGAACCAGTGAGAAACTAGCTGTAGCGGTTTCAATGGGCACATGTCACTCTAATTTCACATCAGTAAGAAGAATTAACCAAAGGCACAGCAAGGTGCCCCAGAAGAAGAATAGAGCTTCAAGGAATCCTGTGGTTATGGGGCAAGATCACAAAAATAAGAGCTGAAAAATGGAGCTAAGGGCCACTGCAATTCAAAAACCTGCAGAGTTATAAAGGCCAACTATTTTCAAAAAATATATTGAGGTAAGGCTATGAAGAAGCATTGAAAGCAAGGCAGAATTGCAGGAAACCGATTTCAGGAGGTACACTGGAATTGCATTGAAAACATACGAAGAGAGTCAGAACCTCGACAATGATGCACTTGGCCAAAAAGGGCGTATGTGTTTTTTCCTGAATATAGTCAGGAAAAAACGCATACACACTTTTTGGCCAACCAAGCAAGCTTGCAAAGGAAATCTGCACTACAATGAAGTCTCACTTTCCCCTGGTCAAAAGGGCCATCTGAAAAAAGTGTAAAATCCAGAAAGGCACGACAGGCCATGGAGAACTGGGAGCCTTCTTATGCTGATGGGCGGGATGTAAATTGCCAACAGCCACTCTGGAGAAGTGTATGGTGTTTCCTGAAACATCTAAAAAACAAAGCAACAGAGCCTAGGGCACTTCCACTTATGGTCCTATAGTTTAGGGAAATTAAAATCAAAAAGACACAGCCACCCCAAGTTTGGGATGGCTCTGTTTATAAGAACCTCATATACGGTACAAGTTCAATATCGCAGAAAGTGAAAAATGGATAAAGAAGTTGTGGTACTTACGTACAATGCAGTATCACTCAGCAATGAAATCTATGTCATCAGGCCCGTAGCAGCATAATGAGTGGATTAAGTACAATGAATCTAACTGAAATAAGTCACACAGAGAAAGAAACATCATAAGATATCACTAATACACGGAATGTAAACTTGGCTACACAGGAACTGAATTCCAAAACAGAACAGGGTCTCAAATTTAGAAAACCAACTTATGCTTGCTTAAGGGGAAAGGTGAGTTGGGGTGCTGCATAAAACCAGAGATTGAAATGAGCACAGATAAAGTTCCTTAAGCCAAATATGGAATAGACAAGAGCTACTCCTTGCTCAACGAAATGGACTCAACACCCCATATTCAACGCCTAGGAATATACCTGACTAGTAAGAATCATAAAAGCTATGGATTTATATATCTCTGTAAGAGAATCAAGAGTGTGTACAGCGGCATTAAAGCAGTGAAAATCATCTAAATCCCATATTAAAAATAAATTTCTTAAACAAAACACAATGAGAGTGAAATAGAGAGCAATACTTAAGTAATTCATTCAAGGCTTCTGATGCAACCTGCATTTACCATATCTACACCCAGAGCTGGGTGACACATAAGGCTGGACACTTGGGGCTCATAAGATTGGTGAGGTTCAGTGAGCAAATGCAGACCCTTTGAAGTCATATTGCATGGTACCCATTCCATTGGTCTCAACTCTCCAGGTTTAAGGGATTCTTCCTTCAGCTAAAACATGCATGTGGAACCCAGAGTATGATCCACCGTGTGATCGAGAAACGTGTTCAAATGTGTCTCACTTTTCGTTCCCTGGTACTCGGGTGCAACATTCCAGACGCTTTACTAACACTCTCCTCACTTGGAGAGTGAATGCCTTTAACCTCCTGTTTGGCCCAGTTTGCAATTTCTGCGGAAGATGAACAGGAATAGGGAGAACCAATGAGAGACTAGCTGGAGGTGTCTGGACGGGCAAATTTAACTCTCATTTCCCACAGGGAAGAGGAATAAACCAAAGGCTCAGCATGCCATGCCGGAACCAGCTTAGGGCCTGAAGCAATCCTGCGGTGTTGTGGCCAGCTCACAAGAAAGCGAGTTGAAGAAAGGAGCTCAGGGGCACTGTAATTCACAAACCTGCAGAGTTATAAATGACAGCTATCGTCCAAAACTATACTGAAGTAAGGCTGCCAAGAGGAGTTGAAAGTGGGGCAGAATTGCAGGAAACCGATTTCAGGAGGTAGACTGGAATTGCATTGAAAGCATAGGAAAAGAGGCAGAACGTCCACAATGATGCACTTGGCCAAAAAGGGCGTATGCGTTTTTTCCTGAATATATTCAGGAAAAAACGCATACGCCCTTTTTGGCCAACCAAGCAAGCTTGCAAAGGAAATCTGCACTACAATGAAGTCTCACTTCCCCCCTGGTCAAAAGGGCCATCTGAAAAAAGTGTAAAATCCAGAAAGGCAGGACAGGCCATGGAGAACTGGGAGCCTTCTTATGCTGATGGGCGGGATGTAAATTGCCAACAGACACTCGGGAGAAGTGTATGGTGTTTCCTGAAACATCTAAAAAACAAAGCAACAGAGCCTAGGGCACTTCCACTTATGGTCCTATAGCTTAGGGAAATTAAAATCAAAAAGACACAGCCACCCCAAAGTTTGGGACGCCTCTGTTTACAAGAACCTCATTTACAGTAGAAGTTCAACATCGCAGAAAGTGAAAAATGGATAAAGAAGATGTGGTATTTACTTACAAAGCAATATCACTCAGCAATGAAATCTATGTCATCAGGCCCTTAGCAGCACAATGAGTGGATTCAGGTATGATGATTCTAACTGAAATAATTCACACAGAAAAAGAAACATCATAAGATGTCAGTAATACACGGAATGTAAACTTGGCTACACAGGAACTGAATTACAGAACAGAACAGGGTCTCAAATTTAGAAAACCAACTTATGCTTGCTTAAGGGGAAAGGTGAGTTGGGGTGCTGCATAAAACCAGAGATCGAAATGAGCACAGATAAAGTTCCTTAAGCCAAATATGGAATAAACAAGAGCTACTCCTTGCTCAACGAAATGGACTCAACACCGCATATTAAACGCCTAAGAATGTACCTGACTAGTAAGTATCTTAAAACCTATGGATTGCTATGTCTCCGAAAGAGAATCAAGCGTGTGTACAGGGGCATAAACGCAGCAGTGATAGGATTGGAGAGGTTCGGTGAGCAAATGAAGACCCTTTGAAGTCATATTGCATGGTACCCATTCCACGGGTCTCAACACTACAGGTTTAAGGTATTCTTCCTTCAGCTAAAACATGCATGTGGAACCCAGAGTATGATCAACCGTGTGAACGGGAGACGTGTTCAAATATGTCTCAGTTTTCCTCCCCTGGTACTCGGGTGCAACATTCCAGACGCTTCACTAACACTCTCCCCACTTGGAGAGTCAGCGCCTTTAACCTCCTGTTTGGCCCAGTTTGCAATTTCTGCGGAAGATGAACAGGAATAGGGAGAACCAATGAGAGACTAGCTGGAGGTGTCTGGACGGGCAAATTTAACTCTCATTTCCCATCTGGAAGAGGAAATAACCAAAGGCTCAGCGTGCCGTGCCGGAACCAGATTAGGGTCTGAAGCCATCCTGCGGTGTTGCGGCCAGCTCAAAAGAAAGTGAGTTGAAGAAAGGAGCTCAGGGGCACTGTAATTCACAAACCTGCAGAGTTATAAATGACAGCTATCGTCCAAAAATATACTGAAGTAAGGCTGCCAAGAGGACTTGAAAGCGGGGCAGAATTGCAGGAAACCGATTTCAGGAGGTAGACTGGAATTGCATTGAAAGCATAGGAAAAGAGGCAGAACGTCCACAATGATGCACTTGGCCAAAAAGGGCGTATGCGTTTTTTCCTGAATATATTCAGGAAAAAACGCATACGCCCTTTTTGGCCAACCAAGCAAGCTTGCAAAGGAAATCTGCACTACAATGAAGTCTCACTTCCCCCCGGTCAAAAGGGCCATCTGAAAAAAGTGTAAAATCCAGAAAGGCAGGACAGGCCATGGAGAACTGGGATCCTTGTTATGCTGATGGGCGGGATGGAAATTGCCAACAGACACTCGGGAGAAGTGTATGGTGTTTCCTGAAACATCTAAAAAACAAAGCAACAGAGCCTAGGGCACTTCCACTTATGGTCCTATAGCTTAGGGAAATTAAAATCAAAAAGACACAGCCACCCCAAAGTTTGGGAAGCCTCTGTTTACAAGAACCTCGTTTACCGTACAAGTTCAATATCACAGAAAGTGAAAAATGGATAAAGAACTTGTGGTACTTACGTACAATGCAGTATCACTCAGCAATGAAATCTATGTCATCAGGCCCGTAGCAGCATAATGAGTGGATTCAGGTACGATGATTCTAACTGAAATAAGTCACACAGAAAAAGAAACATCATAAGATATCACTAATACACGGAATGTAAACTTGGCTACACAGGAACTGAATTCCAAAACAGAACAGGGTCTCAAATTTAGAAAACCAACTTATGCTTGCTTAAGGGGAAAGGTGAGTTGGGGTGCTGCATAAAACCAGAGATTGAAATGAGCACAGATAAAGTTCCTTAAGCCAAATATGGAATAGACAAGAGCTACTCCTTGCTCAACGAAATGGACTCAACACCCCATACTAAACGCCTAAGAATGTACCTGACAAGTAAGTATCTTAAAACCTATGGATTGCTATGTCTCCAAAAGAGAATCAAGCATGTGTACAGGGGCATAAATGCAGCAGTGATAGGATTGGAGAGGTTCGGTGAGCAAATGAAGACCCTTTGAAGTCATATTGCATGGTACCCATTCCACGGGTCTCAACTCTCCAGGTTTAAGGTATTCTTCCTTCAGCTAAAACATGCATGTGGAACCCAGAGTATGATCAACCGTGTGGACGGGAGACGTGTTCAAATATGTCTCAGTTTTCCTCCCCTGGTACTCGGGTGCAACATTCCAGACGCTTTACTAACACTCTCCCCACTTGGAGAGTCAGCACCTTTAACCTCCTGTTTGGCCCAGTTTGCAATTTCTGCGGAAGATGAACAGGAATAGGGAGAACCAATGAGAGACTAGCTGGAGGTGTCTGGACGGGCAAATTTAACTCTCATTTCCCATCTGGAAGAGGAAATAACCAAAGGCTCAGCGTGCCGTGCCGGAACCAGATTAGGGCCTGAAGCCATCCTGCGGTGTTGCGGCCAGCTCAAAAGAAAGCGAGTTGAAGAAAGGAGCTCAGGGGCACTGTAATTCACAAACCTGCAGAGTTATAAATGACAGCTATCGTCCAAAAATATACTGAAGTAAGGCTGCCAAGAGGACTTGAAAGCGGGGCAGAATTGCAGGAAACTGATTTCAGGAGGTAGACTGGAATTGCATTGAAAGCATAGGAAAAGAGGCAGAACGTCCACAATGATGCACTTGGCCAAAAAGGGCGTATGCGTTTTTTCCTGAATATATTCAGGAAAAAACGCATACGCCCTTTTTGGCCAACCAAGCAAGCTTGCAAAGGAAATCTGCACTACAATGAATTCTCACTTCCCCCCGTCAAAAGGGCCATCTGAAAAAAGTGTAAAATCCAGAAAGGCAGGACAGGCCATGGAGAACTGGGAGCCTTGTTATGCTGATGGGCGGGATGTAAATTGCCAACAGACACTTGGGAGAAGTGTATGGTGTTTCCTGAAACATCTAAAAAACAAAGCAACAGAGCCTAGGGCACTTCCACTTATGGTCCTATAGCTTAGGGAAATTAAAATAAAAAAGACACAGCCACCCCAAAGTTTGGGACGCCTCTGTTTACAAGAACCTCGTTTACCGTACAAGTTCAATATCACAGAAAGTGAAAAATGGATAAAGAACTTGTGGTACTTACGTACAATGCAGTATCACTCAGCAATGAAATCTATGTCATCAGGCCCATAGCAGCATAATGAGTGGATTCAGGTACGATGATTCTAACTGAAATAAGTCACACAGAAAAAGAAAC
The DNA here is from genome assembly GCF_964374135.1 of Grampus griseus. Taxonomy (NCBI): domain Eukaryota; kingdom Metazoa; phylum Chordata; class Mammalia; order Artiodactyla; family Delphinidae; genus Grampus; species Grampus griseus. Next base: position 602,080 of record NW_028133387.1, read on the forward strand.
ATCATAAGATATCACTAATACACGGAATATAAACTTGGCTACATAGGAACTGAATTCCAAAACAGAACAGGGTCTCAAATTTAGAAAACCAACTTATGCTTGCTTAAGGGGAAAGGTGAGTTGCGGTGCTGCATAAAACCAGAGATTGAAATGAGCACAGATAAAGTTCCTTAAGCCAAATATGGAATAGACAAGAGCTACTCCTTGCTCAACGAAATGGACACAACACCCCATATTAAACGCCTAAGAATGTACCTGACTAGTAAGTATCTTTAAACCTATGGATTGCTATGTCTCCAAAAGAGAATCAAGCATGTGTACAGGGGCATAAATGCAGCAGTGATAGGATTGGAGAGGTTCGGTGAGCAAATGAAGACCCTTTGAAGTCATATTGCATGGTACCCATTCCACGGGTCTCAACTCTCCAGGTTTAAGGTATTCTTCCTTCAGCTAAAACATGCATGTGGAACCCAGAGTATGATCAACCGTGTGATCGGGAGACGTGTTCAAATATGTCTCAGTTTTCCTCCCCTGGTACTCGGGTGCAACATTCCAGACGCTTTACTAACACTCTCCCCACTTGGAGAGTCAGCGCCTTTAACCTCTTGTTTGGCCCAGTTTGCAATTTCTGTGGAAGATGAACAGGAATAGGGAGAACCAATGAGAGACTAGCTGGAGGTGTCTGGACGGGCAAATTTAACTCTCATTTCCCATCTGGAAGAGGAAATAACCAAAGGCTCAGCGTGCCGTGCCGGAACCAGATTAGGGCCTGAAGCCATCCTGCGGTGTTGCGGCCAGCTCAAAAGAAAGCGAGTTGAAAAAAGGAGCTCAGGGGCACTGTAATTCACAAACCTGCAGAGTTATAAATGACAGCTATCGTCCAAAAATATACTGAAGTAAGGCTGCCAAGAGGACTTGAAAGCGGGGCAGAATTGCAGGAAACCGATTTCAGGAGGTAGACTGGAATTGCATTGAAAGCATAGGAAAAGAGGCAGAACGTCCACAATGATGCACTTGGCCAAAAAGGGCGTATGCGTTTTTTCCTGAATATATTCAGGAAAAAACGCATACGCCCTTTTTGGCCAACCAAGCAAACTTGCAAAGAAATCTGCACTACAATGAAGTCTCACTTCCCCCCGGTCAAAAGGGCCATCTGAAAAAAGTGTAAAATCCAGAAAGGCAGGACAGGCCATGGAGAACTGGGAGCCTTGTTATGCTGATGGGCGGGATGTAAATTGCCAAGAGACACTCGGGAGAAGTGTATGGTGTTTCCTGAAACATCTAAAAAACAAAGCAACAGAGCCTAGGGCACTTCCACTTATGGTCCTATAGCTTAGGGAAATTAAAATCAAAAAGACACAGCCACCCCAAAGTTTGGGACGCCTCTGTTTACAAGAACCTCGTTTACCGTACAAGTTCAATATCACAGAAAGTGAAAAATGGATAAAGAACTTGTGGTACTTACGTACAATGCAGTATCACTCAGCAATGAAATCTATGTCATCAGGCCCGTAGCAGCATAATGAGTGGATTCAGGTACGATGATTCTAACTGAAATAAGTCACACAGAAAAAGAAACATCATAAGATATCACTAATACACGGAATGTAAACTTGGCTACACAGGAACTGAATTCCAAAACAGAACAGGGTCTCAAATTTAGAAAACCAACTTATGCTTGCTTAAGGGGAAAGGTGAGTTGGGGTGCTGCATAAAACCAGAGATTGAAATGAGCACAGATAAAGTTCCTTAAGCCAAATATGGAATAGACAAGAGCTACTCCTTGCTCAACGAAATGGACTCAACACCCCATATTAAACGCCTAAGAATGTACCTGACTAGTAAGTATCTTAAAACCTATGGATTGCTATGTCTCCAAAAGAGAATCAAGCATGTGTACAGGGGCATAAATGCAGCAGTGATAGGATTGGAGAGGTTCGGTGAGCAAATGAAGACCCTTTGAAGTCATATTGCATGGTACCCATTCCACGGGTCTCAACTCTCCAGGTTTAAGGTATTCTTCCTTCAGCTAAAACATGCATGTGGAACCCAGAGTATGATCAACCGTGTGAACGGGAGACGTGTTCAAATATGTCTCAGTTTTCCTCCCCTGGTACTCGGGTGCAACATTCCAGACGCTTTACTAACACTCTCCCCACTTGGAGAGTCAGCGCCTTTAACCTCCTGTTTGGCCCAGTTTGCAATTTCTGCGGAAGATGAACAGGAATAGGGAGAACCAATGAGAGACTAGCTGGAGGTGTCTGGACGGGCAAATTTAACTCTCATTTCCCATCTGGAAGAGGAAATAACCAAAGGCTCAGCGTGCCGTGCCGGAACCAGATTAGGGCCTGAAGCCATCCTGCGGTGTTGCGGCCAGCTCAAAAGAAAGTGAGTGGAAGAAAGGAGCTCAGGGGCACTGTAATTCACAAACCTGCAGAGTTATAAATGACAGCTATCGTCCAAAAATATACTGAAGTAAGGCTGCCAAGAGGACTTGAAAGCGGGGCAGAATTGCAGGAAACCGATTTCAGGAGGTAGACTGGAATTGCATTGAAAGCATAGGAAAAGAGGCAGAACGTCCACAATGATGCACTTGGCCAAAAAGGGCGTATGCGTTTTTTCCTGAATATATTCAGGAAAAAACGCATACGCCCTTTTTGGCCAACCAAGCAAGCTTGCAAAGGAAATCTGCACTACAATGAAGTCTCACTTTCCCCCGGTCAAAAGGGCCATCTGAAAAAAGTGTAAAATCCAGAAAGGCAGGAGAGGCCATGGAGAACTGGGAGCCTTGTTATGCTGATGGGCGGGATGTAAATTGCCAACAGACACTCGGGAGAAGTGTATGGTGTTTCCTGAAACATCCAAAAAACAAAGCAACAGAGCCTAGGCCACTTCCACTTATGGTCCTATAGCTTAGGGAAATTAAAATCAAAAAGACACAGCCACCCCAAAGTTTGGGACGCCTCTGTTTACAAGAACCTCGTTTACAGTAGAAGTTCAACATCGCAGAAAGTGAAAAATGGATAAAGAAGATGTGGTATTTACTTACAAAGCAATATCACTCAGCAATGAAATCTATGTCATCAGGCTCTTAGCAGCACAATGAGTGGATTCAGGTATGATGATTCTAACTGAAATAAGTCACACAGAAAAAGAAACATCATAAGATATCAGTAATACACGGAATGTAAACTTGGCTACACAGGAACTGAATTACAGAACAGAACAGGGTCTCAAATTTAGAAAACCAACTTATGCTTGCTTAAGGGGAAAGGTGAGTGGGGGTGCTGCATAAAACCAGAGATTGAAATGAGCACAGATAAAGTTCCTTAAGCCAAATATGGAATAGACAAGAGCTACTCCTTGCTCAACGAAATGGACTCAACACCCCATATTAAACGCCTAAGAATGTACCTGACTAGTAAGTATCTTAAAACCTATGGATTGCTATGTCTCCGAAAGAGAATCAAGCATGTGTACAGGGGCATAAACGCAGCAGTGATAGGATTGGAGAGGTTCGGTGAGCAAATGAAGACCCTTTGAAGTCATATTGCATGGTACCCATTCCACGGGTTTCAACTACCCAGGTTTAAGGTATTCTTCCTTCAGCTAAAACATGCATGTGGAACCTAGAGTATGATCAACCATGTGATCGGGAGACGTGTTCAAATATGTCTCAGTTTTCCTCCCCTGGTACTCGGGTGCAACATTCCAGACGCTTTAATAACACTCTCCCCACTTGGAGAGTCAGTCCCTTTAACCTCCTGTTTGGCCCAGTTTGCAATTTCTGCGGAAGATGAAAAGGAATAGCGAGAACCAATGAGAGACTAGCTGGAGGTGGCTGGACGGGCAAATTTAACTCTCATTTCCCACCAGGAAGAGGAAATAACCAAAGGCTCAGCGTGCCGTGCCGGAACCAGATTAGGGCCTGAAGCCATCCTGCGGTGTTGCGGCCAGGTCACAAGAAAGCGAGTTGAAGAAAGGAGCTCAGGGGCACTGTAATTCACAAACCTGCACAGTTATAAATGACAGCTATCATCCAAAAATATACTGAAGTAAGGCTGCCAAGAGGACTTGAGAGCGGGGCAGAATTGCAGGAAACCGATTTCAGGAGGTAGACTGGAATTGCATTGAAAGCATAGGAAAAGAGGCAGAACGTCCACAATGATGCACTTGGCCAAAAAGGGCGTATGCGTTTTTTCCTGAATATATTCAGGAAAAAACGCATACGCACTTTTTGGCCAACCAAGCAAACTTGCAAAGGAAATCTGCACTACAATGAAGTCTCACTTCCCCCCGGTCAAAAGGGCCATCTGAAAAAAGTGTAAAATCCAGAAAGGCAGGACAGGCCATGGAGAACTGGGAGCCTTGTTATGCTGATGGGCGGGATGGAAATCGCCAACAGACACTCGGGAGAAGTGTATGGTGTTTCCTGAAACATCTAAAAAACAAAGCAACAGAGCCTAGGGCACTTCCACTTATGGTCCTATAGCTTAGGGAAATTAAAATAAAAAAGACACAGCCACCCCAAAGTTTGGGACGCCTCTGTTTACAAGAACCTCGTTTACAGTACAAGTTCAACATCGCAGAAAGTGAAAAATGGATAAAGAAGATGTGGTATTTACTTACAAAGCAATATCACTCAGCAATGAAATCTATGTCATCAGGCTCTTAGCAGCACAATGAGTGGATTCAGGTATGATGATTCTAACTGAAATAAGTCACACAGAAAAAGAAACATCATAAGATATCACTAATACACGGAATGTAAACTTGGCTACACAGGAACTGAATTACAGAACAGAACAGGGTCTCAAATTTAGAAAACCAACTTATGCTTGCTTAAGAGGAAAGGTGAGTTGGGGTGCTGCATAAAACCAGAGATTGAAATGAGCACAGATAAAGTTCCTTAAGCCAAATATGGAATAGACAAGAGCTACTCCTTGCTCAACGAAATGGACTCAACACCGCATATTAAACGCCTAAGAAAGTACCTGACCAGTAAGTATCTTAAAACCTATGGATTGCTATGTCTCCGAAAGAGAATCAAGCATGTGTACAGGGGCATAAACGCAGCAGTGATAGGATTGGAGAGGTTCGGTGAGCAAATGAAGACCCTTTGAAGTCATATTGCATGGTACCCATTCCACGGGTTTCAACTACCCAGGTTTAAGGTATTCTTCCTTCAGCTAAAACATGCATGTGGAACCTAGAGTATGATCAACCATGTGATCGGGAGACGTGTTCAAATATGTCTCAGTTTTCCTCCCCTGGTACTCGGGTGCAACATTCCAGACGCTTTACTAACACTCTCCCGACTTGGAGAATCAGTCCCTTTAACCTCCTGTTTGGCCCAGTTTGCAATTTCTGCGGAAGATGAAAAGGAATAGCGAGAACCAATGAGAGACTAGCTGGAGGTGGCTGGACGGGCAAATTTAACTCTCATTTCCCACCAGGAAGAGGAAATAACCAAAGGCTCAGCGTGCCGTGCCGGAACCAGATTAGGGCCTGAAGCCATCCTGCGGTGTTGCGGCCAGCTCACAAGAAAGCGAGTTGAAGAAAGGAGCTCAGGGGTACTGTAATTCACAAACCTGCACAGTTATAAATGACAGCTATCATCCAAAAATAGACTAAAGTAAGGCTGCCAAGAGGACTTGAAAGCGGGGCAGAATTGCAGGAAACCGATTTCAGGAGGTATACTGGAATTGCATTGAAAGCATAGGAAAAGAGGCAGAACGTCCACAATGATGCACTTGGCCAAAAAGGGCGTATGCGTTTTTTCCTGAATATATTCAGGAAAAAAAGCATACGCCCTTTTTGGCCAACCAAGCAAACTTGCAAAGGAAATCTGCACTACAATGAAGTCTCCCTTCCCCCCGGTCAAAAGGGCCATCTGAAAAAAGTGTAAAATCCAGAAAGGCAGGACAGGCCATGGAGAACTGGGAGCCTTGTTATGCTGATGGGCGGGATGTAAATTGCCAACAGACACTCGGGAGAAGTGTATGGTGTTTCCTGAAACATCTAAAAAACAAAGCAACAGAGCCTAGGGCACTTCCACTTATGGTCCTATAGCTTAGGGAAATTAAAATCAAAAAGACACAGCCACCCCAAAGTTTGGGACGCCTCTGTTTACAAGAACCTCGTTTACCGTACAAGTTCAATATCACAGAAAGTGAAAAATGGATAAAGAACTTGTGGTACTTACGTACAATGCAGTATCACTCAGCAATGAAATCTATGTCATCAGGCCCGTAGCAGCATAATGAGTGGATTCAGGTACGATGATTCTAACTGAAATAAGTCACACAGGAAAAGAAACATCATAAGATATCAGTAATACACGGAATGTAAACTTGGCTACACAGGAACTGAATTCCAAAACAGAACAGGGTCTCAAATTTAGAAAACCAACTTATGCTTGCTTAAGGGGAAAGGTGAGTTGGGGTGCTGCATAAAACCAGAGATTGAAATGAGCACAGATAAAGTTCCTTAAGCCAAATATGGAATAGACAAGAGCTACTCCTTGCTCAACGAAATGGACTCAACACCCCATATTAAATGCCTAAGAATGTACCTGACTAGTAAGTATCTTAAAACCTATGGATTGCTATGTCTCCAAAAGAGAATCAAGCATGTGTACAGGGGCATAAATGCAGCAGTGATAGGATTGGAGAGGTTCGGTGAGCAAATGAAGAACCTTTGAAGTCATATTGCATGGTACCCATTCCACGGGTTTCAACTCTCCAGGTTTAAGGTATTCTTCCTTCAGCTAAAACATGCATGTGGAACCGAGAGTATGATCAACCGTGTGAACGGGAGACGTGTTCAAATATGTCTCAGTTTTCCTCCCCTGGTACTCGGTTGCAACATTCCAGACGCTTTACTAACACTCTCCCCACTTGGAGAGTCAGCGCCTTTAACCTCCTGTTTGGCCCAGTTTGCAATTTCTGCGGAAGATGAACAGGAATAGGGAGAACCAATGAGAGACTAGCTGGAGGTGTCTGGACGGGCAAATTTAACTCTCATTTCCCATCTGGAAGAGGAAATAACCAAAGGCTCAGCGTGCCGTGCCGGAACCAGATTAGGGCCTGAAGCCATCCTGCGGTGTTGCGGCCAGCTCAAAAGAAAGTGAGTTGAAGAAAGGAGCTCAGGGGCACTGTAATTCACAAACCTGCAGAGTTATAAATGACAGCTATCGTCCAAAAATATACTGAAGTAAGGCTGCCAAGAGGACTTGAAAGCGGGGCAGAATTGCAGGAAACCGATTTCAGGAGGTAGACTGGAATTGCATTGAAAGCATAGGAAAAGAGGCAGAACATCCACAATGATGCACTTGGCCAAAAAGGGCGTATGCGTTTTTTCCTGAATATATTCAGGAAAAAACGCATACGCCCTTTTTGGCCAACCAAGCAAGCTTGCAAAGGAAATCTGCACTACAATGAAGTCTCACTTCCCCCAGGTCAAAAGGGCCATCTGAAAAAAGTGTAAAATCCAGAAAGGCAGGACAGGCCATGGAGAACTGGGAGCCTTGTTATGCTGATGGGCGGGATGCAAATTGCCAACAGACACTCGGGAGAAGTGTATGGTGTTTCCTGAAACATCTAAAAAACAAAGCAACAGAGCCTAGGGCACTTCCACTTATGGTCCTATAGCTTAGGGAAATTAAAATCAAAAAGACACAGCCACCCCAAAGTTTGGGACGCCTCTGTTTACAAGAACCTCGTTTACAGTACAAGTTCAACATCGCAGAAAGTGAAAAATGGATAAAGAAGATGTGGTATTTACTTACAAAGCAATATCACTCAACAATGAAATCTATGTCATCAGGCTCTTAGCAGCACAATGAGTGGATTCAGGTATGATGATTCTAACTGAAATAAGTCACACAGAAAAAGAAACATCATAAGATATCACTAATACACGGAATGTAAACTTGGCTACACAGGAACTGAATTACAGAACAGAACAGGGTCTCAAATTTAGAAAACCAACTTATGCTTGCTTAAGAGGAAAGGTGAGTTGGGGTGCTGCATAAAACCAGAGATTGAAATGAGCACAGATAAAGTTCCTTAAGCCAAATATGGAATAGACAAGAGCTACTCCTTGCTCAACGAAATGGACTCAACACCGCATATTAAACGCCTAAGAATGTACCTGACTAGTAAGTATCTTAAAACCTATGGATTGCTATGTCTCCGAAAGAGAATCAAGCATGTGTACAGGGGCATAAACGCAGCAGTGATAGGATTGGAGAGGTTCGGTGAGCAAATGAAGACCCTTTGAAGTCATATTGCATGGTACCCATTCCACGGGTTACAACTACCCAGGTTTAAGGTATTCTTCCTTCAGCTAAAACATGCATGTGGAACCTAGAGTATGATCAACTATGTGATCGGGAGACGTGTTCAAATATGTCTCAGTTTTCCTCCCCTGGTACTCGGGTGCAACATTCCAGATGCTTTACTAACACTCTCCCGACTTGGAGAATCAGTCCCTTTAACCTCCTGTTTGGCCCAGTTTGCAATTTCTGCGGAAGATGAAAAGGAATAGCGAGAACCAATGAGAGACTAGCTGGAGGTGGCTGGACGGGCAAATTTAAATCTCATTTCCCACCAGGAAGAGGAAATAACCAAAGGCTCAGCGTGCCGTGCCGGAACCAGATTAGGGCCTGAAGCCATCCTGCGGTGTTGCGGCCAGGTCACAAGAAAGCGAGTTGAAGAAAGGAGCTCAGGGGCACTGTAATTCACAAACCTGCACAGTTATAAATGACAGCTATCATCCAAAAACAGACTAAAGTAAGGCTGCCAAGAGGACTTGAAAGAGGGGCAGAATTGCAGGAAACCGATTTCAGGAGGTAGACTGGAATTGCATTGAAAGCATAGGAAAAGAGGCAGAACGTCCACAATGATGCACTTGGCCAAGAAGGGCCTATGAGATTTTTCCTGAATATATTCAGGAAAAAACGCATACGCCCTTTTTGGCCAACCAAGCAAGCTTGCAAAGGAAATCTGCACTACAATGAAGTCTCACTTCCCCCCGGTCAAAAGGGCCATCTGAAAAAAGTGTAAAATCCAGAAAGGCAGGACAGGCCATGGAGAACTGGGAGCCTTGTTATGCTGATGGGCGGGATGTAAATTGCCAACAGACACTCGGGAGAAGTGTATGGTGTTTCCTGAAACATCTAAAAAACAAAGCAACAGAGCCTAGGGCACTTCTACTTATGGTCCTATAGCTTAGGGAAATTAAAATCAAAAAGACACAGCCACCCCAAAGTTTGGGACGCCTCTGTTTACAAGAACCTCGTTTACCGTACAAGTTCAATATCACAGAAAGTGAAAAATGGATAAAGAACTTGTGGTACTTACGTACAATGCAGTATCACTCAGCAATGAAATCTATGTCATCAGGCCCGTAGCAGCATAAGGAGTGGATTCAGGTACGATGATTCTAACTGAAATAAGTCACAGAGAAAAAGAAACATCATAAGATATCCCTAATACACGGAATGTAAACTTGGCTACACAGGAACTGAATTCCAAAACAGAACAGGGTCTCAAATTTAGAAAACCAACTTATGCTTGCTTAAGGGGAAAGGTGAGTTGGGGTGCTGCATAAAACCAGAGATTGAAATGAGCACAGATAAAGTTCCTTAAGCCAAATATGGAATAGACAAGAGCTACTCCTTGCTCAACGAAATGGACTCAACACCCCATATTAAACGCCTAAGAATGTACCTGACTAGTAAGTATCTTAAAACCTATGGATTGCTATGTCTCCGAAAGAGAATCAAGCATGTGTACAGGGGCATAAACGCAGCAGTGATAGGATTGGAGAGGTTCGGTGAGCAAATGAAGACCCTTTGAAGTCATATTGCATGGTACCCATTCCACGGGTTTCAACTACCCAGGTTTAAGTTATTCTTCATTCAGCTAAAACATGCATGTGGAACCCAGAGTATGATCAACCGTGTGAACGGGAGACGTGTTCAAGTATGTCTCAGTTTTCCTCCCCTGGTACTCGGGTGCAACATTCCAGACGCTTTACTAACACTCTCCCCACTTGGAGAGTCAGCGCCTTTAACCTCCTGTTTGGCCCAGTTTGCAATTTCTGCGGAAGATGAACAGGAATAGGGAGAACCAATGAGAGACTAGCTGGAGGTGTCTGGACGGGCAAATTTAACTCTCATTTCCCATCTGGAAGAGGAAATAACCAAAGGCTCAGCGTGCCGTGCCGGAACCAGATTAGGACCTGAAGCCATCCTGCGGTGTTGCGGCCAGCTCAAAAGAAAGTGAGTTGAAGAAAGGAGCTCAGGGGCACTGTAATTCACAAACCTGCAGAGTTATAAATGACAGCTATCGTCCAAAAATATACTGAAGTAAGGCTGCCAAGAGGACTTGAAAGCGGGGCAGAATTGCAGGAAACCGATTTCAGGAGGTAGACTGGAATTGCATTGAAAGCATAGGAAAAGAGGCAGAACGTCCACAGTGATGCACTTGGCCAAAATGGGCGTATGCGTTTTTTCCTGAATATATTCAGGAAAAAACGCATACGCCCTTTTTGGCCAACCAAGCAAGCTTGCAAAGGAAATCTGCACTACAATGAAGTCTCACTTCCCCCCGGTCAAAAGGGCCATCTGAAAAAAGTGTAAAATCCAGAAAGGCAGGACAGGCCATGGAGAACTGGGAGCCTTGTTATGCTGATGGGCGGGATGTAAATTGCCAAGAGACACTCGGGAGAAGTGTATGGTGTTTCCTGAAACATCTAAAAAACAAAGCAACAGAGCCTAGGGCACTTCCACTTATGGTCCTATAGCTTAGGGAAATTAAAATCAAAAAGACACAGCCACCCCAAAGTTTGGGACGTCTCTGTTTACAAGAACCTCGTTTACCGTACAAGTTCAATATCACAGAAAGTGAAAAATGGATAAAGAACTTGTGGTACTTACGTACAATGCAGTATCACTCAGCAATGAAATCTATGTCATCAGGCCCGTAGCAGCATAATGAGTGGATTCAGGTACGATGATTCTAACTGAAATAAGTCACAGAGAAAAAGAAACATCATAAGATATCACTAATACACGGAATGTAAACTTGGCTACACAGGAACTGAATTCCAAAACAGAACAGGGTCTCAAATTTAGAAAACCAACTTATGCTTGCTTAAGGGGAAAGGTGAGTTGGGGTGCTGCATAAAACCAGAGATTGAAATGAGCACAGATAAAGTTCCTTAAGCCAAATATGGAATAGACAAGAGCTACTCCTTGCTCAATGAAATGGACTCAACACACCATATTAAACGCCAAAGAATGTACCTGACTAGTAAGTATCTTAAAACCTATGGATTGCTATGTCTCCGAAAGAGAATCAAGCGTGTGTACAGGGGCATAAACGCAGCAGTGATAGGATTGGAGAGGTTTGGTGAGCAAATGAAGACCCTTTGAAGTCATATTGCATGGTACCCATTCCACGGGTTTCAGTTACCCAGGTTTAAGGTATGCTTCCTTCAGCTAAAACATGCATGTGGAACCTAGAGTATGATCAACCATGTGATCGGGAGACGTGTTCAAATATGTCTCAGTTTTCGTACCCTGGTACTCGGGTGCAACATTCCAGACGCTTTACTAACACTCTCCCGACTTGGAGAGTCAGTCCCTTTAACCTCCTGTTTGGCCCAGTTTGCAATTTCTGCGGAAGATAAACAGGAATAGCGAGAACCAATGAGAGACTAGCTGGAGGTGTCTGGACGGGCAAATTTAACTCTCATTTCCCACCAGGAAGAGGAATTAACCAAAGGCTCAGCGTGCCGTGCCGGAACCAGATTAGGGCCTGAAGCCATCCTGCGGTGTTGCGGCCAGGTCACAAGAAAGCGAGTTGAAGAAAGGAGCTCAGGGGCACTGTAATTCACAAACCTGCAGAGTTATAAATGACAGCTATCGTCCAAAAATATACTGAAGGAAGGCTGCCAAGAGGACTTGAAAGCGGGGCAGAATTGCAGGAAACCGATTTCAGGAGGTAGACTGGAATTGCATTGAAAGCATAGGAAAAGAGGCAGAGCGTCCACAATGATGCACTTGGCCAAAGAGGGCGTATGCGTTTTTTCCTGAATATATTCAGGAAAAAACGCATACGCCCTTTTTGGCCAACCAAGCAAGCTTGCAAAGGAAATCTGCACTACAATGAAGTCTCACTTCCCCCCGGTCAAAAGGGCCATCTGAAAAAAGTGTAAAATCCAGAAAGGCAGGACTGGCCATGGAGAACTGGGAGCCTTGTTATGCTGATGGGCGGGATGTAAATTGCCAACAGACACTCGGGAGAAGTGTATGGTGTTTCCTGAAACATCTAAAAAACAAAGCAACAGAGCCTAGGGCACTTCCACTTATGGTCCTATAGCTTAGGGAAATTAAAATCAAAAAGACACAGCCACCCCAAAGTTTGGGACGCCTCTGTTTACAAGAACCTCGTTTACCGTACAAGTTCAATATCACAGAAAGTGAAAAATGGATAAAGAACTTGTGGTACTTACGTACAATGCAGTATCACTCAGCAATGAAATCTATGTCATCAGGCCCGTAGCAGCATAATGAGTGGATTCAGGTACGATGATTCTAACTGAAATAAGTCACACAGGAAAAGAAACATCATAAGATATCAGTAATACACGGAATGTAAACTTGGCTACACAGGAACTGAATTCCAAAACAGAACAGGGTCTCAAATTTAGAAAACCAACTTATGCTTGCTTAAGGGGAAAGGTGAGTTGGGGTGCTGCATAAAACCAGAGATTGAAATGAGCACAGATAAAGTTCCTTAAGCCAAATATGGAATAGACAAGAGCTACTCCTTGCTCAACGAAATGGACTCAACACCCCATATTAAATGCCTAAGAATGTACCTGATTAGTAAGTATCTTAAAACCTATGGATTGCTATGTCTCCAAAAGAGAATCAAGCATGTGTACAGGGGCATAAATGCAGCAGTGATAGGATTGGAGAGGTTCGGTGAGCAAATGAAGAACCTTTGAAGTCATATTGCATGGTACCCATTCCACGGGTTTCAACTCTCCAGGTTTAAGGTATTCTTCCTTCAGCTAAAACATGCATGTGGAACCGAGAGTATGATCAACCGTGTGAACGGGAGACGTGTTCAAATATGTCTCAGTTTTCCTCCCCTGGTACTCGGTTGCAACATTCCAGACGCTTTACTAACACTCTCCCCACTTGGAGAGTCAGCGCCTTTAACCTCCTGTTTGGCCCAGTTTGCAATTTCTGCGGAAGATGAACAGGAATAGGGAGAACCAATGAGAGACTAGCTGGAGGTGTCTGGACGGGCAAATTTAACTCTCATTTCCCATCTGGAAGAGGAAATAACCAAAGGCTCAGCGTGCCGTGCCGGAACCAGATTAGGGCCTGAAGCCATCCTGCGGTGTTGCGGCCAGCTCAAAAGAAAGTGAGTTGAAGAAAGGAGCTCAGGGGCACTGTAAATCACAAACCTGCAGAGTTATAAATGACAGCTATCGTCCAAAAATATACTGAAGTAAGGCTGCCAAGAGGACTTGAAAGCGGGGCAGAATTGCAGGAAACCGATTTCAGGAGGTAGACTGGAATTGCATTGAAAGCATAGGAAAAGAGGCAGAACGTCCACAGTGATGCACTTGGCCAAAATGGGCGTATGCGTTTTTTCCTGAATATATTCAGGAAAAAACGCATGCGCCCTTTTTGGCCAACCAAGCAAGCTTGCAAAGGAAATCTGCACTACAATGAAGTCTCACTTCCCCCCGGTCAAAAGGGCCATCTGAAAAAAGTGTAAAATCCAGAAAGGCAGGACAGGCCATGGAGAACTGGGAGCCTTGTTATGCTGATGGGCGGGATGTAAATTGCCAAGAGACACTTGGGAGAAGTGTATGGTGTTTCCTGAAACATCTAAAAAACAAAGCAACAGAGCCTAGGGCACTTCCACTTATGGTCCTATAGCTTAGGGAAATTAAAATCAAAAAGACACAGCCACCCCAAAGTTTGGGACGTCTCTGTTTACAAGAACCTCGTTTACCGTACAAGTTCAATATCACAGAAAGTGAAAAATGGATAAAGAACTTGTGGTACTTACGTACAATGCAGTATCACTCAGCAATGAAATCTATGTCATCAGGCCCGTAGCAGCATAATGAGTGGATTCAGGTACGATGATTCTAACTGAAATAAGTCACACAGAAAAAGAAACATCATAAGATATCACTAATACACGGAATGTAAACTTGGCTACACAGGAACTGAATTCCAAAACAGAACAGGGTCTCAAATTTAGAAAACCAACTTATGCTTGCTTAAGGGGAAAGGTGAGTTGGGGTGCTGCATAAAACCAGAGATTGAAATGAGCACAGATAAAGTTCCTTAAGCCAAATATGGAATAGACAAGAGCTACTCCTTGCTCAATGAAATGGACTCAACACACCATATTAAACGCCAAAGAATGTACCTGACTAGTAAGTATCTTAAAACCTATGGATTGCTATGTCTCCGAAAGAGAATCAAGCGTGTGTACAGGGGCATAAACGCAGCAGTGATAGGATTGGAGAGGTTTGGTGAGCAAATGAAGACCCTTTGAAGTCATATTGCATGGTACCCATTCCACGGGTTTCAGTTACCCAGGTTTAAGGTATGCTTCCTTCAGCTAAAACATGCATGTGGAACCTAGAGTATGATCAACCATGTGATCGGGAGACGTGTTCAAATATGTCTCAGTTTTCGTACCCTGGTACTCGGGTGCAACATTCCAGACGCTTTACTAACACTCTCCCGACTTGGAGAGTCAGTCCCTTTAACCTCCTGTTTGGCCCAGTTTGCAATTTCTGCGGAAGATAAACAGGAATAGCGAGAACCAATGAGAGACTAGCTGGAGGTGTCTGGACGGGCAAATTTAACTCTCATTTCCCACCAGGAAGAGGAATTAACCAAAGGCTCAGCGTGCCGTGCCGGAACCAGATTAGGGCCTGAAGCCATCCTGCGGTGTTGCGGCCAGGTCACAAGAAAGCGAGTTGAAGAAAGGAGCTCAGGGGCACTGTAATTCACAAACCTGCAGAGTTATAAATGACAGCTATCGTCCAAAAATATACTGAAGGAAGGCTGCCAAGAGGACTTGAAAGCGGGGCAGAATTGCAGGAAACCGATTTCAGGAGGTAGACTGGAATTGCATTGAAAGCATAGGAAAAGAGGCAGAGCGTCCACAATGATGCACTTGGCCAAAGAGGGCGTATGCGTTTTTTCCTGAATATATTCAGGAAAAAACGCATACGCCCTTTTTGGCCAACCAAGCAAGCTTGCAAAGGAAATCTGCACTACAATGAAGTCTCACTTCCCCCCGGTCAAAAGGGCCATCTGAAAAAAGTGTAAAATCCAGAAAGGCAGGACTGGCCATGGAGAACTGGGAGCCTTGTTATGCTGATGGGCGGGATGTAAATTGCCAACAGACACTCGGGAGAAGTGTATGGTGTTTCCTGAAACATCTAAAAAACAAAGCAACAGAGCCTAGGGCACTTCCACTTATGGTCCTATAGCTTAGGGAAATTAAAATCAAAAAGACACAGCCACCCCAAAGTTTGGGACGCCTCTGTTTACAAGAACCTCGTTTACCGTACAAGTTCAATATCACAGAAAGTGAAAAATGGATAAAGAACTTGTGGTACTTACGTACAATGCAGTATCACTCAGCAATGAAATCTATGTCATCAGGCCCGTAGCAGCATAATGAGTGGATTCAGGTACGATGATTCTAACTGAAATAAGTCACACAGGAAAAGAAACATCATAAGATATCAGTAATACACGGAATGTAAACTTGGCTACACAGGAACTGAATTCCAAAACAGAACAGGGTCTCAAATTTAGAAAACCAACTTATGCTTGCTTAAGGGGAAAGGTGAGTTGGGGTGCTGCATAAAACCAGAGATTGAAATGAGCACAGATAAAGTTCCTTAAGCCAAATATGGAATAGACAAGAGCTACTCCTTGCTCAACGAAATGGACTCAACACCCCATATTAAATGCCTAAGAATGTACCTGACTAGTAAGTATCTTAAAACCTATGGATTGCTATGTCTCCAAAAGAGAATCAAGCATGTGTACAGGGGCATAAATGCAGCAGTGATAGGATTGGAGAGGTTCGGTGAGCAAATGAAGAACCTTTGAAGTCATATTGCATGGTACCCATTCCACGGGTTTCAACTCTCCAGGTTTAAGGTATTCTTCCTTCAGCTAAAACATGCATGTGGAACCGAGAGTATGATCAACCGTGTGAACGGGAGACGTGTTCAAATATGTCTCAGTTTTCCTCCCCTGGTACTCGGTTGCAACATTCCAGACGCTTTACTAACACTCTCCCCACTTGGAGAGTCAGCGCCTTTAACCTCCTGTTTGGCCCAGTTTGCAATTTCTGCGGAAGATGAACAGGAATAGGGAGAACCAATGAGAGACTAGCTGGAGGTGTCTGGACGGGCAAATTTAACTCTCATTTCCCATCTGGAAGAGGAAATAACCAAAGGCTCAGCGTGCCGTGCCGGAACAAGATTAGGGCCTGAAGCCATCCTGCGGTGTTGCGGCCAGCTCAAAAGAAAGTGAGTTGAAGAAAGGAGCTCAGGGGCACTGTAATTCACAAACCTGCAGAGTTATAAATGACAGCTATCGTCCAAAAATATACTGAAGTAAGGCTGCCAAGAGGACTTGAAAGCGGGGCAGAATTGCAGGAAACCGATTTCAGGAGGTAGACTGGAATTGCATTGAAAGCATAGGAAAAGAGGCAGAACATCCACAATGATGCACTTGGCCAAAAAGGGCGTATGCGTTTTTTCCTGAATATATTCAGGAAAAAACGCATACGCCCTTTTTGGCCAACCAAGCAAGCTTGCAAAGGAAATCTGCACTACAATGAAGTCTCACTTCCCCCAGGTCAAAAGGGCCATCTGAAAAAATTGTAAAATCCAGAAAGGCAGGACAGGCCATGGAGAACTGGGAGCCTTGTTATGCTGATGGGCGGCATGGAAATTGCCAACAGACACTCGGGAGAAGTGTATGGTGTTTCCTGAAACATCTAAAAAACAAAGCAACAGAGCCTAGGGCACTTCCACTTATGGTCCTATAGCTTAGGGAAATTAAAATAAAAAAGACACAGCCACCCCAAAGTTTGGGACGCCTCTGTTTACAAGAACCTCGTTTACAGTACAAGTTCAACATCGCAGAAAGTGAAAAATGGATAAAGAAGATGTGGTATTTACTTACAAAGCAATATCACTCAACAATGAAATCTATGTCATCAGGCTCTTAGCAGCACAATGAGTGGATTCAGGTATGATGATTCTAACTGAAATAAGTCACACAGAAAAAGAAACATCATAAGATATCACTAATACACGGAATGTAAACTTGGCTACACAGGAACTGAATTACAGAACAGAACAGGGTCTCAAATTTAGAAAACCAACTTATGCTTGCTTAAGAGGAAAGGTGAGTTGGGGTGCTGCATAAAACCAGAGATTGAAATGAGCACAGATAAAGTTCCTTAAGCCAAATATGGAATAGACAAGAGCTACTCCTTGCTCAACGAAATGGACTCAACACCGCATATTAAACGCCTAAGAATGTACCTGACTAGTAAGTATCTTAAAACCTATGGATTGCTATGTCTCCGAAAGAGAATCAAGCATGTGTACAGGGGCATAAACGCAGCAGTGATAGGATTGGAGAGGTTCGGTGAGCAAATGAAGACCCTTTGAAGTCATATTGCATGGTACCCATTCCACGGGTTACAACTACCCAGGTTTAAGGTATTCTTCCTTCAGCTAAAACATGCATGTGGAACCTAGAGTATGATCAACTATGTGATCGGGAGACGTGTTCAAATATGTCTCAGTTTTCCTCCCCTGGTACTCGGGTGCAACATTCCAGATGCTTTACTAACACTCTCCCGACTTGGAGAATCAGTCCCTTTAACCTCCTGTTTGGCCCAGTTTGCAATTTCTGCGGAAGATGAAAAGGAATAGCGAGAACCAATGAGAGACTAGCTGGAGGTGGCTGGACGGGCAAATTTAAATCTCATTTCCCACCAGGAAGAGGAAATAACCAAAGGCTCAGCGTGCCGTGCCGGAACCAGATTAGGGCCTGAAGCCATCCTGCGGTGTTGCGGCCAGCTCACAAGAAAGCGAGTTGAAGAAAGGAGCTCAGGGGCACTGTAATTCACAAACCTGCACAGTTATAAATGACAGCTATCATCCAAAAACAGACTAAAGTAAGGCTGCCAAGAGGACTTGAAAGCGGGGCAGAATTGCAGGAAACCGATTTCAGGAGGTAGACTGGAATTGCATTGAAAGCATAGGAAAAGAGGCAGAACGTCCACAATGATGCACTTGGCCAAGAAGGGCCTATGAGATTTTTCCTGAATATATTCAGGAAAAAACGCATACGCCCTTTTTGGCCAACCAAGCAAGCTTGCAAAGGAAATCTGCACTACAATGAAGTCTCACTTCCCCCCGGTCAAAAGGGCCATCTGAAAAAAGTGTAAAATCCAGAAAGGCAGGACAGGCCATGGAGAACTGGGAGCCTTGTTATGCTGATGGGCGGGATGTAAATTGCCAACAGACACTCGGGAGAAGTGTATGGTGTTTCCTGAAACATCTAAAAAACAAAGCAACAGAGCCTAGGGCACTTCTACTTATGGTCCTATAGCTTAGGGAAATTAAAATCAAAAAGACACAGCCACCCCAAAGTTTGGGACGCCTCTGTTTACAAGAACCTCGTTTACCGTACAAGTTCAATATCACAGAAAGTGAAAAATGGATAAAGAACTTGTGGTACTTACGTACAATGCAGTATCACTCAGCAATGAAATCTATGTCATCAGGCCCGTAGCAGCATAAGGACTGGATTCAGGTACGATGATTCTAACTGAAATAAGTCACAGAGAAAAAGAAACATCATAAGATATCCCTAATACACGGAATGTAAACTTGGCTACACAGGAACTGAATTCCAAAACAGAACAGGGTCTCAAATTTAGAAAACCAACTTATGCTTGCTTAAGGGGAAAGGTGAGTTGGGGTGCTGCATAAAACCAGAGATTGAAATGAGCACAGATAAAGTTCCTTAAGCCAAATATGGAATAGACAAGAGCTACTCCTTGCTCAACGAAATGGACTCAACACCCCATATTAAACGCCTAAGAATGTACCTGACTAGTAAGTATCTTAAAACCTATGGATTGCTATGTCTCCGAAAGAGAATCAAGCATGTGTACAGGGGCATAAATGCAGCAGTGATAGGATTGGAGAGGTTCGGTGAGCAAATGAAGACCCTTTGAAGTCATATTGCATGGTACCCATTCCACGGGTTTCAACTACCCAGGTTTAAGTTATTCTTCATTCAGCTAAAACATGCATGTGGAACCCAGAGTATGATCAACCGTGTGAACGGGAGACGTGTTCAAGTATGTCTCAGTTTTCCTCCCCTGGTACTCGGGTGCAACATTCCAGACGCTTTACTAACACTCTCCCCACTTGGAGAGTCAGCGCCTTTAACCTCCTGTTTGGCCCAGTTTGCAATTTCTGCGGAAGATGAACAGGAATAGGGAGAACCAATGAGAGACTAGCTGGAGGTGTCTGGACGGGCAAATTTAACTCTCATTTCCCATCTGGAAGAGGAAATAACCAAAGGCTCAGCGTGCCGTGCCGGAACCAGATTAGGGCCTGAAGCCATCCTGCGGTGTTGCGGCCAGCTCAAAAGAAAGTGAGTTGAAGAAAGGAGCTCAGGGGCACTGTAATTCACAAACCTGCAGAGTTATAAATGACAGCTATCGTCCAAAAATATACTGAAGTAAGGCTGCCAAGAGGACTTGAAAGCGGGGCAGAATTGCAGGAAACCGATTTCAGGAGGTAGACTGGAATTGCATTGAAAGCATAGGAAAAGAGGCAGAACGTCCACAGTGAGGCACTTGGCCAAAATGGGCGTATGCGTTTTTTCCTGAATATATTCAGGAAAAAACACATGCGCCCTTTTTGGCCAACCAAGCAAGCTTGCAAAGGAAATCTGCACTACAATGAAGTCTCACTTCCCCCCGGTCAAAAGGGCCATCTGAAAAAAGTGTAAAATCCAGAAAGGCAGGACAGGCCATGGAGAACTGGGAGCCTTGTTATGCTGATGGGCGGGATGTAAATTGCCAAGAGACACTCGGGAGAAGTGTATGGTGTTTCCTGAAACATCTAAAAAACAAAGCAACAGAGCCTAGGGCACTTCCACTTATGGTCCTATAGCTTAGGGAAATTAAAATCAAAAAGACACAGCCACCCCAAAGTTTGGGACGTCTCTGTTTACAAGAACCTCGTTTACAGTACAAGTTCAACAACGCGGAAAGTGAAAAATGGATAAAGAAGTTGTGGTATTTACTTACAAAACAATATCACTCAGCAATGAAATCTATGTCATCAGGCCCGTCGCAGCATAATGAGTGGATTCAGGTACGATGATTCTAACTGAAATAAGTCACACAGAAAAAGAAACATCATAAGATATCACTAATACACGGAATGTAAACTTGGCTACACAGGAACTGAATTACAGAACAGAACAGGGTCTCAAATTTAGAAAACCAACTTATGCCTGCTTAAGGGGGAAGGTGAGTTGGGGTGCTGCATAAAAGCAGAGTTTGAAATTAGCACAGATACCTTTCCATAAGCCAAATATGTAATAGACAAGACCTACCCCTTGCTCAACGAAATGGATTCAACAATGAGGTATCACCTCACACCTGGTAGAATAGACATCATAGAAAATCTACAAACAAAAAATGCTGGAAAGGGTGTGGAGAAAAGGAACCCTCTTCCACTATTGTTGGGAATATAAATTGATACAGTCATTATGGAGAACAATATGGAATTTCTTAAGAAACTAACAATAGAATTACCATATGATACAGCAATCCCAGTACTGGACATATACCCAGACAAAACCATAAATCAAAAAGAGTCATTCACCGCAATGTTCATTGCATCACTATTTACAATATCGAGGTAATGGAAGCAACCTAAATGCCCACAGACAGAGGAATGCATAAAGCTGTGGTACATATATAAAATGGAATATTACTAAGCCATGAAAAGGAATGAAATTGGGTCATTTGTAGAGACGTCAATGGATCTAGAGACTGTCATACAGAGTGAAGTAAGTCAGAAAGAGAAAAACAAATCTTGTATATTCATGCATATATGTGGAACCTAGAAAAACTGTACAGATTAACCATTTTGCAAGGCATAAATAGAGCAACAGATGTAGACAACAAACGTATGGACAACAAGGGGGGAAACCTGTTGGGGGGTGGTGGTGGGAGGAGTTGAGAGACTGGGATTGGCATGTATACATTTATATGTATAAAATAGATAACCAATAAGAACCTGCTGTATAAAAATATAAAATAAAATTCAAAATTAAAAAGAAATAAAATTTAAAAAATAAAACAGAAAAAACAATTATTCCCTGCACTTACATGTATTTATATGAATAAATTATTTCCATGCTTATATCTGTAAATACAAAAAAGAGGAATAAAATCTACCTTGAACCAAAAACGAAAAAGAGAAAAAAACACAGAACCCACCAGTTACACAGAGGAAAACCGTATCAGGGCACTTGCTCCAGTTGTAAACAATTCTGAAGTTGGTCAGTGGTGGGGAATCGTCTCCCATTCAGCCAGCAGCCCCCACGCAACAAGCGTCCTCATTGCAAAGCTGGGGCACCGTGCCGAGGCATCTGTGAGTAAACGTGAGCTGAGCCCCAGGCCAGTTGCTGCTGAACTATTCCCACCCGTCCCAGGTAAAACACCTGAATATATACAAGGACTTGAAAGCCTAGAGGAAGGGTCATAGAGCCACACGAGTGACAGCATGCCGGCCGACTTGGTGCCTGCAGGCCAGCCAGGATGGTCCTGGCCCTGGGTGCTCTTCTGGAAGATTTCCATTTCCCTGCCTGAGATACCCGTCCTGTCCCTGCCCCCACTGCTTTTTTCCTTCCTCACCTCTGCCCAGGGAGAAATTCCAGCAGCAGGTATGGGTGACACATCCTCTTCTTTAGCAGGTGGCAGCCTGGCAACTGCTGCAGAAAGTCCAGCAGAGCCCCACTCACACTGGGCCACCCACAAAGCCGTGGCCTCTCACTCCCTCCCACCAGCCCAGCCCCGAGACTGCTGACAAGGCAGAGAAAATGGCGTCAGGCACGGCTGCAGGGGCTCTTGCTGCCTGGAGTGGTATTTATATTGATCTCAACCCAGGCACACCTGGGGAGGGCTGGCCGGCACGGTAAGGCTGCCCAGGTCAGCCAATCATCACCCCTCAGGGGCTCACAGTTGCAGAAAATGGAACTTGCTGAACGGCCAGGTCCAAGGAACAGGTGTGGGCTCCTGAGAGTCAGGATAGACAAGGGGCTGCAGCTTTGGCTTGTTTTCTAATCATTTTATCTGGCCCATGAGTGGGAGATAACTTCAAGAAAACCCTCTCCTAATGAGAGGAACCCAGGAGTCAGGGAGAGGAGGGGTAGGTGGTGGTTGGAGACAGAGGCCTGGTGCCCCGGGTGCAGTGGAAGTCTCTGGAAGACCAGGTGGAGGGAGGTCTCACGGAGTGATGCCCAGGGACACAGACCTGTCACAGCTGCTGTTTGTTAGTTCAAGTCCTGCTCTGAGGTGCTCTGTGTCAGCTCTGAGCGACAGGTGAGCTGGGGGTGCTCTGCAATGAGGGCTCTGTGCACGGTTCCTGTGTGCCCAGCCCTGCCACGGTACCTGCAAGGGTAGCTCTGTATCCTGGGAGGGGCCTGACCACGAGAGCCCCGTGGGCTGGGGTGGGGGTGGGGTACCTGCCCAGGTGAGCTCCATATTCTGGGATTGGTCTGACCACGAGAGCCCCATGGGCTGCTGGGGACCTGGTAAAGGATGTCAGGACAGTCAGTGAAGCCACCGAGGATATACCTCCAGTTGCTCCTAATTCCTACACCCTGCTGGTCATTCTACCAACCACCAGGACATGGTATTCTGTATTAGTCTTCAATGATGCCTTCTTTTGTATTCCATTAGTCCCAGAGTCACAAGAAATTTTGGCTTGTGAGTGGCAGGACTCAACATACAACTAAAACAATACTTCCGGGCCGTCTGGACCCAAGGGTGCAAAAATTCCCACACCGTCTTTGGGGAAAGCTTAGCTAAAGACCTAAAAGTTCTACCTCTGGAAAAGGAAACCCTCCTTCAATATGCAGACGACATTCTGATCGCCAGCCCTACTAAGGAGGCCTCTGAACTACCAAGCCAATAAAGGATAGAAGTTGTCCAAGAAAAAGCTCAAATATCACAGACTGCGGTGACCTGCCTGGGCTTCATTCTCACAGAAGGTCAGAGAAGCCCATCCCAGGAAAGGGAAGAAACCATTTTCAGCCTTACCCCTTTCTAAAACTAGAAGACAGCTTAGGGGTTCCTGGGGAGGCCAGGGTTTGCTGCTTCTGGATCCCTAACTACAGTCTACTAGCTGGGCCTCTATATGAAACACTGAAAGGAAAAGATGATGATCCTTTTGAATAGAATCCAGAAGTGGCCTTTCAAGAATGGAAAGAGCAGTCAATTCAGACCCTTGCCCTGGAACTCCCTAATTTAGCTAAACCCTTTGACCTTTACATTCCCGGTGAAAGGTGAATCGCCATTGGAGAATTAGTGCAAAAACTGGGACCACTTGAAATGGAACAATGCAAGAATGCCATCCAGGTAGGATAAGCTACGGTCACTAAGGAGCTTGGCCCACTGCCACATCTGGCCAAGATACTGGCGGTATCTAAAAACCTGGAAATCAGCAGCCCAAAAGGCCACCTCCCTCCTAAGGGAAAAGGACCCCACGTGGTGATCCTAACCACCAACCATGCCCTGAAGTTGCAGGGTTCGCTCCGTGGGCACACCGACCTCGAGTGAGGAGGCCCTCCAACTCCAACATCCAGAGAGATAACCGGGGGCAACAGGGCACCATGACGACTCGTGTGAACATCACTTGACCTGGAGTTTCTCTCATAAAACAACAAGAGTGTGTCCCAAAAGAGTAGACTACTGCTTGCAGGACTTACTGCACCCAGAGGGGAGCTAATAATCTTGGCGGGGGAACCGTATACCACACTGTCACCATAGAAAAGCCTACAGACACCGTGATGATGGTGGCCAATAAGACCGGCTGTACTCCTGTTTACTTCAAAAGGCTGTTGACTCAGTAGCCATCATGGTCCTTATCACCACTGACCCTGGACTGTCTGGGAGTTGAGCGGGCAGGGCTCTGACACCTGGTGCTGTTTGTACGTTAATTCAGGGGCCTAATTGAAGAAAGCGCAGACTACTGGTCAGAGCATCTAGGCTGGCAGAAACGGTCAGCCTAAGGTGGCCGAACAAATGTGGGGCGGGGTGAAACCGGCCCCCACAGCGTCTCTGCACATCTCTTTCCTGGACCCTTAAAGGTCATTAGAATCTATAACACTTCCAATGCTGGTGCTCAGGTGGACGAGCAGGGAGGCAGGGGTCCTGGGGACAATCAACGTCACCGGGAGGCTGCTGGGGAGAAGCTCTGACCCTCGCCCCAGGGTATGAGGGCTCCCAACTCAGCACTCAGCAGTTACAGAAGAAGGGTCTGCACCCTCAGCACTCCAAGAATGAGGAACGGGACAAAAGGCAGAGGAGGGTTTTGTCCCCAGCAAAGCCCATTAAAAATCCCTGGGAGATAAAAATAGAATCTGGGCAATAAAGTCAAGTCTAGCCTTTTTTATCCTTTGTGCTTTGTCTAATTTCACGTGCTCCTAGGGTCCCGCATGCAGAGGTTCCACACCCGGCACTTCAGACCAGATTTCCTAGTGCAGAATGGCTGGGTCGACACCTCAGCTCCTGGGGCCCAGTGCAGACTCCACGATATAGAGCCTGAGCTACAGCCAACCCGGCCCTCGAGAGCTCCGCCGCCTCCCTCCCTCCCACTGACTCTGACAGGATCTCTACACAGCAGCCCAGCCCACAGCCCACGGGGTAGTGCATGCTCTCACCTCTCCATTCTCTGATCAAAATATAAAGTTTCCTTTGCTTGTGAACCAAACTCAGTCTCGATCTGTTGGCCCCAATGACACTGGGCAGGGGGACACTTGTTGGGGTCCACTCTGGAGGATCAGTAACAGAAATTGAGACTATTGTAACCTCAATGAACAGATGTGTGAGCCAAACTGTAGTTAACATAGAACAGTGTATAAGGCTCGGGTAAAATAAGATGTTTCTAACACTTCCATTTGATATTTCCATCACTTTTTATAAGCAAGTTCAGTGAAAAGGTTTGTCTTATTTGTCAGGTCAATATTAGAGAAACGAAGTGATTTCTTTCCAAGGATGTACATCTAATAATCTTGGTTAAACCTTCAATCTTGTTTTAAATGCTTTTCCATTGAAAATGATACCTCTCTTTCAGCTCCCCCATTTCTGAGAAGTATAAAATCTTATAATTTATTATTACCAAAGGGGAAAGGTGGGAGGAGGGATAAATTAACAGTTTGGAATTAACACATACACACTGCTATGTATAAAATAGATCATCAACAAGGAACTACTGTATAGCACAGGGAACTACACTCAACATTTTGCAATAACCTATAAGGGGAAATAATCTGAAAAAGAATAGATATTTTTATTGACATCATCTATCAATGATAGTTAAAGTGTAGCCTAAGGGAAGCTGGTGGTGAGTGCTTCTGACCCTGAAGACTTCAATCATCTAAAGTTTGGACTCTGCCTACTTCCCAAGGCCCTTAATGAACATATGTGTAGCCGTAGCTTAAAAAATTCCCCAGTTTGGGTTTCGGGGAGACACTGATTTTGAAAAAGCCCTGGTGTTCTCCTTACATGAATGGGACTCTTCCTACTGCTAAAACATGTCTGTCACACCCAGAGGATGGTATACCGTCTGATCGGGAAGAGCTTGGAAAAGGCATCTCATCTCCTCATCTCCTGGTGCTCTGGTTCACCCCTCCAGCGTCTTTACTAACAGTCTCCCCACTTGGAGATGTCAGCACTGTCAACATCCTGTTGCGTACAGTTTGGAATTTGTCCAGAGGATGAAGCGGAAGGATGAGGAACAATGAGAGACAAGTCCTAGGTGTTCAGACAGGCACATGTCACTCTAATTTCCAATCAGGAAGACGAATTGACCAAAGGCTAGGGTTGCCTATGGAAACAGTATAGGGCTTGAGGAAATCCCGCTGCTTTGTGGCCAGTTCCCATAAACACAAGTTGAACAATGGAACTCAGGGGCAGTAAAATTCACAAAACTGCAGAGTTGAAAATATCCATCACTGAAAAATGTCTTGAGGAAAGTCAGAGAAAAGGACTTGTAAGCAAGGGAGAATGGCAGGAAAGGGATTTGAGGAGGTAGAAAGGACTCGCCATTAAGCACAAGAAAAGGAGCTGAACATTGCCAACATTGCAGTTGGCCAAAAAGGGTGTATGCGTTTTTTTCTGTATATATTCAAGAAAAGGGCATACACTTTTTTAGCCAACCAAACAGGTGGGCACTGGAAGTCAATACTACAAAAGATATCACTTCGCATCAGTCAGAAGAGCCATCCTCATAAAGCGTAAACAACAGAAATGCAGGACAGGGCAACGAGAAGAGGGAGCCCTGTGAGACTTATAGTGGAAATGTATATTGCCAACGGCCATTCTGGAGAAGTGTATTGTGTTTACTAAAGCATCTAAAAAATGAGCTACAGAGCATAGGGCACTTGCCCTCATGGGCGTATATCTTGGGAAAAACAAAAATCGAGAGGACACAGGCACCCCAATGTTTACCCCCTCTCTGTTTAAAAGATCCTCGACTAGGATATAACTTAAATGTCTCTGGAGGGAAAAAATGGATAGAGATGTGGTACTTAGGTAGAGTGGAATATTATTCAGCCTGGAAATCAATGAAATATGGCCAGTTGTAACAACTCCGGAGGAGTTACGTATGATCATTCTAAGTGACAGAATTCAAAAAGAAAAAGACACATATCATAAGATATCACTTAAAGGTGGAATCCAAAATGGCTACACATGAAATAAATTACAAAACAAAAACATAGTCAAATATGTAGAAAACACGCATAAGGCTGCTAAACGGGAAAGGTAGGGAGGGGTGAGGCATCATCCAGGAGGTTGAAATTAGCAAAGATACCATTCCAAATACCAAACTGATAATCAACAAGGCCTACACGGTAGCTAAAAGAACTGCACTCAGCACACTCAAGTCACCGGAAAAGAATATATACGACTGGTAAGAATCTGAAAAAGAATTTATTGATGTCTCTCTGTACGTGAATCAAGTGGATGTACAGCAGCAAGAAACAGAGCTTTGAAAATCAGCTGTAACCAATATAGTAATAAATTGAAAAAAATAAACGACAGAGAGACAGAGAAAACCTCTTACAACTCTTCCTCAGGGATGGTGATGCAACATGGATTGAACACATCTAGACCCACAGCAGGATGAGACATAAGGCTGGAAACTGTTTGCGCTAAGAGAAATGTGAGGTTGGGTGAGGAAATGCACACCCTTTAAAGTAATACTACCTGGTACCCATTCAATGGGTCCCAAATCTGCAGGTTCAAGGGATCTTCCTACAGCTAAAACATGCATGGAAAACCCAGAGGACTGTACACCATGTGATCGGGAGATGTGTCTAAAATGCACCTCATTTATCCTCTCCTGGTGCTCCTGTTCACCATTCCAGCCACGCTACTTAGAATCTCCCCACTTGGAGAATCAGCACATTTAAACTTCTGTTTCACACATTTTGCAAATTGTGAGGAGGATGAACGGGAAGAGGGGGAACCAATGAGAGAAGAGTTGTAGGGGTTTGGACGGGCACATATCACTCTAATTTCCCATTAAGAATAAGAATTAAAGAAAGGCTCAGCCTGCCTCGCCGGAGCCAAAATAGGGCCTGAAGCAATCCTGCGGGTTTGAGGCCAGCTCACAAAAGAACAACTTAAAAAATGGAGCTCAGGGTCACTGCAATTCACAAACCTGCAGAGTTATAAATGAAAACTAACGTCCAAAAATATGTTGAGGTAAGGCAAAGAAGAGGATCTGAATGCAAGACAGAATTGCAAGAAACAGATTTCAAGAGATAGATTGGACTCGTCTTTAACGCACATGAAAAGCGGCAGAATTTCAACAATGATGCAGTTGGCCCAAAAGGGCGTATGCGTTTTTTCCTGATTATATCCAGGAAAAAACGCATACGCACTTTATGGGCAACGAAGCAAGCAAGCAATGCAAATGTGCACAACAAAGAAGTCTCACTTCCCACCGGTCAAAAGGGCCATCCTAAAAAATTGTAAAAACCAGAAATGCAGGACAGGCCATGGAGAACAGGGAGCCTTTATACGCTGATGGGCAGTGTGTGAACTGCCGAGAGCCACTCTGGAGAAGTGTATGGTGGTTCCTAAATCATCTAAAAAACAGAGCTACAGAGCATAGGACACTTCCAATCATGGGAGTATATCTAGGGAAGTCTAAAAATCAACAAGACACAAGCACACCACAGTTTAGGGCTACTCTGTTTACAAGAACCTCAACTTCAGTACACCTTAAATATCCCAGGAAAGAGAACAATGGATAAAGAAGATGTGGTACTTATGTACAATGGAATATCTCTTCACCATGAAATCAATGTAATAAGGCTAGTAGAAGGATAAAGAGTGGATTTAGGTCCGATAATACTACTTGAAATAAGTCAAACAGAAAAAGAAACATATCATAAGATATCACTTATAGAGGGAGGGTAAATATGGCTGCACAAGAAATGAATTACAGAACAGAACAGTGTCTCACATTTAGAAAACACACTTATGTCAGCTTAAGGGGAAAGGAGAGGTGGGGTGATGCATAAAACCAGAGTTTGAAATTAGCACAGATACCATTCAATAAACCAAATAGGTATTAGACAAGATCTACACCTTGCTCAATGAACTGGCCTCAACACACCCTATACACCGCAGAGAAATATATCTGAGTAATAAGAATCTTAAAACCCATGTATTGATATATCTCCATAAGGGAATCAAGTGTGTGCAGAGCGGCACAAACACAGCAGTGAAAATGAGCTAAACCCCATTATAGAAATAAATTTTAAAAACAAAACGCAGAAACAATGAAAGAGAGAAAAATTCTTACAAAATTCGCTCAGGGGCTGTGATGCAACCTGGATTGACCACATATAAACCCACAGCTGGATAAGACATAAGGCTGGACACTTGGGGCTGAGAGGATTGGTGAGCTTTGGTGAGCAACTGCCGAAAGTTTAATGCAATACTTCATGCTACTCATTCCAAGGGTCCCAACACTCCAGGTTGAAGGGAATCTTCCTACAGCTAAACCATGCTTGGGAAACCCAGCGACTGGTATACCATATGATCGGGAAAGGTTTCTAAAACACACCTCATTTTTCCTCTTCTGGGGCTCTGGATCGACATTCCAGCCGCTTTACTAACAACATCTCCACATGGAGAGTCAATGCCTTTAAGTTCTGGTATCGCACAGTCTGCAGTTAGTGCGGAGGATGAATGGGAATAGGGGGAACCAGTGAGAAACTAGCTGTAGCGGTTTCAATGGGCACATGTCACTCTAATTTCACATCAGTAAGAAGAATTAACCAAAGGCACAGCAAGGTGCCCCAGAAGAAGAATAGAGCTTCAAGGAATCCTGTGGTTATGGGGCAAGATCACAAAAATAAGAGCTGAAAAATGGAGCTAAGGGCCACTGCAATTCAAAAACCTGCAGAGTTATAAAGGCCAACTATTTTCAAAAAATATATTGAGGTAAGGCTATGAAGAAGCATTGAAAGCAAGGCAGAATTGCAGGAAACCGATTTCAGGAGGTACACTGGAATTGCATTGAAAACATACGAAGAGAGTCAGAACCTCGACAATGATGCACTTGGCCAAAAAGGGCGTATGTGTTTTTTCCTGAATATAGTCAGGAAAAAACGCATACACACTTTTTGGCCAACCAAGCAAGCTTGCAAAGGAAATCTGCACTACAATGAAGTCTCACTTTCCCCTGGTCAAAAGGGCCATCTGAAAAAAGTGTAAAATTCAGAAAGGCACGATAGGCCATGGAGAACTGGGAGCCTTCTTATGCTGATGGGCGGGATGTAAATTGCCAACAGCCACTCTGGAGAAGTGTATGGTGTTTCCTGAAACATCTAAAAAACAAAGCAACAGAGCCTAGGGCACTTCCACTTATGGTCCTATAGTTTAGGGAAATTAAAATCAAAAAGACACAGCCACCCCAAGTTTGGGATGGCTCTGTTTATAAGAACCTCATATACGGTACAAGTTCAATATCGCAGAAAGTGAAAAATGGATAAAGAACTTGTGGTACTTACGTACAATGCAGTATCACTCAGCAATGAAATCTATGTCATCAGGCCCGTAGCAGCATAATGAGTGGATTAAGTACAATGAATCTAACTGAAATAAGTCACACAGAGAAAGAAACATCATAAGATATCACTAATACACGGAATGTAAACTTGGCTACACAGGAACTGAATTCCAAAACAGAACAGGGTCTCAAATTTAGAAAACCAACTTATGCTTGCTTAAGGGGAAAGGTGAGTTGGGGTGCTGCATAAAACCAGAGATTGAAATGAGCACAGATAAAGTTCCTTAAGCCAAATATGAAATAGACAAGAGCTACTCCTTGCTCAACGAAATGGACTCAACACCCCATATTCAACGCCTAGGAATATACCTGACTAGTAAGAATCATAAAAGCTATGGATTTATATATCTCTGTAAGAGAATCAAGAGTGTGTACAGCGGCATTAAAGCAGTGAAAATCATCTAAATCCCATATTAAAAATAAATTTCTTAAACAAAACACAATGAGAGTGAAATAGAGAGCAATACTTAAGTAATTCATTCAAGGCTTCTGATGCAACCTGCATTTACCATATCTACACCCAGAGCTGGGTGACACATAAGGCTGGACACTTGGGGCTCATAAGATTGGTGAGGTTCGGTGAGCAAATGCAGACCCTTTGAAGTCATATTGCATGGTACCCATTCCATTGGTCTCAACACTCCAGGTTTAAGGGATTCTTCCTTCAGCTAAAACATGCATGTGGAACCCAGAGTATGATCCACCGTGTGATCGAGAAACGTGTTCAAATGTGTCTCACTTTTCGTTCCCTGGTACTCAGGTGCAACATTCCAGACGCTTTACTAACACTCTCCTCACTTGGAGAGTGAAGGCCTTTAACCTCCTGTTTGGCCCAGTTTGCAATTTCTGCGGAAGATGAACAGGAATAGGGAGAACCAATGAGAGACTAGCTGGAGGAGTCTGGAAGGGAAAAATTAACTCTCATTTCCCACAGGGAAGAGGAATAAACCAAAGGCTCAGCGTGCCGTGCCGGAACCAGATTAGGGCCTGAAGCCATCCTGCGGTGTTGCTCCCAGCTCAAAAGACAGCGAGTTGAAGAAAGGAGCTCAGGGGCACTGTAATTCACAAACCTGCAGAGTTATAAATGACAGCTATTGTCCAAAAATATACTGAAGTAAGGCTGCCAAGAGGACTTGAAAGCGGGGCAGAATTACAGGAAACCGATTTCAGGAGGTAGACTGGAATTGCATTGAAAGCATAGGAAAAGAGGCAGAACGTCCACAATGATGCACTTGGCCAAAAAGGGCGTATGCGTTTTTTCCTGAATATATTCAGGAAAAAACGGATACACCCTTTTTGGCCAACCAAGCAAGCTTGCAAAGGAAATCTGCACTACAATGAAGTCTCACTTCCCCCCTGGTCAAAAGGGCCATCTGAAAAAAGTGTAAAATCCAGAAAGGCAGAACAGGCCATGGAAAATTGGGAGCCTTGTTATGCTGATGGGCGGGATGTAAATTGCCAACAGCCGCTCTGTGGAAGTGTATGGTGTTTCCTGAAACATCTAAAAAACAAAGCAACAGAGCCTAGGGCACTTCCACGTATGGTCCTATAGCTTAGGGAAATTAAAATCTAAAAGACACAGCCACCCCAAAATTTGGGACGGCTCTTTTTACAGGAATCTCTTCTGCGGCACAAGTTAAATATCCCAGAGAGCAAATAATGGATAAAGAATTTGCGGTACTTATGTACAACAGAATACCACTCAGCAATGAAATCTATGTCACCAGGCCTGAACCAGCATAATGAGTGGATTGAGGCACGATGATTCTACGTGAAATAAGTCACACAGAAAAAGAAACATCAGAAGGTATCACTAATACATGGAATGTGAACTTGGCTACACATGAACTGAATTACAAAACAGAACAGGGTCTCAAATTTAGAAAACCAACTTATGCTTGCTTAAGGGGGAAGGTGAGTTGGGGTGCTGCATAAAAGCAGAGTTTGAAATTAGCACAGATACCGTTCCATAAGCCAAATATGTAATAGACAAGACCTACCCCTTGCTCAACGAAATGGATTCAACAATGAGGTATCACCTCACACCTGGTAGAATAGGCTTCATAGAAAATCTACAAACAAAAAATGCTGGAAAGGGTGTGGAGAAAAGGAACCCTCTTCCACTATTGTTGGGAATATAAATTGATACAGTCATTATGGAGAACAATATGGAATTTCTTAAGAAACTAACAATAGAATTACCATATGATACAGCAATCCCAGTACTGGACATATACCCAGACAAAACCATAAATCAAAAAGAGTCATTCACCGCAATGTTCATTGCATCACTATTTACAATATCGAGGTAATGGAAGCAACATAAATGCCCACAGACAGACGAATGCATAAAGCTGTGGTACATACATAAAATGGAATATTACTAAGCCATGAAAAGGAATGAAATTGGGTCATTTGTAGAGACGTCGATGGATCTAGAGACTGTCATACAGAGTGAAGTAAGTCAGAAAGAGAAAAACAAATCTTGTATATTCATGCATATATGTGGAACCTAGAAAAACTGTACAGATTAACCATTTTGCAAGGCATAAATAGAGCAACAGATGTAGACAACAAACGCCTAGGGCACTTCCACTTATGGTCCTAAGTGGAAGATCCACTTGGTCCTTCCAACCAAGCAAGCTTGCAAAGGAATTCTGCACTACAATGAAGTCTCACTTCCCCCCGGTCAAAAGGGCCATCTGAAAAAAGTGTAAAATCCAGAAAGGCAGGACAGGCCATGGAGAACTGGGAGCCTTGTTATGCTGATGGGCGGGATGTAAATTGCCAACAGACACTCGGGAGAAATGTATGGTGTTTCCTGAAACATCTAAAAAACAAAGCAACAGAGCCTAGGGCACTTCCACTTATGGTCCTATAGCTTAGGGAAATTAAAATCAAAAAGACAAAACCACCCCAAAGTTTGGGACGCCTCTGTTTACAAGAACCTCGTTTACCGTACAAGTTCAATATCACAGAAAGTGAAAAATGGATAAAGAACTTGTGGTACTTACGTACAATGCAGTATCACTCAGCAATGAAATCTATGTCATCAGGCCCGTAGCAGCATAATGAGTGGATTCAGGTACGATGATTCTAACTGAAATAAGTCACACAGCAAAAGAAACATCATAAGATATCACTAATACACGGAATGTAAACTTGGCTACACATGAACTGAATTCCAAAACAGAACAGGGTGTCAAATTTAGAAAACCAACTTATGCTTGCTTAAGTGGAAAGGTGAGTTGGGGTGCTGCATAAAACCAGAGATCAAAATGAGCACAGATAAAGTTCCTTAAGCCAAATACGGAATAGACAAGAGCTACTCCTTGCTCAACGAAATGGACTCAACACCGCATATTAAACGCCTAAGAATGTACCTGACTAGTAAGTATCTTAAAACCTATGGATTGCTATGTCTCCAAAAGAGAATCAAGCATGTGTACAGGGGCATAAATGCAGCAGTGATAGGATTGGAGAGGTTCGGTGAGCAAATGAAGACCCTTTGAAGTCATATTGCATGGTACCCATTCCACGGGTCTCAACTCTCCAGGTTTAAGGTATTCTTCCTTCAGCTAAAACATGCATGTGGAACCCAGAGTATGATCAACTGTGTGAACGGGAGACGTGTTCAAATATGTCTCAGTTTTCCTCCTCTGGTACTCGGGTGCAACATTCCAGACGCTTTACTAACACTCTCCCCACTTGGAGAGTCAGCGCCTTTAACCTCCTGTTTGGCCCAGTTTGCAATTTCTGCGGAAGATGAACAGGAATAGGGAGAACCAATGAGAGACTAGCTGGAGGTGTCTGGACGGGCAAATTTAACTCTCATTTCCCATCTGGAAGAGGAAATAACCAAAGGCTCAGTGTGCCGTGCCGGAACCAGATTAGGGCCTGAAGCCATCCTGCGGTGTTGCGGCCAGCTCAAAAGAAAGTGAGTTGAAGAAAGGAGCTCAGGGGCACTGTAATTCACAAACCTGCAGAGTTATAAATGACAGCTATCGTCCAAAAATATACTGAAGTAAGGCTGCCAAGAGGACTTGAAAGCGGGGCAGAATTGCAGGAAACCGATTTCAGGAGGTAGACTGGAATTGCATTGAAAGCATAGGAAAAGAGGCAGAAAGTCCACAATGATGCACTTGGCCAAAAAGGGCGTATGCGTTTTTTCCTGAATATATTCAGGAAAAAACGCATACGCCCTTTTTGGCCAACCAAACAAGCTTGCAAAGGAAATCTGCACTACAATGAAGTCTCACTTCCCCCCGGTCAAAAGGGACATCTGAAAAAAGTGTAAAATCCAGAAAGGCAGGACAGGCCATGGAGAACTGGGAGCCTTGTTATGCTGATGGGTGGGATGGAAATTGCCAACAGACACTCGGGAGAAGTGTATGGTGTTTCCTGAAACATCTACAATACAAAGCAACAGAGCCTAGGGCACTTCCACTTATGGTCCTATAGCTTAGGGAAATTAAAATAAAAAAGACACAGCCACCCCAAAGTTTGGGACGCCTCTGTTTACAAGAACCTCGTTTTCAGTACAAGTTCA
This sequence comes from Grampus griseus, assembly GCF_964374135.1. Taxonomy (NCBI): domain Eukaryota; kingdom Metazoa; phylum Chordata; class Mammalia; order Artiodactyla; family Delphinidae; genus Grampus; species Grampus griseus. The sequence goes on from NW_028133387.1 coordinate 637,136, forward strand.
ACATCGCAGAAAGTGAAAAATGGATAAAGAAGATGTGGTATTTACTTACAAAGCAATATCACTCAGCAATGAAATCTATGTCATCAGGCTCTTAGCAGCACAATGAGTGGATTCATGTATGATGATTCTAACTGAAATAAGTCACACAGAAAAAGAAACATCATAAGATATCACTAATACACGGAATGTAAACTTGGCTACACAGGAACTGAATTACAGAACAGAACAGGGTCTCAAATTTAGAAAACCAACTTATGCTTGCTTAAGAGGAAAGGTGAGTTGGGGTGCTGCATAAAACCAGAGATTGAAATGAGCACAGATAAAGTTCCTTAAGCCAAATATGGAATACACAAGAGCTACTCCTTGCTCAACAAAATGGACTCAACACCGCATATTAAACGCCTAAGCATGTACCTGACTAGTAAGTATCTTAAAACCTATGGATTGCTATGTCTCCGAAAGAGAATCAAGCATGTGTACAGGGGCATAAACGCAGCAGTGATAGGATTGGAGAGGTTCGGTGAGCAAATGAAGACCCTTTGAAGTCATATTGCATGGTACCCATTCCACGGGTTTCAACTACCCAGGTTTAAGTTATTCTTCATTCAGCTAAAACATGCATGTGGAACCCAGAGTATGATCAACCGTGTGAACGGGAGACGTGTTCAAGTATGTCTCAGTTTTCCTCCCCTGGTACTCGGGTGCAACATTCCAGACGCTTTACTAACACTCTCCCCACTTGGAGAGTCAGCGCCTTTAACCTCCTGTTTGGCCCAGTTTGCAATTTCTGCGGAAGATGAAAAGGAATAGCGAGAACCAATGAGAGACTAGCTGGAGGTGTCTGGACGGGCAAATTTAACTCTCATTTCCCACCAGGAAGAGGAAATAACCAAAGGCTCAGCGTGCCGTGCCGGAACCAGATTAGGGCCTGAAGCCATCCTGCGGTGTTGCGGCCAGGTCACAAGAAAGCGAGTTGAAGAAAGGAGCTCAGGGGCACTGTAATTCACAAACCTGCACAGTTATAAATGACAGCTATCATCCAAAAATAGACTAAAGTAAGGCTGCCAAGAGGACTTGAAAGCAGGGCAGAATTGCAGGAAACCGATTTCAGGAGGTAGACTGCAATTGCATTGAAAGCATAGGAAAAGAGGCAGAACGTCCACAATGATGCACTTGGCCAAAAAGGGCGTATGCGTTTTTTCCTGAATATATTCAGGAAAAAACGCATACGCCCTTTTTGGCCAACCAAGCAAGCTTGCAAAGGAAATCTGCACTACAATGAAGTCTCACTTCCCCCCGGTCAAAAGGGCCATCTGAAAAAAGTGTAAAACCCAGAAAGGCAGGACAGGCCATGGAGAACTGGGAGCCTTGTTATGCTGATGGGCGGGATGGAAATTGCCAACAGACACTCGGGAGAAGTGTATGGTGTTTCCTGAAACATCTAAAAAACAAAGCAACAGAGCCTAGGGCACTTCCATTTATGGTCCTATAGCTTAGGGAAATTAAAATCAAAAAGACACAGCCACCCCAAAGTTTGGGACGCCTCTGTTTACAAGAACCTCGTTTACCGTACAAGTTCAATATCACAGAAAGTGAAAAATGGATAAAGAACTTGTGGTACTTACGTACAATGCAGTATCACTCAGCAATGAAATCTATGTCATCAGGCCCTTAGCAGCACAATGAGTGGATTCAGGTATGATGATTCTAACTGAAATAATTCACACAGAAAAAGAAACATCATAAGATATCAGTAATACACAGAATGTAAACTTGGCTACACAGGAACTGAATTACAGAACAGAACAGGGTCTCAAATTTAGAAAACCAACTTATGCTTGCTTAAGGGGAAATGTGAGTTGGGGTGCTGCATAAAACCAGAGATTGAAATGAGCACAGATAAAGTTCCTTAAGCCAAATATGGAATAGACAAGAGCTACTCCTTGCTCAACGAAATGGACTCAACACCCCATATTAAACGCCTAAGAATGTACCTGACTAGTAAGTATCTTAAAACCTATGGATTGCTATGTATCCGAAAGAGAATCAAGCATGTGTACAGGGGCATAAACGCAGCAGTGATAGGATTGGAGAGGTTCGGTGAGCAAATGAAGACCCTTTGAAGTCATATTGCATGGTACCCATTCCACGGGTCTCAACTCTCCAGGTTTAAGGTATTCTTCCTTCAGCTAAAACATGCATGTGGAACCCAGAGTATGATCAACCGTGTGAACGGGAGACGTGTTCAAATATATCTCAGTTTTCCTCCCCTGGTACTCAGGTGCAACATTCCAGACGCTTTACTAACACTCTCCTGTCTTGGAGAGTCAGCGCCTTTAACCTCCTGTTTGGTCCAGTTTGCAATTTCTGCGGAAGTTGAACAGGAATAGGGAGAACCAATGAGAGACTAGCTGGAGGTGTCTGGACGGGCAAATTTAACTCTCATTTCCCACCAGGAAGAGGAAATAACCAAAGGCTCAGCGTGCCGTGCCGGAACCAGATTAGGGCCTGAAGCCATCCTGCGGTGTTGCGGCCAGCTCACAAGAAAGCGAGTTGAAGAAAGGAGCTCAGGGGCACTGTAATTCACAAACCTGCAGAGTTATAAATGACAGCTATCGTCCAAAAATATACTGAAGTAAGGCTGCCAAGAGGACTTAAAAGCGGGGCAGAATTGCAGGAAACCGATTTCAGGAGGTAGACTGGAATTGCATTGAAAGCATAGGAAAAGAGGTAGAACGTCCACAATGATGCACTTGGCCAAAAAGGGCGTATGCGTTTTTTCCTGAATATATTCAGGAAAAAACGCATACGCCCTTTTTGGCCAACCAAGCAAGCTTGCAAAGGAAATCTGCACTACAATGAAGTCTCACTTCCCCCCGGTCAAAAGGGCCATCTGAAAAAAGTGTAAAATCCAGAAAGGCAGGACAGGCCATGGAGAACTGGGAGCCTTGTTATGCTGATGGGCGGGATGTAAATTGCCAACAGACACTCGGGAGAAGTGTATGGTGTTTCCTGAAACATCTAAAAAACAAAGCAACAGAGCCTAGGGCACTTCCACATATGGTCCTATAGCATAGGGAAATTAAAATCAAAAAGACACAGCCACCCCAAAGTTTGGGACGCCTCTGTTTACAAGAACCTCGTTTACAGTACAAGTTCAACATCGCAGAAAGTGAAAAATGGATAAAGAAGTTGTGGTATTTACTTACAAAGCAATATCACTCAGCAATGAAATCTATGTCATCAGGCCCTTAGCAGCACAATGATTGGATTCAGGTATGATGATTCTAACTGAAATAAGTCACACAGAAAAAGAAACATCATAAGATATCAGTAATACACGGAATGTAAACTTGGCTACACAGGAACTGAATTACAGAACAGAACAGTGTCTCAAATTTAGAAAACCAACTTAAGCTTCCTTAAGGGGAAAGGTGAGTTGGGGTGCTGCATAAAACCAGAGATGGAAATGAGCACAAATAAAGTTCCTTAAGCCAAATATGGAATAGACAAGAGCTACTCCTTGCTCAACGAAATGGACACAACACCGCATATTAAACGCCTAAGAATGTACCTGACTAGTAAGTATCTTAAAACCTATGGATTGCTATGTCTCCAAAAGAGAATCAAGCATGTGTACAGGGGCATAAACGCAGCAGTGATAGGATTGGAGAGGTTCGGTGAGCAAATGAAGACCCTTTGAAGTCATATTGCATGGTACCCATTCCACGGGTCTCAACTCTCCAGGTTTAAGGTATTCTTCCTTCAGCTAAAACATGCATGTGGAACCCAGAGTATGATCAACCGTGTGAACGGGAGACGTGTTCAAATATGTCTCAGTTTTCCTCCCCTGGTACTCGGGTGCAACATTCCAGACGCTTTACTAACACTCTCCCCACTTGGAGAGTCAGCGCCTTTAACCTCCTGTTTGGCCCAGTTTGCAATTTCTGCGGAAGATGAACAGGAATAGGGAGAACCAATGAGAGACTAGCTGGAGGTGTCTGGACGGGCAAATTTAACTCTCATTTCCCATCTGGAAGAGGAAATAACCAAAGGCTCAGCGTTCCGTCCCGGAACCAGATTAGGGCCTGAAGCCATCCTTCGGTGTTGCGGCCAGATCAAAAGAAAGTGAGTTGAAGAAAGGAGCTCAGGGGCACTGTAATTCACAAACATGCAGAGTTATAAATGACAGCTATCGTCCAAAAATATACTGAAGTAAGGCTGCCAAGAGGACTTGAAAGCGGGGCAGAATTGCAGGAAACCGATTTCAGGAGGTAGACTGGAATTGCATTGAAAGCATAGGAAAAGAGGCAGAACGTCCACAATGATGCACTTGGCCAAAAAGGGCGTATGCGTTTTTCCCTGAATATATTCAGGAAAAAACGCATACGCCCTTTTTGGCCAACCAAGCAAGCTTGCAAAGGAAATCTGCACTACAATGAAGTCTCACTTCCCCCCTGGTCAAAAGGGCCATCTGAAAAAAGTGTAAAATCCAGAAAGGCAGGACAGGCCATGGAGAACTGGGAGCCTTGTTATGCTGATGGGCGGGATGTAAATTGCCAACAGACAATAGGGAGAAGTGTATGGTGTTTCCTGAAACATCTAAAAAACAAAGCAACAGAGCCTAGGGCACTTCCACTTATGGTCCTATAGCTTAGGGAAATTAAAATCAAAAAGACACAGCCACCCCAAAGTTTGGGATGCCTCTGTTTACAAGAACCTCGTTTACAGTACAAGTTCAACATCGCAGAAAGTGAAAAATGGATAAAGAAGATGTGGTATTTACTTACAAAGCAATATCACACATCAATGAAATCTATGTCATCAGGCTCTTAGCAGCACAATGAGTGGATTGAGGTATGATGATTCTAACTGAAATAAGTCACACAGAAAAAGAAACATCATAAGATATCACTAATACACGGAATGTAAACTTGGCTACACAGGAACTGAATTACAGAACAGAACAGGGTCTCAAATTTAGAAAACCAACTTATGCTTGCTTAAGAGGAAAGGTGAGTTGGGGTGCTGCAGAAAACCAGAGATTGAAATGAGCACAGATAAAGTTCCTTAAGCCAAATATGGAATAGACAAGAGCTACTCCTTGCTCAACGAAATGGACTCAACACCCCATATTAAACGCCTAAGAATGTACCTGACTAGTAAGTATCTTAAAACCTATGGATTGCTATGTCTCCGAAAGAGAACCAAGCATGTGTACAGGGGCATAAATGCAGCAGTGATAGGATTGGAGAGGTTCAGTGAGCAAATGAAGACCCTTTGAAGTCAATTTGCATGGTACCCATTCCACGGGTCTCAACTACCCATGTTTAAGGTATTCTTCCTTCAGCTAAAACATGCATGTGGAACCCAGAGTATTATCAACCGTGTGAACGGGAGACGTGTTCAAATATGTCTCAGTTTTCCTCCCCTGGTACTCAGGTGCAACATTCCAGACGCTTTACTAACACTCTCCCCACTTGGAGAGTCAGCGCCTTTAACCTCCTGTTTGGCCCAGTTTGCAATTTCTGCGGAAGATGAACAGGAATAGGGAGAACCAATGAGAGACTAGCTGGAGGTGTCTGGACGGGCAAATTTAACTCTCATTTCCCACCAGGAAGAGGAAATAACCAAAGGCTCAGCGTGCCGTGCCGGAACCAGATTAGGGCCTGAAGCCATCCTGCGGTGTTGGGGCCAGGTCACAAGAAAGCGAGTTGAAGAAAGGAGCTCAGGGGCACTGTAATTCACAAACCTGCAGAGTTATAAATGACAGCTATCGTCCAAAAATATACTGAAGTAAGGCTGCCAAGAGGACTTGAAAGCGGGGCAGAATTGCAGGAAACCGATTTCAGGAGGTAGACTGGAATTGCATTGAAAGCATAGGAAAAGAGGCAGAACGTCCACAATGATGCACTTGGCCAAAAAGGGCGTATGCGTTTTTTCCTGAATATATTCAGGAAAAAACGCATACGCCCTTTTTGGCCAACCAAGCAAGCTTGCAAAGGAAATCTGCACTACAATGAAGTCTCACTTCCCCCCGGTCAAAAGGGCCATCTGAAAAAAGTGTAAAATCCAGAAAGGCAGGACAGGCCATGGAGAACTGGGAGCCTTGTTATGATGATGGGCGGGATGTAAATTGCCAACAGACACTCCGGAGAAGTGTATGGTGTTTCCTGAAACATCTAAAAAACAAAGCAACAGAGCCTAGGGCACTTCCACTTATGGTCCTATAGCTTAGGGAAATTAAAATCAAAAAGACACAGCCACCCCAAAGTTTGGGACGCCTGTGTTTACAAGAACCTCGTTTACAGTACAAGTTCAACATCGCAGAAAGTGAAAAATTGATAAAGAAGTTTTGGTATTTACTTACAAAGCAATATCACTCAGCAATGAAATCTATGTCATCAGGCCCTTAGCAGGACAATGAGTGGATTCAGGTATGATGATTCTAACTGAAATAAGTCACACAGAAAAAGAAACATCATAAGATATCAGTAATACACGGAATGTAACCTTGGCTACAGAGGAACTGAATTACAGAACAGAACAGGGTCTCAAATTTAGAAAACCAACTTATGCTTGCTTAAGGGGAAATGTGAGTTGGGGTGCTGCATAAAACCAGAGATTGAAATGAGCACAGATAAAGTTCCTTAAGCCAAATATGGAATAGACAAGAACTACTCCTTGCTCAACGAAATGGACTCAAAACCGCATATTAAACGCCTAAGAATGTACCTGACTAGTAAGTATCTTAAAACCTATGGATTGCTATGTATCCGAAAGAGAATCAAGCATGTGTACAGGGGCATAAACGCAGCAGTGATAGGATTGGAGAGGTTCGGTGAGCAAATGAAGACCCTTTGAAGTCATATTGCATGGTACCCATTCCACGGGTCTCAACTCTCCAGGTTTAAGGTATTCTTCCTTCAGCTAAAACATGCATGTGGAACCCAGAGTATGATCAACCGTGTGAACGGGAGACGTGTTCAAATATATCTCAGTTTTCCTCCCCTGGTACTCAGGTGCAACATTCCAGACGCTTTACTAACACTCTCCCCACTTGGAGAGTCAGCGCCTTTAACCTCCTGTTTGGTCCAGTTTGCAATTTCTGCGGAAGTTGAACAGGAATAGGGAGAACCAATGAGAGACTAGCTGGAGGTGTCTGGACGGGCAAATTTAACTCTCATTTCCCACCAGGAAGAGGAAATAACCAATGGCTCAGCGTGCCGTGCCGGAACCAGATTAGGGCCTGAAGCCATCCTGCGGTGTTGCGGCCAGCTCACAAGAAAGCGAGTTGAAGAAAGGAGCTCAGGGGCACTGTAATTCACAAACCTGCAGAGTTATAAATGACAGCTATCGTCCAAAAATATACTGAAGTAAGGCTGCCAAGAGGACTTGAAAGCGGGGCAGAATTGCAAGAAACCGATTTCAGGAGGTAGACTGGAATTGCATTGAAAGCATAGGAAAAGAGGCAGAACGTCCCCAATGATGCACTTGGCCAAAAAGGGCGTATGCGTTTTTTCCTGAATATATTCAGGAAAAAACGCATACGCCATTTTTGGCCAACCAAGCAAACTTGCAAAGGAAATCTGCACTACAATGAAGTCTCACTTCCCCCCGGTCAAAAGGGCCATCTGAAAAAAGTGTAAAATCCAGAAAGGCAGGACAGGCCATGGAGAACTGGGAGCCTTGTTATGCTGATGGGCGGGATGTAAATTGCCAACAGACACTCGGGAGAAGTGTATGGTGTTTCCTGAAACATCTAAAAAACAAAGCAACAGAGCCTAGGGCACTTCCACATATGGTCCTATAGCATAGGGAAATTAAAATCAAAAAGACACAGCCACCCCAAAGTTTGGGACGCCTCTGTTTACAAGAACCTCGTTTACAGTACAAGTTCAACATCGCAGAAAGTGAAAAATGGATAAAGAAGTTGTGGTATTTACTTACAAAGCAATATCACTCAGCAATGAAATCTATGTCATCAGGCCCTTAGCAGCACAATGATTGGATTCAGGTATGATGATTCTAACTGAAATAAGTCACACAGAAAAAGAAACATCATAAGATATCAGTAATACACGGAATGTAAACTTGGCTACACAGGAACTGAATTACAGAACAGAACAGTGTCTCACATTTAGAAAACCAACTTATGCTTGCTTAAGGGGAAAGGTGAGTTGGGGTGCTGCATAAAACCAGAGATGGAAATGAGCACAGATAAAGTTCCTTAAGCCAAATATGGAATAGACAAGAGCTACTCCTTGCTCAACGAAATGGACACAACACCGCATATTAAACGCCTAAGAATGTACCTGACTAGTAAGTATCTTAAAACCTATGGATTGCTATGTCTCCAAAAGAGAATCAAGCATGTGTACAGGGGCATAAACGCAGCAGTGATAGGATTGGAGAGGTTCGTTGAGCAAATGAAGACCCTTTGAAGTCATATTGCATGGTACCCATTCCACGGGTCTCAACTCTCCAGGTTTAAGGTATTCTTCCTTCAGCAAAAACATGCATGTGGAACCCAGAGTATGATCAACCGTGTGAACGGGAGACGTGTTCAAATATGTCTCAGTTTTCCTCCCCTGGTACTCGGGTGCAATATTCCAGACGCTTTACTAACACTCTCCCCACTTGGAGAGTCAGCGCCTTTAACCTCCTGTTTGGCCCAGTTTGCAATTTCTGCGGAAGATGAACAGGAATAGGGAGAACCAATGAGAGACTAGCTGGAGGTGTCTGGACGGGCAAATTTAACTCTCATTTCCCATCTGGAAGAGGAAATAACCAAAGGCTCAGCGTGCCGTGCCGGAAACAGATTAGGGCCTGAAGCCATCCTGCGGTGTTGCGGCCAGCTCAAAAGAAAGTGAGTTGAAGAAAGGAGCTCAGGGGCACTGTAATTCACAAACATGCAGAGTTATAAATGACAACTATCGTCCAAAAATATACTGAAGTAAGGCTGCCAAGAGGACTTGAAAGCGGGGCAGAATTGCAGGAAACCGATTTCAGAAGGTAGACTGGAATTGCATTGAAAGCATAGGAAAAGAGGCAGAATGTCCACAATGATGCACTTGGCCAAAAAGGGCGTATGCGTTTTTCCCTGAATATATTCAGGAAAAAACGCATACGCCCTTGTTGGCCAACCAAGCAAGCTTGCAAAGGAAATCTGCACTACAATGAAGTCTCACTTCCCCCCGGTCAAAAGGGCCATCTGAAAAAAGTGTAAAATCCAGAAAGGCAGGACAGGCCATGGAGAACTGGGAGCCTTGTTATGCTGATGGGCGGGATGTAAATTGCCAACAGACACTCTGGAGAAGTGTATGGTGTTTCCTGAAACATCTAAAAAACAAAGCAACAGAGCCTAGGGCACTTCCACTTATGGTCCTATAGCTTAGGGAAATTAAAATAAAAAAGACACAGCCACCCCGAAGTTTGGGATGCCTCTGTTTACAAGAACCTCGTGTACAGTACAAGTTCAACATCGCAGAAAGTGAAAAATGGATAAAGAAGATGTGGTATTTACTTACAAAGCAATATCACTCAGCAATGAAATCTATGTCATCAGGCTCTTAGCAGCACAATGAGTGGATTCAGGTATGATGATTCTAACTGAAATAAGTCACACAGAAAAAGAAACATCATAAGATATCACTAATACACGGAATGTAAACTTGGCTACACAGGAACTGAATTACAGAACAGAACAGGGTCTCAAATTTAGAAAACCAACTTATGCTTGCTTAAGGGGAAAGGTGAGTTGGGGTGCTGCATAAAACCAGAGATTGAAATGAGCACAGATAAAGTTCCTTAAGCCAAATATGGAATAGACAAGAGCTACTCCTTGCTCAACGAAATGGACTCAACACCGCATATTAAACGCCTAAGAATGTACCTGACTAGTAAGTATCTTAAAACCTATGGATTGCTATGTCTCCGAAAGAGAATCAAGCATGTGTACAGGGGCATAAACGCAGCACTGATAGGATTGGAGAGGTTCGGTGAGCAAATGAAGACCCTTTGAAGTCATATTGCATGGTACCCATTCCACGGGTTTCAACTACCCAGGTTTAAGGTATTCTTCCTTCAGCTAAAACATGCATGTGGAACCTAGAGTATGATCAACCATGTGATCGGGAGACGTGTTCAAATATGTCTCAGTTTTCCTCCCCTGGTACTCGGGTGCAACATTCCAGACGCTTTACTAACACTCTCCCGACTTGGAGAATCAGTCCCTTTAACCTCCTGTTTGGCCCAGTTTGCAATTTCTGCGGAAGATGAAAAGGAATAGCGAGAACCAATGAGAGACTAGCTGGAGGTGTCTGGACGGGCAAATTTAACTCTCATTTCCCATCTGGAAGAGGAAATAACCAAAGGCTCAGCGTGCCGTGCCGGAACCAGATTAGGGCCTGAAGCCATCCAGCGGTGTTGCGGCCAGCTCACAAGAAAGCGAGTTGAAGAAAGGAGCTCAGGGGCACTGTAATTCACAAACCTGCACAGTTATAAATGACAGCTATCATCCAAAAATAGACTAAAGTAAGGCTGCCAAGAGGACTTGAAAGCGGGGCAGAATTGCAGGAAACCGATTTCAGGAGGTAGACTGGAATTGCATTGAAAGCATAGGAAAAGAGGCAGAACGTCCACAATGATGCACTTGGCCAAAAAGGGCGTATGCGTTTTTTCCTGAATATATTCAGGAAAAAACGCATACGCCCTTTTTGGCCAACCAAGCAAACTTGCAAAGGAAATCTGCACTACAATGAAGTCTCACTTCCCCCCGGTCAAAAGGGCCATCTGAAAAAAGTGTAAAATCCAGAAAGGCAGGACAGGCCATGGAGAACTGGGAGCCTTGTTATGCTGATGGGCGGGATGGAAATTGCCAACAGACACTCGGGAGAAGTGTATGGTGTTTCCTGAAACATCTAAAAAACAAAGCAACAGAGCCTAGGGCACTTCCACTTATGGTCCTATAGCTTAGGGAAATTAAAATCAAAAAGACACAGCCACCCCAAAGTTTGGGACGCCTCTGTTTACAAGAACGTCGTTTACCGTACAAGTTCAATATCACAGAAAGTGAAAAATGGATAAAGAACTTGTGGTACTTACGTACAATGCAGTATCACTCAGCAATGAAATCTATGTCATCAGGCCCGTAGCAGCATAATGAGTGGATTCAGGTACGATGATTCTAACTGAAATAAGTCACACAGAAAAAGAAACATCATAAGACATCACTAATACACGGAATGTAAACTTGGCTACACAGGAACTGAATTCCAAAACAGAACAGGGTCTCAAATTTAGAAAACCAACTTATGCTTGCTTAAGGGGAAAGGTGAGTTGGGGTGCTGCATAAAACCAGAGATTGAAATGAGCACAGATAAAGTTCCTTAAGCCAAATATGGAATAGACAAGAGCTACTCCTTGCTCAAAGAAATGGACTCAACACCCCATATTAAACGCCTAAGAATGTACCTGACTAGTAAGTATCTTAAAACCTATGGATTGCTATGTCTCCGAAAGAGAACCAAGCATGTGTACAGGGGCATAAATGCAGCAGTGATAGGATTGGAGAGGTTCGGTGAGCAAATGAAGACCCTTTGAAGTCAATTTGCATGGTACCCATTCCACGGGTCTCAACTACCCATGTTTAAGGTATTCTTCCTTCAGCTAAAACATGCATGTGGAACCCAGAGTATTATCAACCGTGTGAACGGGAGACGTGTTCAAATATGTCTCAGTTTTCCTCCCCTGGTACTCAGGTGCAACATTCTAGACGCTTTACTAACACTCTCCCCACTTGGAGAGTCAGCGCCTTTAACCTCCTGTTTGGCCCAGTTTGCAATTTCTGCGGAAGATGAACAGGAATAGGGAGAACCAATGAGAGACTAGCTGGAGGTGTCTGGACGGGCAAATTTAACTCTCATTTCCCACCAGGAAGAGGAAATAACCAAAGGCTCAGCGTGCCGTGCCGGAACCAGATTAGGGCCTGAAGCCATCCTGCGGTGTTGCGGCCAGCTCACAAGAAAGCGAGTTGAAGAAAGGAGCTCAGGGGCACTGTAATTCACAAACCTGCACAGTTATAAATGACAGCTATCGTCCAAAAATATACTGAAGTAAGGCTGCCAAGAGGACTTGAAAGCGGGGCAGAATTGCAGGAAACCGATTTCAGGAGGTAGACTGGAATTGCATTGAAAGCATAGGAAAAGAGGCAGAACGTCCCCAATGATGCACTTGGCCAAAAAGGGCGTATGCGTTTTTTCCTGAATATATTCAGGAAAAAACGCATACGCCCTTTTTGGCCAACCAAGCAAGCTTGCAAAGGAAATCTGCACTACAATGAAGTCTCACTTCCCCCCGGTCAAAAGGGCCATCTGAAAAAAGTGTAAAATCCAGAAAGGCAGGACAGGCCATGGAGAACTGGGAGCCTTGTTATGATGATGGGCGGGATGTAAATTGCCAACAGACACTCCGGAGAAGTGTATGGTGTTTCCTGAAACATCTAAAAAACAAAGCAACAGAGCCTAGGGCACTTCCACTTATGGTCCTATAGCTTAGGGAAATTAAAATCAAAAAGACACAGCCACCCCAAAGTTTGGGACGCCTGTGTTTACAAGAACCTCGTTTACAGTACAAGTTCAACATCGCAGAAAGTGAAAAATTGATAAAGAAGTTTTGGTATTTACTTACAAAGCAATATCACTCAGCAATGAAATCTATGTCATCAGGCCCTTAGCAGGACAATGAGTGGATTCAGGTATGATGATTCTAACTGAAATAAGTCACACAGAAAAAGAAACATCATAAGATATCAGTAATACACGGAATGTAAACTTGGCTACACAGGAACTGAATTACAGAACAGAACAGTGTCTCAAATTTAGAAAACCAACTTATGCTTCCTTAAGGGGAAAGGTGAGTTGGGGTGCTGCATAAAACCAGAGATGGAAATGAGCACAAATAAAGTTCCTTAAGCCAAATATGGAATAGACAAGAGCTACTCCTTGCTCAACGAAATGGACACAACACCGCATATTAAACGCCTAAGAATGTACCTGACTAGTAAGTATCTTAAAACCTATGGATTGCTATGTCTCCAAAAGAGAATCAAGCATGTGTACAGGGGCATAAACGCAGCAGTGATAGGATTGGAGAGGTTCGGTGAGCAAATGAAGACCCTTTGAAGTCATATTGCATGGTACCCATTCCACGGGTCTCAACTCTCCAGGTTTAAGGTATTCTTCCTTCAGCTAAAACATGCACGTGGAACCCAGAGTATGATCAACCGTGTGAACGGGAGACGTGTTCAAATATGTCTCAGTTTTCCTCCCCTGGTACTCGGGTGCAACATTCCAGACGCTTTACTAACACTCTCCCCACTTGGAGAGTCAGCGCCTTTAACCTCCTGTTTGGCCCAGTTTGCAATTTCTGCGGAAGGTGAACAGGAATAGGGAGAACCAATGAGAGACTAGCTGGAGGTGTCTGGACGGGCAAATTTAACTCTCATTTCCCATCTGGAAGAGGAAATAACCAAAGGCTCAGCGTGCCGTGCCGGAACCAGATTAGGGCCTGAAGCCATCCTGCGGTGTTGCGGCCAGCTCAAAAGAAAGTGAGTTGAAGAAAGGAGCTCAGGGGCACTGTAATTCACAAACATGCAGAGTTATAAATGACAGCTATCGTCCAAAAATATACTGAAGTAAGGCTGCCAAGAGGACTTGAAAGCGGGGCAGAATTGCAGGAAACCGATTTCAGGAGGTAGACTGGAATTGCATTGAAAGCATAGGAAAAGAGGCAGAACGTCCACAATGATGCACTTGGCCAAAAAGGGCGTATGCGTTTTTCCCTGAATATATTCAGGAAAAAACGCATACGCCCTTTTTGGCCAACCAAGCAAGCTTGCAAAGGAAATCTGCACTACAATGAAGTCTCACTTCCCCCTGGTCAAAAGGGCCATCTGAAAAAAGTGTAAAATCCAGAAAGGCAGGACAGGCCATGGAGAACTGGGAGCCTTGTTATGCTGATGGGCGGGATGGAAATTGCCAACAGACACTCAGGAGAAGTGTATGGTGTTTCCTGAAACATCTAAAAAACAAAGCAACAGAGCCTAGGGCACTTCCACTTATGGTCCTATAGCTTAGGGAAATTAAAATCAAAAAGACACAGCCACCCCTAAATTTGGGACGGCTCTTTTTACAGAAATCTCTTCTACGGCACAAGTTAAATATCCCAGAGAGCAAATAATGGATAAAGAAGTTGCGGTACTTATGTACAACAGAATACCACTCAGCAATGAAATCTATGTCACCAGACCCGTACCAGCATAATGAGTGGATTGAGGCACGATGATTCTACGTGAAATAAGTCACACAGAAAAAGAAACATCATAAGGTATCACTAATACACAGAATGTGAACTTGGCTACACATGAACTGAATTACAAAACAGAACAGGGTCTCAAGTTTAGAAAACCAACTTATGCCTGCTTAAGGGGGAAGGTGAGTTGGGGTGCTGCATAAAAGCAGAGTTTGAAATTAACACAGATACCGTTCCATAAGCCAAATATGTAATAGACAAGACCTACCCCTTGCTCAACGAAATGGATTCAACAATGAGGTATCACCTCACACCTGGTAGAATAGGCATCATAGAAAATCTACAAACAAAAAATGCTGGAAAGGGTGTGGAGAAAAGGAACCCTCTTCCACTATTGTTGGGAATATAAATTGATACAGTCATTATGGAGAACAATATGGAATTTCTTAAGAAACTAACAATAGAATTACCATATGATACAGCAATCCCAGTACTGGACATATACCCAGAAAAAACCATAAATCAAAAAGAGTCATTCACCGCAATGTTCATTGCATCACTATTTACAATATCGAGGTAATGGAAGCAACCTAAATGCCCACAGACAGACGAATGCATAAAGCTGTGGTACATATATAAAATGGAATATTACTAAGCCATGAAAAGGAATGAAATTGGGTCATTTGTAGAGACGTCGATGGATCTAGAGACTGTCATACAGAGTGAAGTAAGTCAGAAAGAGAAAAACAAATCTTGTATATTCATGCATATATGTGGAACCTAGAAAAACTGTACAGATTAACCATTTTGCAAGGCATAAATAGAGCAACAGATGTAGACAACAAACGTATGGACAACAAGGGGGGAAAGCTGTTGGGGGGGTGGTGGTGGGACGAGTTGAGAGACTGGGATTGGCATGTATACATTTATATGTATAAAATAGATAACCAATAAGAACCTGCTGTATAAAAATATAAAATAAAATTCAAAATTAAAAAGAAATAAAATTTAAAAAATAAAACAGAAAAAACAATTATTCCCTGCACTTACATGTATTTATATGAATAAATTATTTCCATGCTTATATCTGTAAATACAAAAAAGAGGAATAAAATCTACCTTGAACCAAAAACGAAAAAGAGAAAAAAACACAGAACCCACCAGTTACACAGAGGAAAACCATATCAGGGCACTTGCTCCAGTTGTAAACAATTCTGAAGTTGGTCAGTGGTGGGGAATCGTCTCCCATTCAGCCAGCAGCCCCCACGCAACAAGCGTCCTCATTGCAAAGCTGGGGCACCGTGCCGAGACATCTGTGAGTAAACGTGAGCTGAGCCCCAGGCCAGTTGCTGCTGAACTATTCCCACCCGTCCCAGGTAAAACACCTGAATATATACAAGGACTTGAAAGCCTAGAGGAAGGGCCATAGAGCCACACGAGTGACAGCATGCCGGCCAACTTGGTGCCTGCAGGCCAGCCAGGATGGTCCTGGCCCTGGGTGCTCTTCTGGAAGATTTCCATTTCCCTGCCTGAGATACCCGTCCTGTCCCTGCCCCCACTGCTTTTTTCCTTCCTCACCTCTGCCCAGGGAGAAATTCCAGCAGCAGGTATGGGTGACACATCCTCTTCTTTAGCAGGTGGCAGCCTGGCAACTGCTGCAGAAAGTCCAGCAGAGCCCCACTCACACTGGGCCACCCACAAAGCCGTGGCCTCTCACTCCCTCCCACCAGCCCAGCCCCGAGACTGCTGACAGGGCAGAGAAAATGGTGTCAGGCACGGCTGCAGGGCCTCTTGCTGCCTGGAGTGGTATTTATATTGATCTCAACCCAGGCACACCTGGGGAGGGCTGGCCGGCACGGTAAGGCTGCCCAGGTCAGCCAATCATCACCCCTCAGGGGCTCACAGTTGCAGAAAATGGAACTTGCTGAACCGGCCAGGTCCAAGGAACAGGTGTGGGCTCCTGAGAGTCAGGATAGACAAGGGGCTGCAGCTTTGGCTTGTTTTCTAATCATTTTATCTGGCCCATGAGTGGGAGACAACTTCAAGAAAACCCTCTCCTAATGAGAGGAACCCAGGAGTCAGGGAGAGGAGGGGTGGGTGGTGGTTGGAGACAGAGGCCTGGTGCCCCGGGTGCAGTGGAAGTCTCTGGAAGACCAGGTGGAGGGAGGCCTCACGGAGTGATGCCCAGGGACACAGACCTGTCACAGCTGCTGTTTGTTAGTTCAAGTCCTGCTCTGAGGTGCTCTGTGTCAGCTCTGAGCGACAGGTGAGCTGGGGGTGCTCTGCAATGAGGGCTCTGTGCACGGTTCCTGTGTGCCCAGCCCTGCCACGGTACCTGCAAGGGTAGCTCTGTATCCTGGGAGGGGCCTGACCACGAGAGCCCCGTGGGCTGGGGTGGGGGTGGGGTACCTGCCCAGGTGAGCTCCATATTCTGGGATTGGTCTGACCACGAGAGCCCCATGGGCTGCTGGGGACCTGGTAAAGGATGTCAGGACAGTCAGTGAAGCCACCGAGGATATACCTCCAGTTGCTCCTAATTCCTACACCCTGCTGGTCATTCTACCAACCACCAGGACATGGTATTCTGTATTAGTCTTCAATGATGCCTTCTTTTGTATTCCATTAGTCCCAGAGTCACAAGAAATTTTGGCTTGTGAGTGGCAGGACTCAACATACAACTAAAACAATACTTCCGGGCCGTCTGGACCCAAGGGTGCAAAAATTCCCACACCGTCTTTGGGGAAAGCTTAGCTAAAGACCTAAAAGTTCTACCTCTGGAAAAGGAAACCCTCCTTCAATATGCAGACGACATTCTGATCGCCAGCCCTACTAAGGAGGCCTCTGAACTACCAAGCCAATAAAGGATAGAAGTTGTCCAAGAAAAAGCTCAAATATCACAGACTGCGGTGACCTGCCTGGGCTTCATTCTCACAGAAGGTCAGAGAAGCCCATCCCAGGAAAGGGAAGAAACCATTTTCAGCCTTACCCCTTTCTAAAACTAGAAGACAGCTTAGGGGTTCCTGGGGAGGCCAGGGTTTGCTGCTTCTGGATCCCTAACTACAGTCTACTAGCTGGGCCTCTATATGAAACACTGAAAGGAAAAGATGATGATCCTTTTGAATAGAATCCAGAAGTGGCCTTTCAAGAATGGAAAGAGCAGTCAATTCAGACCCTTGCCCTGGAACTCCCTAATTTAGCTAAACCCTTTGACCTTTACATTCCCGGTGAAAGGTGAATCGCCATTGGAGAATTAGTGCAAAAACTGGGACCACTTGAAATGGAACAATGCAAGAATGCCATCCAGGTAGGATAAACTACGGTCACTAAGGGGCTTGGCCCACTGCCACATCTGGCCAAGATACTGGCGGTATCTAAAAACCTGGAAATCAGCAGCCCAAAAGGCCACCTCCCTCCTAAGGGAAAAAGACCCCACGTGGTGATCCTAACCACCAACCATGCCCTGAAGTTGCAGGGTTCGCTCCGTGGGCACACCGACCTCGAGTGAGGAGGCCCTCCAACTCCAACATCCAGAGAGATAACCGGGGGCAACAGGGCACCATGACGACTCGTGTGAACATCACTTGACCTGGAGTTTCTCTCATAAAACAACAAGAGTGTGTCCCAAAAGAGTAGACTACTGCTTGCAGGACTTACTGCACCCAGAGGGGAGCTAATAATCTTGGCGGGGGAACCGTATACCACACTGTCACCATAGAAAAGCCTACAGACACCGTGATGATGGTGGCCAATAAGACCGGCTGTACTCCTGTTTACTTCAAAAGGCTGTTGACTCAGTAGCCATCATGGTCCTTATCACCACTGACCCTGGACTGTCTGGGAGTTGAGCGGGCAGGGCTCTGACACCTGGTGCTGTTTGTACGTTAATTCAGGGGCCTAATTGAAGAAAGCGCAGACTACTGGTCAGAGCATCTAGGCTGGCAGAAATGGTCAGCCTAAGGTGGCCGAACAAATGTGGGGCGGGGTGAAACCGGCCCACACAGCGTCTCTGCACATCTCTTTCCTGGACCCTTAAAGGTCATTAGAATCTATAACACTTCCAATGCTGGTGCTCAGGTGGACGAGCAGGGAGGCAGGGGTCCTGGGGACAATCAACGTCACCGGGAGGCTGCTGGGGAGAAGCTCTGACCTTCGCCCCAGGGTATGAGGGCTCCCAACTCAGCACTCAGCAGTTACAGAAGAAGGGTCTGCACCCTCAGCACTCCAAGAATGAGGAACGGGACAAAAGGCAGAGGAGGGGTTTGTCCCCAGCAAAGCCCATTAAAAATCCCTGGGAGATAAAAATAGAATCTGGGCAATAAAGTCAAGTCTAACCATTTTTATCCTTTGTGCTTTGTCTAATTTCACGTGCTCCTAGGGTCCCGCATGCAGAGGTTCCACACCCGGCACTTCAGACCAGATTTCCTAGTGCAGAATGGCTGGGTCGACACCTCAGCTCCTGGGGCCCAGTGCAGACTCCACGATATAGAGCCTGAGCTACAGCCAACCCGGCCCTCGAGAGCTCCGCCGCCTCCCTCCCTCCCACTGACTCTGACAGGATCTCTACACAGCAGCCCAGCCCACAGCCCACGGGGTAGTGCATGCTCTCACCTCTCCATTCTCTGATCAAAATATAAAGTTTCCTTTGCTTGTGAACCAAACTCAGTCTCGATCTGTTGGCCCCAATGACACTGGGCAGGGGGACACTTGTTGGGGTCCACTCTGGAGGATCAGTAACAGAAATTGAGACTATTGTAACCTCAATGAACAGATGTGTGAGCCAAACTGTAGTTAACATAGAACAGTGTATAAGGCTCGGGTAAAATAAGATGTTTCTAACACTTCCATTTGATATTTCCATCACTTTTTATAAGCAAGTTCAGTGAAAAGGTTTGTCTTATTTGTCAGGTCAATATTAGAGAAACGAAGTGATTTCTTTCCAAGGATGTACATCTAATAATCTTGGTTAAACCTTCAATCTTGTTTTAAATGCTTTTCCATTGAAAATGATACCTCTCTTTCAGCTCCCCCATTTCTGAGAAGTATAAAATCTTATAATTTATTATTACCAAAGGGGAAAGGTGGGAGGAGGGATAAATTAACAGTTTGGAATTAACACATACACACTGCTATGTATAAAATAGATCATCAACAAGGAACTACTGTATAGCATAGGGAACTACACTCAACATTTTGCAATAACCTATAAGGGGAAATAATCTGAAAAAGAATAGATATTTTTATTGACATCATCTATCAATGATAGTTAAAGTGTAGCCTAAGGGAAGCTGGTGGTGAGTGCTTCTGACCCTGAAGACTTCAATCATCTAAAGTTTGGACTCTGCCTACTTCCCAAGGCCCTTAATGAACATATGTGTAGCCGTAGCTTAAAAACTTCCCCAGTTTGGGTTTCGGGGAGACACTGATTTTGAAAAAGCCCTGGTGTTCTCCTTACATGAATGGGACTCTTCCTACTGCTAAAACATGTCTGTCACACCCAGAGGATGGTATACCGTCTGATCGGGAAGAGTTTGGAAAAGGCATCTCGTCTCCTCATCTCCTGGTGCTCTGGTTCACCCCTCCAGCGTCTTTACTAACAGTCTCCCCACTTGGAGATGTCAGCACTGTCAACATCCTGTTGCGTACAGTTTGGAATTTGTCCAGAGGATGAAGCGGAAGGATGAGGAACAATGAGAGACAAGTCCTAAGTGTTCAGACAGGCACATGTCACTCTAATTTCCAATCAGGAAGACGAATTGACCAAAGGCTAGGGTTGCCTATGGAAACAGTATAGGGCTTGAGGAAATCCCGCTGCTTTGTGGCCAGTTCCCATAAACACAAGTTGAACAATGGAACTCAGGGGCAGTAAAATTCACAAAACTGCAGAGTTGAAAATATCCATCACTGAAAAATGTCTTGAGGAAAGTCAGAGAAAAGGACTTGTAAGCAAGGGAGAATGGCAGGAAAGGGATTTGAGGAGGTAGAAAGGACTCGCCATTAAGCACAAGAAAAGGAGCTGAACATTGCCAACATTGCAGTTGGTCAAAAAGGGTGTATGCGTTTTTTTCTGTATATATTCAAGAAAAGGGCATACACTTTTTTAGCCAACCAAACAGGTGGGCACTGGAAGTCAATACTACAAAAGATATCACTTCGCATCAGTCAGAAGAGCCATCCTCATAAAGCGTAAACAACAGAAATGCAGGACAGGGCAACGAGAAGAGGGAGCCCTGTGAGACTTATAGTGGAAATGTATATTGCCAACGGCCATTCTGGAGAAGTGTATTGTGTTTACTAAAGCATCTAAAAAATGAGCTACAGAGCATAGGGCACTTGCCCTCATGGGCGTATATCTTGGGAAAAACAAAAATCGAGAGGACACAGGCACCCCAATGTTTACCCCCTCTCTGTTTAAAAGATCCTCGACTAGGATATAACTTAAATGTCTCTGGAGGGAAAAAATGGATAGAGATGTGGTACTTAGGTAGAGTGGAATATTATTCAGCCTGGAAATCAATGAAATATGGCCAGTTGTAACAACTCCGGAGGAGTTACGTATGATCATTCTAAGTGACAGAATTCAAAAAGAAAAAGACACATATCATAAGATATCACTTAAAGGTGGAATCCAAAATGGCTACACATGAAATAAATTACAAAACAAAAACATAGTCAAATATGTAGAAAACACGCATAAGGCTGCTAAACGGGAAAGGTGGGGAGGGGTGAGGCATCATCCAGGAGGTTGAAATTAGCAAAGATACCATTCCAAATACCAAACTGATAATCAACAAGGCCTACACGGTAGCTAAAAGAACTGCACTCAGCACACTCAAGTCACCGGAAAAGAATATATACGACTGGTAAGAATCTGAAAAAGAATTTATTGATGTCTCTCTGTACGTGAATCAAGTGGATGTACAGCAGCAAGAAACAGAGCTTTGAAAATCAGCTGTAACCAATATAGTAATAAATTGAAAAAAATAAACGACAGAGAGACAGAGAAAACCTCTTACAACTTTTCCTCAGGGACGGTGATGCAACATGGATTGAACACATCTAGACCCACAGCAGGATGAGACATAAGGCTGGAAACTGTTTGCGCTAAGAGAAATGTGAGGTTGGGTGAGGAAATGCACACCCTTTAAAGTAATACTACCTGGTACCCATTCAATGGGTCCCAAATCTGCAGGTTCAAGGGATCTTCCTACAGCTAAAACATGCATGGAAAACCCAGAGGACTGTACACCATGTGATCGGGAGATGTGTCTAAAATGCACCTCATTTATCCTCTCCTGGTGCTCCTGTTCACCATTCCAGCCACGCTACTTAGAATCTCCCCACTTGGAGAATCAGCACATTTAAACTTCTGTTTCACACATTTTGCAAATTGTGAGGAGGATGAACGGGAAGAGGGGGAACCAATGAGAGAAGAGTTGTAGGGGTTTGGACGGGCACATATCACTCTAATTTCCCATTAAGAATAAGAATTAAAGAAAGGCTCAGCCTGCCTCGCCGGAGCCAAAATAGGGCCTGAAGCAATCCTGCGGGTTTGAGGCCAGCTCACAAAAGAACAACTTAAAAAATGGAGCTCAGGGTCACTGCAATTCACAAACCTGCAGAGTTATAAATGAAAACTAACGTCCAAAAATATGTTGAGGTAAGGCAAAGAAGAGGATCTGAATGCAAGACAGAATTGCAAGAAACAGATTTCAAGAGATAGATTGGACTCGTCTTTAACGCACATGAAAAGCGGCAGAATTTCAACAATGATGCAGTTGGCCCAAAAGGGCGTATGCGTTTTTTCCTGATTATATCCAGGAAAAAACACATACGCACTTTATGGGCAACGAAGCAAGCAAGCAATGCAAATGTGCACAACAAAGAAGTCTCACTTCCCACCGGTCAAAAGGGCCATCCTAAAAAATTGTAAAAACCAGAAATGCAGGACAGGCCATGGAGAACAGGGAGCCTTTATACGCTGATGGGCAGTGTGTGAACTGCCGAGAGCCACTCTGGAGAAGTGTATGGTGGTTCCTAAATCATCTAAAAAACAGAGCTACAGAGCATAGGACACTTCCAATCATGGGAGTATATCTAGGGAAGTCTAAAAATCAACAAGACACAAGCACACCACAGTTTAGGGCTACTCTGTTTACAAGAACCTCAACTTCAGTACACCTTAAATATCCCAGGAAAGAGAACAATGGATAAAGAAGATGTGGTACTTATGTACAATGGAATATCTCTTCACCATGAAATCAATGTAATAAGGCTAGTAGAAGGATAAAGAGTGGATTTAGGTCCGATAATACTACTTGAAATAAGTCAAACAGAAAAAGAAACATATCATAAGATATCACTTATAGAGGGAGGGTAAATATGGCTGCACAAGAAATGAATTACAGAACAGAACAGTGTCTCACATTTAGAAAACACACTTATGTCAGCTTAAGGGGAAAGGAGAGGTGGGGTGATGCATAAAACCAGAGTTTGAAATTAGCACAGATACCGTTCAATAAACCAAATAGGTATTAGACAAGATCTACACCTTGCTCAATGAACTGGCCTCAACACACCCTATACACCGCAGAGAAATATATCTGAGTAATAAGAATCTTAAAACCCATGTATTGATATATCTCCATAAGGGAATCAAGTGTGTGCAGAGCGGCACAAACACAGCAGTGAAAATGAGCTAAACCCCATTATAGAAATAAATTTTAAAAACAAAACGCAGAAACAATGAAAGAGAGAAAAATTCTTACAAAATTCGCTCAGGGGCTGTGATGCAACCTGGATTGAACACATATAAACCCACAGCTGGATAAGACATAAGGCTGGACACTTGGGGCTGAGAGGATTGGTGAGCTTTGGTGAGCAACTGCCGAAAGTTTAATGCAATACTTCATGCTACTCATTCCAAGGGTCCCAACACTCCAGGTTGAAGGGAATCTTCCTACAGCTAAACCATGCTTGGGAAACCCAGCGACTGGTATACCATATGATCGGGAAAGGTTTCTAAAACACACCTCATTTTTCCTCTTCTGGGGCTCCGGATCGACATTCCAGCCGCTTTACTAACAACATCTCCACATGGAGAGTCAATGCCTTTAAGTTCTGGTATCGCACAGTCTGCAGTTAGTGCGGAGGATGAATGGGAATAGGGGGAACCAGTGAGAAACTAGCTGTAGCGGTTTCAATGGGCACATGTCACTCTAATTTCACATCAGTAAGAAGAATTAACCAAAGGCACAGCAAGGTGCCCCAGAAGAAGAATAGAGCTTCAAGGAATCCTGTGGTTATGGGGCAAGATCACAAAAATAAGAGCTGAAAAATGGAGCTAAGGGCCACTGCAATTCAAAAACCTGCAGAGTTATAAAGGCCAACTATTTTCAAAAAATATATTGAGGTAAGGCTATGAAGAAGCATTGAAAGCAAGGCAGAATTGCAGGAAACCGATTTCAGGAGGTACACTGGAATTGCATTGAAAACATATGAAGAGAGTCAGAACCTCGACAATGATGCACTTGGCCAAAAAGGGCGTATGTGTTTTTTCCTGAATATAGTCAGGAAAAAACGCATACACACTTTTTGGCCAACCAAGCAAGCTTGCAAAGGAAATCTGCACTACAATGAAGTCTCACTTTCCCCTGGTCAAAAGGGCCATCTGAAAAAAGTGTAAAATTCAGAAAGGCACGACAGGCCATGGAGAACTGGGAGCCTTCTTATGCTGATGGGCGGGATGTAAATTGCCAACAGCCACTCTGGAGAAGTGTATGGTGTTTCCTGAAACATCTAAAAAACAAAGCAACAGAGCCTAGGGCACTTCCACTTATGGTCCTATAGTTTAGGGAAATTAAAATCAAAAAGACACAGCCACCCCAAGTTTGGGATGGCTCTGTTTATAAGAACCTCATATACGGTACAAGTTCAATATCGCAGAAAGTGAAAAATGGATAAAGAAGTTGTGGTACTTACGTACAATGCAGTATCACTCAGCAATGAAATCTATGTCATCAGGCCCGTAGCAGCATAATGAGTGGATTAAGTACAATGAATCAAACTGAAATAAGTCACACAGAGAAAGAAACATCATAAGATATCACTAATACACGGAATGTAAACTTGGCTACACAGGAACTGAATTACAGAACAGAACAGGGTCTCAAATTTAGAAAACCAACTATGCTTGCTTAACAGGAAAGGTGAGTTGGGGTGCTGCATAAAACCAGAGATTGAAATGAGCACAGATAAAGTTCCTTAAGCCAAATATGGAATACACAAGAGCTACTCCTTGCTCAACGAAATGGACTCAACACCGCATATTAAACGCCTAAGAATGTACCTGACTAGTAAGTATCTTAAAACCTATGGATTGCTATGTCTCCGAAAGAGAATCAAGCATGTGTACAGGGGCATAAACGCAGCACTGATAGGATTGGAGAGGTTCGGTGAGCAAATGAAGACCCTTTGAAGTCATATTGCATGGTACCCATTCCACGGGTTTCAACTACCCAGGTTTAAGGTATTCTTCCTTCAGCTAAAACATGCATGTGGAACCTAGAGTATGATCAACCATGTGATCGGGAGACGTGTTCAAATATGTCTCAGTTTTCCTCCCCTGGTACTCGGGTGCAACATTCCAGACGCTTTACTAACACTCTCCCGACTTGGAGAATCAGTCCCTTTAACCTCCTGTTTGGCCCAGTTTGCAATTTCTGCGGAAGATGAAAAGGAATAGCGAGAACCAATGAGAGACTAGCTGGAGGTGGCTGAACGGGCAAATTTAACTCTCATTTCCCACCAGGAAGAGGAAATAACCAAAGGCTCAGCGTGCCGTGCCGGAACCAGATTAGGGCCTGAAGCCATCCTGCGGTGTTGCGGCCAGGTCACAAGAAAGCGAGTTGAAGAAAGGAGCTCAGGGGCACTGTAATTCACAAACCTGCACAGTTATAAATGACAGCTATCATCCAAAAATAGACTAAAGTAAGGCTGCCAAGAGGACTTGAAAGCAGGGCAGAATTGCAGGAAACCGATTTCAGGAGGTAGACTGGAATTGCATTGAAAGCATAGGAAAAGAGGCGGAACGTCCACAATGATGCACTTGGCCAAAAAGGGCGTATGCGTTTTTTCCTGAATATATTCAGGAAAAAACGCATACGCCCTTTTTGGCCAACCAAGCAAGCTTGCAAAGGAAATCTGCACTACAATGAAGTCTCACTTCCCCCCGGTCAAAAGGGCCATCTGAAAAAAGTGTAAAATCCAGAAAGGCAGGACAGGCCATGGAGAACTGGGAGCCTTGTTATGCTGATGGGCGGGATGTAAATTGCCAACAGACACTCGGGAGAAGTGTATGGTGTTTCCTGAAACATCTAAAAAACAAAGCAACAGAGCCTAGGGCACTTCCACTTATGGTCCTATAGCTTAGGGAAATTAAAATCAAAAAGACACAGCCACCCCAAAGTTTGGGACGCCTCTGTTTACAAGAACCTCGTTTACAGTACAAGTTCAACATCGCAGAAAGTGAAAAATGGATAAAGAAGCTGTGGTATTTACTTACAAAGCAATATCACTCAGCAATGAAATCTATGTCATCAGGCCCTTAGCAGCACAATGAGTGGATTCAGGTATGATGATTCTAACTGAAATAATTCACACAGAAAATGAAACATCATAAGATATCAGTAATACACGGAATGTAAACTTGGCTACACAGGAACTGAATTACAGAACAGAACAGCGTCTCAAATTTAGAAAACCAACTTATGCTTGCTTAAGGGGAAAGGTGAGTTGGGGTGCTGCATAAAACCAGAGATCGAAATGAGCACAGATAAAGTTCCTTAAGCCAAATATGGAATAGACAAGAGCTACTCCTTGCTCAACGAAATGGACTCAACACCGCATATTAAACGCCTAAGAATGTACCTGACTAGTAAGTATCTTAAAACCTATGGATTGCTATGTCTCCGAAAGAGAATCAAGCATGTGTACAGGGGCATAAACGCAGCAGTGATAGGATTGGAGAGGTTCGGTGAGCAAATGAAGACCCTTTGAAGTCATATTGCATGGTACCCATTACACGGGTCTCAACTCTACAGGTTTAAGGTATTCTTCCTTCAGCTAAAACATGCATGTGGAACCCAGAGTATAATCAACCATGTGAACGGGAGACGTGTTCAAATATGTCTCAGATTTCCTCCCCTGGTACTCAGGTGCAACATTCCAGACGCTTTACTAACACTCTCCCCACTTGGAGAGTCAGCGCCTTTAACCTCCTGTTTGGCCCAGTTTGCAATTTCTGCGGAAGATGAACAGGAATAGGGAGAACCAATGAGAGACTAGCTGGAGGTGTCTGGACGGGCAAATTTAACTCTCATTTCCCACCAGGAAGAGGAAATAACCAAAGGCTCAGCGTGCCGTGCCGGAACCAGATTAGGGCCTGAAGCCATCCTGCGGTGTTGCGGCCAGCTCAAAAGAAAGCGAGTGAAGAAAGGAGCTCAGGGGCACTGTAATTCACAAACCTGCAGAGTTATAAATGACAGCTATCGTCTAAAAATATACTGAAGTAAGGCTGCCAAGAGGACTTGAAAGAGGGGCAGAATTGCATGAAACCGATTTCAGGAGGTAGACTGGAATTGCATTGAAAGCATAGGAAAAGAGGCAGAACGTCCACAATGATGCACTTGGCCAAAAAGGGCGTATAAGTTTTTTCCTGAATATATTCAGGAAAAAACGCATACGCCCTTTTTGGCCAACCAAGCAAGCTTGCAAAGGAAATCTGCACTACAATGAAGTCTCACTTCCCCCCGGTCAAAAGGGCCATCTGAAAAAAGTGTAAAATCCAGAAAGGCAGGACAGGCCATGGAGAACTGGGAGCCTTGTTATGCTGATGGGCAGGATGGAAATTGCCAACAGACACTCGGGAGAAGTGTATGGTGTTTCCTGAAACATCTAAAAAACAAAGCAACAGAGCCTAGGGCACTTCCACTTATGGTCCTATAGCTTAGGGAAATTAAAGTCAAATAGACACAGCCACATCAAAGTTTGGGACACCTCTGTTTACAAGAACCTCGTTTACAGTACAAGTTCAACATCGCAGAAAGTGAAAAATGGATAAAGAACTTGTGGTACTTACGTACAATGCAGTATCACTCAGCAATGAAATCTATGTCATCAGGCCCGTAGCAGCATAATGAGTGGATTCAGGTACGATGATTCTAACTGAAATAAGTCACACAGAAAAAGAAACATCATAAGATATCACTAATACACGGAATGTAAACTTGGCTACACAGGAACTGAATTCCAAAACAGAACAGGGTCTCAAATTTAGAAAACCAACTTATGCTTGCTTAAGGGGAAAGGTGAGTTGGGGTGCTGCATAAAACCAGAGATTGAAATGAGCACAGATAAAGTTCCTTAAGCCAAATATGGAATACACAAGAGCTACTCCTTGCTCAACGAAATGGACTCAACACCGCATATTAAACGCCTAAGAATGTACCTGACTAGTAAGTATCTTAAAACCTATGGATTGCTATGTCTCCGAAAGAGAATCAAGCATGTGTACAGGGGCATAAACGCAGCAGTGATAGGATTGGAGAGGTTCGGTGAGCAAATGAAGACCCTTTGAAGTCATATTGCATGGTACCCTTTCCACGGGTTTCAACTACCCAGGTTTAAGGTATTCTTTCTTCAGCTAAAACATGCATGTGGAACCTAGAGTATGATCAACCATGTGATCGGGAGACGTGTTCAAATATGTCTCAGTTTTCCTCCCCTGGTACTCGGGTGCAACATTCCAGACGCTTTACTAACACTCTCCCCACTTGGAGAATCAGTCCCTTTAACCTCCTGTTTGGCACAGTTTGCAATTTCTGCGGAAGATGAAAAGGAATAGCGAGAACCAATGAGAGACTAGCTGGAGGTGGCTGGACGGGCAAATTTAACTCTCATTTCCCACCAGGAAGAG
This sequence comes from Grampus griseus, assembly GCF_964374135.1. Classification (NCBI taxonomy): domain Eukaryota; kingdom Metazoa; phylum Chordata; class Mammalia; order Artiodactyla; family Delphinidae; genus Grampus; species Grampus griseus. The sequence goes on from NW_028133387.1 coordinate 665,421, forward strand.
GAAATAACCAAAGGCTCAGCGTGCCGTGCCGGAACCAGATTAGGGCCTGAAGCCATCCTGCGGTGTTGCGGCCAGGTCACAAGAAAGCGAGTTGAAGAAAGGAGCTCAGGGGCACTGTAATTCACAAACCTGCACAGTTATAAATGACAGCTATCATCCAAAAATAGACTAAAGTAAGGCTGCCAAGAGGACTTGAAAGCAGGGCAGAATTGCAGGAAACCGATTTCAGGAGGTAGACTGCAATTGCATTGAAAGCATAGGAAAAGAGGCAGAACGTCCACAATGATGCACTTGGCCAAAAAGGGCGTATGCGTTTTTTCCTGAATATATTCAGGAAAAAACGCATACGCCCTTTTTGGCCAACCAAGCAAGCTTGCAAAGGAAATCTGCACTACAATGAAGTCTCACTTCCCCCCGGTCAAAAGGGCCATCTGAAAAAAGTGTAAAATCCAGAAAGGCAGGACAGGCCATGGAGAACTGGGAGCCTTGTTATGCTGATGGGCGGGATGGAAATTGCCAACAGACACTCAGGAGAAGTGTATGGTGTTTCCTGAAACATCTAAAAAACAAAGCAACAGAGCCTAGGGCACTTCCACTTATGGTCCTATAGCTTAGGGAAATTAAAATCAAAAAGACACAGCCACCCCAAAGTTTGGGACGCCTTTGTTTACAAGAACCTCGTTTACCGTACAAGTTCAATATCACAGAAAGTGAAAAATGGATAAAGAACTTGTGGTACTTACGTACAATGCAGTAGCACTCAGCAATGAAATCTATGTCATCAGGCCCGTAGCAACATAATGAGTGGATTCAGGTACGATGATTCTAACTGAAATAAGTCACACAGAAAAAGAAACATCATAAGATATCACTAATACACGGAATTTAAACTTGGCTACACAGGAACTGAATTCCAAAACAGAACAGGGTCTCAAATTTAGAAAACCAACTTATGCTTGCTTAAGGGGAAAGGTGAGTTGGGGTGCTGCATAAAACCAGAGATTGAAATGAGCACAGATAAAGTTCCTTAAGCCAAATATGGAATAGACAAGAGCTACTCCTTGCTCAACGAAATGGACTCAACACCCCATATTAAACGCCTAAGAATGTACCTGAATAGTAAGTATCTTAAAACCTATGGATTGCTATGTCTCCAAAAGAGAATCAAGCATGTGTACAGGGGCATAAATGCAGCAGTGATAGGATTGGAGAGGTTCGGTGAGCAAATGAAGACCCTTTGAAGTCATATTGCATGGTACCCATTCCACGGGTCTCAACTCTCCAGGTTTAAGGTATTCTTCCTTCAGCTAAAACATGCATGTGGAACCCAGAGTATGATCAACCGTGTGAACGGGAGACGTGTTCAAATATGTCTCAGTTTTCCTCCCCTGGTACTCGGGTGCAACATTCCAGACGCTTTACTAACACTCTCCCCACTTGGAGAGTCAGCGCCTTTAACCTCCTGTTTGGCCCAGTTTGCAATTTCTGCGGAAGATGAACAGGAATAGGGAGAACCAATGAGAGACTAGCTGGAGGTGTCTGGACGGGCAAATTTAACTCTCATTTCCCACCAGGAAGAGGAAATAACCAAAGGCTCAGCGTGCCATGCCGGAACCAGATTAGGGCCTGAAGCCATCCTGCGGTGTTGCGGCCAGGTCACAAGAAAGCGAGTTGAAGAAAGGAGCTCAGGGGCACTGTAATTCACAAACCTGCACAGTTATAAATGACAGCTATCATCCAAAAATATACTGAAGTAAGGCTGCCAAGAGGACTTGAAAGCGGGGCAGAATTGCAGGAAACCGATTTCAGGAGGTAGACTGGAATTGCATTGAAAGCATAGGAAAAGAGGCAGAACGTCCACAATGATGCACTTGGCCAAAAAGGGCGTATGCGTTTTTTCCTGAATATATTCAGGAAAAAACGCATACGCCCTTTTTGGCCAACCAAGCAAACTTGCAAAGAAATCTGCACTACAATGAAGTCTCACTTCCCCCCGGTCAAAAGGGCCATCTGAAAAAAGTGTAAAATCCAGAAAGGCAGGACAGGCCATGGAGAACTGGGAGCCTTGTTATGCTGATGGGCGGGATGGAAATTGCCAACAGACACTCGGGAGAAGTGTATGGTGTTTCCTGAAACATCTAAAAAACAAAGCAACAGAGCCTAGGGCACTTCCACTTATGGTCCTATAGCTTAGGGAAATTAAAATCAAAAAGACACAGCCACCCCAAAGTTTGGGACGCCTCTGTTTACAAGAACCTCGTTTACCGTACAAGTTCAATATCACAGAAAGTGAAAAATGGATAAAGAACTTGTGGTACTTACGTACAATGCAGTATCACTCAGCAATGAAATCTATGTCATCAGGCCCGTAGCAGCATAATGAGTGGATTCAGGTACGATGATTCTAACTGAAATAAGTCACACAGAAAAAGAAACATCATAAGATATCACTAATACACGGAATGTAAACTTGGCTACACAGGAACTGAATTCCAAAACAGAACAGGGTCTCAAATTTAGAAAACCAACTTATGCTTGCTTAAGGGGAAAGGTGAGTTGGGGTGCTGCATAAAACCAGAGATTGAAATGAGCACAGATAAAGTTCCTTAAGCCAAATATGGAATAGACAAGAGCTACTCCTTGCTCAACGAAATGGACTCAACACCCCATATTAAACGCCTAAGAATGTACCTGACTAGTAAGTATCTTAAAACCTATGGATTGCTATGTCTCCGAAAGAGAATCAAGCGTGTGTACAGGGGCATAAACGCAGCAGTGATAGGATTGGAGAGGTTCGGTGAGCAAATGAAGACCCTTTGAAGTCATATTGCATGGTACCCATTCCACGGGTTTCAACTACCCAGGTTTAAGGTATTCTTCCTTCAGCTAAAACATGCATGTGGAACCTAGAGTATGATCAACCGTGTGATCGGGAGACGTGTTCAAATATGTCTCAGTTTTCCTCCCCTGGTACTCGGGTGCAACATTCCAGACGCTTTAATAACACTCTCCCCACTTGGAGAGTTAGTCTCTTTAACCTCCTGTTTGGCCCAGTTTGCAATTTCTGCGGAAGATGAACAGGAATAGGGAGAACCAATGAGAGACTAGCTGGAGGTGTCTGGACGGGCAAATTTAACTCTCATTTCCCACCAGGAAGAGGAATTAACCAAAGGCTCAGCGTGCCGTGCCGGAACAAGATTAGGGCCTGAAGCCATCCTGCGGTGTTGCGGCCAGCTCAAAAGAAAGCGAGTTGAAGAAAGGAGCTCAGGGGCACTGTAATTCACAAAACTGCAGAGTTATAAATGACAGCTATCGTCCAAAAATATACTGAAGTAAGGCTGCCAAGAGGACTTGAAAGCGGGGCAGAATTGCAGGAAACCGATTTCAGGAGGTAGACTGGAATTGCATTGAAAGCGTAGGAAAATAGGCATAACGTCCACAATGATGCACTTGGCCAAAAAGGGCGTATGCGTTTTTTCCTGAATATATTCAGGAAAAAACGCATACGCCCTTTTTGGCCAACCAAGCAAGCTTGCAAAGGAAATCTGCACTACAATGAAGTCTCACTTCCCCCCGGTCAAAAGGGCCATCTGAAAAAAGTGTAAAATCCAGAAAGGCAGGACAGGCCATGGAGAACTGGGAGCCTTGTTATGCTGATGGGCGGGATGCAAATTGCCAACAGACACTTGGGAGAAGTGTATGGTGTTTCCTGAAACATCTAAAAAACAAAGCAACAGAGCCTAGGGCACTTCTTCTTATGGTCCTATAGCTTAGGGAAATTAAAATCAAAAAGACACAGCCACCCCAAAGTTTGGGACGCCTCTGTTTCCAAGAACCTCGTTTACCGTACAAGTTCAACATCGCAGAAAGTGAAAAATGGATAAAGAAGTTGTGGTATTTACTTACAAAGCAATATCACTCAGCAATGAAATCTATGTCATCAGGCCCGTAGGAGCATAATGAGTGGATTCAGGTACGATGATTCTAACTGAAATAAGTCACACAGAAAAAGAAACATCATAAGATATCAGTAATACACGGAATGTAAACTTGGCTACACAGGAACTGAATTACAGAACAGAACAGGGTCTCAAATTTAGAAAACCAACTTATGCTTGCTTAAGGGGAAAGGTGAGTTGGGGTGCTGCATAAAACCAAAGATCGAAATGAGCACAGATAAAGTTCCTTAAGCCAAATATGGAATAGACAAGAGCTACTCCTTGCTCAACGAAATGGACTCAACACCGCATATTAAATGCCTAAGAATGTACCTGACTAGTAAGTATCTTAAAACCTATGAATTGCTATGTCTCCGAAAGAGAATCAAGCATGTGTACAGGGGCATAAACGCAGCAGTGATAGGATTGGAGAGGTTCAGTGAGCAAATGAAGACCCTTTGAAGTCATATTGCATGGTACCCATTCCACGGGTTTCAACTACCCAGGTTTAAGGTATTGTTCCTTCGGCTAAAACATGCATGTGGAACCCAGAGTATGATCAACCGTGTAAACGGGAGACGTGTTCAAATATGTCTCAGTTTTTGTCCCCTGGTACTCGGGTGCAACATTCCAGACGCTTTACTAACACTCTCCCCACTTGGAGAGTCAGCGCCTTTAACCTCCTGTTTGGCCCAGTTTGCAATTTCTGCGGAAGATGAACAGGAATAGGGAGAACCAATGAGAGACTAGCTGGAGGTGTCTGGACGGGCAAATTTAACTCTCATTTCCCACCAGGAAGAGGAAATAACCAAAGGCTCAGCGTGCCGTGCCGGAACCAGATTAGGGCCTGAAGCCATCCTGCGGTGTTGCGGCCAGCTCAAAAGAAAGTGAGTTGAAGAAAGGAGCTCAGGGGCACTGTAATTCACAAACATGCAGAGTTATAAATGACAGCTATCGTCCAAAAATATACTGAAGTAAGGCTGCCAAGAGGACTTGAAAGCGGGGCAGAATTGCAGGAAACCGATTTCAGGAGGTAGACTGGAATTGCATTGAAAGCATAGGAAAAGAGGCAGAACGTCCACAATGATGCACTTGGCCAAAAAGGGCGTATGCGTTTTTCCCTGAATATATTCAGGAAAAAACGCATACGCCCTTTTTGGCCAACCAAGCAAGCTTGCAAAGGAAATCTGCACTACAATGAAGTCTCACTTCCCCCTGGTCAAAAGGGCCATCTGAAAAAAGTGTAAAATCCAGAAAGGCAGGACAGGCCATGGAGAACTGGGAGCCTTGTTATGCTGATGGGCGGGATGGAAATTGCCAACAGACACTCAGGAGAAGTGTATGGTGTTTCCTGAAACATCTAAAAAACAAAGCAACAGAGCCTAGGGCACTTCCACTTATGGTCCTATAGCTTAGGGAAATTAAAATCAAAAAGACACAGCCACCCCTAAATTTGGGACGGCTCTTTTTACAGAAATCTCTTCTACGGCACAAGTTAAATATCCCAGAGAGCAAATAATGGATAAAGAAGTTGCGGTACTTATGTACAACAGAATACCACTCAGCAATGAAATCTATGTCACCAGACCCGTACCAGCATAATGAGTGGATTGAGGCACGATGATTCTACGTGAAATAAGTCACACAGAAAAAGAAACATCATAAGGTATCACTAATACACAGAATGTGAACTTGGCTACACATGAACTGAATTACAAAACAGAACAGGGTCTCAAGTTTAGAAAACCAACTTATGCCTGCTTAAGGGGGAAGGTGAGTTGGGGTGCTGCATAAAAGCAGAGTTTGAAATTAACACAGATACCGTTCCATAAGCCAAATATGTAATAGACAAGACCTACCCCTTGCTCAACGAAATGGATTCAACAATGAGGTATCACCTCACACCTGGTAGAATAGGCATCATAGAAAATCTACAAACAAAAAATGCTGGAAAGGGTGTGGAGAAAAGGAACCCTCTTCCACTATTGTTGGGAATATAAATTGATACAGTCATTATGGAGAACAATATGGAATTTCTTAAGAAACTAACAATAGAATTACCATATGATACAGCAATCCCAGTACTGGACATATACCCAGAAAAAACCATAAATCAAAAAGAGTCATTCACCGCAATGTTCATTGCATCACTATTTACAATATCGAGGTAATGGAAGCAACCTAAATGCCCACAGACAGACGAATGCATAAAGCTGTGGTACATATATAAAATGGAATATTACTAAGCCATGAAAAGGAATGAAATTGGGTCATTTGTAGAGACGTCGATGGATCTAGAGACTGTCATACAGAGTGAAGTAAGTCAGAAAGAGAAAAACAAATCTTGTATATTCATGCATATATGTGGAACCTAGAAAAACTGTACAGATTAACCATTTTGCAAGGCATAAATAGAGCAACAGATGTAGACAACAAACGTATGGACAACAAGGGGGGAAAGCTGTTGGGGGGGTGGTGGTGGGACGAGTTGAGAGACTGGGATTGGCATGTATACATTTATATGTATAAAATAGATAACCAATAAGAACCTGCTGTATAAAAATATAAAATAAAATTCAAAATTAAAAAGAAATAAAATTTAAAAAATAAAACAGAAAAAACAATTATTCCCTGCACTTACATGTATTTATATGAATAAATTATTTCCATGCTTATATCTGTAAATACAAAAAAGAGGAATAAAATCTACCTTGAACCAAAAACGAAAAAGAGAAAAAAACACAGAACCCACCAGTTACACAGAGGAAAACCATATCAGGGCACTTGCTCCAGTTGTAAACAATTCTGAAGTTGGTCAGTGGTGGGGAATCGTCTCCCATTCAGCCAGCAGCCCCCACGCAACAAGCGTCCTCATTGCAAAGCTGGGGCACCGTGCCGAGACATCTGTGAGTAAACGTGAGCTGAGCCCCAGGCCAGTTGCTGCTGAACTATTCCCACCCGTCCCAGGTAAAACACCTGAATATATACAAGGACTTGAAAGCCTAGAGGAAGGGCCATAGAGCCACACGAGTGACAGCATGCCGGCCAACTTGGTGCCTGCAGGCCAGCCAGGATGGTCCTGGCCCTGGGTGCTCTTCTGGAAGATTTCCATTTCCCTGCCTGAGATACCCGTCCTGTCCCTGCCCCCACTGCTTTTTTCCTTCCTCACCTCTGCCCAGGGAGAAATTCCAGCAGCAGGTATGGGTGACACATCCTCTTCTTTAGCAGGTGGCAGCCTGGCAACTGCTGCAGAAAGTCCAGCAGAGCCCCACTCACACTGGGCCACCCACAAAGCCGTGGCCTCTCACTCCCTCCCACCAGCCCAGCCCCGAGACTGCTGACAGGGCAGAGAAAATGGTGTCAGGCACGGCTGCAGGGCCTCTTGCTGCCTGGAGTGGTATTTATATTGATCTCAACCCAGGCACACCTGGGGAGGGCTGGCCGGCACGGTAAGGCTGCCCAGGTCAGCCAATCATCACCCCTCAGGGGCTCACAGTTGCAGAAAATGGAACTTGCTGAACCGGCCAGGTCCAAGGAACAGGTGTGGGCTCCTGAGAGTCAGGATAGACAAGGGGCTGCAGCTTTGGCTTGTTTTCTAATCATTTTATCTGGCCCATGAGTGGGAGACAACTTCAAGAAAACCCTCTCCTAATGAGAGGAACCCAGGAGTCAGGGAGAGGAGGGGTGGGTGGTGGTTGGAGACAGAGGCCTGGTGCCCCGGGTGCAGTGGAAGTCTCTGGAAGACCAGGTGGAGGGAGGCCTCACGGAGTGATGCCCAGGGACACAGACCTGTCACAGCTGCTGTTTGTTAGTTCAAGTCCTGCTCTGAGGTGCTCTGTGTCAGCTCTGAGCGACAGGTGAGCTGGGGGTGCTCTGCAATGAGGGCTCTGTGCACGGTTCCTGTGTGCCCAGCCCTGCCACGGTACCTGCAAGGGTAGCTCTGTATCCTGGGAGGGGCCTGACCACGAGAGCCCCGTGGGCTGGGGTGGGGGTGGGGTACCTGCCCAGGTGAGCTCCATATTCTGGGATTGGTCTGACCACGAGAGCCCCATGGGCTGCTGGGGACCTGGTAAAGGATGTCAGGACAGTCAGTGAAGCCACCGAGGATATACCTCCAGTTGCTCCTAATTCCTACACCCTGCTGGTCATTCTACCAACCACCAGGACATGGTATTCTGTATTAGTCTTCAATGATGCCTTCTTTTGTATTCCATTAGTCCCAGAGTCACAAGAAATTTTGGCTTGTGAGTGGCAGGACTCAACATACAACTAAAACAATACTTCCGGGCCGTCTGGACCCAAGGGTGCAAAAATTCCCACACCGTCTTTGGGGAAAGCTTAGCTAAAGACCTAAAAGTTCTACCTCTGGAAAAGGAAACCCTCCTTCAATATGCAGACGACATTCTGATCGCCAGCCCTACTAAGGAGGCCTCTGAACTACCAAGCCAATAAAGGATAGAAGTTGTCCAAGAAAAAGCTCAAATATCACAGACTGCGGTGACCTGCCTGGGCTTCATTCTCACAGAAGGTCAGAGAAGCCCATCCCAGGAAAGGGAAGAAACCATTTTCAGCCTTACCCCTTTCTAAAACTAGAAGACAGCTTAGGGGTTCCTGGGGAGGCCAGGGTTTGCTGCTTCTGGATCCCTAACTACAGTCTACTAGCTGGGCCTCTATATGAAACACTGAAAGGAAAAGATGATGATCCTTTTGAATAGAATCCAGAAGTGGCCTTTCAAGAATGGAAAGAGCAGTCAATTCAGACCCTTGCCCTGGAACTCCCTAATTTAGCTAAACCCTTTGACCTTTACATTCCCGGTGAAAGGTGAATCGCCATTGGAGAATTAGTGCAAAAACTGGGACCACTTGAAATGGAACAATGCAAGAATGCCATCCAGGTAGGATAAACTACGGTCACTAAGGGGCTTGGCCCACTGCCACATCTGGCCAAGATACTGGCGGTATCTAAAAACCTGGAAATCAGCAGCCCAAAAGGCCACCTCCCTCCTAAGGGAAAAAGACCCCACGTGGTGATCCTAACCACCAACCATGCCCTGAAGTTGCAGGGTTCGCTCCGTGGGCACACCGACCTCGAGTGAGGAGGCCCTCCAACTCCAACATCCAGAGAGATAACCGGGGGCAACAGGGCACCATGACGACTCGTGTGAACATCACTTGACCTGGAGTTTCTCTCATAAAACAACAAGAGTGTGTCCCAAAAGAGTAGACTACTGCTTGCAGGACTTACTGCACCCAGAGGGGAGCTAATAATCTTGGCGGGGGAACCGTATACCACACTGTCACCATAGAAAAGCCTACAGACACCGTGATGATGGTGGCCAATAAGACCGGCTGTACTCCTGTTTACTTCAAAAGGCTGTTGACTCAGTAGCCAACATGGTCCTTATCACCACTGACCCTGGACTGTCTGGGAGTTGAGCGGGCAGGGCTCTGACACCTGGTGCTGTTTGTACGTTAATTCAGGGGCCTAATTGAAGAAAGCGCAGACTACTGGTCAGAGCATCTAGGCTGGCAGAAATGGTCAGCCTAAGGTGGCCGAACAAATGTGGGGCGGGGTGAAACCGGCCCACACAGCGTCTCTGCACATCTCTTTCCTGGACCCTTAAAGGTCATTAGAATCTATAACACTTCCAATGCTGGTGCTCAGGTGGACGAGCAGGGAGGCAGGGGTCCTGGGGACAATCAACGTCACCGGGAGGCTGCTGGGGAGAAGCTCTGACCTTCGCCCCAGGGTATGAGGGCTCCCAACTCAGCACTCAGCAGTTACAGAAGAAGGGTCTGCACCCTCAGCACTCCAAGAATGAGGAACGGGACAAAAGGCAGAGGAGGGGTTTGTCCCCAGCAAAGCCCATTAAAAATCCCTGGGAGATAAAAATAGAATCTGGGCAATAAAGTCAAGTCTAACCATTTTTATCCTTTGTGCTTTGTCTAATTTCACGTGCTCCTAGGGTCCCGCATGCAGAGGTTCCACACCCGGCACTTCAGACCAGATTTCCTAGTGCAGAATGGCTGGGTCGACACCTCAGCTCCTGGGGCCCAGTGCAGACTCCACGATATAGAGCCTGAGCTACAGCCAACCCGGCCCTCGAGAGCTCCGCCGCCTCCCTCCCTCCCACTGACTCTGACAGGATCTCTACACAGCAGCCCAGCCCACAGCCCACGGGGTAGTGCATGCTCTCACCTCTCCATTCTCTGATCAAAATATAAAGTTTCCTTTGCTTGTGAACCAAACTCAGTCTCGATCTGTTGGCCCCAATGACACTGGGCAGGGGGACACTTGTTGGGGTCCACTCTGGAGGATCAGTAACAGAAATTGAGACTATTGTAACCTCAATGAACAGATGTGTGAGCCAAACTGTAGTTAACATAGAACAGTGTATAAGGCTCGGGTAAAATAAGATGTTTCTAACACTTCCATTTGATATTTCCATCACTTTTTATAAGCAAGTTCAGTGAAAAGGTTTGTCTTATTTGTCAGGTCAATATTAGAGAAACGAAGTGATTTCTTTCCAAGGATGTACATCTAATAATCTTGGTTAAACCTTCAATCTTGTTTTAAATGCTTTTCCATTGAAAATGATACCTCTCTTTCAGCTCCCCCATTTCTGAGAAGTATAAAATCTTATAATTTATTATTACCAAAGGGGAAAGGTGGGAGGAGGGATAAATTAACAGTTTGGAATTAACACATACACACTGCTATGTATAAAATAGATCATCAACAAGGAACTACTGTATAGCATAGGGAACTACACTCAACATTTTGCAATAACCTATAAGGGGAAATAATCTGAAAAAGAATAGATATTTTTATTGACATCATCTATCAATGATAGTTAAAGTGTAGCCTAAGGGAAGCTGGTGGTGAGTGCTTCTGACCCTGAAGACTTCAATCATCTAAAGTTTGGACTCTGCCTACTTCCCAAGGCCCTTAATGAACATATGTGTAGCCGTAGCTTAAAAACTTCCCCAGTTTGGGTTTCGGGGAGACACTGATTTTGAAAAAGCCCTGGTGTTCTCCTTACATGAATGGGACTCTTCCTACTGCTAAAACATGTCTGTCACACCCAGAGGATGGTATACCGTCTGATCGGGAAGAGTTTGGAAAAGGCATCTCGTCTCCTCATCTCCTGGTGCTCTGGTTCACCCCTCCAGCGTCTTTACTAACAGTCTCCCCACTTGGAGATGTCAGCACTGTCAACATCCTGTTGCGTACAGTTTGGAATTTGTCCAGAGGATGAAGCGGAAGGATGAGGAACAATGAGAGACAAGTCCTAAGTGTTCAGACAGGCACATGTCACTCTAATTTCCAATCAGGAAGACGAATTGACCAAAGGCTAGGGTTGCCTATGGAAACAGTATAGGGCTTGAGGAAATCCCGCTGCTTTGTGGCCAGTTCCCATAAACACAAGTTGAACAATGGAACTCAGGGGCAGTAAAATTCACAAAACTGCAGAGTTGAAAATATCCATCACTGAAAAATGTCTTGAGGAAAGTCAGAGAAAAGGACTTGTAAGCAAGGGAGAATGGCAGGAAAGGGATTTGAGGAGGTAGAAAGGACTCGCCATTAAGCACAAGAAAAGGAGCTGAACATTGCCAACATTGCAGTTGGCCAAAAAGGGTGTATGCGTTTTTTTCTGTATATATTCAAGAAAAGGGCATACACTTTTTTAGCCAACCAAACAGGTGGGCACTGGAAGTCAATACTACAAAAGATATCACTTCGCATCAGTCAGAAGAGCCATCCTCATAAAGCGTAAACAACAGAAATGCAGGACAGGGCAACGAGAAGAGGGAGCCCTGTGAGACTTATAGTGGAAATGTATATTGCCAACGGCCATTCTGGAGAAGTGTATTGTGTTTACTAAAGCATCTAAAAAATGAGCTACAGAGCATAGGGCACTTGCCCTCATGGGCGTATATCTTGGGAAAAACAAAAATCGAGAGGACACAGGCACCCCAATGTTTACCCCCTCTCTGTTTAAAAGATCCTCGACTAGGATATAACTTAAATGTCTCTGGAGGGAAAAAATGGATAGAGATGTGGTACTTAGGTAGAGTGGAATATTATTCAGCCTGGAAATCAATGAAATATGGCCAGTTGTAACAACTCCGGAGGAGTTACGTATGATCATTCTAAGTGACAGAATTCAAAAAGAAAAAGACACATATCATAAGATATCACTTAAAGGTGGAATCCAAAATGGCTACACATGAAATAAATTACAAAACAAAAACATAGTCAAATATGTAGAAAACACGCATAAGGCTGCTAAACGGGAAAGGTGGGGAGGGGTGAGGCATCATCCAGGAGGTTGAAATTAGCAAAGATACCATTCCAAATACCAAACTGATAATCAACAAGGCCTACACGGTAGCTAAAAGAACTGCACTCAGCACACTCAAGTCACCGGAAAAGAATATATACGACTGGTAAGAATCTGAAAAAGAATTTATTGATGTCTCTCTGTACGTGAATCAAGTGGATGTACAGCAGCAAGAAACAGAGCTTTGAAAATCAGCTGTAACCAATATAGTAATAAATTGAAAAAAATAAACGACAGAGAGACAGAGAAAACCTCTTACAACTTTTCCTCAGGGACGGTGATGCAACATGGATTGAACACATCTAGACCCACAGCAGGATGAGACATAAGGCTGGAAACTGTTTGCGCTAAGAGAAATGTGAGGTTGGGTGAGGAAATGCACACCCTTTAAAGTAATACTACCTGGTACCCATTCAATGGGTCCCAAATCTGCAGGTTCAAGGGATCTTCCTACAGCTAAAACATGCATGGAAAACCCAGAGGACTGTACACCATGTGATCGGGAGATGTGTCTAAAATGCACCTCATTTATCCTCTCCTGGTGCTCCTGTTCACCATTCCAGCCACGCTACTTAGAATCTCCCCACTTGGAGAATCAGCACATTTAAACTTCTGTTTCACACATTTTGCAAATTGTGAGGAGGATGAACGGGAAGAGGGGGAACCAATGAGAGAAGAGTTGTAGGGGTTTGGACGGGCACATATCACTCTAATTTCCCATTAAGAATAAGAATTAAAGAAAGGCTCAGCCTGCCTCGCCGGAGCCAAAATAGGGCCTGAAGCAATCCTGCGGGTTTGAGGCCAGCTCACAAAAGAACAACTTAAAAAATGGAGCTCAGGGTCACTGCAATTCACAAACCTGCAGAGTTATAAATGAAAACTAACGTCCAAAAATATGTTGAGGTAAGGCAAAGAAGAGGATCTGAATGCAAGACAGAATTGCAAGAAACAGATTTCAAGAGATAGATTGGACTCGTCTTTAACGCACATGAAAAGCGGCAGAATTTCAACAATGATGCAGTTGGCCCAAAAGGGCGTATGCGTTTTTTCCTGATTATATCCAGGAAAAAACACATACGCACTTTATGGGCAACGAAGCAAGCAAGCAATGCAAATGTGCACAACAAAGAAGTCTCACTTCCCACCGGTCAAAAGGGCCATCCTAAAAAATTGTAAAAACCAGAAATGCAGGACAGGCCATGGAGAACAGGGAGCCTTTATACGCTGATGGGCAGTGTGTGAACTGCCGAGAGCCACTCTGGAGAAGTGTATGGTGGTTCCTAAATCATCTAAAAAACAGAGCTACAGAGCATAGGACACTTCCAATCATGGGAGTATATCTAGGGAAGTCTAAAAATCAACAAGACACAAGCACACCACAGTTTAGGGCTACTCTGTTTACAAGAACCTCAACTTCAGTACACCTTAAATATCCCAGGAAAGAGAACAATGGATAAAGAAGATGTGGTACTTATGTACAATGGAATATCTCTTCACCATGAAATCAATGTAATAAGGCTAGTAGAAGGATAAAGAGTGGATTTAGGTCCGATAATACTACTTGAAATAAGTCAAACAGAAAAAGAAACATATCATAAGATATCACTTATAGAGGGAGGGTAAATATGGCTGCACAAGAAATGAATTACAGAACAGAACAGTGTCTCACATTTAGAAAACACACTTATGTCAGCTTAAGGGGAAAGGAGAGGTGGGGTGATGCATAAAACCAGAGTTTGAAATTAGCACAGATACCGTTCAATAAACCAAATAGGTATTAGACAAGATCTACACCTTGCTCAATGAACTGGCCTCAACACACCCTATACACCGCAGAGAAATATATCTGAGTAATAAGAATCTTAAAACCCATGTATTGATATATCTCCATAAGGGAATCAAGTGTGTGCAGAGCGGCACAAACACAGCAGTGAAAATGAGCTAAACCCCATTATAGAAATAAATTTTAAAAACAAAACGCAGAAACAATGAAAGAGAGAAAAATTCTTACAAAATTCGCTCAGGGGCTGTGATGCAACCTGGATTGAACACATATAAACCCACAGCTGGATAAGACATAAGGCTGGACACTTGGGGCTGAGAGGATTGGTGAGCTTTGGTGAGCAACTGCCGAAAGTTTAATGCAATACTTCATGCTACTCATTCCAAGGGTCCCAACACTCCAGGTTGAAGGGAATCTTCCTACAGCTAAACCATGCTTGGGAAACCCAGCGACTGGTATACCATATGATCGGGAAAGGTTTCTAAAACACACCTCATTTTTCCTCTTCTGGGGCTCCGGATCGACATTCCAGCCGCTTTACTAACAACATCTCCACATGGAGAGTCAATGCCTTTAAGTTCTGGTATCGCACAGTCTGCAGTTAGTGCGGAGGATGAATGGGAATAGGGGGAACCAGTGAGAAACTAGCTGTAGCGGTTTCAATGGGCACATGTCACTCTAATTTCACATCAGTAAGAAGAATTAACCAAAGGCACAGCAAGGTGCCCCAGAAGAAGAATAGAGCTTCAAGGAATCCTGTGGTTATGGGGCAAGATCACAAAAATAAGAGCTGAAAAATGGAGCTAAGGGCCACTGCAATTCAAAAACCTGCAGAGTTATAAAGGCCAACTATTTTCAAAAAATATATTGAGGTAAGGCTATGAAGAAGCATTGAAAGCAAGGCAGAATTGCAGGAAACCGATTTCAGGAGGTACACTGGAATTGCATTGAAAACATACGAAGAGAGTCAGAACCTCGACAATGATGCACTTGGCCAAAAAGGGCGTATGTGTTTTTTCCTGAATATAGTCAGGAAAAAACGCATACACACTTTTTGGCCAACCAAGCAAGCTTGCAAAGGAAATCTGCACTACAATGAAGTCTCACTTTCCCCTGGTCAAAAGGGCCATCTGAAAAAAGTGTAAAATCCAGAAAGGCACGACAGGCCATGGAGAACTGGGAGCCTTCTTATGCTGATGGGCGGGATGTAAATTGCCAACAGCCACTCTGGAGAAGTGTATGGTGTTTCCTGAAACATCTAAAAAACAAAGCAACAGAGCCTAGGGCACTTCCACTTATGGTCCTATAGTTTAGGGAAATTAAAATCAAAAAGACACAGCCACCCCAAGTTTGGGATGGCTCTGTTTATAAGAACCTCATATACGGTACAAGTTCAATATCGCAGAAAGTGAAAAATGGATAAAGAAGTTGTGGTACTTACGTACAATGCAGTATCACTCAGCAATGAAATCTATGTCATCAGGCCCGTAGCAGCATAATGAGTGGATTAAGTACAATGAATCTAACTGAAATAAGTCACACAGAGAAAGAAACATCATAAGATATCACTAATACACGGAATGTAAACTTGGCTACACAGGAACTGAATTCCAAAACAGAACAGGGTCTCAAATTTAGAAAACCAACTTATGCTTGCTTAAGGGGAAAGGTGAGTTGGGGTGCTGCATAAAACCAGAGATTGAAATGAGCACAGATAAAGTTCCTTAAGCCAAATATGGAATAGACAAGAGCTACTCCTTGCTCAACGAAATGGACTCAACACCCCATATTCAACGCCTAGGAATATACCTGACTAGTAAGAATCATAAAAGCTATGGATTTATATATCTCTGTAAGAGAATCAAGAGTGTGTACAGCGGCATTAAAGCAGTGAAAATCATCTAAATCCCATATTAAAAATAAATTTCTTAAACAAAACACAATGAGAGTGAAATAGAGAGCAATACTTAAGTAATTCATTCAAGGCTTCTGATGCAACCTGCATTTACCATATCTACACCCAGAGCTGGGTGACACATAAGGCTGGACACTTGGGGCTCATAAGATTGGTGAGGTTCAGTGAGCAAATGCAGACCCTTTGAAGTCATATTTCATGGTACCCATTCCATTGGTCTCAACTCTCCAGGTTTAAGGGATTCTTCCTTCAGCTAAAACATGCATGTGGAACCCAGAGTATGATCCACCGTGTGATCGAGAAACGTGTTCAAATGTGTCTCACTTTTCGTTCCCTGGTACTCGGGTGCAACATTCCAGACGCTTTACTAACACTCTCCTCACTTGGAGAGTGAATGCCTTTAACCTCCTGTTTGGCCCAGTTTGCAATTTCTGCGGAAGATGAACAGGAATAGGGAGAACCAATGAGAGACTAGCTGGAGGTGTCTGGACGGGCAAATTTAACTCTCATTTCCCACAGGGAAGAGGAATAAACCAAAGGCTCAGCATGCCATGCCGGAACCAGCTTAGGGCCTGAAGCAATCCTGCGGTGTAGTGGCCAGCTCACAAGAAAGCGAGTTGAAGAAAGGAGCTCAGGGGCACTGTAATTCACAAACCTGCAGAGTTATAAATGACAGCTATCGTCCAAAACTATACTGAAGTAAGGCTGCCAAGAGGAGTTGAAAGTGGGGCAGAATTGCAGGAAACCGATTTCAGGAGGTAGACTGGAATTGCATTGAAAGCATAGGAAAAGAGGCAGAACGTCCACAATGATGCACTTGGCCAAAAAGGGCGTATGCGTTTTTTCCTGAATATATTCAGGAAAAAACGCATACGCCCTTTTTGGCCAACCAAGCAAGCTTGCAAAGGAAATCTGCACTACAATGAAGTCTCACTTCCCCCCTGGTCAAAAGGGCCATCTGAAAAAAGTGTAAAATCCAGAAAGGCAGGACAGGCCATGGAGAACTGGGAGCCTTCTTATGCTGATGGGCGAGATGTAAATTGCCAACAGACACTCGGGAGAAGTGTATGGTGTTTCCTGAAACATCTAAAAAACAAAGCAACAGAGCCTAGGGCACTTCCACTTATGGTCCTATAGCTTAGGGAAATTAAAATCAAAAAGACACAGCCACCCCAAAGTTTGGGACGCCTCTGTTTACAAGAACCTCATTTACAGTAGAAGTTCAACATCGCACAAAGTGAAAAATGGATAAAGAAGATGTGGTATTTACTTACAAAGCAATATCACTCAGCAATGAAATCTATGTCATCAGGCCCTTAGCAGCACAATGAGTGGATTCAGGTATGATGATTCTAACTGAAATAATTCACACAGAAAAAGAAACATCATAAAATGTCAGTAATACACGGAATGTAAACTTGGCTACACAGGAACTGAATTACAGAACAGAACAGGGTCTCAAATTTAGAAAACCAACTTATGCTTGCTTAAGGGGAAAGGTGAGTTGGGGTGCTGCATAAAACCAGAGATCGAAATGAGCACAGATAAAGTTCCTTAAGCCAAATATGGAATAAACAAGAGCTACTCCTTGCTCAATGAAATGGACTCAACACCGCATATTAAACGCCTAAGAATGTACCTGACTAGTAAGTATCTTAAAACCTATGGATTGCTATGTCTCCGAAAGAGAATCAAGCGTGTGTACAGGGGCATAAACGCAGCAGTGATAGGATTGGAGAGGTTCGGTGAGCAAATGAAGACCCTTTGAAGTCATATTGCATGGTACCCATTCCACGGGTCTCAACACTACAGGTTTAAGGTATTCTTCCTTCAGCTAAAACATGCATGTGGAACCCAGAGTATGATCAACCGTGTGAACGGGAGACGTGTTCAAATATGTCTCAGTTTTCCTCCCCTGGTACTCGGGTGCAACATTCCAGACGCTTCACTAACACTCTCCCCACTTGGAGAGTCAGCGCCTTTAACCTCCTGTTTGGCCCAGTTTGCAATTTCTGCGGAAGATGAACAGGAATAGGGAGAACCATTGAGAGACTAGCTGGAGGTGTCTGGACGGGCAAATTTAACTCTCATTTCCCACCAGGAAGAGGAAATAACCAAAGGCTCAGCGTGCCGTGCCGGAACCAGATTAGGGCCTGAAGCCATCCTGCGGTGTTGCGGCCAGGTCACAAGAAAGCGAGTTGAAGAAAGGAGCTCAGGGGCACTGTAATTCACAAACCTGCACAGTTATAAATGACAGCTATCATCCAAAAATAGACTAAAGTAAGGCTGCCAAGAGGACTTGAAAGCAGGGCAGAATTGCAGGAAACCGATTTCAGGAGGTAGACTGGAATTGCATTGAAAGCATAGGAAAAGAGGCGGAACGTCCACAATGATGCACTTGGCCAAAAAGGGCGTATGCGTTTTTTCCTGAATATATTCAGGAAAAAACGCATACGCCCTTTTTGGCCAACCAAGCAAGCTTGCAAAGGAAATCTGCACTACAATGAAGTCTCACTTCCCCCCGGTCAAAAGGGCCATCTGAAAAAAGTGTAAAATCCAGAAAGGCAGGACAGGCCATGGAGAACTGGGAGCCTTGTTATGCTGATGGGCGGGATGTAAATTGCCAAGAGACACTCGGGAGAAGTGTATGGTGTTTCCTGAAACATCTAAAAAACAAAGCAACAGAGCTAGGGCACTTCCACTTATGGTCCTATAGCTTAGGGAAATTAAAATCAAAAAGACACAGCCACCCCAAAGTTTGGGACGTCTCTGTTTACTAGAACCTCATTTACCGTACAAGTACAATATCACAGAAAGTGAAAAATGGATAAAGAACTTGTGGTACTTACGTACAGTGCAGTATCACTCAACAATGAAATCTATGTCATCAGGCCCGTAGCAGCATAATGAGTGGATTCAGGTACGATGATTCTAACTGAAATAAGTCACACAGAAAAAGAAACATCATAAGATATCACTAATACACGGAATGTAAACTTGGCTACACCGGAACTGAATTCCAAAACAGAACAGGGTGTCAAATTTAGAAAACCATCTTATGCTTGCTTAAGGGGAAAGGTGAGTTGGGGTGCTGCATAAAACCAGAGATTGAAATGAGCACAGATAAAGTTCCTTAAGCCAAATATGGAATAGACAAGAGCTACTCCTTGCTCAACGAAATGGACTCAACACCGCATATTAAACGCCAAAGAATGTACCTGACTAGTAAGTATCTTAAAACCTATGGATTGCTATGTCTCCGAAAGAGAATCAAGCGTGTGTACAGGGGCATAAACGCAGCAGTGATAGGATTGGAGAGGTTTAGTGAGCAAATGAAGACCCTTTGAAGTCATATTGCATGCTACCCATTCCACGGGTTTCAGTTACCCAGGTTTAAGGTATGCTTCCTTCAGCTAAAACATGCATGTGGAACCTAGAGTATGATCAACCATGTGATCCGGAGACGTGTTCAAATATGTCTCAGTTTTCGTACCCTGGTACTCGGGTGCAACATTCCAGACGCTTTACTAACACTCTCCCGACTTGGAGAGTCAGTCCCTTTAACCTCCTGTTTGGCCCAGTTTGCAATTTCTGCAGAAGATGAACAGGAATAGCGAGAACCAATGAGAGACTAGCTGGAGGTGTCTGGACGGGAAAATTTAACTCTCATTTCCCACCAGGAAGAGGAATTAACCAAAGGCTCAGCGTGCCATGCTGGAACCAGATTAGGGCCTGAAGCCATCCTGCGGTGTTGCGGCCAGGTCACAAGAAAGCGAGTTGAAGAAAGGAGCTCAGGGGCACTGTAATTCACAAACCTGCAGAGTTATAAATGACAGCTATTGTCCAAAAATACACTGAAGTAAGGCTGCCAAGAGGACTTGAATGCAGGGCAGAATTGCTGAAAACCGATTTCAGGAGGTAGACTGGAATTGCATTGAAAGCATAGGAAAAGAGGCAGAACGTCCACAATGATGCACTTGGCCAAAAAGGGCGTATGCGTTTTTTCCTGAATACATTCAGGAAAAAACGCATACGCCCTTTTTGGCCAACCAAGCAAGCTTGCAAAGGAAATCTGCAGTACAATGAAGTCTCACTTCCCCCCGGTCAAAAGGGCCATCTGAAAAAAGTGTAAAATCCAGAAAGGCAGGACAGGCCATGGAGAACTGGGAACCTTGTTATGCTGATGGGCGGGATGTAAATTGCCAAGAGACACTCGGGAGAAGTGTATGGTGTTTCCTGAAACATCTAAAAAACAAAGCAACAGAGCCTAGGGCACTTCCACTTATGGTCCTATAGCTTAGGGAAATTAAAATCAAAAAGACACAGCCACCCCAAAGTTTGGGACGCCTCTGTTTACAAGAACCTCGTTTACCGTACAAGTTCAATATCACAGAAAGTGAAAAATGGATAAAGAACTTGTGGTACTTACGTACAATGCAGTATCACTCAGCAATGAAATCTATGTCATCAGGCCCGTAGCAGCATAATGAGTGGATTCAGGTATGATGATTCTAACTGAAATAAGTCACACAGAAAAAGAAACATCATAAGATATCACTAATACACGGAATGTAAACTTGGCTACAAAGGAACTGAATTCCAAAACAGAACAGTGTCTCAAATTTAGAAAACCAACTTATGCTTGCTTAAGGGTAAAGGTGAGTTGGGGTGCTGCATAAAACCAGAGATTGAAATGAGCACAGATAAAGTTCCTTAAGCCAAATATGGAATAGACAAGAGCTACTCCTTGCTCAACGAAATGGACTCAACACCCCAAATTAAACGCCTAAGAATGTACCTGACTAGTAAGTATCTTAAAACCTATGGATTGCTATGTCTCCATAAGAGAATCAAGCATGTGTACAGGGGCATAAATGCAGCAGTGATAGGATTGGAGAGGTTCGGTGAGCAAATGAAGACCCTTTGAAGTCATATTGCATGGTACCCATTCCACGGGTCTCAACTCTGCAGGTTTAAGGTATTCTTCCTTCAGCTAAAACATGCATGTGGAACCCAGAGTATGATCAACCGTGTGAACAGGAGACGTGTTCAAATATGTCTCAGTTTTCCTCCCCGGTACTCGGGTGCAACATTCCAGATGCTTTACTAACACTCCCCCGACTTGGAGAGTCAGCGCCTTTAACCTCCTGTTTGGCCCAGTTTGCAATTTCTGTGGAAGATGAACAGGAATAGGGAGAACCAATGAGAGACTAGCTGGAGGTGTCTGGACGGGCAAACTTAACTCTCATTTCCCACCAGGAAGAGGAAATAACCAAAGGCTCAGCGTGCCATGCCTGAACCAGATTAGGGCCTGAAGCCATCCTGCGTTGTTGCGGCCAGCTCAAAAGAAAGCGAGTTGAAGAAAGGAGCTCAGGGCCACTGTAATTCACAAACCTGCAGAGTTATAAATGACAGCTATCGTCCAAAAATATACTGAAGTAAGGCTGCCAAGAGGACTTGAAAGCAGGGCAGAATTGCAGGAAACCGATTTCAGGAGGTAGACTGGAATTACATTGAAAGCATAGGAAAAGAGGCAGAACGTCCACAATGATGCACTTGGCCAAAAAGGGCGTATGCGTTTTTTCCTGAATATATTCAGGAAAAAACGCATATGCCCTTTTTGGCCAACCAAGCAAGCTTGCAAAGGAAATCTGCACTACAATGAAGTCTCACTTCCCCCCGGTCAAAAGGGCCATCTGAAAAAAGTGTAAAATCCAGAAAGGCAGGACAGGCCATGGAGAACTGGGAGCCTTGTTATGCTGATGGGCGCGATGTAAATTGCCAAAGACACTCTGGAGAAGTGTATGGTGTTTCCTGAAACATCTAAAAAACAAAGCAACAGAGCCTAGGGCACTTCCACTTATGGTCCTATAGCTTAGGGAAATTAAAATCAAAAAGACACAGCCACCCCAAAGTTAGGGACACCTCTGTTTACAAGAACCTCTTTTACCGTACAAGTTCAATATCACAGAAAGTGAAAAATGGATAAAGAACTTGTGGTACTTACGTACAATGCAGTATCACTCAGCAATGAAATCTATGTCATCAGGCCCGTAGCAGCATAATGAGTGGATTCAGGTACGATGATTCTAACTGAAATAAGTCACACAGAAAAAGAAACATCATAAGATATCAGTAATACACGGAATGTAAACTTGGCTACACAGGAACTGAATTCCAAAACAGAACAGGGTCTCAAATTTAGAAAACCAACTTATGCTTGCTTAAGGGGAAAGGTGAGTTGGGGTGCTGCATAAAACCAGAGATTGAAATGAGCACAGATAAAGTTCCTTAAGCCAAATATGGAATAGACAAGAGCTACTCCTTGCTCAACGAAATGGACTCAACACCGCATATTAAACACCTAAGAATGTACCTGACTAGTAAGTATCTTAAAACCTATGGATTGCTATGTCTCCAAAAGAGAATCAAGCGTGTGTACAGGGGCATAAACGCAGCAGTGATAGGATTGGAGAGGTTCGGTGAGCAAATGAAGACCCTTTGAAGTCATATTGCATGGTACCATTCCACGGGTTTCAACTACCCAGGTTTAAGGTATTCTTCCTTCAGCTAAAACATGCGTGTGGAACCTAGAGTATGATCAACCATGTGATTGGGAGATGTGTTCAAATATGTCTCAGTTTTTGTACCCTGGTACTCGGGTGCAACATTCCAGACGCTTTACTAACACTCTCCCGACTTGGAGAATCAGTCCCTTTAACCTCCTGTTTGGCCCAGTTTGCAATTTCTGCAGAAGATGAACAGGAATAGCGAGAACCAATGAGAGACTAGCTGGAGGTGTCTGGATGGGCAAATTTAACTCTCATTTCCCACCAGGAAGAGGAATTAACCAAAGGCTCAGCGTGCCATGCTGGAACCAGATTAGGGCCTGAAGCCATCCTGCGGTGCTGCGGCCAGGTCACAAGAAAGCGAGTTGAAGAAAGGAGCTCAGGGGCACTGTAATTCACAAACCTGCAGAGTTATAAATGACAGCTATTGTCCAAAAATATACTGAAGTAAGGCAGCCAAGAGGACTTGAATACGGGGCAGAATTGCTGGAATCCGATTTCAGGAGGTAGACTGGAATTGCATTGAAGCATAGGAAAAGAGGCAGAACGTTCACAATGATGCACTTGGCCAAAAAGGGCGTATGCGTTTTTTCCTGAATATATTCAGGAAAAATCGCATACGCCCTTTTTGGCCAACCAAGCAAGCTTGCAAAGGAAATCTGCACTACAATGAAGTCTCACTTCCCCCCGGTCAAATGGGCCATCTGAAAAAAGTGTAAAATCCAGAAAGGCAGGACAGGCCATGGAGAACTGGGAGCCTTGTTATGCTGATGGGCGGGATGTAAATTGCCAAGAGACACTCGGGAGAAGTGTATGGTGTTTCCTGAAACATCTAAAAAACAAAGCAACAGAGCTAGGGCACTTCCACTTATGGTCCTATAGCTTAGGGAAATTAAAATCAAAAAGACACAGCCACCCCAAAGTTTGGGACGTCTCTGTTTACTAGAACCTCATTTACCGTACAAGTACAATATCACAGAAAGTGAAAAATGGATAAAGAACTTGTGGTACTTACGTACAGTGCAGTATCACTCAACAATGAAATCTATGTCATCAGGCCCGTAGCAGCATAATGAGTGGATTCAGGTACGATGATTCTAACTGAAATAAGTCACACAGAAAAAGAAACATCATAAGATATCACTAATACACGGAATGTAAACTTGGCTACACCGGAACTGAATTCCAAAACAGAACAGGGTGTCAAATTTAGAAAACCATCTTATGCTTGCTTAAGGGGAAAGGTGAGTTGGGGTGCTGCATAAAACCAGAGATTGAAATGAGCACAGATAAAGTTCCTTAAGCCAAATATGGAATAGACAAGAGCTACTCCTTGCTCAACGAAATGGACTCAACACCGCATATTAAACGCCAAAGAATGTACCTGACTAGTAAGTATCTTAAAACCTATGGATTGCTATGTCTCCGAAAGAGAATCAAGCGTGTGTACAGGGGCATAAACGCAGCAGTGATAGGATTGGAGAGGTTTAGTGAGCAAATGAAGACCCTTTGAAGTCATATTGCATGCTACCCATTCCACGGGTTTCAGTTACCCAGGTTTAAGGTATGCTTCCTTCAGCTAAAACATGCATGTGGAACCTAGAGTATGATCAACCATGTGATCCGGAGACGTGTTCAAATATGTCTCAGTTTTCGTACCCTGGTACTCGGGTGCAACATTCCAGACGCTTTACTAACACTCTCCCGACTTGGAGAGTCAGTCCCTTTAACCTCCTGTTTGGCCCAGTTTGCAATTTCTGCAGAAGATGAACAGGAATAGCGAGAACCAATGAGAGACTAGCTGGAGGTGTCTGGACGGGAAAATTTAACTCTCATTTCCCACCAGGAAGAGGAATTAACCAAAGGCTCAGCGTGCCATGCTGGAACCAGATTAGGGCCTGAAGCCATCCTGCGGTGTTGCGGCCAGGTCACAAGAAAGCGAGTTGAAGAAAGGAGCTCAGGGGCACTGTAATTCACAAACCTGCAGAGTTATAAATGACAGCTATTGTCCAAAAATACACTGAAGTAAGGCTGCCAAGAGGACTTGAATGCAGGGCAGAATTGCTGAAAACCGATTTCAGGAGGTAGACTGGAATTGCATTGAAAGCATAGGAAAAGAGGCAGAACGTCCACAATGATGCACTTGGCCAAAAAGGGCGTATGCGTTTTTTCCTGAATACATTCAGGAAAAAACGCATACGCCCTTTTTGGCCAACCAAGCAAGCTTGCAAAGGAAATCTGCAGTACAATGAAGTCTCACTTCCCCCCGGTCAAAAGGGCCATCTGAAAAAAGTGTAAAATCCAGAAAGGCAGGACAGGCCATGGAGAACTGGGAACCTTGTTATGCTGATGGGCGGGATGTAAATTGCCAAGAGACACTCGGGAGAAGTGTATGGTGTTTCCTGAAACATCTAAAAAACAAAGCAACAGAGCCTAGGGCACTTCCACTTATGGTCCTATAGCTTAGGGAAATTAAAATCAAAAAGACACAGCCACCCCAAAGTTTGGGACGTCTCTGTTTACAAGAACCTCGTTTACCATACAAGTTCAATATCACAGAAAGTGAAAAATGGATAAAGAACTTGTGGTACTTACGTACAATGCAGTATCACTCAGCAATGAAATCTATGTCATCAGGCCCGTAGCAGCATAATGAGTGGATTCAGGTACGATGATTCTAACTGAAATAAGTCACACAGAAAAAGAAACATCATAAGATATCACTAATACACGGAATGTAAACTTGGCTACACAGGAACAGAATTCCAAAACAGAACAGGGTCTCAAATTTAGAAAACCAACTTATGCTTGCTTAAGGGGAAAGGTGAGTTGGGGTGCTGCATAAAACCAGAGATTGAAATGAGCACAGATAAAGTTCCTTAAGCCAAATATGGAATAGACAAGAGCTACTCCTTGCTCAATGAAATGGACTCAACACACCATATTAAACGCCAAAGAATGTACCTGACTAGTAAGTATCTTAAAACCTATGGATTGCTATGTCTCCGAAAGAGAATCAAGCGTGTGTACAGGGGCATAAACGCAGCAGTGATAGGATTGGAGAGGTTTGGTGAGCAAATGAAGACCCTTTGAAGTCATATTGCATGGTACCCATTCCACGGGTTTCAGTTACCCAGGTTTAAGGTATGCTTCCTTCAGCTAAAACATGCATGTGGAACCTAGAGTATGATCAACCATGTGATCGGGAGACGTGTTCAAATATGTCTCAGTTTTCGTACCCTGGTACTCGGGTGCAACATTCCAGACGCTTTACTAACACTCTCCCGACTTGGAGAGTCAGTCCCTTTAACCTCCTGTTTGGCCCAGTTTGCAATTTCTGCGGAAGATAAACAGGAATAGCGAGAACCAATGAGAGACTAGCTGGAGGTGTCTGGACGGGCAAATTTAACTCTCATTTCCCACCAGGAAGAGGAATTAACCAAAGGCTCAGCGTGCCGTGCCGGAACCAGATTAGGGCCTGAAGCCATCCTGCGGTGTTGTGGCCAGCTCAAAAGAAAGCGAGTTGAAGAAAGGAGCTCAGGGGCACTGTAATTCACAAACCTGCAGGGTTATGAATGACAGGTATCGTCGAAAAATATACTGAAGTAAGGCTGCCAAAAAGACTTGAAAGCGGGGCAGAATTGCAGGAAACCGATTTCAGGAGGTAGACTGGAATTGCATTGAAAGCATAGGAAAAGAGGTAGAACGTCCACAATGAGGCACTTGGCCAAAAAGGGCATATGCATTTTTTCCTGAATATATTCAGGAAAAAACGCATACGCCCTTTTTGGCCAACCAAGCAAGCTTGCAAAGGAAATCTGCACTACAATGAAGTCTCACTTCCCCCCGGTCAAAAGGGCCATCTGAAAAAATTGTAAAATCCAGAAAGGCAGGACAGGCCATGGAGAACTGGGAGCCTTGTTATGCTGATGGGCGGGATGTAAATTGCCAAGAGACACTCGGGAGAAGTGTATGGTGTTTCCTGAAACATCTAAAAAACAAAGCAACAGAGCCTAGGGCACTTCCACTTATGGTCCTATAGCTTAGGGAAATTAAAATCAAAAAGACACAGCCACCCCAAAGTTTGGGATGCCTCTGTTTACAAGAACCTCGTTTACCGTACAAGTTCAATATCACAGAAAGTGAAAAATGGATAAAGAACTTGTGGTACTTACGTACAATGCAGTATCACTCAGCAATGAAATCTATGTCATCAGGCCCGTAGCAGCATAATGAGTGGATTCAGGTACGATGATTCTAACTGAAATAAGTCACACAGAAAAAGAAACATCATAAGATATCACTAATACACGGAATGTAAACTTGGCTACACAGGAACTGAATTCCAAAACAGAACAGGGTCTCAAATTTAGAAAACCAACTTATGCTTGCTTAAGGGTAAAGGTGAGTTGGGGTGTTGCATAAAACCAGAGATCGAAATGAGCACAGATAAATTTCCTTAAGCCAAATATGGAATAGACAAGAGCTACTCCTTGCTCAATGAAATGGACTCAACACCGCATATTAAACGCCTAAGAATGTACCTGACTAGTAAGTATCTTAAAACCTATGGATTGCTATGTCTCCGAAAGAAAATCAAGCATGTGTACAGGGGCATAAACGCAGCAGTGATAGGATTGGAGAGGTTCGGTGAGCAAATGAAGACCCTTTGAAGTCATATTGCATGGTACCATTCCACGGGTTTCAACTACCCAGGTTTAAGGTATTCTTCCTTCAGTTAAAACATGCGTGTGGAACCTAGAGTATGATCAACCATGTGATTGGGAGACGTGTTCAAATATGTCTCAGTTTTCGTACCCTGGTACTCGGGTGCAACATTCCAGACGCTTTACTAACACTCTCCCGACATGGAGAGTCAGTCCCTTTAACCTCCTGTATGGCCCAGTTTGCAATTTCTGCAGAAGATGAACAGGAATAGCGAGAACCAATGAGAGACTAGCTGGAGGTGTCTGGACGGGCAAATTTAACTCTCATTTCCCACCAGGAAGAGGAATTAACCAAAGGCTCAGCGTGCCGTGCCGGAACCAGATTAGGGCCTGAAGCCATCCTGCGGTGTTGCGGCCAGGTCACAAGAAAGCGAGTTGAAGAAAGGAGCTCAGGGGCACTGTAATTCACAAACCTGCAGAGTTATAAATGACAGCTATCGTCCAAAAATATACTGAAGTAAGGCTGCCAAGAGGACTTGAAAGCGGGGCAGAATTGCAGGAAACCGATTTCAGGAGGTAGACTGGAATTGCATTGAAAGCATAGGAAAAGAGGCAGAGCGTCCACAATGATGCACTTGGCCAAAGAGGGCGTATGTGTTTTTTCCTGAATATATTCAGGAAAAAACGCATACGCCCTTTTTGGCCAACCAAGCAAGCTTGCAAAGGAAATCTGCACTACAATGAAGTCTCACTTCCCCCCGGTCAAAAGGGCCATCTGAAAAAAGTGTAAAATCCAGAAAGGCAGGACTGGCCATGGAGAACTGGGAGCCTTGTTATGCTGATGGGCGGGATGTAAATTGCCAACAGACACTCGGGAGAAGTGTATGGTGTTTCCTGAAACATCTAAAAAACAAAGCAACAGAGCCTAGGGCACTTCCACTTATGGTCCTATAGCTTAGGGAAATTAAAATCTAAAAGACACAGCCACCCCAAAGTTTGGGAAGCCTCTGTTTACAAGAACCTCGTTTACAGTACAAGTTCAACAACGCGGAAAGTGAAAAATGGATAAAGAAGTTGTGGTATTTACTTACAAAACAATATCACTCAGCAATGAAATCTATGTCATCAGGCCCGTCGCAGCATAATGAGTGGATTCAGGTACGATGATTCTAACTGAAATAAGTCACACAGAAAAAGAAACATCATAAGATATCACTAATACACGGAATAAAAACTTGGCTACACAGGAACTGAATTCCAAAACAGAACAGGGTCTCAAATTTAGAAAACCAACTTATGCTTGCTTAAGAGGAAAGGTGAGTTGGGGTGCTGCATAAAACCAGAGATTGAAATGAGCACAGATAAAGTTCCTTAAGCCAAATATGGAATAGACAAGAGCTACTCCTTGCTCAACGAAATGGACTCAACACCCCATATTAAACGCCTAAGAATGTACCTGACTAGTAAGTATCTTAAAACCTATGGATTGCTATGTCTCCAAAAGAGAATCAAGCGTGTGTACAGGGGCATAAACGCAGCAGTGATAGGATTGGAGAGGTTCGGTGAGCAAATGAAGACCCTTTGAAGTCATATTGCATGGTACCCATTCCACGGGTCTCAACTCTCCAGGTTTAAGGTATTCTTCCTTCAGCTAAAACATGCATGTGGAACCCAGAGTATGATCAACCGTGTGAATGGGAGACGTGTTCAAATATGTGTCAGTTTTCCTCCCCTGGTACTCGGGTGCAACTTTCCAGACGCTTTACTAACACTCTCCCCACTTGGAGAGTCACTGCCTTTAACTTCCTGTTTGGCCCAGTTTGCAATTTCTGCCTAAGATGAACAGGAATATGGAGAACCAATGAGAGACTAGCTGGAGGTGTCTGGACGGGCAAATTTAACTCTCATTACCCACCAGGAAGAGGAAATAACCAAAGGCTCAGCGTGCCATGCCGGAACCAGATTAGGGCCTGAAGCCATCCTGTGGTGTTGCGGCCAGCTCACAAGAAAGCGAGTTGAAGAAAGGAGCTCAGGGGCACTGTAATTCACAAACCTGCAAAGTTATAAATGTCAGCTATCGTCCAAAAATATACTGAAGTAAGGCTGCCAAGAGGACTTGAAAGCGGGGCAGAATTGCAGGAAACCGATTTCAGGAGGTAGACAGGAATTGCATTGAAAGCATAGGAAAAGAGGCAGAACGTCCACAATGATGCACTTGGCCAAAAAGGGTGTATGCGTTTTTTCCTGAATATAGTCAGGAAAAAACGCATACGCCCTTTTTGGCCAACCAAGCAAGCTTGCAAAGGAAATCTGCACTACAATGAAGTCTCACTTTTCCACGGTCAAAAGGGCCATCTGAAAAAAGTGTAAAATCCAGAAAGGCAGGACAGGCCATGGAGAACTGGGAACCTTGTTATGCTGATGGGCGGGATGTATATTGCCAACAGACACTCGGGAGAAGTGTATGGTGTTTCCTGAAACATCTAAAAAACAAAGCAACAAAGCCAAGGGCACTTCCACTTATGGTCCTATAGCTTAGGGAAATTAAAATCAAAAAGACACAGCCACCCCTAAATTTGGGACGGCTGTGTTTATAATAACCTCGTTTACAGTACAAGTTCAATATCGCAGAAAGTGAAAAATGGATAAAGAAGTTGTGCTATTTACGTACAATGCAATATCACATGGCAATGAAATCTATGTCATCAGGCCCGTAACAGCACAATGAGTGGATGCAGGTATGGAGATTCTAACTGAAATAAGTCACACAGAAAAAGAAACATCATAAGATATCACTAATACACGGAATGTAAACTTGGCTACACAGGAACTGAATTACAAAACAGAACTGGGTCTCAAGTTTAGAAAACCAACTTATGCCTGCTTAAGGGGGAAGGTGAGTTGGGGTGCTGCATAAAAGCAGAGTTTGAAATTAGCACAGATACCTTTCCATAAGCCAAATATGTAATAGACAAGACCTACCCCTTGCTCAACGAAATGGATTCAACAATGAGGTATCACCTCACACCTGGTAGAATAGACATCATAGAAAATCTACAAACAAAAAATGCTGGAAAGGGTGTGGAGAAAAGGAACCCTCTTCCACTATTGTTGGGAATATAAATTGATACAGTCATTATGGAGAACAATATGGAATTTCTTAAGAAACTAACAATAGAATTACCATATGATACAGCAATCCCAGTACTGGACATATACCCAGACAAAACCATAAATCAAAAAGAGTCATTCACCGCAATGTTCATTGCATCACTATTTACAATATCGAGGTAATGGAAGCAACCTAAATGCCCACAGACAGAGGAATGCATAAAGCTGTGGTACATATATAAAATGGAATATTACTAAGCCATGAAAAGGAATGAAATTGGGTCATTTGTAGAGACGTCGATGGATCTAGAGACTGTCATACAGAGTGAAGTAAGTCAGAAAGAGAAAAACAAATCTTGTATATTCATGCATATATGTGGAACCTAGAAAAACTGTACAGATTAACCATTTTGCAAGGCATAAATAGAGCAACAGATGTAGACAACAAACGTATGGACAACAAGGGGGGTAACCTGTTGGGGGGGTGGTGGTGGGAGGAGTTGAGAGACTGGGATTGGCATGTATACATTTATATGTATAAAATAGATAACCAATAAGAACCTGCTGTATAAAAATATAAAATAAAATTCAAAATTAAAAAGAAATAAAATTTAAAAAATAAAACAGAAAAAACAATTATTCCCTGCACTTACATGTATTTATATGAATAAATTATTTCCATGCTTATATCTGTAAATACAAAAAAGAGGAATAAAATCTACCTTGAACCAAAAACGAAAAAGAGAAAAAAACACAGAACCCACCAGTTACACAGAGGAAAACCGTATCAGGGCACTTGCTCCAGTTGTAAACAATTCTGAAGTTGGTCAGTGGTGGGGAATCGTCTCCCATTCAGCCAGCAGCCCCCACGCAACAAGCGTCCTCATTGCAAAGCTGGGGCACCGTGCCGAGGCATCTGTGAGTAAACGTGAGCTGAGCCCCAGGCCAGTTGCTGCTGAACTATTCCCACCCGTCCCAGGTAAAACACCTGAATATATACAAGGACTTGAAAGCCTAGAGGAAGGGTCATAGAGCCACACGAGTGACAGCATGCCGGCCGACTTGGTGCCTGCAGGCCAGCCAGGATGGTCCTGGCCCTGGGTGCTCTTCTGGAAGATTTCCATTTCCCTGCCTGAGATACCCGTCCTGTCCCTGCCCCCACTGCTTTTTTCCTTCCTCACCTCTGCCCAGGGAGAAATTCCAGCAGCAGGTATGGGTGACACATCCTCTTCTTTAGCAGGTGGCAGCCTGGCAACTGCTGCAGAAAGTCCAGCAGAGCCCCACTCACACTGGGCCACCCACAAAGCAGTGGCCTCTCACTCCCTCCCACCAGCCCAGCCCCGAGACTGCTGACAGGGCAGAGAAAATGGCGTCAGGCACGGCTGCAGGGGCTCTTGCTGCCTGGAGTGGTATTTATATTGATCTCAACCCAGGCACACCTGGGGAGGGCTGGCCGGCACGGTAAGGCTGCCCAGGTCAGCCAATCATCACCCCTCAGGGGCTCACAGTTGCAGAAAATGGAACTTGCTGAACGGCCAGGTCCAAGGAACAGGTGTGGGCTCCTGAGAGTCAGGATAGACAAGGGGCTGCAGCTTTGGCTTGTTTTCTAATCATTTTATCTGGCCCATGAGTGGGAGATAACTTCAAGAAAACCCTCTCCTAATGAGAGGAACCCAGGAGTCAGGGAGAGGAGGGGTAGGTGGTGGTTGGAGACAGAGGCCTGGCGCCCCGGGTGCAGTGGAAGTCTCTGGAAGACCAGGTGGAGGGAGGTCTCACGGAGTGATGCCCAGGGACACAGACCTGTCACAGCTGCTGTTTGTTAGTTCAAGTCCTGCTCTGAGGTGCTCTGTGTCAGCTCTGAGCGACAGGTGAGCTGGGGGTGCTCTGCAATGAGGGCTCTGTGCACGGTTCCTGTGTGCCCAGCCCTGCCACGGTACCTGCAAGGGTAGCTCTGTATCCTGGGAGGGGCCTGACCACGAGAGCCCCGTGGGCTGGGGTGGGGGTGGGGTACCTGCCCAGGTGAGCTCCATATTCTGGGATTGGTCTGACCACGAGAGCCCCATGGGCTGCTGGGGACCTGGTAAAGGATGTCAGGACAGTCAGTGAAGCCACCGAGGATATACCTCCAGTTGCTCCTAATTCCTACACCCTGCTGGTCATTCTACCAACCACCAGGACATGGTATTCTGTATTAGTCTTCAATGATGCCTTCTTTTGTATTCCATTAGTCCCAGAGTCACAAGAAATTTTGGCTTGTGAGTGGCAGGACTCAACATACAACTAAAACAATACTTCCGGGCCGTCTGGACCCAAGGGTGCAAAAATTCCCACACCGTCTTTGGGGAAAGCTTAGCTAAAGACCTAAAAGTTCTACCTCTGGAAAAGGAAACCCTCCTTCAATATGCAGACGACATTCTGATCGCCAGCCCTACTAAGGAGGCCTCTGAACTACCAAGCCAATAAAGGATAGAAGTTGTCCAAGAAAAAGCTCAAATATCACAGACTGCGGTGACCTGCCTGGGCTTCATTCTCACAGAAGGTCAGAGAAGCCCATCCCAGGAAAGGGAAGAAACCATTTTCAGCCTTACCCCTTTCTAAAACTAGAAGACAGCTTAGGGGTTCCTGGGGAGGCCAGGGTTTGCTGCTTCTGGATCCCTAACTACAGTCTACTAGCTGGGCCTCTATATGAAACACTGAAAGGAAAAGATGATGATCCTTTTGAATAGAATCCAGAAGTGGCCTTTCAAGAATGGAAAGAGCAGTCAATTCAGACCCTTGCCCTGGAACTCCCTAATTTAGCTAAACCCTTTGACCTTTACATTCCCGGTGAAAGGTGAATCGCCATTGGAGAATTAGTGCAAAAACTGGGACCACTTGAAATGGAACAATGCAAGAATGCCATCCAGGTAGGATAAGCTACGGTCACTAAGGAGCTTGGCCCACTGCCACATCTGGCCAAGATACTGGCGGTATCTAAAAACCTGGAAATCAGCAGCCCAAAAGGCCACCTCCCTCTTAAGGGAAAAGGACCCCACGTGGTGATCCTAACCACCAACCATGCCCTGAAGTTGCAGGGTTCGCTCCGTGGGCACACCGACCTCGAGTGAGGAGGCCCTCCAACTCCAACATCCAGAGAGATAACCGGGGGCAACAGGGCACCATGACGACTCGTGTGAACATCATTTGACCTGGAGTTTCTCTCATAAAACAACAAGAGTGTGTCCCAAAAGAGTAGACTACTGCTTGCAGGACTTACTGCACCCAGAGGGGAGCTAATAATCTTGGCGGGGGAACAGTATACCACACTGTCACCATAGAAAAGCCTACAGACACCGTGATGATGGTGGCCAATAAGACCGGCTGAACTCCTGTTTACTTCAAAAGGCTGTTGACTCAGTAGCCATCATGGTCCTTATCACCACTGACCCTGGACTGTCTGGGAGTTGAGCGGGCAGGGCTCTGACACCTGGTGCTGTTTGTACGTTAATTCAGGGGCCTAATTGAAGAAAGCGCAGACTACTGGTCAGAGCATCTAGGCTGGCAGAAACGGTCAGCCTAAGGTGGCCGAACAAATGTGGGGCGGGGTGAAACCGGCCCCCACAGCGTCTCTGCACATCTCTTTCCTGGACCCTTAAAGGTCATTAGAATCTATAACACTTCCAATGCTGGTGCTCAGGTGGACGAGCAGGGAGGCAGGGGTCCTGGGGACAATCAACGTCACCGGGAGGCTGCTGGGGAGAAGCTCTGACCCTCGCCCCAGGGTATGAGGGCTCCCAACTCAGCACTCAGCAGTTACAGAAGAAGGGTCTGCACCCTCAGCACTCCAAGAATGAGGAACGGGACAAAAGGCAGAGGAGGGTTTTGTCCCCAGCAAAGCCCATTAAAAATCCCTGGGAGATAAAAATAGAATCTGGACAATAAAGTCAAGTCTAACCTTTTTTATCCTTTGTGCTTTGTCTAATTTCACGTGCTCCTAGGGTCCCGCATGCAGAGGTTCCACACCCGGCACTTCAGACCAGATTTCCTAGTGCAGAATGGCTGGGTCGACACCTCAGCTCCTGGGGCCCAGTGCAGACTCCACGATATAGAGCCTGAGCTACAGCCAACCCGGCCCTCAAGAGCTCCGCCGCCTCCCTCCCTCCCACTGACTCTGACAGGATCTCTACACAGCAGCCCAGCCCACAGCCCACGGGGTAGTGCATGCTCTCACCTCTCCATTCTCTGATCAAAATATAAAGTTTCCTTTGCTTGTGAACCAAACTCAGTCTCGATCTGTTGGCCCCAATGACACTGGGCAGGGGGACACTTGTTGGGGTCCACTCTGGAGGATCAGTAACAGAAATTGAGACTATTGTAACCTCAATGAACAGATGTGTGAGCCAAACTGTAGTTAACATAGAACAGTGTATAAGGCTCGGGTAAAATAAGATGTTTCTAACACTTCCATTTGATATTTCCATCACTTTTTATAAGCAAGTTCAGTGAAAAGGTTTGTCTTATTTGTCAGGTCAATATTAGAGAAACGAAGTGATTTCTTTCCAAGGATGTACATCTAATAATCTTGGTTAAACCTTCAATCTTGTTTTAAATGCTTTTCCATTGAAAATGATACCTCTCTTTCAGCTCCCCCATTTCTGAGAAGTATAAAATCTTATAATTTATTATTACCAAAGGGGAAAGGTGGGAGGAGGGATAAATTAACAGTTTGGAAATAACACATACACACTGCTATGTATAAAATAGATCATCAACAAGGAACTACTGTATAGCACAGGGAACTACACTCAACATTTTGCAATAACCTATAAGGGGAAATAATCTGAAAAAGAATAGATATTTTTATTGACATCATCTATCAATGATAGTTAAAGTGTAGCCTAAGGGAAGCTGGTGGTGAGTGCTTCTGACCCTGAAGACTTCAATCATCTAAAGTTTGGACTCTGCCTACTTCCCAAGGCCCTTAATGAACATATGTGTAGCCGTAGCTTAAAAAATTCCCCAGTTTGGGTTTCGGGGAGACACTGATTTTGAAAAAGCCCTGGTGTTCTCCTTACATGAATGGGACTCTTCCTACTGCTAAAACATGTCTGTCACACCCAGAGGATGGTATACCGTCTGATCGGGAAGAGCTTGGAAAAGGCATCTCATCTCCTCATCTCCTGGTGCTCTGGTTCACCCCTCCAGCGTCTTTACTAACAGTCTCCCCACTTGGAGATGTCAGCACTGTCAACATCCTGTTGCGTACAGTTTGGAATTTGTCCAGAGGATGAAGCGGAAGGATGAGGAACAATGAGAGACAAGTCCTAGGTGTTCAGACAGGCACATGTCACTCTAATTTCCAATCAGGAAGACGAATTGACCAAAGGCTAGGGTTGCCCATGGAAACAGTATAGGGCTTGAGGAAATCCCGCTGCTTTGTGGCCAGTTCCCATAAACACAAGTTGAACAATGGAACTCAGGGGCAGTAAAATTCACAAAACTGCAGAGTTGAAAATATCCATCACTGAAAAATGTCTTGAGGAAAGTCAGAGAAAAGGACTTGTAAGCAAGGGAGAATGGCAGGAAAGGGATTTGAGGAGGTAGAAAGGACTCGCCATTAAGCACAAGAAAAGGAGCTGAACATTGCCAACATTGCAGTTGGCCAAAAAGGGTGTATGCGTTTTTTTCTGTATATATTCAAGAAAAGGGCATACACTTTTTTAGCCAACCAAACAGGTGGGCACTGGAAGTCAATACTACAAAAGATATCACTTCGCATCAGTCAGAAGAGCCATCCTCATAAAGCGTAAACAACAGAAATGCAGGACAGGGCAACGAGAAGAGGGAGCCCTGTGAGACTTATAGTGGAAATGTATATTGCCAACGGCCATTCTGGAGAAGTGTATTGTGTTTACTAAAGCATCTAAAAAATGAGCTACAGAGCATAGGGCACTTGCCCTCATGGGCGTATATCTTGGGAAAAACAAAAATCGAGAGGACACAGGCACCCCAATGTTTACCCCCTCTCTGTTTAAAAGATCCTCGACTAGGATATAACTTAAATGTCTCTGGAGGGAAAAAATGGATAGAGATGTGGTACTTAGGTAGAGTGGAATATTATTCAGCCTGGAAATCAATGAAATATGGCCAGTTGTAACAACTCCGGAGGAGTTACGTATGATCATTCTAAGTGACAGAATTCAAAAAGAAAAAGACACATATCATAAGATATCACTTAAAGGTGGAATCCAAAATGGCTACACATGAAATAAATTACAAAACAAAAACATAGTCAAATATGTAGAAAACACGCATAAGGCTGCTAAACGGGAAAGGTGGGGAGGGGTGAGGCATCATCCAGGAGGTTGAAATTAGCAAAGATACCATTCCAAATACCAAACTGATAATCAACAAGGCCTACACGGTAGCTAAAAGAACTGCACTCAGCACACTCAAGTCACCGGAAAAGAATATATACGACTGGTAAGAATCTGAAAAAGAATTTATTGATGTCTCTCTGTACGTGAATCAAGTGGATGTACAGCAGCAAGAAACAGAGCTTTGAAAATCAGCTGTAACCAATATAGTAATAAATTGAAAAAAATAAACGACAGAGAGACAGAGAAAACCTCTTACAACTCTTCCTCAGGGACGGTGATGCAACATGGATTGAACACATCTAGACCCACAGCAGGATGAGACATAAGGCTGGAAACTGTTTGCGCTAAGAGAAATGTGAGGTTGGGTGAGGAAATGCACACCCTTTAAAGTAATACTACCTGGTACCCATTCAATGGGTCCCAAATCTGCAGGTTCAAGGGATCTTCCTACAGCTAAAACATGCATGGAAAACCCAGAGGACTGTACACCATGTGATCGGGAGATGTGTCTAAAATGCACCTCATTTATCCTCTCCTGGTGCTCCTGTTCACCATTCCAGCCACGCTACTTAGAATCTCCCCACTTGGAGAATCAGCACATTTAAACTTCTGTTTCACACATTTTGCAAATTGTGAGGAGGATGAACGGGAAGAGGGGGAACCAATGAGAGAAGAGTTGTAGGGGTTTGGACGGGCACATATCACTCTAATTTCCCATTAAGAATAAGAATTAAAGAAAGGCTCAGCCTGCCTCGCCGGAGCCAAAATAGGGCCTGAAGCAATCCTGCGGGTTTGAGGCCAGCTCACAAAAGAACAACTTAAAAAATGGAGCTCAGGGTCACTGCAATTCACAAACCTGCAGAGTTATAAATGAAAACTAACGTCCAAAAATATGTTGAGGTAAGGCAAAGAAGAGGATCTGAATGCAAGACAGAATTGCAAGAAACAGATTTCAAGAGATAGATTGGACTCGTCTTTAACGCACATGAAAAGCGGCAGAATTTCAACAATGATGCAGTTGGCCCAAAAGGGCGTATGCGTTTTTTCCTGATTATATCCAGGAAAAAACGCATACGCACTTTATGGGCAACGAAGCAAGCAAGCAATGCAAATGTGCACAACAAAGAAGTCTCACTTCCCACCGGTCAAAAGGGCCATCCTAAAAAATTGTAAAAACCAGAAATGCAGGACAGGCCATGGAGAACAGGGAGCCTTTATACGCTGATGGGCAGTGTGTGAACTGCCGAGAGCCACTCTGGAGAAGTGTATGGTGGTTCCTAAATCATCTAAAAAACAGAGCTACAGAGCATAGGACACTTCCAATCATGGGAGTATATCTAGGGAAGTCTAAAAATCAACAAGACACAAGCACACCACAGTTTAGGGCTACTCTGTTTACAAGAACCTCAACTTCAGTACACCTTAAATATCCCAGGAAAGAGAACAATGGATAAAGAAGATGTGGTACTTATGTACAATGGAATATCTCTTCACCATGAAATCAATGTAATAAGGCTAGTAGAAGGATAAAGAGTGGATTTAGGTCCGATAATACTACTTGAAATAAGTCAAACAGAAAAAGAAACATATCATAAGATATCACTTATAGAGGGAGGGTAAATATGGCTGCACAAGAAATGAATTACAGAACAGAACAGTGTCTCACATTTAGAAAACACACTTATGTCAGCTTAAGGGGAAAGGAGAGGTGGGGTGATGCATAAAACCAGAGTTTGAAATTAGCACAGATACCGTTCAATAAACCAAATAGGTATTAGACAAGATCTACACCTTGCTCAATGAACTGGCCTCAACACACCCTATACACCGCAGAGAAATATATCTGAGTAATAAGAATCTTAAAACCCATGTATTGATATATCTCCATAAGGGAATCAAGTGTGTGCAGAGCGGCACAAACACAGCAGTGAAAATGAGCTAAACCCCATTATAGAAATAAATTTTAAAAACAAAACGCAGAAACAATGAAAGAGAGAAAAATTCTTACAAAATTCGCTCAGGGGCTGTGATGCAACCTGGATTGACCACATATAAACCCACAGCTGGATAAGACATAAGGCTGGACACTTGGGGCTGAGAGGATTGGTGAGCTTTGGTGAGCAACTGCCGAAAGTTTAATGCAATACTTCATGCTACTCATTCCAAGGGTCCCAACACTCCAGGTTGAAGGGAATCTTCCTACAGCTAAACCATGCTTGGGAAACCCAGCGACTGGTATACCATATGATCGGGAAAGGTTTCTAAAACACACCTCATTTTTCCTCTTCTGGGGCTCCGGATCGACATTCCAGCCGCTTTACTAACAACATCTCCACATGGAGAGTCAATGCCTTTAAGTTCTGGTATCGCACAGTCTGCAGTTAGTGCGGAGGATGAATGGGAATAGGGGGAACCAGTGAGAAACTAGCTGTAGCGGTTTCAATGGGCACATGTCACTCTAATTTCACATCAGTAAGAAGAATTAACCAAAGGCACAGCAAGGTGCCCCAGAAGAAGAATAGAGCTTCAAGGAATCCTGTGGTTATGGGGCAAGATCACAAAAATAAGAGCTGAAAAATGGAGCTAAGGGCCACTGCAATTCAAAAACCTGCAGAGTTATAAAGGCCAACTATTTTCAAAAAATATATTGAGGTAAGGCTATGAAGAAGCATTGAAAGCAAGGCAGAATTGCAGGAAACCGATTTCAGGAGGTACACTGGAATTGCATTGAAAACATACGAAGAGAGTCAGAACCTCGACAATGATGCACTTGGCCAAAAAGGGCGTATGTGTTTTTTCCTGAATATAGTCAGGAAAAAACGCATACACACTTTTTGGCCAACCAAGCAAGCTTGCAAAGGAAATCTGCACTACAATGAAGTCTCACTTTCCCCTGGTCAAAAGGGCCATCTGAAAAAAGTGTAAAATCCAGAAAGGCACGACAGGCCATGGAGAACTGGGAGCCTTCTTATGCTGATGGGCGGGATGTAAATTGCCAACAGCCACTCTGGAGAAGTGTATGGTGTTTCCTGAAACATCTAAAAAACAAAGCAACAGAGCCTAGGGCACTTCCACTTATGGTCCTATAGTTTAGGGAAATTAAAATCAAAAAGACACAGCCACCCCAAGTTTGGGATGGCTCTGTTTATAAGAACCTCATATACGGTACAAGTTCAATATCGCAGAAAGTGAAAAATGGATAAAGAAGTTGTGGTACTTACGTACAATGCAGTATCACTCAGCAATGAAATCTATGTCATCAGGCCCGTAGCAGCATAATGAGTGGATTAAGTACAATGAATCTAACTGAAATAAGTCACACAGAGAAAGAAACATCATAAGATATCACTAATACACGGAATGTAAACTTGGCTACACAGGAACTGAATTCCAAAACAGAACAGGGTCTCAAATTTAGAAAACCAACTTATGCTTGCTTAAGGGGAAAGGTGAGTTGGGGTGCTGCATAAAACCAGAGATTGAAATGAGCACAGATAAAGTTCCTTAAGCCAAATATGGAATAGACAAGAGCTACTCCTTGCTCAACGAAATGGACTCAACACCCCATATTCAACGCCTAGGAATATACCTGACTAGTAAGAATCATAAAAGCTATGGATTTATATATCTCTGTAAGAGAATCAAGAGTGTGTACAGCGGCATTAAAGCAGTGAAAATCATCTAAATCCCATATTAAAAATAAATTTCTTAAACAAAACACAATGAGAGTGAAATAGAGAGCAATACTTAAGTAATTCATTCAAGGCTTCTGATGCAACCTGCATTTACCATATCTACACCCAGAGCTGGGTGACACATAAGGCTGGACACTTGGGGCTCATAAGATTGGTGAGGTTCAGTGAGCAAATGCAGACCCTTTGAAGTCATATTTCATGGTACCCATTCCATTGGTCTCAACTCTCCAGGTTTAAGGGATTCTTCCTTCAGCTAAAACATGCATGTGGAACCCAGAGTATGATCCACCGTGTGATCGAGAAACGTGTTCAAATGTGTCTCACTTTTCGTTCCCTGGTACTCGGGTGCAACATTCCAGACGCTTTACTAACACTCTCCTCACTTGGAGAGTGAATGCCTTTAACCTCCTGTTTGGCCCAGTTTGCAATTTCTGCGGAAGATGAACAGGAATAGGGAGAACCAATGAGAGACTAGCTGGAGGTGTCTGGACGGGCAAATTTAACTCTCATTTCCCACAGGGAAGAGGAATAAACCAAAGGCTCAGCATGCCATGCCGGAACCAGCTTAGGGCCTGAAGCAATCCTGCGGTGTTGTGGCCAGCTCACAAGAAAGCGAGTTGAAGAAAGGAGTTCAGGGGCACTGTAATTCACAAACCTGCAGAGTTATAAATGACAGCTATCGTCCAAAACTATACTGAAGTAAGGCTGCCAAGAGGAGTTGAAAGTGGGGCAGAATTGCAGGAAACCGATTTCAGGAGGTAGACTGGAATTGCATTGAAAGCATAGGAAAAGAGGCAGAACGTCCACAATGATGCACTTGGCCAAAAAGGGCGTATGCGTTTTTTCCTGAATATATTCAGGAAAAAACGCATACGCCCTTTTTGGCCAACCAAGCAAGCTTGCAAAGGAAATCTGCACTACAATGAAGTCTCACTTCCCCCCTGGTCAAAAGGGCCATCTGAAAAAAGTGTAAAATCCAGAAAGGCAGGACAGGCCATGGAGAACTGGGAGCCTTCTTATGCTGATGGGCGAGATGTAAATTGCCAACAGACACTCGGGAGAAGTGTATGGTGTTTCCTGAAACATCTAAAAAACAAAGCAACAGAGCCTAGGGCACTTCCACTTATGGTCCTATAGCTTAGGGAAATTAAAATCAAAAAGACACAGCCACCCCAAAGTTTGGGACGCCTCTGTTTACAAGAACCTCATTTACAGTAGAAGTTCAACATCGCACAAAGTGAAAAATGGATAAAGAAGATGTGGTATTTACTTACAAAGCAATATCACTCAGCAATGAAATCTATGTCATCAGGCCCTTAGCAGCACAATGAGTGGATTCAGGTATGATGATTCTAACTGAAATAATTCACACAGAAAAAGAAACATCATAAAATGTCAGTAATACACGGAATGTAAACTTGGCTACACAGGAACTGAATTACAGAACAGAACAGGGTCTCAAATTTAGAAAACCAACTTATGCTTGCTTAAGGGGAAAGGTGAGTTGGGGTGCTGCATAAAACCAGAGATCGAAATGAGCACAGATAAAGTTCCTTAAGCCAAATATGGAATAAACAAGAGCTACTCCTTGCTCAACGAAATGGACTCAACACCGCATATTAAACGCCTAAGAATGTACCTGACTAGTAAGTATCTTAAAACCTATGGATTGCTATGTCTCCGAAAGAGAATCAAGCGTGTGTACAGGGGCATAAACGCAGCAGTGATAGGATTGGAGAGGTTCGGTGAGCAAATGAAGACCCTTTGAAGTCATATTGCATGGTACCCATTCCACGGGTCTCAACACTACAGGTTTAAGGTATTCTTCCTTCAGCTAAAACATGCATGTGGAACCCAGAGTATGATCAACCGTGTGAACGGGAGACGTGTTCAAATATGTCTCAGTTTTCCTCCCCTGGTACTCGGGTGCAACATTCCAGACGCTTCACTAACACTCTCCCCACTTGGAGAGTCAGCGCCTTTAACCTCCTGTTTGGCCCAGTTTGCAATTTCTGCGGAAGATGAACAGGAATAGGGAGAACCATTGAGAGACTAGCTGGAGGTGTCTGGACGGGCAAATTTAACTCTCATTTCCCATCTGGAAGAGGAAATAACCAAAGGCTCAGCGTGCCGTGCCGGAACCAGATTAGGGCCTGAAGCCATCCTGCGGTGTTGCGGCCAGCTCAAAAGA
Source organism: Grampus griseus (assembly GCF_964374135.1). Lineage (NCBI taxonomy): Eukaryota > Metazoa > Chordata > Mammalia > Artiodactyla > Delphinidae > Grampus > Grampus griseus. Next base: position 707,994 of record NW_028133387.1, read on the forward strand.
AAGTGAGTTGAAGAAAGGAGCTCAGGGGCACTGTAATTCACAAACCTGCAGAGTTATAAATGACAGCTATCGTCCAAAAATATACTGAAGTAAGGCTGCCAAGAGGACTTGAAAGCGGGGCAGAATTGCAGGAAACCGATTTCAGGAGGTAGACTGGAATTGCATTGAAAGCATAGGAAAAGAGGCAGAACGTCCACAATGATGCACTTGGCCAAAAAGGGCGTATGCGTTTTTTCCTGAATATATTCAGGAAAAAACGCATACGCCCTTTTTGGCCAACCAAGCAAGCTTGCAAAGGAAATCTGCACTACAATGAAGTCTCACTTCCCCCCGGTCAAAAGGGCCATCTGAAAAAAGTGTAAAATCCAGAAAGGCAGGACAGGCCATGGAGAACTGGGAGCCTTGTTATGCTGATGGGCGGGATGTAAATTGCCAACAGACACTCGGGAGATGTGTATGGTGTTTCCTGAAACATCTAAAAACCAAAGCAACAGAGCCTAGGGCACTTCCACTTATGGTCCTATAGCTTAGGGAAATTAAAATAAAAAAGACACAGCCACCCCAAAGTTTGGGACGCCTCTGTTTACAAGAACCTCGTTTACAGTAGAAGTTCAACATCGCAGAAAGTGAAAAATGGATAAAGAAGATGTGGTATTTACTTACAAAGCAATATCACTCAGCAATGAAATCTATGTCATCAGGCTCTTAGCAGCACAATGAGTGGATTCAGGTATGATGATTCTAACTGAAATAAGTCACACAGAAAAAGAAACATCATAAGATATCACTAATACACGGAATGTAAACTTGGCTACACAGGAACTGAATTACAGAACAGAACAGGGTCTCAAATTTAGAAAACCAACTTATGCTTGCTTAAGAGGAAAGGTGAGTTGGGATGCTGCATAAAACCAGAGATTGAAATGAGCACAGATAAAGTTCCTTAAGCCAAATATGGAATAGACAAGAGCTACTCCTTGCTCAACGAAATGGACTCAACACCGCATATTAAACGCCTAAGAATGTACCTGACTAGTAAGTATCTTAAAACCTATGGATTGCTATGTCTCCGAAAGAGAATCAAGCATGTGTACAGGGGCATAAACGCAGCAGTGATAGGATTGGAGAGGTTCGGTGAGCAAATGAAGACCCTTTGAAGTCATATTGCATGGTACCCATTCCACGGGTTTCAACTACCCAGGTTTAAGGTATTCTTCCTTCAGCTAAAACATGCATGTGGAACCTAGATTATGATCAACCATGTGATCGGGAGACGTGTTCAAATATGTCTCAGTTTTCCTCCCCTGGTACTCGGGTGCAACATTCCAGACGCTTTACTAACACTCTCCCGACTTGGAGAATCAGTCCCTTTAACCTCCTGTTTGGCCCAGTTTGCAATTTCTGCGGAAGATGAAAAGGAATAGCGAGAACCAATGAGAGACTAGCTGGAGGTGGCTGGACGGGCAAATTTAACTCTCATTTCCCACCAGGAAGAGGAAATAACCAAAGGCTCAGCGTGCCGTGCCGGAACCAGATTAGGGCCTGAAGCCATCCTGCGGTGTTGCGGCCAGGTCACAAGAAAGCGAGTTGAAGAAAGGAGCTCAGGGGCACTGTAATTCACAAACCTGCACAGTTATAAATGACAGCTATCATCCAAAAATAGACTAAAGTAAGGCTGCCAAGAGGACTTGAAAGCGGGGCAGAATTGCAGGAAACCGATTTCAGGAGGTAGACTGGAATTGCATTGAAAGCATAGGAAAAGAGGCAGAACGTCCACAATGATACACTTGGCCAAAAAGGGCGTATGCGTTTTTTCCTGAATATATTCAGGAAAAAACGCATACGCCCTTTTTGGCCAACCAAGCAAGCTTGCAAAGGAAATCTGCACTACAATGAAGTCTCACTTCCCCCCGGTCAAAAGGGCCATCTGAAAAAATTGTAAAATCCAGAAAGGCAGGACAGGCCATGGAGAACTGGGAGCCTTGTTATGCTGATGGGCGGGATGTAAATTGCCAACAGACACTCGGGAGAAGTGTATGGTGTTTCCTGAAACATCTAAAAAACAAAGCAACAGAGCCTAGGGCACTTCCACTTATGGTCCTATAGCTTAGGGAAATTAAAATCAAAAAGACACAGCCACCCCAAAGTTTGGGACGCCTCTGTTTACAAGAACCTCGTTTACCGTACAAGTTCAATATCACAGAAAGTGAAAAATGGATAAAGAACTTGTGGTACTTACGTACAATGCAGTATCACTCAGCAATGAAATCTATGTCATCAGGCCCGTAGCAGCATAATGAGTGGATTCAGGTACGATGATTCTAACTGAAATAAGTCACACAGAAAAAGAAACATCATAAGATATCACTAATACACGGAATGTAAACTTGGCTACACAGGAACTGAATTCCAAAACAGAACAGGGTCTCAAATTTAGAAAACCAACTTATGCTTGCTTAAGGGGAAAGGTGAGTTGGGGTGCTGCATAAAACCAGAGATTGAAATGAGCACAGATAAAGTTCCTTAAGCCAAATATGGAATAGACAAGAGCTACTCCTTGCTCAACGAAATGGACTCAACACCCCATACTAAACGCCTAAGAATGTACCTGACAAGTAAGTATCTTAAAACCTATGGATTGCTATGTCTCCAAAAGAGAATCAAGCATGTGTACAGGGGCATAAATGCAGCAGTGATAGGATTGGAGAGGTTCGGTGAGCAAATGAAGACCCTTTGAAGTCATATTGCATGTTACCCATTCCACGGGTCTCAACTCTCCAGGTTTAAGGTATTCTTCCTTCAGCTAAAACATGCATGTGGAACCCAGAGTATGATCAACCGTGTGGACGGGAGACGTGTTCAAATATGTCTCAGTTTTCCTCCCCTGGTACTCGGGTGCAACATTCCAGACGCTTTACTAACACTCTCCCCACTTGGAGAGTCAGCACCTTTAACCTCCTGTTTGGCCCAGTTTGCAATTTCTGCGGAAGATGAACAGGAATAGGGAGAACCAATGAGAGACTAGCTGGAGGTGTCTGGACGGGCAAATTTAACTCTCATTTCCCATCTGGAAGAGGAAATAACCAAAGGCTCAGCATGCCATGCCGGAACCAGATTAGGGCCTGAAGCCATCCTGCGGTGTTGCGGCCAGCTCAAAAGAAAGCGAGTTGAAGAAAGGAGCTCAGGGGCACTGTAATTCACAAACCTGCAGAGTTATAAATGACAGCTATCGTCCAAAAATATACTGAAGTAAGGCTGCCAAGAGGACTTGAAAGCGGGGCAGAATTGCAGGAAACTGATTTCAGGAGGTAGACTGGAATTGCATTGAAAGCATAGGAAAAGAGGCAGAATGTCCACAATGATGCACTTGGCCAAAAAGGGCGTATGCGTTTTTTCCTGAATATATTCAGGAAAAAACGCATACGTCCTTTTTGGCCAACCAAGCAAGCTTGCAAAGGAAATCTGCACTACAATGAATTCTCACTTCCCCCCGTCAAAAGGGCCATCTGAAAAAAGTGTAAAATCCAGAAAGGCAGGACAGGCCATGGAGAACTGGGAGCCTTGTTATGCTGATGGGCGGGATGTAAATTGCCAACAGACACTTGGGAGAAGTGTATGGTGTTTCCTGAAACATCTAAAAAACAAATCAACAGAGCCTAGGGCACTTCCACTTATGGTCCTACAGCTTAGGGAAATTAAAATAAAAAAGACACAGCCACCCCAAAGTTTGGGACGCCTCTGTTTACAAGAACCTCGTTTACCGTACAAGTTCAATATCACAGAAAGTGAAAAATGGATAAAGAACTTGTGGTACTTACGTACAATGCAGTATCACTCAGAAATGAAATCTATGTCATCAGGCCCATAGCAGCATAATGAGTGGATTCAGGTACGATGATTCTAACTGAAATAAGTCACACAGAAAAAGAAACATCATAAGATATCACTAATACACGGAATATAAACTTGGCTACATAGGAACTGAATTCCAAAACAGAACAGGGTCTCAAATTTAGAAAACCAACTTATGCTTGCTTAAGGGGAAAGGTGAGTTGGGGTGCTGCATAAAACCAGAGATTGAAATGAGCACAGATAAAGTTCCTTAAGCCAAATATGGAATAGACAAGAGCTACTCCTTGCTCAACGAAATGGACTCAACACCCCATATTAAACGCCTAAGAATGTACCTGACTAGTAAGTATCTTTAAACCTATGGATTGCTATGTCTCCAAAAGAGAATCAAGCATGTGTACAGGGGCATAAATGCAGCAGTGATAGGATTGGAGAGGTTCGGTGAGCAAATGAAGACCCTTTGAAGTCATATTGCATGGTACCCATTCCACGGGTCTCAACTCTCCAGGTTTAAGGTATTCTTCCTTCAGCTAAAACATGCATGTGGAACCCAGAGTATGATCAACCGTGTGATCGGGAGACGTGTTCAAATATGTCTCAGTTTTCCTCCCCTGGTACTCGGGTGCAACATTCCAGACGCTTTACTAACACTCTCCCCACTTGGAGAGTCAGCGCCTTTAACCTCCTGTTTGGCCCAGTTTGCAATTTCTGTGGAAGATGAACAGGAATAGGGAGAACCAATGAGAGACTAGCTGGAGGTGTCTGGACGGGCAAATTTAACTCTCATTTCCCATCTGGAAGAGGAAATAACCAAAGGCTCAGCGTGCCGTGCCGGAACCAGATTAGGGCCTGAAGCCATCCTGCGGTGTTGCGGCCAGCTCAAAAGAAAGCGAGTTGAAGAAAGGAGCTCAGGGGCACTGTAATTCACAAACCTGCAGAGTTATAAATGACAGCTATCGTCCAAAAATATACTGAAGTAAGGCTGCCAAGAGGACTTGAAAGCGGGGCAGAATTGCAGGAAACCGATTTCAGGAGGTAGAGTGGAATTGCATTGAAAGCATAGGAAAAGAGGCAGAACGTCCACAATGATGCACTTGGCCAAAAAGGGCGTATGCGTTTTTTCCTGAATATATTCAGGAAAAAACGCATACGCCCTTTTTGGCCAACCAAGCAAACTTGCAAAGAAATCTGCACTACAATGAAGTCTCACTTCCCCCCGGTCAAAAGGGCCATCTGAAAAAAGTGTAAAATCCAGAAAGGCAGGACAGGCCATGGAGAACTGGGAGCCTTGTTATGCTGATGGGCGGGATGGAAATTGCCAACAGACACTCGGGAGAAGTGTATGGTGTTTCCTGAAACATCTAAAAAACAAAGCAACAGAGCCTAGGGCACTTCCACTTATGGTCCTATAGCTTAGGGAAATTAAAATCAAAAAGACACAGCCACCCCAAAGTTTGGGACGCCTCTGTTTACAACAACCTCATTTACCGTACAAGTTCAATATCACAGAAAGTGAAAAATGGATAAAGAACTTGTGGTACTTACGTACAATGCAGTATCACTCAGCAATGAAATCTATGTCATCAGGCCCGTAGCAGCATAATGAGTGGATTCAGGTACGATGATTCTAACTGAAATAAGTCACACAGAAAAAGAAACATCATAAGATATCACTAATACACGGAATGTAAACTTGGCTACACAGGAACTGAATTCCAAAACAGAACAGGGTCTCAAATTTAGAAAACCAACTTATGCTTGCTTAAGGGGAAAGGTGAGTTGGGGTGCTGCATAAAACCAGAGATTGAAATGAGCACAGATAAAGTTCCTTAAGCCAAATATGGAATAGACAAGAGCTACTCCTTGCTCAACGAAATGGACTCAACACCCCATATTAAACGCCTAAGAATGTACCTGACTAGTAAGTATCTTAAAACCTATGGATTGCTATGTCTCCAAAAGAGAATCAAGCATGTGTACAGGGGCATAAATGCAGCAGTGATAGGATTGGAGAGGTTCGGTGAGCAAATGAAGACCCTTTGAAGTCATATTGCATGGTACCCATTCCACGGGTCTCAACTCTCCAGGTTTAAGGTATTCTTCCTTCAGCTAAAACATGCATGTGGAACCCAGAGTATGATCAACCGTGTGAACGGGAGACGTGTTCAAATATGTCTCAGTTTTCCTCCCCTGGTACTCGGGTGCAACATTCCAGACGCTTTACTAACACTCTCCCCACTTGGAGAGTCAGCGCCTTTAACCTCCTGTTTGGCCCAGTTTGCAATTTCTGTGGAAGATGAACAGGAATAGCGAGAACCAATGAGAGACTAGCTGGAGGTGTCTGGACGGGCAAATTTAACTCTCATTTCCCATCTGGAAGAGGAAATAACCAAAGGCTCAGCGTGCCGTGCCGGAACCAGATTAGGGCCTGAAGCCATCCTGCGGTGTTGCGGCCAGCTCAAAAGAAAGCGAGTTGAAGAAAGGAGCTCAGGGGCACTGTAATTCACAAACCTGCAGAGTTATAAATGACAGCTATCGTCCAAAAATATACTGAAGTAAGGCTGCCAAGAGGACTTGAAAGCGGGGCAGAATTGCAGGAAACCGATTTCAGGAGGTAGAGTGGAATTGCATTGAAAGCATAGGAAAAGAGGCAGAACGTCCACAATGATGCACTTGGCCAAAAAGGGCGTATGCGTTTTTTCCTGAATATATTCAGGAAAAAACGCATACGCCCTTTTTGGCCAACCAAGCAAACTTGCAAAGAAATCTGCACTACAATGAAGTCTCACTTCCCCCCGGTCAAAAGGGCCATCTGAAAAAAGTGTAAAATCCAGAAAGGCAGGACAGGCCATGGAGAACTGGGTGCCTTGTTATGCTGATGGGCGGGATGGAAATTGCCAACAGACACTCGGGAGAAGTGTATGGTGTTTCCTGAAACATCTAAAAAACAAAGCAACAGAGCCTAGGGCACTTCCACTTATGGTCCTATAGCTTAGGGAAATTAAAATCAAAAAGACACAGCCACCCCAAAGTTTGGGACGCCTCTGTTTACAAGAACCTCATTTACCGTACAAGTTCAATATCACAGAAAGTGAAAAATGGATAAAGAACTTGTGGTACTTACGTACAATGCAGTATCACTCAGCAATGAAATCTATGTCATCAGGCCCGTAGCAGCATAATGAGTGGATTAAGTACAATGAATCTAACTGAAATAAGTCACACAGAAAAAGAAACATCATAAGATATCACTAATACACGGAATGTAAACTTGGCTACACAGGAACTGAATTCCAAAACAGAACAGGGTCTCAAATTTAGAAAACCAACTTATGCTTGCTTAAGGGGAAAGGTGAGTTGGGGTGCTGCATAAAACCAGAGATTGAAATGAGCACAGATAAAGTTCCTTAAGCCAAATATGGAATAGACAAGAGCTACTCCTTGCTCAACGAAATGGACTCAACACCCCATATTCAACGCCTAGGAATATACCTGACTAGTAAGAATCATAAAAGCTATGGATTTATATATCTCTGTAAGAGAATCAAGAGTGTGTACAGCGGCATTAAAGCAGTGAAAATCATCTAAATCCCATATTAAAAATAAATATCTTAAACAAAACACAATGAGAGTGAAATAGAGAGCAATACTTAAGTAATTCATTCAAGGCTTCTGATGCAACCTGCATTTACCATATCTACACCCAGAGCTGGGTGACACATAAGGCTGGACACTTGGGGCTCATAAGATTGGTGAGGTTCAGTGAGCAAATGCAGACCCTTTGAAGTCATATTGCATGGTACCCATTCCATTGGTCTCAACTCTCCAGGTTTAAGGGATTCTTCCTTCAGCTAAAACATGCATGTGGAACCCAGAGTATGATCCACCGTGTGATCGAGAAACGTGTTCAAATGTGTCTCACTTTTCGTTCCCTGGTACTCGGGTGCAACATTCCAGACGCTTTACTAACACTCTCCTCACTTGGAGAGTGAATGCCTTTAACCTCCTGTTTGGCCCAGTTTGCAATTTCTGCGGAAGATGAACAGGAATAGGGAGAACCAATGAGAGACTAGCTGGAGGTGTCTGGACGGGCAAATTTAACTCTCATTTCCCACAGGGAAGAGGAATAAACCAAAGGCTCAGCATGCCGTGCCGGAACCAGATTAGGGCCTGAAGCAATCCTGCGGTGTTGTGGCCAGCTCACAAGAAAGCGAGTTGAAGAAAGGAGCTCAGGGGCACTGTAATTCACAAACCTGCAGAGTTATAAATGACAGCTATCGTCCAAAACTATACTGAAGTAAGGCTGCCAAGAGGAGTTGAAAGTGGGGCAGAATTGCAGGAAACCGATTTCAGGAGGTAGACTGGAATTGCATTGAAAGCATAGGAAAAGAGGCAGAACGTCCACAATGATGCACTTGGCCAAAAAGGGCGTATGCGTTTTTTCCTGAATATATTCAGGAAAAAACGCATACGCCCTTTTTGGCCAACCAAGCAAGCTTGCAAAGGAAATCTGCACTACAATGAAGTCTCACTTCCCCCCTGGTCAAAAGGGCCATCTGAAAAAAGTGTAAAATCCAGAAAGGCAGGACAGGCCATGGAGAACTGGGAGCCTTCTTATGCTGATGGGCGGGATGTAAATTGCCAACAGACACTCGGGAGAAGTGTATGGTGTTTCCTGAAACATCTAAAAAACAAAGCAACAGAGCCTAGGGCACTTCCACTTATGGTCCTATAGCTTAGGGAAATTAAAATCAAAAAGACACAGCCACCCCAAAGTTTGGGACGCCTCTGTTTACAAGAACCTCATTTACAGTAGAAGTTCAACATCGCAGAAAGTGAAAAATGGATAAAGAAGATGTGGTATTTACTTACAAAGCAATATCACTCAGCAATGAAATCTATGTCATCAGGCCCTTAGCAGCACAATGAGTGGATTCAGGTATGATGATTCTAACTGAAATAATTCACACAGAAAAAGAAACATCATAAGATGTCAGTAATACACGGAATGTAAACTTGGCTACACAGGAACTGAATTACAGAACAGAACAGGGTCTCAAATTTAGAAAACCAACTTATGCTTGCTTAAGGGGAAAGGTGAGTTGGGGTGCTGCATAAAACCAGAGATCGAAATGAGCACAGATAAAGTTCCTTAAGCCAAATATGGAATAAACAAGAGCTACTCCTTGCTCAACGAAATGGACTCAACACCGCATATTAAACGCCTAAGAATGTACCTGACTAGTAAGTATCTTAAAACCTACGGATTGCTATGTCTCCGAAAGAGAATCAAGCGTGTGTACAGGGGCATAAACGCAGCAGTGATAGGATTGGAGAGGTTCGGTGAGCAAATGAAGACCCTTTGAAGTCATATTGCATGGTACCCATTCCACGGGTCTCAACACTACAGGTTTAAGGTATTCTTCCTTCAGCTAAAACATGCATGTGGAACCCAGAGTATGATCAACCGTGTGAACGGGAGACGTGTTCAAATATGTCTCAGTTTTCCTCCCCTGGTACTCGGGTGCAACATTCCAGACGCTTCACTAACACTCTCCCCACTTGGAGAGTCAGCGCCTTTAACCTCCTGTTTGGCCCAGTTTGCAATTTCTGCGGAAGATGAACAGGAATAGGGAGAACCAATGAGAGACTAGCTGGAGGTGTCTGGACGGGCAAATTTAACTCTCATTTCCCATCTGGAAGAGGAAATAACCAAAGGCTCAGCGTGCCGTGCCGGAACCAGATTAGGGTCTGAAGCCATCCTGCGGTGTTGCGGCCAGCTCAAAAGAAAGTGAGTTGAAGAAAGGAGCTCAGGGGCACTGTAATTCACAAACCTGCAGAGTTATAAATGACAGCTATCGTCCAAAAATATACTGAAGTAAGGCTGCCAAGAGGACTTGAAAGCGGGGCAGAATTGCAGGAAACCGATTTCAGGAGGTAGACTGGAATTGCATTGAAAGCATAGGAAAAGAGGCAGAACGTCCACAATGATGCACTTGGCCAAAAAGGGCGTATGCGTTTTTTCCTGAATATATTCAGGAAAAAACGCATACGCCCTTTTTGGCCAACCAAGCAAGCTTGCAAAGGAAATCTGCACTACAATGAAGTCTCACTTCCCCCCGGTCAAAAGGGCCATCTGAAAAAAGTGTAAAATCCAGAAAGGCAGGACAGGCCATGGAGAACTGGGAGCCTTGTTATGCTGATGGGCGGGATGGAAATTGCCAACAGACACTCGGGAGAAGTGTATGGTGTTTCCTGAAACATCTAAAAAACAAAGCAACAGAGCCTAGGGCACTTCCACTTATGGTCCTATAGCTTAGGGAAATTAAAATCAAAAAGACACAGCCACCCCAAAGTTTGGGAAGCCTCTGTTTACAAGAACCTCGTTTACCGTACAAGTTCAATATCACAGAAAGTGAAAAATGGATAAAGAACTTGTGGTACTTACGTACAATGCAGTATCACTCAGCAATGAAATCTATGTCATCAGGCCCGTAGCAGCATAATGAGTGGATTCAGGTACGATGATTCTAACTGAAATAAGTCACACAGAAAAAGAAACATCATAAGATATCACTAATACACGGAATGTAAACTTGGCTACACAGGAACTGAATTCCAAAACAGAACAGGGTCTCAAATTTAGAAAACCAACTTATGCTTGCTTAAGGGGAAAGGTGAGTTGGGGTGCTGCATAAAACCAGAGATTGAAATGAGCACAGATAAAGTTCCTTAAGCCAAATATGGAATAGACAAGAGCTACTCCTTGCTGAACGAAATGGACTCAACACCCCATACTAAACGCCTAAGAATGTACCTGACAAGTAAGTATCTTAAAACCTATGGATTGCTATGTCTCCAAAAGAGAATCAAGCATGTGTACAGGGGCATAAATGCAGCAGTGATAGGATTGGAGAGGTTCGGTGAGCAAATGAAGACCCTTTGAAGTCATATTGCATGGTACCCATTCCACGGGTCTCAACTCTCCAGGTTTAAGGTATTCTTCCTTCAGCTAAAACATGCATGTGGAACCCAGAGTATGATCAACCGTGTGGACGGGAGACGTGTTCAAATATGTCTCAGTTTTCCTCCCCTGGTACTCGGGTGCAACATTCCAGACGCTTTACTAACACTCTCCCCACTTGGAGAGTCAGCACCTTTAACCTCCTGTTTGGCCCAGTTTGCAATTTCTGCGGAAGATGAACAGGAATAGGGAGAACCAATGAGAGACTAGCTGGAGGTGTCTGGACGGGCAAATTTAACTCTCATTTCCCATCTGGAAGAGGAAATAACCAAAGGCTCAGCGTGCCGTGCCGGAACCAGATTAGGGCCTGAAGCCATCCTGCGGTGTTGCGGCCAGCTCAAAAGAAAGCGAGTTGAAGAAAGGAGCTCAGGGGCACTGTAATTCACAAACCTGCAGAGTTATAAATGACAGCTATCGTCCAAAAATATACTGAAGTAAGGCTGCCAAGAGGACTTGAAAGCGGGGCAGAATTGCAGGAAACTGATTTCAGGAGGTAGACTGGAATTGCATTGAAAGCATAGGAAAAGAGGCAGAACGTCCACAATGATGCACTTGGCCAAAAAGGGCGTATGCGTTTTTTCCTGAATATATTCAGGAAAAAACGCATACGCCCTTTTTGGCCAACCAAGCAAGCTTGCAAAGGAAATCTGCACTACAATGAAGTCTCACTTCCCCCCGTCAAAAGGGCCATCTGAAAAAAGTGTAAAATCCAGAAAGGCAGGACAGGCCATGGAGAACTGGGAGCCTTGTTATGCTGATGGGCGGGATGTAAATTGCCAACAGACACTTGGGAGAAGTGTATGGTGTTTCCTGAAACATCTAAAAAACAAAGCAACAGAGCCTAGGGCACTTCCACTTATGGTCCTATAGCTTAGGGAAATTAAAATCAAAAAGACACAGCCACCCCAAAGTTTGGGACGCCTCTGTTTACAAGAATCTCGTTTACCGTACAAGTTCAATATCACAGAAAGTGAAAAATGGATAAAGAACTTGTGGTACTTACGTACAATGCACTATCACTCAGCAATGAAATCTATGTCATCAGGCCCGTAGCAGCATAATGAGTGGATTCAGGTACGATGATTCTAACTGAAATAAGTCACACAGAAAAAGAAACATCATAAGATATCACTAATACACGGAATGTAAACTTGGCTACACAGGAACTGAATTCCAAAACAGAACAGGGTCTCAAATTTAGAAAACCAACTTATGCTTGCTTAAGGGGAAAGGTGAGTTGGGGTGCTGCATAAAACCAGAGATTGAAATGAGCACAGATAAAGTTCCTTAAGCCAAATATGGAATAGACAAGAGCTACTCCTTGCTCAACGAAATGGACTCAACACCCCATATTAAACGCCTAAGAATGTACCTGACTAGTAAGTATCTTAAAACCTATGGATTGCTATGTCTCCAAAAGAGAATCAAGCATGTGTACAGGGGCATAAATGCAGCAGTGATAGGATTGGAGAGGTTCGGTGAGCAAATGAAGACCCTTTGAAGTCATATTGCATGGTACCCATTCCACGGGTCTCAACTCTCCAGGTTTAAGGTATTCTTCCTTCAGCTAAAACATGCATGTGGAACCCAGAGTATGATCAACCGTGTGAACGGGAGACGTGTTCAAATATGTCTCAGTTTTCCTCCCCTGGTACTCGGGTGCAACATTCCAGACGCTTTACTAACACTCTCCCCACTTGGAGAGTCAGCGCCTTTAACCTCCTGTTTGGCCCAGTTTGCAATTTCTGCGGAAGATGAACAGGAATAGGGAGAACCAATGAGAGACTAGCTGGAGGTGTCTGGACGGGCAAATTTAACTCTCATTTCCCATCTGGAAGAGGAAATAACCAAAGGCTCAGCGTGCCGTGCCGGAACCAGATTAGGGCCTGAAGCCATCCTGCGGTGTTGCGGCCAGCTCAAAAGAAAGTGAGTGGAAGAAAGGAGCTCAGGGGCACTGTAATTCACAAACCTGCACAGTTATAAATGACAGCTATCGTCCAAAAATATACTGAAGTAAGGCTGCCAAGAGGACTTGAAAGCGGGGCAGAATTGCAGGAAACCGATTTCAGGAGGTAGACTGGAATTGCATTGAAAGCATAGGAAAAGAGGCAGAACGTCCACAATGATGCACTTGGCCAAAAAGGGCGTATGCGTTTTTTCCTGAATATATTCAGGAAAAAACGCATACGCCCTTTTTGGCCAACCAAGCAAGCTTGCAAAGGAAATCTGCACTACAATGAAGTCTCACTTTCCCCCGGTCAAAAGGGCCATCTGAAAAAAGTGTAAAATCCAGAAAGGCAGGAGAGGCCATGGAGAACTGGGAGCCTTGTTATGCTGATGGGCGGGATGTAAATTGCCAACAGACACTCGGGAGAAGTGTATGGTGTTTCCTGAAACATCCAAAAAACAAACCAACAGAGCCTAGGCCACTTCCACTTATGGTCCTATAGCTTAGGGAAATTAAAATCAAAAAGACACAGCCACCCCAAAGTTTGGGACGCCTCTGTTTACAAGAACCTCGTTTACAGTAGAAGTTCAACATCGCAGAAAGTGAAAAATGGATAAAGAAGATGTGGTATTTACTTACAAAGCAATATCACTCAGCAATGAAATCTATGTCATCAGGCTCTTAGCAGCACAATGAGTGGATTCAGGTATGATGATTCTAACTGAAATAAGTCACACAGAAAAAGAAACATCATAAGATATCACTAATACACGGAATGTAAACTTGGCTACACAGGAACTGAATTACAGAACAGAACAGGGTCTCAAATTTAGAAAACCAACTTATGCTTGCTTAAGGGGAAAGGTGAGTTGGGATGCTGCATAAAACCAGAGATTGAAATGAGCACAGATAAAGTTCCTTAAGCCAAATATGGAATAGACAAGAGCTACTCGTTGCTCAACGAAATGGACTCAACACCGCATATTAAACGCCTAAGAATGTACCTGACTAGTAAGTATCTTAAAACCTATGGATTGCTATGTCTCCGAAAGAGAATCAAGCATGTGTACAGGGGCATAAACGCAGCACTGATAGGATTGGAGAGGTTCGGTGAGCAAATGAAGACCCTTTGAAGTCATATTGCATGGTACCCATTCCACGGGTTTCAACTACCCAGGTTTAAGGTATTCTTCCTTCAGCTAAAACATGCATGTGGAACCTAGAGTATGATCAACCATGTGATCGGGAGACGTGTTCAAATATGTCTCAGTTTTCCTCCCCTGGTACTCGGGTGCAACATTCCAGACGCTTTAATAACACTCTCCCCACTTGGAGAGTCAGTCTCTTTAACCTCCTGTTTGGCCCAGTTTGCAATTTCTGCGGAAGATGAAAAGGAATAGCGAGAACCAATGAGAGACTAGCTGGAGGTGGCTGGACGGGCAAATTTAACTCTCATTTCCCACCAGGAAGAGGAAATAACCAAAGGCTCAGCGTGCCGTGCCGGAACCAGATTAGGGCCTGAAGCCATCCTGCGGTGTTGCGGCCAGGTCACAAGAAAGCGAGTTGAAGAAAGGAGCTCAGGGGCACTGTAATTCACAAACCTGCACAGTTATAAATGACAGCTATCATCCAAAAATAGACTAAAGTAAGGCTGCCAAGAGGACTTGAAAGCGGGGCAGAATTGCAGGAAACCGATTTCAGGAGGTAGACTGGAATTGCATTGAAAGCATAGGAAAAGAGGCAGAACGTCCACAATGATGCACTTGGCCAAAAAGGGCGTATGCGTTTTTTCCTGAATATAGTCAGGAAAAAACGCATACGCCCTTTTTGGCCAACCAAGCAAGCTTGCAAAGGAAATCTGCACTACAATGAAGTCTCACTTCCCCCCTGTCAAAAGGGCCATCTGAAAAAAGTGTAAAATCCAGAAAGGCAGGACAGGCCATGGAGAACTGGGAGCCTTGTTATGCTGATGGGCGGGATGGAAATTGCCAACAGACACTCTGGAGAAGTGTATGGTGTTTCCTGAAACATCTAAAAAACAAAGCAACAGAGCCTAGGGCACTTCCACTTATGGTCCTATAGTTTAGGGAAATTAAAATCAAAAAGACACAGCCACCCCAAAGTTTGGGAAGCCTCTGTTTACAAGAACCTCGTTTACCGTACAAGTTCAATATCACAGAAAGTGAAAAATGGATAAAGAACTTGTGGTACTTACGTACAATGCAGTATCACTCAGCAATGAAATCTATGTCATCAGGCCCGTAGCAGCATAATGAGTGGATTCAGGTACGATGATTCTAACTGAAATAAGTCACACAGAAAAAGAAACATCATAAGATATCACTAATACACAGAATGTAAACTTGGCTACACAGGAACTGAATTCCAAAACAGAACAGGGTCTCAAATTTAGAAAACCAACTTATGCTTGCTTAAGGGGAAAGGTGAGTTGGGGTGCTGCATAAAACCAGAGATTGAAATGAGCACAGATAAAGTTCCTTAAGCCAAATATGGAATAGACAAGAGCTACTCCTTGCTCAACGAAATGGACTCAACACCCCATATTAAACGCCTAAGAATGTACCTGACTAGTAAGTATCTTAAAACCTATGGATTGCTATGTCTCCAAAAGAGAATCAAGCATGTGTACAGGGGCATAAATGCAGCAGTGATAGGATTGGAGAGGTTCGGTGAGCAAATGAAGACCCTTTGAAGTCATATTGCATGGTACCCATTCCACGGGTCTCAACTCTCCAGGTTTAAGGTATTCTTCCTTCAGCTAAATCATGCACGTGGAACCCAGAGTATGATCAACCGTGTGAATGGGAGACGTGTTCATATGTGTCTCAGTTTTACTCCCCTGGTACTCGGGTGCAACATTCCAGACGCTTTACTAACACTCTCCCCACTTGGAGAGTCAGCACCTTTAACCTCCTGTTTGGCCCAGTTTGCAATTTCTGCGGAAGATGAACAGGAATAGGGAGAACCAATGAGAGACTAGCTGGAGGTGTCTGGACGGGCAAATTTAACTCTCATTTCCCATCTGGAAGAGGAAATAACCAAAGGCTCAGCGTGCCGTGCCGGAACCAGATTAGGGCCTGAAGCCATCCTGCGGTGTTGCGGCCAGCTCAAAAGAAAGCGAGTTGAAGAAAGGAGCTCAGGGGCACTGTAATTCACAAACCTGCAGAGTTATAAATGACAGCTATCGTCCAAAAATATACTGAAGTAAGGCTGCCAAGAGGACTTGAAAGCGGGGCAGAATTGCAGGAAACTGATTTCAGGAGGTAGACTGGAATTGCATTGAAAGCACAGGAAAAGAGGCAGAACGTCCACAATGATGCACTTGGCCAAAAAGGGCGTATGCGTTTTTTCCTGAATATATTCAGGAAAAAACGCATACGCCCTTTTTTGCCAACCAAGCAAGCTTGCAAAGGAAATCTGCACTACAAAGAATTCTCACTTCCCCCCGTCAAAAGGGCCATCTGAAAAAAGTGTAAAATCCAGAAAGGCAGGACAGGCCATGGAGAACTGGGAGCCTTGTTATGCTGATGGGCGGGATGTAAATTGCCAACAGACACTTGGGAGAAGTGTATGGTGTTTCCTGAAACATCTAAAAAACAAAGCAACAGAGCCTAGGGCACTTCCACTTATGGTCCTATAGCTTAGGAAAATTAAAATCAAAAAGACACAGCCACCCCAATGTTTGGGACGCCTCTGTTTACAAGAACCTCGTTTACCGTACAAGTTCAACATCGCAGAAAGTGAAAAATGGATAAAGAAGCTGTGGTATTTACTTACAAAGCAATATCACTCAGCAATGAAATCTATGTCATCAGGCCCTTAGCAGCACAATGAGTGGATTCAGATATGATGATTCTAACTGAAATAAGTCACACAGAAAAAGAAACATCATAAGATATCAGTAATACACGGAATGTAAACTTGGCTACAGAGGAACTGAATTACAGAACAGAAAAGGGTCTCAAATTTAGAAAACCAACTTATGCTTGCTTAAGGGGAAAGGTGAGTTGGGGTGCTGCATAAAACCAGAGATTGAAATGAGCACAGATAAAGTTCCTTAAGCCAAATATGGAATAGACAAGAGCTACTCCTTGCTCAACGAAATGGACTCAACACCGCATATTAAACGCCTAAGAATGTACCTGACTAGTAAGTATCTTAAAACCTATGGATTGCTATGTCTCAGAAAGAGAATCAAGCATGTGTACAGGGGCATAAACGCAGCAGTGATAGGATTGGAGAGGTTCGGTGAGCAAATGAAGACCCTTTGAAGTCATATTGCATGGTACCCATTCCACGGGTCTCAACTCTCCAGGTTTAAGGTATTCTTCCTTCAGCTAAAACATGCATGTGGAACCCAGAGTATGATCAACCGTGTGAACGGGAGACGTGTTCAAATATGTCTCAGTTTTCCTCCCCTGGTACTCGGGTGCAACATTCCAGACGCTTTACTAACACTCTCCCCACTTGGAGAGTCAGCGCCTTTAACCTCCTGTTTGGCCCAGTTTGCAATTTCTGCGGAAGATGAACAGGAATAGGGAGAACCAATGAGAGACTAGCTGGAGGTGTCTGGACGGGCAAATTTAACTCTCATTTCCCACCAGGAAGAGGAATTAACCAAAGGCTCAGCGTGCCGTGCCGGAACCAGATTAGGGCCTGAAGCCATCCTGCGGTGTTGCGGCCAGCTCAAAAGAAAGCGAGTTGAAGAAAGGAGCTCAGAGGCACTGTAATTCACAAAACTGCAGAGTTATAAATGACAGCTATCGTCCAAAAATATACTGAAGTAAGGCTGCCAAGAGGACTTGAAAGCGGGGCAGAATTGCAGGAAACCGATTTCAGGAGGTAGACTGGAATTGCATTGAAAGCATAGGAAAAGAGGCAGAACGTCCACAATGATGCACTTGGCCAAAAAGGGCGTATGCGTCTTTTACTGAATATATTCAGGAAAAAACGCATACGTCCTTTTTGGCCAACCAAGCAAGCTTGTAAAGGAAATCTGCACTACAATGAAGTCTCACTTCCCCCCAGTCAAAAGGGCCATCTGAAAAAAGTGTAAAATCCAGAAAGGCAGGACAGGCCATAGAGAACTGGGAGCCTTGTTATGCTGATGGGCGGGATGTAAATTGCCAACAGACACTCGGGAGAAGTGTATGGTGTTTCCTGAAACATCTAAAAAACAAAGCAACAGAGCCTAGGGCACTTCCACTTATGGTCCTATAGCTTAGGGAAATTAAAATCAAAAAGACACAGCCACCCCAAAGTTTGGGACGCCTCTGTTTACAAGAACCTCGTTTACAGTTCAAGTTCAACATTGCAGAAAGTGAAAAATGGATAAAGAAGTTGTGCTATTTACGTACAATGCAGTATCACTCAGCAATGAAATCTATGTCATCAGGCCCGTAGCAGCATAATGAGTGGATTCAGGTACGATGATTCTAACTGAAATAAGTCACACTGAAAAAGAAACATCATAAGATATCAGTAATACACGGAATGTAAACTTGGCTACACAGGAACTGAATTACAGAACAGAACAAGGTCTCAAATTTAGAAAACCAACTTATGCTTGCTTAAGGGTAAAGGTGAGTTGGGGTGCTGCATAAAACCAGAGATTGAAATGAGCACAGATAAAGTTCCTTAAGCCAAATATGGAATAGACAAGAGCTACTCCTTGCTCAACGAAATGGACTCAACACCGCATATTAAACGCCTAAGAATGTACCTGACTAGTAAGTATCTTAAAACCTATGGATTGCTATGTCTCCGAAAGAGAATCAAGCATGTGTACAGGGGCATAAACGCAGCAGTGATAGGATTGGAGAGGTTCGGTGAGCAAATGAAGACCCTTTGAAGTCATATTGCATGGTACCCATTCCACGGGTCTCAACACTACAGGTTTAAGGTATTCTTCCTTCGGCTAAAACATGCATGTGGAACCCAGAGTATGATCAACCGTGTAAACGGGAGACGTGTTCAAATATGTCTCAGTTTTTGTCCCCTGGTACTCGGGTGCAACATTCCAGACGCTTTACTAACACTCTCCCCACTTGGAGAGTCAGCGCCTTTAACCTCCTGTTTGGCCCAGTTTGCAATTTCTGCGGAAGATGAACAGGAATAGGGAGAACCAATGAGAGCCTAGCTGGAGGTGTCTGGACGGGCAAATTTAACTCTCATTTCCCACCAGGAAGAGGAAATAACCAAAGGCTCAGCGTGCCGTGCCGGAACCAGATTAGGGCCTGAAGCCATCCTGCGGTGTTGCGGCCAGCACAAAAGAAAGCGAGTGAAGAAAGGAGCTCAGGGGCACTGTAATTCACAAACCTGCAGAGTTATAAATGACAGCTATCGTCTAAAAATATACTGAAGTAAGGCTGCCAAGAGGACTTGAAAGAGGGGCAGAATTGCAGGAAACCGATTTCAGGAGGTAGACTGGAATTGCATTGAAAGCATAGGAAAAGAGGCAGAACGTCCACAATGATGCACTTGGCCAAAAAGGGCGTATACGTTTTTTCCTGAATATATTCAGGAAAAAACGCATACGCACTTTTTGGCGAACCAAGCAAGCTTGCAAAGGAAATCTGCACTACAATGAAGTCTCACTTCCCCCCGGTCAAAAGGGCCATCTGAAAAAAGTGTAAAATCCAGAAAGGCAGGACAGGCCATGGAGAACTGGGAGCCTTGTTATGCTGATGGGCGGGATGTAAATTGCCAACAGACACTCAGGAGAAGTGTATGGTGTTTCCTGAAACATCTAAAAAACAAAGCAACAGAGCCTAGGGCACTTCCACTTATGGTCCTATAGCTTAGGGAAACTAAAATCAAAAAGACACAGCCACCCCAAAGTTTGGGACGCCTCTGTTTACAAGAACCTCGTTTACACTACAAGTTCAACATCGCAGAAAGTGAAAAATGGATAAAGAAGCTGTGGTATTTACTTACAAAGCAAAATCACTCAGCAATGAAATCTATTTCATCAGGCCCTTAGCAGCACAATGAGTGGATTCAGGTATGATGATTCTAACTGAAATAAGTCACACAGCAAAAGAAACATCATAAGATATCACTAATACACGGAATGTAAACTTGGCTACACAGGAACTGAATTCCAAAACAGAACAGGGTCTCAAATTTATAAAACCAACTTATGCTTGCTTAAGGGGAAAGGTGAGTTGGGGTGCTGCATAAAACCAGAGATTGAAATGAGCACAGATAAAGTTCCTTAAGCCAAATATGGAATAGACAAGAGCTACTCCTTGCTCAACGAAATGGACTCAATACCCCATATTAAACGCCAAAGAATGTACCTGACTAGTAAGTATCTTAAAACCTATGGTTTGCTATGTCTCCAAAAGAGAATCAAGCATGTGTACAGGGGCATAAATGCAGCAGTGATAGGATTGGAGACGTTCGGTGAGCAAATGAAGACCCTTTGAAGTCATATTGCATGGTACCCATTCCACGGGTCTCAACTCTACAGGTTTAAGGTATTCTTCCTTCAGCTAAAACATGCATGTGGAACCCAGAGTATGATCAACCATGTGATCGGGAGACGTGTTCAAATATGTCTCAGTTTTCCTCCCCTGGTACTCGGGTGCAACATTCCAGACGCTTTACTAACACTCTCCCGACTTGGAGAATCAGTCCCTTTAACCTCCTGTTTGGCCCAGTTTGCAATTTCTGCGGAAGATGAACAGGAATAGCGAGAACCAATGAGAGACTAGCTGGAGGTGTCTGGACGGGCAAATTTAACTCTCATTTCCCACCAGGAAGAGGAATTAACCAAAGCCTCAGCGTGCCGTGCCGGAACCAGATTAGGGCCTGAAGCCATCCTGCGGTGTTGCGGCCAGGTCACAGGAAAGCGAGTTGAAGAAAGGAGCTCAGGGACACTGTATTTCACAAACCTGCAGAGTTATAAATGACAGCTATCGTCCAAAAATATACTGAAGTAAGGCTGCCCAGAGGACTTGAAAGAGTGGCAGAATTGCAGGAAACTGATTTCAGGAGGTAGACTGCAATTGCATTGAAAGCATAGGAAAAGAGGCAGAACGTCCACAATGATGCACTTGGCCAAAAAGGGTGTATGCGTTTTTTCCTGAATATATTCAGGAAAAAACGCATACGCCATTTTTGGCCAACCAAGCAAACTTGCAAAGGAAATCTGCACTACAATGAAGTCTCACTTCCCCCCGGTCAAAAGGGCCATCTGAAAAAAGTGTAAAATCCAGAAAGGCAGGACAGGCCATAGAGAACTGGGAGCCTTGTTATGCTGATGGGCGGGATGTAAATTGCCAACAGACACTCGGGAGAAGTGTATGGTGTTTCCTGAAACATCTAAAAAACAAAGCAACAGAGCCTAGGGCACTTCCACTTATGGTCCTATAGTTTAGGGAAATTAAAATCAAAAAGACACAGCCACCCCAAAGTTTGGGAAGCCTCTGTTTACAAGAACCTCGTTTACCGTACAAGTTCAATATCACAGAAAGTGAAAAATGGATAAAGAACTTGTGGTACTTACGTACAATGCAGTATCACTCAGCAATGAAATCTATGTCATCAGGCCCGTAGCAGCATAATGAGTGGATTCAGGTACGATGATTCTAACTGAAATAAGTCACACAGAAAAAGAAACATCATAAGATATCACTAATACACAGAATGTAAACTTGGCTACACAGGAACTGAATTCCAAAACAGAACAGGGTCTCAAATTTAGAAAACCAACTTATGCTTGCTTAAGGGGAAAGGTGAGTTGGGGTGCTGCATAAAACCAGAGATTGAAATGAGCACAGATAAAGTTCCTTAAGCCAAATATGGAATAGACAAGAGCTACTCCTTGCTCAACGAAATGGACTCAACACCCCATATTAAACGCCTAAGAATGTACCTGACTAGTAAGTATCTTAAAACCTATGGATTGCTATGTCTCCAAAAGAGAATCAAGCATGTGTACAGGGGCATAAATGCAGCAGTGATAGGATTGGAGAGGTTCGGTGAGCAAATGAAGACCCTTTGAAGTCATATTGCATGGTACCCATTCCACGGGTCTCAACTCTCCAGGTTTAAGGTATTCTTCCTTCAGCTAAATCATGCACGTGGAACCCAGAGTATGATCAACCGTGTGAATGGGAGACGTGTTCATATGTGTCTCAGTTTTACTCCCCTGGTACTCGGGTGCAACATTCCAGACGCTTTACTAACACTCTCCCCACTTGGAGAGTCAGCACCTTTAACCTCCTGTTTGGCCCAGTTTGCAATTTCTGCGGAAGATGAACAGGAATAGGGAGAACCAATGAGAGACTAGCTGGAGGTGTCTGGACGGGCAAATTTAACTCTCATTTCCCATCTGGAAGAGGAAATAACCAAAGGCTCAGCGTGCCGTGCCGGAACCAGATTAGGGCCTGAAGCCATCCTGCGGTGTTGCGGCCAGCTCAAAAGAAAGCGAGTTGAAGAAAGGAGCTCAGGGGCACTGTAATTCACAAACCTGCAGAGTTATAAATGACAGCTATCGTCCAAAAATATACTGAAGTAAGGCTGCCAAGAGGACTTGAAAGCGGGGCAGAATTGCAGGAAACTGATTTCAGGAGGTAGACTGGAATTGCATTGAAAGCACAGGAAAAGAGGCAGAACGTCCACAATGATGCACTTGGCCAAAAAGGGCGTATGCGTTTTTTCCTGAATATATTCAGGAAAAAACGCATACGCCCTTTTTTGCCAACCAAGCAAGCTTGCAAAGGAAATCTGCACTACAAAGAATTCTCACTTCCCCCCGTCAAAAGGGCCATCTGAAAAAAGTGTAAAATCCAGAAAGGCAGGACAGGCCATGGAGAACTGGGAGCCTTGTTATGCTGATGGGCGGGATGTAAATTGCCAACAGACACTTGGGAGAAGTGTATGGTGTTTCCTGAAACATCTAAAAAACAAAGCAACAGAGCCTAGGGCACTTCCACTTATGGTCCTATAGCTTAGGAAAATTAAAATCAAAAAGACACAGCCACCCCAATGTTTGGGACGCCTCTGTTTACAAGAACCTCGTTTACCGTACAAGTTCAACATCGCAGAAAGTGAAAAATGGATAAAGAAGCTGTGGTATTTACTTACAAAGCAATATCACTCAGCAATGAAATCTATGTCATCAGGCCCTTAGCAGCACAATGAGTGGATTCAGATATGATGATTCTAACTGAAATAAGTCACACAGAAAAAGAAACATCATAAGATATCAGTAATACACGGAATGTAAACTTGGCTACAGAGGAACTGAATTACAGAACAGAAAAGGGTCTCAAATTTAGAAAACCAACTTATGCTTGCTTAAGGGGAAAGGTGAGTTGGGGTGCTGCATAAAACCAGAGATTGAAATGAGCACAGATAAAGTTCCTTAAGCCAAATATGGAATAGACAAGAGCTACTCCTTGCTCAACGAAATGGACTCAACACCGCATATTAAACGCCTAAGAATGTACCTGACTAGTAAGTATCTTAAAACCTATGGATTGCTATGTCTCAGAAAGAGAATCAAGCATGTGTACAGGGGCATAAACGCAGCAGTGATAGGATTGGAGAGGTTCGGTGAGCAAATGAAGACCCTTTGAAGTCATATTGCATGGTACCCATTCCACGGGTCTCAACTCTCCAGGTTTAAGGTATTCTTCCTTCAGCTAAAACATGCATGTGGAACCCAGAGTATGATCAACCGTGTGAACGGGAGACGTGTTCAAATATGTCTCAGTTTTCCTCCCCTGGTACTCGGGTGCAACATTCCAGACGCTTTACTAACACTCTCCCCACTTGGAGAGTCAGCGCCTTTAACCTCCTGTTTGGCCCAGTTTGCAATTTCTGCGGAAGATGAACAGGAATAGGGAGAACCAATGAGAGACTAGCTGGAGGTGTCTGGACGGGCAAATTTAACTCTCATTTCCCACCAGGAAGAGGAATTAACCAAAGGCTCAGCGTGCCGTGCCGGAACCAGATTAGGGCCTGAAGCCATCCTGCGGTGTTGCGGCCAGCTCAAAAGAAAGCGAGTTGAAGAAAGGAGCTCAGAGGCACTGTAATTCACAAAACTGCAGAGTTATAAATGACAGCTATCGTCCAAAAATATACTGAAGTAAGGCTGCCAAGAGGACTTGAAAGCGGGGCAGAATTGCAGGAAACCGATTTCAGGAGGTAGACTGGAATTGCATTGAAAGCATAGGAAAAGAGGCAGAACGTCCACAATGATGCACTTGGCCAAAAAGGGCGTATGCGTCTTTTACTGAATATATTCAGGAAAAAACGCATACGTCCTTTTTGGCCAACCAAGCAAGCTTGTAAAGGAAATCTGCACTACAATGAAGTCTCACTTCCCCCCAGTCAAAAGGGCCATCTGAAAAAAGTGTAAAATCCAGAAAGGCAGGACAGGCCATAGAGAACTGGGAGCCTTGTTATGCTGATGGGCGGGATGTAAATTGCCAACAGACACTCGGGAGAAGTGTATGGTGTTTCCTGAAACATCTAAAAAACAAAGCAACAGAGCCTAGGGCACTTCCACTTATGGTCCTATAGCTTAGGGAAATTAAAATCAAAAAGACACAGCCACCCCAAAGTTTGGGACGCCTCTGTTTACAAGAACCTCGTTTACAGTTCAAGTTCAACATTGCAGAAAGTGAAAAATGGATAAAGAAGTTGTGCTATTTACGTACAATGCAGTATCACTCAGCAATGAAATCTATGTCATCAGGCCCGTAGCAGCATAATGAGTGGATTCAGGTACGATGATTCTAACTGAAATAAGTCACACTGAAAAAGAAACATCATAAGATATCAGTAATACACGGAATGTAAACTTGGCTACACAGGAACTGAATTACAGAACAGAACAAGGTCTCAAATTTAGAAAACCAACTTATGCTTGCTTAAGGGTAAAGGTGAGTTGGGGTGCTGCATAAAACCAGAGATTGAAATGAGCACAGATAAAGTTCCTTAAGCCAAATATGGAATAGACAAGAGCTACTCCTTGCTCAACGAAATGGACTCAACACCGCATATTAAACGCCTAAGAATGTACCTGACTAGTAAGTATCTTAAAACCTATGGATTGCTATGTCTCCGAAAGAGAATCAAGCATGTGTACAGGGGCATAAACGCAGCAGTGATAGGATTGGAGAGGTTCGGTGAGCAAATGAAGACCCTTTGAAGTCATATTGCATGGTACCCATTCCACGGGTCTCAACACTACAGGTTTAAGGTATTCTTCCTTCGGCTAAAACATGCATGTGGAACCCAGAGTATGATCAACCGTGTAAACGGGAGACGTGTTCAAATATGTCTCAGTTTTTGTCCCCTGGTACTCGGGTGCAACATTCCAGACGCTTTACTAACACTCTCCCCACTTGGAGAGTCAGCGCCTTTAACCTCCTGTTTGGCCCAGTTTGCAATTTCTGCGGAAGATGAACAGGAATAGGGAGAACCAATGAGAGCCTAGCTGGAGGTGTCTGGACGGGCAAATTTAACTCTCATTTCCCACCAGGAAGAGGAAATAACCAAAGGCTCAGCGTGCCGTGCCGGAACCAGATTAGGGCCTGAAGCCATCCTGCGGTGTTGCGGCCAGCACAAAAGAAAGCGAGTGAAGAAAGGAGCTCAGGGGCACTGTAATTCACAAACCTGCAGAGTTATAAATGACAGCTATCGTCTAAAAATATACTGAAGTAAGGCTGCCAAGAGGACTTGAAAGAGGGGCAGAATTGCAGGAAACCGATTTCAGGAGGTAGACTGGAATTGCATTGAAAGCATAGGAAAAGAGGCAGAACGTCCACAATGATGCACTTGGCCAAAAAGGGCGTATACGTTTTTTCCTGAATATATTCAGGAAAAAACGCATACGCACTTTTTGGCGAACCAAGCAAGCTTGCAAAGGAAATCTGCACTACAATGAAGTCTCACTTCCCCCCGGTCAAAAGGGCCATCTGAAAAAAGTGTAAAATCCAGAAAGGCAGGACAGGCCATGGAGAACTGGGAGCCTTGTTATGCTGATGGGCGGGATGTAAATTGCCAACAGACACTCAGGAGAAGTGTATGGTGTTTCCTGAAACATCTAAAAAACAAAGCAACAGAGCCTAGGGCACTTCCACTTATGGTCCTATAGCTTAGGGAAACTAAAATCAAAAAGACACAGCCACCCCAAAGTTTGGGACGCCTCTGTTTACAAGAACCTCGTTTACACTACAAGTTCAACATCGCAGAAAGTGAAAAATGGATAAAGAAGCTGTGGTATTTACTTACAAAGCAAAATCACTCAGCAATGAAATCTATTTCATCAGGCCCTTAGCAGCACAATGAGTGGATTCAGGTATGATGATTCTAACTGAAATAAGTCACACAGCAAAAGAAACATCATAAGATATCACTAATACACGGAATGTAAACTTGGCTACACAGGAACTGAATTCCAAAACAGAACAGGGTCTCAAATTTATAAAACCAACTTATGCTTGCTTAAGGGGAAAGGTGAGTTGGGGTGCTGCATAAAACCAGAGATTGAAATGAGCACAGATAAAGTTCCTTAAGCCAAATATGGAATAGACAAGAGCTACTCCTTGCTCAACGAAATGGACTCAATACCCCATATTAAACGCCAAAGAATGTACCTGACTAGTAAGTATCTTAAAACCTATGGTTTGCTATGTCTCCAAAAGAGAATCAAGCATGTGTACAGGGGCATAAATGCAGCAGTGATAGGATTGGAGACGTTCGGTGAGCAAATGAAGACCCTTTGAAGTCATATTGCATGGTACCCATTCCACGGGTCTCAACTCTACAGGTTTAAGGTATTCTTCCTTCAGCTAAAACATGCATGTGGAACCCAGAGTATGATCAACCATGTGATCGGGAGACGTGTTCAAATATGTCTCAGTTTTCCTCCCCTGGTACTCGGGTGCAACATTCCAGACGCTTTACTAACACTCTCCCGACTTGGAGAATCAGTCCCTTTAACCTCCTGTTTGGCCCAGTTTGCAATTTCTGCGGAAGATGAACAGGAATAGCGAGAACCAATGAGAGACTAGCTGGAGGTGTCTGGACGGGCAAATTTAACTCTCATTTCCCACCAGGAAGAGGAATTAACCAAAGCCTCAGCGTGCCGTGCCGGAACCAGATTAGGGCCTGAAGCCATCCTGCGGTGTTGCGGCCAGGTCACAGGAAAGCGAGTTGAAGAAAGGAGCTCAGGGACACTGTATTTCACAAACCTGCAGAGTTATAAATGACAGCTATCGTCCAAAAATATACTGAAGTAAGGCTGCCCAGAGGACTTGAAAGAGTGGCAGAATTGCAGGAAACTGATTTCAGGAGGTAGACTGCAATTGCATTGAAAGCATAGGAAAAGAGGCAGAACGTCCACAATGATGCACTTGGCCAAAAAGGGTGTATGCGTTTTTTCCTGAATATATTCAGGAAAAAACGCATACGCCATTTTTGGCCAACCAAGCAAACTTGCAAAGGAAATCTGCACTACAATGAAGTCTCACTTCCCCCCGGTCAAAAGGGCCATCTGAAAAAAGTGTAAAATCCAG
Organism: Grampus griseus; assembly: GCF_964374135.1. Lineage (NCBI taxonomy): Eukaryota > Metazoa > Chordata > Mammalia > Artiodactyla > Delphinidae > Grampus > Grampus griseus. The sequence continues at coordinate 735,379 of NW_028133387.1, forward strand.
AAAGGCAGGACAGGCCATAGAGAACTGGGAGCCTTGTTATGCTGATGGGCGGGATGTAAATTGCCAACAGACACTCGGGAGAAGTGTATGGTGTTTCCTGAAACATCTAAAAAACAAAGCAACAGAGCCTAGGGCACTTCCACTTATGGTCCTATAGCTTAGGGAAATTAAAATCAAAAAGACACAGCCACCCCAAAGTTTGGGACGCCTCTGTTTACAAGAACCTCGTTTACCGTACAAGTTCAATATCACAGAAAGTGAAAAATGGATAAAGAACTTGTGGTACTTACGTACAATGCAGTATCACTCAGCAATGAAATCTATGTCATCAGGCCCATAGCAGCATAATGAGTGGATTCAGGTACGATGATTCTAACTGAAATAAGTCACACAGAAAAAGAAACATCATAAGATATCACTAATACACGGAATATAAACTTGGCTACATAGGAACTGAATTCCAAAACAGAACAGGGTCTGAAATTTAGAAAACCAACTTATGCTTGCTTAAGGGGAAAGGTGAGTTGGGGTGCTGCATAAAACCAGAGATTGAAATGAGCACAGATAAAGTTCCTTAAGCCAAATATGGAATAGACAAGAGCTACTCCTTGCTCAACGAAATGGACTCAACACCCCATATTAAACGCCTAAGAATGTACCTGACTAGTAAGTATCTTTAAACCTATGGATTGCTATGTCTCCAAAAGAGAATCAAGCGTGTGTACAGGGGCATAAATGCAGCAGTGATAGAATTGGAGAGGTTCGGTGAGCAAATGAAGACCCTTTGAAGTCATATTGCATGGTACCCATTCCACGGGTCTCAACTCTCCAGGTTTAAGGTATTCTTCCTTCAGCTAAAACATGCATGTGGAACCCAGAGTATGATCAACCGTGTGAACGGGAGACGTGTTCAAATATGTCTCAGTTTTCCTCCCCTGGTACTCGGGTGCAACATTCCAGACGCTTTACTAACACTCTCCCCACTTGGAGAGTCAGCGCCTTTAACCTCCTGTTTGGCCCAGTTTGCAATTTCTGCGGAAGATGAACAGGAATAGGGAGAACCAATGAGAGACTAGCTGGAGGTGTCTGGACGGATAAATTTAACTCTCATTTCCCATCTGGAAGAGGAAATAACCAAAGGCTCAGCGTGCCGTGCCGGAACCAGATTAGGGCCTGAAGCCATCCTGCGGTGTTGCGGCCAGCTCAAAAGAAAGTGAGTTGAAGAAAGGAGCTCAGGGGCACTGTAATTCACAAACCTGCAGAGTTATAAATGACAGCTATCGTCCAAAAATATACTGAAGTAAGGCTGCCAAGAGGACTTGAAAGCGGGGCAGAATTGCAGGAAACCGATTTCAGGAGGTAGACTGGAATTGCATTGAAAGCATAGGAAAAGAGGCAGAACGTCCACAATGATGCACTTGGCCAAAAAGGGCGTATGCGTTTTTTCCTGAATATATTCAGGAAAAAACGCATACGCCCTTTTTGGCCAACCAAGCAAGCTTGCAAAGGAAATCTGCACTACAATGAAGTCTCACTTCCCCCCGGTCAAAAGGGCCATCTGAAAAAAGTGTAAAATCCAGAAAGGCAGGACAGGCCATGGAGAACTGGGAGCCTTGTTATGCTGATGGGCGGGATGTAAATTGCCAACAGACACTCGGGAGAAGTGTATGGTGTTTCCTGAAACATCTAAAAAACAAAGCAACAGAGCCTAGGGCACTTCCACTTATGGTCCTATAGCTTAGGGAAATTAAAATAAAAAAGACACAGCCACCCCAAAGTTTGGGACGCCTCTGTTTACAAGAACCTCGTTTACAGTAGAAGTTCAACATCGCAGAAAGTGAAAAATGGATAAAGAAGATGTGGTATTTACTTACAAAGCAATATCACTCAGCAATGAAATCTATGTCATCAGGCTCTTAGCAGCACAATGAGTGGATTCAGGTATGATGATTCTAACTGAAATAAGTCACACAGAAAAAGAAACATCATAAGATATCACTAATACACGGAATGTAAACTTGGCTACACAGGAACTGAATTACAGAACAGAACAGGGTCTCAAATTTAGAAAACCAACTTATGCTTGCTTAAGAGGAAAGGTGAGTTGGGGTGCTGCATAAAACCAGAGATTGAAATGAGCACAGATAAAGTTCCTTAAGCCAAATATGGAATAGACAAGAGCTACTCCTTGCTCAACGAAATGGACTCCACACCGCATATTAAACGCCTAAGAATGTACCTGACTAGTAAGTATCTTAAAACCTATGGATTGCTATGTCTCCGAAAGAGAATCAAGCATGTGTACAGGGGCATAAACGCAGCAGTGATAGGATTGGAGAGGTTCGGTGAGCAAATGAAGACCCTTTGAAGTCATATTGCATGGTACCCATTACACGGGTTTCAACTACCCAGGTTTAAGGTATTCTTCCTTCAGCTAAAACATGCATGTGGAACCTAGAGTATGATCAACCATGTGATCGGGAGACGTGTTCAAATATGTCTCAGTTTTCCTCCCCTGGTACTCGGGTGCAACATTCCAGACGCTTTAATAACACTCTCCCCACTTGGAGAATCAGTCCCTTTAACCTCCTGTTTGGCCCAGTTTGCAATTTCTGCGGAAGATGAAAAGGAATAGCGAGAACCAATGAGAGACTAGCTGGAGGTGGCTGGACGGGCAAATTTAACTCTCATTTCCCACCAGGAAGAGGAAATAACCAAAGGCTCAGCGTGCCGTGCCGGAACCAGATTAGGGCCTGAAGCCATCCTGCGGTGTTGCGGCCAGGTCACAAGAAAGCGAGTTGAAGAAAGGAGCTCAGGGGCACTGTAATTCACAAACCTGCACAGTTATAAATGACAGCTATCATCCAAAAATAGACTAAAGTAAGGCTGCCAAGAGGACTTGAAAGCGGGGCAGAATTGCACGAAACCGATTTCAGGAGGTAGACTGGAATTGCATTGAAAGCATAGGAAAAGAGGCAGAACGTCCACAATGATGCACTTGGCCAAAAAGGGCGTATGCGTTTTTTCCTGAATATATTCAGGAAAAAACGCATACGCCCTTTTTGGCCAACCAAGCAAGCTTGCAAAGGAAATCTGCACTACAATGAAGTCTCACTTCCCCCCGGTCAAAAGGGCCATCTGAAAAAAGTGTAAAATCCAGAAAGGCAGGACAGGCCATGGAGAACTGGGATCCTTGTTATGCTGATGGGCGGGATGGAAATTGCCAACAGACACTCGGGAGAAGTGTATGGTGTTTCCTGAAACATCTAAAAAACAAAGCAACAGAGCCTAGGGCACTTCCACTTATGGTCCTATAGCTTAGGGAAATTAAAATCAAAAAGACACAGCCACCCCAAAGTTTGGGACGTCTCTGTTTACAAGAACCTCGTTTACCGTACAAGTTCAATATCACAGAAAGTGAAAAATGGATAAAGAACTTGTGGTACTTACGTACAATGCAGTATCACTCAGCAATGAAATCTATGTCATCAGGCCCGTAGCAGCATAATGAGTGGATTCAGGTACGATGATTCTAACTGAAATAAGTCACACAGGAAAAGAAACATCATAAGATATCAGTAATACACGGAATGTAAACTTGGCTACACAGGAACTGAATTCCAAAACAGAACAGGGTCTCAAATTTAGAAAACCAACTTATGCTTGCTTAAGGGGAAAGGTGAGTTGGGGTGCTGCATAAAACCAGAGATTGAAATGAGCACAGATAAAGTTCCTTAAGCCAAATATGGAATAGACAAGAGCTACTCCTTGCTCAACGAAATGGACTCAACACCCCATATTAAATGCCTAAGAATGTACCTGACTAGTAAGTATCTTAAAACCTATGGATTGCTATGTCTCCAAAAGAGAATCAAGCATGTGTACAGGGGCATAAATGCAGCAGTGATAGGATTGGAGAGGTTCGGTGAGCAAATGAAGAACCTTTGAAGTCATATTGCATGGTACCCATTCCACGGGTTTCAACTCTCCAGGTTTAAGGTATTCTTCCTTCAGCTAAAACATGCATGTGGAACCGAGAGTATGATCAACCGTGTGAACGGGAGACGTGTTCAAATATGTCTCAGTTTTCCTCCCCTGGTACTCGGTTGCAACATTCCAGACGCTTTACTAACACTCTCCCCACTTGGAGAGTCAGCGCCTTTAACCTCCTGTTTGGCCCAGTTTGCAATTTCTGCGGAAGATGAACAGGAATAGGGAGAACCAATGAGAGACTAGCTGGAGGTGTCTGGACGGGCAAATTTAACTCTCATTTCCCATCTGGAAGAGGAAATAACCAAAGGCTCAGCGTGCCGTGCCGGAACCAGATTAGGGCCTGAAGCCATCCTGCGGTGTTGCGGCCAGCTCAAAAGAAAGTGAGTTGAAGAAAGGAGCTCAGGGGCACTGTAATTCACAAACCTGCAGAGTTATAAATGACAGCTATCGTCCAAAAATATACTGAAGTAAGGCTGCCAAGAGGACTTGAAAGCGGGGCAGAATTGCAGGAAACCGATTTCAGGAGGTAGACTGGAATTGCATTGAAAGCATAGGAAAAGAGGCAGAACATCCACAATGATGCACTTGGCCAAAAAGGGCGTATGCGTTTTTTCCTGAATATATTCAGGAAAAAACGCATACGCACTTTTTGGCCAACCAAGCAAGCTTGCAAAGGAAATCTGCACTACAATGAAGTCTCACTTCCCCCCGGTCAAAAGGGCCATCTGAAAAAATTGTAAAATCCAGAAAGGCAGGACAGGCCATGGAGAACTGGGAGCCTTGTTATGCTGATGGGCGGGATGTAAATTGCCAACAGACACTCGGGAGAAGTGTATGGTGTTTCCTGAAACATCTAAAAAACAAAGCAACAGAGCCTAGGGCACTTCCACTTATGGTCCTATAGCTTAGGGAAATTAAAATCAAAAAGACACAGCCACCCCAAAGTTTGGGACGCCTCTGTTTACAAGAACCTCGTTTACAGTACAAGTTCAACATCGCAGAAAGTGAAAAATGGATAAAGAAGATGTGGTATTTACTTACAAAGCAATATCACTCAACAATGAAATCTATGTCATCAGGCTCTTAGCAGCACAATGAGTGGATTCAGGTATGATGATTCTAACTGAAATAAGTCACACAGAAAAAGAAACATCATAAGATATCACTAATACACGGAATGTAAACTTGGCTACACAGGAACTGAATTACAGAACAGAACAGGGTCTCAAATTTAGAAAACCAACTTATGCTTGCTTAAGAGGAAAGGTGAGTTGGGGTGCTGCATAAAACCAGAGATTGAAATGAGCACAGATAAAGTTCCTTAAGCCAAATATGGAATAGACAAGAGCTACTCCTTGCTCAACGAAATGGACTCAACACCGCATATTAAACGCCTAAGAATGTACCTGACTAGTAAGTATCTTAAAACCTATGGATTGCTATGTCTCCGAAAGAGAATCAAGCGTGTGTACAGGGGCATAAACGCAGCAGTGATAGGATTGGAGAGGTTTGGTGAGCAAATGAAGACCCTTTGAAGTCATATTGCATGGTACCCATTCCACGGGTTTCAGTTACCCAGGTTTAAGGTATGCTTCCTTCAGCTAAAACATGCATGTGGAACCTAGAGTATGATCAACCATGTGATCGGGAGACGTGTTCAAATATGTCTCAGTTTTCGTACCCTGGTACTCGGGTGCAACATTCCAGACGCTTTACTAACACTCTCCCGACTTGGAGAGTCAGTCCCTTTAACCTCCTGTTTGGCCCAGTTTGCAATTTCTGCGGAAGATAAACAGGAATAGCGAGAACCAATGAGAGACTAGCTGGAGGTGTCTGGACGGGCAAATTTAACTCTCATTTCCCACCAGGAAGAGGAATTAACCAAAGGCTCAGCGTGCCGTGCCGGAACCAGATTAGGGCCTGAAGCCATCCTGCGGTGTTGCGGCCAGGTCACAAGAAAGCGAGTTGAAGAAAGGAGCTCAGGGGCACTGTAATTCACAAACCTGCAGAGTTATAAATGACAGCTATCGTCCAAAAATATACTGAAGGAAGGCTGCCAAGAGGACTTGAAAGCGGGGCAGAATTGCAGGAAACCGATTTCAGGAGGTAGACTGGAATTGCATTGAAAGCATAGGAAAAGAGGCAGAGCGTCCACAATGATGCACTTGGCCAAAGAGGGCGTATGCGTTTTTTCCTGAATATATTCAGGAAAAAACGCATACGCCCTTTTTGGCCAACCAAGCAAGCTTGCAAAGGAAATCTGCACTACAATGAAGTCTCACTTCCCCCCGGTCAAAAGGGCCATCTGAAAAAAGTGTAAAATCCAGAAAGGCAGGACTGGCCATGGAGAACTGGGAGCCTTGTTATGCTGATGGGCGGGATGTAAATTGCCAACAGACACTCGGGAGAAGTGTATGGTGTTTCCTGAAACATCCAGAAAACAAAGCAACAGAGCCTAGGGCACTTCCACTTATGGTCCTATAGCTTAGGGAAATTAAAATCTAAAAGACACAGCCACCCCAAAGTTTGGGAAGCCTCTGTTTACAAGAACCTCGTTTACAGTACAAGTTCAACAACGCGGAAAGTGAAAAATGGATAAAGAAGTTGTGGTATTTACTTACAAAACAATATCACTCAGCAATGATATCTATGTCATCAGGCCCGTCGCAGCATAATGAGTGGATTCAGGTACGATGATTCTAACTGAAATAAGTCACACAGAAAAAGAAACATCATAAGATATCACTAATACACGGAATAAAAACTTGGCTACACAGGAACTGAATTCCAAAACAGAACAGGGTCTCATATTTAGAAAACCAACTTATGCTTGCTTAAGAGGAAAGGTGAGTTGGGGTGCTGCATAAAACCAGAGATTGAAATGAGCACAGATAAAGTTCCTTAAGCCAAATATGGAATAGACAAGAGCTACTCCTTGCTCAACGAAATGGACTCAACACCCCATATTAAACGCCTAAGAATGTACCTGACTAGTAAGTATCTTAAAACCTATGGATTGCTATGTCTCCAAAAGAGAATCAAGCGTGTGTACAGGGGCATAAACGCAGCAGTGATAGGATTGGAGAGGTTCGGTGAGCAAATGAAGACCCTTTGAAGTCATATTGCATGGTACCCATTCCACGGGTCTCAACTCTCCAGGTTTAAGGTATTCTTCCTTCAGCTAAAACATGCATGTGGAACCCAGAGTATGATCAACCGTGTGAATGGGAGACGTGTTCAAATATGTGTCAGTTTTCCTCCCCTGGTACTCGGGTGCAACTTTCCAGACGCTTTACTAACACTCTCCCCACTTGGAGAGTCACTGCCTTTAACTTCCTGTTTGGCCCAGTTTGCAATTTCTGCCTAAGATGAACAGGAATATGGAGAACCAATGAGAGACTAGCTGGAGGTGTCTGGACGGGCAAATTTAACTCTCATTACCCACCAGGAAGAGGAAATAACCAAAGGCTCAGCGTGCCATGCCGGAACCAGATTAGGGCCTGAAGCCATCCTGTGGTGTTGCGGCCAGCTCACAAGAAAGCGAGTTGAAGAAAGGAGCTCAGGGGCACTGTAATTCACAAACCTGCAAAGTTATAAATGTCAGCTATCGTCCAAAAATATACTGAAGTAAGGCTGCCAAGAGGACTTGAAAGCGGGGCAGAATTGCAGGAAACCGATTTCAGGAGGTAGACAGGAATTGCATTGAAAGCATAGGAAAAGAGGCAGAACGTCCACAATGATGCACTTGGCCAAAAAGGGTGTATGCGTTTTTTCCTGAATATAGTCAGGAAAAAACGCATACGCCCTTTTTGGCCAACCAAGCAAGCTTGCAAAGGAAATCTGCACTACAATGAAGTCTCACTTTTCCACGGTCAAAAGGGCCATCTGAAAAAAGTGTAAAATCCAGAAAGGCAGGACAGGCCATGGAGAACTGGGAACCTTGTTATGCTGATGGGCGGGATGTATATTGCCAACAGACACTCGGGAGAAGTGTATGGTGTTTCCTGAAACATCTAAAAAACAAAGCAACAAAGCCAAGGGCACTTCCACTTATGGTCCTATAGCTTAGGGAAATTAAAATCAAAAAGACACAGCCACCCCTAAATTTGGGACGGCTGTGTTTATAATAACCTCGTTTACAGTACAAGTTCAATATCGCAGAAAGTGAAAAATGGATAAAGAAGTTGTGCTATTTACGTACAATGCAATATCACATGGCAATGAAATCTATGTCATCAGGCCCGTAACAGCACAATGAGTGGATGCAGGTATGGAGATTCTAACTGAAATAAGTCACACAGAAAAAGAAACATCATAAGATATCACTAATACACGGAATGTAAACTTGGCTACACAGGAACTGAATTACAAAACAGAACTGTGTCTCAAGTTTAGAAAACCAACTTATGCCTGCTTAAGGGGGAAGGTGAGTTGGGGTGCTGCATAAAAGCAGAGTTTGAAATTAGCACAGATACCTTTCCATAAGCCAAATATGTAATAGACAAGACCTACCCCTTGCTCAACGAAATGGATTCAACAATGAGGTATCACCTCACACCTGGTAGAATAGGCATCATAGAAAATCTACAAACAAAAAATGCTGGAAAGGGTGTGGAGAAAAGGAACCCTCTTCCACTATTGTTGGGAATATAAATTGATACAGTCATTATGGAGAACAATATGGAATTTCTTAAGAAACTAACAATAGAATTACCATATGATACAGCAATCCCAGTACTGGACATATACCCAGACAAAACCATAAATCAAAAAGAGTCATTCACCGCAATGTTCATTGCATCACTATTTACAATATCGAGGTAATGGAAGCAACCTAAATGCCCACAGACAGAGGAATGCATAAAGCTGTGGTACATATATAAAATGGAATATTACTAAGCCATGAAAAGGAATGAAATTGGGTCATTTGTAGAGACGTCAATGGATCTAGAGACTGTCATACAGAGTGAAGTAAGTCAGAAAGAGAAAAACAAATCTTGTATATTCATGCATATATGTGGAACCTAGAAAAACTGTACAGATTAACCATTTTGCAAGGCATAAATAGAGCAACAGATGTAGACAACAAACGTATGGACAACAAGGGGGGAAACCTGTTGGGGGGTGGTGGTGGGAGGAGTTGAGAGACTGGGATTGGCATGTATACATTTATATGTATAAAATAGATAACCAATAAGAACCTGCTGTATAAAAATATAAAATAAAATTCAAAATTAAAAAGAAATAAAATTTAAAAAATAAAACAGAAAAAACAATTATTCCCTGCACTTACATGTATTTATATGAATAAATTATTTCCATGCTTATATCTGTAAATACAAAAAAGAGGAATAAAATCTACCTTGAACCAAAAACGAAAAAGAGAAAAAAACACAGAACCCACCAGTTACACAGAGGAAAACCGTATCAGGGCACTTGCTCCAGTTGTAAACAATTCTGAAGTTGGTCAGTGGTGGGGAATCGTCTCCCATTCAGCCAGCAGCCCCCACGCAACAAGCGTCCTCATTGCAAAGCTGGGGCACCGTGCCGAGGCATCTGTGAGTAAACGTGAGCTGAGCCCCAGGCCAGTTGCTGCTGAACTATTCCCACCCGTCCCAGGTAAAACACCTGAATATATACAAGGACTTGAAAGCCTAGAGGAAGGGTCATAGAGCCACACGAGTGACAGCATGCCGGCCGACTTGGTGCCTGCAGGCCAGCCAGGATGGTCCTGGCCCTGGGTGCTCTTCTGGAAGATTTCCATTTCCCTGCCTGAGATACCCGTCCTGTCCCTGCCCCCACTGCTTTTTTCCTTCCTCACCTCTGCCCAGGGAGAAATTCCAGCAGCAGGTATGGGTGACACATCCTCTTCTTTAGCAGGTGGCAGCCTGGCAACTGCTGCAGAAAGTCCAGCAGAGCCCCACTCACACTGGGCCACCCACAAAGCCGTGGCCTCTCACTCCCTCCCACCAGCCCAGCCCCGAGACTGCTGACAGGGCAGAGAAAATGGCGTCAGGCACGGCTGCAGGGGCTCTTGCTGCCTGGAGTGGTATTTATATTGATCTCAACCCAGGCACACCTGGGGAGGGCTGGCCGGCACGGTAAGGCTGCCCAGGTCAGCCAATCATCACCCCTCAGGGGCTCACAGTTGCAGAAAATGGAACTTGCTGAACGGCCAGGTCCAAGGAACAGGTGTGGGCTCCTGAGAGTCAGGATAGACAAGGGGCTGCAGCTTTGGCTTGTTTTCTAATCATTTTATCTGGCCCATGAGTGGGAGATAACTTCAAGAAAACCCTCTCCTAATGAGAGGAACCCAGGAGTCAGGGAGAGGAGGGGTAGGTGGTGGTTGGAGACAGAGGCCTGGTGCCCCGGGTGCAGTGGAAGTCTCTGGAAGACCAGGTGGAGGGAGGTCTCACGGAGTGATGCCCAGGGACACAGACCTGTCACAGCTGCTGTTTGTTAGTTCAAGTCCTGCTCTGAGGTGCTCTGTGTCAGCTCTGAGCGACAGGTGAGCTGGGGGTGCTCTGCAATGAGGGCTCTGTGCACGGTTCCTGTGTGCCCAGCCCTGCCACGGTACCTGCAAGGGTAGCTCTGTATCCTGGGAGGGGCCTGACCACGAGAGCCCCGTGGGCTGGGGTGGGGGTGGGGTACCTGCCCAGGTGAGCTCCATATTCTGGGATTGGTCTGACCACGAGAGCCCCATGGGCTGCTGGGGACCTGGTAAAGGATGTCAGGACAGTCAGTGAAGCCACCGAGGATATACCTCCAGTTGCTCCTAATTCCTACACCCTGCTGGTCATTCTACCAACCACCAGGACATGGTATTCTGTATTAGTCTTCAATGATGCCTTCTTTTGTATTCCATTAGTCCCAGAGTCACAAGAAATTTTGGCTTGTGAGTGGCAGGACTCAACATACAACTAAAACAATACTTCCGGGCCGTCTGGACCCAAGGGTGCAAAAATTCCCACACCGTCTTTGGGGAAAGCTTAGCTAAAGACCTAAAAGTTCTACCTCTGGAAAAGGAAACCCTCCTTCAATATGCAGACGACATTCTGATCGCCAGCCCTACTAAGGAGGCCTCTGAACTACCAAGCCAATAAAGGATAGAAGTTGTCCAAGAAAAAGCTCAAATATCACAGACTGCGGTGACCTGCCTGAGCTTCATTCTCACAGAAGGTCAGAGAAGCCCATCCCAGGAAAGGGAAGAAACCATTTTCAGCCTTACCCCTTTCTAAAACTAGAAGACAGCTTAGGGGTTCCTGGGGAGGCCAGGGTTTGCTGCTTCTGGATCCCTAACTACAGTCTACTAGCTGGGCCTCTATATGAAACACTGAAAGGAAAAGATGATGATCCTTTTGAATAGAATCCAGAAGTGGCCTTTCAAGAATGGAAAGAGCAGTCAATTCAGACCCTTGCCCTGGAACTCCCTAATTTAGCTAAACCCTTTGACCTTTACATTCCCGGTGAAAGGTGAATCGCCATTGGAGAATTAGTGCAAAAACTGGGACCACTTGAAATGGAACAATGCAAGAATGCCATCCAGGTAGGATAAGCTACGGTCACTAAGGAGCTTGGCCCACTGCCACATCTGGCCAAGATACTGGCGGTATCTAAAAACCTGGAAATCAGCAGCCCAAAAGGCCACCTCCCTCCTAAGGGAAAAGGACCCCACGTGGTGATCCTAACCACCAACCATGCCCTGAAGTTGCAGGGTTCGCTCCGTGGGCACACCGACCTCGAGTGAGGAGGCCCTCCAACTCCAACATCCAGAGAGATAACCGGGGGCAACAGGGCACCATGACGACTCGTGTGAACATCACTTGACCTGGAGTTTCTCTCATAAAACAACAAGAGTGTGTCCCAAAAGAGTAGACTACTGCTTGCAGGACTTACTGCACCCAGAGGGGAGCTAATAATCTTGGCGGGGGAACCGTATACCACACTGTCACCATAGAAAAGCCTACAGACACCGTGATGATGGTGGCCAATAAGACCGGCTGTACTCCTGTTTACTTCAAAAGGCTGTTGACTCAGTAGCCATCATGGTCCTTATCACCACTGACCCTGGACTGTCTGGGAGTTGAGCGGGCAGGGCTCTGACACCTGGTGCTGTTTGTACGTTAATTCAGGGGCCTAATTGAAGAAAGCGCAGACTACTGGTCAGAGCATCTAGGCTGGCAGAAACGGTCAGCCTAAGGTGGCCGAACAAATGTGGGGCGGGGTGAAACCGGCCCCCACAGCGTCTCTGCACATCTCTTTCCTGGACCCTTAAAGGTCATTAGAATCTATAACACTTCCAATGCTGGTTCTCAGGTGGACGAGCAGGGAGGCAGGGGTCCTGGGGACAATCAACGTCACCGGGAGGCTGCTGGGGAGAAGCTCTGACCCTCGCCCCAGGGTATGAGGGCTCCCAACTCAGCACTCAGCAGTTACAGAAGAAGGGTCTGCACCCTCAGCACTCCAAGAATGAGGAACGGGACAAAAGGCAGAGGAGGGTTTTGTCCCCAGCAAAGCCCATTAAAAATCCCTGGGAGATAAAAATAGAATCTGGGCAATAAAGTCAAGTCTAACCTTTTTTATCCTTTGTGCTTTGTCTAATTTCACGTGCTCCTAGGGTCCCGCATGCAGAGGTTCCACACCCGGCACTTCAGACCAGATTTCCTAGTGCAGAATGGCTGGGTCGACACCTCAGCTCCTGGGGCCCAGTGCAGACTCCACGATATAGAGCCTGAGCTACAGCCAACCCGGCCCTCGAGAGCTCCGCCGCCTCCCTCCCTCCCACTGACTCTGACAGGATCTCTACACAGCAGCCCAGCCCACAGCCCACGGGGTAGTGCATGCTCTCACCTCTCCATTCTCTGATCAAAATATAAAGTTTCCTTTGCTTGTGAACCAAACTCAGTCTCGATCTGTTGGCCCCAATGACACTGGGCAGGGGGACACTTGTTGGGGTCCACTCTGGAGGATCAGTAACAGAAATTGAGACTATTGTAACCTCAATGAACAGATGTGTGAGCCAAACTGTAGTTAACATAGAACAGTGTATAAGGCTCGGGTAAAATAAGATGTTTCTAACACTTCCATTTGATATTTCCATCACTTTTTATAAGCAAGTTCAGTGAAAAGGTTTGTCTTATTTGTCAGGTCAATATTAGAGAAACGAAGTGATTTCTTTCCAAGGATGTACATCTAATAATCTTGGTTAAACCTTCAATCTTGTTTTAAATGCTTTTCCATTGAAAATGATACCTCTCTTTCAGCTCCCCCATTTCTGAGAAGTATAAAATCTTATAATTTATTATTACCAAAGGGGAAAGGTGGGAGGAGGGATAAATTAACAGTTTGGAATTAACACATACACACTGCTATGTATAAAATAGATCATCAACAAGGAACTACTGTATAGCACAGGGAACTACACTCAACATTTTGCAATAACCTATAAGGGGAAATAATCTGAAAAAGAATAGATATTTTTATTGACATCATCTATCAATGATAGTTAAAGTGTAGCCTAAGGGAAGCTGGTGGTGAGTGCTTCTGACCCTGAAGACTTCAATCATCTAAAGTTTGGACTCTGCCTACTTCCCAAGGCCCTTAATGAACATATGTGTAGCCGTAGCTTAAAAAATTCCCCAGTTTGGGTTTCGGGGAGACACTGATTTTGAAAAAGCCCTGGTGTTCTCCTTACATGAATGGGACTCTTCCTACTGCTAAAACATGTCTGTCACACCCAGAGGATGGTATACCGTCTGATCGGGAAGAGCTTGGAAAAGGCATCTCATCTCCTCATCTCCTGGTGCTCTGGTTCACCCCTCCAGCGTCTTTACTAACAGTCTCCCCACTTGGAGATGTCAGCACTGTCAACATCCTGTTGCGTACAGTTTGGAATTTGTCCAGAGGATGAAGCGGAAGGATGAGGAACAATGAGAGACAAGTCCTAGGTGTTCAGACAGGCACATGTCACTCTAATTTCCAATCAGGAAGACGAATTGACCAAAGGCTAGGGTTGCCTATGGAAACAGTATAGGGCTTGAGGAAATCCCGCTGCTTTGTGGCCAGTTCCCATAAACACAAGTTGAACAATGGAACTCAGGGGCAGTAAAATTCACAAAACTGCAGAGTTGAAAATATCCATCACTGAAAAATGTCTTGAGGAAAGTCAGAGAAAAGGACTTGTAAGCAAGGGAGAATGGCAGGAAAGGGATTTGAGGAGGTAGAAAGGACTCGCCATTAAGCACAAGAAAAGGAGCTGAACATTGCCAACATTGCAGTTGGCCAAAAAGGGTGTATGCGTTTTTTTCTGTATATATTCAAGAAAAGGGCATACACTTTTTTAGCCAACCAAACAGGTGGGCACTGGAAGTCAATACTACAAAAGATATCACTTCGCATCAGTCAGAAGAGCCATCCTCATAAAGCGTAAACAACAGAAATGCAGGACAGGGCAACGAGAAGAGGGAGCCCTGTGAGACTTATAGTGGAAATGTATATTGCCAACGGCCATTCTGGAGAAGTGTATTGTGTTTACTAAAGCATCTAAAAAATGAGCTACAGAGCATAGGGCACTTGCCCTCATGGGCGTATATCTTGGGAAAAACAAAAATCGAGAGGACACAGGCACCCCAATGTTTACCCCCTCTCTGTTTAAAAGATCCTCGACTAGGATATAACTTAAATGTCTCTGGAGGGAAAAAATGGATAGAGATGTGGTACTTAGGTAGAGTGGAATATTATTCAGCCTGGAAATCAATGAAATATGGCCAGTTGTAACAACTCCGGAGGAGTTACGTATGATCATTCTAAGTGACAGAATTCAAAAAGAAAAAGACACATATCATAAGATATCACTTAAAGGTGGAATCCAAAATGGCTACACATGAAATAAATTACAAAACAAAAACATAGTCAAATATGTAGAAAACACGCATAAGGCTGCTAAACGGGAAAGGTGGGGAGGGGTGAGGCATCATCCAGGAGGTTGAAATTAGCAAAGATACCATTCCAAATACCAAACTGATAATCAACAAGGCCTACACGGTAGCTAAAAGAACTGCACTCAGCACACTCAAGTCACCGGAAAAGAATATATACGACTGGTAAGAATCTGAAAAAGAATTTATTGATGTCTCTCTGTACGTGAATCAAGTGGATGTACAGCAGCAAGAAACAGAGCTTTGAAAATCAGCTGTAACCAATATAGTAATAAATTGAAAAAAATAAACGACAGAGAGACAGAGAAAACCTCTTACAACTCTTCCTCAGGGATGGTGATGCAACATGGATTGAACACATCTAGACCCACAGCAGGATGAGACATAAGGCTGGAAACTGTTTGCGCTAAGAGAAATGTGAGGTTGGGTGAGGAAATGCACACCCTTTAAAGTAATACTACCTGGTACCCATTCAATGGGTCCCAAATCTGCAGGTTCAAGGGATCTTCCTACAGCTAAAACATGCATGGAAAACCCAGAGGACTGTACACCATGTGATCGGGAGATGTGTCTAAAATGCACCTCATTTATCCTCTCCTGGTGCTCCTGTTCACCATTCCAGCCACGCTACTTAGAATCTCCCCACTTGGAGAATCAGCACATTTAAACTTCTGTTTCACACATTTTGCAAATTGTGAGGAGGATGAACGGGAAGAGGGGGAACCAATGAGAGAAGAGTTGTAGGGGTTTGGACGGGCACATATCACTCTAATTTCCCATTAAGAATAAGAATTAAAGAAAGGCTCAGCCTGCCTCGCCGGAGCCAAAATAGGGCCTGAAGCAATCCTGCGGGTTTGAGGCCAGCTCACAAAAGAACAACTTAAAAAATGGAGCTCAGGGTCACTGCAATTCACAAACCTGCAGAGTTATAAATGAAAACTAACGTCCAAAAATATGTTGAGGTAAGGCAAAGAAGAGGATCTGAATGCAAGACAGAATTGCAAGAAACAGATTTCAAGAGATAGATTGGACTCGTCTTTAACGCACATGAAAAGCGGCAGAATTTCAACAATGATGCAGTTGGCCCAAAAGGGCGTATGCGTTTTTTCCTGATTATATCCAGGAAAAAACGCATACGCACTTTATGGGCAACGAAGCAAGCAAGCAATGCAAATGTGCACAACAAAGAAGTCTCACTTCCCACCGGTCAAAAGGGCCATCCTAAAAAATTGTAAAAACCAGAAATGCAGGACAGGCCATGGAGAACAGGGAGCCTTTATACGCTGATGGGCAGTGTGTGAACTGCCGAGAGCCACTCTGGAGAAGTGTATGGTGGTTCCTAAATCATCTAAAAAACAGAGCTACAGAGCATAGGACACTTCCAATCATGGGAGTATATCTAGGGAAGTCTAAAAATCAACAAGACACAAGCACACCACAGTTTAGGGCTACTCTGTTTACAAGAACCTCAACTTCAGTACACCTTAAATATCCCAGGAAAGAGAACAATGGATAAAGAAGATGTGGTACTTATGTACAATGGAATATCTCTTCACCATGAAATCAATGTAATAAGGCTAGTAGAAGGATAAAGAGTGGATTTAGGTCCGATAATACTACTTGAAATAAGTCAAACAGAAAAAGAAACATATCATAAGATATCACTTATAGAGGGAGGGTAAATATGGCTGCACAAGAAATGAATTACAGAACAGAACAGTGTCTCACATTTAGAAAACACACTTATGTCAGCTTAAGGGGAAAGGAGAGGTGGGGTGATGCATAAAACCAGAGTTTGAAATTAGCACAGATACCATTCAATAAACCAAATAGGTATTAGACAAGATCTACACCTTGCTCAATGAACTGGCCTCAACACACCCTATACACCGCAGAGAAATATAACTGAGTAATAAGAATCTTAAAACCCATGTATTGATATATCTCCATAAGGGAATCAAGTGTGTGCAGAGCGGCACAAACACAGCAGTGAAAATGAGCTAAACCCCATTATAGAAATAAATTTTAAAAACAAAACGCAGAAACAATGAAAGAGAGAAAAATTCTTACAAAATTCGCTCAGGGGCTGTGATGCAACCTGGATTGACCACATATAAACCCACAGCTGGATAAGACATAAGGCTGGACACTTGGGGCTGAGAGGATTGGTGAGCTTTGGTGAGCAACTGCCGAAAGTTTAATGCAATACTTCATGCTACTCATTCCAAGGGTCCCAACACTCCAGGTTGAAGGGAATCTTCCTACAGCTAAACCATGCTTGGGAAACCCAGCGACTGGTATACCATATGATCGGGAAAGGTTTCTAAAACACACCTCATTTTTCCTCTTCTGGGGCTCTGGATCGACATTCCAGCCGCTTTACTAACAACATCTCCACATGGAGAGTCAATGCCTTTAAGTTCTGGTATCGCACAGTCTGCAGTTAGTGCGGAGGATGAATGGGAATAGGGGGAACCAGTGAGAAACTAGCTGTAGCGGTTTCAATGGGCACATGTCACTCTAATTTCACATCAGTAAGAAGAATTAACCAAAGGCACAGCAAGGTGCCCCAGAAGAAGAATAGAGCTTCAAGGAATCCTGTGGTTATGGGGCAAGATCACAAAAATAAGAGCTGAAAAATGGAGCTAAGGGCCACTGCAATTCAAAAACCTGCAGAGTTATAAAGGCCAACTATTTTCAAAAAATATATTGAGGTAAGGCTATGAAGAAGCATTGAAAGCAAGGCAGAATTGCAGGAAACCGATTTCAGGAGGTACACTGGAATTGCATTGAAAACATACGAAGAGAGTCAGAACCTCGACAATGATGCACTTGGCCAAAAAGGGCGTATGTGTTTTTTCCTGAATATAGTCAGGAAAAAACGCATACACACTTTTTGGCCAACCAAGCAAGCTTGCAAAGGAAATCTGCACTACAATGAAGTCTCACTTTCCCCTGGTCAAAAGGGCCATCTGAAAAAAGTGTAAAATTCAGAAAGGCACGATAGGCCATGGAGAACTGGGAGCCTTCTTATGCTGATGGGCGGGATGTAAATTGCCAACAGCCACTCTGGAGAAGTGTATGGTGTTTCCTGAAACATCTAAAAAACAAAGCAACAGAGCCTAGGGCACTTCCACTTATGGTCCTATAGTTTAGGGAAATTAAAATCAAAAAGACACAGCCACCCCAAGTTTGGGATGGCTCTGTTTATAAGAACCTCATATACGGTACAAGTTCAATATCGCAGAAAGTGAAAAATGGATAAAGAACTTGTGGTACTTACGTACAATGCAGTATCACTCAGCAATGAAATCTATGTCATCAGGCCCGTAGCAGCATAATGAGTGGATTAAGTACAATGAATCTAACTGAAATAAGTCACACAGAGAAAGAAACATCATAAGATATCAATAATACACGGAATGTAAACTTGGCTACACAGGAACTGAATTCCAAAACAGAACAGGGTCTCAAATTTAGAAAACCAACTTATGCTTGCTTAAGGGGAAAGGTGAGTTGGGGTGCTGCATAAAACCAGAGATTGAAATGAGCACAGATAAAGTTCCTTAAGCCAAATATGAAATAGACAAGAGCTACTCCTTGCTCAACGAAATGGACTCAACACCCCATATTCAACGCCTAGGAATATACCTGACTAGTAAGAATCATAAAAGCTATGGATTTATATATCTCTGTAAGAGAATCAAGAGTGTGTACAGCGGCATTAAAGCAGTGAAAATCATCTAAATCCCATATTAAAAATAAATTTCTTAAACAAAACACAATGAGAGTGAAATAGAGAGCAATACTTAAGTAATTCATTCAAGGCTTCTGATGCAACCTGCATTTACCATATCTACACCCAGAGCTGGGTGACACATAAGGCTGGACACTTGGGGCTCATAAGATTGGTGAGGTTCGGTGAGCAAATGCAGACCCTTTGAAGTCATATTGCATGGTACCCATTCCATTGGTCTCAACACTCCAGGTTTAAGGGATTCTTCCTTCAGCTAAAACATGCATGTGGAACCCAGAGTATGATCCACCGTGTGATCGAGAAACGTGTTCAAATGTGTCTCACTTTTCGTTCCCTGGTACTCGGGTGCAACATTCCAGACGCTTTACTAACACTCTCCTCACTTGGAGAGTGAAGGCCTTTAACCTCCTGTTTGGCCCAGTTTGCAATTTCTGCGGAAGATGAACAGGAATAGGGAGAACCAATGAGAGACTAGCTGGAGGAGTCTGGACGGGAAAAATTAACTCTCATTTCCCACAGGGAAGAGGAATAAACCAAAGGCTCAGCGTGCCGTGCCGGAACCAGATTAGGGCCTGAAGCCATCCTGCGGTGTTGCTCCCAGCTCAAAAGACAGCGAGTTGAAGAAAGGAGCTCAGGGGCACTGTAATTCACAAACCTGCAGAGTTATAAATGACAGCTATTGTCCAAAAATATACTGAAGTAAGGCTGCCAAGAGGACTTGAAAGCGGGGCAGAATTACAGGAAACCGATTTCAGGAGGTAGACTGGAATTGCATTGAAAGCATAGGAAAAGAGGCAGAACGTCCACAATGATGCACTTGGCCAAAAAGGGCGTATGCGTTTTTTCCTGAATATATTCAGGAAAAAACGGATACACCCTTTTTGGCCAACCAAGCAAGCTTGCAAAGGAAATCTGCACTACAATGAAGTCTCACTTCCCCCCTGGTCAAAAGGGCCATCTGAAAAAAGTGTAAAATCCAGAAAGGCAGAACAGGCCATGGAAAATTGGGAGCCTTGTTATGCTGATGGGCGGGATGTAAATTGCCAACAGCCGCTCTGTGGAAGTGTATGGTGTTTCCTGAAACATCTAAAAAACAAAGCAACAGAGCCTAGGGCACTTCCACGTATGGTCCTATAGCTTAGGGAAATTAAAATCTAAAAGACACAGCCACCCCAAAATTTGGGACGGCTCTTTTTACAGGAATCTCTTCTGCGGCACAAGTTAAATATCCCAGAGAGCAAATAATGGATAAAGAATTTGCGGTACTTATGTACAACAGAATACCACTCAGCAATGAAATCTATGTCACCAGGCCTGAACCAGCATAATGAGTGGATTGAGGCACGATGATTCTACGTGAAATAAGTCACACAGAAAAAGAAACATCAGAAGGTATCACTAATACATGGAATGTGAACTTGGCTACACATGAACTGAATTACAAAACAGAACAGGGTCTCAAATTTAGAAAACCAACTTATGCTTGCTTAAGGGGGAAGGTGAGTTGGGGTGCTGCATAAAAGCAGAGTTTGAAATTAGCACAGATACCGTTCCATAAGCCAAATATGTAATAGACAAGACCTACCCCTTGCTCAACGAAATGGATTCAACAATGAGGTATCACCTCACACCTGGTAGAATAGGCTTCATAGAAAATCTACAAACAAAAAATGCTGGAAAGGGTGTGGAGAAAAGGAACCCTCTTCCACTATTGTTGGGAATATAAATTGATACAGTCATTATGGAGAACAATATGGAATTTCTTAAGAAACTAACAATAGAATTACCATATGATACAGCAATCCCAGTACTGGACATATACCCAGACAAAACCATAAATCAAAAAGAGTCATTCACCGCAATGTTCATTGCATCACTATTTACAATATCGAGGTAATGGAAGCAACATAAATGCCCACAGACAGACGAATGCATAAAGCTGTGGTACATACATAAAATGGAATATTACTAAGCCATGAAAAGGAATGAAATTGGGTCATTTGTAGAGACGTCGATGGATCTAGAGACTGTCATACAGAGTGAAGTAAGTCAGAAAGAGAAAAACAAATCTTGTATATTCATGCATATATGTGGAACCTAGAAAAACTGTACAGATTAACCATTTTGCAAGGCATAAATAGAGCAACAGATGTAGACAACAAACGCCTAGGGCACTTCCACTTATGGTCCTAAGTGGAAGATCCACTTGGTCCTTCCAACCAAGCAAGCTTGCAAAGGAAATCTGCACTACAATGAAGTCTCACTTCCCCCCGGTCAAAAGGGCCATCTGAAAAAAGTGTAAAATCCAGAAAGGCAGGACAGGCCATGGAGAACTGGGAGCCTTGTTATGCTGATGGGCGGGATGTAAATTGCCAACAGACACTCGGGAGAAATGTATGGTGTTTCCTGAAACATCTAAAAAACAAAGCAACAGAGCCTAGGGCACTTCCACTTATGGTCCTATAGCTTAGGGAAATTAAAATAAAAAAGACACAGCCACCCCAAAGTTTGGGACGCCTCTGTTTACAAGAACCTCGTTTACAGTACAAGTTCAACATCGCAGAAAGTGAAAAATGGATAAAGAAGTTGTGGTATTTACTTACAAAGCAATATCACTCAGCAATGAAATCTATGTCATCAGGCCCTTAGCAGCACAATGAGTGGATTCAGGTATGATGATTCTAACTGAAATAAGTCACACAGAAATAGAAACATCATAAGATATCAGTAATACACGGAATGTAAACTTGGCTACACAGGAACTGAATTACAGAACAGAACAGGGTCTCAAATTTCGAAAACCAACATATGCTTGCTTAAGGGGAAAGGTGAGTTGGGGTGCTGCATAAAACCAGAAATCGAAATGAGCACAGATAAAGTTCCTTAAGCCAAATATGGAATAGACAAGAGCTACTCCTTGCTCAACGAAATGGACTCAACACCGCATATTAAACGCCTAAGAATGTACCTGACTAGTAAGTATCTTAAAACCTATGGATTGCTATGTCTCCGAAAGAGAATCAAGCATGTGTACAGGGGCATAAACGCAGCACTGATAGGATTGGAGAGGTTCGGTGAGCAAATGAAGACCCTTTGAAGTCATATTGCATGGTACCCATTCCACGGGTTTCAACTACCCAGGTTTAAGGTATGCTTCCTTCAGCTAAAACATGCGTGTGGAACCTAGAGTATGATCAACCATGTGATCGGGAGACGTGTTCAAATATGTCTCAGTTTTCGTACCCTGGTACTCGGGTGCAACATTCCAGAAGCTTTACTAACACTCTCCCGACTTGGAGAGTCAGTCCCTTTAACCTCCTGTTTGGCCCAGTTTGGAATTTCTGCGGAAGATGAACAGGAATAGCGAGAACCAATGAGAGACTAGCTGGAGGTGTCTGGACGGGCAAATTTAACTCTCATTTCCCACCAGGAAGAGGAATTAACCAAAGGCTCAGCGTGCCGTGCCGGAACCAGATTAGGGCCTGAAGCCATCCTGCGGTGTTGCGGCCAGCTCAAAAGAAAGCGAGTTGAAGAAAGGAGCTCAGGGGCACTGTAATTCACAAACCTGCAGAGTTATAAATGACAGCTATCGTCCAAAAATAGACTGAAGTAAGGCTGCCAAGAGGACTTGAAAGCGGGGCAGAATTGCAGGAAACCGATTTCAGGAGGTAGACAGGAATTGCATTGAAAGCATAGGAAAAGAGGCAGAACGTCCACAATGATGCACTTGGCCAAAAAGGGCGTATGCGTTTTTTCCTGAATATATTCAGGAAAAAACGCATACGCCCTTTTTGGCCAACCAAGCAAGCTTGCAAAGAAATCTGCACTACAATGAAATCTCACTTCCCCCCGGTCAAAAGGGCCATCTGAAAAAAGTGTAAAATCCAGAAAGGCAGGACAGGCCATGGAGAACTGGGAGCCTTGTTATGCTGAGGGAGGGGATGTAAATTGCCAACAGACACTCGGGAGAAGTGTATGGTGTTTCCTAAAACATCTAAAAAACAAAGCAACAGAGCCTAGGGCACTTCCACTTATGGTCCTATAGCTTAGGGAAAATAAATCAAAAAGACACAGCCACCCCAAAGTTTGGGACGCATCTGTTTACAAGAACCTCGTTTACCGTACAAGTTCAATATCACAGAAAGTGAAAAATGGATAAAGAACTTGTGGTACTTACGTACAATGCAGTATCACTCAGCAATGAAATCTATGTCATCAGGCCCGTAGCAGCATAATGAGTGGATTCAGGTACGATGATTCTAACTGAAATAAGTCACACAGAAAAAGAAACATCATAAGATATCACTAATACACGGAATGTAAACTTGGCTACACAGGAACTGAATTCCAAAACAGAACAGGGTCTCAAATTTAGAAAACCAACTTATGCTTGCTTAAGGGGAAAGGTGAGTTGGGGTGCTGCATAAAACCAGAGATTGAAATGAGCACAGATAAAGTTCCTTAAGCCAAATATGGAATAGACAAGAGCTACTCCTGGCTCAACAAAATGGACTCAACACCCCATATTAAACGCCTAAGAATGTACCTGACTAGTAAGTATCTTAAAACCTATGGATTGCTATGTCTCCAAAAGAGAATCAAGCATGTGTACAGGGGCATAAATGCAGCAGTGATAGGATTGGAGAGGTTCGGTGAGCAAATGAAGACCCTTTGAAGTCATATTGCATGGTACCCATTCCACGGGTCTCAACTCTCCAGGTTTAAGGTATTCTTCCTTCAGCTAAAACATGCATGTGGAACCCAGAGTATGATCAACCGTGTGAACGGGAGACGTGTTCAAATATGTCTCAGTTTTCCTCCTCTGGTACTCGGGTGCAACATTCCAGACGCTTTACTAACACTCTCCCCATTTGGAGAGTCAGCGCCTTTAACCTCCTGTTTGGCCCAGTTTGCAATTTCTGCGGAAGATGAACAGGAATAGGGAGAACCAATGAGAGACTAGCTGGAGGTGTCTGGACGGGCAAATTTAACTCTCATTTCCCACCAGGAAGAGGAATTAACCAAAGGCTCAGCGTGCCGTGCCGGAAGCAGATTAGGGCCTGAAGCCATCCTGCGGTGTTGCGGCCAGCTCAAAAGAAAGCGAGTTGAAGAAAGGAGCTCAGGGGCACTGTAATTCACAAACCTGCAGAGTTATAAATGACAGCTATCGTCCAAAAATATACTGAAGTAAGGCTGCCAAGAGGACTTGAAAGCGGGGCAGAATTGCAGGAAACCGATTTCAGGAGGTAGACTGGAATTGCATTGAAAGCATAGGAAAAGAGGCAGAACGTCCACAATGATGCACTTGGCCAAAAAGGGCGTATGCGTTTTTTCCTGAATATATTCAGGAAAAAACGCATACGCCCTTTTTGGCCAACCAAGCAAGCTTGAGAAGGAAATCTGCACTACAATGAAGTCTCACTTCCCCCCGGTCAAAAGGGCCATCTGAAAAAAGTGTAAAATCCAGAAAGGCAGGACAGGCCATGGAGAACTGGGAGCCTTGTTATGCTGATGGGCGGGATGTAAATTGCCAACAGACACTCGGGAGAAGTGTATGGTGTTTCCTGAAACATCTAAAAAACAAAGCAACAGAGCCTAGGGCACTTCCACTTATGGTCCTATAGCTTAGGGAAATTAAAATAAAAAAGACACAGCCACCCCAAAGTTTGGGATGCCTCTGTTTACAAGAACCTCGTTTACAGTACAAGTTCAACATCGCAGAAAGTGAAAAATGGATAAAGAAGATGTGGTATTTACTTACAAAGCAATATCACTCAGCAATGAAATCTATGTCATCAAGCCCTTAGCAGCACAATGAGTGGATTCAGGTATGATGATTCTAACTGAAATAAGTCACACAGAAAAAGAAACATCCTAAGATATCAGTAATACACGGAATGTAAACTTGGCTACACAGGAACTGAATTACAGAACAGAACAGGGTCTCAAATTTAGAAAACCAACTTATGCTTGCTTAAGTGGAAAGGTGAGTTGGGGTGCTGCATAAAACCAGAAATCGAAATGAGCACAGATAAAGTTCCTTAAGCCAAATATGGAATAGACAAGAGCTACTCCTTGCTCAACGAAATGGACTCAACACCGCATATTAAAGGCCTAAGAATGTACCTGACTAGTAAGTATCTTAAAACCTATGGATTGCTATGTCTCCGAAAGAGAATCAAGCATGTGTACAGGGGCATAAATGCAGCAGTGATAGGATTGGAGAGGTTCGGTGAGCAAATGAAGACCCTTTGAAGTCATATTGCATGGTACCCATTCCACGGGTTTCAACTACCCAGGTTTAAGGTATTCTTCCTTCAGCTAAAACATGCGTGTGGAACCTAGAGTATGATCAACCATGTGATCGGGAGACGTGTTCAAATATGTCTCAGTTTTCGTACCCTGGTACTCGGGTGCAACATTCCAGACGCTTTACTAACACTCTCCCGACTTGGAGAGTCAGTCCCTTTAACCTCCTGTTTGGCCCAGTTTGGAATTTCTGCGGAAGATGAACAGGAATAGCGAGAACCAATGAGAGACTAGCTGGAGGTGTCTGGACGGGCAAATTTAACTCTCATTTCCCACCAGGAAGAGGAATTAACCAAAGGCTCAGCGTGCCGTGCCGGAACCAGATTAGGGCCTGAAGCCATCCTGCGGTGTTGCGGCCAGCTCAAAAGAAAGCGAGTTGAAGAAAGGAGCTCAGGGGCACTGTAATTCACAAACCTGCAGAGTTATAAATGACAGCTATCGTCCAACAATATACTGAAGTAAGGCTGCCAAGAGGACTTGAAAGCGGGGCAGAATTGCAGGAAACCGATTTCAGGAGGTAGACTGGAATTGCATTGAAAGCATAGGAAAAGAGGCAGAACGTCCACAATGATGCACTTGGCCAAAAAGGGCGTATTCGTTTTTTCCTGAATATATTCAGGAAAAAACGCATACGCCCTTTTTGGCCAACCAAGCAAGCTTGCAAAGAAATCTGCACTACAATGAAGTCTCACTTCCCCCCGGTCAAAAGGGCCATCTGAAAAAAGTGTAAAATCCAGAAAGGCAGGACAGGCCATGGAGAACTGGGAGCCTTGTTATGCTGATGGGCGTGATGGAAATTGCCAACAGACACTCGGGAGAAGTGTATGGTGTTTCCTGAAACATCTAAAAAACAAAGAAACAGAGCCTGGGGCACTTCCACTTATGGTCCTATAGCTTAGGGAAATTAAAATCAAAAAGACAAAACCACCCCAAAGTTTGGGACGCCTCTGTTTACAAGAACCTCGTTTACCGTACAAGTTCAATATCACAGAAAGTGAAAAATGGATAAAGAACTTGTGGTACTTACGTACAATGCAGTATCACTCAGCAATGAAATCTATGTCATCAGGCCCGTAGCAGCATAATGAGTGGATTCAGGTACGATGATTCTAACTGAAATAAGTCACACAGCAAAAGAAACATCATAAGATATCACTAATACACGGAATGTAAACTTGGCTACACATGAACTGAATTCCAAAACAGAACAGGGTGTCAAATTTAGAAAACCAACTTATGCTTGCTTAAGTGGAAAGGTGAGTTGGGGTGCTGCATAAAACCAGAGATCGAAATGAGCACAGATAAAGTTCCTTAAGCCAAATACGGAATAGACAAGAGCTACTCCTTGCTCAACGAAATGGACTCAACACCGCATATTAAACGCCTAAGAATGTACCTGACTAGTAAGTATCTTAAAACCTATGGATTGCTATGTCTCCAAAAGAGAATCAAGCATGTGTACAGGGGCATAAATGCAGCAGTGATAGGATTGGAGAGGTTCGGTGAGCAAATGAAGACCCTTTGAAGTCATATTGCATGGTACCCATTCCACGGGTCTCAACTCTCCAGGTTTAAGGTATTCTTCCTTCAGCTAAAACATGCATGTGGAACCCAGAGTATGATCAACCGTGTGAACGGGAGACGTGTTCAAATATGTCTCAGTTTTCCTCCTCTGGTACTCGGGTGCAACATTCCAGACGCTTTACTAACACTCTCCCCACTTGGAGAGTCAGCGCCTTTAACCTCCTGTTTGGCCCAGTTTGCAATTTCTGCGGAAGATGAACAGGAATAGGGAGAACCAATGAGAGACTAGCTGGAGGTGTCTGGACGGGCAAATTTAACTCTCATTTCCCATCTGGAAGAGGAAATAACCAAAGGCTCAGTGTGCCGTGCCGGAACCAGATTAGGGCCTGAAGCCATCCTGCGGTGTTGCGGCCAGCTCAAAAGAAAGTGAGTTGAAGAAAGGAGCTCAGGGGCACTGTAATTCACAAACCTGCAGAGTTATAAATGACAGCTATCGTCCAAAAATATACTGAAGTAAGGCTGCCAAGAGGACTTGAAAGCGGGGCAGAATTGCAGGAAACCGATTTCAGGAGGTAGACTGGAATTGCATTGAAAGCATAGGAAAAGAGGCAGAAAGTCCACAATGATGCACTTGGCCAAAAAGGGCGTATGCGTTTTTTCCTGAATATATTCAGGAAAAAACGCATACGCCCTTTTTGGCCAACCAAACAAGCTTGCAAAGGAAATTTGCACTACAATGAAGTCTCACTTCCCCCCGGTCAAAAGGGACATCTGAAAAAAGTGTAAAATCCAGAAAGGCAGGACAGGCCATGGAGAACTGGGAGCCTTGTTATGCTGATGGGTGGGATGGAAATTGCCAACAGACACTCGGGAGAAGTGTATGGTGTTTCCTGAAACATCTACAATACAAAGCAACAGAGCCTAGGGCACTTCCACTTATGGTCCTATAGCTTAGGGAAATTAAAATCAAAAAGACACAGCCACCCCAAAGTTTGGGACGCCTCTGTTTACAAGAACCTCGTTTTCAGTACAAGTTCAACATCGCAGAAAGTGAAAAATGGATAAAGAAGATGTGGTATTTACTTACAAAGCAATATCACTCAGCAATGAAATCTATGTCATCAGGCTCTTAGCAGCACAATGAGTGGATTCATGTATGATGATTCTAACTGAAATAAGTCACACAGAAAAAGAAACATCATAAGATATCACTAATACACGGAATGTAAACTTGGCTACACAGGAACTGAATTACAGAACAGAACAGGGTCTCAAATTTAGAAAACCAACTTATGCTTGCTTAAGAGGAAAGGTGAGTTGGGGTGCTGCATAAAACCAGAGATTGAAATGAGCACAGATAAAGTTCCTTAAGCCAAATATGGAATACACAAGAGCTACTCCTTGCTCAACGAAATGGACTCAACACCGCATATTAAACGCCTAAGCATGTACCTGACTAGTAAGTATCTTAAAACCTATGGATTGCTATGTCTCCGAAAGAGAATCAAGCATGTGTACAGGGGCATAAACGCAGCAGTGATAGGATTGGAGAGGTTCGGTGAGCAAATGAAGACCCTTTGAAGTCATATTGCATGGTACCCATTCCACGGGTTTCAACTACCCAGGTTTAAGGTATTCTTCCTTCAGCTAAAACATGCATGTGGAACCTAGAGTATGATCAACCATGTGATCGGGAGACGTGTTCAAATATGTCTCAGTTTTCCTCCCCTGGTACTCGGGTGCAACATTCCAGACGCTTTACTAACACTCTCCCGACTTGGAGAATCAGTCCCTTTAACCTCCTGTTTGACCCAGTTTGCAATTTCTGCGGAAGATGAAAAGGAATAGCGAGAACCAATGAGAGACTAGCTGGAGGTGTCTGGACGGGCAAATTTAACTCTCATTTCCCACCAGGAAGAGGAAATAACCAAAGGCTCAGCGTGCCGTGCCGGAACCAGATTAGGGCCTGAAGCCATCCTGCGGTGTTGCGGCCAGGTCACAAGAAAGCGAGTTGAAGAAAGGAGCTCAGGGGCACTGTAATTCACAAACCTGCACAGTTATAAATGACAGCTATCATCCAAAAATAGACTAAAGTAAGGCTGCCAAGAGGACTTGAAAGCAGGGCAGAATTGCAGGAAACCGATTTCAGGAGGTAGACTGCAATTGCATTGAAAGCATAGGAAAAGAGGCAGAACGTCCACAATGATGCACTTGGCCAAAAAGGGCGTATGCGTTTTTTCCTGAATATATTCAGGAAAAAACGCATACGCCCTTTTTGGCCAACCAAGCAAGCTTGCAAAGGAAATCTGCACTACAATGAAGTCTCACTTCCCCCCAGTCAAAAGGGCCATCTGAAAAAAGTGTAAAACCCAGAAAGGCAGGACAGGCCATGGAGAACTGGGAGCCTTGTTATGCTGATGGGCGGGATGGAAATTGCCAACAGACACTCGGGAGAAGTGTATGGTGTTTCCTGAAACATCTAAAAAACAAAGCAACAGAGCCTAGGGCACTTCCATTTATGGTCCTATAGCTTAGGGAAATTAAAATCAAAAAGACACAGCCACCCCAAAGTTTGGGACGCCTCTGTTTACAAGAACCTCGTTTACCGTACAAGTTCAATATCACAGAAAGTGAAAAATGGATAAAGAACTTGTGGTACTTACGTACAATGCAGTATCACTCAGCAATGAAATCTATGTCATCAGGCCCTTAGCAGCACAATGAGTGGATTCAGGTATGATGATTCTAACTGAAATAATTCACACAGAAAAAGAAACATCATAAGATATCAGTAATACACAGAATGTAAACTTGGCTACACAGGAACTGAATTACAGAACAGAACAGGGTCTCAAATTTAGAAAACCAACTTATGCTTGCTTAAGGGGAAATGTGAGTTGGGGTGCTGCATAAAACCAGAGATTGAAATGAGCACAGATAAAGTTCCTTAAGCCAAATATGGAATAGACAAGAGCTACTCCTTGCTCAACGAAATGGACTCAACACCCCATATTAAACGCCTAAGAATGTACCTGACTAGTAAGTATCTTAAAACCTATGGATTGCTATGTATCCGAAAGAGAATCAAGCATGTGTACAGGGGCATAAACGCAGCAGTGATAGGATTGGAGAGGTTCGGTGAGCAAATGAAGACCCTTTGAAGTCATATTGCATGGTACCCATTCCACGGGTCTCAACTCTCCAGGTTTAAGGTATTCTTCCTTCAGCTAAAACATGCATGTGGAACCCAGAGTATGATCAACCGTGTGAACGGGAGACGTGTTCAAATATATCTCAGTTTTCCTCCCCTGGTACTCAGGTGCAACATTCCAGACGCTTTACTAACACTCTCCTGTCTTGGAGAGTCAGCGCCTTTAACCTCCTGTTTGGTCCAGTTTGCAATTTCTGCGGAAGTTGAACAGGAATAGGGAGAACCAATGAGAGACTAGCTGGAGGTGTCTGGACGGGCAAATTTAACTCTCATTTCCCACCAGGAAGAGGAAATAACCAAAGGCTCAGCGTGCCGTGCCGGAACCAGATTAGGGCCTGAAGCCATCCTGCGGTGTTGCGGCCAGCTCACAAGAAAGCGAGTTGAAGAAAGGAGCTCAGGGGCACTGTAATTCACAAACCTGCAGAGTTATAAATGACAGCTATCGTCCAAAAATATACTGAAGTAAGGCTGCCAAGAGGACTTAAAAGCGGGGCAGAATTGCAGGAAACCGATTTCAGGAGGTAGACTGGAATTGCATTGAAAGCATAGGAAAAGAGGCAGAACGTCCACAATGATGCACTTGGCCAAAAAGGGCGTATGCGTTTTTTCCTGAATATATTCAGGAAAAAACGCATACGCCCTTTTTGGCCAACCAAGCAAACTTGCAAAGGAAATCTGCACTACAATGAAGTCTCACTTCCCCCCGGTCAAAAGGGCCATCTGAAAAAAGTGTAAAATCCAGAAAGGCAGGACAGGCCATGGAGAACTGGGAGCCTTGTTATGCTGATGGGCGGGATGTAAATTGCCAACAGACACTCGGGAGAAGTGTATGGTGTTTCCTGAAACATCTAAAAAACAAAGCAACAGAGCCTAGGGCACTTCCACATATGGTCCTATAGCATAGGGAAATTAAAATCAAAAAGACACAGCCACCCCAAAGTTTGGGACGCCTCTGTTTACAAGAACCTCGTTTACAGTACAAGTTCAACATCGCAGAAAGTGAAAAATGGATAAAGAAGTTGTGGTATTTACTTACAAAGCAATATCACTCAGCAATGAAATCTATGTCATCAGGCCCTTAGCAGCACAATGATTGGATTCAGGTATGATGATTCTAACTGAAATAAGTCACACAGAAAAAGAAACATCATAAGATATCAGTAATACACGGAATGTAAACTTGGCTACACAGGAACTGAATTACAGAACAGAACAGTGTCTCAAATTTAGAAAACCAACTTATGCTTGCTTAAGGGGAAAGGTGAGTTGGGGTGCTGCATAAAACCAGAGATGGAAATGAGCACAGATAAAGTTCCTTAAGCCAAATATGGAATAGACAAGAGCTACTCCTTGCTCAACGAAATGGACACAACACCGCATATTAAACGCCTAAGAATGTACCTGACTAGTAAGTATCTTAAAACCTATGGATTGCTATGTCTCCAAAAGAGAATCAAGCATGTGTACAGGGGCATAAACGCAGCAGTGATAGGATTGGAGAGGTTCGTTGAGCAAATGAAGACCCTTTGAAGTCATATTGCATGGTACCCATTCCACGGGTCTCAACTCTCCAGGTTTAAGGTATTCTTCCTTCAGCAAAAACATGCATGTGGAACCCAGAGTATGATCAACCGTGTGAACGGGAGACGTGTTCAAATATGTCTCAGTTTTCCTCCCCTGGTACTCGGGTGCAATATTCCAGACGCTTTACTAACACTCTCCCCACTTGGAGAGTCAGCGCCTTTAACCTCCTGTTTGGCCCAGTTTGCAATTTCTGCGGAAGATGAACAGGAATAGGGAGAACCAATGAGAGACTAGCTGGAGGTGTCTGGACGGGCAAATTTAACTCTCATTTCCCATCTGGAAGAGGAAATAACCAAAGGCTCAGCGTGCCGTGCCGGAAACAGATTAGGGCCTGAAGCCATCCTGCGGTGTTGCGGCCAGCTCAAAAGAAAGTGAGTTGAAGAAAGGAGCTCAGGGGCACTGTAATTCACAAACATGCAGAGTTATAAATGACAGCTATCGTCCAAAAATATACTGAAGTAAGGCTGCCAAGAGGACTTGAAAGCGGGGCAGAATTGCAGGAAACCGATTTCAGAAGGTAGACTGGAATTGCATTGAAAGCATAGGAAAAGAGGCAGAACGTCCACAATGATGCACTTGGCCAAAAAGGGCGTATGCGTTTTTCCCTGAATATATTCAGGAAAAAACGCATACGCCCTTGTTGGCCAACCAAGCAAGCTTGCAAAGGAAATCTGCACTACAATGAAGTCTCACTTCCCCCCGGTCAAAAGGGCCATCTGAAAAAAGTGTAAAATCCAGAAAGGCAGGACAGGCCATGGAGAACTGGGAGCCTTGTTATGCTGATGGGCGGGATGTAAATTGCCAACAGACACTCGGGAGAAGTGTATGGTGTTTCCTGAAACATCTAAAAAACAAAGCAACAGAGCCTAGGGCACTTCCACTTATGGTCCTATAGCTTAGGGAAATTAAAATCAAAAAGACACAGCCACCCCAAAGTTTGGGATGCCTCTGTTTACAAGAACCTCGTTTACAGTACAAGTTCAACATCGCAGAAAGTGAAAAATGGATAAAGAAGATGTGGTATTTACTTACAAAGCAATATCACTCAGCAATGAAATCTATGTCATCAGGCTCTTAGCAGCACAATGAGTGGATTCAGGTATGATGATTCTAACTGAAATAAGTCACACAGAAAAAGAAACATCATAAGATATCACTAATACACGGAATGTAAACTTGGCTACACAGGAACTGAATTACAGAACAGAACAGGGTCTCAAATTTAGAAAACCAACTTATGCTTGCTTAAGGGGAAAGGTGAGTTGGGGTGCTGCATAAAACCAGAGATTGAAATGAGCACAGATAAAGTTCCTTAAGCCAAATATGGAATAGACAAGAGCTACTCCTTGCTCAACGAAATGGACTCAACACCGCATATTAAACGCCTAAGAATGTACCTGACTAGTAAGTATCTTAAAACCTATGGATTGCTATGTCTCCGAAAGAGAATCAAGCATGTGTACAGGGGCATAAACGCAGCACTGATAGGATTGGAGAGGTTCGGTGAGCAAATGAAGACCCTTTGAAGTCATATTGCATGGTACCCATTCCACGGGTTTCAACTACCCAGGTTTAAGGTATTCTTCCTTCAGCTAAAACATGCATGTGGAACCTAGAGTATGATCAACCATGTGATCGGGAGACGTGTTCAAATATGTCTCAGTTTTCCTCCCCTGGTACTCGGGTGCAACATTCCAGACGCTTTACTAACACCCTCCCGACTTGGAGAATCAGTCCCTTTAACCTCCTGTTTGGCCCAGTTTGCAATTTCTGCGGAAGATGAAAAGGAATAGCGAGAACCAATGAGAGACTAGCTGGAGGTGTCTGGACGGGCAAATTTAACTCTCATTTCCCATCTGGAAGAGGAAATAACCAAAGGCTCAGCGTGCCGTGCCGGAACCAGATTAGGGCCTGAAGCCATCCAGCGGTGTTGCGGCCAGCTCACAAGAAAGCGAGTTGAAGAAAGGAGCTCAGGGGCACTGTAATTCACAAACCTGCACAGTTATAAATGACAGCTATCATCCAAAAATAGACTAAAGTAAGGCTGCCAAGAGGACTTGAAAGCGGGGCAGAATTGCAGGAAACCGATTTCAGGAGGTAGACTGGAATTGCATTGAAAGCATAGGAAAAGAGGCAGAACGTCCACAATGATGCACTTGGCCAAAAAGGGCGTATGCGTTTTTTCCTGAATATATTCAGGAAAAAACGCATATGCCCTTTTTGGCCAACCAAGCAAACTTGCAAAGGAAATCTGCACTACAATGAAGTCTCACTTCCCCCCGGTCAAAAGGGCCATCTGAAAAAAGTGTAAAATCCAGAAAGGCAGGACAGGCCATGGAGAACTGGGAGCCTTGTTATGCTGATGGGCGGGATGTAAATTGCCAACAGACACTCGGGAGAAGTGTATGGTGTTTCCTGAAACATCTAAAAAACAAAGCAACAGAGCCTAGGGCACTTCCACTTATGGTCCTATAGCTTAGGGAAATTAAAATCAAAAAGACACAGCCACCCCAAAGTTTGGGACGCCTCTGTTTACAAGAACGTCGTTTACCGTACAAGTTCAATATCACAGAAAGTGAAAAATGGATAAAGAACTTGTGGTACTTACGTACAATGCAGTATCACTCAGCAATGAAATCTATGTCATCAGGCCCGTAGCAGCATAATGAGTGGATTCAGGTACGATGATTCTAACTGAAATAAGTCACACAGAAAAAGAAACATCATAAGACATCACTAATACACGGAATGTAAACTTGGCTACACAGGAACTGAATTCCAAAACAGAACAGGGTCTCAAATTTAGAAAACCAACTTATGCTTGCTTAAGGGGAAAGGTGAGTTGGGGTGCTGCATAAAACCAGAGATTGAAATGAGCACAGATAAAGTTCCTTAAGCCAAATATGGAATAGACAAGAGCTACTCCTTGCTCAACGAAATGGACTCAACACCCCATATTAAACGCCTAAGAATGTACCTGACTAGTAAGTATCTTAAAACCTATGGATTGCTATGTCTCCGAAAGAGAACCAAGCATGTGTACAGGGGCATAAATGCAGCAGTGATAGGATTGGAGAGGTTCGGTGAGCAAATGAAGACCCTTTGAAGTCAATTTGCATGGTACCCATTCGACGGGTCTCAACTACCCATGTTTAAGGTATTCTTCCTTCAGCTAAAACATGCATGTGGAACCCAGAGTATTATCAACCGTGTGAACGGGAGACGTGTTCAAATATGTCTCAGTTTTCCTCCCCTGGTACTCAGGTGCAACATTCCAGACGCTTTACTAACACTCTCCCCACTTGGAGAGTCAGCGCCTTTAACCTCCTGTTTGGCCCAGTTTGCAATTTCTGCGGAAGATGAACAGGAATAGGGAGAACCAATGAGAGACTAGCTGGAGGTGTCTGGACGGGCAAATTTAACTCTCATTTCCCACCAGGAAGAGGAAATAACCAAAGGCTCAGCGTGCCGTGCCGGAACCAGATTAGGGCCTGAAGCCATCCTGCGGTGTTGCGGCCAGCTCACAAGAAAGCGAGTTGAAGAAAGGAGCTCAGGGGCACTGTAATTCACAAACCTGCACAGTTATAAATGACAGCTATCGTCCAAAAATATACTGAAGTAAGGCTGCCAAGAGGACTTGAAAGCGGGGCAGAATTGCAGGAAACCGATTTCAGGAGGTAGACTGGAATTGCATTGAAAGCATAGGAAAAGAGGCAGAACGTCCCCAATGATGCACTTGGCCAAAAAGGGCGTATGCGTTTTTTCCTGAATATATTCAGGAAAAAACGCATACGCCCTTTTTGGCCAACCAAGCAAGCTTGCAAAGGAAATCTGCACTACAATGAAGTCTCACTTCCCCCCGGTCAAAAGGGCCATCTGAAAAAAGTGTAAAATCCAGAAAGGCAGGACAGGCCATGGAGAACTGGGAGCCTTGTTATGATGATGGGCGGGATGTAAATTGCCAACAGACACTCCGGAGAAGTGTATGGTGTTTCCTGAAACATCTAAAAAACAAAGCAACAGAGCCTAGGGCACTTCCACTTATGGTCCTATAGCTTAGGGAAATTAAAATCAAAAAGACACAGCCACCCCAAAGTTTGGGACGCCTGTGTTTACAAGAACCTCGTTTACAGTACAAGTTCAACATCGCAGAAAGTGAAAAATTGATAAAGAAGTTTTGGTATTTACTTACAAAGCAATATCACTCAGCAATGAAATCTATGTCATCAGGCCCTTAGCAGGACAATGAGTGGATTCAGGTATGATGATTCTAACTGAAATAAGTCACACAGAAAAAGAAACATCATAAGATATCAGTAATACACGGAATGTAAACTTGGCTACACAGGAACTGAATTACAGAACAGAACAGTGTCTCAAATTTAGAAAACCAACTTATGCTTCCTTAAGGGGAAAGGGGAGTTGGGGTGCTGCATAAAACCAGAGATGGAAATGAGCACAAATAAAGTTCCTTAAGCCAAATATGGAATAGACAAGAGCTACTCCTTGCTCAACGAAATGGACACAACACCGCATATTAAACGCCTAAGAATGTACCTGACTAGTAAGTATCTTAAAACCTATGGATTGCTATGTCTCCAAAAGAGAATCAAGCATGTGTACAGGGGCATAAACGCAGCAGTGATAGGATTGGAGAGGTTCGGTGAGCAAATGAAGACCCTTTGAAGTCATATTGCATGGTACCCATTCCACGGGTCTCAACTCTCCAGGTTTAAGGTATTCTTCCTTCAGCTAAAACATGCACGTGGAACCCAGAGTATGATCAACCGTGTGAACGGGAGACGTGTTCAAATATGTCTCAGTTTTCCTCCCCTGGTACTCGGGTGCAACATTCCAGACGCTTTACTAACACTCTCCCCACTTGGAGAGTCAGCGCCTTTAACCTCCTGTTTGGCCCAGTTTGCAATTTCTGCGGAAGGTGAACAGGAATAGGGAGAACCAATGAGAGCCTAGCTGGAGGTGTCTGGACGGGCAAATTTAACTCTCATTTCCCATCTGGAAGAGGAAATAACCAAAGGCTCAGCGTGCCGTGCCGGAACCAGATTAGGGCCTGAAGCCATCCTGCGGTGTTGCGGCCAGCTCAAAAGAAAGTGAGTTGAAGAAAGGAGCTCAGGGGCACTGTAATTCACAAACATGCAGAGTTATAAATGACAGCTATCGTCCAAAAATATACTGAAGTAAGGCTGCCAAGAGGACTTGAAAGCGGGGCAGAATTGCAGGAAACCGATTTCAGGAGGTAGACTGGAATTGCATTGAAAGCATAGGAAAAGAGGCAGAACGTCCACAATGATGCACTTGGCCAAAAAGGGCGTATGCGTTTTTCCCTGAATATATTCAGGAAAAAACGCATACGCCCTTGTTGGCCAACCAAGCAAGCTTGCAAAGGAAATCTGCACTACAATGAAGTCTCACTTCCCCCTGGTCAAAAGGGCCATCTGAAAAAAGTGTAAAATCCAGAAAGGCAGGACAGGCCATGGAGAACTGGGAGCCTTGTTATGCTGATGGGCGGGATGGAAATTGCCAACAGACACTCAGGAGAAGTGTATGGTGTTTCCTGAAACATCTAAAAAACAAAGCAACAGAGCCTAGGGCACTTCCACTTATGGTCCTATAGCTTAGGGAAATTAAAATCAAAAAGACACAGCCACCCCTAAATTTGGGACGGCTCTTTTTACAGAAATCTCTTCTACGGCACAAGTTAAATATCCCAGAGAGCAAATAATGGATAAAGAAGTTGCGGTACTTATGTACAACAGAATACCACTCAGCAATGAAATCTATGTCACCAGACCCGTACCAGCATAATGAGTGGATTGAGGCACGATGATTCTACGTGAAATAAGTCACACAGAAAAAGAAACATCATAAGGTATCACTAATACACAGAATGTGAACTTGGCTACACATGAACTGAATTACAAAACAGAACAGGGTCTCAAGTTTAGAAAACCAACTTATGCCTGCTTAAGGGGGAAGGTGAGTTGGGGTGCTGCATAAAAGCAGAGTTTGAAATTAACACAGATACCGTTCCATAAGCCAAATATGTAATAGACAAGACCTACCCCTTGCTCAACGAAATGGATTCAACAATGAGGTATCACCTCACACCTGGTAGAATAGGCATCATAGAAAATCTACAAACAAAAAATGCTGGAAAGGGTGTGGAGAAAAGGAACCCTCTTCCACTATTGTTGGGAATATAAATTGATACAGTCATTATGGAGAACAATATGGAATTTCTTAAGAAACTAACAATAGAATTACCATATGATACAGCAATCCCAGTACTGGACATATACCCAGAAAAAACCATAAATCAAAAAGAGTCATTCACCGCAATGTTCATTGCATCACTATTTACAATATCGAGGTAATGGAAGCAACCTAAATGCCCACAGACAGACGAATGCATAAAGCTGTGGTACATATATAAAATGGAATATTACTAAGACATGAAAAGGAATGAAATTGGGTCATTTGTAGAGACGTCGATGGATCTAGAGACTGTCATACAGAGTGAAGTAAGTCAGAAAGAGAAAAACAAATCTTGTATATTCATGCATATATGTGGAACCTAGAAAAACTGTACAGATTAACCATTTTGCAAGGCATAAATAGAGCAACAGATGTAGACAACAAACGTATGGACAACAAGGGGGGAAAGCTGTTGGGGGGGTGGTGGTGGGAGGAGTTGAGAGACTGGGATTGGCATGTATACATTTATATGTATAAAATAGATAACCAATAAGAACCTGCTGTATAAAAATATAAAATAAAATTCAAAATTAAAAAGAAATAAAATTTAAAAAATAAAACAGAAAAAACAATTATTCCCTGCACTTACATGTATTTATATGAATAAATTATTTCCATGCTTATATCTGTAAATACAAAAAAGAGGAATAAAATCTACCTTGAACCAAAAACGAAAAAGAGAAAAAAACACAGAACCCACCAGTTACACAGAGGAAAACCATATCAGGGCACTTGCTCCAGTTGTAAACAATTCTGAAGTTGGTCAGTGGTGGGGAATCGTCTCCCAT
Organism: Grampus griseus; assembly: GCF_964374135.1. Taxonomy (NCBI): domain Eukaryota; kingdom Metazoa; phylum Chordata; class Mammalia; order Artiodactyla; family Delphinidae; genus Grampus; species Grampus griseus. The sequence continues at coordinate 773,758 of NW_028133387.1, forward strand.
TCAGCCAGCAGCCCCCACGCAACAAGCGTCCTCATTGCAAAGCTGGGGCACCGTGCCGAGACATCTGTGAGTAAACGTGAGCTGAGCCCCAGGCCAGTTGCTGCTGAACTATTCCCACCCGTCCCAGGTAAAACACCTGAATATATACAAGGACTTGAAAGCCTAGAGGAAGGGCCATAGAGCCACACGAGTGACAGCATGCCGGCCAACTTGGTGCCTGCAGGCCAGCCAGGATGGTCCTGGCCCTGGGTGCTCTTCTGGAAGATTTCCATTTCCCTGCCTGAGATACCCGTCCTGTCCCTGCCCCCACTGCTTTTTTCCTTCCTCACCTCTGCCCAGGGAGAAATTCCAGCAGCAGGTATGGGTGACACATCCTCTTCTTTAGCAGGTGGCAGCCTGGCAACTGCTGCAGAAAGTCCAGCAGAGCCCCACTCACACTGGGCCACCCACAAAGCCGTGGCCTCTCACTCCCTCCCACCAGCCCAGCCCCGAGACTGCTGACAGGGCAGAGAAAATGGTGTCAGGCACGGCTGCAGGGCCTCTTGCTGCCTGGAGTGGTATTTATATTGATCTCAACCCAGGCACACCTGGGGAGGGCTGGCCGGCACGGTAAGGCTGCCCAGGTCAGCCAATCATCACCCCTCAGGGGCTCACAGTTGCAGAAAATGGAACTTGCTGAACCGGCCAGGTCCAAGGAACAGGTGTGGGCTCCTGAGAGTCAGGATAGACAAGGGGCTGCAGCTTTGGCTTGTTTTCTAATCATTTTATCTGGCCCATGAGTGGGAGACAACTTCAAGAAAACCCTCTCCTAATGAGAGGAACCCAGGAGTCAGGGAGAGGAGGGGTGGGTGGTGGTTGGAGACAGAGGCCTGGTGCCCCGGGTGCAGTGGAAGTCTCTGGAAGACCAGGTGGAGGGAGGCCTCACGGAGTGATGCCCAGGGACACAGACCTGTTGCAGCTGCTGTTTGTTAGTTCAAGTCCTGCTCTGAGGTGCTCTGTGTCAGCTCTGAGCGACAGGTGAGCTGGGGGTGCTCTGCAATGAGGGCTCTGTGCACGGTTCCTGTGTGCCCAGCCCTGCCACGGTACCTGCAAGGGTAGCTCTGTATCCTGGGAGGGGCCTGACCACGAGAGCCCCGTGGGCTGGGGTGGGGGTGGGGTACCTGCCCAGGTGAGCTCCATATTCTGGGATTGGTCTGACCACGAGAGCCCCATGGGCTGCTGGGGACCTGGTAAAGGATGTCAGGACAGTCAGTGAAGCCACCGAGGATATACCTCCAGTTGCTCCTAATTCCTACACCCTGCTGGTCATTCTACCAACCACCAGGACATGGTATTCTGTATTAGTCTTCAATGATGCCTTCTTTTGTATTCCATTAGTCCCAGAGTCACAAGAAATTTTGGCTTGTGAGTGGCAGGACTCAACATACAACTAAAACAATACTTCCGGGCCGTCTGGACCCAAGGGTGCAAAAATTCCCACACCGTCTTTGGGGAAAGCTTAGCTAAAGACCTAAAAGTTCTACCTCTGGAAAAGGAAACCCTCCTTCAATATGCAGACGACATTCTGATCGCCAGCCCTACTAAGGAGGCCTCTGAACTACCAAGCCAATAAAGGATAGAAGTTGTCCAAGAAAAAGCTCAAATATCACAGACTGCGGTGACCTGCCTGGGCTTCATTCTCACACAAGGTCAGAGAAGCCCATCCCAGGAAAGGGAAGAAACCATTTTCAGCCTTACCCCTTTCTAAAACTAGAAGACAGCTTAGGGGTTCCTGGGGAGGCCAGGGTTTGCTGCTTCTGGATCCCTAACTACAGTCTACTAGCTGGGCCTCTATATGAAACACTGAAAGGAAAAGATGATGATCCTTTTGAATAGAATCCAGAAGTGGCCTTTCAAGAATGGAAAGAGCAGTCAATTCAGACCCTTGCCCTGGAACTCCCTAATTTAGCTAAACCCTTTGACCTTTACATTCCCGGTGAAAGGTGAATCGCCATTGGAGAATTAGTGCAAAAACTGGGACCACTTGAAATGGAACAATGCAAGAATGCCATCCAGGTAGGATAAGCTACGGTCACTAAGGAGCTTGGCCCACTGCCACATCTGGCCAAGATACTGGCGGTATCTAAAAACCTGGAAATCAGCAGCCCAAAAGGCCACCTCCCTCCTAAGGGAAAAGGACCCCACGTGGTGATCCTAACCACCAACCATGCCCTGAAGTTGCAGGGTTCGCTCCGTGGGCACACCGACCTCGAGTGAGGAGGCCCTCCAACTCCAACATCCAGAGAGATAACCGGGGGCAACAGGGCACCATGACGACTCGTGTGAACATCACTTGACCTGGAGTTTCTCTCATAAAACAACAAGAGTGTGTCCCAAAAGAGTAGACTACTGCTTGCAGGACTTACTGCACCCAGAGGGGAGCTAATAATCTTGGCGGGGGAACCGTATACCACACTGTCACCATAGAAAAGCCTACAGACACCGTGATGATGGTGGCCAATAAGACCGGCTGTACTCCTGTTTACTTCAAAAGGCTGTTGACTCAGTAGCCATCATGGTCCTTATCACCACTGACCCTGGACTGTCTGGGAGTTGAGCGGGCAGGGCTCTGACACCTGGTGCTGTTTGTACGTTAATTCAGGGGCCTAATTGAAGAAAGCGCAGACTACTGGTCAGAGCATCTAGGCTGGCAGAAATGGTCAGCCTAAGGTGGCCGAACAAATGTGGGGCGGGGTGAAACCGGCCCACACAGCGTCTCTGCACATCTCTTTCCTGGACCCTTAAAGGTCATTAGAATCTATAACACTTCCAATGCTGGTGCTCAGGTGGACGAGCAGGGAGGCAGGGGTCCTGGGGACAATCAACGTCACCGGGAGGCTGCTGGGGAGAAGCTCTGACCTTCGCCCCAGGGTATGAGGGCTCCCAACTCAGCACTCAGCAGTTACAGAAGAAGGGTCTGCACCCTCAGCACTCCAAGAATGAGGAACGGGACAAAAGGCAGAGGAGGGGTTTGTCCCCAGCAAAGCCCATTAAAAATCCCTGGGAGATAAAAATAGAATCTGGGCAATAAAGTCAAGTCTAACCTTTTTTATCCTTTGTGCTTTGTCTAATTTCACGTGCTCCTAGGGTCCCGCATGCAGAGGTTCCACACCCGGCACTTCAGACCAGATTTCCTAGTGCAGAATGGCTGGGTCGACACCTCAGCTCCTGGGGCCCAGTGCAGACTCCACGATATAGAGCCTGAGCTACAGCCAACCCGGCCCTCGAGAGCTCCGCCGCCTCCCTCCCTCCCACTGACTCTGACAGGATCTCTACACAGCAGCCCAGCCCACAGCCCACGGGGTAGTGCATGCTCTCACCTCTCCATTCTCTGATCAAAATATAAAGTTTCCTTTGCTTGTGAACCAAACTCAGTCTCGATCTGTTGGCCCCAATGACACTGGGCAGGGGGACACTTGTTGGGGTCCACTCTGGAGGATCAGTAACAGAAATTGAGACTATTGTAACCTCAATGAACAGATGTGTGAGCCAAACTGTAGTTAACATAGAACAGTGTATAAGGCTCGGGTAAAATAAGATGTTTCTAACACTTCCATTTGATATTTCCATCACTTTTTATAAGCAAGTTCAGTGAAAAGGTTTGTCTTATTTGTCAGGTCAATATTAGAGAAACGAAGTGATTTCTTTCCAAGGATGTACATCTAATAATCTTGGTTAAACCTTCAATCTTGTTTTAAATGCTTTTCCATTGAAAATGATACCTCTCTTTCAGCTCCCCCATTTCTGAGAAGTATAAAATCTTATAATTTATTATTACCAAAGGGGAAAGGTGGGAGGAGGGATAAATTAACAGTTTGGAATTAACACATACACACTGCTATGTATAAAATAGATCATCAACAAGGAACTACTGTATAGCACAGGGAACTACACTCAACATTTTGCAATAACCTATAAGGGGAAATAATCTGAAAAAGAATAGATATTTTTATTGACATCATCTATCAATGATAGTTAAAGTGTAGCCTAAGGGAAGCTGGTGGTGAGTGCTTCTGACCCTGAAGACTTCAATCATCTAAAGTTTGGACTCTGCCTACTTCCCAAGGCCCTTAATGAACATATGTGTAGCCGTAGCTTAAAAACTTCCCCAGTTTGGGTTTCGGGGAGACACTGATTTTGAAAAAGCCCTGGTGTTCTCCTTACATGAATGGGACTCTTCCTACTGCTAAAACATGTCTGTCACACCCAGAGGATGGTATACCGTCTGATCGGGAAGAGTTTGGAAAAGGCATCTCGTCTCCTCATCTCCTGGTGCTCTGGTTCACCCCTCCAGCGTCTTTACTAACAGTCTCCCCACTTGGAGATGTCAGCACTGTCAACATCCTGTTGCGTACAGTTTGGAATTTGTCCAGAGGATGAAGCGGAAGGATGAGGAACAATGAGAGACAAGTCCTAAGTGTTCAGACAGGCACATGTCACTCTAATTTCCAATCAGGAAGACGAATTGACCAAAGGCTAGGGTTGCCTATGGAAACAGTATAGGGCTTGAGGAAATCCCGCTGCTTTGTGGCCAGTTCCCATAAACACAAGTTGAACAATGGAACTCAGGGGCAGTAAAATTCACAAAACTGCAGAGTTGAAAATATCCATCACTGAAAAATGTCTTGAGGAAAGTCAGAGAAAAGGACTTGTAAGCAAGGGAGAATGGCAGGAAAGGGATTTGAGGAGGTAGAAAGGACTCGCCATTAAGCACAAGAAAAGGAGCTGAACATTGCCAACATTGCAGTTGGCCAAAAAGGGTGTATGCGTTTTTTTCTGTATATATTCAAGAAAAGGGCATACACTTTTTTAGCCAACCAAACAGGTGGGCACTGGAAGTCAATACTACAAAAGATATCACTTCGCATCAGTCAGAAGAGCCATCCTCATAAAGCGTAAACAACAGAAATGCAGGACAGGGCAACGAGAAGAGGGAGCCCTGTGAGACTTATAGTGGAAATGTATATTGCCAACGGCCATTCTGGAGAAGTGTATTGTGTTTACTAAAGCATCTAAAAAATGAGCTACAGAGCATAGGGCACTTGCCCTCATGGGCGTATATCTTGGGAAAAACAAAAATCGAGAGGACACAGGCACCCCAATGTTTACCCCCTCTCTGTTTAAAAGATCCTCGACTAGGATATAACTTAAATGTCTCTGGAGGGAAAAAATGGATAGAGATGTGGTACTTAGGTAGAGTGGAATATTATTCAGCCTGGAAATCAATGAAATATGGCCAGTTGTAACAACTCCGGAGGAGTTACGTATGATCATTCTAAGTGACAGAATTCAAAAAGAAAAAGACACATATCATAAGATATCACTTAAAGGTGGAATCCAAAATGGCTACACATGAAATAAATTACAAAACAAAAACATAGTCAAATATGTAGAAAACACGCATAAGGCTGCTAAACGGGAAAGGTGGGGAGGGGTGAGGCATCATCCAGGAGGTTGAAATTAGCAAAGATACCATTCCAAATACCAAACTGATAATCAACAAGGCCTACACGGTAGCTAAAAGAACTGCACTCAGCACACTCAAGTCACCGGAAAAGAATATATACGACTGGTAAGAATCTGAAAAAGAATTTATTGATGTCTCTCTGTACGTGAATCAAGTGGATGTACAGCAGCAAGAAACAGAGCTTTGAAAATCAGCTGTAACCAATATAGTAATAAATTGAAAAAAATAAACGACAGAGAGACAGAGAAAACCTCTTACAACTTTTCCTCAGGGACGGTGATGCAACATGGATTGAACACATCTAGACCCACAGCAGGATGAGACATAAGGCTGGAAACTGTTTGCGCTAAGAGAAATGTGAGGTTGGGTGAGGAAATGCACACCCTTTAAAGTAATACTACCTGGTACCCATTCAATGGGTCCCAAATCTGCAGGTTCAAGGGATCTTCCTACAGCTAAAACATGCATGGAAAACCCAGAGGACTGTACACCATGTGATCGGGAGATGTGTCTAAAATGCACCTCATTTATCCTCTCCTGGTGCTCCTGTTCACCATTCCAGCCACGCTACTTAGAATCTCCCCACTTGGAGAATCAGCACATTTAAACTTCTGTTTCACACATTTTGCAAATTGTGAGGAGGATGAACGGGAAGAGGGGGAACCAATGAGAGAAGAGTTGTAGGGGTTTGGACGGGCACATATCACTCTAATTTCCCATTAAGAATAAGAATTAAAGAAAGGCTCAGCCTGCCTCGCCGGAGCCAAAATAGGGCCTGAAGCAATCCTGCGGGTTTGAGGCCAGCTCACAAAAGAACAACTTAAAAAATGGAGCTCAGGGTCACTGCAATTCACAAACCTGCAGAGTTATAAATGAAAACTAACGTCCAAAAATATGTTGAGGTAAGGCAAAGAAGAGGATCTGAATGCAAGACAGAATTGCAAGAAACAGATTTCAAGAGATAGATTGGACTCGTCTTTAACGCACATGAAAAGCGGCAGAATTTCGACAATGATGCAGTTGGCCCAAAAGGGCATATGCGTTTTTTCCTGATTATATCCAGGAAAAAAACGCATACGCACTTTATGGGCAACGAAGCAAGCAAGCAATGCAAATGTGCACAACAAAGAAGTCTCACTTCCCACCGGTCAAAAGGGCCATCCTAAAAAATTGTAAAAACCAGAAATGCAGGACAGGCCATGGAGAACAGGGAGCCTTTATACGCTGATGGGCAGTGTGTGAACTGCCGAGAGCCACTCTGGAGAAGTGTATGGTGGTTCCTAAATCATCTAAAAAACAGAGCTACAGAGCATAGGACACTTCCAATCATGGGAGTATATCTAGGGAAGTCTAAAAATCAACAAGACACAAGCACACCACAGTTTAGGGCTACTCTGTTTACAAGAACCTCAACTTCAGTACACCTTAAATATCCCAGGAAAGAGAACAATGGATAAAGAAGATGTGGTACTTATGTACAATGGAATATCTCTTCACCATGAAATCAATGTAATAAGGCTAGTAGAAGGATAAAGAGTGGATTTAGGTCCGATAATACTACTTGAAATAAGTCAAACAGAAAAAGAAACATATCATAAGATATCACTTATAGAGGGAGGGTAAATATGGCTGCACAAGAAATGAATTACAGAACAGAACAGTGTCTCACATTTAGAAAACACACTTATGTCAGCTTAAGGGGAAAGGAGAGGTGGGGTGATGCATAAAACCAGAGTTTGAAATTAGCACAGATACCGTTCAATAAACCAAATAGGTATTAGACAAGATCTACACCTTGCTCAATGAACTGGCCTCAACACACCCTATACACCGCAGAGAAATATATCTGAGTAATAAGAATCTTAAAACCCATGTATTGATATATCTCCATAAGGGAATCAAGTGTGTGCAGAGCGGCACAAACACAGCAGTGAAAATGAGCTAAACCCCATTATAGAAATAAATTTTAAAAACAAAACGCAGAAACAATGAAAGAGAGAAAAATTCTTACAAAATTCGCTCAGGGGCTGTGATGCAACCTGGATTGACCACATATAAACCCACAGCTGGATAAGACATAAGGCTGGACACTTGGGGCTGAGAGGATTGGTGAGCTTTGGTGAGCAACTGCCGAAAGTTTAATGCAATACTTCATGCTACTCATTCCAAGGGTCCCAACACTCCAGGTTGAAGGGAATCTTCCTACAGCTAAACCATGCTTGGGAAACCCAGCGACTGGTATACCATATGATCGGGAAAGGTTTCTAAAACACACCTCATTTTTCCTCTTCTGGGGCTCCGGATCGACATTCCAGCCGCTTTACTAACAACATCTCCACATGGAGAGTCAATGCCTTTAAGTTCTGGTATCGCACAGTCTGCAGTTAGTGCGGAGGATGAATGGGAATAGGGGGAACCAGTGAGAAACTAGCTGTAGCGGTTTCAATGGGCACATGTCACTCTAATTTCACATCAGTAAGAAGAATTAACCAAAGGCACAGCAAGGTGCCCCAGAAGAAGAATAGAGCTTCAAGGAATCCTGTGGTTATGGGGCAAGATCACAAAAATAAGAGCTGAAAAATGGAGCTAAGGGCCACTGCAATTCAAAAACCTGCAGAGTTATAAAGGCCAACTATTTTCAAAAAATATATTGAGGTAAGGCTATGAAGAAGCATTGAAAGCAAGGCAGAATTGCAGGAAACCGATTTCAGGAGGTACACTGGAATTGCATTGAAAACATATGAAGAGAGTCAGAACCTCGACAATGATGCACTTGGCCAAAAAGGGCGTATGTGTTTTTTCCTGAATATAGTCAGGAAAAAACGCATACACACTTTTTGGCCAACCAAGCAAGCTTGCAAAGGAAATCTGCACTACAATGAAGTCTCACTTTCCCCTGGTCAAAAGGGCCATCTGAAAAAAGTGTAAAATTCAGAAAGGCACGACAGGCCATGGAGAACTGGGAGCCTTCTTATGCTGATGGGCGGGATGTAAATTGCCAACAGCCACTCTGGAGAAGTGTATGGTGTTTCCTGAAACATCTAAAAAACAAAGCAACAGAGCCTAGGGCACTTCCACTTATGGTCCTATAGTTTAGGGAAATTAAAATCAAAAAGACACAGCCACCCCAAGTTTGGGATGGCTCTGTTTATAAGAACCTCATATACGGTACAAGTTCAATATCGCAGAAAGTGAAAAATGGATAAAGAAGTTGTGGTACTTACGTACAATGCAGTATCACTCAGCAATGAAATCTATGTCATCAGGCCCGTAGCAGCATAATGAGTGGATTAAGTACAATGAATCAAACTGAAATAAGTCACACAGAGAAAGAAACATCATAAGATATCACTAATACACGGAATGTAAACTTGGCTACACAGGAACTGAATTACAGAACAGAACAGGGTCTCAAATTTAGAAAACCAACTATGCTTGCTTAAGAGGAAAGGTGAGTTGGGGTGCTGCATAAAACCAGAGATTGAAATGAGCACAGATAAAGTTCCTTAAGCCAAATATGGAATACACAAGAGCTACTCCTTGCTCAACGAAATGGACTCAACACCGCATATTAAACGCCTAAGAATGTACCTGACTAGTAAGTATCTTAAAACCTATGGATTGCTATGTCTCCGAAAGAGAATCAAGCATGTGTACAGGGGCATAAACGCAGCACTGATAGGATTGGAGAGGTTCGGTGAGCAAATGAAGACCCTTTGAAGTCATATTGCATGGTACCCATTCCACGGGTTTCAACTACCCAGGTTTAAGGTATTCTTCCTTCAGCTAAAACATGCATGTGGAACCTAGAGTATGATCAACCATGTGATCGGGAGACGTGTTCAAATATGTCTCAGTTTTCCTCCCCTGGTACTCGGGTGCAACATTCCAGACGCTTTACTAACACTCTCCCGACTTGGAGAATCAGTCCCTTTAACCTCCTGTTTGGCCCAGCTTGCAATTTCTGCGGAAGATGAAAAGGAATAGCGAGAACCAATGAGAGACTAGCTGGAGGTGGCTGAACGGGCAAATTTAACTCTCATTTCCCACCAGGAAGAGGAAATAACCAAAGGCTCAGCGTGCCGTGCCGGAACCAGATTAGGGCCTGAAGCCATCCTGCGGTGTTGCGGCCAGGTCACAAGAAAGCGAGTTGAAGAAAGGAGCTCAGGGGCACTGTAATTCACAAACCTGCACAGTTATAAATGACAGCTATCATCCAAAAATAGACTAAAGTAAGGCTGCCAAGAGGACTTGAAAGCAGGGCAGAATTGCAGGAAACCGATTTCAGGAGGTAGACTGGAATTGCATTGAAAGCATAGGAAAAGAGGCGGAACGTCCACAATGATGCACTTGGCCAAAAAGGGCGTATGCGTTTTTTCCTGAATATATTCAGGAAAAAACGCATACGCCCTTTTTGGCCAACCAAGCAAGCTTGCAAAGGAAATCTGCACTACAATGAAGTCTCACTTCCCCCCGGTCAAAAGGGCCATCTGAAAAAAGTGTAAAATCCAGAAAGGCAGGACAGGCCATGGAGAACTGGGAGCCTTGTTATGCTGATGGGCGGGATGTAAATTGCCAACAGACACTCGGGAGAAGTGTATGGTGTTTCCTGAAACATCTAAAAAACAAAGCAACAGAGCCTAGGGCACTTCCACTTATGGTCCTATAGCTTAGGGAAATTAAAATCAAAAAGACACAGCCACCCCAAAGTTTGGGACGCCTCTGTTTACAAGAACCTCGTTTACAGTACAAGTTCAACATCGCAGAAAGTGAAAAATGGATAAAGAAGCTGTGGTATTTACTTACAAAGCAATATCACTCAGCAATGAAATCTATGTCATCAGGCCCTTAGCAGCACAATGAGTGGATTCAGGTATGATGATTCTAACTGAAATAATTCACACAGAAAATGAAACATCATAAGATATCAGTAATACACGGAATGTAAACTTGGCTACACAGGAACTGAATTACAGAACAGAACAGCGTCTCAAATTTAGAAAACCAACTTATGCTTGCTTAAGGGGAAAGGTGAGTTGGGGTGCTGCATAAAACCAGAGATCCAAATGAGCACAGATAAAGTTCCTTAAGCCAAATATGGAATAGACAAGAGCTACTCCTTGCTCAACGAAATGGACTCAACACCGCATATTAAACGCCTAAGAATGTACCTGACTAGTAAGTATCTTAAAACCTATGGATTGCTATGTCTCCGAAAGAGAATCAAGCATGTGTACAGGGGCATAAACGCAGCAGTGATAGGATTGGAGAGGTTCGGTGAGCAAATGAAGACCCTTTGAAGTCGTATTGCATGGTACCCATTACACGGGTCTCAACTCTACAGGTTTAAGGTATTCTTCCTTCAGCTAAAACATGCATGTGGAACCCAGAGTATAATCAACCATGTGAACGGGAGACGTGTTCAAATATGTCTCAGATTTCCTCTCCTGGTACTCAGGTGCAACATTCCAGACGCTTTACTAACACTCTCCCCACTTGGAGAGTCAGCGCCTTTAACCTCCTGTTTGGCCCAGTTTGCAATTTCTGCGGAAGATGAACAGGAATAGGGAGAACCAATGAGAGACTAGCTGGAGGTGTCTGGACGGGCAAATTTAACTCTCATTTCCCACCAGGAAGAGGAAATAACCAAAGGCTCAGCGTGCCGTGCCGGAACCAGATTAGGGCCTGAAGCCATCCTGCGGTGTTGCGGCCAGCTCAAAAGAAAGCGAGTGAAGAAAGGAGCTCAGGGGCACTGTAATTCACAAACCTGCAGAGTTATAAATGACAGCTATCGTCTAAAAATATACTGAAGTAAGGCTGCCAAGAGGACTTGAAAGCGGGGCAGAATTGCATGAAACCGATTTCAGGAGGTAGACTGGAATTGCATTGAAAGCATAGGAAAAGAGGCAGAACGTCCACAATGATGCACTTGGCCAAAAAGGGCGTATAAGTTTTTTCCTGAATATATTCAGGAAAAAACGCATACGCCCTTTTTGGCCAACCAAGCAAGCTTGCAAAGGAAATCTGCACTACAATGAAGTCTCACTTCCCCCCGGTCAAAAGGGCCATCTGAAAAAAGTGTAAAATCCAGAAAGGCAGGACAGGCCATGGAGAACTGGGAGCCTTGTTATGCTGATGGGCAGGATGGAAATTGCCAACAGACACTCGGGAGAAGTGTATGGTGTTTCCTGAAACATCTAAAAAACAAAGCAACAGAGCCTAGGGCACTTCCACTTATGGTCCTATAGCTTAGGGAAATTAAAGTCAAACAGACACAGCCACATCAAAGTTTGGGACACCTCTGTTTACAAGAACCTCGTTTACAGTACAAGTTCAACATCGCAGAAAGTGAAAAATGGATAAAGAACTTGTGGTACTTACGTACAATGCAGTATCACTCAGCAATGAAATCTATGTCATCAGGCCCGTAGCAGCATAATGAGTGGATTCAGGTACGATGATTCTAACTGAAATAAGTCACACAGAAAAAGAAACATCATAAGATATCACTAATACACGGAATGTAAACTTGGCTACACAGGAACTGAATTCCAAAACAGAACAGGGTCTCAAATTTAGAAAACCAACTTATGCTTGCTTAAGGGGAAAGGTGAGTTGGGGTGCTGCATAAAACCAGAGATTGAAATGAGCACAGATAAAGTTCCTTAAGCCAAATATGGAATACACAAGAGCTACTCCTTGCTCAACGAAATGGACTCAACACCGCATATTAAACGCCTAAGAATGTACCTGACTAGTAAGTATCTTAAAACCTATGGATTGCTATGTCTCCGAAAGAGAATCAAGCATGTGTACAGGGGCATAAACGCAGCAGTGATAGGATTGGAGAGGTTCGGTGAGCAAATGAAGACCCTTTGAAGTCATATTGCATGGTACCCTTTCCACGGGTTTCAACTACCCAGGTTTAAGGTATTCTTTCTTCAGCTAAAACATGCATGTGGAACCTAGAGTATGATCAACCATGTGATCGGGAGACGTGTTCAAATATGTCTCAGTTTTCCTCCCCTGGTACTCGGGTGCAACATTCCAGACGCTTTACTAACACTCTCCCCACTTGGAGAATCAGTCCCTTTAACCTCCTGTTTGGCCCAGTTTGCAATTTCTGCGGAAGATGAAAAGGAATAGCGAGAACCAATGAGAGACTAGCTGGAGGTGGCTGGACGGGCAAATTTAACTCTCATTTCCCACCAGGAAGAGGAAATAACCAAAGGCTCAGCGTGCCGTGCCGGAACCAGATTAGGGCCTGAAGCCATCCTGCGGTGTTGCGGCCAGGTCACAAGAAAGCGAGTTGAAGAAAGGAGCTCAGGGGCACTGTAATTCACAAACCTGCACAGTTATAAATGACAGCTATCATCCAAAAATAGACTAAAGTAAGGCTGCCAAGAGGACTTGAAAGCAGGGCAGAATTGCAGGAAACCGATTTCAGGAGGTAGACTGCAATTGCATTGAAAGCATAGGAAAAGAGGCAGAACGTCCACAATGATGCACTTGGCCAAAAAGGGCGTATGCGTTTTTTTCCTGAATATATTCAGGAAAAAACGCATACGCCCTATTTGGCCAACCAAGCAAGCTTGCAAAGGAAATCTGCACTACAATGAAGTCTCACTTCCCCCCGGTCAAAAGGGCCATCTGAAAAAAGTGTAAAATCCAGAAAGGCAGGACAGGCCATGGAGAACTGGGAGCCTTGTTATGCTGATGGGCGGGATGGAAATTGCCAACAGACACTCAGGAGAAGTGTATGGTGTTTCCTGAAACATCTAAAAAACAAAGCAACAGAGCCTAGGGCACTTCCACTTATGGTCCTATAGCTTAGGGAAATTAAAATCAAAAAGACACAGCCACCCCAAAGTTTGGGACGCCTTTGTTTACAAGAACCTCGTTTACCGTACAAGTTCAATATCACAGAAAGTGAAAAATGGATAAAGAACTTGTGGTACTTACGTACAATGCAGTAGCACTCAGCAATGAAATCTATGTCATCAGGCCCGTAGCAACATAATGAGTGGATTCAGGTACGATGATTCTAACTGAAATAAGTCACACAGAAAAAGAAACATCATAAGATATCACTAATACACGGAATTTAAACTTGGCTACACAGGAACTGAATTCCAAAACAGAACAGGGTCTCAAATTTAGAAAACCAACTTATGCTTGCTTAAGGGGAAAGGTGAGTTGGGGTGCTGCATAAAGCCAGAGATTGAAATGAGCACAGATAAAGTTCCTTAAGCCAAATATGGAATAGACAAGAGCTACTCCTTGCTCAACGAAATGGACTCAACACCCCATATTAAACGCCTAAGAATGTACCTGAATAGTAAGTATCTTAAAACCTATGGATTGCTATGTCTCCAAAAGAGAATCAAGCATGTGTACAGGGGCATAAATGCAGCAGTGATAGGATTGGAGAGGTTCGGTGAGCAAATGAAGACCCTTTGAAGTCATATTGCATGGTACCCATTCCACGGGTCTCAACTCTCCAGGTTTAAGGTATTCTTCCTTCAGCTAAAACATGCATGTGGAACCCAGAGTATGATCAACCCTGTGAACGGGAGACGTGTTCAAATATGTCTCAGTTTTCCTCCCCTGGTACTCGGGTGCAACATTCCAGACGCTTTACTAACACTCTCCCCACTTGGAGAGTCAGCGCCTTTAACCTCCTGTTTGGCCCAGTTTGCAATTTCTGTGGAAGATGAACAGGAATAGGGAGAACCAATGAGAGACTAGCTGGAGGTGTCTGGACGGGCAAATTTAACTCTCATTTCCCACCAGGAAGAGGAAATAACCAAAGGCTCAGCGTGCCATGCCGGAACCAGATTAGGGCCTGAAGCCATCCTGCGGTGTTGCGGCCAGGTCACAAGAAAGCGAGTTGAAGAAAGGAGCTCAGGGGCACTGTAATTCACAAACCTGCACAGTTATAAATGACAGCTATCATCCAAAAATAGACTAAAGTAAGGCTGCCAAGAGGACTTGAAAGCGGGGCAGAATTGCAGGAAACCGATTTCAGGAGGTAGACTGGAATTGCATTGAAAGCATAGGAAAAGAGGCAGAACGTCCACAATGATGCACTTGGCCAAAAAGGGCGTATGCGTTTTTTCCTGAATATATTCAGGAAAAAACGCATACGCCCTTTTTGGCCAACCAAGCAAACTTGCAAAGGAAATCTGCACTACAATGAAGTCTCACTTCCCCCTGGTCAAAAGGGCCATCTGAAAAAAGTGTAAAATCCAGAAAGGCAGGACAGGCCATGGAGAACTGGGAGCCTTGTTATGCTGATGGGCGGGATGTAAATTGCCAACAGACACTCGGGAGAAGTGTATGGTGTTTCCTGAAACATCTAAAAAACAAAGCAACAGAGCCTAGGGCACTTCCACATATGGTCCTATAGCATAGGGAAATTAAAATCAAGAAGACACAGCCACCCCAAAGTTTGGGACGCCTCTGTTTACAAGAACCTCGTTTACAGTACAAGTTCAACATCACAGAAAGTGAAAAATGGATAAAGAAGTTGTGGTATTTACTTACAAAGCAATATCACTCAGCAATGAAATCTATGTCATCAGGCCCTTAGCAGCACAATGATTGGATTAAGGTATGATGATTCTAACTGAAATAAGTCACACAGAAAAAGAAACATCATAAGATATCAGTAATACACGGAATGTAAACTTGGCTACACAGGAACTGAATTACAGAACAGAACAGTGTCTCAAATTTAGAAAACCAACTTATGCTTGCTTAAGGGGAAAGGTGAGTTGGAGTGCTGCATAAAACCAGAGATGGAAATGAGCACAGATAAAGTTCCTTAAGGCAAATATGGAATAGACAAGAGCTACTCCTTGCTCAACGAAATGGACTCAACACCCCATATTAAACGCCTAAGAATGTACCTGACTAGTAAGTATCTTAAAACCTATGGATTGCTATGTCTCCGAAAGAGAATCAAGCGTGTGTACAGGGGCATAAACGCAGCAGTGATAGGATTGGAGAGGTTCGGTGAGCAAATGAAGACCCTTTGAAGTCATATTGCATGGTACCCATTACACGGGTTTCAACTACCCAGGTTTAAGGTATTCTTTCTTCAGCTAAAACATGCATGTGGAACCTAGAGTATGATCAACCATGTGATCGGGAGACGTGTTCAAATATGTCTCAGTTTTCCTCCCCTGGTACTCGGGTGCAACATTCCAGACGCTTTACTAACACTCTCCCCACTTGGAGAATCAGTCCCTTTAACCTCCTGTTTGGCCCAGTTTGCAATTTCTGCGGAAGATGAAAAGGAATAGCGAGAACCAATGAGAGACTAGCTGGAGGTGGCTGGACGGGCAAATTTAACTCTCATTTCCCACCAGGAAGAGGAAATAACCAAAGGCTCAGCGTGCCGTGCCGGAACCAGATTAGGGCCTGAAGCCATCCTGCGGTGTTGCGGCCAGGTCACAAGAAAGCGAGTTGAAGAAAGGAGCTCAGGGGCACTGTAATTCACAAACCTGCACAGTTATAAATGACAGCTATCATCCAAAAATAGACTAAAGTAAGGCTGCCAAGAGGACTTGAAAGCAGGGCAGAATTGCAGGAAACCGATTTCAGGAGGTAGACTGCAATTGCATTGAAAGCATAGGAAAAGAGGCAGAACGTCCACAATGATGCACTTGGCCAAAAAGGGCGTATGCGTTTTTTCCTGAATATATTCAGGAAAAAACGCATACGCCCTTTTTGGCCAACCAAGCAAGCTTGCAAAGGAAATCTGCACTACAATGAAGTCTCACTTCCCCCCGGTCAAAAGGGCCATCTGAAAAAAGTGTAAAATCCAGAAAGGCAGGACAGGCCATGGAGAACTGGGAGCCTTGTTATGCTGATGGGCGGGATGGAAATTGCCAACAGACACTCAGGAGAAGTGTATGTTGTTTCCTGAAACATCTAAAAAACAAAGCAACAGAGCCTAGGGCACTTCCACTTATGGTCCTATAGCTTAGGGAAATTAAAATCAAAAAGACACAGCCACCCCAAAGTTTGGGACGCCTTTGTTTACAAGAACCTCGTTTACCGTACAAGTTCAATATCACAGAAAGTGAAAAATGGATAAAGAACTTGTGGTACTTACGTACAATGCAGTAGCACTCAGCAATGAAATCTATGTCATCAGGCCCGTAGCAACATAATGAGTGGATTCAGGTACGATGATTCTAACTGAAATAAGTCACACAGAAAAAGAAACATCATAAGATATCACTAATACACGGAATGTAAACTTGGCTACACAGGAACTGAATTCCAAAACAGAACAGGGTCTCAAATTTAGAAAACCAACTTATGCTTGCTTAAGGGGAAAGGTGAGTTGGGGTGCTGCATAAAGCCAGAGATTGAAATGAGCACAGATAAAGTTCCTTAAGCCAAATATGGAATAGACAAGAGCTACTCCTTGCTCAACGAAATGGACTCAACACCCCATATTAAACGCCTAAGAATGTACCTGAATAGTAAGTATCTTAAAACCTATGGATTGCTATGTCTCCAAAAGAGAATCAAGCATGTGTACAGGGGCATAAATGCAGCAGTGATAGGATTGGAGAGGTTCGGTGAGCAAATGAAGACCCTTTGAAGTCATATTGCATGGTACCCATTCCACGGGTCTCAACTCTCCAGGTTTAAGGTATTCTTCCTTCAGCTAAAACATGCATGTGGAACCCAGAGTATGATCAACCGTGTGAACGGGAGACGTGTTCAAATATGTCTCAGTTTCTCTCCCCTGGTACTCGGGTGCAACATTCCAGACGCTTTACTAACACTCTCAACACTTGGAGAGTCAGCGCCTTTAACCTCCTGTTTGGCCCAGTTTGCAATTTCTGCGGAAGATGAACAGGAATAGGGAGAACCAATGAGAGACTAGCTGGAGGTGTCTGGACGGGCAAATTTAACTCTCATTTCCCACCAGGAAGAGGAAATAACCAAAGGCTCAGCGTGCCGTGCCGGAACCAGATTAGGGCCTGAAGCCATCCTGCGGTGTTGCGGCCAGGTCACAAGAAAGCGAGTTGAAGAAAGGAGCTCAGGGGCACTGTAATTCACAAACCTGCACAGTTATAAAAGACAGCTATCATCCAAAAATAGACTAAAGTAAGGCTGCCAAGAGGACTTGAAAGCGGGGCAGAATTGCAGGAAACCGATTTCAGGAGGTAGACTGGAATTGCATTGAAAGCATAGGAAAAGAGGCAGAACGTCCACAATGATGCACTTGGCCAAAAAGGGCGTATGCGTTTTTTCCTGAATATATTCAGGAAAAAATGCATACGCCCTTTTTGGCCAACCAAGCAAACTTGCAAAGGAAATCTGCACTACAATGAAGTCTCACTTCCCCCCGGTCAAAAGGGCCATCTGAAAAAAGTGTAAAATCCAGAAAGGCAGGACAGGCCATGGAGAACTGGGAGCCTTGTTATGCTGATGTGCGGGATGGAAATTGCCAACAGACACTCGGGAGAAGTGTATGGTGTTTCCTGAAACATCTAAAAAACAAAGCAACAGAGCCTAGGGCACTTCGACTTATGGTCCTATAGCTTAGGGAAATTAAAATCAAAAAGACACAGCCACCCCAAAGTTTGGGACGACTCTGTTTACAAGAACCTCGTTTACCGTACAAGTTCAATATCACAGAAAGTGAAAAATGGATAAAGAACTTGTGGTATTTACTTACAAAGCAATATCACTCAGCAATGAAATCTATGTCATCAGGCTCTTAGCAGCACAATGAGTGGATTCAGGTATGATGATTCTAACTGAAATAAGTCACACAGAAAAAGAAACATCATAAGATATCACTAATACACGGAATGTAAACTTGGCTACACAGGAACTGAATTACAGAACAGAACAGGGTCTCAAATTTAGAAAACCAACTTATGCTTGCTTAAGGGGAAAGGTGAGTTGGGGTGCTCCATAAAACCAGAGATTGAAATGAGCACAGATAAAGTTCCTTAAGCCAAATATGGAATAGACAAGAGCTACTCCTTGCTCAACGAAATGGACTCAAAACCGCATATTAAACGCCTAAGAATGTACCTGACTAGTAAGTATCTTAATACCTATGGATTGCTATGTATCTGAAAGAGAATCAAGCATGTGTACAGGGGCATAAACGCAGCAGTGATAGGATTGGAGAGGTTCGGTGAGCAAATGAAGACCCTTTGAAGTCATATTGCATGGTACCCATTCCACGGGTCTCAACTCTCCAGGTTTAAGGTATTCTTCCTTCAGCTAAAACATGCATGTGGAACCCAGAGTATGATCAACCGTGTGAACGGGAGACGTGCTCAAATATATCTCAGTTTTCCTCCCCTGGTACTCGGGTGCAACATTCCAGACGCTTTACTAACACTCTCCCCACTTGGAGAGTCAGCGCCTTTAACCTCCTGTTTGGTCCAGTTTGCAATTTCTGCGGAAGTTGAACAGGAATAGGGAGAACCAATGAGAGACTAGCTGGAGGTGTCTGGACGGGCAAATTTAACTCTCATTTCCCACCAGGAAGAGGAAATAACCAAAGGCTCAGCGTGCCGTTCCGGAACCAGATTAGGGCCTGAAGCCATCCTGCGGTGTTGCGGCCAGCTCAAAAGAAAGCGAGTTGAAGAAAGGAGCTCAGGGGCACTGTAATTCACAAACCTGCAGAGTTATAAATGACAGCTATCGTCCAAAAATATACTGAAGGAAGGCTGCCAAGAGGACTTGAAAGCGGGGCAGAATTGCAGGAAACCGATTTCAGGAGGTAGACTGGAATTGCATTGAAAGCATAGGAAAAGAGGCAGAACGTCCACAATGATGCACTTGGCCAAAAAGGGCGTATGCGTTTTTTCCTGAATATATTCAGGAAAAAACGCATACGCCCTTTTTGGCCAACCAAGCAAGCTTGCAAAGGAAATCTGCACTACAATGAAGTCTCACTTCCCCCCAGTCAAAAGGGCCATTTGAAAAAAGTGTAAAATCCAGAAAGGCAGGACAGGCCATGGAGAACTGGGAGCCTTGTTATGCTGATGGGCGTGATGGAAATTGCCAACAGCCACTCGGGAGAAGTGTATGGTGTTTCCTGAAACATCTAAAAACAAAGCAACAGAGCCTAGGGCACTTCCACTTATGGTCCTATAGCTTAGGGAAATTAAAATCAAAAAGACACAGCCACCCCAAAGTTTGGGACGCCTCTGTTTACAAGAACCTCGTTTACCGTACAAGTTCAATATCACAGAAAGTGAAAAATGGATAAAGAACTTGTGGTACTTACGTACAATGCAGTATCACTCAGCAATGAAATCTATGTCATCAGGCCCGTAGCAGCATAATGAGTGGATTCAGGTACGATAATTCTAACTGAAATAAGTCACACAGGAAAAGAAACATCATAAGATATCAGTAATACACGGAATGTAAACTTGGCTACACAGGAACTGAATTCCAAAACAGAACAGGGTCTCAAATTTAGAAAACCAACTTATGCTTGCTTAAGGGGAAAGGTGAGTTGGGGTGCTGCAGAAAACCAGAGATTGAAATGAGCACAGATAAAGTTCCTTAAGCCAAATATGGAATAGACAAGAGCTACTCCTTGCTCAACGAAATGGACACAACACCGCATATTAAACGCCTAAGAATGTACCTGACTAGTAAGTATCTTAAAACCTATGGATTGCTATGTCTCCGAAAGAGAACCAAGCATGTGTACAGGGGCATAAATGCAGCAGTGATAGGATTGGAGAGGTTCGGTGAGCAAATGAAGACCCTTTGAAGTCATATTGCATGGTACCCATTCCACGGGTTTCAACTACCCAGGTTTAAGGTATTCTTCCTTCAGCTAAAACATGCATGTGGAACCTAGAGTATGATCAACCATGTGATCGGGAGACGTGTTCAAATATGTCTCAGTTTTCGTACCCTGGTACTCGGGTGCAACATTCCAGACGCTTTACTAACACTCTCCCAACTTGGAGAGTCAGTCCCTTTAACCTCCTGTTTGGCCCAGTTTGCAATTTCTGCGGAAGATGAACAGGAATAGGGAGAACCAATGAGAGACTAGCTGGAGGTGTCTGGACGGGAAAATTTAACTCTCATTTCCCAAAGGAAGAGGAATTAACCAAAGGCTCAGCGTGCCGTGCCCGAAACAGATTAGGGCCTGAAGCCATCTTGCGGTGTTGCGGCCAGCTCAAAAGAAAGCGAGTTGAAGAAAGGAGCTCAGGGGCACTGTAATGCACAAACCTGCAGAGTTATAAATGACAGCTATCGTCCAAAAATATACTGAAGGAAGGCTGCCAAGAGGACTTGAAAGCGGGGCAGAATTGCAGGAAACCGATTTCAGGAGGTAGACTGGAATTGCATTGAAAGCATAGGAAAAGAGGCAGAACGTCCACAATGATGCACTTGGCCAAAAAGGGCGTATGCGTTTTTTCCTGAATATATTCAGGAAAAAACGCATACGCCCTTTTTGGCCAACCAAGCAAGCTTGCAAAGGAAATCTGCACTACAATGAAGTCTCACTTGCCCCCGGTCAAAGAGGCCATCTGAAAAAAGTGTAAAATCCAGAAAGGCAGGACAGGCCATGGAGAACTGGGAGCCTTGTTATGCTGATGGGCGCAATGTAAATTGCCAACAGACACTCGGGAGAAGTGTATGGTGTTTCCTGGAACATCTAAAAAACAAAGCAACAGAGCCTAGGGCACTTCCACTTATGGTCCTATAGCTTAGGGAAATTAAATTCAAAAAGACACAGCCACCCCAAAGTTTGGAACGGCTCTGTTTACAAGAACCTCGTTTACAGTACAAGTTCAACATCGCAGAAATTGAAAAATGGATAAAGAAGTTGTGGTGTATACTTACAAAGCAATATCACTCAGCCCTGAAATCTGTGTCATCAAGCCCTTAGCAGCACAATGAGTGGATTCAGATATGATGATTCTAACTGAAATAAGTCACACAGAAAAAGAAACATCATAAGATATCAGTAATACACGGAATGTTAACTTGGCTACACAGGAACTGAATTACAAAACAGAACAGGGTCTCAAGTTTAGAAAACCAACTTATGCCTGCTTAAGGGGGAAGGTGAGTTGGGGTGCTGCATAAAAGCAGAGTTTGAAATTAACACAGATACCATTCCATAAGCCAAATATGTAATAGACAAGACCTACCCCTTGCTCAACGAAATGGATTCAACAATGAGGTATCACCTCACACCTGGTAGAATAGGCATCATAGAAAATCTACAAACAAAAAATGCTGGAAAGGGTGTGGAGAAAAGGAACCCTCTTCCACTATTGTTGGGAATATAAATTGATACAGTCATTATGGAGAACAATATGGAATTTCTTAAGAAACTAACAATAGAATTACCATATGATACAGCAATCCCAGTACTGGACATATACCCAGACAAAACCATAAATCAAAAAGAGTCATTCACCGCAATGTTCATTGCATCACTATTTACAATATCGAGGTAATGGAAGCAACCTAAATGCCCACAGACAGACGAATGCATAAAGCTGTGGTACATATATAAAATGGAATATTACTAAGCCATGAAAAGGAATGAAATTGGGTCATTTGTAGAGACGTCGATGGATCTAGAGACTGTCATACAGAGTGAAGTAAGTCAGAAAGAGAAAAACAAATCTTGTATATTCATGCATATATGTGGAACCTAGAAAAACTGTACAGATTAACCATTTTGCAAGGCATAAATAGAGCAACAGATGTAGACAACAAACGCCTAGGGCACTTCCACTTATGGTCCTAAGTGGAAGATCCACTTGGTCCTTCCAACCAAGCAAGCTTGCAAAGGAAATCTGCACTACAATGAAGTCTCACTTCCCCCCGGTCAAAAGGGCCATCTGAAAAAAGTGTAAAATCCAGAAAGGCAGGACAGGCCATGGAGAACTGGGAGCCTTGTTATGCTGATGGGCGGGATGTAAATTGCCAACAGACACTCGGGAGAAGTGTATGGTGTTTCCTGAAACATCTAAAAAACAAAGCAACAGAGCCTAGGGCACTTCCACTTATGGTCCTATAGCTTAGGGAAATTAAAATCAAAAAGACACAGCCACCCCAAAGTTTGGAACGCCTCTGTTTACAAGAACCTCGTTTACAGTACAAGTTCAATATCACAGAATGTGAAAAATGGATAAATAAGTTGTGGTATTTACTTACAAAGCAATATCACTCAGCACTGAAATCTATGTCATCAGGCCCTTAGCAGCACAATGAGTGGATTCAGATATGATGATTCTAACTGAAATAAGTCACACAGAAAAAGAAACATCATAAGATATCAGTAATACACGGAATGTAAACTTGGCTACACAGGAACTGAATTACAGAACAGAACAGGGTCTCAAATTTAGAAAACCAACTTATGCTTGCTTAAGTATAAAGATGAGTTGGGGTGCTGCATAAAACCAGAGATTGAAAGGAGCACAGATAAAGTTCCTTAAGCCAAATATGGAATAGACAAGAGCTACTCCTTGCTCAACGAAATGGACTCAACACCCCATATTAAATGCCTAAGAATGTACCTGACTAGTAAGTATCTTAAAACCTATGGATTGCTATGTCTCCGAAAGAGAATCAAGCATGTGTACAGGGGCATAAACGCAGCAGTGATAGGATTGGAGAGGTTCGGTGAGCAAATGAAGACCCTTTGAAGTCATATTGCATGGTACCCATTCCACGGCTCTCAACTCTCAAGGTTTAAGGTATTCTTCCTACAGCTAAAACATGCATGTGGAACCTAGAGTATGATCAAACATGTGATCGGGAGACGTGTTCAAATATGTCTCAGTTTTGGTACCCTGGTACTCGGGTGCAACATTCCAGATGCTTTACTAACACTCTCCCGACTTGGAGAGTCAGTCCCTTTAACCTCCTATTTGGCCCAGTTTGCAATTTCTGCGGAAGATAAACAGGAATAGCGAGAACCAATGAGAGAATAGCTGGAGGTGTCTGGACGGGCAAATTTAACTCTCATTTCCCACTAGGAAGAGGAATTAACCAAAGGCTCAGCGTGCTGTGCCAGAACCAGATTAGGGCCTGAAGCCATCCTGCGGTGATGCGGCCAGGTCACAAGAAAGCGAGTTGAAGAAAGGAGCTCAGGGACACTGTAATTCACAAACCTGCAGAGTTATAAATGACAGCTATCGTCCAAAAATATACTGAAGGAAGGCTGCCAAGAGGACTTGAAAGCGGGGCAGAATTGCAGGAAACCGATTTCAGGAGGTAGACTGGAATTGCATTGAAAGCATAGGAAAAGAGGCAGAACGTCCACAATGATGCACTTGGCCAAAAAGGGCGTATGCGTTTTATCCTGAATATATTCAGGAAAAAACGCATACGCCCTTTTTGGCCAACCAAGCAAACTTGCAAAGGAAATCTGCACTACAATGAAGTCTCACTTCACCCCAGTCAAAAGGGCCATCTGAAAAAAGTGTAAAATCCAGAAAGGCAGGACAGGCCATGGAGAACTGGGAGCCTAGTTATGCTGATGGGCGGGATGTAAATTGCCAACAGACACTCGGGAGAAGTGTATGGTGTTTCCTGAAACATCTAAAAAACAAAGCAACAGAGCCTAGGGCACTTCCACTTATGGTCCTATAGCTTAGGGAAATTAAAATCAAAAAGACACAGCCACCCCCATAGTTTGGGACGCCTCTGTTTACAAGAACCTCGTTTACAGTACAAGTTCAACATCGCAGAAATTGAAAAATGGATAAAGAAGTTGTGGTATTTACTTACAAAGCAATATCACTCAGCACTGAAATCTATGTCATCAGGCCCTTAGCAGCACAATGAGTGGATTCAGATATGATGATTCTAACTGAAATAAGTCACACAGAAAAAGAAACATCATAAGATATCACTAATACACGGAATGTAAACTTGGCTACACAGGAACTGAATTACAGAACAGAACAGTGTCTCAAATTTAGAAAAGCAACTTATGCTTGCTTAAGGGGAAAGGTGAGTTGGGGTGCTGCATAAAACCAGAGATTGAAATGAGCACAGATAAAGTTCCTTAAGCCAAATATGGAATAGACAAGAGCTACTCCTTGCTCAACGAAATGGAGTCAACACCCCAAATTAAACGCCTAAGAATGTACCTGACTAGTAAGTATCTTAAAACCTATGGATTGCTATGTCTCCGAAAGAGAATCAAGCATGTGTACAGGGGCATAAACGCAGCAGTGATAGGATTGGAGAGGTTCACTGAGCAAATGAAGACCCTTTGAAGTCATATTGCATGGTACCCATTCCACGGGTTTCAACTACCCAGGTTTAAGGTATTCTTCCTTCAGCTAAAACATGCATGTAGAACCTAGAGTATGATCAACCATGTGATCGGGAGACGTGTTCAAATATGTCTCAGTTTTCGTACCCTGGTACTCGGGTGCAACATTCCAGATGCTTTACTAACACTCTCCCAACTTGGAGAGTCAGTCCCTTTAACCTCCTATTTGGCCCAGTTTGCAATTTCTGCGGAAGATGAACAGGAATAGCGAGAACCAATGAGAGACTAGCTGGAGATGTCTGGAAGGGCAAATTTAACTCTCATTTCCCACCAGCAAGAGGAATTAACCAAAGGCTAAGAGTGCCGTGCCGGAACCAGATTAGGGCCTGAAGCCATCCTGCGGTGTTGTAGCCAGGTCACAAGAAAGCGAGTTGAAGAAAGGAGCTCAGGGGCATTGTAATTCACAAACCTGCAGAGTTATAAATGACAACTATCGTCCAAAAATATACTGAAGTAAGGCTGCCAAGAGGACTTGAAAGCGGGGCAGAATTGCAGGAAACCGATTTCAGGAGGTAGACTGGAATTGCATTGAAAGCATAGGAAAAGAGGCAGAACGTCCACAATGATGCACTTGGCCATAAAGGGCGTATGCGTTTTTTCCTGAATATATTCAGGAAAAAACGCATACGCCCTTTTTGGCCAACCAAGCAAACTTGCAAAGGAAATCTGCACTACAATGAAGTCTCACTTTCCCCCGGTCAAAAGGGCCATCTGAAAAAAGTGTAAAATCCAGAAAGGCAGGACAGGCCATGGAGAACTGGGAGCCTTGTTATGCTGATGGGCGGGATGTAAATTGCCAACAGACACCCGGGAGAAGTGTATGGTGTTTCCTGAAACATCTAAAAAACAAAGCAACAGAGCCTAGGGCACTTCCACTTATGGTCCTATAGCTTAGGGAAATTAAAATCAAAAAGACACAGCCACCCCAAAGTTTGGGACGCCTCTGTTTACAAGAACCTCGTTTACAGTACAAGTTCAACATCGCAGAAATTGAAAAATGGATAAATAAGTTGTGGTATTTACTTACAAAGTAATATCACTCAGCACTGAAATCTATGTCATCAGGCCCTTAGCAGCACAATGAGTGGATTCAGATATGATGATTCTAACTGAAATAAGTCACACAGAAAAAGAAACATCATAAGATATCAGTAATACACGGAATGTAAACTTGGCTACACAGGAACTGAATTACAGAACAGAACAGTGTCTCAAATTTAGAAAACCAACTTATTCTTGCTTAAGGGGAAAGGTGAGTTGGGGTGCTGCATAAAACCAGAGATTGAAATGAGCACAGATAAAGTTCCTTAAGCCAAATATGGAATAGACAAGAGCTACTCCTTGCTCAACGAAATGGACTCAACACCCCATATTAAACGCCTAAGTATGTACCTGACTAGTAAGTATCTTAAAACCTATGGATTGCTATGTCTCCGAAAGAGAATCAAGCATGTGTACAGGGGCATAAACGCAGCAGTGATAGGATTGGAGAGGTTCACTGAGCAAATGAATACCCTTTGAAGTCATATTTCATGGTACCCATTCCACGGGTGTCAACTACCCAGGTTTAAGGTATTCTTCCTTCAGCTAAAACATGCATGTGGAACCCAGAGTATGATCAACCGTGTGAATGGGAGACTTCTTCAAATATGTCTCAGTTTACCTCCCCTGGTACTCGGGTGCAACATTCCAGACGCTTTACTAACACTCTCCCCACTTGGAGAGTCAGCGCTTTTAACATCCTGTTTGGCCCAGTTTGCAATTTCTGTGGAAGATGAACAGGAATAGTGAGAACCAATGAGAGACTAGCTGGAGGTGTCTGGACGGGCAAATTTAACTCTCATTTCCCACCAGGAAGAGGAAATAACCAAAGGCTCAGCGTGCCGTGCCGGAACCAGATTAGGGCCTGAAGCCATCCTGCGGTGTTGCGGCCAGCTCAAAAGAAAGCGAGTTGAAGAAAGGAGCTCAGGGGCACTGTAATTCACAAACCTGCAGAGTTATAAATGACAGCTATAGTCCAAAAATATACTGAAGTAAGGCTGCCAAGAGGACTTGAAAGCGGGGCAGAATTGCAGGAAACCGATTTCAGGAGGTAGACTGGAATTGCATTGAAAGCATAGGAAAAGAGGCAGAACGTCCACAATGATGCACTTGGCCAAAAAGGGCGTATGCGTTTTTTCCTGAATATATTCAGGAAAAAACGCATACGCCCTTTTTGGCCAACCAAGCAAGCTTGCAAAGGAAATCTGCACTACAATGAAGTCTCACTTCCCCCCGGTCAAAAGGGCCATCTGAAAAAAGTGTAAAATCCAGAAAGGCAGGACAGGCCATGGAGAACTGGGAGCCTTGTTATGCTGATGGGCGGGATGTAAATTGCCAACAGACACTCGGGAGAAGTGTATGGTGTTTCCTGGAACATCTAAAAAACAAAGCAACAGAGCCTAGGGCACTTCCACTTATGGTCCTATAGCTTAGGGAAATTAAAATCAAAAAGACACAGCCACCCCAAAGTTTGGGACGCCTCTGTTTACAAGAACCTCGTTTACAGTACAAGTTCAACATCGCAGAAAGTGAAAAATGGATAAAGAAGTTGTGGTATTTACTTACAAAGCAATATCACTCAGCAATGAAATCTATGTCATCAGGCCCTTAGCAGCACAATGAGTGGATTCAGGTATGATGATACTAACTGAAATAAGTCACAAAGAAAAAGAAACATCATAAGTTATCAGTAATACACGGAATGTAAACTTGGCTACACAGGAACTGAATTCCAAAACAGAACAGGGTCTCAAATTTAGAAAACCAACTTATGCTTGCTTAAGGGGAAAGGTGAGTTGGGGTGCTGCATAAAACCAGAGATTGAAATGAGCACAGATAAAGTTCCTTAAGCCAAATATGGAATAGACAAGAGCTACTCCTTGCTCAACGAAATGGACTCAACACCCCATATTAAACGCCTAAGAATGTACCTGACTAGTAAGTATCTTAAAACCTATGGATTGCTATGTCTCCAAAAGAGAATCAAGCATGTGTACAGGGGCATAAACGCAGCAGTGATAGGATTGGAGAGGTTCGATGAGCAAATGAAGACCCTTTGAAGTCATATTGCATGGTACCCATTCCACGGGTCTCAACTCTCCAGGTTTAAGGTATTCTTCCTTCAGCTAAAACATGCATGTGGAACCCAGAGTATGATCAACCGTGTGAACAGGAGACATGTTCAAATATGTCTCAGTTTTCCTCCCCGGTACTCGGGTGCAACATTCCAGACGCTTTACTAACACTATTCCGGCTTGGAGAGTCAGCGCCTTTAACCTCCTGTTTGGCCCAGTTTGCAATTTCTGTGGAAGATGAACAGGAATAGGGAGAACCAATGAGAGACTAGCTGGAGGTGTCTGGACGGGCAAATTTAACTCTCATTTCCCACCAGGAAGAGGAAATATCCAAAGGCTCAGCGTGCCATGCCTGAACCAGATTAGGGCCTGAAGCCATCCTGCGTTGTTGCGGTCAGCTCAAAAGAAAGCGAGTTGAAGAAAGGAGCTCAGGGGCACTGTAATTCACAAACCTGCAGAGTTATAAATGACAGCTATCGTCCAAAAATATACTGAAGTAAGGCTGCCAAGAGGACTTGAAAGCAGGGCAGAATTGCAGGAAACCGATTTCAGGAGGTAGACTGGAATTACATTGAAAGCATAGGAAAAGAGTCAGAACGTCCACAATGATGCACTTGGCCAAAAAGGGCGTATGCGTTTTTTCCTGAATATATTCAGGAAAAAACGCATACGCCCTTTTTGGCCAACGAAGCAAGCTTGCAAAGGAAATCTGCACTACAATGAAGTCTCACTTCCCCCAGGTCAAAGAGGCCATCTGAAAAAAGTGTAAAATCCAGAAAGGCAGGACAGGCCATGGAGAACTGGGAGCCTTGTTATGCTGATGGGCGCGATGTAAATTGCCAACAGACACTCGGGAGAAGTGTATGGTGTTTCCTGGAACATCTAAAAAACAAAGCAACAGAGCCTAGGGCACTTCCTATTATGGTCCTATAGCTTAGGGAAATTAAAATCAAAAAGACACAGCCACCCCAAAGTTTGGGACGCCTCTGTTTACAAGAACCTCGTTTACAGTACAAGTTCAACATCGCAGAAAGTGAAAAATGGATAAAGAAATTGTGGTATTTACTTACAAAGCAATATCACTCAGCAATGAAATCTATGTCATCAGGCCCTTAGCAGCACAATGAGTGGATTCAGGTATGATGATACTAACTGAAATAAGTCACAAAGAAAAAGAAACATCATAAGTTATCAGTAATACACGGAATGTAAACTTGGCTACACAGGAACTGAATTCCAAAACAGAACAGGGTCTCAAATTTAGAAAACCAACTTATGCTTGCTTAAGGGGAAAGGTGAGTTGGGGTGCTGCATAAAACCAGAGATTGAAATGAGCACAGATAAAGTTCCTTAAGCCAAATATGGAATAGACAAGAGCTACTCCTTGCTCAACGAAATGGACTCAACACCGCATATTAAACGCCTAAGAATGTACGTGAGTAGTAAGTATCTTAAAACCTATGGATTGCTATGTCTCCAAAAGAGAATCAAGCATGTGTACGGGGCATAAACGCAGCAGTGATAGGATTGGAGAGGTTCGGTGAGCAAATGAAGACCCTTTGAAGTCATATTGCATGGTACCCATTCCACGGGTTTCAACTACCCAGGTTTAAGTTATTCTTCATTCAGCTAAAACATGCATGTGGAACCTAGAGTATGATCAACCATGTGATCGGGAGACGTGTTCAAATATGTCTCAGTTTTCGTACCCTGGTACTCGGGTGCAACATTCCAGATGCTTTACTAACACTCTCCCGACTTGGAGAGTCAGTCCCTTTAACCTCCTGTTTGGCCCACTTTGCAATTTCTGCGGAAGATGAACAGGAATAGGGAGAACCAATGAGAGACTAGCTGGAGGTGTCTGGACGGGCAAATTTAACTCTCATTTCCCACCAGGAAGAGGAATTAACCAAAGGCCCAGCGTGCGTTGCCGGAACCAGATTAGGGCCTGAAGCCATCCTGCGGTGTTGAGGCCAGCTCACAAGAAAGCGAGTTGAAGAAAGGAGCTCAGGGGCACTGTAATTCAGAAACCTGCAGAGTTATAAATGACAGCTATCGTCCAAAAATATACTGAAGTAAGGCTCCCAAGAGGACTTGAAAGCGGGGCAGAATTGCAGGAAACCGATTTCAGGAGGTAGACTGGAATTGCATTGAAAGCATAGGAAAAGAGGCAGAACGTCCACAATGATGCACTTGGCCAAAAAGGGCGTATGCGTTTTTTCCTGAATATATTCAGGAAAAAATGCATACGCCGTTTTAGGCCAACAAAGCAAGCTTGCAAAGGAAATCTGCACTACATGAAGTCTCACTT
The DNA here is from genome assembly GCF_964374135.1 of Grampus griseus. Classification (NCBI taxonomy): domain Eukaryota; kingdom Metazoa; phylum Chordata; class Mammalia; order Artiodactyla; family Delphinidae; genus Grampus; species Grampus griseus. The sequence continues at coordinate 804,018 of NW_028133387.1, forward strand.
CCCCCCGGTCAAAAGGGCCATCTGAAAAAAGTGTAAAATCCAGAAAGGCAGGACAGGCCATGGAGAACTGGGAGCCTTGTTATGCTGATGGGCGGGATGTAAATTGCCAACAGACACTCGGGAGAAGTGTATGGTGTTTCCTGAAACATCTAAAAAACAAAGCAACAGAGCCTAGGGCACTTCCACTTATGGTCCTATAGCTTAGGGAAATTAAAATCAAAAAGACACAGCCACCCCAAAGTTTGGGACGCCTCTGTTTACAAGAACCTCGTTTACCGTACAAGTTCAATATCACAGAAAGTGAAAAATGGATAAAGAACTTGTGGTACTTACGTACAATGCAGTATCACTCAGCAATGAAATCTATGTCATCAGGCCCGTAGCAGCATAATGAGTGGATTCAGGTATGATGATTCTAACTGAAATAAGTCACACAGAAAAAGAAACATCATAAGATATCAGTAATACACGGAATGTAAACTTGGCTACACAGGAACTGAATTCCAAAACAGAACAGGGTCTCAAATTTAGAAAACCAACTTATGCTTGCTTAAGGGGAAAGGTGAGTTGGGGTGCTGCATAAAACCAGAGATTGAAATGAGCACAGATAAAGTTCCTTAAGCCAAATATGGAATAGACAAGAGCTACTCCTTGCTCAACGAAATGGACTCAACACCGCATATTAAACGCCTAAGAATGTACCTGACTAGTAAGTATCTTAAAACCTATGGATTGCTATGTCCCCAAAAGAGAATCAAGCGTGTGTACAGGGGCATAAACGCAGCAGTGATAGGATTGGAGAGGTTCGGTGAGCAAATGAATACCCTTTGAAGTCATATTGCATGCTACCCATTCCACGGGTCTCAACTCTCCAGGTTTAAGGTATTGTTCCTTCAGCTAAATCATGCACGTGGAACCCAGAGTATGATCAACCGTGTGAACGGGAGACGTGTTCAAATATGTCTCAGTTTTCGTACCCTGGTACTCGGGTGCAACATTCCAGACGCTTTACTAACACTCTCCCGACATGGAGAGTCAGTCCCTTTAACCTCCTGTATGGCTCAGTTTGCAATATCTGCGGAAGATGAACAGGAATAGCGAGAACCAATGAGAGACTAGCTGGAGGTGTCTGGACGGGCAAATTTAACTCTCATTTCCCACCAGGAAGAGGAAATAACCAAAGGATCAGCGTGCCGTGCCGGAACAAGATTAGGGCCTGAAGCCATCCTGCGGTGTTGCGGCCATCTCACAAGAAAGCGAGTTGAAGAAAGGAGCTCAGGGGCACTGTAATTCACAAACCTGCAGAGTTATAAATGACAGCTATTGTCCAAAAATATACTGAAGTAAGGCTGCCAAGAGGACTTGAAAGCGGGGCAGAATTGCAGGAAACCGATTTCAGGAGGTAGACTGGAATTGCATTGAAAGCATAGGAATAGAGGCAGAACGTCCACAATGATGCACTTGGCCAAAAAGGGCGTATGCGTTTTTTCCTGAATATATTCAGGAAAAAACGCATACGCCCTTTTTGGCCAACCAAGCAAGCTTGCAAAGGAAATCTGCACTACAATGAAGTCTCACTTCCCCCCGGTCAAAAGGGCCATCTGAAAAAAGTGTAAAATCCAGAAAGGCAGGACAGGCCATGGAGAACTGGGAGCCTAGTTATGCTGATGGGCGGGATGTAAATTGCCAACAGAAACTCGGGAAAGTGTATGGTGTTTCCTGAAACATCTAAAAAAGAAAGCAACAGAGCCTAGGGCACTTCCACTTATGGACCTATAGCTTAGGGAAATTAAAATCAAAAAGACACAGCCACCCCAAAATTTGGGACGCCTCTGTTTAAAAGATCCTTGTTTACAGTACAAGTTCAACATCGCAGAAAGTGAAAAATGGATCAAGAAGTTGTATTTACTTACAAAGCAATATCACTCAGCAATGAAATCTATGTCATCAGGCCCTTAGCAGCACAATGAGTGGATTCAGGTATGATGATTCTAACTGAAATAAGTCACACAGAAAAAGAAACATCATAAGATATCACTAATACACGGAATGTAAACTTGGCTACACAGGAACTGAATTACAGAACAGAACAGGGTCTCAAATTTAGAAAACCAACTTCTGCTTGCTTAAGGGGAAAGGTGAGTTGGGGTGCTGCATAAAACCAGAGATTGAAATGAGCACAGATAAAGTTCCTGAAGCCAAATACGGAATAGACAATAGCTACTCCTTGCTCAAAGAAATGGACTCAACACCGCATATTAAACGCCTAAGAATGTACCTGACTAGTAAGTATCTTAAAACCTATGGATTGCTATGTCTCCGAAAGAGAATCAAGCATGTGTACAGGAGCATAAACGCAGCAGTGATAGGACTGGTGAGGTTCGATGAGCAAATGAAGACCCTTTGAAGTCATATTGCATGGTACCCATTCCACGGGTTTCAACTACCCAGGTTTAAGTTATTCTTCATTCAGCTAAATCATGCATGTGGAACCTAGAGTATGATCAACCATGTGATCGGGAGACGTGTTCAAATATGTCTCAGTTTTCGTCCCCTGGTACTCGGGTGCAACATTCCAGATGCTTTACTAACAGTCTCCCGACTTGGAGAGTCAGTCCGTTTAACCTCCTGTTTGGCCCAGTTTGCAATATCTGCGGAAGATGAACAGGAATAGCGAGAACCAATGAGAGACTAGCTGGAGGTGTCTGGACGGGCAAATTTAACTCTCATTTCCCACCAGGAAGAGGAATTAACCAAAGGCTCAGCGTGCCGTGCCGGAACCAGATTAGGGCCTGAAGCCATCCTGCGGTGTTGCGGCCATCTCACAAGAAAGCGAGTTGAAGAAAGGAGCTCAGGGGCACTGTAATTCACAAACCTGCAGAGTTATAAATGACAGCTATTGTCCAAAAATATACTGAAGTAAGGCTGCCAAGAGGACTTGAAAGCGGGGCAGAATTGCAGGAAACCGATTTCAGGAGGTAGACTGGAATTGCATTGAAAGCATAGGAATAGAGGCAGAACGTCCACAATGATGCACTTGGCCAAAAAGGGCGTATGCGTTTTTTCCTGAATATATTCAGGAAAAAACGCATACGCCCTTTTTGGCCAACCAAGCAAGCTTGCAAAGGAAATCTGCACTACAATGAAGTCTCACTTCCCCCCGGTCAAAAGGGCCATCTGAAAAAAGTGTAAAATCCAGAAAGGCAGGACAGGCCATGGAGAACTGGGAGCCTAGTTATGCTGATGGGCGGGATGTAAATTGCCAACAGAAACTCGGGAAAGTGTATGGTGTTTCCTGAAACATCTAAAAAAGAAAGCAACAGAGCCTAGGGCACTTCCACTTATGGACCTATAGCTTAGGGAAATTAAAATCAAAAAGACACAGCCACCCCAAAATTTGGGACGCCTCTGTTTAAAAGATCCTTGTTTACAGTACAAGTTCAACATCGCAGAAAGTGAAAAATGGATCAAGAAGTTGTATTTACTTACAAAGCAATATCACTCAGCAATGAAATCTATGTCATCAGGCCCTTAGCAGCACAATGAGTGGATTCAGGTATGATGATTCTAACTGAAATAAGTCACACAGAAAAAGAAACATCATAAGATATCACTAATACACGGAATGTAAACTTGGCTACACAGGAACTGAATTACAGAACAGAACAGGGTCTCAAATTTAGAAAACCAACTTCTGCTTGCTTAAGGGGAAAGGTGAGTTGGGGTGCTGCATAAAACCAGAGATTGAAATGAGCACAGATAAAGTTCCTGAAGCCAAATACGGAATAGACAATAGCTACTCCTTGCTCAAAGAAATGGACTCAACACCGCATATTAAACGCCTAAGAATGTACCTGACTAGTAAGTATCTTAAAACCTATGGATTGCTATGTCTCCGAAAGAGAATCAAGCATGTGTACAGGAGCATAAACGCAGCAGTGATAGGACTGGTGAGGTTCGATGAGCAAATGAAGACCCTTTGAAGTCATATTGCATGGTACCCATTCCACGGGTTTCAACTACCCAGGTTTAAGTTATTCTTCATTCAGCTAAATCATGCATGTGGAACCTAGAGTATGATCAACCATGTGATCGGGAGACGTGTTCAAATATGTCTCAGTTTTCGTCCCCTGGTACTCGGGTGCAACATTCCAGATGCTTTACTAACAGTCTCCCGACTTGGAGAGTCAGTCCGTTTAACCTCCTGTTTGGCCCAGTTTGCAATTTCTGCGGAAGATGGAAAGGAATAGGGAGAACCAATGAGAGACTAGCTGGAGGTGTCTGGACGGGCAAATTTAACTCTCATGTCCCAGCATGAAGAGGAATTAACCAAACGATCAGCGTGCCGTGCCGGAACCAGATTAGGGCCTGAAGCCATCCTGCGGTGTTGCGGCCAGCTCACAAGAAAGCGAGTTGAAGAAAGGAGCTCAGGGGCACTGTAATTCACAAATCTGCAGAGTTATAAATGACAGCTATTGTCCAAAAATATACTGAAGTAAGGCTGCCAAGAGGACTTGAAAGCGGGGCAGAATTGCAGGAAACCGATTTCAGGAGGTAGACTGGAATTGCATTGAAAGCATAGGAAAAGAGGCAGAACGGCCACAATGATGCACTTGGCCAAAAAGGGCGTATGCGTTTTTTCCTGAATATATTCAGGAAAATACGCATACGCCCTTTTTGGCCAACCAAGCAAGCTTGCAAAGGAAATCTGCACTACAATGAAGTCTCACTTCCCCCCGGTCAAAAGGGCCATCTGAAAAAAGTGTAAAATCCAGAAAGGCAGGACAGGCCATGGAGAACTGGGAGCCTTGTTATGCTGATGGGCGGGATGTAAATTGCCAACAGACACTCGGGAGAAGTGTATGGTGTTTCCTGAAACATCTAAAAAACAAAGCAACAGAGCCTAGGGCACTTCCACTTATGGTCCTATAGCTTAGGGAAATTAAAATCAAAAAGACACAGCCACCCCAAAGTTTGGGACGCCTCTGTTTACAAGAACTTCATTTACCATACAAGTTCAATATCACAGAAAGTGAAAAATGGATAAAGAATTGTGGTACTTATTTACAATGCAGTATCACTCAGCAATGAAATCTATGTCATCAGGCCCGTAGCAGCATAATGAGTGGATTCAGGTACGATGATTCTAACTGAAATAAGTCACACAGAAAAAGAAACATCATAAGATATCACTAATACACGGAATGAAAACTTGGCTACACAAGAACTGAATTACAGAACAGAACAGGGTCTCAAATTTAGAAAACCAACTTATGCTTGCTTAAGGGGAAAGGTGAGTTGGGGTGCTGCATAAAACCAGAGATTGAAATGAGCACAGATAAAGTTCCTTAAGCCAAATATGGAATAGCCAAGAGCTACTCCTTGCTCAACGAAATGGACTCAACACCGCATATTAAACACCTAAGAATGTACCTGACTAGTAAGTATCTTAAAACCTATGGATTGCTATGTCTCCAAAAGAGAATCAAGCGTGTGTACAGGGGCATAAACGCAGCAGTGATAGGATTGGAGAGGTTCGGTGAGCAAATGAAGACCCTTTGAAGTCATATTGCATGGTACCCATTCCACGGGTCTCAACTCTCCAGGTTTAAGGTATTCTTCCTTCAGCTAAATCATGCACGTGGAACCCAGAGTATGATCAATCGTGTGAACGGGAGACGTGTTCATATGTGTCTCTGTTTTCCTCCCCTGGTACTCGGGTGCAACATTCCAGACGCTTTACTAACACTCTCCCCACTTGGAGAGTCAGCGCCTTTAAACTCCTGTTTGGCCCAGTTTGCAATTTCTGCGGAATATGAACAGGAATAGGGAGAACCAATGAGAGACTAGCTGGAGGTGTCTGGACGGGCAAATTTAACTCTCATTTCCCACCAGGAAGAGGAATTAACCAAAGGCTCAGCGTGCCATGCCGGAACCAGATTAGGGCCTGAAGCCATCCTGCGGTGTTGCGGCCATGTCACAAGAAAGCGAGTTGAAGAAAGGAGCTCAGGGGCACTGTAATTCACAAACCTGCAGAGATATAAATGACAGCTATCGTCCAAAAATATACTGAAGTAAGGCTGCCAAGAGGACTTGAAAGCGGGGCAGAATTGCAGGAAACCGATTTCAGGAGGTAGACTGGAATTGCATTGAAAGCATAGGAAAAGAGGCAGAACGTCCACAATGATGCACTTGGCCAAAAAGGGCGTATGCGTTTTTTCCTGAATATATTCAGGAAAAAACGCATACGCCCTTTTTGGCCAACCAAGCAAGCTTGCAAAGGAAATCTGCACTACAATGAAGTCTCACTTCCCCCCGGTCAAAAGGGCCATCTGAAAAAAGTGTAAAATCCAGAAAGGCAGGACAGGCCATGGAGAACTGGGAGCCTAGTTATGCTGATGGGCGGGATGTAAATTGCCAACAGAAACTCGGGAAAGTGTATGGTGTTTCCTGAAACATCTAAAAAACAAAGCAACAGAGCCTAGGGCACTTCCACTTATGGTCCTATAGCTTAGGGAAATTAAAATCAAAAAGACACAGCCACCCCAAAATTTGGGACGCCTCTGTTTAAAAGATCCTTGTTTACAGTACAAGTTCAACATCGCAGAAAGTGAAAAATGGATAAAGAAGTTGTATTTACTTACAAAGCAATATGACTCAGCAAAGAAATCTATCTCATCAGGCCCTTAGCAGCACAATGAGTGGATTCAGGTATGATGATTCTAACTGAAATAAGTCACACAGAAAAAGAAACATCATAAGATATCAGTAATACACGGAATGTAAACTTGGCTACACAGGAACTGAATTACAGAACAGAACAGGGTCTCAAATTTAGAAAACCAACTTCTGCTTGCTTAAGGGGAAAGGTGAGTTGGGGTGCTGCATAAAACCAGAGATTGAAATGAGCACAGATAAAGTTCCTTAAGCCAAATATGGAATAGACAAGAGCTACTCCTTGCTCAACGAAATGGCCTCAACACCCCATATTAAACGCCTAAGAATGTACCTGACTAGTAAGTATCTTAAAACCCATGGATTGCTGTGTCTCCAAAAGAGAATCAAGCCTGTGTACAGGGGCATAAACGCAGCAGTGATAAGATTGGAGAGGTTTGGTGAGCAAATGAAGACCCTTTGAAGTCATATTGCATGGTACCCATTCCACGGGTCTCAACTCTCCAGGTTTAAGGTATTCTTCCTTCAGCTAAAACATGCACGTGGAACCCAGAGTATGATCAACCGTGTGAACGGGAGACGTGTTCAAATATGTCTCAGTTTTCCTCCCCTGGTACTCGGGTGCAACATTCCAGACGCTTTACTAACACTCTCCGCACTTGGAGAGTCAGCGCCTTTAACATCCTGTTTGGCCCAGTTTGCAATTTCTGTGGAAGATGAACAGGAATAGTGAGAACCAATGAGAGACTAGCTGGAGGTGTCTGGACGGGCAAATTTAACTCTCATTTCCCACCAGGAAGAGGAAATAACCAAAGGCTCAGCGTGCCGTGCCGGAACCAGATTAGGGCCTGAAGCCCTCCTGCGGTGTTGCGGCCAGCTCAAAAGAAAGCGAGTTGAAGAAAGGAGCTCAGGGCCACTGTAATTCACAAACCTGCAGAGTTATAAATAACAGCTATCGTCCAAAAATATACTGAAGTAAGGCTGCCAAGAGGACTTGAAAGCGGGGCAGAATTGCAGGAAACCGATTTCAGGAGGTAGACTGGAATTGCATTGAAAGCATAGGAAAAGAGGCAGAACGTCCACAATGATGCACTTGGCCAAAAAGGGCGTATGCGTTTTTTCCTGAATATATTCAGGAAAAAACGCATACGCCCTTTTTGGCCAACCAAGCAAACTTGCAATGGAAATCTGCACTACAATGAAGTCTCACTTCCCCCCGGTCAAAAGGGCCATCTGAAAAAAGTGTAAAATCCAGAAAGGCAGGACAGGCCATGGAGAACTGGGAGCCTTGTTATGCTGATGGGCGGGATGTAAATTGCCAACAGACACTCGGGAGAAGTGTATGGTGTTTCCTAAAGCATCTAAGAAACAAAGCAACAGAGCCTAGGGCACTTCCACTTATGGTCCTATAGTTTAGGGAAATTAAAATCAAAAAGACACAGCCACCCCAAAGTTTGGGACGCCTCTGTTTACAAGAACCTCGTTTACCGTACAAGTTCAATATCACAGAAAGTGAAAAATGGATAAAGAACTTGTGGTACTTACGTACAATGCAGTATCACTCAGCAATGAAATCTATGTCGTCAGGCCCGTAGCAGCATAATGAGTGGATTCAGGTACGATGATTCTAACTGAAATAAGTCACACAGAAATAGAAACATCATAAGATATCACTAATACACGGAATGTAAACTTGGCTACACAGGAACTGAATTCCAAAACAGAACAGGGTCTCAAATTTAGAAAACCAACTTATGCTTGCTTAAGGGGAAAGGTGAGTTGGGGTGCTGCATAAAACCAGAGATTGAAATGAGCACAGATAAAGTTCCTTAAGCCAAATATGGAATAGACAAGAGCTACTCCTTGCTCAACGAAATGGACTCAACACCCCAAATTAAACGCCTAAGAATGTACCTGACTAGTAAGTATCTTAAAACCTATGGATTGCTATGTCTCCATAAGAGAATCAAGCGTGTGTACAGGGGCATAAACGCAGCAGTGATAGGATTGGAGAGGTTCGGTGAGCAAATGAAGACCCTTTGAAGTCATATTGCATGGTACCCATTCCACGGGTCTCAACTCTCCAGGTTTAAGGTATTCTTCCTTCAGCTAAAACATGCATGTGGAACCCAGAGTATGATCAACCATGTGAACAGGAGACGTGTTCAAATATGTCTCAGTTTTCCTCCCCGGTACTCGGGTGCAACATTCCAGACGCTTTACTAACACTCTCCCGACTTGGAAAGTCAGCGCCTTTAACCTCCTGTTTGGCCCAGTTTGCAATTTCTGTGGAAGATGAACAGGAATAGGGAGAACCAATGAGAGACTAGCTGGAGGTGTCTGGACGGGGAAATTTAACTCTCATTTCCCACCAGGAAGAGGAAATAACCAAAGGCTCAGCGTGCCATGCCTGAACCAGATTAGGGCCTGAAGCCATCCTCCGTTGTTGCGGTCAGCTCAAAAGAAAGCGAGTTGAAGAAAGGAGCTCAGGGGCACTGTAATTCACAAACCTGCAGAGTTATAAATGACAGCTATCGTCCAAAAATATACTGAAGTAAGGCTGCCAAGAGGACTTGAAAGCGGGGCAGAATTGCAGGAAACCGATTTCAGGAGGTAGACTGGAATTACATTGAAAGCATAGGAAAAGAGGCAGAACGTCCACAATGATGCACTTGGCCAAAAAGGGCGTATGCGTTTTTTCCTGAATATATTCAGGAAAAAACGCATACGCACTTTTTGGCCAACCAAGCAAGCTTGCAAAGGCAATCTGCACTACAATGAAGTCTCACTTCCCCCCGGTCAAAGGGGCCATCTGAAAAAAGTGTAAAATCCAGAAAGGCAGGACAGGCCATGGAGAACTGGGAGCCTTGTTATGCTGATGGGCGGGATTTAAATTGCCAACAGAAAGTCGGGAAAGTGTATGGTGTTTCCTGAAACATCTAAAAAACAAAGCAACAGAGCCTAGGGCACTTCCACTTATGGTCCTATAGCTTAGGGAAATTAAAATCAAAAAGACACAGCCACCCCAAAGTTTGGGACGCCTCTGTTTACAAGAACCTCGTTTACAGTACAAGTTCAACATCGCAGAAAGTGAAAAATGGATAAAGAAGGTGTGGTATTTACTTACAAAGCAATATCACTCAGCAATCAAATCTATGTCATCAGGCCCTTAGCAGCACAATGAGTGGATTCAGGTATGATGACACTAACTGAAATAAGTCACAAAGAAAAAGAAACATCATAAGATATCAGTAATACATGGAATGTAAACTTGGCTACACAGGAACTGAATTCCAAAACAGAACAGGGTCTCAAATTTAGAAAACCAACTTATGCTTGCTTAAGGGGAATGGTGAGTTGGGGTGCTGCATAAAACCAGAGATTGAAATGAGCACAGATAAAGTTCCTTAAGCCAAATATGGAATAGACAAGAGCTACTCCTTGCTCAACGAAATGGACTCAACACCGCATATTAAACGCCTAAGAATGTACCTGAGTAGTAAGTATCTTAAAACCTATGGATTGCTATGTCTCCGAAAGAGAATCAAGCATGTGTACGGGGCATAAACGCAGCAGTGATAGGATTGGAGAGGTTCGGTGAGCAAATGAAGACCCTTTGAAGTCATATTGCATGGTACCCATTACACGGGTCTCAACTCTCCAGGTTTAAGGTATTCTTCCTTCAACTAAAACATGCATGTGGAACCCAGAGTATGATCAACCGTGTGAACGGGAGATGTGTGCAAATATGTCTCAGTTTGCCTCCCCTGGTACTCGGGTGCAACATTCCAGACGCTTTACTAACACTCTCCCCACTTGGAGAGTCAGCGCCTTTAACCTCCTGTTTGGCCCAGTTTGCAATTTCTGCAGATGAACAGGAATAGGGAGAACCAATGAGAGACTACCTGGAGGTGTCTGGACGGGCAAATTTAACTCTCATTTCCCACCAGGAAGAGGAAATAACCAAAGGCTCAGTGTGCCGTGACGGAACCAGATTAGGGCCTGAAGCCATCCTGCGGTGTTGCGGCCATCTCACAAGAAAGCGAGTTGAAGAAAGGAGCTCAGGGGCACTGTAATTCACAAATCTGCAGAGATATAAATGACAGCTATCGTCCAAAAATATACTGAAGTAAGGCTGCCAAGAGGACTTGAAAGCGGGGCAGAATTGCAGGAAACCGATTTCAGGAGGTAGACTGGAATTGCATTGAAAGCATAGGAAAAGAGGCAGAACGTCCACAATGATGCACTTGGCCAAAAAGGGCGTATGCGTTTTTTCCTGAATATATTCAGGAAAAAACGCATACGCCCTTTTTGGCCAACCAAGCAAGCTTGCAAAGGAAATCTGCACTACAATGAAGTCTCACTCCCCCCGGTCAAAAGGGCCATCTGAAAAAAGTGTAAAATCCAGAAAGGCAGGACAGGCCATGGAGAACTGGGAGCCTTGTTATGCTGATGGGCGGGATGGAAATTGCCAACAGACACTCAGGAGAAGTGTATGGTGTTTCCTGAAACATCTAAAAAACAAAGCAACAGAGCCTAGGGCACTTCCACTTATGGTCCTATAGCTTAGGGAAATTAAAATCAAAAAGACACAGCCACCCCAAAGTTTGGGACACCTCTGTTTACAAGAACCTCTTTTACCGTACAAGTTCAATATCACAGAAAGTGAAAAATGGATAAAGAACTTGTGGTACTTACGTACAATGCAGTATCACTCAGCAATGAAATCTATGTCATCAGGCCCGTAGCAGCATAATGAGTGGATTCAGGTACGATGATTCTAACTGAAATAAGTCACACAGAAAAAGAAACATCATAAGATATCACTAATACACGGAATGTAAACTTGGCTACACAGGAACTGAATTCCAAAACCGAACAGGGTCTGAAATTTAGAAAACCAACTTATGCTTGCTTAAGGGGAAAGGTGAGTTGGGGTGCTGCATAAAACCAGAGATTGAAATGAGCACAGATAAAGTTCCTTAAGCCAAATATGGAATAGACAAGAGCTACTCCTTGCTCAACGAAATGGACTCAACACCGCATATTAAACACCTAAGAATGTACCTGACTAGTAAGTATCTTAAAACCTATGGATTGCTATGTCTCCAAAAGAGAATCAAGCGTGTGTACAGGGGCATAAACGCAGCAGTGATAGGATTGGAGAGGTTCGGTGAGCAAATGAAGACCCTTTGAAGTCATATTGCATGGTACCCATTCCACGGGTCTCAACTCTCCAGGTTTAAGGTATTCTTCCTTCAGCTAAATCATGCACGTGGAACCCAGAGTATGATCAACCGTGTGAATGGGAGACGTGTTCATATGTGTCTCAGTTTTACTCCCCTGGTACTCGGGTGCAACATTCCAGACGCTTTACTAACACTCTCCCCACTTGGAGAGTCAGCGCCTTTAACCTCCTGTTTGGCCCAGTTTGCAATTTCTGCGGAATATGAACAGGAATAGGGAGAACCAATGAGAGACTAGCTGGAGGTGTCTGGACGGGCAAATTTAACTCTCATTTCCCACCAGGAAGAGGAAATAACCAAAGGCTCAGCGTGCCATGCCGGAACCTGATTAGGGCCTGAAGCCATCCTGCGGTGTTGCGGCCAGGTCACAAGAAAGCGAGTTGAAGAAAGGAGCTCAGGGGCACTGTAATTCAGAAACCTGCAGAGATATAAATGACAGCTATCGTCCAAAAATATACTGAAGTAAGGCTGCCAAGAGGACTTGAAAGCGGGGCAGAATTGCAGGAAACCGATTTCAGGAGGTAGACTGGAATTGCATTGAAAGCATAGGAAAAGAGGCAGAACGTCCACAATGATGCACTTGGCCAAAAAGGGCGTATGCGTTTTTTCCTGAATATATTCAGGAAAAAACGCATACGCCCTTTTTGGCCAACCAAGCAAGCTTGCAAAGGAAATCTGCACTACATGAAGTCTCACTTCCCCCCGGTCAAAAGGGCCATCTGAAAAAAGTGTAAAATCCAGAAAGGCAGGACAGGCCATGGAGAACTGGGAGCCTAGTTATGCTGATGGGCGGGATGTAAATTGCCAACAGAAACTCGGGAAAGTGTATGGTGTTTCCTGAAACATCTAAAAAACAAAGCAACAGAGCCTAGGGCACTTCCACTTATGGACCTATAGTTTAGGGAAATTAAAATCAAAAAGACACAGCCACCCCAAAGTTTGGGACGCCTCTGTTTACAAGAACCTCGTTTACCGTACAAGTTCAATATCACAGAAAGTGAAAAATGGATAAAGAACTTGTGGTACTTACGTACAATGCAGTATCACTCAGCAATGAAATCTATGTCGTCAGGCCCGTAGCAGCATAATGAGTGGATTCAGGTACGATGATTCTAACTGAAATAAGTCACACAGAACAAGAAACATCATAAGATATCACTAATACACGGAATGTAAACTTGGCTACACAGGAACTGAATTCCAAAACAGAACAGGGTCTCAAATTTAGAAAACCAACTTATGCTTGCTTAAGGGGAAAGGTGAGTTGGGGTGCTGCATAAAACCAGAGATTGAAATGAGCACAGATAAAGTTCCTTAAGCCAAATATGGAATAGACAAGAGCTACTCCTTGCTCAACGAAATGGACTCAACACCCCAAATTAAACGCCTAAGAATGTACATGACTAGTAAGTATCTTAAAACCTATGGATTGCTATGTCTCCATAAGAGAATCAAGCGTGTGTACAGGGGCATAAACGCAGCAGTGATAGGATTGGAGAGGTTCGGTGAGCAAATGAAGACCCTTTGAAGTCATATTGCATGGTACCCATTCCACGGGTCTCAACTCTCCAGGTTTAAGGTATTCTTCCTTCAGCTAAAACATGCATGTGGAACCCAGAGTATGATCAACCATGTGAACAGGAGACGTGTTCAAATATGTCTCAGTTTTCCTCCCCGGTACTCGGGTGCAACATTCCAGACGCTTTACTAACACTCTCCCGACTTGGAAAGTCAGCGCCTTTAACCTCCTGTTTGGCCCAGTTTGCAATTTCTGTGGAAGATGAACAGGAATAGGGAGAACCAATGAGAGACTAGCTGGAGGTGTCTGGACGGGGAAATTTAACTCTCATTTCCCACCAGGAAGAGGAAATAACCAAAGGCTCAGCGTGCCATGCCTGAACCAGATTAGGGCCTGAAGCCATCCCCCGTTGTTGCGGTCAGCTCAAAAGAAAGCGAGTTGAAGAAAGGAGCTCAGGGGCACTGTAATTCACAAACCTGCAGAGTTATAAATGACAGCTATCGTCCAAAAATATACTGAAGTAAGGCTGCCAAGAGGACTTGAAAGCGGGGCAGAATTGCAGGAAACCGATTTCAGGAGGTAGACTGGAATTACATTGAAAGCATAGGAAAAGAGGCAGAACGTCCACAATGATGCACTTGGCCAAAAAGGGCGTATGCGTTTTTTCCTGAATATATTCAGGAAAAAACGCATACGCCCTTTTTGGCCAACCAAGCAAGCTTGCAAAGGCAATCTGCACTACAATGAAGTCTCACTTCCCCCCGGTCAAAGGGGCCATCTGAAAAAAGTGTAAAATCCAGAAAGGCAGGACAGGCCATGGAGAACTGGGAGCCTTGTTATGCTGATGGGCGGGATTTAAATTGCCAACAGAAAGTCGGGAAAGTGTATGGTGTTTCCTGAAACATCTAAAAAACAAAGCAACAGAGCCTAGGGCACTTCCACTTATGGTCCTATAGCTTAGGGAAATTAAAATCAAAAAGACACAGCCACCCCAAAGTTTGGGACGCCTCTGTTTACAAGAACCTCGTTTACAGTACAAGTTCAACATCACAGAAAGTGAAAAATGGATAAAGAAGGTGTGGTATTTACTTACAAAGCAATATCACTCAGCAATCAAATCTATGTCATCAGGCCCTTAGCAGCACAATGAGTGGATTCAGGTATGATGACACTAACTGAAATAAGTCACAAAGAAAAAGAAACATCATAAGATATCAGTAATACACGGAATGTAAACTTGGTTACACAGGAACTGAATTCCAAAACAGAACAGGGTCTCAAATTTAGAAAACCAACTTATGCTTGCTTAAGGGGAATGGTGAGTTGGGGTGCTGCATAAAACCAGAGATTGAAATGAGCACAGATAAAGTTCCTTAAGCCAAATATGGAATAGACAAGAGCTACTCCTTGCTCAACGAAATGGACTCAACACCCCATATTAAACGCCTAAGAATGTACCTGAGTAGTAAGTATCTTAAAACCTATGGATTGCTATGTCTCCGAAAGAGAATCAAGCATGTGTACGGGGCATAAACGCAGCAGTGATAGGATTGGAGAGGTTCGGTGAGCAAATGAAGACCCTTTGAAGTCATATTGCATGGTACCCATTACACGGGTCTCAACTCTCCAGGTTTAAGGTATTCTTCCTTCAGCTAAAACATGCATGTGGAACCCAGAGTATGATCAACCGTGTGAACGGGAGACGTGTGCAAATATGTCTCAGTTTGCCTCCCCTGGTACTCGGGTGCAACATTCCAGACGCTTTACTAACACTCTCCCCACTTGGAGAGTCAGCGCCTTTAACCTCCTGTTTGGCCCAGTTTGCAATTTCTGCAGATGAACAGGAATAGGGAGAACCAATGAGAGACTACCTGGAGGTGTCTGGACGGGCAAATTTAACTCTCATTTCCCACCATGAAGAGGAAATAACCAAAGGCTCAGCGTGCCATGCCGGAACCAGATTAGGGCCTGAAGCCATCCTGCGGTGTTGCGGCCATCTCACAAGAAAGCGAGTTGAAGAAAGGAGCTCAGGGGCACTGTAATTCACAAATCTGCAGAGATATAAATGACAGCTATCGTCCAAAAATATACTGAAGTAAGGCTGCCAAGAGGACTTGAAAGCGGGGCAGAATTGCAGGAAACCGATTTCAGGAGGTAGACTGGAATTGCATTGAAAGCATAGGAAAAGAGGCAGAACGTCCACAATGATGCACTTGGCCAAAAAGGGCGTATGCGTTTTTTCCTGAATATATTCAGGAAAAAACGCATACGCCCTTTTTGGCCAACCAAGCAAGCTTGCAAAGGAAATCTGCACTACAATGAAGTCTCACTCCCCCCGGTCAAAAGGGCCATCTGAAAAAAGTGTAAAATCCAGAAAGGCAGGACAGGCCATGGAGAACTGGGAGCCTTGTTATGCTGATGGGCGGGATGGAAATTGCCAACAGACACTCAGGAGAAGTGTATGGTGTTTCCTGAAACATCTAAAAAACAAAGCAACAGAGCCTAGGGCACTTCCACTTATGGTCCTATAGCTTAGGGAAATTAAAATCAAAAAGACACAGCCACCCCAAAGTTTGGGACACCTCTGTTTACAAGAACCTCTTTTACCGTACAAGTTCAATATCACAGAAAGTGAAAAATGGATAAAGAACTTGTGGTACTTACGTACAATGCAGTATCACTCAGCAATGAAATCTATGTCATCAGGCCCATAGCAGCATAATGAGTGGATTCAGGTACGATGATTCTAACTGAAATAAGTCACACAGAAAAAGAAACATCATAAGATATCACTAATACACGGAATGTAAACTTGGCTACACAGGAACTGAATTCCAAAACAGAACAGGGTCTCAAATTTAGAAAACCAACTTATGCTTGCTTAAGGGGAAAGGTGAGTTGGGGTGCTGCATAAAACCAGAGATTGAAATGAGCACAGATAAAGTTCCTTAAGCCAAATATGGAATAGACAAGAGCTACTCCTTGCTCAACGAAATGGACTCAACACCGCATATTAAACACCTAAGAATGTACCTGACTAGTAAGTATCTTAAAACCTATGGATTGCTATGTCTCCAAAAGAGAATCAAGCGTGTGTACAGGGGCATAAACGCAGCAGTGATAGGATTGGAGAGGTTCGGTGAGCAAATGAAGACCCTTTGAAGTCATATTGCATGGTACCCATTCCACGGGTCTCAACTCTCCAGGTTTAAGGTATTCTTCCTTCAGCTAAATCATGCACGTGGAACCCAGAGTATGATCAACCGTGTGAATGGGAGACGTGTTCATATGTGTCTCAGTTTTACTCCCCTGGTACTCGGGTGCAACATTCCAGACGCTTTACTAACACTCTCCCCACTTGGAGAGTCAGCGCCTTTAACCTCCTGTTTGGCCCAGTTTGCAATTTCTGCGGAATATGAACAGGAATAGGGAGAACCAATGAGAGACTAGCTGGAGGTGTCTGGACGGGCAAATTTAACTCTCATTTCCCACCAGGAAGAGGAAATAACCAAAGGCTCAGCGTGCCATGCCGGAACCAGATTAGGGCCTGAAGCCATCCTGCGGTGTTGCGGCCAGGTCACAAGAAAGCGAGTTGAAGAAAGGAGCTCAGGGGCACTGTAATTCACAAACCTGCAGAGTTATAAATGACAGCTATCGTCCAAAAATATACTGAAGTAAGGCTGCCAAGAGGACTTGAAAGCGGGGCAGAATTGCAGGAAACCGATTTCAGGAGGTAGACTGGAATTACATTGAAAGCATAGGAAAAGAGGCAGAACGTCCACAATGATGCACTTGGCCAAAAAGGGCGTATGCGTTTTTTCCTGAATATATTCAGGAAAAAACGCATACGCCCTTTTTGGCCAACCAAGCAAGCTTGCAAAGGCAATCTGCACTACAATGAAGTCTCACTTCCCCCCGGTCAAAGGGGCCATCTGAAAAAAGTGTAAAATCCAGAAAGGCAGGACAGGCCATGGAGAACTGGGAGCCTTGTTATGCTGATGGGCGGGATTTAAATTGCCAACAGAAAGTCGGGAAAGTGTATGGTGTTTCCTGAAACATCTAAAATACAAAGCAACAGAGCCTAGGGCACTTCCACTTATGGTCCTATAGCTTAGGGAAATTAAAATCAAAAAGACACAGCCACCCCAAAGTTTGGGACGCCTCTGTTTACAAGAACCTCGTTTACAGTACAAGTTCAACATCACAGAAAGTGAAAAATGGATAAAGAAGGTGTGGTATTTACTTACAAAGCAATATCACTCAGCAATCAAATCTATGTCATCAGGCCCTTAGCAGCACAATGAGTGGATTCAGGTATGATGACACTAACTGAAATAAGTCACAAAGAAAAAGAAACATCATAAGATATCAGTAATACACGGAATGTAAACTTGGTTACACAGGAACTGAATTCCAAAACAGAACAGGGTCTCAAATTTAGAAAACCAACTTATGCTTGCTTAAGGGGAATGGTGAGTTGGGGTGCTGCATAAAACCAGAGATTGAAATGAGCACAGATAAAGTTCCTTAAGCCAAATATGGAATAGACAAGAGCTACTCCTTGCTCAACGAAATGGACTCAACACCCCATATTAAACGCCTAAGAATGTACCTGAGTAGTAAGTATCTTAAAACCTATGGATTGCTATGTCTCCGAAAGAGAATCAAGCATGTGTACGGGGCATAAACGCAGCAGTGATAGGATTGGAGAGGTTCGGTGAGCAAATGAAGACCCTTTGAAGTCATATTGCATGGTACCCATTACACGGGTCTCAACTCTCCAGGTTTAAGGTATTCTTCCTTCAGCTAAAACATGCATGTGGAACCCAGAGTATGATCAACCGTGTGAACGGGAGACGTGTGCAAATATGTCTCAGTTTGCCTCCCCTGGTACTCGGGTGCAACATTCCAGACGCTTTACTAACACTCTCCCCACTTGGAGAGTCAGCGCCTTTAACCTCCTGTTTGGCCCAGTTTGCAATTTCTGCAGATGAACAGGAATAGGGAGAACCAATGAGAGACTACCTGGAGGTGTCTGGACGGGCAAATTTAACTCTCATTTCCCACCAGGAAGAGGAAATAACCAAAGGCTCAGCGTGCCATGCCGGAACCAGATTAGGGCCTGAAGCCATCCTGCGGTGTTGCGGCCATCTCACAAGAAAGCGAGTTGAAGAAAGGAGCTCAGGGGCACTGTAATTCACAAATCTGCAGAGATATAAATGACAGCTATCGTCCAAAAATATACTGAAGTAAGGCTGCCAAGAGGACTTGAAAGCGGGGCAGAATTGCAGGAAACCGATTTCAGGAGGTAGACTGGAATTGCATTGAAAGCATAGGAAAAGAGGCAGAACGTCCACAATGATGCACTTGGCCAAAAAGGGCGTATGCGTTTTTTCCTGAATATATTCAGGAAAAAACGCATACGCCCTTTTTGGCCAACCAAGCAAGCTTGCAAAGGAAATCTGCACTACAATGAAGTCTCACTCCCCCCGGTCAAAAGGGCCATCTGAAAAAAGTGTAAAATCCAGAAAGGCAGGACAGGCCATGGAGAACTGGGAGCCTTGTTATGCTGATGGGCGGGATGGAAATTGCCAACAGACACTCAGGAGAAGTGTATGGTGTTTCCTGAAACATCTAAAAAACAAAGCAACAGAGCCTAGGGCACTTCCACTTATGGTCCTATAGCTTAGGGAAATTAAAATCAAAAAGACACAGCCACCCCAAAGTTTGGGACACCTCTGTTTACAAGAACCTCTTTTACCGTACAAGTTCAATATCACAGAAAGTGAAAAATGGATAAAGAACTTGTGGTACTTACGTACAATGCAGTATCACTCAGCAATGAAATCTATGTCATCAGGCCCATAGCAGCATAATGAGTGGATTCAGGTACGATGATTCTAACTGAAATAAGTCACACAGAAAAAGAAACATCATAAGATATCACTAATACACGGAATGTAAACTTGGCTACACAGGAACTGAATTCCAAAACAGAACAGGGTCTCAAATTTAGAAAACCATCTTATGCTTGCTTAAGGGGAAAGGTGAGTTGGGGTGCTGCATAAAACCAGAGATTGAAATGAGCACAGATAAAGTTCCTTAAGCCAAATATGGAATAGACAAGAGCTACTCCTTGCTCAACGAAATGGACTCAACACCGCATATTAAACACCTAAGAATGTACCTGACTAGTAAGTATCTTAAAACCTATGGATTGCTATGTCTCCAAAAGAGAATCAAGCGTGTGTACAGGGGCATAAACGCAGCAGTGATAGGATTGGAGAGGTTCGGTGAGCAAATGAAGACCCTTTGAAGTCATATTGCATGGTACCCATTCCACGGGTCTCAACTCTCCAGGTTTAAGGTATTCTTCCTTCAGCTAAATCATGCACGTGGAACCCAGAGTATGATCAACCGTGTGAATGGGAGACGTGTTCATATGTGTCTCAGTTTTACTCCCCTGGTACTCGGGTGCAACATTCCAGACGCTTTACTAACACTCTCCCCACTTGGAGAGTCAGCGCCTTTAACCTCCTGTTTGGCCCAGTTTGCAATTTCTGCGGAATATGAACAGGAATAGGGAGAACCAATGAGAGACTAGCTGGAGGTGTCTGGACGGGCAAATTTAACTCTCATTTCCCACCAGGAAGAGGAAATAACCAAAGGCTCAGCGTGCCATGCCGGAACCAGATTAGGGCCTGAAGCCATCCTGCGGTGTTGCGGCCAGGTCACAAGAAAGCGAGTTGAAGAAAGGAGCTCAGGGGCACTGTAATTCACAAACCTGCAGAGTTATAAATGACAGCTATCGTCCAAAAATATACTGAAGTAAGGCTGCCAAGAGGACTTGAAAGCGGGGCAGAATTGCAGGAAACCGATTTCAGGAGGTAGACTGGAATTACATTGAAAGCATAGGAAAAGAGGCAGAACGTCCACAATGATGCACTTGGCCAAAAAGGGCGTATGCGTTTTTTCCTGAATATATTCAGGAAAAAACGCATACGCCCTTTTTGGCCAACCAAGCAAGCTTGCAAAGGCAATCTGCACTACAATGAAGTCTCACTTCCCCCCGGTCAAAGGGGCCATCTGAAAAAAGTGTAAAATCCAGAAAGGCAGGACAGGCCATGGAGAACTGGGAGCCTTGTTATGCTGATGGGCGGGATTTAAATTGCCAACAGAAAGTCGGGAAAGTGTATGGTGTTTCCTGAAACATCTAAAAAACAAAGCAACAGAGCCTAGGGCACTTCCACTTATGGTCCTATAGCTTAGGGAAATTAAAATCAAAAAGACACAGCCACCCCAAAGTTTGGGACACCTCTGTTTACAAGAACCTCTTTTACCGTACAAGTTCAATATCACAGAAAGTGAAAAATGGATAAAGAACTTGTGGTACTTACGTACAATGCAGTATCACTCAGCAATGAAATCTATGTCATCAGGCCCGTAGCAGCATAATGAGTGGATTCAGGTACGATGATTCTAACTGAAATAAGTCACACAGAAAAAGAAACATCATAAGATATCACTAATACACGGAATGTAAACTTGGCTACACAGGAACTGAATTCCAAAACAGAACAGGGTCTCAAATTTAGAAAACCAACTTATGCTTGCTTAAGGGGAAAGGTGAGTTGGGGTGCTGCATAAAACCAGAGATTGAAATGAGCACAGATAAAGTTCCTTAAGCCAAATATGGAATAGACAAGAGCTACTCCTTGCTCAACGAAATGGACTCAACACCGCATATTAAACACCTAAGAATGTACCTGACTAGTAAGTATCTTAAAACCTATGGATTGCTATGTCTCCAAAAGAGAATCAAGCGTGTGTACAGGGGCATAAACGCAGCAGTGATAGGATTGGAGAGGTTCGGTGAGCAAATGAAGACCCTTTGAAGTCATATTGCATGGTACCCATTCCACGGGTCTCAACTCTCCAGGTTTAAGGTATTCTTCCTTCAGCTAAATCATGCACGTGGAACCCAGAGTATGATCAACCGTGTGAATGGGAGACGTGTTCATATGTGTCTCAGTTTTACTCCCCTGGTACTCGGGTGCAACATTCCAGACGCTTTACTAACACTCTCCCCACTTGGAGAGTCAGCGCCTTTAACCTCCTGTTTGGCCCAGTTTGCAATTTCTGCGGAATATGAACAGGAATAGGGAGAACCAATGAGAGACTAGCTGGAGGTGTCTGGACGGGCAAATTTAACTCTCATTTCCCACCAGGAAGAGGAAATAACCAAAGGCTCAGCGTGCCATGCCGGAACCAGATTAGGGCCTGAAGCCATCCTGCGGTGTTGCGGCCAGGTCACAAGAAAGCGAGTTGAAGAAAGGAGCTCAGGGGCACTGTAATTCACAAACCTGCAGAGTTATAAATGACAGCTATCGTCCAAAAATATACTGAAGTAAGGCTGCCAAGAGGACTTGAAAGCGGGGCAGAATTGCAGGAAACCGATTTCAGGAGGTAGACTGGAATTACATTGAAAGCATAGGAAAAGAGGCAGAACGTCCACAATGATGCACTTGGCCAAAAAGGGCGTATGCGTTTTTTCCTGAATATATTCAGGAAAAAACGCATACGCCCTTTTTGGCCAACCAAGCAAGCTTGCAAAGGCAATCTGCACTACAATGAAGTCTCACTTCCCCCCGGTCAAAGGGGCCATCTGAAAAAAGTGTAAAATCCAGAAAGGCAGGACAGGCCATGGAGAACTGGGAGCCTTGTTATGCTGATGGGCGGGATTTAAATTGCCAACAGAAAGTCGGGAAAGTGTATGGTGTTTCCTGAAACATCTAAAAAACAAAGCAACAGAGCCTAGGGCACTTCCACTTATGGTCCTATAGCTTAGGGAAATTAAAATCAAAAAGACACAGCCACCCCAAAGTTTGGGACGCCTCTGTTTACAAGAACCTCGTTTACAGTACAAGTTCAACATCACAGAAAGTGAAAAATGGATAAAGAAGGTGTGGTATTTACTTACAAAGCAATATCACTCAGCAATCAAATCTATGTCATCAGGCCCTTAGCAGCACAATGAGTGGATTCAGGTATGATGACACTAACTGAAATAAGTCACAAAGAAAAAGAAACATCATAAGATATCAGTAATACACGGAATGTAAACTTGGCTACACAGGAACTGAATTCCAAAACAGAACAGGGTCTCAAATTTAGAAAACCAACTTATGCTTGCTTAAGGGGAATGGTGAGTTGGGGTGCTGCATAAAACCAGAGATTGAAATGAGCACAGATAAAGTTCCTTAAGCCAAATATGGAATAGACAAGAGCTACTCCTTGCTCAACGAAATGGACTCAACACCCCATATTAAACGCCTAAGAATGTACCTGAGTAGTAAGTATCTTAAAACCTATGGATTGCTATGTCTCCGAAAGAGAATCAAGCATGTGTACGGGGCATAAACGCAGCAGTGATAGGATTGGAGAGGTTCGGTGAGCAAATGAAGACCCTTTGAAGTCATATTGCATGGTACCCATTACACGGGTCTCAACTCTCCAGGTTTAAGGTATTCTTCCTTCAGCTAAAACATGCATGTGGAACCCAGAGTATGATCAACCGTGTGAACGGGAGACGTGTGCAAATATGTCTCAGTTTGCCTCCCCTGGTACTCGGGTGCAACATTCCAGACGCTTTACTAACACTCTCCCCACTTGGAGAGTCAGCGCCTTTAACCTCCTGTTTGGCCCAGTTTGCAATTTCTGCAGATGAACAGGAATAGGGAGAACCAATGAGAGACTAGCTGGAGGTGTCTGGACGGGCAAATTTAACTCTCATTTCCCACCAGGAAGAGGAATTAACCAAAGGCCCAGCGTGCCTTGGCGGAACCAGATTAGGGCCTGAAGCCATCCTGCGGTGTTGCGGCCAGCTCACAAGAAAGCGAGTTGAAGAAAGGAGCTCAGGGGCACTGTAATTCACAAACCTGCAGAGTTATAAATGACAGCTATCGTCCAAAAATATACTGAAGTAAGGCTCCCAAGAGGACTTGAAAGCGGGGCAGAATTGCAGGAAACCGATTTCAGGAGGTAGACTGGAATTGCATTGAAAGCATAGGAAAAGAGGCAGAACGTCCACAATGATGCACTTGGCCAAAAAGGGCGTATGCGTTTTTTCCTGAATATATTCAGGAAAAAAGGCATACGCCCTTTTAGGCCAACCAAGCAAGCTTGCAAAGGAAATCTGCACTACATGAAGTCTCACTTCCCCCCGGTCAAAAGGGCCATCTGAAAAAAGTGTAAAATCCAGAAAGGCAGGACAGGCCATGGAGAACTGGGAGCCTTGTTATGCTGATGGGCGGGATGGAAATTGCCAACAGACACTCGGGAGAAGTGTATGGTGTTTCCTGAAACATCTAAAAAACAAAGCAACAGAGCCTAGGGCACTTCCACTTATGGTCCTATAGCTTAGGGAAATTAAAATCTAAAAGACACAGCCACCCCAAAGTTTGGGACACCTCTGTTTACAAGAACCTCCTTTACCGTACAAGTTCAATATCACAGAAAGTGAAAAATGGATAAAGAACTTGTGGTACTTACGTACAATGCAGTATCACTCAGCAATGAAATCTATGTCATCAGGCCCGTAGCAGCATAATGAGTGGATTCAGGTACGATGATTCTAACTGAAATAAGTCACACAGAAAAAGAAACATCATAAGATATCACTAATACACGGAATGTAAACTTGGCTACACAGGAACTGAATTCCAAAACAGAACAGGGTCTCAAATTTAGAAAACCAACTTATGCTTGCTTAAGGGGAAAGGTGAGTTGGGGTGCTGCATAAAACCAGAGATTGAAATGAGCACAGATAAAGTTCCTTAAGCCAAATATGGAATAGACAAGAGCTACTCCTTGCTCAACGAAATGGACTCAACACCGCATATTAAACACCTAAGAATGTACCTGACTAGTAAGTATCTTAAAACCTATGGATTGCTATGTCTCCAAAAGAGAATCAAGCGTGTGTACAGGGGCATAAACGCAGCAGTGATAGGATTGGAGAGGTTCGGTGAGCAAATGAAGACCCTTTGAAGTCATATTGCATGGTACCCATTCCACGGGTCTCAACTCTCCAGGTTTAAGGTATTCTTCCTTCAGCTAAATCATGCACGTGGAACCCAGAGTATGATCAACCGTGTGAACGGGAGACGTGTTCATATGTGTCTCAGTTTTACTCCCCTGGTACTCGGGTGCAACATTCCAGACGCTTTACTAACACTCTCCCCACTTGGAGAGTCAGCGCCTTTAACCTCCTGTTTGGCCCAGTTTGCAATTTCTGCGGAAGATGAACAGGAATAGGGAGAACCAATGAGAGACTAGCTGGAGGTGTCTGGACGGGCAAATTTAACTCTCATTTCCCACCAGGAAGAGGAAATAACCAAAGGCTCAGTGTGCCATGCCGGAACCAGATTAGGGCCTGAAGCCATCCTGCGGTGTTGCGGCCAGGTCACAAGAAAGCGAGTTGAAGAAAGGAGCTCAGGGGCACTGTAATTCACAAACCTGCAGAGATATAAATGACAGCTATCGTCCAAAAATATACTGAAGTAAGGCTGCCAAGAGGACTTGAAAGCGGGGCAGAATTGCAGGAAACCGATTTCAGGAAGTAGACTGGAATTGAATTGAAAGCATAGGAAAAGAGGCAGAACGTCCACAATGATGCACTTGGCCAAAAAGGGCGTATGCGTTTTTTCCTGAATATATTCAGGAAAAAACGCATACGCCCTTTTTGGCCAACCAAGCAAGCTTGCAAAGGAAATCTGCACTACAATGAAGTCTCACTTCCCCCCGGTCAAAAGGGCCATCTGAAAAAAGTGTAAAATCCAGAAAGGCAGGACAGGCCATGGAGAACTGGGAGCCTAGTTATGCTGATGGGCGGGATGTAAATTGCCAACAGAAACTCGGGAAAGTGTATGGTGTTTCCTGAAACATCTAAAAAACAAAGCAACAGAGCCTAGGGCACTTCCACTTATGGACCTATAGTTTAGGGAAATTAAAATCAAAAAGACACAGCCACCCCAAAATTTGGGACGCCTCTGTTTACAAGATCCTTGTTTACAGTACATGTTCAACATCACAGAAAGTGAAAAATGGATAAAGAAGTTGTATTTACTTACAAAGCAATATGACTCAGCAATGAAATCTATCTCATCAGGCCCTTAGCAGCACAATGAGTGGATTCAGGTATGATGATTCTAACTGAAATAAGTCACACAGAAAAAGAAACATCATAAGATATCACTAATACACGGAATGTAAACTTGGCTACACAGGAACTGAATTACAGAACAGAACAGGGTCTCAAATTTAGAAAACCAACTTATGCTTGCTTAAGGGTAAAGGTGAGTTGGGGTGCTGCATAAAACCAGAGATTGAAATGAGCACAGATAAAGTTCCTTAAGCCAAATATGGAATAGACAAGAGCTACTCCTTGCTCAACGAAATGGACTCAACACCCCATATTAAACGCCTAAGAATGTACCTGACTAGTAAGTATCTTAAAACCTATGGATTGCTATGTCTCCAAAAGAGAATCAAGCATGTGTACAGGGGCATAAACGCAGCAGTGATAGGATTGGAGAGGTTCGATGAGCAAATGAAGACCCTTTGAAGTCATATTGCATGGTACCCATTCCATGGGTTTCAACTACCCAGGTTTAACTTATTCTTCATTCAGCTAAAACATGCATGTGGAACCTAGAGTATGATCAACCATGTGATCGGGAGACGTGTTCAAATATGTCTCAGTTTTAGTACCCTGGTACTCGGGTGCAACATTCCAGATGCTTTACTAACACTCTCCCGACTTGGAGAGTCAGTCCCTTTAACCTCCTGTTTGGCCCACTTTGCAATTTCTGCGGAAGATGAACAGGAATAGGGAGAACCAATGAGAGACTAGCTGGAGGTGTCTGGACGGGCAAATTTAACTCTCATTTCCCACCAGGAAGAGGAATTAACCAAAGGCCCAGCGTGCCTTGGCGGAACCAGATTAGGGCCTGAAGCCATCCTGCGGTGTTGCGGCCAGCTCACAAGAAAGCGAGTTGAAGAAAGGAGCTCAGGGGCACTGTAATTCAGAAACCTGCAGAGTTATAAATGACAGCTATCGTCCAAAAATATACTGAAGTAAGGCTCCCAAGAGGACTTGAAAGCGGGGCAGAATTGCAGGAAACCGATTTCAGGAGGTAGACTGGAATTGCATTGAAAGCATAGGAAAAGAGGCAGAACGTCCACAATGATGCACTTGGCCAAAAAGGGCGTATGCGTTTTTTCCTGAATATATTCAGGAAAAAACGCATACGCCCTTTTTGGCCAACCAAGCAAGCTTGCAAAGGAAATCTGCACTACATGAAGTCTCACTTCCCCCCGGTCAAAAGGGCCATCTGAAAAAAGTGTAAAATCCAGAAAGGCAGGACAGGCCATGGAGAACTGGGAGCCTTGTTATGCTGATGGGCGGGATGGAAATTGCCAACAGACACTCGGGAGAAGTGTATGGTGTTTCCTGAAACATCTAAAAAACAAAGCAACAGAGCCTAGGGCACTTCCACTTATGGTCCTATAGCTTAGGGAAATTAAAATCAAAAAGACACAGCCACCCCAAAGTTTGGGACGCCTCTGTTTACAAGATCCTTGTTTACAGTACATGTTCAACATCACAGAAAGTGAAAAATGGTTAAAGAAGTTGTATTTACTTACAAAGCAATATGACTCAGCAATGAAATCTATCTCATCAGGCCCTTAGCAGCACAATGAGTGGATTCAGGTATGATGATTCTAACTGAAATAAGTCACACAGAAAAAGAAACATCATAAGATATCAGTAATACACGGAATGTAAACTTGGCTACACAGGAACTGAATTACAGAACAGAACAGGGTCTCAAATTTAGAAAACCAACTTATGCTTGCTTAAGGGTAAAGGTGAGTTGGGGTGCTGCATAAAACCAGAGATTGAAATGAGCACAGATAAAGTTCCTTAAGCCAAATATGGAATAGACAAGAGCTACTCCTTGCTCAACGAAATGGACTCAACACCCCATATTAAACGCCTAAGAATGTACCTGACTAGTAAGTATCTTAAAACCTATGGATTGCTATGTCTCCAAAAGAGAATCAAGCATGTGTACAGGGGCATAAACGCAGCAGTGATAGGATTGGAGAGGTTCGATGAGCAAATGAAGACCCTTTGAAGTCATATTGCATGGTACCCATTCCACGGGTTTCAACTACCCAGGTTTAACTTATTCTTCATTCAGCTAAAACATGCATGTGGAACCTAGAGTATGATCAACCATGTGATCGGGAGACGTGTTCAAATATGTCTCAGTTTTAGTACCCTGGTACTCGGGTGCAACATTCCAGATGCTTTACTAACACTCTCCCGACTTGGAGAGTCAGTCCCTTTAACCTCCTGTTTGGCCCACTTTGCAATTTCTGCGGAAGATGAACAGGAATAGGGAGAACCAATGAGAGACTAGCTGGAGGTGTCTGGACGGGCAAATTTAACTCTCATTTCCCACCAGGAAGAGGAATTAACCAAAGGCCCAGCGTGCCTTGGCGGAACCAGATTAGGGCCTGAAGCCATCCTGCGGTGTTGCGGCCAGCTCACAAGAAAGCGAGTTGAAGAAAGGAGCTCAGGGGCACTGTAATTCAGAAACCTGCAGAGTTATAAATGACAGCTATCGTCCAAAAATATACTGAAGTAAGGCTCCCAAGAGGACTTGAAAGCGGGGCAGAATTGCAGGAAACCGATTTCAGGAGGTAGACTGGAATTGCATTGAAAGCATAGGAAAAGAGGCAGAACGTCCACAATGATGCACTTGGCCAAAAAGGGCGTATGCGTTTTTTCCTGAATATATTCAGGAAAAAACGCATACGCCCTTTTAGGCCAACCAAGCAAGCTTGCAAAGGAAATCTGCACTACATGAAGTCTCACTTCCCCCCGGTCAAAAGGGCCATCTGAAAAAAGTGTAAAATCCAGAAAGGCAGGACAGGCCATGGAGAACTGGGAGCCTTGTTATGCTGATGGGCGGGATGGAAATTGCCAACAGACACTCGGGAGAAGTGTATGGTGTTTCCTGAAACATCTAAAAAACAAAGCAACAGAGCCTAGGGCACTTCCACTTATGGTCCTATAGCTTAGGGAAATTAAAATCAAAAAGACACAGCCACCCCAAAGTTTGGGACACCTCTGTTTACAAGAACCTCTTTTACCGTACAAGTTCAATATCACAGAAAGTGAAAAATGGATAAAGAACTTGTGGTACTTACGTACAATGCAGTATCACTCAGCAATGAAATCTATGTCATCAGGCCCGTAGCAGCATAATGAGTGGATTCAGGTACGATGATTCTAACTGAAATAAGTCACACAGAAAAAGAAACATCATAAGATATCCCTAATACACGGAATGTAAACTTGGCTACACAGGAACTGAATTCCAAAACAGAACAGGGTCTCAAATGTAGAAAACCAACTTATGCTTGCTTAAGGGGAAAGGTGAGTTGGGGTGCTGCATAAAACCAGAGATTAAAATGAGCACAGATAAAGTTCCTTAAGCCAAATATGGAATAGACAAGAGCTACTCCTTGCTCAACGAAATGGACTCAACACCGCATATTAAACACCTAAGAATGTACCTGACTAGTAAGTATCTTAAAACCTATGGATTGCTATGTCTCCAAAAGAGAATCAAGCGTGTGTACAGGGGCATAAACGCAGCAGTGATAGGATTGGAGAGGTTCGGTGAGCAAATGAAGACCCTTTGAAGTCATATTGCATGGTACCCATTCCACGGGTCTCAACTCTCCAGGTTTAAGGTATTCTTCCTTCAGCTAAATCATGCACGTGGAACCCAGAGTATGATCAACCGTGTGAACGGGAGACGTGTTCATATGTGTCTCAGTTTTACTCCCCTGGTAGTCGGGTGCAACATTCCAGACGCTTTACTAACACTCTCCCGACTTGGAGAGTCAGCGCCTTTAACCTCCTGTTTGGCCCAGTTTGCAATTTCTGCGGAATATGAACAGGAATAGGGAGAACCAATGAGAGACTAGCTGGAGGTGTCTGGACGGGCAAATTTAACTCTCATTTCCCACCAGGAAGAGGAAATAACCAAAGGCTCAGCGTGCCATGCCGGAACCAGATTAGGGCCTGAAGCCATCCTGCGGTGTTGCGGCCAGGTCACAAGAAAGCGAGTTGAAGAAAGGAGCTCAGGGGCACTGTAATTCACAAACCTGCAGAGATATAAATGACAGCTATCGTCCAAAAATATACTGAAGTAAGGCTGCCAAGAGGACTTGAAAGCGGGGCAGAATTGCAGGAAACCGATTTCAGGAGGTAGACTGGAATTGCATTGAAAGCATAGGAAAAGAGGCAGAACGTCCACAATGATGCACTTGGCCAAAAAGGGCGTATGCGTTTTTTCCTGAATATATTCAGGAAAAAACGCATACGCCCTTTTTGGCCAACCAAGCAAGCTTGCAAAGGAAATCTGCACTACAATGAAGTCTCACTTCCCCCCGGTCAAAAGGGCCATCTGAAAAAAGTGTAAAATCCAGAAAGGCAGGACAGGCCATGGAGAACTGGGAGCCTAGTTATGCTGATGGGCGGGACGTAAATTGCCAACAGAAACTCGGGAAAATGTATGGTGTTTCCTGAAACATCTAAAAAACAAAGCAACAGAGCCTAGGGCACTTCCACTTATGGACCTATAGTTTAGGGAAATTAAAATCAAAAAGACACAGCCACCCCAAAATTTGGGACGCCTCTGTTTACAAGATCCTTGTTTACAGTACATGTTCAACATCGCAGAAAGTGAAAAATGGATAAAGAAGTTGTATTTACTTACAAAGCAATATGACTCAGCAATGAAATCTATCTCATCAGGCCATTAGCAGCACAATGAGTGGATTCAGGTATGATGATTCTAACTGAAATAAGTCACACAGAAAAAGAAACATCATAAGATATCAGTAATACACGGAATGTAAACTTGGCTACACAGGAACTGAATTACAGAACAGAACAGGGTCTCAAATTTAGAAAACCAACTTATGCTTGCTTAAGGGGAAAGGTGAGTTGGGGTGCTGCATAAAACCAGAGATTGAAATGAGCACAGATAAAGTTCCTTAAGCCAAATATGGAATAGACAAGAGCTACTCCTTGCTCAACGAAATGGACTCAACACCCCATATTAAACGCCTAAGAATGTACCTGACTAGTAAGTATCTTAAAACCTATGGATTGCTATGTCTCCAAAAGAGAATCAAGCATGTGTACAGGGGCATAAACGCAGCAGTGATAGGATTGGAGAGGTTCGATGAGCAAATGAAGACCCTTTGAAGTCATATTGCATGGTACCCATTCCACGGGTTTCAACTACCCAGGTTTAAGTTATTCTTCATTCAGCTAAAACATGCATGTGGAACCTAGAGTATGATCAACCATGTGATCGGGAGATGTGTTCAAATATGTCTCAGTTTTCGTACCCTGGTACTCGGGTGCAACATTCCAGATGCTTTACTAACACTCTCCCGACTTGGAGAGTCAGTCCCTTTAACCTCCTGTTTGGCCCACTTTGCAATTTCTGCGGAAGATGAACAGGAATAGGGAGAACCAATGAGAGACTAGCTGGAGGTGTCTGGACGGGCAAATTTAACTCTCATTTTCCACCAGGAAGAGGAATTAACCAAAGGCCCAGCGTGCCTTGCCGGAACCAGATTAGGGCCTGAAGCCATCCTGCGGTGTTGCGGCCATCTCACAAGAAAGCGAGTTGAAGAAAGGAGCTCAGGGGCACTGTAATTCACAAACCTGCAGAGTTATAAATGACAGCTATCGTCCAAAAATATACTGAAGTAAGGCTGCCAAGAGGACTTGAAAGCGGGGCAGAATTGCAGGAAACCGATTTCAGGAGGTAGACTGGAATTGCATTGAAAGCATAGGAAAAGAGGCAGAACGTCCACAATGATGCACTTGGCCAAAAAGGGCGTATGCGTTTTTTCCTGAATATATTCAGGAAAAAACGCATACGCCCTTTTAGGCCAAACAAGCAAGCTTGCAAAGGAAATCTGCACTACATGAAGTCTCACTTCCCCCCGGTCAAAAGGGCCATCTGAAAAAAGTGTAAAATCCAGAAAGGCAGGACAGGCCATGGAGAACTGGGAGCCTTGTTATGCTGATGGGCGGGATGTAAATTGCCAACAGCCACTGGGGAGAAGTGTATGGTGTTTCCTGAAACATCTAAAAAACAAAGCAACAGAGCCTAGGGCACTTCCACTTATGGTCCTATAGCTTAGGGAAATTAAAATCAAAAAGACACAGCCACCCCAAAGTTTGGGACGCCTCTGTTTACAAGAACCTCGTTTACCGTACAAGTTCAATATCACAGAAAGTGAAAAATGGATAAAGAACTTGTGGTACTTATGTACAATGCAGTATCAGTCAGCAATGAAATCTATGTCATCAGGCCCGTAGCAGCATAATGAGTGGATTCAGGTACGATGATTCTAACTGAAATAAGTCACACAGAAAAAGAAACATCATAAGATATCAGTAATACACGGAATGTAAACTTGGCTACACAGGAACTGAATTACAGAACAGAACAGGGTCTCAAATTTAGAAAACCATCTTATGCTTGCTTAAGGGGAAAGGTGAGTTGGGGTGCTGCATAAAACCAGAGATTGAAATGAGCACAGATAAAGTTCCTTAAGCCAAATATGAAATAGACAAGAGCTACTCCTTGCTCAACGAAATGGACTCAACACCCCATATTAAACGCCTAAGAATGTACCTGACTAGTAAGTATCTTAAAACCTATGGATTGCTATGTCTCCAAAAGAGAATCAAGCGTGTGTACAGGGGCATAAACGCAGCAGTGATAGGATTGGAGAGGTTCGGTGAGCAAATGAAGACCCTTTGAAGTCATATTGCATGGTACCCATTCCACGGGTTTCAACCACCCAGTTTTAAGGTATTCTTCCTTCAGCTAAAACATGCATGTGGAACCTAGAGTATGATCAACCGTGTGATCGGGAGACGTGTTCAAATATGTCTCAGTTTTCGTACCCTGGTACTCGGGTGCAACATTCCAGACGCTTTACTAACACTCTCCCGACTTGGAGAGTCAGTCCCTTTAACCTCCTGTTTGGCCCAGTTTGCAATTTCTGGGGAAGATGAACAGGAATAGCGAGAACCAATGAGAGACTAGCTGGAGGTGTCTGGACGGGCAAATTTAACTCTCATTTCCCACCAGGAAGAGGAATTAACCAAAGGCCCAGCGTGCCTTGGCGGAACCAGATTAGGGCCTGAAGCCATCCTGCGGTGTTGCGGCCAGCTCAAAAGAAAGCGAGTTGAAGAAAGGAGCTCAGGGGCACTGTAATTCAGAAACCTGCAGAGTTATAAATGACAGCTATCGTCCAAAAATATACTGAAGTAAGGCTCCCAAGAGGACTTGAAAGCGGGGCAGAATTGCAGGAAACCGATTTCAGGAGGTAGACTGGAATTGCATTGAAAGCATAGGAAAAGAGGCAGAACGTCCACAATGATGCACTTGGCCAAAAAGGGCGTATGCGTTTTTTCCTGAATATATTCAGGAAAAAACGCATACGCCCTTTTAGGCCAACCAAGCAAGCTTGCAAAGGAAATCTGCACTACATGAAGTCTCACTTCCCCCCGGTCAAAAGGGCCATCTGAAAAAAGTGTAAAATCCAGAAAGGCAGGACAGGCCATGGAGAACTGGGAGCCTTGTTATGCTGATGGGCGGGATGGAAATTGCCAACAGACACTCGGGAGAAGTGTATGGTGTTTCCTGAAACATCTATAAAACAAAGCAACAGAGCCTAGGGCACTTCCACTTATGGTCCTATAGCTTAGGGAAATTAAAATCAAAAAGACACAGCCACCCCAAAGTTTGGGACACCTCTGTTTACAAGAACCTCTTTTACCGTACAAGTTCAATATCACAGAAAGTGAAAAATGGATAAAGAAGTTGTATTTACTTACAAAGCAATATGACTCAGCAATGAAATCTATCTCATCAGGCCATTAGCAGCACAATGAGTGGATTCAGGTATGATGATTCTAACTGAAATAAGTCACACAGAAAAAGAAACATCATAAGATATCAGTAATACACGGAATGTAAACTTGGCTACACAGGAACTGATTTACAGAACAGAACAGGGTCTCAAATTTAGAAAACCAACTTATGCTTGCTTAAGGGGAAAGGTGAGTTGGGGTGCTGCATAAAACCAGAGATTGAAATGAGCACAGATAAAGTTCCTTAAGCCAAATATGGAATAGACAAGAGCTACTCCTTGCTCAACGAAATGGACTCAACACCCCATATTAAACGCCTAAGAATGTACCTGACTAGTAAGTATCTTAAAACCTATGGATTGCTATGTCTCCAAAAGAGAATCAAGCATGTGTACAGGGGCATAAACGCAGCAGTGATAGGATTGGAGAGGTTCGATGAGCAAATGAAGACCCTTTGAAGTCATATTGCATGGTACCCATTCCACGGGTTTCAACTACCCAGGTTTAAGTTATTCTTCATTCAGCTAAAACATGCATGTGGAACCTAGAGTATGATCAACCATGTGATCGGGAGATGTGTTCAAATATGTCTCAGTTTTCGTACCCTGGTACTCGGGTGCAACATTCCAGATGCTTTACTAACACTCTCCCGACTTGGAGAGTCAGTCCCTTTAACCTCCTGTTTGGCCCACTTTGCAATTTCTGCGGAAGATGAACAGGAATAGGGAGAACCAATGAGAGACTAGCTGGAGGTGTCTGGACGGGCAAATTTAACTCTCATTTTCCACCAGGAAGAGGAATTAACCAAAGGCCCAGCGTGCCTTGCCGGAACCAGATTAGGGCCTGAAGCCATCCTGCGGTGTTGCGGCCATCTCACAAGAAAGCGAGTTGAAGAAAGGAGCTCAGGGGCACTGTAATTCACAAACCTGCAGAGTTATAAATGACAGCTATCGTCCAAAAATATACTGAAGTAAGGCTGCCAAGAGGACTTGAAAGCGGGGCAGAATTGCAGGAAACCGATTTCAGGAGGTAGACTGGAATTGCATTGAAAGCATAGGAAAAGAGGCAGAACGTCCACAATGATGCACTTGGCCAAAAAGGGCGTATGCGTTTTTTCCTGAATATATTCAGGAAAAAACGCATACGACCTTTTAGGCCAAACAAGCAAGCTTGCAAAGGAAATCTGCACTACATGAAGTCTCACTTCCCCCCGGTCAAAAGGGCCATCTGAAAAAAGTGTAAAATCCAGAAAGGCAGGACAGGCCATGGAGAACTGGGAGCCTTGTTATGCTGATGGGCGGGATGTAAATTGCCAACAGACACTCGGGAGAAGTGTATGGTGTTTCCTGAAACATCTAAAAAACAAAGCAACAGAGCCTAGGGCACTTCCACTTATGGTCCTATAGCTTAGGGAAATTAAAATCAAAAAGACACAGCCACCCCAAAGTTTGGGACGCCTCTGTTTACAAGAACCTCGTTTACCGTACAAGTTCAATATCACAGAAAGTGAAAAATGGATAAAGAACTTGTGGTACTTATGTACAATGCAGTATCAGTCAGCAATGAAATCTATGTCATCAGGCCCGTAGCAGCATAATGAGTGGATTCAGGTACGATGATTCTAACTGAAATAAGTCACACAGAAAAAGAAACATCATAAGATATCAGTAATACACGGAAGGTAAACTTGGCTACACAGGAACTGAATTACAGAACAGAACAGGGTCTCAAATTTAGAAAACCATCTTATGCTTGCTTAAGGGGAAAGGTGAGTTGGGGTGCTGCATAAAACCAGAGATTGAAATGAGCACAGATAAAGTTCCTTAAGCCAAATATGAAATAGACAAGAGCTACTCCTTGCTCAACGAAATGGACTCAACACCCCATATTAAACGCCTAAGAATGTACCTGACTAGTAAGTATCTTAAAACCTATGGATTGCTATGTCTCCAAAAGAGAATCAAGCGTGTGTACAGGGGCATAAACGCAGCAGTGATAGGATTGGAGAGGTTCGGTGAGCAAATGAAGACCCTTTGAAGTCATATTGCATGGTACCCATTCCACGGGTTTCAACCACCCAGTTTTAAGGTATTCTTCCTTCAGCTAAAACATGCATGTGGAACCTAGAGTATGATCAACCGTGTGATCGGGAGACGTGTTCAAATATGTCTCAGTTTTCGTACCCTGGTACTCGGGTGCAACATTCCAGACGCTTTACTAACACTCTCCCGACTTGGAGAGTCAGTCCCTTTAACCTCCTGTTTGGCCCAGTTTGCAATTTCTGGGGAAGATGAACAGGAATAGCGAGAACCAATGAGAGACTAGCTGGAGGTGTCTGGACGGGCAAATTTAACTCTCATTTCCCACCAGGAAGAGGAATTAACCAAAGGCCCAGCGTGCCTTGGCGGAACCAGATTAGGGCCTGAAGCCATCCTGCGGTGTTGCGGCCAGCTCAAAAGAAAGCGAGTTGAAGAAAGGAGCTCAGGGGCACTGTAATTCAGAAACCTGCAGAGTTATAAATGACAGCTATCGTCCAAAAATATACTGAAGTAAGTCTCCCAAGAGGACTTGAAAGCGGGGCAGAATTGCAGGAAACCGATTTCAGGAGGTAGACTGGAATTGCATTGAAAGCATAGGAAAAGAGGCAGAACGTCCACAATGATGCACTTGGCCAAAAAGGGCGTATGCGTTTTTTCCTGAATATATTCAGGAAAAAACGCATACGCCCTTTTAGGCCAACCAAGCAAGCTTGCAAAGGAAATCTGCACTACATGAAGTCTCACTTCCCCCCGGTCAAAAGGGCCATCTGAAAAAAGTGTAAAATCCAGAAAGGCAGGACAGGCCATGGAGAACTGGGAGCCTTGTTATGCTGATGGGCGGGATGGAAATTGCCAACAGACACTCGGGAGAAGTGTATGGTGTTTCCTGAAACATCTATAAAACAAAGCAACAGAGCCTAGGGCACTTCCACTTATGGTCCTATAGCTTAGGGAAATTAAAATCAAAAAGACACAGCCACCCCAAAGTTTGGGACACCTCTGTTTACAAGAACCTCTTTTACCGTACAAGTTCAATATCACAGAAAGTGAAAAATGGATAAAGAACTTGTGGTACTTACGTACAATGCAGTATCACTCAGCAATGAAATCTATGTCATCAGGCCCGTAGCAGCATAATGAGTGGATTCAGGTACGATGATTCTAACTGAAATAAGTCACACAGAAAAAGAAACATCATAAGATATCACTAATACACGGAATGTAAACTTGGCTACACAGGAACTGAATTCCAAAACAGAACAGGGTCTCAAATTTAGAAAACCAACTTATGCTTGCTTAAGGGGAAAGGTGAGTTGGGGTGCTGCATAAAACCAGAGATTGAAATGAGCACAGATAAAGTTCCTTAAGCCAAATATGGAATAGACAAGAGCTACTCCTTGCTCAACGAAATGGACTCAACACCCCATATTAAACGCCTAAGAATGTACCTGACTAGTAAGTATCTTAAAACCTATGGATTGCTATGTCTCCAAAAGAGAATCAAGCATGTGTACAGGGGCATAAACGCAGCAGTGATAGGATTGGAGATGTTCGATGAGCAAATGAAGACCCTTTGAAGTCATATTGCATGGTACCCATTCCACGGGTTTCAACTACCCAGGTTTAAGTTATTCTTCATTCAGCTAAAACATGCATGTGGAACCTAGAGTATGATCAACCATGTGATCGGGAGATGTGTTCAAATATGTCTCAGTTTTCGTACCCTGGTACTCGGGTGCAACATTCCAGATGCTTTACTAACACTCTCCCGACTTGGAGAGTCAGTCCCTTTAACCTCCTGTTTGGCCCACTTTGCAATTTCTGCGGAAGATGAACAGGAATAGGGAGAACCAATGAGAGACTAGCTGGAGGTGTCTGGACGGGCAAATTTAACTCTCATTTTCCACCAGGAAGAGGAATTAACCAAAGGCCCAGCGTGCCTTGCCGGAACCAGATTAGGGCCTGAAGCCATCCTGCGGTGTTGCGGCCATCTCACAAGAAAGCGAGTTGAAGAAAGGAGCTCAGGGGCACTGTAATTCACAAACCTGCAGAGTTATAAATGACAGCTATCGTCCAAAAATATACTGAAGTAAGGCTGCCAAGAGGACTTGAAAGCGGGGCAGAATTGCAGGAAACCGATTTCAGGAGGTAGACTGGAATTGCATTGAAAGCATAGGAAAAGAGGCAGAACGTCCACAATGATGCACTTGGCCAAAAAGGGCGTATGCGTTTTTTCCTGAATATATTCAGGAAAAAACGCATACGCCCTTTTAGGCCAAACAAGCAAGCTTGCAAAGGAAATCTGCACTACATGAAGTCTCACTTCCCCCCGGTCAAAAGGGCCATCTGAAAAAAGTGTAAAATCCAGAAAGGCAGGACAGGCCATGGAGAACTGGGAGCCTTGTTATGCTGATGGGCGGGATGTAAATTGCCAACAGACACTCGGGAGAAGTGTATGGTGTTTCCTGAAACATCTAAAAAACAAAGCAACAGAGCCTAGGGCACTTCCACTTATGGTCCTATAGCTTAGGGAAATTAAAATCAAAAAGACACAGCCACCCCAAAGTTTGGGACGCCTCTGTTTACAAGAACCTCGTTTACCGTACAAGTTCAATATCACAGAAAGTGAAAAATGGATAAAGAACTTGTGGTACTTATGTACAATGCAGTATCAGTCAGCAATGAAATCTATGTCATCAGGCCCGTAGCAGCATAATGAGTGGATTCAGGTACGATGATTCTAACTGAAATAAGTCACACAGAAAAAGAAACATCATAAGATATCAGTAATACACGGAAGGTAAACTTGGCTACACAGGAACTGAATTACAGAACAGAACAGGGTCTCAAATTTAGAAAACCATCTTATGCTTGCTTAAGGGGAAAGGTGAGTTGGGGTGCTGCATAAAACCAGAGATTGAAATGAGCACAGATAAAGTTCCTTAAGCCAAATATGAAATAGACAAGAGCTACTCCTTGCTCAACGAAATGGACTCAACACCCCATATTAAACGCCTAAGAATGTACCTGACTAGTAAGTATCTTAAAACCTATGGATTGCTATGTCTCCAAAAGAGAATCAAGCGTGTGTACAGGGGCATAAACGCAGCAGTGATAGGATTGGAGAGGTTCGGTGAGCAAATGAAGACCCTTTGAAGTCATATTGCATGGTACCCATTCCACGGGTTTCAACCACCCAGTTTTAAGGTATTCTTCCTTCAGCTAAAACATGCATGTGGAACCTAGAGTATGATCAACCGTGTGATCGGGAGACGTGTTCAAATATGTCTCAGTTTTCGTACCCTGGTACTCGGGTGCAACATTCCAGACGCTTTACTAACACTCTCCCGACTTGGAGAGTCAGTCCCTTTAACCTCCTGTTTGGCCCAGTTTGCAATTTCTGGGGAAGATGAACAGGAATAGCGAGAACCAATGAGAGACTAGCTGGAGGTGTCTGGACGGGCAAATTTAACTCTCATTTCCCACCAGGAAGAGGAATTAACCAAAGGCCCAGCGTGCCTTGGCGGAACCAGATTAGGGCCTGAAGCCATCCTGCGGTGTTGCGGCCAGCTCAAAAGAAAGCGAGTTGAAGAAAGGAGCTCAGGGGCACTGTAATTCAGAAACCTGCAGAGTTATAAATGACAGCTATCGTCCAAAAATATACTGAAGTAAGGCTGCCAAGAGGACTTGAAAGCGGGGCAGAATTGCAGGAAACCGATTTCAGGAGGTAGACTGGAATTGCATTGAAAGCATAGGAAAAGAGGCAGAACGTCCACAATGATGCACTTGGCCAAAAAGGGCGTATGCGTTTTTTCCTGAATATATTCAGGAAAAAACGCATACGCCCTTTTAGGCCAACCAAGCAAGCTTGCAAAGGAAATCTGCACTACATGAAGTCTCACTTCCCCCCGGTCAAAAGGGCCATCTGAAAAAAGTGTAAAATCCAGAAAGGCAGGACAGGCCATGGAGAACTGGGAGCCTTGTTATGCTGATGGGCGGGATGGAAATTGCCAACAGACACTCGGGAGAAGTGTATGGTGTTTCCTGAAACATCTATAAAACAAAGCAACAGAGCCTAGGGCACTTCCACTTATGGTCCTATAGCTTAGGGAAATTAAAATCAAAAAGACACAGCCACCCCAAAGTTTGGGACACCTCTGTTTACAAGAACCTCTTTTACCGTACAAGTTCAATATCACAGAAAGTGAAAAATGGATAAAGAACTTGTGGTACTTACGTACAATGCAGTATCACTCAGCAATGAAATCTATGTCATCAGGCCCGTAGCAGCATAATGAGTGGATTCAGGTACGATGATTCTAACTGAAATAAGTCACACAGAAAAAGAAACATCATAAGATATCACTAATACACGGAATGTAAACTTGGCTACACAGGAACTGAATTCCAAAACAGAACAGGGTCTCAAATTTAGAAAACCAACTTATGCTTGCTTAAGGGGAAAGGTGAGTTGGGGTGCTGCATAAAACCAGAGATTGAAATGAGCACAGATAAAGTTCCTTAAGCCAAATATGGAATAGACAAGAGCTACTCCTTGCTCAACGAAATGGACTCAAGACCGCATATTAAACACCTAAGAATGTACCTGACTAGTAAGTATCTTAAAACCTATGGATTGCTATGTCTCCAAAAGAGAATCAAGCGTGTGTACAGGGGCATAAACGCAGCAGTGATAGGATTGGAGAGGTTCGGTGAGCAAATGAAGACCCTTTGAAGTCATATTGCATGGTACCCATTCCACGGGTCTCAACTCTCCAGGTTTAAGGTATTCTTCCTTCAGCTAAATCATGCACGTGGAACCCAGAGTATGATCATCCGTGTGAACGGCAGACGTGTTCATATGTGTCTCAGTTTTACTCCCCTGGTACTCGGGTGCAACATTCCAGACGCTTTACTAACACTCTCCCGACTTGGAGAGTCAGCGCCTTTAACCTCCTGTTTGGCCCAGTTTGCAATTTCTGCGGAATATGAACAGGAATAGGGAGAACCAATGAGAGACTAGCTGGAGGTGTCTGGACGGGCAAATTTAACTCTCATTTCCCACCAGGAAGAGGAAATAACCAAAGGCTCAGCGTGCCATGCCGGAACCAGATTAGGGCCTGAAGCCATCCTGCGGTGTTGCGGCCAGGTCACAAGAAAGCGAGTTGAAGAAAGGAGCTCAGGGGCACTGTAATTCACAAACCTGCAGAGATATAAATGACAGCTATCGTCCAAAAATATACTGAAGTAAGGCTGCCAAGAGGACTTGAAAGCGGGGCAGAATTGCAGGAAACCGATTTCAGGAGGTAGACTGGAATTGCATTGAAAGCATAGGAAAAGAGGCAGAACGTCCACAATGATGCACTTGGCCAAAAAGGGCGTATGCGTTTTTTCCTGAATATATTCAGGAAAAAACGCATACGCCCTTTTTGGCCAACCAAGCAAGCTTGCAAAGGAAATCTGCACTACAATGAAGTCTCACTTCCCCCCGGTCAAAAGGGCCATCTGAAAAAAGTGTAAAATCCAGAAAGGCAGGACAGGCCATGGAGAACTGGGAGCCTAGTTATGCTGATGGGCGGGACGTAAATTGCCAACAGAAACTCGGGAAAGTGTATGGTGTTTCCTGAAACATCTAAAAAACAAAGCAACAGAGCCTAGGGCACTTCCACTTATGGACCTATAGTTTAGGGAAATTAAAATCAAAAAGACACAGCCACCCCAAAATTTGGGACGCCTCTGTTTACAAGATCCTTGTTTACGGTACATGTTCAACATCGCAGAAAGTGAAAAATGGATAAAGAAGTTGTATTTACTTACAAAGCAATATGACTCAGCAATGAAATCTATCTCATCAGGCCATTAGCAGCACAATGAGTGGATTCAGGTATGATGATTCTAACTGAAATAAGTCACACAGAAAAAGAAACATCATAAGATATCAGTAATACACGGAATGTAAACTTGGCTACACAGGAACTGAATTACAGAACAGAACAGGGTCTCAAATTTAGAAAACCAACTTATGCTTGCTTAAGGGGAAAGGTGAGTTGGGGTGCTGCATAAAACCAGAGATTGAAATGAGCACAGATAAAGTTCCTTAAGCCAAATATGGAATAGACAAGAGCTACTCCTTGCTCAACGAAATGGACTCAACACCCCATATTCAACGCCTAAGAATGTACCTGACTAGTAAGTATCTTAAAACCTATGGATTGCTATGTCTCCAAAAGAGAATCAAGCATGTGTACAGGGGCATAAACGCAGCAGTGATAGGATTGGAGAGGTTCGATGAGCAAATGAAGACCCTTTGAAGTCATATTGCATGGTACCCATTCCACGGGTTTCAACTACCCAGGTTTAAGTTATTCTTCATTCAGCTAAAACATGCATGTGGAACCTAGAGTATGATCAACCATGTGATCGGGAGATGTGTTCAAATATGTCTCAGTTTTCGTACCCTGGTACTCGGGTGCAACATTCCAGATGCTTTACTAACACTCTCCCGACTTGGAGAGTCAGTCCCTTTAACCTCCTGTTTGGCCCACTTTGCAATTTCTGCGGAAGATGAACAGGAATAGGGAGAACCAATGAGAGACTAGCTGGAGGTGTCTGGACGGGCAAATTTAACTCTCATTTTCCACCAGGAAGAGGAATTAACCAAAGGCCCAGCGTGCCTTGCCGGAACCAGATTAGGGCCTGAAGCCATCCTGCGGTGTTGCGGCCATCTCACAAGAAAGCGAGTTGAAGAAAGGAGCTCAGGGGCACTGTAATTCACAAACCTGCAGAGTTATAAATGACAGCTATCGTCCAAAAATATACTGAAGTAAGGCTGCCAAGAGGACTTGAAAGCGGGGCAGAATTGCAGGAAACCGATTTCAGGAGGTAGACTGGAATTGCATTGAAAGCATAGGAAAAGAGGCAGAACGTCCACAATGATGCACTTGGCCAAAAAGGGCGTATGCGTTTTTTCCTGAATATATTCAGGAAAAAACGCATACGCCCTTTTAGGCCAAACAAGCAAGCTTGCAAAGGAAATCTGCACTACATGAAGTCTCACTTCCCCCCGGTCAAAAGGGCCATCTGAAAAAAGTGTAAAATCCAGAAAGGCAGGACAGGCCATGGAGAACTGGGAGCCTTGTTATGCTGATGGGCGGGATGTAAATTGCCAACAGACACTAGGGAGAAGTGTATGGTGTTTCCTGAAACATCTAAAAAACAAAGCAACAGAGCCTAGGGCACTTCCACTTATGGTCCTATAGCTTAGGGAAATTAAAATCAAAAAGACACAGCCACCCCAAAGTTTGGGACGCCTCTGTTTACAAGAACCTCGTTTACCGTACAAGTTCAATATCACAGAAAGTGAAAAATGGATAAAGAACTTGTGGTACTTATGTACAATGCAGTATCAGTCAGCAATGAAATCTATGTCATCAGGCCCGTAGCAGCATAATGAGTGGATTCAGGTACGATGATTCTAACTGAAATAAGTCACACAGAAAAAGAAACATCATAAGATATCAGTAATACACGGAATGTAAACTTGGCTACACAGGAACTGAATTACAGAACAGAACAGGGTCTCAAATTTAGAAAACCATCTTATGCTTGCTTAAGGGGAAAGGTGAGTTGGGGTGCTGCATAAAACCAGAGATTGAAATGAGCACAGATAAAGTTCCTTAAGCCAAATATGAAATAGACAAGAGCTACTCCTTGCTCAACGAAATGGACTCAACACCCCATATTAAACGCCTAAGAATGTACC
The DNA here is from genome assembly GCF_964374135.1 of Grampus griseus. Taxonomy (NCBI): domain Eukaryota; kingdom Metazoa; phylum Chordata; class Mammalia; order Artiodactyla; family Delphinidae; genus Grampus; species Grampus griseus. The sequence goes on from NW_028133387.1 coordinate 847,312, forward strand.
TGACTAGTAAGTATCTTAAAACCTATGGATTGCTATGTCTCCAAAAGAGAATCAAGCGTGTGTACAGGGGCATAAACGCAGCAGTGATAGGATTGGAGAGGTTCGGTGAGCAAATGAAGACCCTTTGAAGTCATATTGCATGGTACCCATTCCACGGGTTTCAACCACCCAGTTTTAAGGTATTCTTCCTTCAGCTAAAACATGCATGTGGAACCTAGAGTATGATCAACCGTGTGATCGGGAGACGTGTTCAAATATGTCTCAGTTTTCGTACCCTGGTACTCGGGTGCAACATTCCAGACGCTTTACTAACACTCTCCCGACTTGGAGAGTCAGTCCCTTTAACCTCCTGTTTGGCCCAGTTTGCAATTTCTGGGGAAGATGAACAGGAATAGCGAGAACCAATGAGAGACTAGCTGGAGGTGTTTGGACGGGCAAATTTAACTCTCATTTCCCACCAGGAAGAGGAATTAACCAAAGGCCCAGCGTGCCTTGGCGGAACCAGATTAGGGCCTGAAGCCATCCTGCGGTGTTGCGGCCAGCTCAAAAGAAAGCGAGTTGAAGAAAGGAGCTCAGGGGCACTGTAATTCAGAAACCTGCAGAGTTATAAATGACAGCTATCGTCCAAAAATATACTGAAGTAAGGCTCCCAAGAGGACTTGAAAGCGGGGCAGAATTGCAGGAAACCGATTTCAGGAGGTAGACTGGAATTGCATTGAAAGCATAGGAAAAGAGGCAGAACGTCCACAATGATGCACTTGGCCAAAAAGGGCGTATGCGTTTTTTCCTGAATATATTCAGGAAAAAACGCATACGCCCTTTTAGGCCAACCAAGCAAGCTTGCAAAGGAAATCTGCACTACATGAAGTCTCACTTCCCCCCGGTCAAAAGGGCCATCTGAAAAAAGTGTAAAATCCAGAAAGGCAGGACAGGCCATGGAGAACTGGGAGCCTTGTTATGCTGATGGGCGGGATGGAAATTGCTAACAGACACTCGGGAGAAGTGTATGGTGTTTCCTGAAACATCTATAAAACAAAGCAACAGAGCCTAGGGCACTTCCACTTATGGTCCTATAGCTTAGGGAAATTAAAATCAAAAAGACACAGCCACCCCAAAGTTTGGGACACCTCTGTTTACAAGAACCTCTTTTACCGTACAAGTTCAATATCACAGAAAGTGAAAAATGGATAAAGAACTTGTGGTACTTACGTACAATGCAGTATCACTCAGCAATGAAATCTATGTCATCAGGCCCGTAGCAGCATAATGAGTGGATTCAGGTACGATGATTCTAACTGAAATAAGTCACACAGAAAAAGAAACATCATAAGATATCCCTAATACACGGAATGTAAACTTGGCTACACAGGAACTGAATTCCAAAACAGAACAGGGTCTCAAATTTAGAAAACCAACTTATGCTTGCTTAAGGGGAAAGGTGAGTTGGGGTGCTGCATAAAACCAGAGATTGAAATGAGCACAGATAAAGTTCCTTAAGCCAAATATGGAATAGACAAGAGCTACTCCTTGCTCAACGAAATGGACTCAAGACCGCATATTAAACACCTAAGAATGTACCTGACTAGTAAGTATCTTAAAACCTATGGATTGCTATGTCTCCAAAAGAGAATCAAGCGTGTGTACAGGGGCATAAACGCAGCAGTGATAGGATTGGAGAGGTTCGGTGAGCAAATGAAGACCCTTTGAAGTCATATTGCATGGTACCCATTCCACGGGTCTCAACTCTCCAGGTTTAAGGTATTCTTCCTTCAGCTAAATCATGCACGTGGAACCCAGAGTATGATCAACCGTGTGAACGGGAGACGTGTTCATATGTGTCTCAGTTTTACTCCCCTGGTACTCGGGTGCAACATTCCAGACGCTTTACTAACACTCTCCCGACTTGGAGAGTCAGCGCCTTTAACCTCCTGTTTGGCCCAGTTTGCAATTTCTGCGGAATATGAACAGGAATAGGGAGAACCAATGAGAGACTAGCTGGAGGTGTCTGGACGGGCAAATTTAACTCTCATTTCCCACCAGGAAGAGGAAATAACCAAAGGCTCAGCGTGCCATGCCGGAACCAGATTAGGGCCTGAAGCCATCCTGCGGTGTTGCGGCCAGGTCACAAGAAAGCGAGTTGAAGAAAGGAGCTCAGGGGCACTGTAATTCACAAACCTGCAGAGATATAAATGACAGCTATCGTCCAAAAATATACTGAAGTAAGGCTGCCAAGAGGACTTGAAAGCGGGGCAGAATTGCAGGAAACCGATTTCAGGAGGTAGACTGGAATTGCATTGAAAGCATAGGAAAAGAGGCAGAACGTCCACAATGATGCACTTGGCCAAAAAGGGCGTATGCGTTTTTTCCTGAATATATTCAGGAAAAAACGCATACGCCCTTTTTGGCCAACCAAGCAAGCTTGCAAAGGAAATCTGCACTACAATGAAGTCTCACTTCCCCCTGGTCAAAAGGGCCATCTGAAAAAAGTGTAAAATCCAGAAAGGCAGGACAGGCCATGGAGAACTGGGAGCCTAGTTATGCTGATGGGCGGGACGTAAATTGCCAACAGAAACTCGGGAAAGTGTATGGTGTTTCCTGAAACATCTAAAAAACAAAGCAACAGAGCCTAGGGCACTTCCACTTATGGACCTATAGTTTAGGGAAATTAAAATCAAAAAGACACAGCCACCCCAAAATTTGGGACGCCTCTGTTTACAAGATCCTTGTTTACGGTACATGTTCAACATCGCAGAAAGTGAAAAATGGATAAAGAAGTTGTATTTACTTACAAAGCAATATGACTCAGCAATGAAATCTATCTCATCAGGCCATTAGCAGCACAATGAGTGGATTCAGGTATGATGATTCTAACTGAAATAAGTCACACAGAAAAAGAAACATCATAAGATATCAGTAATACACGGAATGTAAACTTGGCTACACAGGAACTGAATTACAGAACAGAACAGGGTCTCAAATTTAGAAAACCAACTTATGCTTGCTTAAGGGGAAAGGTGAGTTGGGGTGCTGCATAAAACCAGAGATTGAAATGAGCACAGATAAAGTTCCTTAAGCCAAATATGGAATAGACAAGAGCTACTCCTTGCTCAACGAAATGGACTCAACACCCCATATTAAACGCCTAAGAATGTACCTGACTAGTAAGTATCTTAAAACCTATGGATTGCTATGTCTCCAAAAGAGAATCAAGCATGTGTACAGGGGCATAAACGCAGCAGTGATAGGATTGGAGAGGTTCGATGAGCAAATGAAGACCCTTTGAAGTCATATTGCATGGTACCCATTCCACGGGTTTCAACTACCCAGGTTTAAGTTATTCTTCATTCAGCTAAAACATGCATGTGGAACCTAGAGTATGATCAACCATGTGATCGGGAGATGTGTTCAAATATGTCTCAGTTTTCGTACCCTGGTACTCGGGTGCAACATTCCAGATGCTTTACTAACACTCTCCCGACTTGGAGAGTCAGTCCCTTTAACCTCCTGTTTGGCCCACTTTGCAATTTCTGCGGAAGATGAACAGGAATAGGGAGAACCAATGAGAGACTAGCTGGAGGTGTCTGGACGGGCAAATTTAACTCTCATTTTCCACCAGGAAGAGGAATTAACCAAAGGCCCAGCGTGCCTTGGCGGAACCAGATTAGGGCCTGAAGCCATCCTGTGGTGTTGCGGCCAGCTCACAAGAAAGCGAGTTGAAGAAAGGAGCTCAGGGGCACTGTAATTCACAAACCTGCAGAGTTATAAATGACAGCTATCGTCCAAAAATATACTGAAGTAAGGCTCCCAAGAGGACTTGAAAGCGGGGCAGAATTGCAGGAAACCGATTTCAGGAGGTAGACTGGAATTGCATTGAAAGCATAGGAAAAGAGGCAGAACGTCCACAATGATGCACTTGGCCAAAAAGGGCGTATGCGTTTTTTCCTGAATATATTCAGGAAAAAACGCATACGCCCTTTTAGGCCAAACAAGCAAGCTTGCAAAGGAAATCTGCACTACATGAAGTCTCACTTCCCCCCGGTCAAAAGGGCCATCTGAAAAAAGTGTAAAATCCAGAAAGGCAGGACAGGCCATGGAGAACTGGGATCCTTGTTATGCTGATGGGCGGGATGTAAATTGCCAACAGACACTCGGGAGAAGTGTATGGTGTTTCCTGAAACATCTAAAAAACAAAGCAACAGAGCCTAGGGCACTTCCACTTATGGTCCTATAGCTTAGGGAAATTAAAATCAAAAAGACACAGCCACCCCAAAGTTTGGGACGCCTCTGTTTACAAGAACCTCGTTTACCGTACAAGTTCAATATCACAGAAAGTGAAAAATGGATAAAGAACTTGTGGTACTTATGTACAATGCAGTATCAGTCAGCAATGAAATCTATGTCATCAGGCCCGTAGCAGCATAATGAGTGGATTCAGGTACGATGATTCTAACTGAAATAAGTCACACAGAAAAAGAAACATCATAAGATATCAGTAATACACGGAATGTAAACTTGGCTACACAGGAACTGAATTACAGAACAGAACAGGGTCTCAAATTTAGAAAACCATCTTATGCTTGCTTAAGGGGAAAGGTGAGTTGGGGTGCTGCATAAAACCAGAGATTGAAATGAGCACAGATAAAGTTCCTTAAGCCAAATATGAAATAGACAAGAGCTACTCCTTGCTCAATGAAATGGACTCAACACCCCATATTAAACGCCTAAGAATGTACCTGACTAGTAAGTATCTTAAAACCTATGGATTGCTATGTCTCCAAAAGAGAATCAAGCGTGTGTACAGGGGCATAAACGCAGCAGTGATAGGATTGGAGAGGTTCGGTGAGCAAATGAAGACCCTTTGAAGTCATATTGCATGGTACCCATTCCACGGGTTTCAACCACCCAGTTTTAAGGTATTCTTCCTTCAGCTAAAACATGCATGTGGAACCTAGAGTATGATCAACCGTGTGATCGGGAGACGTGTTCAAATATGTCTCAGTTTTCGTACCCTGGTACTCGGGTGCAACATTCCAGACGCTTTACTAACACTCTCCCGACTTGGAGAGTCAGTCCCTTTAACCTCCTGTTTGGCCCAGTTTGCAATTTCTGGGGAAGATGAACAGGAATAGCGAGAACCAATGAGAGACTAGCTGGAGGTGTCTGGACGGGCAAATTTAACTCTCATTTCCCACCAGGAAGAGGAATTAACCAAAGGCCCAGCGTGCCTTGGCGGAACCAGATTAGGGCCTGAAGCCATCCTGCGGTGTTGCGGCCAGCTCAAAAGAAAGCGAGTTGAAGAAAGGAGCTCAGGGGCACTGTAATTCAGAAACCTGCAGAGTTATAAATGACAGCTATCGTCCAAAAATATACTGAAGTAAGGCTCCCAAGAGGACTTGAAAGCGGGGCAGAATTGCAGGAAACCGATTTCAGGAGGTAGACTGGAACTGCATTGAAAGCATAGGAAAAGAGGCAGAACGTCCACAATGATGCACTTGGCCAAAAAGGGCGTATGCGTTTTTTCCTGAATATATTCAGGAAAAAACGCATACGCCCTTTTAGACCAACCAAGCAAGCTTGCAAAGGAAATCTGCACTACATGAAGTCTCACTTCCCCCCGGTCAAAAGGGCCATCTGAAAAAAGTGTAAAATCCAGAAAGGCAGGACAGGCCATGGAGAACTGGGAGCCTTGTTATGCTGATGGGCGGGATGGAAATTGCTAACAGACACTCGGGAGAAGTGTATGGTGTATCCTGAAACATCTATAAAACAAAGCAACAGAGCCTAGGGCACTTCCACTTATGGTCCTATAGCTTAGGGAAATTAAAATCAAAAAGACACAGCCACCCCAAAGTTTGGGACACCTCTGTTTACAAGAACCTCTTTTACTGTACAAGTTCAATATCACAGAAAGTGAAAAATGGATAAAGAACTTGTGGTACTTACGTACAATGCAGTATCACTCAGCAATGAAATCTATGTCATCAGGCCCGTAGCAGCATAATGAGTGGATTCAGGTACGATGATTCTAACTGAAATAAGTCACACAGAAAAAGAAACATCATAAGATATCACTAATACACGGAATGTAAACTTGGCTACACAGGAACTGAATTCCAAAACAGAACAGGGTCTCAAATTTAGAAAACCAACTTATGCTTGCTTAAGGGGAAAGGTGAGTTGGGGTGCTGCATAAAACCAGAGATTGAAATGAGCACAGATAAAGTTCCTTAAGCCAAATATGGAATAGACAAGAGCTACTCCTTGCTCAACGAAATGGACTCAAGACCGCATATTAAACACCTAAGAATGTACCTGACTAGTAAGTATCTTAAAACCTATGGATTGCTATGTCTCCAAAAGAGAATCAAGCGTGTGTACAGGGGCATAAACGCAGCAGTGATAGGATTGGAGAGGTTCGGTGAGCAAATGAAGACCCTTTGAAGTCATATTGCATGGTACCCATTCCACGGGTCTCAACTCTCCAGGTTTAAGGTATTCTTCCTTCAGCTAAATCATGCACGTGGAACCCAGAGTATGATCAACCGTGTGAACGGGAGACGTGTTCATATGTGTCTCAGTTTTACTCCCCTGGTACTCGGGTGCAACATTCCAGACGCTTTACTAACACTCTCCCGACTTGGAGAGTCAGCGCCTTTAACCTCCTGTTTGGCCCAGTTTGCAATTTCTGCGGAATATGAACAGGAATAGGGAGAACCAATGAGAGACTAGCTGGAGGTGTCTGGACGGGCAAATTTAACTCTCATTTCCCACCAGGAAGAGGAAATAACCAAAGGCTCAGCGTGCCATGCCGGAACCAGATTAGGGCCTGAAGCCATCCTGCGGTGTTGCGGCCAGGTCACAAGAAATCGAGTTGAAGAAAGGAGCTCAGGGGCACTGTAATTCACAAACCTGCAGAGATATAAATGACAGCTATCGTCCAAAAATATACTGAAGTAAGGCTGCCAAGAGGACTTGAAAGCGGGGCAGAATTGCAGGAAACCGATTTCAGGAGGTAGACTGGAATTGCATTGAAAGCATAGGAAAAGAGGCAGAACGTCCACAATGATGCACTTGGCCAAAAAGGGCGTATGCGTTTTTTCCTGAATATATTCAGGAAAAAACGCATACGCCCTTTTTGGCCAACCAAGCAAGCTTGCAAAGGAAATCTGCACTACAATGAAGTCTCACTTCCCCCCGGTCAAAAGGGCCATCTGAAAAAAGTGTAAAATCCAGAAAGGCAGGACAGGCCATGGAGAACTGGGAGCCTAGTTATGCTGATGGGCGGGACGTAAATTGCCAACAGAAACTCGGGAAAGTGTATGGTGTTTCCTGAAACATCTAAAAAACAAAGCAACAGAGCCTAGGGCACTTCCACTTATGGACCTATAGTTTAGGGAAATTAAAATCAAAAAGACACAGCCACCCCAAAATTTGGGACGCCTCTGTTTACAAGATCCTTGTTTACAGTACATGTTCAACATAGCAGAAAGTGAAAAATGGATAAAGAAGTTGTATTTACTTACAAAGCAATATGACTCAGCAATGAAATCTATCTCATCAGGCCATTAGCAGCACAATGAGTGGATTCAGGTATGATGATTCTAACTGAAATAAGTCACACAGAAAAAGAAACATCATAAGATATCAGTAATACACGGAATGTAAACTTGGCTACACAGGAACTGAATTCCAAAACAGAACAGGGTCTCAAATTTAGAAAACCAACTTATGCTTGCTTAAGGGGAAAGGTGAGTTGGGGTGCTGCATAAAACCAGAGTTTGAAATTAGCACAGATACCGTTCCTTAAGCCAAATATGAAATAGACAAGAGCTACTCCTTGATCAACGAAATGGACTCAACACCCCATATTAAATGCCTAAGAATGTACCTGAGTAGTAAGTATCTTAAAACCTATGGATTGCTATGTCTCCGAAAGAGAATCAAGCGTGTGTACAGGGGTATAAACGCAGCAGTGATAGGATTGGAGATGTTCGATGAGCAAATGAAGACCCTTTGAAGTCATATTGCATGGTACCCATTCCACAGGTTTCAACTACCCACGTTTAAGGTATTCTTCCTTCAGCTAAAACATGCATGTGGAACCCAGAGTATGATCAACCGTGTGAACGGCACACGTGTTCAAATATGTCTCAGTTTTCGTACCCTGGTACTCGGGTGCAACATTCCAGACGCTTTACTAACACTCTCGCCACTTGGAGAGTCAGCGCCTTTAACCTCCTGTTTGGCCCAGTTTGCAATTTCTGCGGAAGATGAACAGGAATAGGGAGAACCAATGAGAGACTAGCTGGAGGTGTCTGGACGGGCAAATTTAACTCTCATTTCCCACCAGGAAGAGGAACTAACCAAAGGCTCAGCGTGCCATGCCGGAACCAGATTAGGGCCTGAAGCCATCCTGCGGTGTTGCGGCCAGCTCAAAAGAAAGCGAGTTGAAGAAAGGAGCTCAGGGGCACTGCAATTCACGAACCTGCTGAGTTATAAATGACAGCTATCGTCCAAAAATATACTGAAGTAAGGCTGCCAAGAGGACTTGAAAGCGGGGCAGAATTGCAGGAAACCGATTTCAGGAGGTAGACTGGAATTGCATTGAAAGCATAGGAAAAGAGGCAGAACGTCCACAATGATGCACTTGGCCAAAAAGGGCGTATGCGTTTTTTCCTGAATATATTCAGGAAAAAACGCATACGCCCTTTTTGGCCAACCAAGCAAGCTTGCAAAGGAAATCTGCACTACAATGAAGTCTCACTTCCCCCCGGTCAAAAGGGCCATCTGAAAAAAGTGTAAAATCCAGAAAGGCAGGACAGGCCATGGAGAACTGGGAGCCTTGTTATGCTGATGGGCGGGATGTAAATTGCCAACAGACACACGGGAGAAGTGTATGGTGTTTCGTGAAACATCTAAAAAACAAAGCAACAGAGCCTAGGGCACTTCCACTTATGGTCCTATAGCTTAGGGAAATTAAAATCAAAAAGACACAGCCACCCAAAGTTTGGGACGCCTCTGTTTACAAGAACCTCATTTTCCATACAAGTTCAATATCACAGAAAGTGAAAAATGGATAAAGAATTGTGGTACTTATTTACAATGCAGTATCACTCAGCAATGAAATCTATGTCATCAGGCCCGTAGCAGCATAATGAGTGGATTCAGGTACGATGATTCTAACTGAAATAAGTCACACAGAAAAAGAAACATCATAAGATATCACTAATACACGGAATGTAAACTTGGCTACACAGGAACTGAATTCCAAAACAGAACAAGGTCTCAAATTTAGAAAACCAACTTATGCTTGCTTAAGGGGAAAGGTGAGTTGGGGTGCTGCATAAAACCAGAGATTGAAATGAGCACAGATAAAGTTCCTTAAGCCAAATATGGAATAGACAAGAGCTACTCCTTGCTCAACGAAATGGACTCAACACCGCATATTAAACGCCTAAGTATGTACCTGACTAGTAAGTATCTTCAAACCTATGGATTGCTATGTCTCCGAAAGAGAATCAAGCGTGTGTACAGGGGCATAAATGCAGCAGTGATAGGATTGGAGAGGTTCGGTGAGCAAATGAAGACCCTTTGAAGTCATATTGCATGGTACCCATTCCACGGGTTTCAACTACCCAGGTTTAAGGTATTCTTCCTTCAGCTAAAACATGCATGTGGAACCCAGAGTATGATCAACCGTGTGAACGGGAGACGTTTTCAAATATGTCTCAGTTTTCCTCCCCTGGTACTCAGGTGCAACATTCCAGACGCTTTACTAACACTCTCCCCACTTGGAGAGTCAGCGCCTTTAACCTCCTGTTTGGCCCAGTTTGCAATTTCTGCGGAAGATGAACAGGAATAGCGAGAACCAATGAGAGACTAGCTGGAGGTGTCTGGACGGGCAAATTTAACACTCATTTCCCACCAGGAAGAGGAATTAACCAAAGGCTCAGCGTGCCATGCCGGAACCAGATTAGGGCCTGAAGCCATCCTGCGGTGTTGCGGCCAGCTCACAAGAAAGCGAGTTGAAGAAAGGAGCTCAGGGGCACTGTAATTCACAAACCTGCAGAGTTATAAATGACAGCTATTGTCCAAAAATATACTGAAGTAAGGCTGCCAAGAGGACTTGAAAGCGGGGCAGAATTGCAGGAAACCGATTTCAGGAGGTAGACTGGAATTGCATTGAAAGCATAGGAAAAGAGGCAGAACGTCCACAATGATGCACTTGGCCAAAAAGGGCATATGCGTTTTTTCCTGAATATATTCAGGAAAAAACGCATACGCCCTTTTTGGCCAACCAAGCAAGCTTGCAAAGGAAATCTGCACTACAATGAAGTCTCACTTCCCCCCGGTCAAAAGGGCCATCTGAAAAAAGTGTAAAATCCAGAAAGGCAGGACAGGCCATGGAGAACTGGGAGCCTTGTTATGCTGATGGGCGGGATGTAAATTGCCAACAGCCACTCGGGAGAAGTGTATGGTGTTTCCTGAAACATCTAAAAAACAAAGCAACAGAGCCTAGGGCACTTCCACTTATGGTCCTATAGTTTAGGGAAATTAAAATCAAAAAGACACAGCCACCCCAAAGTTTGGGACGCCTCTGTTTACAAGAACCTCGTTTACCATACAAGTTCAATATCACAGAAAGTGAAAAATGTATAAAGAACTTGTGGTACTTATGTACAATGCAGTATCACTCAGCAATGAAATCTATGTCATCAGGCCCGTAGCAGCATAATGAGTGGATTCAGGTACGATGATTCTAACTGAAATAAGTCACACAGAAAAAGAAACATCATAAGATATCAGTAATACACGGAATGTAAACTTGGCTACACAGGAACTGAATTACAGAACAGAACAGGGTCTCAAATTTAGAAAACCATCTTATGCTTGCTTAAGGGGAAAGGTGAGTTGGGATGCTGCATAAAACCAGAGATTGAAATGAGCACAGATAAAGTTCCTTAAGCCAAATATGGAATAGACAAGAGCTACTCCTTGCTCAACGAAATGGACTCAACACCCCATATTAAACGCCTAAGAATGTACCTGACTAGTAAGTATCTTAAAACCTATGGATTGCTATGTCTCCAAAAGAGAATCAAGCGTGTGTACAGGGGCATAAACGCAGCAGTGATAGGATTGGAGAGGTTCGGTGAGCAAATGAAGACCCTTTGAAGTCATATTGCATGCTACCCATTCCACGGGTCTCAACTCTCCAGGTTTAAGGTATTCTTCCTTCAGCTAAATCATGCACGTGGAACCCAGAGTATGATCAACCGTGTGAACGGGAGACGTGTTCAAATATGTCTCAGTTTTCGTACCCTGGTACTCGGGTGCAACATTCCAGACGCTTTACTAACACTCTCCCGACATGGAGAGTCAGTCCCTTTAACCTCCTGTATGGCTCAGTTTGCAATTTCTGCGGAAGATGAACAGGAATAGTGAGAACCAATGAGAGACTAGCTGGAGGTGTCTGGACGGGCAAATTTAACTCTCATTTCCACCAGGAAGAGGAAGTAACCAAAGGCTCAGCGTGCCGTGCCGGAACCAGATTAGGGCCTGAAGCCATCCTGCGGTGTTGCGGCCATCTCACAAGAAAGCGAGTTGAAGAAAGGAGCTCAGGGGCACTGTAATTCACAAACCTGCAGAGTTATAAATGACAGCTATCGTCCAAAAATATACTGAAGTAAGGCTGCCAAGAGGACTTGAAAGCGGGGCAGAATTGCAGGAAACCGATTTCAGGAGGTAGACTGGAATTGCATTGAAAGCATAGGAAAAGAGGCAGAACGTCCACAATGATGCACTTGGCCAAAAAGGGCGTATGCATTTTTTTCCTGAATATATTCAGGAAAAAACGCATACGCCCTTTTTGGCCAACCAAGCAAGCTTGCAAAGGAAATCTGCACTACAATGAAGTCTCACTTCCCCCCGGTCAAAAGGGCCATCTGAAAAAAGTGTAAAATCCAGAAAGGCAGGACAGGCCATGGAGAACAGGGAGCCTTGTTATGCTGATGGGAGGGATGTAAATTGCCAACAGACACTCGGGAGAAGTGTATGGTGTTTCCTGAAACATCTACAAAACAAAGCAACAGAGCCTAGGGCACTTCCACTTATGGTCCTATAGCTTAGGGAAATTAAAATCAAAAAGACACAGCCACCCCAAAGTTTGGGACGCCTCTGTTTACAAGATCCTTGTTTACAGTACATGTTCAACATCGCAGAAAGTGAAAAATGGATAAAGAAGTTGTATTTACTTACAAAGCAATATCACTCAGCAATGAAATCTATGTCATCAGGCCCTTAGCAGCACAATGAGTGGATTCAGGTATGATGATTCTAACTGAAATAAGTCACACAGAAAAAGAAACATCATAAGATATCAGTAATACACGGAATGTAAACTTGGCTACACAGGAACTGAATTACAGAACAGAACAGGGTCTCAAATTTAGAAAACCAACTTCTGCTTACTTAAGGGGAAAGGTGAGTTGGGGTGCTGCATAAAACCAGAGATTGAAATGAGCACAGATAAAGTTCCTGAAGCCAAATACGGAATAGACAAGAGCTACTCCTTGCTCAAAGAAATGGACTCAACACCGCATATTAAACGCCTAAGAATGTACCTGACTAGTAAGTATCTTAAAACCTATGGATTGCTATGTCTCCGAAAGAGAATCAAGCATGTGTACAGGGGCATAAACGCAGCAGTGATAGGATTGGAGAGGTTCGATGAGCAAATGAAGACCCTTTGAAGTCATATTGCATGGTACCCATTCCACGGGTTTCAACTACCCAGGTTTAAGTTATTCTTCATTCAGCTAAAACATGCATGTGGAACCTAGAGTATGATCAACCATGTGATCGGGAGACGTGTTCAAATATGTCTCAGTTTTCGTCCCCTGGTACTCGGGTGCAACATTCCAGATGCTTTACTAACAGTCTCCCGACATGGAGAGTCAGTCCCTTTAACCTCCTGTATGGCTCAGTTTGCAATTTCTGCGGAAGATGAACAGGAATAGTGAGAACCAATGAGAGACTAGCTGGAGGTGTCTGGACGGGCAAATTTAACTCTCATTTCCACCAGGAAGAGGAATTAACCAAAGGCTCAGCGTGCCGTGCCGGAACCAGATTAGGGCCTGAAGCCATCCTGCGGTGTTGCGGCCAGCTCACAAGAAAGCGAGTTGAAGAAAGGAGCTCAGGGGCACTGTAATTCACAAACCTGCAGAGTTATAAATGACAGCTATCGTCCAAAAATATACTGAAGTAAGGCTGCCAAGAGGACTTGAAAGCGGGGCAGAATTGCAGGAAACCGATTTCAGGAGGTAGACTGGAATTGCATTGAAAGCATAGGAAAAGAGGCAGAACGTCCACAATGATGCACTTGGCCAAAAAGGGCGTATGCGTTTTTTCCTGAATATATTCAGGAAAAAACGCATACGCCCTTTTTTGCCAACCAAGCAAGCTTGCAAAGGAAATCTGCACTACAATGAAGTCTCACTTCCCCCCGGTCAAAAGGGCCATCTGAAAAAAGTGTAAAATCCAGAAAGGCAGGACAGGCCATGGAGAACAGGGAGCCTTGTTATGCTGATGGGAGGGATGTAAATTGCCAACAGACACTCGGGAGAAGTGTATGGTGTTTCCTGAAACATCTACAAAACAAAGCAACAGAGCCTAGGGCACTTCCACTTATGGTCCTATAGCTTAGGGAAATTAAAATCAAAAAGACACAGCCACCCCAAAGTTTGGGACGCCTCTGTTTACAAGATCCTTGTTTACAGTACATGTTCAACATCGCAGAAAGTGAAAAATGGATAAAGAAGTTGTATTTACTTACAAAGCAATATCACTCAGCAATGAAATCTATGTCATCAGGCCCTTAGCAGCACAATGAGTGGATTCAGGTATGATGATTCTAACTGAAATAAGTCACACAGAAAAAGAAACATCATAAGATATCAGTAATACACGGAATGTAAACTTGGCTACACAGGAACTGAATTACAGAACAGAACAGGGTCTCAAATTTAGAAAACCAACTTCTGCTTGCTTAAGGGGAAAGGTGAGTTGGGGTGCTGCATAAAACCAGAGATTGAAATGAGCACAGATAAAGTTCCTGAAGCCAAATACGGAATAGACAAGAGCTACTCCTTGCTCAAAGAAATGGACTCAACACCGCATATTAAACGCCTAAGAATGTACCTGACTAGTAAGTATCTTAAAACCTATGGATTGCTATGTCTCCGAAAGAGAATCAAGCATGTGTACAGGGGCATAAACGCAGCAGTGATAGGATTGGAGAGGTTCGATGAGCAAATGAAGACCCTTTGAAGTCATATTGCATGGTACCCATTCCACGGGTTTCAACTACCCAGGTTTAAGTTATTCTTCATTCAGTTAAAACATGCATGTGGAACCTAGAGTATGATCAACCATGTGATCGGGAGACGTGTTCAAATATGTCTCAGTTTTCGTCCCCTGGTACTCGGGTGCAACATTCCAGATGCTTTACTAACAGTCTCCCGACTTGGAGAGTCAGTCTGTTTAACCTCCTGTTTGGCCCAGTTTGCAATTTCTGCGGAAGATGGACAGGAATAGGGAGAACCAATGAGAGACTAGCTGGAGGTGTCTGGACGGGCAAATTTAACTCTCATTTCCCAGCAGGAAGAGGAATTAACCAAACGCTCAGCGTGCCGTGCCGGAACCAGATTAGGGCCTGAAGCCATCCTGCGGTGTTGCGGCCATCTCACAAGAAAGCGAGTTGAAGAAAGGACCTCAGGGGCACTGTAATTCACAAATCTGCAGAGTTATAAATGACAGCTATCATCCAAAAATATACTGAAGTAAGGCTGCCAAGAAGACTTGAAAGCGGGGCAGAATTGCAGGAAACCGATTTCAGGAGGTAGACTGGAATTGCATTGAAAGCATAGGAAAAGAGGCAGAACGTCCACAATGATGCACTTGGCCAAAAAGGGCGTATGCGTTTTTTCCTGAATATATTCAGGAAAAAACGCATACGCCCTTTTTGGCCAACCAAGCAAGCTTGCAAAGGAAATCTGCACTACAATGAAGTCTCACTTCCCCCCGGTCAAAAGGGCCATCTGAAAAAAGTGTAAAATCCAGAAAGGCAGGACAGGCCATGGAGAACTGGGAGCCTTGTTATGCTGATGGGCGGGATGTAAATTGCCAACAGACACTCGGGAGAAGTGTATGGTGTTTCCTGAAACATCTAAAAAACAAAGCAACAGAGCCTAGGGCACTTCCACATATGGTCCTATAGCTTAGGGAAATTAAAATCAAAAAGACACAGCCACCCCAAAATTTGGGACGCCTCTGTTTACAAGAACCTCGTTTACCGTACAAGTCCAATATCACAGAAAGTGAAAAATGGATAAAGATCTTGTGGTACTTACGTACAATGCAGTATCACTCAGCAATGAAATCTATGTCATCAGGCCCGTAGCAGCATAATGAGTGGATTCAGGTACGATGATTCTAACTGAAATAAGTCACACAGAAAAAGAAACATCATAAGATATCAGTAATACACGGAATGTAAACTTGGCTACACAGGAACTGAATTCCAAAACAGAACAGGGTCTCAAATTTAGAAAACCAACTTATGCTTGCTTAAGGGGAAAGGTGAGTTGGGGTGCTGCATAAAACCAGAGTTTGAAATTAGCACAGATACCGTTCCTTAAGCCAAATATGGAATAGACAAGAGCTACTCCTTGATCAACGAAATGGACTCAACACCCCATATTAAATGCCTAAGAATGTACCTGACTAGTAAGTATCTTAAAACCTATGGATTGCTATGTCTCCGAAAGAGAATCAAGCGTGTGTACAGGGGCATAAACGCAGCAGTGATAGGATTGGAGATGTTCGATGAGCAAATGAAGACCCTTTGAAGTCATATTGCATGGTACCCATTCCACAGGTTTCAACTACCCACGTTTAAGGTATTCTTCCTTCAGCTAAAACATGCATGTGGAACCCAGAGTATTATCAACCGTGTGAACGGGAGACGTGTTCAAATATGTCTCAGTTTTCCTCCGCTGGTACTCGGGTGCAATATTCCAGACGCTTTACTAACACTCTCGCCACTTGGAGAGTCAGCGCCTTTAACCTCCTGTTTGGCCCAGTTTGCAATTTCTGCGGAAGATGAACAGGAATAGGGAGAACCAATGAGAGACTAGCTGGAGGTGTCTGGACGGGCAAATTTAACTCTCATTTCCCATCTGGAAGAGGAACTAACCAAAGGCTCAGCGTGCCATGCCGGAACCAGATTAGGGCCTGAAGCCATCCTGCGGTGTTGCGGCCAGCTCAAAAGAAAGCGAGTTGAAGACAGGAGCTCAGGGGCACTGCAATTCACGAACCTGCTGAGTTATAAATGACAGCTATCGTTCAAAAATATACTGAAGTAAGGCTGCCAAGAGGACTTGAAAGCGGGGCAGAATTGCAGGAAACCGATTTCAGGAGGTAGACTGGAATTGCATTGAAAGCATAGGAAAAGAGGCAGAACGTCCACAATGATGCACTTGGCCAAAAAGGGCGTATGCGTTTTTTCCTGAATATATTCAGGAAAAAACGCATACGCCCTTTTTGGCCAACCAAGCAAGCTTGCAAAGGAAATCTGCACTACAATGAAGTCTCACTTCCCCCAGGCCAAAAGGGCCATCTGAAAAAAGTGTAAAATCCAGAAAGGCAGGACAGGCCATGGAGAACTGGGAGCCTTGTTATGCTGATGGGCGGGATGTAAATTGCCAACAGACACTCGGGAGAAGTGTATGGTGTTTCCTGAAACATCTAAAAAACAAAGCAACAGAGCCTAGGGCACTTCCACTTATGGTCCTATAGCTTAGGGAAATTAAAATCAAAAAGACACAGCCACCCCAAAGTTTGACACGCCTCTGTTTACAAGATCCTTGTTTACAGTACATGTTCAACATCGCAGAAAGTGAAAAATGGATAAAGAAGTTGTGGTATTTACTTACAAACAATATCACTCAGCAATAAAATCTATGTCATCAGGAGCTTAGCAGCACAATGAGTGGATTCAGGTATGATGATTCTAACTGAAATAAGTCACACAGAAATAGAAACATCATAAGATATCACTAATACACGGAATGTAAACTTGGCTACACAGGAACTGAATTACAGAACAGAACAGGGTCTCAAATTTAGAAAACCAACTTATGCTTGCTTAAGGGGAAAGGTGAGTTGGGGTGCTGCATAAAACCAGAGATTGAAAGGAGCACAGATAAAGTTCCTTAAGCCAAATATGGAATAGACAAGAGCTACTCCTTGCTCAACGAAATGGACTCAACACCGCATATTAAACGCCTAAGTATGTACCTGACTAGTAAGTATCTTAAAACCTATGGATTGCTATGTCTCCAAAAGAGAATCAAGCGTGTGTACAGGGGCATAAATGCAGCAGTGATAGGATTGGAGAGGTTCGGTGAGCAAATGAAGACCCTTTGAAGTCATATTGCATGGTACCCATTCCACGGGTCTCAACTCTCCAGGTTTAAGGTATTCTTCCTTCAGCTAAAACATGTATGTGGAACCCAGAGTATGATCAACCGTGTGAACAGGAGACGTGTTCAAATATGTCTCAGTTTTCCTCCCCGGTACTCGGGTGCAACATTCCAGACGCTTTACTAACACTCCCCCGACTTGGAGAGTCAGCGCCTTTAACCTCCTGTTTGGCCCAGTTTGCAATTTCTGTGGAAGATGAACAGGAATAGGGAGAACCAATGAGAGACTAGCTGGAGGTGTCTGGACGGGCAAATTTAACTCTCATTTCCCACCAGGAAGAGGAAATAACCAAAGGCTCAGCGTGCCATGCCTGAACAAGATTAGGGCCTTAAGCCATCCTGCGTTGTTGCGGCCAGCTCAAAAGAAAGCGAGTTGAAGAAAGGAGCTCAGGGGCACTGTAATTCACAAACCTGCAGAGTTATAAATGACAGCTATCGTCCAAAAATATACTGAAGTAAGGCTGCCAAGAGGACTTGAAAGCGGGGCAGAATTGCAGGAAACCGATTTCAGGAGGTAGACTGGAATTACATTGAAAGCATAGGAAAAGAGGCAGAACGTCCACAATGATGCACTTGGCCAAAAAGGGCGTATGCGTTTTTTCCTGAATATATTCAGGAAAAAACGCATATGCCCTTTTTGGCCAACCAAGCAAGCTTGCAAAGGAAATCTGCACTACAATGAAGTCTCACTTCCCCCCGGTCAAAAGGGCCATCTGAAAAAAGTGTAAAATCCAGAAAGGCAGGACAGGCCATGGAGAACTGGGAGCCTTGTTATGCTGATGGGCGCGATGTAAATTGCCAAAGACACTCCGGAGAAGTGTATGGTGTTTCCTGAAACATCTAAAAAACAAAGCAACAGAGCCTAGGGCACTTCCACTTATGGTCCTATAGCTTAGGGAAATTAAAATCAAAAAGACACAGCCACCCCAAAGTTTGGGACACCTCTGTTTACAAGAACCTCTTTTACCGTACAAGTTCAATATCACAGAAAGTGAAAAATGGATAAAGAACTTGTGGTACTTACGTACAATGCAGTATCACTCAGCAATGAAATCTATGTCATCAGGCCCGTAGCAGCATAATGAGTGGATTCAGGTACGATGATTCTAACTGAAATAAGTCACACAGAAAAAGAAACATCATAAGATATCACTAATACACGGAATGTAAACTTGGCTACACAGGAACTGAATTCCAAAACAGAACAGGGTCTCAAATTTAGAAAACCAACTTATGCTTGCTTAAGGGGAAAGGTGAGTTGGGGTGCTGCATAAAACCAGAGATTGAAATGAGCACAGATAAAGTTCCTTAAGCCAAATATGGAATAGACAAGAGCTACTCCTTGCTCAACGAAATGGACTCAACACCGCATATTAAACACCTAAGAATGTACCTGACTAGTAAGTATCTTAAAACCTATGGATTGCTATGTCTCCAAAAGAGAATCAAGCGTGTGTACAGGGGCATAAACGCAGCAGTGATAGGATTGGAGAGGTTCGGTGAGCAAATGAAGACCCTTTGAAGTCATATTGCATGGTACCCATTCCACGGGTCTCAACTCTCCAGGTTTAAGGTATTCTTCCTTCAGCTAAATCATGCACGTGGAACCCAGAGTATGATCAATCGTGTGAACGGGAGACGTGTTCATATGTGTCTCAGTTTTACTCCCCTGGTACTCGGGTGCAACATTCCAGACGCTTTACTAACACTCTCCCCACTTGGAGAGTCAGCGCCTTTAACCTCCTGTTTGGCCCAGTTTGCAATTTCTGCGGAATATGAACAGGAATAGGGAGAACCAATGAGAGACTAGCTGGAGGTGTCTGGACGGGCAAATTTAACTCTCATTTCCCACCAGGAAGAGGAATTAACCAAAGGCTCAGCGTGCCATGCCGGAACCAGATTAGGGCCTGAAGCCAACCTGCGGTGTTGCGGCCAGGTCACAAGAAAGCGAGTTGAAGAAAGGAGCTCAGGGGCACTGTAATTCACAAAACTGCAGAGATATAAATGACAGCTATCGTCCAAAAATATACTGAAGTAAGGCTGCCAAGAGGACTTGAAAGCGGGGCAGAATTGCAGGAAACCGATTTCAGGAGGTAGACTGGAATTGCATTGAAAGCATAGGAAAAGAGGCAGAACGTCCACAATGATGCACTTGGCCAAAAAGGGCGTATGCGTTTTTTCCTGAATATATTCAGGAAAAAACGCATACGCCCTTTTTGGCCAACCAAGCAAGCTTGCAAAGGAAATCTGCACTACATGAAGTCTCACTTCCCCCCGGTCAAAAGGGCCATCTGAAAAAAGTGTAAAATCCAGAAAGGCAGGACAGGCCATGGAGAACTGGGAGCCTAGTTATGCTGATGGGCGGGATGTAAATTGCCAACAGAAACTCGGGAAAGTGTATGGTGTTTCCTGAAACATCTAAAAAACAAAGCAACAGAGCCTAGGGCACTTCCACTTATGGACCTATAGCTTAGGGAAATTAAAACCAAAAAGACACAGCCACCCCAAAATTTGGGACGCCTCTGTTTACAAGATCCTTGTTTACAGTACAAGTTCAACATCGCAGAAAGTGAAAAATGGATAAAGAAGTTGTATTTACTTACAAAGCAATATGACTCAGCAATGAAATCTATCTCATCAGGCCCTTAGCAGCACAATGAGTGGATTCAGGTATGATGATTCTAACTGAAATAAGTCACACAGAAAAAGAAATATCATAAGATATCAGTAATACACGGAATGTAAACTTGGCTACACAGGAACTGAATTACAGAACAAAACAGTGTCTCAAATTTAGAAAACCAACTTATGCTTGCTTAAGGGGAAAGATGAGTTGGGGTGCTGCATAAAACCAGAGATTGAAATGAGCACAGATAAAGTTCCTTAAGCCAAATATGGAATAGACAAAAGCTACTCCTTGCTCAACGAAATGGACTCAACACCCCATATTAAACGCCTAAGAATGTACCTGACTTGTAAGTATCTTAAAACCTATGGATTGCTATGTCTCCAAAAGAGAATCAAGCATGTGTACAGGGGCATAAACGAAGCAGTGATAGGATTGGAGAGGTTCGATGAGCAAATGAAGACCCTTTGAAGTCATATTGCATGGTACCCATTCCACGGGTTTCAACTACCCAGGTTTAAGTTATTCTTCATTCAGCTAAAACATGCATGTGGAACCTAGAGTATGATCAACCATGTGATCGGGAGACGTGTTCAAATATGTCTCAGTTTTCATACCCTGGTACTCGGGTGCAACATTCCAGATGCTTTACTAACACTCTCCCGACTTGGAGAGTCAGTCCCTTTAACCTCCTGTTTGGCCCACTTTGCAATTTCTGCGGAAGATGAACAGGAATAGGGAGAACCAATGAGAGACTAGCTGGAGGTGTCTGGACGGGCAAATTTAACTCTCATTTCCCACCAGGAAGAGGAATTAACCAAAGGCCCAGCGTGCCTTGCCGGAACCAGATTAGGGCCTGAAGCCATCCTGCGGTGTTGAGGCCAGCTCACAAGAAAGCGAGTTGAAGAAAGGAGCTCAGGGGCACTGTAATTCAGAAACCTGCAGAGTTATAAATGACAGCTATCGTCCAAAAATATACTGAAGTAAGGCTCCCAAGAGGACTTGAAAGCGGGGCAGAATTGCAGGAAACCGATTTCAGGAGGTAGACTGGAATTGCATTGAAAGCATAGGAAAAGAGGCAGAACGTCCACAATGATGCACTTGGCCAAAAAGGGCGTATGCGTTTTTTCCTGAATATATTCAGGAAAAAACGCATACGCCCTTTTAGGCCAACCAAGCAAGCTTGCAAAGGAAATCTGCACTACATGAAGTCTCACTTCCCCCCGGTCAAAAGGGCCATCTGAAAAAAGTGTAAAATCCAGAAAGGCAGGACAGGCCATGGAGAACTGGGAGCCTTGTTATGCTGATGGGCGGGATGGAAATTGCCAACAGACACTCGGGAGAAGTGTATGGTGTTTCCTGAAACATCTAAAAAACAAAGCAACAGAGCCTAGGGCACTTCCACTTATGGTCCTATAGCTTAGGGAAATTAAAATCAAAAAGACACAGCCACCCCAAAGTTTGGGACGCCTCTGTTTACAAGAACCTCGTTTACCGTACAAGTTCAATATCACAGAAAGTGAAAAATGGATAAAGAACTTGTGGTACTTACGTACAATGCAGTATCACTCAGCAATGAAATCTATGTCATCAGGCCCGTAGCAGCATAATGAGTGGATTCAGGTATGATGATTCTAACTGAAATAAGTCACACAGAAAAAGAAACATCATAAGATATCAGTAATACACGGAATGTAAACTTGGCTACACAGGAACTGAATTCCAAAACAGAACAGGGTCTCAAATTTAGAAAACCAACTTATGCTTGCTTAAGGGGAAAGGTGAGTTGGGGTGCTGCATAAAACCAGAGATTGAAATGAGCACAGATAAAGTTCCTTAAGCCAAATATGGAATAGACAAGAGCTACTCCTTGCTCAACGAAATGGACTCAACACCCCATATTCAACGCCTAAGAATGTACCTGACTAGTAAGTATCTTAAAACCTATGGATTGCTATGTCTCCAAAAGAGAATCAAGCGTGTTTACAGGGGCATAAACGCAGCAGTGATAGGATTGGAGAGGTTCGGTGAGCAAATGAAGACCCTTTGAAGTCATATTGCATGGTACCCATTCCACGGGTCTCAACTCTCCAGGTTTAAGGTATTCTTCCTTCAGCTAAATCATGCACGTGGAACCCAGAGTATGATCAACCGTGTGAACGGGAGACGTGTTCAAATATGTCTCAGTTTTCGTACCCTGGTACTCGGGTGCAACATTCCAGACGCTTTACTAACACTCTCCCGACATGGAGAGTCAGTCCCTTTAACCTCCTGTATGGCTCAGTTTGCAATATCTGCGGAAGTTGAACAGGAATAGCGAGAACCAATGAGAGACTAGCTGGAGGTGTCTGGACGGGCAAATTTAACTCTCATTTCCCACCAGGAAGAGGAATTAACCAAAGGCTCAGCGTGCCGTGCCGGAACCAGATTAGGTCCTGAAGCCATCCTGCGGTGTTGCGGCCATCTCACAAGAAAGCGAGTTGAAGAAAGGAGCTCAGGGGCACTGTAATTCACAAACCTGCAGAGTTATAAATGACAGCTATCGTCCGAAAATATACTGAAGTAAGGCTGCCAAGAGGACTTGAAAGCGGGGCAGAATTGCAGGAAACCGATTTCAGAAGGTAGACTGGAATTGCATTGAAAGCATAGGAAAAGAGGCAGAACGTCCACAATGATGCACTTGGCCAAAAAGGCCGTATGCGTTTTTTCCTGAATATATTCAGGAAAAAACGCATACGCCCTTTTTGGCCAACCAAGCAAGCTTGCAAAGAAAATCTGCACTACAATGAAGTCTCACTTCCCCCCGGTCAAAAGGGCCATCTGAAAAAAGTGTAAAATCCAGAAAGGCAGGACAGGCCATGGAGAACTGGGAGCCTTGTTATGCTAATGGGAGGGATGTAAATTGCCAACAGACACTCGGGAGAAGTGTATGGTGTTTCCTGAAACATCTAAAAAACAAAGCAACAGAGCCTAGGGCACTTCCACTTATGGTCCTATAGCTTAGGGAAATTAAAATCAAAAAGACACAGCCACCCCAAAGTTTGACACGCCTCTGTTTACAAGATCCTTGTTTACAGTACATGTTCAACATCGCAGAAAGTGAAAAATGGATAAAGAAGTTGTGGTATTTACTTACAAACAATATCACTCAGCAATAAAATCTATGTCATCAGGAGCTTAGCAGCACAATGAGTGGATTCAGGTATGATGATTCTAACTGAAATAAGTCACACAGAAATAGAAACATCATAAGATATCACTAATACACGGAATGTAAACTTGGCTACACAGGAACTGAATTACAGAACAGAACAGGGTCTCAAATTTAGAAAACCAACTTATGCTTGCTTAAGGGGAAAGGTGAGTTGGGGTGCTGCATAAAACCAGAGATTGAAAGGAGCACAGATAAAGTTCCTTAAGCCAAATATGGAATAGACAAGAGCTACTCCTTGCTCAATGAAATGGACTCAACACCCCAAATTAAACGCCTAAGAATGTACCTGACTAGTAAGTATCTTAAAACCTATGGATTGCTATGTCTCCAAAAGAGAATCAAGCATGTGTACAGGGGCATAAACGCAGCAGTGATAGGATTGGAGAGGTTCGATGAGCAAATGAAGACCCTTTGAAGTCATATTGCATGGTACCCATTCCACGGGTTTCAACTACCCAGGTTTAAGTTATTCTTCATTCAGCTAAAACATGCATGTGGAACCTGGAGTATGATCAACCATGTGATCGGGAGACGTGTTCAAATATGTCTTAGTTTTCGTACCCTGGTACTCGGGTGCAACATTCCAGGTGCTTTACTAACACTCTCCCGACTTGGAGAGTCAGTCCCTTTAACCTCCTGTTTGGCCCACTTTGCAATTTCTGCGGAAGATGAACAGGAATAGGGAGAACCAATGAGAGACTAGCTGGAGGTGTCTGGACGGGCAAATTTAACTCTCATTTCCCACCAGGAAGAGGAATTAACCAAAGGCCCAGCGTGCCTTGCCGGAACCAGATTAGGGCCTGAAGCCATCCTGCGGTCTTGCGGCCAGCTCAAAAGAAAGCGAGTTGAAGAAAGGAGCTCAGGGGCACTGTAATTCAGAAACCTGCAGAGTTATAAATGACAGCTATCGTCCAAAAATATACTGAAGTAAGGCTCCCAAGAGGACTTGAAAGCGGGGCAGAATTGCAGGAAACCGATTTCAGGAGGTAGACTGGAATTGCATTGAAAGCATAGGAAAAGAGGCAGAACGTCCACAATGATGCACTTGGCCAAAAAGGGCGTATGCGTTTTTTCCTGAATATATTCAGGAAAAAACGCATACGCCCTTTTAGGCCAACCAAGCAAGCTTGCAAAGGAAATCTGCACTACATGAAGTCTCACTTCCCCCCGGTCAAAAGGGCCATCTGAAAAAAGTGTAAAATCCAGAAAGGCAGGACAGGCCATGGAGAACTGGGAGCCTTGTTATGCTGATGGGCAGGATGGAAATTGCCAACAGACACTCGGGAGAAGTGTATGGTGTTTCCTGAAACATCTAAAAAACAAAGCAACAGAGCCTAGGGCACTTCCACTTATGGTCCTATAGCTTAGGGAAATTAAAATAAAAAAGACACAGCCACCCCAAAGTTTGGGACGCCTCTGTTTACAAGAACCTCGTTTACCGTACAAGTTCAATATCACAGAAAATGAAAAATGGATAAAGAACTTGTGGTACTTACGTACAATGCAGTATCACTCAGCAATGAAATCTATGTCATCAGGCCCGTAGCAGCATAATGAGTGGATTCAGGTATGATGATTCTAACTGAAATAAGTCACACAGAAAAAGAAACATCATAAGATATCAGTAATACACGGAATGTAAACTTGGCTACACAGGAACTGAATTCCAAAACAGAACAGGGTCTCAAATTTAGAAAACCAACTTATGCTTGCTTAAGGGGAAAGGTGAGTTGGGGTGCTGCATAAAACCAGAGATTGAAATGAGCACAGATAAAGTTCCTTAAGCCAAATATGGAATAGACAAGAGCTACTCCTTGCTCAATGAAATGGACTCAACACCCCATATTCAACGCCTAAGAATGTACCTGACTAGTAAGTATCTTAAAACCTATGGATTGCTATGTCTCCAAAAGAGAATCAAGCGTGTTTACAGGGGCATAAACGCAGCAGTGATAGGATTGGAGAGGTTCGGTGAGCAAATGAAGACCCTTTGAAGTCATATTGCATGCTACCCATTCCACGGGTCTCAACTCTCCAGGTTTAAGGTATTCTTCCTTCAGCTAAATCATGCACGTGGAACCCAGAGTATGATCAACCATGTGAACGGGAGACGTGTTCAAATATGTCTCAGTTTTCGTACCCTGGTACTCGGGTGCAACATTCCAGACGCTTTACTAACACTCTCCCGACATGGAGAGTCAGTCCCTTTAACCTCCTGTATGGCTCAGTTTGCAATATCTGCGGAAGATGAACAGGAATAGCGAGAACCAATGAGAGACTAGCTGGAGGTGTCTGGACGGGCAAATTTAACTCTCATTTCCCACCAGGAAGAGGAATTAACCAAAGGCTCAGCGTGCCGTGCCGGAACCAGATTAGGTCCTGAAGCCATCCTGCGGTGTTGCGGCCATCTCACAAGAAAGCGAGTTGAAGAAAGGAGCTCAGGGGCACTGTAATTCACAAACCTGCAGAGTTATAAATGACAGCTATCGTCCAAAAATATACTGAAGTAAGGCTGCCAAGAGGACTTGAAAGCGGGGCAGAATTGCAGGAAACCGATTTCAGAAGGTAGACTGGAATTGCATTGAAAGCATAGGAAAAGAGGCAGAACGTCCACAATGATGCACTTGGCCAAAAAGGGCGTATGCGTTTTTTCCTGAATATATTCAGGAAAAAACGCATACGCCCTTTTTGGCCAACTAAGCAAGCTTGCAAAGAAAATCTGCACTACAATGAAGTCTCACTTCCCCCCGGTCAAAAGGGCCATCTGAAAAAAGTGTAAAATCCAGAAAGGCAGGACAGGCCATGGAGAACTGGGAGCCTTGTTATGCTGATGGGAGGGATGTAAATTGCCAACAGACACTCGGGAGAAGTGTATGGTGTTTCCTGAAACATCTACAAAACAAAGCAACAGAGCCTAGGGCACTTCCACTTATGGTCCTATAGCTTAGGGAAATTAAAATCAAAAAGACACAGCCACCCCAAAGTTTGGCACGCCTCTGTTTACAAGATCCTTGTTTACAGTACATGTTCAACATCACAGAAAGTGAAAAATGGATAAAGAAGTTGTGGTATTTACTTACAAACAATATCACTCAGCAATAAAATCTATGTCATCAGGAGCTTAGCAGCACAATGAGTGGATTCAGGTATGATGATTCTAACTGAAATAAGTCACACAGAAATAGAAACATCATAAGATATCACTAATACACGGAATGTAAACTTGGCTACACAGGAACTGAATTACAGAACAGAACAGGGTCTCAAATTTAGAAAACCAACTTATGCTTGCTTAAGGGGAAAGGTGAGTTGGGGTGCTGCATAAAACCAGAGATTGAAAGGAGCACAGATAAAGTTCCTTAAGCCAAATATGGAATAGACAAGAGCTACTCCTTGCTCAACGAAATGGACTCAACACCCCAAATTAAATGCCTAAGAATGTACCTGACTAGTAAGTATCTTAAAACCTATGGATTGCTATGTCTCCAAAAGAGAATCAAGCATGTGTACAGGGGCATAAACGCAGCAGTGATAGGATTGGAGAGGTTCGATGAGCAAATGAAGACCCTTTGAAGACATATTGCATGGTACCCATTCCACGGGTTTCAACTACCCAGGTTTAAGTTATTCTTCATTCAGCTAAAACATGCATGTGGAACCTAGAGTATGATCAACCATGTGATCGGGAGACGTGTTCAAATATGTCTTAGTTTTCGTACCCTGGTACTCGGGTGCAACATTCCAGATGCTTTACTAACACTCTCCCGACTTGGAGAGTCAGTCCCTTTAACCTCCTGTTTGGCCCACTTTGCAATTTCTGCGGAAGATGAACAGGAATAGGGAGAACCAATGAGAGACTAGCTGGAGGTGTCTGGACGGGCAAATTTAACTCTCATTTCCCACCAGGAAGAGGAATTAACCAAAGGCCCAGCGTGCCTTGCCGGAACCAGATTAGGGCCTGAAGCCATCCTGCGGTGTTGAGGCCAGCTCACAAGAAAGCGAGTTGAAGAAAGGAGCTCAGGGGCACTGTAATTCAGAAACCTGCAGAGTTATAAATGACAGCTATCGTCCAAAAATATACTGAAGTAAGGCTCCCAAGAGGACTTGAAAGCGGGGCAGAATTGCAGGAAACCGATTTCAGGAGGTAGACTGGAATTGCATTGAAAGCATAGGAAAAGAGGCAGAACGTCCACAATGATGCACTTGGCCAAAAAGGGCGTATGCGTTTTTTCCTGAATATATTCAGGAAAAAACGCATACGCCCTTTTAGGCCAACCAAGCAAGCTTGCAAAGGAAATCTGCACTACATGAACTCTCACTTCCCCCCGGTCAAAAGGGCCATCTGAAAAAAGTGTAAAATCCAGAAAGGCAGGACAGGCCATGGAGAACTGGGAGCCTTGTTATGCTGATGGGCGGGATGGAAATTGCCAACAGACACTCGGGAGAAGTGTATGGTGTTTCCTAAAGCATCTAAGAAACAAAGCAACAGAGCCTAGGGCACTTCCACTTATGGTCCTATAGCTTAGGGAAATTAAAATCAAAAAGACACAGCCACCCCAAAGTTTGGGACGCCTCTGTTTACAAGAACCTCGTTTACCGTACAAGTTCAATATCACAGAAAGTAAAAAATGGATAAAGAATTTGTGGTACTTACGTACAATGCAGTATCACTCAGCAATGAAATCTATGTCATCAGGCCCGTAGCAGCATAATGAGTGGATTCAGGTATGATGATTCTAATTGAAATAAGTCACACAGAAAAAGAAACATCATAAGATATCAGTAATACACGGAATGTAAACTTGGCTACACAGGAACTGAATTCCAAAACAGAACAGGGTCTCAAATTTAGAAAACCAACTTATGCTTGCTTAAGGGGAAAGGTGAGTTGGGGTGCTGCATAAAACCAGAGATTGAAATGAGCACAGATAAAGTTCCTTAAGCCAAATATGGAATAGACAAGAGCTACTCCTTGCTCAACGAAATGGACTCAACACCCCATATTAAACGCCTAAGAATGTACCTGACTAGTAAGTATCTTAAAACCTATGGATTGCTATGTCTCCAAAAGAGAATCAAGCGTGTGTACAGGGGCATAAACGCAGCAGTGATAGGATTGGAGAGATTCGGTGAGCAAATGAAGACCCTTTGAAGTCATATTGCATGCTACCCATTCCACGGGTCTCAACTCTCCAGGTTTAAGGTATTCTTCCTTCAGCTAAATCATGCACGTGGAACCCAGAGTATGATCAACCGTGTGAACGGGAGACGTGTTCAAATATGTCTCAGTTTTCGTACCCTGGTACTCGGGTGCAACATTCCAGACGCTTTACTAACACTCTCCCGACATGGAGAGTCAGTCCCTTTAACCTCCTGTATGGCTCAGTTTGCAATATCTGCGGAAGATGAACAGGAATAGCGAGAACCAATGAGAGACTAGCTGGAGGTGTCTGGACGGGCAAATTTAACTCTCATTTCCCACCAGGAAGAGGAATTAACCAAAGGCTCAGCGTGCCGTGCCGGAACAAGATTAGGGCCTGAAGCCATCCTGCGGTGTTGCGGCCATCTCACAAGAAAGCGAGTTGAAGAAAGGAGCTCAGGGGCACTGTAATTCACAAACCTGCAGAGTTATAAATGACAGCTATCGTCCAAAAATATACTGAAGTAAGGCTGCCAAGAGGACTTGAAAGTGGGGCAGAATTGCAGGAAACCGATTTCAGGAGGTAGACTGGAATTGCATTGAAAGCATAGGAAAAGAGGCAGAACGTCCACAATGATGCACTTGGCCAAAAAGGGCGTATGCGTTTTTTCCTGAATATATTCAGGAAAAAACGCACACGCCCTTTTTGGCCAACCAAGCAAGCTTGCAAAGAAAATCTGCACTACAATGAAGTCTCACTTCCCCCCGGTCAAAAGGGCCATCTGAAAAAAGTGTAAAATCCAGAAAGGCAGGACAGGCCATGGAGAACTGGGAGCCTTGTTATGCTGATGGGAGGGATGTAAATTGCCAACAGACACTCGGGAGAAGTGTATGGTGTTTCCTGAAACATCTACAAAACAAAGCAACAGAGCCTAGGGCACTTCCACTTATGGTCCTATAGCTTAGGGAAATTAAAATCAAAAAGACACAGCCACCCCAAAGTTTGGGACGCCTCTGTTTACAAGATCCTTGTTTACAGTACATGTTCAACATCGCAGAAAGTGAAAAATGGATAAAGAAGTTGTGGTATTTACTTACAAACAATATCACTCAGCAATAAAATCTATGTCATCAGGAGCTTAGCAGCACAATGAGTGGATTCAGGTATGATGATTCTAACTGAAATAAGTCACACAGAAATAGAAACATCATAAGATATCACTAATACACGGAATGTAAACTTGGCTACACAGGAACTGAATTACAGAACAGAACAGGGTCTCAAATTTAGAAAACCAACTTATGCTTGCTTAAGGGGAAAGGTGAGTTGGGGTGCTGCATAAAACCAGAGATTGAAAGGAGCACAGATAAAGTTCCTTAAGCCAAATATGGAATAGACAAGAGCTACTCCTTGCTCAACGAAATGGACTCAACACCCCAAATTAAACGCCTAAGAATGTACCTGACTAGTAAGTATCTTAAAACCTATGGATTGCTATGTCTCCAAAAGAGAATCAAGCATGTGTACAGGGGCATAAACGCAGCAGTGATAGGATTGGAGAGGTTCGATGAGCAAATGAATACCCTTTGAAGTCATATTGCATGGTACCCATTCCACGGGTTTCAACTACCCAGGTTTAAGTTATTCTTCATTCAGCTAAAACATGCATGTGGAACCTAGAGTATGATCAACCATGTGATCGGGAGACGTGTTCAAATATGTCTTAGTTTTCGTACCCTGGTACTCGGGTGCAACATTCCAGATGCTTTACTAACACTCTCCCGACTTGGAGAGTCAGTCCCTTTAACCTCCTGTTTGGCCCACTTTGCAATTTCTGCGGAAGATGAACAGGAATAGGGAGAACCAATGAGAGACTAGCTGGAGGTGTCTGGACGGGCAAATTTAACTCTCATTTCCCACCAGGAAGAGGAATTAACCAAAGGCCCAGCGTGCCTTGCCGGAACCAGATTAGGGCCTGAAGCCATCCTGCGGTGTTGAGGCCAGCTCACAAGAAAGCGAGTTGAAGAAAGGAGCTCAGGGGCACTGTAATTCAGAAACCTGCAGAGTTATAAATGACAGCTATTGTCCAAAAATATACTGAAGTAAGGCTCCCAAGAGGACTTGAAAGCGGGGCAGAATTGCAGGAAACCGATTTCAGGAGGTAGACTGGAATTGCATTGAAAGCATAGGAAAAGAGGCAGAACGTCCACAATGATGCACTTGGCCAAAAAGGGCGTATGCGTTTTTTCCTGAATATATTCAGGAAAAAACGCATACGCCCTTTTAGGCCAACCAAGCAAGCTTGCAAAGGAAATCTGCACTACATGAAGTCTCACTTCCCCCCGGTCAAAAGGGCCATCTGAAAAAAGTGTAAAATCCAGAAAGGCAGGACAGGCCATGGAGAACTGGGAGCCTTGTTATGCTGATGGGCGGGATGGAAATTGCCAACAGACACTCGGGAGAAGTGTATGGTGTTTCCTGAAACATCTAAAAAACAAAGCAACAGAGCCTAGGGCACTTCCACTTATGGTCCTATAGCTTAGGGAAATTAAAATAAAAAAGACACAGCCACCCCAAAGTTTGGGACGCCTCTGTTTACAAGAACCTCGTTTACCGTACAAGTTCAATATCACAGAAAATGAAAAATGGATAAAGAACTTGTGGTACTTACGTACAATGCAGTATCACTCAGCAATGAAATCTATGTCATCAGGCCCGTAGCAGCATAATGAGTGGATTCAGGTATGATGATTCTAACTGAAATAAGTCACACAGAAAAAGAAACATCATAAGATATCAGTAATACACGGAATGTAAACTTGGCTACACAGGAACTGAATTCCAAAACAGAACAGGGTCTCAAATTTAGAAAACCAACTTATGCTTGCTTAAGGGGAAAGGTGAGTTGGGGTGCTGCATAAAACCAGAGATTGAAATGAGCACAGATAAAGTTCCTTAAGCCAAATATGGAATAGACAAGAGCTACTCCTTGCTCAACGAAATGGACTCAACACCCCATATTCAACGCCTAAGAATGTACCTGACTAGTAAGTATCTTAAAACCTATGGATTGCTATGTCTCCAAAAGAGAATCAAGCGTGTTTACAGGGGCATAAACGCAGCAGTGATAGGATTGGAGAGGTTCGGTGAGCAAATGAAGACCCTTTGAAGTCATATTGCATGCTACCCATTCCACGGGTCTCAACTCTCCAGGTTTAAGGTATTCTTCCTTCAGCTAAATCATGCACGTGGAACCCAGAGTATGATCAACCGTGTGAACGGGAGACGTGTTCAAATATGTCTCAGTTTTCGTACCCTGGTACTCGGGTGCAACATTCCAGACGCTTTACTAACACTCTCCCGACATGGAGAGTCAGTCCCTTTAACCTCCTGTATGGCTCAGTTTGCAATATCTGCGGAAGATGAACAGGAATAGCGAGAACCAATGAGAGACTAGCTGGAGGTGTCTGGACGGGCAAATTTAACTCTCATTTCCCACCAGGAAGAGGAATTAACCAAAGGCTCAGCGTGCCGTGCCGGAACCAGATTAGGTCCTGAAGCCATCCTGCGGTGTTGCGGCCATCTCACAAGAAAGCGAGTTGAAGAAAGGAGCTCAGGGGCACTGTAATTCACAAACCTGCAGAGTTATAAATGACAGCTATCGTCCAAAAATATACTGAAGTAAGGCTGCCAAGAGGACTTGAAAGCGGGGCAGAATTGCAGGAAACCGATTTCAGAAGGTAGACTGGAATTGCATTGAAAGCATAGGAAAAGAGGCAGAACGTCCACAATGATGCACTTGGCCAAAAAGGGCGTATGCGTTTTTTCCTGAATATATTCAGGAAAAAACGCATACGCCCTTTTTGGCCAACTAAGCAAGCTTGCAAAGAAAATCTGCACTACAATGAAGTCTCACTTCCCCCCGGTCAAAAGGGCCATCTGAAAAAAGTGTAAAATCCAGAAAGGCAGGACAGGCCATGGAGAACTGGGAGCCTTGTTATGCTGATGGGAGGGATGTAAATTGCCAACAGACACTCGGGAGAAGTGTATGGTGTTTCCTGAAACATCTACAAAACAAAGCAACAGAGCCTAGGGCACTTCCACTTATGGTCCTATAGCTTAGGGAAATTAAAATCAAAAAGACACAGCCACCCCAAAGTTTGGCACGCCTCTGTTTACAAGATCCTTGTTTACAGTACATGTTCAACATCGCAGAAAGTGAAAAATGGATAAAGAAGTTGTGGTATTTACTTACAAACAATATCACTCAGCAATAAAATCTATGTCATCAGGAGCTTAGCAGCACAATGAGTGGATTCAGGTATGATGATTCTAACTGAAATAAGTCACACAGAAAAAGAAACATCATAAGATATCAGTAATACACGGAATGTAAACTTGGCTACACAGGAACTGAATTACAGAACAGAACAGGGTCTCAAATTTAGAAAACCAACTTCTGCTTGCTTAAGGGGAAAGGTGAGTTGGGGTGCTGCATAAAACCAGAGATTGAAATGAGCACAGATAATGTTCCTGAAGCCAAATACGGAATAGACAAGAGCTACTCCTTGCTCAAAGAAATGGACTCAACACCGCATATTAAACCCCTAAGTATGTACCTGACTAGTAAGTATCTTCAAACCTATGGATTGCTATGTCTCTGAAAGAGAATCAAGCGTGTGTACAGGGGCATAAACGCAGCAGTGATAGGATTGGAGAGGTTCGGTGAGCAAATGAAGACCCTTTGAAGTCATATTGCATGGTACCCATTCCACGGGTTTCAACTACCCAGGTTTAAGTTATTCTTCCTTCAGCTAAAACATGCATGTGGAACCTAGAGTATGATCAACCATGTGATCGGGAGACGTGTTCAAATATGTCTCAGTTTTCGTACCCTGGTACTCAGGTGCAACATTCCAGATGCTTTACTAACACTCTCCCGACTTGGAGAGTCAGTCCCTTTAACCTCCTGTTTGGCCCAGTTTGCAATTTCTGCGGAAGATGAACAGGAATAGGGAGAACCAATGAGAGACTAGCTGGAGGTGTCTGGACGGGCAAATTTAACTCTCATTTCCCACCAGGAAGAGGAATTAACCAAAGGCCCAGCGTGCATTGGCGGAACCAGATTAGGGCCTGAAGCCATCCTGTGGTGTTGCGGCCAGCTCACAAGAAAGCGAGTTGAAGAAAGGAGCTCAGGGGCACTGTAATTCAGAAACCTGCAGAGTTATAAATGACAGCTATCGTCCAAAAATATACTGAAGTAAGGCTCCCAAGAGGACTTGAAAGCGGGGCAGAATTGCAGGAAACCGATTTCAGGAGGTAGACTGGAATTGCATTGAAAGCATAGGAAAAGAGGCAAAACGTCCACAATGATGCACTTGGCCAAAAAGGGCGTATGCGTTTTTTCCTGAATATATTCAGGAAAAAACGCATACGCCCTTTTAGGCCAACCAAGCAAGCTTGCAAAGGAAATCTGCACTACATGAAGTCTCACTTCCCCCCGGTCAAAAGGGCCATCTGAAAAAAGTGTAAAATCCAGAAAGGCAGGACAGGCCATGGAGAACTGGGAGCCTTGTTATGCTGATGGGCGGGATGTAAATTGCCAACAGACACTCGGGAGAAGTGTATGGTGTTTCCTGAAACATCTAAAAAACAAAGCAACAGAGCCTAGGGCACTTCCACTTATGGTCCTATAGCTTAGGGAAATTAAAATCAAAAAGACACAGCCACCCAAAGTTTGGGACGCCTCTGTTTACAAGAACCTCGTTTACCGTACAAGTTCAATATCACAGAAAGTGAAAAATGGATAAAGAACTTGTGGTACTTACGTACAATGCAGTACCACTCAGCAATGAAATCTATGTCATCAGGCCCGTAGCAGCATAATGAGTGGATTCAGGTATGATGATTCTAACTGAAATAAGTCACACAGAAAAAGAAACATCATAAGATATCAGTAATACACGGAATGTAAACTTGGCTACACAGGAACTGAATTCCAAAACAGAACAGGGTCTCAAATTTAGAAAACCAACTTATGCTTGCTTAAGGGGAAAGGTGAGTTGGGGTGCTGCATAAAACCAGAGATTGAAATGAGCACAGATAAAGTTCCTTAAGCCAAATATGGAATAGACAAGAGCTACTCCTTGCTCAATGAAATGGACTCAACACCCCATATTAAACGCCTAAGAATGTACCTGACTAGTAAGTATCTTAAAACCTATGGATTGCTATGTCTCCAAAAGAGAATCAAGCGTGTGTACAGGGGCATAAACGCAGCAGTGATAGGATTGGAGAGGTTCGGTGAGCAAATGAAGACCCTTTGAAGTCATATTGCATGGTACCCATTTCACGGGTTTCAACTACCCAGGTTTAAGGTATTCTTCCTTCAGCTAAAACATGCATGTGGAACCAAGAGTATGATCAACCATATGAACGGGAGAAGTGTTCAAATATGTCTCAGTTTTCCTCCCCTGGTACTCGGGTGCAACATTCCAGACGCTTTACTAACACTCTCCCCACTTGGAGAGTCAGCGCCTTTAACCTCCTGTTTGGCCCAGTTTGCAATTTCTGCGGAAGATGAACAGGAATAGCGAGAACCAATGAGAGACTAGCTGGAGGTGTCTGGACGGGCAAATTTAACTCTCATTTCCCACCAGGAAGAGGAATTAACCAAAGGCTCAGCGTGCCGTGCCGGAACCAGATTAGGGCCTGAAGCCATCCTGCGGTGTTGCGGCCAGCTCACAAGAAAGCGAGTTGAAGAAAGGAGCTCAGGGGCACTGTAATTCTCAAACCTGCAGAGTTATAAATGACAGCTATTGTCCAAAAATATACTGAAGTAAGGCTGCCAAGAGGACTTGAAAGCGGGGCAGAATTGCAGGAAACCGATTTCAGGAGGTAGAGTGGAATTGCATTGAAAGCATAGGAAAAGAGGCAGAACGTCCACAATGATGCACTTGGCCAAAAAGGGCGTATGCGTTTTTTCCTGAATATATTCAGGAAAAAACGCATACGCCCTTTTTGGCCAACCAAGCAAGCTTGCAAAGGAAATCTGCACTACAATGAAGTCTCACTTCCCCCCGGTCAAAAGGGCCATCTGAAAAAAGTGTAAAATCCAGAAAGGCAGGACAGGCCATGGAGAACTGGGAGCCTTGTTATGCTGATGGGCGGGATGTAAATTGCCAATAGCCACTCGGGAGAAGTGTATGGTGTTTCCTGAAACATCTAAAAAACAAAACAACAGAGCCTAGGGCACTTCCACTTATGGTCCTATAGCTTAGGGAAATTAAAATCAAAAAGACACAGCCACCCCAAAGTTTGGGACGCCTCTGTTTACAAGAACCTCGTTTACCGTACAAGTTCAATATCACAGAAAGTGAAAAATGGATAAAGAACTTGTGGTACTTACGTACAATGCAGTATCACTCAGCAATGAAATCTATGTCATCAGGCCCGTAGCAGAATAATGAGTGGATTCAGGTACGATGATTCTAACTGAAATAAGTCACACAGAAAAAGAAACATCATAAGATATCAGTACTACACGGAATGTAAACTTGGCTACACAGGAAATGAATTACAGAACAGAACAGTGTCTCAAATTTAGAAAACCAACTTATGCTTGCTTAAGGGTAAAGGTGAGTTGGGGTGCTGCATGAAACCAGAGATTGAAAGGAGCACAGATAAAGTTCCTTAAGGCAAATATGGAATAGACAAGAGCTACTCCTTGCTCAACGAAATGGACTCAACACCGCATATTCAACGCCTAAGAAGGTACTTGACTAGTAAATATCTTAAAACCTATGGATTGCTATGTCTCCAAAAGAGAATCAAGCATGTGTACAGGGGCATAAACGCAGCAGTGATAGGATTGGAGAGGTTCGGTGAGCAAATGAAGACCCTTTGAAATCATATTGCATGGTACCCATTTCACGGGTTTCAACTACCCAGGTTTAAGGTATTCTTCCTTCAGCTAAAACATGCATGTGGAACCAAGAGTATGATCAACCGTATGAACAGGAGACGTGTTCATATGTGTCTCAGTTTTCCTCCCCTGGTACTCGGGTGCAACATTCCAGACGCTTTACTAACACTCTCCCCACTTGGAGAGTCAGCGCCTTTAACCTCCTGTTTGGCCCAGTTTGCAATTTCTGCGGAAGATGAACAGGAATAGCGAGAACCAATGAGAGACTAGCTGGAGGTGTCTGGACGGGCAAATTTCACTCTCATTTCCCACCAGGAAGAGGAATTAACCAAAGGCTCAGCGTGCCGTGCCGGAACCAGATTAGGGCCTGAAGCCATCCTGCGGTGTTGCGGCCAGCTCACAAGAAAGTGAGTTGAAGAAAGGAGCTCAGGGGCACTGTAATTCACAAACCTGCAGAGTTATAAATGACAGCTATCGTCCAAAAATATACTGAAGTAAGGCTGCCAAGAGGACTTGAAAGCGGGGCAGAATTGCAGGAAACCGATTTCAGGAGGTAGACTGGAATTGCATTGAAAGCATAGGAAAAGAGGCAGAACGTCCACAATGATGCACTTGGCCAAAAAGGGCGTATGCGTTTTTTCCTGAATATATTCAGGAAAAAACGCATATGCCCTTTTTGGCCAACCAAGCAAGCTTGCAAAGGAAATCTGCACTACAATGAAGTCTCACTTCCCCCCGGTCAAAAGGGCCATCTGAAAAAAGTGTAAAATCCAGAAAGGCAGGACAGGCCATGGAGAACTGGGAGCCTTGTTATGCTGATGGGCGCGATGTAAATTGCCAAAGACACTCCGGAGAAGTGTATGGTGTTTCCTGAAACATCTAAAAAACAAAGCAACAGAGCCTAGGGCACTTCCACTTATGGTCCTATAGCTTAGGGAAATTAAAATCAAAAAGACACAGCCACCCAGAAGTTTGGAACGGCTCTGTTTACAGGAACCTCGTTTACAGTACAAGTTCTACATCACAGAAAGTGAAAAATGGATAAAGAAGTTGTGGTATTTACTTAGAAAGCAATATCACTCAGCACTGAAATCTATGTCATCAGGCCCTTAGCAGCACAATGAGTGGATTCAGGTATGATGATTCTAACTGAAATAAGTCACACAGAAAAAGAAACATCATAAGATATCAGTAATACACGGAATGTAAACTTGGCTACACAGGAACTGAATTACAGAACAGAACAGGGTCTCAAATTTAGAAAACCAACTTCTGCTTGCTTAAGGGGAAAGGTGAGTTGAGGTGCTGCATAAAACCAGGGATTGAAATGAGCACAGATAAAGTTCCTTAAGCCAAATATGGAATAGACAAGACCTACTCCTTGCTCAACGAAATGGACTCAACACCGCATATTAAACGCCTAAGAATGTACCTGACTAGTAAGTATCTAAAAACCTATGGATTACTATGTCTGCGAAAGAGAATCAAGCATGTGTGCAGGGGCATAAACGCAGCAGTGATAGGATTGGAGTGGTTCGGTGAGCAAATGAAGACCCTTTGAGGTCGTATTGCATGGTACCCATTCCACGGGTTTCAAGTACCCAGGTTTAAGGTATTCTTCCTTCAGCTAAAACATGCATGTGGAACCCAGAGTATGATCAACCGTGTGAACGGGAGACGTGTTCAAATATGTCTCAGTTTTCCTCCCCTGGTACTCGGGTGCAACATTCCAGACGCTTTACTAACACTCTCCCCACTTGGAGAGTCAGAGCCTTTAACCTCCTGTTTGGCCCAGTTTGCAATTTCTGCGGAAGATGAACAGGAATAGCGAGAACCAATGAGAGACTAGCTGGAGGTGTCTGGACGGGCAAATTTCACTCTCATTTCCCACCAGGAAGAGGAATTAACCAAAGGCTCAGCGTGCCGTGCCGGAACAAGATTAGGGCCTGAAGCCATCCTGCGGTGTTGCGGCCAGGTCACAAGAAAGCGAGTTGAAGAAAGGACCTCAGGGGCACTGTAATTCACAAACCTGCAGAGTTATAAATGACAGCTATCGTCCAAAAATATACTGAAGTAAGGCTGCCAAGAGGACTTGAAAGCGGGGCAGAATTGCAGGAAACCGATTTCAGGAGGTAGACTGGAATTGCATTGAAAGCATAGGAAAAGAGGCAGAACGTCCACAATGATGCACTTGGCCAAAAAGGCCGTATGCGTTTTTTCCTGAATATATTCAGGAAAAAACGCATACGCCCTTTTTGGCCAACCAAGCCAGCTTGCAAAGGAAATCTGCACTACAATGAAGTCTCACTTCCCCCCGGTCAAAAGGGCCATCTGAAAAAAGTGTAAAATCCAGCAACGCAGGACAGGCCATGGAGAACTGGGAGCCTCGTTATGCTGATGGGCGGGATGTAAATTGCCCACAGACACTCGGGAGAAGTGTATGGTGTTTCCTGAAACATCTACAAAACAAAGCAACAGAGCCTAGGGCACTTCCACTTATGGTCCTATAGCTTAGGGAAATTAAAATCAAAAAGACACAGCCACCCCAAAGTTTGGGACGCCTCTGTTTACAAGAACCTCGTTTACCGTACAAGTTCAGTATCACAGAAAGCAGAAAATGGATAAAGAACTTGGGGTACTTACGTACAATGCAGTATCACTCAGCAATGAAATCTATGTCATCAGGACCGTAGCAGCATAATGAGCGGATTCAGGTACGATGATTCTAACTGAAACAAGTCACACAGAAAAAGAAACATCATAAGATATCACTAATACACGGAATGTAAACTTGGCTACACAGGAACTGAATTCCAAAACAGAACAGGGTCTCAAATTTAGAAAACCAACATATGCTTGCTTAAGGAGAAAGGTGAGTTGGGGTGCTGCATAAAACCAGAGATTGAAATGAGCACAGATAAAGTTCCTTAAGCCAAATATGGAATAGACAAGAGCTACTCCTTGCTCAACGAAATGGACTCAACACCCCATATTAAACGCCTAAGTATGTACCTGACTAGTAAGTATCTTAAAACCTATGGATTGCTATGTCTCCGAAAGAGAATGAAGCGTGTGTACAGGGGCATAAACGCAGCAGTGATAGGATTGGAGAGGTTCGGTGAGCAAATGAAGACCCTTTGAAGTCATATTGCATGGTACCCATTCCACGGGTTTCAACTACCCAGCTTTAAGGTATTCTTCCTTCAGCTAAATCATGCATGTGGAACCTAGAGTATGATCAACCGTGTGATCGGGATACGTGTTCAAATATGTCTCAATTGTCGTACCCTGGTACTCGGGTGCAACATTCCAGACGCTTTACTGACACTCTCCCGACTTGGAGAGTCAGTCCCCTTAACCTCTTGTTTGGCCCAGTTTGCAATTTCTGCGGAAGATGAACAGGAATAGGGAGAACCAATGAGAGGCTAGCTGGAGGTGTCTGGACGGGCAAATTTAACTCTCATTTCCCACCAGGAAGAGGAAATAACCAAAGGTTCAGCGTGCCGTGCCGGAACCAGATTAGGGCCTGAAGCCATCCTGCGGTGTTGCGGCCAGCTCAAAAGAAAGCGAGTTGAAGAAAGGAGCTCAGGGCCACTGTAATTCACAAACCTGCAGAGTTATAAATGACAACTATCGTCCAAAAATATGCTGAAGTAAGGCTGCCAAGAGGACTTGAAAGCGGGGCAGAATTGCAGGAAACCGATTTCAGGAGGTAGACTGGAATTGCATTGAAAGCATAGGAATAGAGGCAGAACGTCCACAATGATGCACTTGGCCAAAAAGGGCGTATGCGTTTTTTCCTGAATATATTCAGGAAAAAACGCATACGCCCTTTTTGGCCAACCAAGCAAGCTTGCAAAGGAAATCTGCACTACAATGAAGTCTCACTTCCCCCCGGTCAAAAGGGCCATCTGAAAAAAGTGTAAAATCCAGAAAGGCAGGACAGGCCATGGAGAACTGGGAGCCTCGTTATGCTGATGGGCGGGATGTAAATTGCCAACAGACACTCGGGAGAAGTGTATGGTGTTTCCTGAAACATCTAAAAACCAAAGCAACAGAGCCTAGGACACTTCCACTTATGGTCCTATAGCTTAGGGAAATTAAAATCAAAAAGACACAGCCACCCCAAAGTTTGGGACGCCTCTGTTTACAAGAACCTCGTTTACTGTACAAGTTCAATATCACAGAAAATGAAAAATGGATAAAGAACTTGTGGTACTTACGTACAATGCAGTATCACTCAGCAATGAAATCTATGTCATCAGGCCCGTAGCAGCATAATGAGTGGATTCAGGTACGATGATTCTAACTGAAATAAGTCACACAGAAAAAGAAACATCATAAGATATCACTAATACACGGAATGTAAACTTGGCTACACAGGAACTGAATTCCAAAACAGAACAGGGTCTCAAATTTAGAAAACCAACTTATGCTTGCTTAAGGGGAAAGGTGAGTTGGGGTGCTGCATAAAACCAGAGATTGAAATGAGCACAGATAACGTTCTATAAGGCAAATATGGAATAGACAAGAGCTACTCCTTGCTCAACGAAATGGACTCAACACCCCATATTCAATGCCTAGGAATATACCTGCCTAGTAAGAATCATAAAAGCAATGGATTTATATATCTCTGTAAGAGAATCAAGAGTGTGTACAGCGGCATTAAAGCAGTGAAAATCAGCTAAATCCCATATTAAAAATAAATTTCTTAAACAAAACACAATGACAGTGAAATAGAGAGCAATACTTAAGTAATTCATTGAAGGCTTCTGATGCAACCTGCATTTACCATATCTACACCCAGAGCTGGGTGACACATAAGGCTGGACACTTGGGGCTCATAAGATTGGTGAGGTTCGGTGAGCAAATGCAGACCCTTTGAAGTCATATTGCATGGTACCCATTCCATGGGTCTCAACTCTCCAGGTTTAAGGGATTCTTCCTTCAGCTAAAACATGCATGTGGAACCCAGAGTATGATCCACCGTGTGATCGGGAAACGTGTTCAAATGTGTCTCACTTTTCGTTCCCTGGTACTCGGGTGCAACATTCCAGACGCTTTACTAACACTCTCCCGACTTGGAGAGTCAGTCCCTTTAACCTCCTGTTTGGCCCAGTTTGCAATTTCTGTGGAAGATGAACAGGAATAGGGAGAACCAATGAGAGACTAGCTGGAGGTGTCTGGACGGGCAAATTTAACTCTCATTTCCCACAGGGAAGAGGAATAAACCAAAGGCTCAGCATGCCGTGCCGGAACCAGATTAGGGCCTGAAGCAATCCTGCGGTGTTGTGGCCAGCTCAAAAGAAAGCGAGTTGAAGAAAGGAGCTCAGGGGCATTGTAATTCACAAACCTGCAGATTTATAAATGACAGCTATTGTCCGAAAATATACTGAAGTAGGGCTGCCAAGAGGACTTGAATGCGGGGCAGAATTGCAGGAAACCGATTTCAGGAGGAATCGGAATTGGATTGCATTTAAAACACAGGAAAAGAGGAAGAACGTCGACAATGATGCACTTGGCCAAAAAGGGCGTATGTGTTTTTTCCTGAATATATTCAGGAAAAAACTCATACGCCCTTTTTGGCCAACCAAGCAAGCTTGCAAAGGAAATCTGCACTACAATGAAGTCTCACTTCCCCCCGGTCTAACGGGCCATCTGAAAAAAGTGTAAAATCCAGAAAGGCAGAACAGGCCATGGAGAACTGGGAGCCTTGTTATGCTGATGGGCGGGATGTAAATTACCAACAGCCGCTCTGTAGAAGTGTATGGTGTTTCCTGAAACATCTAAAAAACAAAGCAACAGAGCCTAGGGCACTTCCACTTATGGTCCTATAGTTTAGGGAAATTAAAATCAAAAAGACACAGCCACCCCAAAATTTGGGATGACTCTTTTTACAGGAATCTCTTCTGTGGCACAAGTTAAATATCCCAGAGAGCAAATAATGGATAAAGAAGTTGCGGTACTTATGTACAACAGAATACCATCAGCAATGAAATCTATGTCACCAGGCCCGTACCAGCATAATGAGTGGATTGAGGCACGATGATTCTAAGTGAAAGAAGTCACA
Organism: Grampus griseus; assembly: GCF_964374135.1. Classification (NCBI taxonomy): domain Eukaryota; kingdom Metazoa; phylum Chordata; class Mammalia; order Artiodactyla; family Delphinidae; genus Grampus; species Grampus griseus. Next base: position 889,830 of record NW_028133387.1, read on the forward strand.
CAGAAAAAGAAACATCATAAGGTATCACTAATAGACGGAATGTGAACTTGGCTACACATGAACTGAATTACAAAACAGAACAGGGTCTCAAATTTAGAAAACCAACTTATGCTTGCTTAAGGGGGAAGGTGAGTTGGGGTGCTGCATAAAAGCAGAGTTTGAAATTAGCACAGATACCGTTCCATAAGCCAAATATGTAATAGACAAGACCTACCCCTTGCTCAACGAAATGGATTCAACAATGAGGTATCACCTCACACCTGGTAGAATAGGCATCATAGAAAATCTACAAACAAAAAATGCTGGAAAGGGTGTGGAGAAAAGGAACCCTCTTCCACTATTGTTGGGAATATAAATTGATACAGTCATTATGGAGAACAATATGGAATTTCTTAAGAAACTAACAATAGAATTACCATATGATACAGCAATCCCAGTACTGGACATATACCCAGACAAAACCATAAATCAAAAAGAGTCATTCACCGCAATGTTCATTGCATCACTATTTACAATATCGAGGTAATGGAAGCAACCTAAATGCCCACAGACAGACGAATGCATAAAGCTGTGGTACATATATAAAATGGAATATTACTAAGCCATGAAAAGGAATGAAATTGGGTCATTTGTAGAGATGTCGATAGATCTAGAGACTGTCATACAGAGTGAAGTAAGTCAGAAAGAGAAAAACAAATCTTGTATATTCATGCATATATGTGGAACCTAGAAAAACTGTACAGATTAACCATTTTGCAAGGCATAAATAGAGCAAACGTATGGACAACAAGGGGGGAAAGCTGTTGGGGGGGTGGTGGTGGGAGGAGTTGAGAGACTGGGATTGGCATGTATACATTTATATGTATAAAATAGATAACCAATAAGAACCTGCTGTATAAAAATATAAAATAAAATTCAAAATTAAAAAGAAATAAAATTTAAAAAATAAAACAGAAAAAACAATTATTCCCTGCACATACATGTATTTATATGAATAAATTATTTCCATGCTTATATCTGTAAATACAAAAAAGAGGAATAAAATCTACCTTGAACCAAAAACGAAAAAGAGAAAAAAACACAGAACCCACCAGTTACACAGAGGAAAACCGTATCAGGGCACTTGCTCCAGTTGTAAACAATTCTGAAGTTGGTCAGTGGTGGGGAATCGTCTCCCATTCAGCCAGCAGCCCCCACGCAACAAGTGTCCTCATTGCAAAGCTGGGGCACCGTGCCGAGGCATCTGTGAGTAAACGTGAGCTGAGCCCCAGGCCAGTTGCTGCTGAACTATTCCCACCCGTCCCAGGTAAAACACCTGAATATATACAAGGACTTGAAAGCCTAGAGGAAGGGCCATAGAGCCACATGAGTGACAGCATGCCGGCCGACTTGGTGCCTGCAGGCCAGCCAGGATGGTCCTGGCCCTGGGTGCTCTTCTGGAAGATTTCCATTTCCCTGCCTGAGATACCCGTCCTGTCCCTGCCCCCACTGCTTTTTTCCTTCCTCACCTCTGCCCAGGGAGAAATTCCAGCAGCAGGTATGGGTGACACATCCTCTTCTTTAGCAGGTGGCAGCCTGGCAACTGCTGCAGAAAGTCCAGCAGAGCCCCACTCACACTGGGCCACCCACAAAGCCGTGGCCTCTCACTCCCTCTCACCAGCCCAGCCCCGAGACTGCTGACAGGGCAGAGAAAATGGTGTCAGGCACGGCTGCAGGGGCTCTTGCTGCCTGGAGTGGTATTTATATTGATCTCAACCCAGGCACACCTGGGGAGGGCTGGCTGGCACGGTAAGGCTGCCCAGGTCAGCCAATCATCACCCCTCAGGGGCTCACAGTTGCAGAAAATGGAACTTGCTGAACCGGCCAGGTCCAAGGAACAGGTGTGGGCTCCTGAGAGTCAGGATAGACAAGGGGCTGCAGCTTTGGCTTGTTTTCTAATCATTTTATCTGGCCCATGAGTGGGAGACAACTTCAAGAAAACCCTCTCCTAATGAGAGGAACCCAGGAGTCAGGGAGAGGAGGGGTGGGTGGTGGTTGGAGACAGAGGCCTGGTGCCCCGGGTGCAGTGGAAGTCTCTGGAAGACCAGGTGGAGGGAGGCCTCACGGAGTGATGCCCAGGGTCACAGACCTGTCGCAGCTGCTGTTTGTTAGTTCAAGTCCTGCTCTGAGGTGCTCTGTGTCAGCTCTGAGTGACAGGTGAGCTGGGGGTGCTCTGCAATGAGGGCTATGTGCACGGTTCCTGTGTGCCCAGCCCTGCCACGGTACCTGCAAGGGTAGCTCTGTATCCTGGGAGGGGCCTGACCACGAGAGCCCCGTGGGCTGGGGTGGGGGTGGGGTACCTGCCCAGGTGAGCTCCATATTCTGGGATTGGTCTGACCACGAGAGCCCCATGGGCTGCTGGGGACCTGGTAAAGGATGTCAGGACAGTCAGTGAAGCCACCGAGGATATACCTCCAGTTGCTCCTAATTCCTACACCCTGCTGGTCATTCTACCAACCACCAGGACATGGTATTCTGTATTAGTCTTCAATGATGCCTTCTTTTGTATTCCATTAGTCCCAGAGTCACAAGAAATTTTGGCTTGTGAGTGGCAGGACTCAACATACAACTAAAACAATACTTCCGGGCCGTCTGGACCCAAGGGTGCAAAAATTCCCACACCGTCTTTGGGGAAAGCTTAGCTAAAGACCTAAAAGTTCTACCTCTGGAAAAGGAAACCCTCCTTCAATATGCAGACGACATTCTGATCGCCAGCCCTACTAAGGAGGCCTCTGAACTACCAAGCCAATAAAGGATAGAAGTTGTCCAAGAAAAAGCTCAAATATCACAGACTGCGGTGACCTGCCTGGGCTTCATTCTCACAGAAGGTCAGAGAAGCCCATCCCAGGAAAGGGAAGAAACCATTTTCAGCCTTACCCCTTTCTAAAACTAGAAGACAGCTTAGGGGTTCCTGGGGAGGCCAGGGTTTGCTGCTTCTGGATCCCTAACTACAGTCTACTAGCTGGGCCTCTATATGAAACACTGAAAGGAAAAGATGATGATCCTTTTGAATAGAATCCAGAAGTGGCCTTTCAAGAATGGAAAGAGCAGTCAATTCAGACCCTTGCCCTGGAACTCCCTAATTTAGCTAAACCCTTTGACCTTTACATTCCCGGTGAAAGGTGAATCGCCATTGGAGAATTAGTGCAAAAACTGGGACCACTTGAAATGGAACAATGCAAGAATGCCATCCAGGTAGGATAAACTACGGTCACTAAGGGGCTTGGCCCACTGCCACATCTGGCCAAGATACTGGCGGTATCTAAAAACCTGGAAATCAGCAGCCCAAAAGGCCACCTCCCTCCTAAGGGAAAAGGACCCCACGTGGTGATCCTAACCACCAACCATGCCCTGAAGTTGCAGGGTTCGCTCCGTGGGCACACCGACCTCGAGTGAGGAGGCCCTCCAACTCCAACATCCAGAGAGATAACCGGGGGCAACAGGGCACCATGACGACTCGTGTGAACATCACTTGACCTGGAGTTTCTCTCATAAAACAACAAGAGTGTGTCCCAAAAGAGTAGACTACTGCTTGCAGGACTTACTGCACCCAGCGGGGAGCTAATAATCTTGGCGGGGGAACCGTATACCACACTGTCACCATAGAAAAGCCTACAGACACCGTGATGATGGTGGCCAATAAGACTGGCTGAACTCCTGTTTACTTCAAAAGGCTGTTGACTCAGTAGCCATCATGGTCCTTATCACCACTGACCCTGGACTGTCTGGGAGTTGAGCGGGCAGGGCTCTGACACCTGGTGCTGTTTGTACGTTAATTCAGGGGCCTAATTGAAGAAAGCGCAGACTACTGGTCAGAGCATCTAGGCTGGCAGAAACGGTCAGCCTAAGGTGGCCGAACAAATGTGGGGCGGGGTGAAACCGGCCCCCACAGCGTCTCTGCACATCTCTTTCCTGGACCCTTAAAGGTCATTAGAATCTATAACACTTCCAATGCTGGTGCTCAGGTGGACGAGCAGGGAGGCAGGGGTCCTGGGGACAATCAACGTCACCGGGAGGCTGCTGGGGAGAAGCTCTGACCCTCGCCCCAGGGTATGAGGGCTCCCAACTCAGCACTCAGCAGTTACAGAAGAAAGGTCTGCACCCTCAGCACTCCAAGAATGAGGAACGGGACAAAAGGCAGAGGAGGGGTTTGTCCCCAGCAAAGCCCATTAAAAATCCCTGGGAGATAAAAATAGAATCTGGGCAATAAAGTCAAGTCTAGCCTTTTTTATCCTTTGTGCTTTGTCTAATTTCACGTGCTCCTAGGGTCCCGCATGCAGAGGTTCCACACCCGGCACTTCAGACCAGATTTCCTAGTGCAGAATGGCTGGGTCGACACCTCAGCTCCTGGGGCCCAGTGCAGACTCCACGATATAGAGCCTGAGCTACAGCCAACCCGGCCCTCGAGAGCTCCGCCGCCTCCCTCCCTCCCACTGACTCTGACAGGATCTCTACACAGCAGCCCAGCCCACAGCCCACGGGGTAGTGCATGCTCTCACCTCTCCATTCTCTGATCAAAATATAAAGTTTCCTTTGCTTGTGAACCAAACTCAGTCTCGATCTGTTGGCCCCAATGACACTGGGCAGGGGGACACTTGTTGGGGTCCACTCTGGAGGATCAGTAACAGAAATTGAGACTATTGTAACCTCAATGAACAGATGTGTGAGCCAAACTGTAGTTAACATAGAACAGTGTATAAGGCTCGGGTAAAATAAGATGTTTCTAACACTTCCATTTGATATTTCCATCACTTTTTATAAGCAAGTTCAGTGAAAAGGTTTGTCTTATTTGTCAGGTCAATATTAGAGAAACGAAGTGATTTCTTTCCAAGGATGTACATCTAATAATCTTGGTTAAACCTTCAATCTTGTTTTAAATGCTTTTCCATTGAAAATGATACCTCTCTTTCAGCTCCCCCATTTCTGAGAAGTATAAAATCTTATAATTTATTATTACCAAAGGGGAAAGGTGGGAGGAGGGATAAATTAACAGTTTGGAATTAACACATACACACTGCTATGTATAAAATAGATCATCAACAAGGAACTACTGTATAGCACAGGGAACTACACTCAACATTTTGCAATAACCTATAAGGGGAAATAATCTGAAAAAGAATAGATATTTTTATTGACATCATCTATCAATGATAGTTAAAGTGTAGCCTAAGGGAAGCTGGTGGTGAGTGCTTCTGACCCTGAAGACTTCAATCATCTAAAGTTTGGACTCTGCCTACTTCCCAAGGCCCTTAATGAACATATGTGTAGCCGTAGCTTAAAAACTTCCCCAGTTTGGGTTTCGGGGAGACACTGATTTTGAAAAAGCCCTGGTGTTCTCCTTACATGAATGGGACTCTTCCTACTGCTAAAACATGTCTGTCACACCCAGAGGATGGTATACCATCTGATCGGGAAGAGTTTGGAAAAGGCATCTCATCTCCTCATCTCCTGGTGCTCGGGTTCACCCCTCCAGCGTCTTTACTAACAGTCTCCCCACTTGGAGATGTCAGCACTGTCAACATCCTGTTGCGTACAGTTTGGAATTTGTCCAGAGGATGAAGCGGAAGGATGAGGAACAATGAGAGACAAGTCCTAGGTGTTCAGACAGGCACATGTCACTCTAATTTCCAATCAGGAAGACGAATTGACCAAAGGCTAGGGTTGCCCATGGAAACAGTATAGGGCTTGAGGAAATCCCGCTGCTTTGTGGCCAGTTCCCATAAACACAAGTTGAACAATGGAACTCAGGGGCAGTAAAATTCACAAAACTGCAGAGTTGAAAATATCCATCACTGAAAAATGTCTTGAGGAAAGTCAGAGAAAAGGACTTGTAAGCAAGGGAGAATGGCAGGAAAGGGATTTGAGGAGGTAGAAAGGACTCGCCATTAAGCACAAGAAAAGGAGCTGAACATTGCCAACATTGCAGTTGGCCAAAAAGGGTGCATGCGTTTTTTTCTGTATATATTCAAGAAAAGGGCATACACTTTTTTAGCCAACCAAACAGGTGGGCACTGGAAGACAATACTACAAAAGATATCACTTCGCATCAGTCAGAAGAGCCATCCTCATAAAGCGTAAACAACAGAAATGCAGGACAGGGCAACGAGAAGAGGGAGCCCTGTGAGACTTATAGTGGAAATGTATATTGCCAACGGCCATTCTGGAAAAGTGTATTGTGTTTACTAAAGCATCTAAAAAATGAGCTACAGAGCATAGGGCACTTGCACTCATGGGCGTATATCTTGGGAAAAACAAAAATCGAGAGGACACAGGCACCCCAATGTTTACCCCCTCTCTGTTTAAAAGATCCTCGACTAGGATATAACTTAAATGTCTCTGGAGGGAAAAAATGGATAGAGATGTGGTACTTAGGTAGAGTGGAATATTATTCAGCCTGGAAATCAATGAAATATGGCCAGTTGTAACAACTCCGGAGGAGTTACGTATGATCATTCTAAGTGACAGAATTCAAAAAGAAAAAGACACATATCATAAGATATCACTTAAAGGTGGAATCCAAAATGGCTACACATGAAATAAATTACAAAACAAAAACATAGTCAAATATGTAGAAAACACGCATAAGGCTGCTAAACGGGAAAGGTGGGGAGGGGTGAGGCATCATCCAGGAGGTTGAAATTAGCAAAGATACCATTCCAAATACCAAACTGATAATCAACAAGGCCTACACGGTAGCTAAAAGAACTGCACTCAGCACACTCAAGTCACCGGAAAAGAATATATACGACTGGTAAGAATCTGAAAAAGAATTTATTGATGACTCTCTGTACGTGAATCAAGTGGATGTACAGCAGCAAGAAACAGAGCTTTGAAAATCAGCTGTAACCAATATAGTAATAAATTGAAAAAAATAAACGACAGAGAGACAGAGAAAACCTCTTACAACTTTTCCTCAGGGACGGTGATGCAACATGGATTGAACACATCTAGACCCACAGCAGGATGAGACATAAGGCTGGAAACTGTTTGCGCTAAGAGAAATGTGAGGTTGGGTGAGGAAATGCACACCCTTTAAAGTAATACTACCTGGTACCCATTCAATGGGTCCCAAATCTGCAGGTTCAAGGGATCTTCCTACAGCTAAAACATGCATGGAAAACCCAGAGGACTGTACACCATGTGATCGGGAGATGTGTCTAAAATGCACCTCATTTATCCTCTCCTGGTGCTCCTGTTCACCATTCCAGCCACGTTACTTAGAATCTCCCCACTTGGAGAATCAGCACATTTAAACTTTTGTTTCACACATTTTGCAAATTGTGAGGAGGATGAACGGGAAGAGGGGGAACCAATGAGAGAATAGTTGTAGGGGTTTGGACGGGCACATATCACTCTAATTTCCCATTAAGAATAAGAATTAAAGAAAGGCTCAGCCTGCCTCGCCGGAGCCAAAATAGGGCCTGAAGCAATCCTGTGGGTTTGTGGCCAGCTCACAAAAGAGCAACTTAAAAAATGGAGCTCAGGGTCACTGCAATTCACAAACCTGCAGAGTTATAAATGAAAACTAACGTCCAAAAATATGTTGAGGTAAGGCAAAGAAGAGGATCTGAATGCAAGACAGAATTGCAAGAAACAGATTTCAAGAGATAGATTGGACTCGTCTTTAATGCACATGAAAAGCGGCAGAATTTCGACAATGATGCAGTTGGCCCAAAAGGGCGTATGCGTTTTTTCCTGATTATATCCAGGAAAAAACGCATACGCACTTTATGGGCAACGAAGCAAGCAAGCAATGCAAATGTGCACAACAAAGAAGTCTCACTTCCCACCGGTCAAAAGGGCCATCCTAAAAAATTGTAAAAACCAGAAATGCAGGACAGGCCATGGAGAACAGGGAGCCTTTATACGCTGATGGGCAGTGTGTGAACTGCCGAGAGCCACTCTGGAGAAGTGTATGGTGGTTCCTAAATCATCTAAAAAACAGAGCTACAGAGCATAGGACACTTCCAATCATGGGAGTATATCTAGGGAAGTCTAAAAATCAACAAGACACAAGCACACCACAGTTTAGGGCTACTCTGTTTACAAGAACCTCAACTTCAGTACACCTTAAATATCCCAGGAAAGAGAACAATGGATAAAGAAGATGTGGTACTTATGTACAATGGAATATCTCTTCACCATGAAATCAATGTAATAAGGCTAGTAGAAGGATAAAGAGTGGATTTAGGTCCGATAATACTACTTGAAATAAGTCAAACAGAAAAAGAAACATATCATAAGATATCACTTATAGAGGGAGGGTAAATATGGCTGCACAAGAAATGAATTACAGAACAGAACAGTGTCTCACATTTAGAAAACACACTTATGTCAGCTTAAGGGGAAAGGAGAGGTGGGGTGATGCATAAAACCAGAGTTTGAAATTAGCACAGATACCGTTCAATAAACCAAATAGGTATTAGACAAGATCTACACCTTGCTCAATGAACTGGCCTCAACACACCCTATACACCGCAGAGAAATATATCTGAGTAATAAGAATCTTAAAACCCATGTATTGATATATCTCCATAAGGGAATCAAGTGTGTGCAGAGCGGCACAAACACAGCAGTGAAAATGAGCTAAACCCCATTATAGAAATAAATTTTAAAAAGAAAACGCTGAAACAATGAAAGAGAAAAATTCTTACAAAATTCGCTCAGGGGCTGTGATGTAACCTGGATTGACCACATATAAACCCACAGCTGGATAAGACATAAGGCTGGACACTTGGGGCTGAGAGGATTGGTGAGCTTTGGTGAGCAACTGCCGAAAGTTTAATGCAATACTTCATGCTACTCAGTCCAAGGGTCCCAACACTCCAGGTTGAAGGGAATCTTCCTACAGCTAAACCATGCTTGGGAAACCCAGCGACTGGTATACCATATGATCGGGAAAGGTTTCTAAAACGCACCTCATTTTTCCTCTCCTGGGGCTCCGGATCGACATTCCAGCCGCTTTACTAACAACATCCCCACATGGAGTCAATGCCTTTAAGTTCTGGTATCGCACAGTCTGCAGTTAGTGCAGAGGATGAATGGGAATAGGGGGAACCAGTGAGAAACTAGCTGTAGCGGTTTCAATGGGCACATGTCACTCTAATGTCACATCAGTAAGAAGAATTAACCAAAGGCACAGCAAGGTGCCCCAGAAGAAAAATAGGGCTTCAAGGAATCCTGTGGTTATGGGGCAAGACCACAAAAATAAGAGCTGAAAAATGGAGCTAAGGGCCACTGCAATTCAAAAACCTGCAGAGTTATAAAGGCTAACTATATTCAAAAAATATATTGAGGTAAGGCTATGAAGAGGCAATGAAAGCAAGGCAGAATTGCAGGAAACCAATTTCAGGAGGTAGACTGGAATTGCATTGAAAACATATGAAGAGAGTCAGAACCTCGACAATGATGCACTTGGACAAAAAGGGCGTATGCGTTTTTTCCTGAATATATTCAGGAAAAAACGCATACGCCCTTTTTAGCCAACCAAGCAAACCTGCAAAGGAAATCGGCACTACAATGAAGTCTCACTTCCCCCAGGTCAAAAGGGCCATCTGAAAAAAGTGTAAAATCCAGAAAGGCAGGACAGGCCATGGAGAACTGGGAGCCTTGTTATGCTGATGGGCGGGATGTAAATTGCCAACAGACACTCGGGAGAAGTGTATGGTGTTTCCGGAAACATCTAAAAAACAAAGCAACAGAGCCTAGGGCACTTCCACTTATGGTCCTATAGCTTAGGGAAATTAAAATCAAAAAGACACAGCCACCCCGAAGTTTGGAACGGCTCTGTTTACAAGAACCTCGTTTACAGTACAAGTTCAACATCACAGAAAGTGAAAAATGGATAAAGAAGTTGTGGTATTTACTTACAAAGCAATATCACTCAGCAATGAAATCTATGTCATCAGGCCCTTAGCAGCACAATGAGTGGATTCAGGTATGATGATTCTAACTGAAATAAGTCACACAGAAAAAGAAACATCATAAGATATCAGTAATACACGGAATGTAAACTTGGCTACACAGGAACTGAATTACAGAACAGTACAGGGTCTCAAATTTAGAAAACCAACTTATGCTTGCTTAAGGGGAAAGGTGAGTTGAGGTGCTGCATAAAACCAGAGAATGAAATGAGCACAGATAAAGTTCCTTAAGCCAAATATGGAATAGACAAGAGCTACTCCTTGCTCAACGAAATGGACTCAACACCCCATATTAAACGCCTAAGAATGTACCTGACTAGTAAGTATCTTAAAACCTATGGATTACTATGTCTGCGAAAGAGAATCAAGCATGTGTGCAAGGGCATAAACGCAGCAGTGATAGGATTGGAGAGGTTCGGTGAGCAAATGAAGACCCTTTGAAGTCATATTGCATGGTACCCATTCCACGGGTTTCAAGTACCCAGGTTTAAGGTATTCTTCCTTCAGCTAAAACATGCATGTGGAACCCAGAGTATGATCAACCGTGTGAACGGGAGACGTGTTCAAATATGTCTCAGTTTTCCTCCCCTGGTACTCGGGTGCAACATTCCAGACGCTTTACTAACACTCTCCCCACTTGGAGAGTCAGCGCCTTTAACCTCCTGTTTGGCCCAGTTTGCAATTTCTGCGGAAGATGAACAGGAATAGCGAGAACCAATGAGAGACTAGCTGGAGGTGTCTGGACGGGCAAATTTCACTCTCATTTCCCACCAGGAAGAGGAATTAACCAAAGGCTCAGCGTGCCGTGCCGGAACCAGATTAGGGCCTGAAGCCATCCTGCGGTGTTGCGGCCAGGTCACAAGAAAGCGAGTTGAAGAAAGGAGCTCAGGGGCACTGTAATTCACAAACCTGCAGAGTTATAAATGACAGCTATCGTCCAAAAATATACTGAAGTAGGGCTGCCAAGAGGACTTGAATGCGGGGCAGAATTGCAGGAAACCGATTTCAGGAGGAATCGGAATTGGATTGCATTTAAAACACAGGAAAAGAGGAAGAACGTCAACAATGATGCACTTGGCCAAAAAGGGCGTATGTGTTTTTTCCTGAATATATTCAGGAAAAAACTCATACGCCCTTTTTGGCCAACCAAGCAAGCTTGCAAAGGAAATCTGCACTACAATGAAGTCTCACTTCCCCCCGGTCTAACGGGCCATCTGAAAAAAGTGTAAAATCCAGAAAGGCAGAACAGGCCATGGAGAACTGGGAGCCTTGTTATGCTGATGGGCGGGATGTAAATTACCAACAGCCGCTCTGTAGAAGTGTATGGTGTTTCCTGAAACATCTAAAAAACAAAGCAACAGAGCCTAGGGCACTTCCACTTATGGTCCTATAGTTTAGGGAAATTAAAATCAAAAAGACACAGCCACCCCAAAATTTGGGATGACTCTTTTTACAGGAATCTCTTCTGTGGCACAAGTTAAATATCCCAGAGAGCAAATAATGGATAAAGAAGTTGCGGTACTTATGTACAACAGAATACCATCAGCAATGAAATCTATGTCACCAGGCCCGTACCAGCATAATGAGTGGATTGAGGCACGATGATTCTAAGTGAAAGAAGTCACACAGAAAAAGAAACATCATAAGGTATCACTAATAGACGGAATGTGAACTTGGCTACACATGAACTGAATTACAAAACAGAACAGGGTCTCAAATTTAGAAAACCAACTTATGCTTGCTTAAGGGGGAAGGTGAGTTGGGGTGCTGCATAAAAGCAGAGTTTGAAATTAGCACAGATACCGTTCCATAAGCCAAATATGTAATAGACAAGACCTACCCCTTGCTCAACGAAATGGATTCAACAATGAGGTATCACCTCACACCTGGTAGAATAGGCATCATAGAAAATCTACAAACAAAAAATGCTGGAAAGGGTGTGGAGAAAAGGAACCCTCTTCCACTATTGTTGGGAATATAAATTGATACAGTCATTATGGAGAACAATATGGAATTTCTTAAGAAACTAACAATAGAATTACCATATGATACAGCAATCCCAGTACTGGACATATACCCAGACAAAACCATAAATCAAAAAGAGTCATTCACCGCAATGTTCATTGCATCACTATTTACAATATCGAGGTAATGGAAGCAACCTAAATGCCCACAGACAGACGAATGCATAAAGCTGTGGTACATATATAAAATGGAATATTACTAAGCCATGAAAAGGAATGAAATTGGGTCATTTGTAGAGATGTCGATAGATCTAGAGACTGTCATACAGAGTGAAGTAAGTCAGAAAGAGAAAAACAAATCTTGTATATTCATGCATATATGTGGAACCTAGAAAAACTGTACAGATTAACCATTTTGCAAGGCATAAATAGAGCAAACGTATGGACAACAAGGGGGGAAAGCTGTTGGGGGGGTGGTGGTGGGAGGAGTTGAGAGACTGGGATTGGCATGTATACATTTATATGTATAAAATAGATAACCAATAAGAACCTGCTGTATAAAAATATAAAATAAAATTCAAAATTAAAAAGAAATAAAATTTAAAAAATAAAACAGAAAAAACAATTATTCCCTGCACATACATGTATTTATATGAATAAATTATTTCCATGCTTATATCTGTAAATACAAAAAAGAGGAATAAAATCTACCTTGAACCAAAAACGAAAAAGAGAAAAAAACACAGAACCCACCAGTTACACAGAGGAAAACCGTATCAGGGCACTTGCTCCAGTTGTAAACAATTCTGAAGTTGGTCAGTGGTGGGGAATCGTCTCCCATTCAGCCAGCAGCCCCCACGCAACAAGTGTCCTCATTGCAAAGCTGGGGCACCGTGCCGAGGCATCTGTGAGTAAACGTGAGCTGAGCCCCAGGCCAGTTGCTGCTGAACTATTCCCACCCGTCCCAGGTAAAACACCTGAATATATACAAGGACTTGAAAGCCTAGAGGAAGGGCCATAGAGCCACATGAGTGACAGCATGCCGGCCGACTTGGTGCCTGCAGGCCAGCCAGGATGGTCCTGGCCCTGGGTGCTCTTCTGGAAGATTTCCATTTCCCTGCCTGAGATACCCGTCCTGTCCCTGCCCCCACTGCTTTTTTCCTTCCTCACCTCTGCCCAGGGAGAAATTCCAGCAGCAGGTATGGGTGACACATCCTCTTCTTTAGCAGGTGGCAGCCTGGCAACTGCTGCAGAAAGTCCAGCAGAGCCCCACTCACACTGGGCCACCCACAAAGCCGTGGCCTCTCACTCCCTCTCACCAGCCCAGCCCCGAGACTGCTGACAGGGCAGAGAAAATGGTGTCAGGCACGGCTGCAGGGGCTCTTGCTGCCTGGAGTGGTATTTATATTGATCTCAACCCAGGCACACCTGGGGAGGGCTGGCTGGCACGGTAAGGCTGCCCAGGTCAGCCAATCATCACCCCTCAGGGGCTCACAGTTGCAGAAAATGGAACTTGCTGAACCGGCCAGGTCCAAGGAACAGGTGTGGGCTCCTGAGAGTCAGGATAGACAAGGGGCTGCAGCTTTGGCTTGTTTTCTAATCATTTTATCTGGCCCATGAGTGGGAGACAACTTCAAGAAAACCCTCTCCTAATGAGAGGAACCCAGGAGTCAGGGAGAGGAGGGGTGGGTGGTGGTTGGAGACAGAGGCCTGGTGCCCCGGGTGCAGTGGAAGTCTCTGGAAGACCAGGTGGAGGGAGGCCTCACGGAGTGATGCCCAGGGTCACAGACCTGTCGCAGCTGCTGTTTGTTAGTTCAAGTCCTGCTCTGAGGTGCTCTGTGTCAGCTCTGAGTGACAGGTGAGCTGGGGGTGCTCTGCAATGAGGGCTATGTGCACGGTTCCTGTGTGCCCAGCCCTGCCACGGTACCTGCAAGGGTAGCTCTGTATCCTGGGAGGGGCCTGACCACGAGAGCCCCGTGGGCTGGGGTGGGGGTGGGGTACCTGCCCAGGTGAGCTCCATATTCTGGGATTGGTCTGACCACGAGAGCCCCATGGGCTGCTGGGGACCTGGTAAAGGATGTCAGGACAGTCAGTGAAGCCACCGAGGATATACCTCCAGTTGCTCCTAATTCCTACACCCTGCTGGTCATTCTACCAACCACCAGGACATGGTATTCTGTATTAGTCTTCAATGATGCCTTCTTTTGTATTCCATTAGTCCCAGAGTCACAAGAAATTTTGGCTTGTGAGTGGCAGGACTCAACATACAACTAAAACAATACTTCCGGGCCGTCTGGACCCAAGGGTGCAAAAATTCCCACACCGTCTTTGGGGAAAGCTTAGCTAAAGACCTAAAAGTTCTACCTCTGGAAAAGGAAACCCTCCTTCAATATGCAGACGACATTCTGATCGCCAGCCCTACTAAGGAGGCCTCTGAACTACCAAGCCAATAAAGGATAGAAGTTGTCCAAGAAAAAGCTCAAATATCACAGACTGCGGTGACCTGCCTGGGCTTCATTCTCACAGAAGGTCAGAGAAGCCCATCCCAGGAAAGGGAAGAAACCATTTTCAGCCTTACCCCTTTCTAAAACTAGAAGACAGCTTAGGGGTTCCTGGGGAGGCCAGGGTTTGCTGCTTCTGGATCCCTAACTACAGTCTACTAGCTGGGCCTCTATATGAAACACTGAAAGGAAAAGATGATGATCCTTTTGAATAGAATCCAGAAGTGGCCTTTCAAGAATGGAAAGAGCAGTCAATTCAGACCCTTGCCCTGGAACTCCCTAATTTAGCTAAACCCTTTGACCTTTACATTCCCGGTGAAAGGTGAATCGCCATTGGAGAATTAGTGCAAAAACTGGGACCACTTGAAATGGAACAATGCAAGAATGCCATCCAGGTAGGATAAACTACGGTCACTAAGGGGCTTGGCCCACTGCCACATCTGGCCAAGATACTGGCGGTATCTAAAAACCTGGAAATCAGCAGCCCAAAAGGCCACCTCCCTCCTAAGGGAAAAGGACCCCACGTGGTGATCCTAACCACCAACCATGCCCTGAAGTTGCAGGGTTCGCTCCGTGGGCACACCGACCTCGAGTGAGGAGGCCCTCCAACTCCAACATCCAGAGAGATAACCGGGGGCAACAGGGCACCATGACGACTCGTGTGAACATCACTTGACCTGGAGTTTCTCTCATAAAACAACAAGAGTGTGTCCCAAAAGAGTAGACTACTGCTTGCAGGACTTACTGCACCCAGCGGGGAGCTAATAATCTTGGCGGGGGAACCGTATACCACACTGTCACCATAGAAAAGCCTACAGACACCGTGATGATGGTGGCCAATAAGACTGGCTGAACTCCTGTTTACTTCAAAAGGCTGTTGACTCAGTAGCCATCATGGTCCTTATCACCACTGACCCTGGACTGTCTGGGAGTTGAGCGGGCAGGGCTCTGACACCTGGTGCTGTTTGTACGTTAATTCAGGGGCCTAATTGAAGAAAGCGCAGACTACTGGTCAGAGCATCTAGGCTGGCAGAAACGGTCAGCCTAAGGTGGCCGAACAAATGTGGGGCGGGGTGAAACCGGCCCCCACAGCGTCTCTGCACATCTCTTTCCTGGACCCTTAAAGGTCATTAGAATCTATAACACTTCCAATGCTGGTGCTCAGGTGGACGAGCAGGGAGGCAGGGGTCCTGGGGACAATCAACGTCACCGGGAGGCTGCTGGGGAGAAGCTCTGACCCTCGCCCCAGGGTATGAGGGCTCCCAACTCAGCACTCAGCAGTTACAGAAGAAAGGTCTGCACCCTCAGCACTCCAAGAATGAGGAACGGGACAAAAGGCAGAGGAGGGGTTTGTCCCCAGCAAAGCCCATTAAAAATCCCTGGGAGATAAAAATAGAATCTGGGCAATAAAGTCAAGTCTAGCCTTTTTTATCCTTTGTGCTTTGTCTAATTTCACGTGCTCCTAGGGTCCCGCATGCAGAGGTTCCACACCCGGCACTTCAGACCAGATTTCCTAGTGCAGAATGGCTGGGTCGACACCTCAGCTCCTGGGGCCCAGTGCAGACTCCACGATATAGAGCCTGAGCTACAGCCAACCCGGCCCTCGAGAGCTCCGCCGCCTCCCTCCCTCCCACTGACTCTGACAGGATCTCTACACAGCAGCCCAGCCCACAGCCCACGGGGTAGTGCATGCTCTCACCTCTCCATTCTCTGATCAAAATATAAAGTTTCCTTTGCTTGTGAACCAAACTCAGTCTCGATCTGTTGGCCCCAATGACACTGGGCAGGGGGACACTTGTTGGGGTCCACTCTGGAGGATCAGTAACAGAAATTGAGACTATTGTAACCTCAATGAACAGATGTGTGAGCCAAACTGTAGTTAACATAGAACAGTGTATAAGGCTCGGGTAAAATAAGATGTTTCTAACACTTCCATTTGATATTTCCATCACTTTTTATAAGCAAGTTCAGTGAAAAGGTTTGTCTTATTTGTCAGGTCAATATTAGAGAAACGAAGTGATTTCTTTCCAAGGATGTACATCTAATAATCTTGGTTAAACCTTCAATCTTGTTTTAAATGCTTTTCCATTGAAAATGATACCTCTCTTTCAGCTCCCCCATTTCTGAGAAGTATAAAATCTTATAATTTATTATTACCAAAGGGGAAAGGTGGGAGGAGGGATAAATTAACAGTTTGGAATTAACACATACACACTGCTATGTATAAAATAGATCATCAACAAGGAACTACTGTATAGCACAGGGAACTACACTCAACATTTTGCAATAACCTATAAGGGGAAATAATCTGAAAAAGAATAGATATTTTTATTGACATCATCTATCAATGATAGTTAAAGTGTAGCCTAAGGGAAGCTGGTGGTGAGTGCTTCTGACCCTGAAGACTTCAATCATCTAAAGTTTGGACTCTGCCTACTTCCCAAGGCCCTTAATGAACATATGTGTAGCCGTAGCTTAAAAACTTCCCCAGTTTGGGTTTCGGGGAGACACTGATTTTGAAAAAGCCCTGGTGTTCTCCTTACATGAATGGGACTCTTCCTACTGCTAAAACATGTCTGTCACACCCAGAGGATGGTATACCGTCTGATCGGGAAGAGTTTGGAAAAGGCATCTCATCTCCTCATCTCCTGGTGCTCGGGTTCACCCCTCCAGCGTCTTTACTAACAGTCTCCCCACTTGGAGATGTCAGCACTGTCAACATCCTGTTGCGTACAGTTTGGAATTTGTCCAGAGGATGAAGCGGAAGGATGAGGAACAATGAGAGACAAGTCCTAGGTGTTCAGACAGGCACATGTCACTCTAATTTCCAATCAGGAAGACGAATTGACCAAAGGCTAGGGTTGCCCATGGAAACAGTATAGGGCTTGAGGAAATCCCGCTGCTTTGTGGCCAGTTCCCATAAACACAAGTTGAACAATGGAACTCAGGGGCAGTAAAATTCACAAAACTGCAGAGTTGAAAATATCCATCACTGAAAAATGTCTTGAGGAAAGTCAGAGAAAAGGACTTGTAAGCAAGGGAGAATGGCAGGAAAGGGATTTGAGGAGGTAGAAAGGACTCGCCATTAAGCACAAGAAAAGGAGCTGAACATTGCCAACATTGCAGTTGGCCAAAAAGGGTGCATGCGTTTTTTTCTGTATATATTCAAGAAAAGGGCATACACTTTTTTAGCCAACCAAACAGGTGGGCACTGGAAGACAATACTACAAAAGATATCACTTCGCATCAGTCAGAAGAGCCATCCTCATAAAGCGTAAACAACAGAAATGCAGGACAGGGCAACGAGAAGAGGGAGCCCTGTGAGACTTATAGTGGAAATGTATATTGCCAACGGCCATTCTGGAAAAGTGTATTGTGTTTACTAAAGCATCTAAAAAATGAGCTACAGAGCATAGGGCACTTGCACTCATGGGCGTATATCTTGGGAAAAACAAAAATCGAGAGGACACAGGCACCCCAATGTTTACCCCCTCTCTGTTTAAAAGATCCTCGACTAGGATATAACTTAAATGTCTCTGGAGGGAAAAAATGGATAGAGATGTGGTACTTAGGTAGAGTGGAATATTATTCAGCCTGGAAATCAATGAAATATGGCCAGTTGTAACAACTCCGGAGGAGTTACGTATGATCATTCTAAGTGACAGAATTCAAAAAGAAAAAGACACATATCATAAGATATCACTTAAAGGTGGAATCCAAAATGGCTACACATGAAATAAATTACAAAACAAAAACATAGTCAAATATGTAGAAAACACGCATAAGGCTGCTAAACGGGAAAGGTGGGGAGGGGTGAGGCATCATCCAGGAGGTTGAAATTAGCAAAGATACCATTCCAAATACCAAACTGATAATCAACAAGGCCTACACGGTAGCTAAAAGAACTGCACTCAGCACACTCAAGTCACCGGAAAAGAATATATACGACTGGTAAGAATCTGAAAAAGAATTTATTGATGACTCTCTGTACGTGAATCAAGTGGATGTACAGCAGCAAGAAACAGAGCTTTGAAAATCAGCTGTAACCAATATAGTAATAAATTGAAAAAAATAAACGACAGAGAGACAGAGAAAACCTCTTACAACTTTTCCTCAGGGACGGTGATGCAACATGGATTGAACACATCTAGACCCACAGCAGGATGAGACATAAGGCTGGAAACTGTTTGCGCTAAGAGAAATGTGAGGTTGGGTGAGGAAATGCACACCCTTTAAAGTAATACTACCTGGTACCCATTCAATGGGTCCCAAATCTGCAGGTTCAAGGGATCTTCCTACAGCTAAAACATGCATGGAAAACCCAGAGGACTGTACACCATGTGATCGGGAGATGTGTCTAAAATGCACCTCATTTATCCTCTCCTGGTGCTCCTGTTCACCATTCCAGCCACGTTACTTAGAATCTCCCCACTTGGAGAATCAGCACATTTAAACTTTTGTTTCACACATTTTGCAAATTGTGAGGAGGATGAACGGGAAGAGGGGGAACCAATGAGAGAATAGTTGTAGGGGTTTGGACGGGCACATATCACTCTAATTTCCCATTAAGAATAAGAATTAAAGAAAGGCTCAGCCTGCCTCGCCGGAGCCAAAATAGGGCCTGAAGCAATCCTGTGGGTTTGTGGCCAGCTCACAAAAGAGCAACTTAAAAAATGGAGCTCAGGGTCACTGCAATTCACAAACCTGCAGAGTTATAAATGAAAACTAACGTCCAAAAATATGTTGAGGTAAGGCAAAGAAGAGGATCTGAATGCAAGACAGAATTGCAAGAAACAGATTTCAAGAGATAGATTGGACTCGTCTTTAATGCACATGAAAAGCGGCAGAATTTCGACAATGATGCAGTTGGCCCAAAAGGGCGTATGCGTTTTTTCCTGATTATATCCAGGAAAAAACGCATACGCACTTTATGGGCAACGAAGCAAGCAAGCAATGCAAATGTGCACAACAAAGAAGTCTCACTTCCCACCGGTCAAAAGGGCCATCCTAAAAAATTGTAAAAACCAGAAATGCAGGACAGGCCATGGAGAACAGGGAGCCTTTATACGCTGATGGGCAGTGTGTGAACTGCCGAGAGCCACTCTGGAGAAGTGTATGGTGGTTCCTAAATCATCTAAAAAACAGAGCTACAGAGCATAGGACACTTCCAATCATGGGAGTATATCTAGGGAAGTCTAAAAATCAACAAGACACAAGCACACCACAGTTTAGGGCTACTCTGTTTACAAGAACCTCAACTTCAGTACACCTTAAATATCCCAGGAAAGAGAACAATGGATAAAGAAGATGTGGTACTTATGTACAATGGAATATCTCTTCACCATGAAATCAATGTAATAAGGCTAGTAGAAGGATAAAGAGTGGATTTAGGTCCGATAATACTACTTGAAATAAGTCAAACAGAAAAAGAAACATATCATAAGATATCACTTATAGAGGGAGGGTAAATATGGCTGCACAAGAAATGAATTACAGAACAGAACAGTGTCTCACATTTAGAAAACACACTTATGTCAGCTTAAGGGGAAAGGAGAGGTGGGGTGATGCATAAAACCAGAGTTTGAAATTAGCACAGATACCGTTCAATAAACCAAATAGGTATTAGACAAGATCTACACCTTGCTCAATGAACTGGCCTCAACACACCCTATACACCGCAGAGAAATATATCTGAGTAATAAGAATCTTAAAACCCATGTATTGATATATCTCCATAAGGGAATCAAGTGTGTGCAGAGCGGCACAAACACAGCAGTGAAAATGAGCTAAACCCCATTATAGAAATAAATTTTAAAAAGAAAACGCTGAAACAATGAAAGAGAAAAATTCTTACAAAATTCGCTCAGGGGCTGTGATGTAACCTGGATTGACCACATATAAACCCACAGCTGGATAAGACATAAGGCTGGACACTTGGGGCTGAGAGGATTGGTGAGCTTTGGTGAGCAACTGCCGAAAGTTTAATGCAATACTTCATGCTACTCAGTCCAAGGGTCCCAACACTCCAGGTTGAAGGGAATCTTCCTACAGCTAAACCATGCTTGGGAAACCCAGCGACTGGTATACCATATGATCGGGAAAGGTTTCTAAAACGCACCTCATTTTTCCTCTCCTGGGGCTCCGGATCGACATTCCAGCCGCTTTACTAACAACATCCCCACATGGAGTCAATGCCTTTAAGTTCTGGTATCGCACAGTCTGCAGTTAGTGCAGAGGATGAATGGGAATAGGGGGAACCAGTGAGAAACTAGCTGTAGCGGTTTCAATGGGCACATGTCACTCTAATGTCACATCAGTAAGAAGAATTAACCAAAGGCACAGCAAGGTGCCCCAGAAGAAAAATAGGGCTTCAAGGAATCCTGTGGTTATGGGGCAAGACCACAAAAATAAGAGCTGAAAAATGGAGCTAAGGGCCACTGCAATTCAAAAACCTGCAGAGTTATAAAGGCTAACTATATTCAAAAAATATATTGAGGTAAGGCTATGAAGAGGCAATGAAAGCAAGGCAGAATTGCAGGAAACCAATTTCAGGAGGTAGACTGGAATTGCATTGAAAACATATGAAGAGAGTCAGAACCTCGACAATGATGCACTTGGACAAAAAGGGCATATGCGTTTTTTCCTGAATATATTCAGGAAAAAACGCATACGCCCTTTTTAGCCAACCAAGCAAACCTGCAAAGGAAATCGGCACTACAATGAAGTCTCACTTCCCCCAGGTCAAAAGGGCCATCTGAAAAAAGTGTAAAATCCAGAAAGGCAGGACAGGCCATGGAGAACTGGGAGCCTTGTTATGCTGATGGGCGGGATGTAAATTGCCAACAGACACTCGGGAGAAGTGTATGGTGTTTCCGGAAACATCTAAAAAACAAAGCAACAGAGCCTAGGGCACTTCCACTTATGGTCCTATAGCTTAGGGAAATTAAAATCAAAAAGACACAGCCACCCCGAAGTTTGGAACGGCTCTGTTTACAAGAACCTCGTTTACAGTACAAGTTCAACATCACAGAAAGTGAAAAATGGATAAAGAAGTTGTGGTATTTACTTACAAAGCAATATCACTCAGCAATGAAATCTATGTCATCAGGCCCTTAGCAGCACAATGAGTGGATTCAGGTATGATGATTCTAACTGAAATAAGTCACACAGAAAAAGAAACATCATAAGATATCAGTAATACACGGAATGTAAACTTGGCTACACAGGAACTGAATTACAGAACAGTACAGGGTCTCAAATTTAGAAAACCAACTTATGCTTGCTTAAGGGGAAAGGTGAGTTGAGGTGCTGCATAAAACCAGAGAATGAAATGAGCACAGATAAAGTTCCTTAAGCCAAATATGGAATAGACAAGAGCTACTCCTTGCTCAACGAAATGGACTCAACACCCCATATTAAACGCCTAAGAATGTACCTGACTAGTAAGTATCTTAAAACCTATGGATTACTATGTCTGCGAAAGAGAATCAAGCATGTGTGCAAGGGCATAAACGCAGCAGTGATAGGATTGGAGAGGTTCGGTGAGCAAATGAAGACCCTTTGAAGTCATATTGCATGGTACCCATTCCACGGGTTTCAAGTACCCAGGTTTAAGGTATTCTTCCTTCAGCTAAAACATGCATGTGGAACCCAGAGTATGATCAACCGTGTGAACGGGAGACGTGTTCAAATATGTCTCAGTTTTCCTCCCCTGGTACTCGGGTGCAACATTCCAGACGCTTTACTAACACTCTCCCCACTTGGAGAGTCAGCGCCTTTAACCTCCTGTTTGGCCCAGTTTGCAATTTCTGCGGAAGATGAACAGGAATAGCGAGAACCAATGAGAGACTAGCTGGAGGTGTCTGGACGGGCAAATTTCACTCTCATTTCCCACCAGGAAGAGGAATTAACCAAAGGCTCAGCGTGCCGTGCCGGAACCAGATTAGGGCCTGAAGCCATCCTGCGGTGTTGCGGCCAGGTCACAAGAAAGCGAGTTGAAGAAAGGAGCTCAGGGGCACTGTAATTCACAAACCTGCAGAGTTATAAATGACAGCTATCGTCCAAAAATATACTGAAGTAAGGCTGCCAAGAGGACTTGAAAGCGGGGCAGAATTGCAGGAAACCGATTTCAGGAGGTAGACTGGAATTGCATTGAAAGCATAGGAAAAGAGGCAGAACGTCCACAATGATGCACTTGGCCAAAAGGGGCGTATGCGTTTTTTCCTGAATATATTCAGGAAAAAACGCATACGCCCTTTTTGGCCAACCAAGCAAGCTTGCAAAGGAAATCTGCACTACAATGAAGTCTCACTTCCCCCAGGTCAAAAGGACCATCTGAAAAAAGTGTAAAATCCAGAAAGGCAGAACAGGCCATGGAGAACTGGGAGCCTTGTTATGCTGATGGGCGGGATGTAAATTGCCAACAGACACTCGGGAGAAGTGTATGGTGTTTCCTGATGCATCTAAGAAACAAAGCAACAGAGCCTAGGGCACTTCCACTTATGGTCCTATAGCTTAGGGAAATTAAAATCAAAAAGACACAGCCACCCCGAAGTTTGGAACGGCTCTGTTTACAAGAACCTCGTTTACAGTACAAGTTCAACATCACAGAAAGTGAAAAATGGATAAAGAAGTTGTGGTATTTACTTACAAAGCAATATCACTCAGCAATGAAATCTATGTCATCAGGCCCTTAGCAGGACAATGAGTGGATTCAGGTATGATGATTCTAACTGAAATAAGTCACACAGAAAAAGAAACATCATAAGATATCAGTAATACACGGAATGTAAACTTGGCTACACAGGAACTGAATTACAGAACAGAACAGGGTCTCAAATTTAGAAAACCAACTTATGCTTGCTTAAGGGGAAAGGTGAGTTGGGGTGCTGCATAAAACCAGAGAATGAAATGAGCACAGATAAAGTTCCTTAAGCCAAATATGGAATAGACAAGAGCTACTCCTTGCTCAACGAAATGGACTCAACACCGCATATTAAACGCCTAAGAATGTACCTGACTAGTAAGTATCTTAAAACCTATGGATTACTATGTCTGCGAAAGAGAATCAAGCATGTGTGCAAGGGCATAAACGCAGCAGTGATAGGATTGGAGAGGTTCGGTGAGCAAATGAAGACCCTTTGAAGTCATATTGCATGGTACCCATTCCACGGGTTTCAAGTACCCAGGTTTAAGGTATTCTTCCTTCAGCTAAAACATGCATGTGGAACCCAGAGTATGATCAACCGTGTGAACGGGAGACGTGTTCAAATATGTCTCAGTTTTCCTCCCCTGGTACTCGGGTGCAACATTCCAGACGCTTTACTAACACTCTCCCCACTTGGAGAGTCAGCGCCTTTAACCTCCTGTTTGGCCCAGTTTGCAATTTCTGCGGAAGATGAACAGGAATAGCGAGAACCAATGAGAGACTAGCTGGAGGTGTCTGGACGGGCAATTTTAACTCTCATTTCCCACCAGGAAGAGGAATTAACCAAAGGCTCAGCGTGCCGTGCTGGAACCAGATTAGGGCCTGAAGCCATCCTGCGGTGTTGCGGCCAGCTCACAAGAAAGCGAGTTGAAGAAAGGAGCTCAGGGGCACTGTAATTCTCAAACCTGCAGAGTTATAAATGACAGCTATCGTCCAAAAATATACTGAAGTAAGGCTGCCAAGAGGACTTGAAAGCGGGGCAGAATTGCAGGAAACCGATTTCAGGAGGTAGACTGGAATTGCATTGAAAGCATAGGAAAAGAGGCAGAACGTCCACAATGATGCACTTGGCCAAAAAGGGCGTATGCGTTTTTTCCTGAATATATTCAGGAAAAAACGCATACACCCTTTTTGGCCAACCAAGCAAGCTTGCAAAGGAAATCTGCACTACAATGAAGTCTCACTTCCCCCCGGTCAAAAGGGCCATCTGAAAAAAGTGTAAAATCCAGAACGGCAGGAGAGGCCATGAAGAACTGGGAGCCTTGTTATGCTGATGGGCGCGATGTAAATTGCCAACAGACACTCGGGAGAAGTGTATGGTGTTTCCTGAAACATCTAAAAAACAAAGCAACAGAGCCTAGGGCACTTCCACTTATGGTCCTAGAGCTTAGGGAAATTAAAATCAAAAAGACACAGCCACCCCGAAGTTTGGAACAGCTCTGTTTACAGGAACCTCGTTTACAGTACAAGTTCTACATCACAGAAAGTGAAAAATGGATAAAGAAGTTGTGGTATTTACTTACAAAGCAATATCACTCAGCAATGAAATCTATGTCATCAGGCCCTTAGCAGCACAATGAGTGGATTCAGGTATGATGATTCTAACTGAAATAAGTCACACAGAAAAAGAAACATCATAAGATATCACTAATACACGGAATGTAAACTTGGCTACACAGGAACTGAATTCCAAAACAGAATAGGGTCTCAAATTTAGAAAACCAACTTATGCTTGCTTAAGGGGAAAGGTGAGTTGGGGTGCTGCATAAAACCAGAGATTGAAATGAGCACAGATAAAGTTCCTTAAGCCAAATATGGAATAGACAAGAGCTACTCCTTGCTCAACGAAATGGACTCAACACCCCATATTAAACGCCTAAGAATGTACCTGACTAGTAAGTATCTTAAAACCTATGGATTGCTATGTCTCCAAAAGAGAATCAAGCGTGTGTACAGGGGCATAAACGCAGCAGTGATAGGATTGGAGAGGTTCGGTGAGCAAATGAAGACCCTTTGAAGTCATATTGCATGGTACCCATTCCACGGGTCTCAACTCTCCAGGTTTAAGGTATTCTTCCTTCAGCTAAAACATGCACGTGGAACCTAGAGTATGATCAACCGTGTGAACGGGAGACGTGTTCAAATATGTCTCAGTTTTCGTACCCTGGTACTCGGGTGCAACATTCCAGACGCTTTACTAACACTCTCCCGACATGGAGAGTCAGTCCCTTTAACCTCCTGTTTGGCCCAGTTTGCAATTTCTGCGGAAGATGAACAGGAATAGCGAGAACCAATGAGAGACTAGCTGGAGGTGTCTGGACGGGCAAATTTAACTCTCATTTCCCAGCAGGAAGAGGAATTAACCAAAGGCTCAGCGTGCCGTGCCGGAACCAGATTAGGGCCTGAAGCCATCCTGCGGTATTGCGGCCAGGTCACAAGAAAGCGAGTTGAAGAAAGGAGCTCAGGGGCACTGTAATTCACAAACCTGCAGAGTTATAAATGACAGCTATCGTCCAAAAATATACTGAAGTAAGGCTGCCAAGAGGACTTGAAAGCGGGGCAGAATTGCAGGAAACCGATTTCAGGAGGTAGACTGGAATTGCATTGAAAGCATAGGAAAAGAGGCAGAACGTCCACAATGATGCACTTGGCCAAAAAGGGCGTATGGTTTTTTCCTGAATATATTCAGGAAAAAACGCATACGCCCTTTTTGGCCAACCAAGCAAGCTTGCAAAGGAAATCTGCACTACAATGAAGTCTCACTTCCCCCCGGTCAAAAGGGCCATCTGAAGAAAGTGTAAAATCCAGAAAGGCAGGACAGGCCATGGAGAACTGGGAGCCTTGTTATGCTGATGGGCGGGATGTAAATTGCCAACAGACACTCGGGAGAAGTGTATGGTGTTTCCTGAAACATCTAAAAAACAAAGCAACAGAGCCTAGGGCACTTCCACTTATGGTCCTATAGCTTAGGGAAATTAAAATCAAAAAGACACAGCCACCCCAAAGTTTGGGACGCCTCTGTTTACAAGAACCTCGTTTACCGTACAAGTTCAATATCACAGAAAGTGAAAAATGGATAAAGAACTTGTGGTACTTACGTACAATGCAGTATCACTCAGCAATGAAATCTATGTCATCAGGCCCGTAGCAGAATATTGAGTGGATTCAGGTACGATGATTCTAACTGAAATAAGTCACACAGAAAAAGAAACATCATAAGATATCACTAATACACGGAATGTAAACTGGACTACACAGGAACTGAATTACAGAACAGAACAGGGTCTCAAATTTAGAAAATCAACTTATGCTTGCTTAAGGGGAAAGGTGAGTTGAGGTGCTGCATAAAACCAGAGATTGAAATGAGCACAGATAAAGTTCCTTAAGCCAAATATGGAATAGACAAGAGCTACTCCTTGCTCAACGAAATGGACTCAACACCCCATATTAAACGCCTAAGAATGTACCTGACTAGTAAGTATCTTAAAACCTATGGATTGCTATGTCTCCAAAAGAGAATCAAGCATGTGTACAGGGGCATAAATGCAGCAGTGATAGGATTGGAGAGGTTCGGTGAGCAAATGAAGACCCTTTGAAGTCATATTGCATGGTACCCATTCCACGGGTCTCAACTCTCCAGGTTTAAGGTATTCTTCCTTCAGCTAAAACATGCATGTGGAACCCAGAGTATGATCAACCGTGTGAACGGGAGACGTGTTCAAATATGTCTCAGTTTTCCTCCCCTGGTACTCGGGTGCAACATTCCAGACGCTTTACTAACACTCTCCCCACTTGGAGAGTCAGCGCCTTTAACCTCCTGTTTGGCCCAGTTTGCAATTTCTGCGGAAGATGAACAGGAATAGGGAGAACCAATGAGAGACTAGCTGGAGGTGTCTGGACGGGCAAATTTAACTCTCATTTCCCATCTGGAAGAGGAAATAACCAAAGGCTCAGCGTGCCGTGCCGGAACCAGATTAGGGCCTGAAGCCATCCTGCGGTGTTGCGGCCAGCTCAAAAGAAAGTGAGTGGAAGAAAGGAGCTCAGGGGCACTGTAATTCACAAACCTGCAGAGTTATAAATGACAGCTATCGTCCAAAAATATACTGAAGTAAGGCTGCCAAGAGGACTTGAAAGCGGGCCAGAATTGCAGGAAACCGATTTCAGGAGGTAGACTGGAATTGCATTGAAAGCATAGGAAAAGAGGCAGAACGTCCACAATGATGCACTTGGCCAAAAAGGGCATATGCGTTTTTTCCTGAATATATTCAGGAAAAAACGCATACGCCCTTTTTGGCCAACCAAGCAAGCTTGCAAAGGAAATCTGCACTACAATGAAGTCTCACTTCCCCCCGGTCAAAAGGGCCATCTGAAAAAAGTGTAAAATCCAGAAAGGCAGGACAGGCCATGGAGAACTGGGAGCCTTGTTATGCTGATGGGCGGGATGTAAATTGCCAACAGACACTCGGGAGAAGTGTATGGTGTTTCCTGAAACATCTAAAAAACAAAGCAACAGAGCCTAGGGCACTTCCACTTATGGTCCTATAGCTTAGGGAAATTAAAATCAAAAAGACACAGCCACCCCAAAGTTTGGGACGCCTCTGTTTACAAGAACCTCGTTTACAGTAGAAGTTCAACATCGCAGAAAGTGAAAAATGGATAAAGAAGATGTGGTATTTACTTACAAAGCAATATCACTCAGCAATGAAATCTATGTCATCAGGCTCTTAGCAGCACAATGAGTGGATTCAGGTATGATGATTCTAACTGAAATAAGTCACACAGAAAAAGAAACATCATAAGATATCACTAATACACGGAATGTAAACTTGGCTACACAGGAACTGAATTACAGAACAGAACAGGGTCTCAAATTTAGAAAACCAACTTATGCTTGCTTAAGGGGAAAGGTGAGTTGAGGTGCTGCATAAAACCAGAGAATGAAATGAGCACAGATAAAGTTCCTTAAGCCAAATATGGAATAGACAAGAGCTACTCCTTGCTCAACGAAATGGACTCAACACCGCATATTAAACGCCTAAGAATGTACCTGACTAGTAAGTATCTTAAAACCTATGGATTACTATGTCTGCGAAAGAGAATCAAGCATGTGTGCAAGGGCATAAACGCAGCAGTGATAGGATTGGAGAGGTTCGGTGAGCAAATGAAGACCCTTTGAAGTCATATTGCATGGTACCCATTCCACGGGTTTCAAGTACCCAGGTTTAAGGTATTCTTCCTTCAGCTAAAACATGCATGTGGAACCCAGAGTATGATCAACCGTGTGAACGGGAGACGTGTTCAAATATGTCTCAGTTTTCCTCCCCTGGTACTCGGGTGCAACATTCCAGACGCTTTACTAACACTCTCCCCACTTGGAGAGTCAGCGCCTTTAACCTCCTGTTTGGCCCAGTTTGCAATTTCTGCGGAAGATGAACAGGAATAGCGAGAACCAATGAGAGACTAGCTGGAGGTGTCTGGACGGGCAAATTTCACTCTCATTTCCCACCAGGAAGAGGAATTAACCAAAGGCTCAGCGTGCCGTGCCGGAACCAGATTAGGGCCTGAAGCCATCCTGCGGTGTTGCGGCCAGGTCACAAGAAAGCGAGTTGAAGAAAGGAGCTCAGGGGCACTGTAATTCACAAACCTGCAGAGTTATAAATGACAGCTATCGTCCAAAAATATACTGAAGTAAGGCTGCCAAGAGGACTTGAAAGCGGGGCAGAATTGCAGGAAACCGATTTCAGGAGGTAGACTGGAATTGCATTGAAAGCATAGGAAAAGAGGCAGAACGTCCACAATGATGCACTTGGCCAAAAGGGGCGTATGCGTTTTTTCCTGAATATATTCAGGAAAAAACGCATACGCCCTTTTTGGCCAACCAAGCAAGCTTGCAAAGGAAATCTGCACTACAATGAAGTCTCACTTCCCCCCGGTCAAAAGGACCATCTGAAAAAAGTGTAAAATCCAGAAAGGCAGAACAGTCCATGGAGAACTGGGAGCCTTGTTATGCTGATGGGCGGGATGTAAATTGCCAACAGACACTCGGGAGAAGTGTATGGTGTTTCCTGATGCATCTAAGAAACAAAGCAACAGAGCCTAGGGCACTTCCACTTATGGTCCTATAGCTTAGGGAAATTAAAATCAAAAAGACACAGCCACCCCAAAGTTTGGGACGCCTCTGTTTACAAGAACCTCGTTTACCGTACAAGTTCAACATCGCAGAAAGTGAAAAATGGATAAAGAAGCTGTGGTATTTACTTACAAAGCAGTATCACTCAGCAATGAAATCTATGTCATCAGGCCCTTAGCAGCACAATGAGTGGATTCAGGTATGATGATTCTAACTGAAATAAGTCACACAGAAAAAGAAACATCATAAGATATCAGTAATACACGGAATGTAAACTTGGCTACAGAGGAACTGAATTACAGAACAGAATAGGGTCTCAAATTTAGAAAACCAACTTATGCTTGCTTAAGGGGAAAGGTGAGTTGGGGTGCTGCATAAAACCAGAGATTGAAATGAGCACAGATAAAGTTCCTTAAGCCAAATATGGAATAGACAAGAGCTACTCCTTGCTCAACGAAATGGACTCAACACCGCATATTAAACGCCTAAGAATGTACCTGACTATTAAGTATCTTAAAACCTATGGATTGCTATGTCTCCAAAAGAGAATCAAGCGTGTGTACAGGGGCATAAACGCAGCAGTGATAGGATTGGAGAGGTTCGGTGAGCAAATGAAGACCCTTTGAAGTCATATTGCATGGTACCCATTCCACGGGTCTCAACTCTCCAGGTTTAAGGTATTCTTCCTTCAGCTAAAACATGCACGTGGAACCTAGAGTATGATCAACCGTGTGAACGGGAGACGTGTTCAAATATGTCTCAGTTTTCGTACCCTGGTACTCGGGTGCAACATTCCAGACGCTTTACTAACACTCTCCCGACATGGAGAGTCAGTCCCTTTAACCTCCTGTTTGGCCCAGTTTGCAATTTCTGCGGAAGATGAACAGGAATAGCGAGAACCAATGAGAGACTAGCTGGAGGTGTCTGGACGGGCAAATTTAACTCTCATTTCCCAGCAGGAAGAGGAATTAACCAAAGGCTCAGCGTGCCGTGCCAGAACCAGATTAGGGCCTGAAGCCATCCTGCGGTATTGCGGCCAGGTCACAAGAAAGCGAGTTGAAGAAAGGAGCTCAGGGGCACTGTAATTCACAAACCTGCAGAGTTATAAATGACAGCTATCGTCCAAAAATATACTGAAGTAAGGCTGCCAAGAGGACTTGAAAGCGGGGCAGAATTGCAGGAAACCGATTTCAGGAGGTAGACTGGAATTGCATTGAAAGCATAGGAAAAGAGGCAGAACGTCCACAATGATGCACTTGGCCAAAAAGGGCGTATGCGTTTTTTCCTGAATATATTCAGGAAAAAACGCATACGCCCTTTTTGGCCAACCAAGCAAGCTTGCAAAGGAAATCTGCACTACAATGAAGTCTCACTTCCCCCCGGTCAAAAGGGCCATCTGAAGAAAGTGTAAAATCCAGAAAGGCAGGACAGGCCATGGAGAACTGGGAGCCTTGTTATGCTGATGGGCGGGATGTAAATTGCCAACAGACACTCGGGAGAAGTGTATGGTGTTTCCTGAAACATCTAAAAAACAAAGCAACAGAGCCTAGGGCACTTCCACTTATGGTCCTATAGCTTAGGGAAATTAAAATCAAAAAGACACAGCCACCCCAAAGTTTGGGACGCCTCTGTTTACAAGAACCTCGTTTACCGTACAAGTTCAATATCACAGAAAGTGAAAAATGGATAAAGAACTTGTGGTACTTACGTACAATGCAGTATCACTCAGCAATGAAATCTATGTCATCAGGCCCGTAGCAGAATATTGAGTGGATTCAGGTACGATGATTCTAACTGAAATAAGTCACACAGAAAAAGAAACATCATAAGATATCACTAATACACGGAATGTAAACTGGACTACACAGGAACTGAATTACAGAACAGAACAGGGTCTCAAATTTAGAAAATCAACTTATGCTTGCTTAAGGGGAAAGGTGAGTTGAGGTGCTGCATAAAACCAGAGATTGAAATGAGCACAGATAAAGTTCCTTAAGCCAAATATGGAATAGACAAGAGCTACTCCTTGCTCAACGAAATGGACTCAACACCCCATATTAAACGCCTAAGAATGTACCTGACTAGTAAGTATCTTAAAACCTATGGATTGCTATGTCTCCAAAAGAGAATCAAGCATGTGTACAGGGGCATAAATGCAGCAGTGATAGGATTGGAGAGGTTCGGTGAGCAAATGAAGACCCTTTGAAGTCATATTGCATGGTACCCATTCCACGGGTCTCAACTCTCCAGGTTTAAGGTATTCTTCCTTCAGCTAAAACATGCATGTGGAACCCAGAGTATGATCAACCGTGTGAACGGGAGACGTGTTCAAATATGTCTCAGTTTTCGTACCCTGGTACTCGGGTGCAACATTCCAGACGCTTTACTAACACTCTCCCCACTTGGAGAGTCAGCGCCTTTAACCTCCTGTTTGGCCCAGT
Organism: Grampus griseus; assembly: GCF_964374135.1. Classification (NCBI taxonomy): domain Eukaryota; kingdom Metazoa; phylum Chordata; class Mammalia; order Artiodactyla; family Delphinidae; genus Grampus; species Grampus griseus. Next base: position 921,535 of record NW_028133387.1, read on the forward strand.
TTGCAATTTCTGCGGAAGATGAACAGGAATAGGGAGAACCAATGAGAGTCTAGCTGGAGGTGTCTGGACGGGCAAATTTAACTCTCATTTCCCATCTGGAAGAGGAAATAACCAAAGGCTCAGCGTGCCGTGCCGGAACCAGATTAGGGCCTGAAGCCATCCTGCGGTGTTGCGGCCAGCTCAAAAGAAAGTGAGTGGAAGAAAGGAGCTCAGGGGCACTGTAATTCACAAACCTGCAGAGTTATAAATGACAGCTATCGTCCAAAAATATACTGAAGTAAGGCTGCCAAGAGGACTTGAAAGCGGGGCAGAATTGCAGGAAACCGATTTCAGGAGGTAGACTGGAATTGCATTGAAAGCATAGGAAAAGAGGCAGAACGTCCACAATGATGCACTTGGCCAAAAAGGGCATATGCGTTTTTTCCTGAATATATTCAGGAAAAAACGCATACGCCCTTTTTGGCCAACCAAGCAAGCTTGCAAAGGAAATCTGCACTACAATGAAGTCTCACTTCCCCCCGGTCAAAAGGGCCATCTGAAAAAAGTGTAAAATCCAGAAAGGCAGGACAGGCCATGGAGAACTGGGAGCCTTGTTATGCTGATGGGCGGGATGTAAATTGCCAACAGACACTCGGGAGAAGTGTATGGTGTTTCCTGAAACATCTAAAAAACAAAGCAACAGAGCCTAGGGCACTTCCACTTATGGTCCTATAGCTTAGGGAAATTAAAATCAAAAAGACACAGCCACCCCAAAGTTTGGGACGCCTCTGTTTACAAGAACCTCGTTTACAGTAGAAGTTCAACATCGCAGAAAGTGAAAAATGGATAAAGAAGATGTGGTATTTACTTACAAAGCAATATCACTCAGCAATGAAATCTATGTCATCAGGCTCTTAGCAGCACAATGAGTGGATTCAGGTATGATGATTCTAACTGAAATAAGTCACACAGAAAAAGAAACATCATAAGATATCACTAATACACGGAATGTAAACTTGGCTACACAGGAACTGAATTACAGAACAGAACAGGGTCTCAAATTTAGAAAACCAACTTATGCTTGCTTAAGGGGAAAGGTGAGTTGGGGTGCTGCATAAAACCAGAGATTGAAATGAGCACAGATAAAGTTCCTTAAGCCAAATATGGAATAGACAAGAGCTACTCCTTGCTCAACGAAATGGACTCAACACCGCATATTAAACGCCTAAGAATGTACCTGACTAGTAAGTATCTTAAAACCTATGGATTGCTATGTCTCCGAAAGAGAATCAAGCATGTGTACAGGGGCATAAACGCAGCAGTGATAGGATTGGAGAGGTTCGGTGAGCAAATGAAGACCCTTTGAAGTCATATTGCATGGTACCCATTCCACGGGTTTCAACTACCCAGGTTTAAGGTATTCTTCCTTCAGCTAAAACATGCATGTGGAACCTAGAGTATGATCAACCATGTGATCGGGAGACGTGTTCAAATATGTCTCAGTTTTCCTCCCCTGGTACTCGGGTGCAACATTCCAGACGCTTTAATAACACTCTCCCCACTTGGAGAGTCAGTCTCTTTAACCTCCTGTTTGGCCCAGTTTGCAATTTCTGCGGAAGATGAAAAGGAATAGCGAGAACCAATGAGAGACTAGCTGGAGGTGGCTGGACGGGCAAATTTAACTCTCATTTCCCACCAGGAAGAGGAAATAACCAAAGGCTCAGCGTGCCGTGCCGGAACAAGATTAGGGCCTGAAGCCATCCTGCGGTGTTGCGGCCAGGTCACAAGAAAGCGAGTTGAAGAAAGGAGCTCAGGGGCACTGTAATTCACAAACCTGCAGAGTTATAAATGACAGCTATCGTCCAAAAATATACTGAAGTAAGGCTGCCAAGAGGACTTGAAAGCGGGGCAGAATTGCAGGAAACTGATTTCAGGAGGTAGACTGCAATTGCATTGAAAGCATAGGAAAAGAGGCAGAACGTCCACAATGATGCACTTGGCCAAAAAGGGCGTATGCGTTTTTTCCTGAATATATTCAGGAAAAAACGCATACGCCCTTTTTGGCCAACCAAGCAAGCTTGCAAAGGAAATCTGCACTACAATGAATTCTCACTTCCCCCCGTCAAAAAGGCCATCTGAAAAAAGTGTAAAATCCAGAAAGGCAGGACAGGCCATGGAGAACTGGGAGCCTTGTTATGCTGATGGGCGGGATGTAAATTGCCAACAGACACTTGGGAGAAGTGTATGGTGTTTCCTGAAACATCTAAAAAACAAAGCAACAGAGCCTAGGGCACTTCCACTTATGGTCCTATAGCTTAGGAAAATTAAAATCAAAAAGACACAGCCACCCCAAAGTTTGGGACGCCTCTGTTTACAAGAACCTCGTTTACCGTACAAGTTCAACATCGCAGAAAGTGAAAAATGGATAAAGAAGCTGTGGTATTTACTTACAAAGCAGTATCACTCAGCAATGAAATCTATGTCATCAGGCCCTTAGCAGCACAATGAGTGGATTCAGGTATGATGATTCTAACTGAAATAAGTCACACAGAAAAAGAAACATCATAAGATATCAGTAATACACGGAATGTAAACTTGGCTACAGAGGAACTGAATTACAGAACAGAAAAGGGTCTCAAATTTAGAAAACCAACTTATGCTTGCTTAAGGGGAAAGGTGAGTTGGGGTGCTGCATAAAACCAGAGATTGAAATGAGCACAGATAAAGTTCCTTAAGCCAAATATGGAATAGACAAGAGCTACTCCTTGCTCAACGAAATGGACTCAACACCGCATATTAAACGCCTAAGAATGTACCTGACTAGTAAGTATCTTAAAACCTATGGATTGCTATGTCTCAGAAAGACAATCAAGCATGTGTACAGGGGCATAAACGCAGCAGTGATAGGATTGGAGAGGTTCGGTGAGCAAATGAAGACCCTTTGAAGTCATATTGCATGGTACCCATTCCACGGGTCTCAACTCTCCAGGTTTAAGGTATTCTTCCTTCAGCTAAAACATGCATGTGGAACCCAGAGTATGATCAACCGTGTGAACGGGAGACGTGTTCAAATATGTCTCAGTTTTCGTCCCCTGGTACTCGGGTGCAACATTCCAGACGCTTTACTAACACTCTCCCCATTTGGAGAGTCAGCGCCTTTAACCTCCTGTTTGGCCCAGTTTGCAATTTCTGCGGAAGATGAACAGGAATAGGGAGAACCAATGAGAGACTAGCTGGAGGTGTCTGGACGGGCAAATTTCACTCTCATTTCCCACCAGGAAGAGGAATTAACCAAAGGCTCAGCGTGCCGTGCCGGAACAAGATTAGGGCCTGAAGCCATCCTGCGGTGTTGCGGCCAGCTCAAAAGAAAGCGAGTTGAAGAAAGGAGCTCAGGGGCACTGTAATTCACAAAACTGCAGAGTTATAAATGACAGCTATCGTCCAAAAATATACTGAAGTAAGGCTGCCAAGAGGACTTGAAAGCGGGGCAGAATTGCAGGAAACCGATTTCAGGAGGTAGACTGGAATTGCATTGAAAGCGTAGGAAAATAGGCATAACGTCCACAATGATGCACTTGGCCAAAAAGTGCATATGCGTTTTTTCCTGAATATATTCAGGAAAAAACGCATACGCCCTTTTTGGCCAACCAAGCAAGCTTGCAAAGGAAATCTGCACTACAATGAAGTCTCACTTCCCCCCAGTCAAAAGGGCCATCTGAAAAAAGTGTAAAATCCAGAAAGGCAGGACAGGCCATGGAGAACTGGGAGCCTTGTTATACTGATGGGCGGGATGCAAATTGCCAACAGACACTTGGGAGAAGTGTATGGTGTTTCCTGAAACATCTAAAAAACAAAGCAACAGAGCCTAGGGCACTTCTTCTTATGGTCCTATAGCTTAGGGAAATTAAAATCAAAAAGACACAGCCACCCCAAAGTTTGGGACGCCTCTGTTTCCAAAAACCTCATTTACCGTACAAGTTCAACATCGCAGAAAGTGAAAAATGGATAAAGAAGTTGTGGTATTTACTTACAAAGCAATATCACTCAGCAATGAAATCTATGTCATCAGGCCCGTAGCAGCATAATGAGTGGATTCAGGTACGATGATTCTAACTGAAATAAGTCACACAGAAAAAGAAACATCATAAGATATCAGTAATACACGGAATGTAAACTTGGCTACACAGGAACTGAATTCCAAAACAGAACAGGGTCTCAAATTTAGAAAACCAACTTATGCTTGCTTAAGGGGAAAGGTGAGTTGGGGTGCTGCATAAAACCAAAGATCGAAATGAGCACAGATAAAGTTCCTTAAGCCAAATATGGAATAGACAAGAGCTACTCCTTGCTCAACGAAATGGACTCAACACCGCATATTAAATGCCTAAAAATGTACCTGACTAGTAAGTATCTTAAAACCTATGAATTGCTATGTCTCCGAAAGAGAATCAAGCATGTGTACAGGGACATAAACGCAGCAGTGATAGGATTGGAGAGGTTCAGTGAGCAAATGAAGACCCTTTGAAGTCATATTGCATGGTACCCATTCCACGGGTTTCAACTACCCAGGTTTAAGGTATTCTTCCTTCAGCTAAAACATGCATGTGGAACCTAGAGTATGATCAACCATGTGATCGGGAGACGTGTTCAAATATGTCTCAGTTTTCGTACCCTGGTACTCGGGTGCAACATTCCAGACGCTTTACTAAAACTCTCCCGACTTGGAGAGTCAGTCCCTTTAACATCCTGTTTGGCCCAGTTTGCAATTTCTGCGGAAGATGAACAGGAATAGCGAGAACCAATGAGAGACTAGCTGGAGGTGTCTGGACGGGCAAATTTAACTCTCATTTCCCACCAGGAAGAGGAATTAACCAAAGGCTCAGCGTGCCGTGCCGGAACCAGATTAGGGCCTGAAGCCATCCTGCGGTGTTGCGACCAGGTCACAAGAAAGCGAGTTGAAGAAAGGAGCTCAGGGGCACTGTAATTCAGAAACCTGCAGAGTTATAAATGACAGCTATCGTCCAAAAATATACTGAAGTAAGGCTGCCAAGAGGACTTGAAAGCGGGGCAGAATTGCAGGAAACCGATTTCAGGAGGTAGACTGGAATTGCATTGAAAGCATAGGAAAAGAGGCAGAACGTCCACAATGATGCACTTGGCCAAAAAGGGCGTATGCGTCTTTTACTGAATATATTCAGGAAAAAACGCATACGTCCTTTTTGGCCAACCAAGCAAGCTTGTAAAGGAAATCTGCACTACAATGAAGTCTCACTTCCCCCCAGTCAAAAGGGCCATCTGAAAAAAGTGTAAAATCCAGAAAGGAAGGACAGGCCATAGAGAACTGGGAGCCTTGTTATGCTGATGGGCGGGATGTAAATTGCCAACAGACACTAGGGAGAAGTGTATGGTGTTTCCTGAAACATCTAAAAAACAAAGCAACAGAGCCTAGGGCACTTCCACTTATGGTCCTATAGCTTAGGGAAATTAAAATCAAAAAGACACAGCCACCCCAAAGTTTGGGACGCCTCTGTTTACAAGAACCTCGTTTACAGTACAAGTTCAACATTGCAGAAAGTGAAAAATGGATAAAGAAGTTGTGCTATTTACGTACAATGCAGTATCACTCAGCAATGAAATCTATGTCATCAGGCCCGTAGCAGCATAATGAGTGGATTCAGGTACGATGATTCTAACTGAAATAAGTCACACTGAAAAAGAAACATCATAAGATATCAGTAATACACGGAATGTAAACTTGGCTACACAGGAACTGAATTACAGAACAGAACAAGGTCTCAAATTTAGAAAACCAACTTATGCTTGCTTAAGGGTAAAGGTGAGTTGGGGTGCTGCATAAAACCAGAGATTGAAATGAGCACAGATAAAGTTCCTTAAGCCAAATATGGAATAGACAAGAGCTACTCCTTGCTCAACGAAATGGACTCAACACCGCATATTAAACGCCTAAGAATGTACCTGACTAGTAAGTATCTTAAAACCTATGGATTGCTATGTCTCCGAAAGAGAATCAAGCATGTGTACAGGGGCATAAACGCAGCAGTGATAGGATTGGAGAGGTTCGGTGAGCAAATGAAGACCCTTTGAAGTCATATTGCATGGTACCCATTCCACGGGTCTCAACACTACAGGTTTAAGGTATTCTTCCTTCGGCTAAAACATGCATGTGGAACCCAGAGTATGATCAACCGTGTAAACGGGAGACGTGTTCAAATATGTCTCAGTTTTTGTCCCCTGGTACTCGGGTGCAACATTCCAGACGCTTTACTAACACTCTCCCCACTTGGAGAGTCAGCGCCTTTAACCTCCTGTTTGGCCCAGTTTGCAATTTCTGCGGAAGATGAACAGGAATAGGGAGAACCAATGAGAGACTAGCTGGAGGTGTCTGGACGGGCAAATTTAACTCTCATTTCCCACCAGGAAGAGGAAATAACCAAAGGCTCAGCGTGCCGTGCCGGAACCAGATTAGGGCCTGAAGCCATCCAGCGGTGTTGCGGCCAGGTCACAGGAAAGCGAGTTGAAGAAAGGAGCTCAGGGACACTGTATTTCACAAACCTGCAGAGTTATAAATGACAGCTATCGTCCAAAAATATACTGAAGTAAGGCTGCCCAGAGGACTTGAAAGAGTGGCAGAATTGCAGGAAACTGATTTCAGGAGGTAGACTGCAATTGCATTGAAAGCATAGGAAAAGAGGCAGAACGTCCACAATGATGCACTTGGCCAAAAAGGGCGTATGCGTTTTTTCCTGAATATATTCAGGAAAAAACGCATACGCCGTTTTTGGCCAACCAAGCAAACTTGCAAAGGAAATCTGCAATACAATGAAGTCTCACTTCCCCCCGGTCAAAAGGGCCATCTGAAAAAAGTGTAAAATCCAGAAAGGCAGGACAGGCCATGGAGAACTGGGAGCCTTGTTATGCTGATGGGCGCGATGTAAATTGCCAAAGACACTCCGGAGAAGTGTATGGTGTTTCCTGAAACATCTAAAAAACAAAGCAACAGAGCCTAGGGCACTTCCACTTATGGTCCTATAGCTTAGGGAAATTAAAATCAAAAAGACACAGCCACCCCAAAGTTTGGGACGCCTCTGTTTACAAGAACCTCGTTTACCGTACAAGTTCAATATCACAGAAAGTGAAAAATGGATAAAGAACTTGTGGTACTTACGTACAATGCAGTATCACTCAGCAATGAAATCTATGTCATCAGGCCCATAGCAGCATAATGAGTGGATTCAGGTACGATGATTCTAACTGAAATAAGTCACACAGAAAAAGAAACATCATAAGATATCACTAATACACGGAATATAAACTTGGCTACATAGGAACTGAATTCCAAAACAGAACAGGGTCTGAAATTTAGAAAACCAACTTATGCTTGCTTAAGGGGAAAGGTGAGTTGGGGTGCTGCATAAAACCAGAGATTGAAATGAGCACAGATAAAGTTCCTTAAGCCAAATATGGAATAGACAAGAGCTACTCCTTGCTCAACGAAATGGACTCAACACCCCATATTAAACGCCTAAGAATGTACCTGACTAGTAAGTATCTTTAAACCTATGGATTGCTATGTCTCCAAAAGAGAATCAAGCGTGTGTACAGGGGCATAAATGCAGCAGTGATAGGATTGGAGAGGTTCGGTGAGCAAATGAAGACCCTTTGAAGTCATATTGCATGGTACCCATTCCACGGGTCTCAACTCTCCAGGTTTAAGGTATTCTTCCTTCAGCTAAAACATGCATGTGGAACCCAGAGTATGATCAACCGTGTGAACGGGAGACGTGTTCAAATATGTCTCAGTTTTCCTCCCCTGGTACTCGGGTGCAACATTCCAGACGCTTTACTAACACTCTCCCCACTTGGAGAGTCAGCGCCTTTAACCTCCTGTTTGGCCCAGTTTGCAATTTCTGCGGAAGATGAACAGGAATAGGGAGAACCAATGAGAGACTAGCTGGAGGTGTCTGGACGGGCAAATTTAACTCTCATTTCCCATCTGGAAGAGGAAATAACCAAAGGCTCAGCGTGCCGTGCCGGAACCAGATTAGGGCCTGAAGCCATCCTGCGGTGTTGCGGCCAGCTCAAAAGAAAGTGAGTTGAAGAAAGGAGCTCAGGGGCACTGTAATTCACAAACCTGCAGAGTTATAAATGACAGCTATCGTCCAAAAATATACTGAAGTAAGGCTGCCAAGAGGACTTGAAAGCGGGGCAGAATTGCAGGAAACCGATTTCAGGAGGTAGACTGGAATTGCATTGAAAGCATAGGAAAAGAGGCAGAACGTCCACAATGATGCACTTGGCCAAAAAGGGCGTATGCGTTTTTTCCTGAATATATTCAGGAAAAAACGCATACGCCCTTTTTGGCCAACCAAGCAAGCTTGCAAAGGAAATCTGCACTACAATGAAGTCTCACTTCCCCCCGGTCAAAACGGCCATCTGAAAAAAGTGTAAAATCCAGAAAGGCAGGACAGGCCATGGAGAACTGGGAGCCTTGTTATGCTGATGGGCGGGATGTAAATTGCCAACAGACACTCGGGAGAAGTGTATGGTGTTTCCTGAAACATCTAAAAAACAAAGCAACAGAGCCTAGGGCACTTCCACTTATGGTCCTATAGCTTAGGGAAATTAAAATAAAAAAGACACAGCCACCCCAAAGTTTGGGACGCCTCTGTTTACAAGAACCTCGTTTACAGTAGAAGTTCAACATCGCAGAAAGTGAAAAATGGATAAAGAAGATGTGGTATTTACTTACAAAGCAATATCACTCAGCAATGAAATCTATGTCATCAGGCTCTTAGCAGCACAATGAGTGGATTCAGGTATGATGATTCTAACTGAAATAAGTCACACAGAAAAAGAAACATCATAAGATATCACTAATACACGGAATGTAAACTTGGCTACACAGGAACTGAATTACAGAACAGAACAGGGTCTCAAATTTAGAAAACCAACTTATGCTTGCTTAAGAGGAAAGGTGAGTTGGGGTGCTGCATAAAACCAGAGATTGAAATGAGCACAGATAAAGTTCCTTAAGCCAAATATGGAATAGACAAGAGCTACTCCTTGCTCAACGAAATGGACTCAACACCGCATATTAAACGCCTAAGAATGTACCTGACTAGTAAGTATCTTAAAACCTATGGATTGCTATGTCTCCGAAAGAGAATCAAGCATGTGTACAGGGGCATAAACGCAGCAGTGATAGGATTGGAGAGGTTCGGTGAGCAAATGAAGACCCTTTGAAGTCATATTGCATGGTACCCATTACACGGGTTTCAACTACCCAGGTTTAAGGTATTCTTCCTTCAGCTAAAACATGCATGTGGAACCTAGAGTATGATCAACCATGTGATCGGGAGACGTGTTCAAATATGTCTCAGTTTTCCTCCCCTGGTACTCGGGTGCAACATTCCAGACGCTTTAATAACACTCTCCCCACTTGGAGAGTCAGCGCCTTTAACCTCCTGTTTGGCCCAGTTTGCAATTTCTGCGGAAGATGAACAGGAATAGGGAGAACCAATGAGAGACTAGCTGGAGGTGTCTGGACGGGCAAATTTAACTCTCATTTCCCATCTGGAAGAGGAAATAACCAAAGGCTCAGCGTGCCGTGCCGGAACCAGATTAGGGCCTGAAGCCATCCTGCGGTGTTGCGGCCAGCTCAAAAGAAAGTGAGTTGAAGAAAGGAGCTCAGGGGCACTGTAATTCACAAACCTGCAGAGTTATAAATGACAGCTATCGTCCAAAAATATACTGAAGTAAGGCTGCCAAGAGGACTTGAAAGCGGGGCAGAATTGCAGGAAACCGATTTCAGGAGGTAGACTGGAATTGCATTGAAAGCATAGGAAAAGAGGCAGAACGTCCACAATGATGCACTTGGCCAAAAAGGGCGTATGCGTTTTTTCCTGAATATATTCAGGAAAAAACGCATACGCCCTTTTAGGCCAACCAAGCAAGCTTGCAAAGGAAATCTGCACTACAATGAAGTCTCACTTCCCCCCGGTCAAAAGGGCCATCTGAAAAAAGTGTAAAATCCAGAAAGGCAGGACAGGCCATGGAGAACTGGGAGCCTTGTAATGCTGATGGGCGGGATGTAAATTGCCAACAGACACTCGGGAGAAGTGTATGGTGTTTCCTGAAACATCTAAAAAACAAAGCAACAGAGCCTAGGGCACTTCCACTTATGGTCCTATAGCTTAGGGAAATTAAAATCAAAAAGACACAGCCACCCCAAAGTTTGGGACGTCTCTGTTTACAAGAACCTCGTTTACCGTACAAGTTCAATATCACAGAAAGTGAAAAATGGATAAAGAACTTGTGGTACTTACGTACAATGCAGTATCACTCAGCAATGAAATCTATGTCATCAGGCCCGTAGCAGCATAATGAGTGGATTCAGGTACGATGATTCTAACTGAAATAAGTCACACAGAAAAAGAAACATCATAAGATATCACTAATACACGGAATGTAAACTTGGCTACACAGGAACTGAATTCCAAAACAGAACAGGGTCTCAAATTTAGAAAACCAACTTATGCTTGCTTAAGGGGAAAGGTGAGTTGGGGTGCTGCATAAAACCAGAGATTGAAATGAGCACAGATAAAGTTCCTTAAGCCAAATATGGAATAGACAAGAGCTACTCCTTGCTCAACGAAATGGACTCAACACCGCATATTAAACGCCTAAGAATGTACCTGACTAGTAAGTATCTTAAAACCTATGGATTGCTATGTCTCCGAAAGAGAATCAAGCGTGTGTACAGGGGCATAAACGCACCAGTGATAGGATTTGAGAGGTTCGGTGAGCAAATTAAGACCCTTTGAAGTCATATTGCATGGTACCCATTCCACGGGTTTCAACTACCCAGCTTTAAGGTATTCTTCCTTCAGCTAAAACATGCATGTGGAACCTAGAGTATGATCAACCGTGTGATCGGGAGACGTGTTCAAATATGTCTCAATTTTCGTACCCTGGTACTCGGGTGCAACATTCCAGACGCTTTACTAACACTCTCCCGACTTGGAGAGTCAGCCCCCTTAACTTCTTGTTTGGCCCACTTTGCAATTTCTGCGGAAGATGAACAGGAATAGGGAGAACCAATGAGAGACTAGCTGGGGGTGTCTGGACGGGCAAATTTAAATCTCATTTCCCAGCAGGAAGAGGAATTAACCAAAGGCTCAGCGTGCCGTGCCGGAACCAGATTACGGCCTGAAGCCATCCTGCGGTGTTGCGGCCAGGTCACAAGAAAGCGAGTTGAAGAAAGGAGCTCAGGGGCACTGTAATTCACAAACCTGCAGAGTTATAAATGACAGCTATCGTCCAAAAATATACTGAAGTAAGGCTGCCAAGAGGACTTGAAAGCGGGGCAGAATTGCAGGAAACCGATTTCAGGAGGTAGACTGGAATTGCATTGAAAGCATAGGAAAAGAGGCAGAACGTCCACAATGATGCACTTGGCCAAAAAGGGCGTATGCGTTTTTTCCTGAATATATTCAGGAAAAAACGCATACGCCCTTTTTGGCCAACCAAGCAAGCTTGCAAAGGAAATCTGCACTACAATGAAGTCTCACTTCCCCCCGGTCAAAAGGGCCATCTGAAAAAAGTGTAAAATCCAGAAAGGCAGGACAGGTCATGGAGAACTGGGAGCCTTGTTATGCTGATGGGCGGGATGTAAATTGCCAACAGACACTCGGGAGAAGTGTATGGTGTTTCCTGAAACATCTAAAAAACAAAGCAACAGAGCCTAGGGAACTTCCACTTATGGTCCTATAGCTTAGGGAAATTAAAATCAAAAAGATACAGCCACCCCAAAGTTTGGGACGCCTCTGTTTACAAGAACCTCGTTTACCGTACAAGTTCAATATCACAGAAAGTGAAAAATGGATAAAGAACTTGTGGTACTTACGTACAATGCAGTATCACTCAGCAATGAAATCTATGTCATCAGGCCCTTAGCAGCACAATGAGTGGATTTAGGTACGATGATTCTAACTGAAATAAGTCACACAGAAAAAGAAACATCATAAGATATCAGTAATACACGGAATGTAAACTTGGCTACACAGGAACTGAATTCCAAAACAGAACAGCGTCTCAAATTTAGAAAACCAACTTATGCTTGCTTAAGGGGAAAGGTGAGTTGGGGTGCTGCATAAAACCAGAGATTGAAATGAGCACAGATAAAGTTCCTTAAGCCAAATATGGAATAGACAAGAGCTACTCCTTGCTCAACGAAATGGACTCAACACCCCATATTAAACGCCTAAGAATGTACCTGACTAGTAAGTATCTTAAAACCTATGGATTGCTATGTCTCCAAAAGAGAATCAAGCGTGTGTACAGGGGCATAAACGCAGCAGTGATAGGATTGGAGAGGTTCGGTGAGCAAATTAAGACCCTTTGAAGTCATATTGCATGGTACCCATTCCACGGGTTTCAACTACCCAGCTTTAAGTTATTCTTCCTTCAGCTAAAACATGCATGTGGAACCTAGAGTATGATCAACCGTGTGATCGGGAGACGTGTTCAAATATGTCTCAATTGTCGTACCCTGGTACTCGGGTGCAACATTCCAGACGCTTTACTAACACTCTCCCGACTTGGAGAGTCAGTCCCCTTAACCTCTTGTTTGGCCCAGTTTGCAATTTCTGCGGAAGATGAACAGGAATAGGGAGAACCAATGAGAGGCTAGCTGGAGGTGTCTGGACGGGCAAATTTAACTCTCATTTCCCACCAGGAAGAGGAAATAACCAAAGGCTCAGCGTGCCGTGCCGGAACCAGATTAGGGCCTGAAGCCATCCTGCGGTGTTGCGGCCAGCTCAAAAGAAAGCGAGTTGAAGAAAGGAGCTCAGGGCCACTGTAATTCACAAACCTGCAGAGTTATAAATGACAACTATCGTCCAAAAATATGCTGAAGTAAGGCTGCCAAGAGGACTTGAAAGCGGGGCAGAATTGCAGGAAACCGATTTCAGGAGGTAGACTGGAATTGCATTGAAAGCATAGGAAAAGAGGCAGAACGTCCACAATGATGCACTTGGCCAAAAAGGGCGTATGCGTTTTTTCCTGAATATATTCAGGAAAAAACGCATACGCCCTTTTTGGCCAACGAAGCAAGCTTGCAAAGGAAATCTGCACTACAATGAAGTCTCACTTCCCCCCGGTCAATAGGGCCATCTGAAAAAAGTGTAAAATCCAGAAAGGCAGGACAGGCCATGGAGAACTGGGAGCCTCGTTATGCTGATGGGCAGGATGTAAATTGCCAACAGACACTCGGGAGAAGTGTATGGTGTTTCCTGAAACATCTAAAAACCAAAGCAACTGAGCCTAGGACACTTCCACTTATGGTCCTATAGCTTAGGGAAATTAAAATCAAAAAGACACAGCCACCCCAAAGTTTGGGACGCCTCTGTTTACAAGAACCTCGTTTACTGTACAAGTTCAATATCACAGAAAATGAAAAATGGATAAAGAACTTGTGGTACTTACGTACAATGCAGTATCACTCAGCAATGAAATCTATGTCATCAGGCCCGTAGCAGCATAATGAGTGGATTCAGGTACGATGATTCTAACTGAAATAAGTCACACAGAAAAAGAAACATCATAAGATATCACTAATACACGGAATGTAAACTTGGCTACACAGGAACTGAATTCCAAAACAGAACAGGGTCTCAAATTTAGAAAACCAACTTATGCTTGCTTAAGGGGAAAGGTGAGTTGGGGTGCTGCATAAAACCAGAGATTGAAATGAGCACAGATAACGTTCTATAAGGCAAATATGGAATAGACAAGAGCTACTCCTTGCTCAACGAAATGGACTCAACACCCCATATTCAACGCCTAGGAATATACCTGCCTAGTAAGAATCATAAAAGCAATGTATTTATATATCTCTGTAAGAGAATCAAGAGTGTGTACAGCGGCATTAAAGCAGTGAAAATCAGCTAAATCCCATATTAGAAATAAATTTCTTAAACAAAACACAATGACAGTGAAATAGAGAGCAATACTTAAGTAATTCATTCAAGGCTTCTGATGCAACCTGCATTTACCATATCTACACCCAGAGCTGGGTGACACATAAGGCTGGACACTTGGGGCTCATAAGATTGGTGAGGTTCGGTGAGCAAATGCAGACCCTTTGAAGTCATATTGCATGGTACCCATTCCATGGGTCTCAACTCTCCAGGTTTAAGGGATTCTTCCTTCAGCTAAAACATGCATGTGGAACCCAGAGTATGATCCACCATGTGATCGAGAAACGTGTTCAAATGTGTCTCACTTTTCGTTCCCTGGTACTCGGGTGCAACATTCCAGACGCTTTACTAACACTCTCCCGACTTGGAGAGTCAGTCCCTTTAACCTCCTGTTTGGCCCAGTTTGCAATTTCTGCGGAAGATGAACAGGAATAGGGAGAACCAATGAGAGACTAGCTGGAGGTGTCTGGACGGGCAAATTTAACTCTCATTTCCCACAGGGAAGAGGAATAAACCAAAGGCTCAGCATGCCGTGCCGGAACCAGATTAGGGCCTGAAGCAATCCTGCGGTGTTGTGGCCAGCTCAAAAGAAAGCGAGTTGAAGAAAGGAGCTCAGGGGCATTGTAATTCACAAACCTGCAGATTTATAAATGACAGCTATTGTCCGAAAATATACTGAAGTAGGGCTGCCAAGAGGACTTGAATGCGGGGCAGAATTGCAGGAAACCGATTTCAGGAGGAATCGGAATTGGATTGCATTTAAAACACAGGAAAAGAGGAAGAACGTCGACAATGATGCACTTGGCCAAAAAGGGCGTATGAGTTTTTTCCTGAATATATTCAGGAAAAAACTCATACGCCCTTTTTGGCCAACCAAGCAAGCTTGCAAAGGAAATCTGCACTACAATGAAGTCTCACTTCCCCCCGGTCTAAAGGGCCATCTGAAAAAAGTGTAAAATCCAGAAAGGCAGAACAGGCCATGGAGAACTGGGAGCCTTGTTATGCTGATGGGCGGGATGTAAATTACCAACAGCCGCTCTGTAGAAGTGTATGGTGTTTCCTGAAACATCTAAAAAACAAAGCAACAGAGCCTAGGGCACTTCCACTTATGGTCCTATAGTTTAGGGAAATTAAAATCAAAAAGACACAGCCACCCCAAAATTTGGGATGACTCTTTTTACAGGAATCTCTTCTGTGGCACAAGTTAAATATCCCAGAGAGCAAATAATGGATAAAGAAGTTGCGGTACTTATGTACAACAGAATACCATCAGCAATGAAATCTATGTCACCAGGCCCGTACCAGCATAATGAGTGGATTGAGGCACGATGATTCTAAGTGAAAGAAGTCACACAGAAAAAGAAACATCATAAGGTATCACTAATAGACGGAATGTGAACTTGGCTACACATGAACTGAATTACAAAACAGAACAGGGTCTCAAATTTAGAAAACCAACTTATGCTTGCTTAAGGGGGAAGGTGAGTTGGGGTGCTGCATAAAAGCAGAGTTTGAAATTAGCACAGATACCGTTCCATAAGCCAAATATGTAATAGACAAGACCTACCCCTTGCTCAACGAAATGGATTCAACAATGAGGTATCACCTCACACCTGGTAGAATAGGCATCATAGAAAATCTACAAACAAAAAATGCTGGAAAGGGTGTGGAGAAAAGGAACCCTCTTCCACTATTGTTGGGAATATAAATTGATACAGTCATTATGGAGAACAATATGGAATTTCTTAAGAAACTAACAATAGAATTACCATATGATACAGCAATCCCAGTACTGGACATATACCCAGACAAAACCATAAATCAAAAAGAGTCATTCACCGCAATGTTCATTGCATCACTATTTACAATATCGAGGTAATGGAAGCAACCTAAATGCCCACAGACAGACGAATGCATAAAGCTGTGGTACATATATAAAATGGAATATTACTAAGCCATGAAAAGGAATGAAATTGGGTCATTTGTAGAGATGTCGATGGATCTAGAGACTGTCATACAGAGTGAAGTAAGTCAGAAAGAGAAAAACAAATCTTGTATATTCATGCATATATGTGGAACCTAGAAAAACTGTACAGATTAACCATTTTGCAAGGCATAAATAGAGCAAACGTATGGACAACAAGGGGGGAAAGCTGTTGGGGGGGTGGTGGTGGGAGGAGTTGAGAGACTGGGATTGGCATGTATACATTTATATGTATAAAATAGATAACCAATAAGAACCTGCTGTATAAAAATATAAAATAAAATTCAAAATTAAAAAGAAATAAAATTTAAAAAATAAAACAGAAAAAACAATTATTCCCTGCACATACATGTATTTATATGAATAAATTATTTCCATGCTTATATCTGTAAATACAAAAAAGAGGAATAAAATCTACCTTGAACCAAAAACGAAAAAGAGAAAAAAACACAGAACCCACCAGTTACACAGAGGAAAACCGTATCAGGGCACTTGCTCCAGTTGTAAACAATTCTGAAGTTGGTCAGTGGTGGGGAATCGTCTCCCATTCAGCCAGCAGCCCCCACGCAACAAGCGTCCTCATTGCAAAGCTGGGGCACCGTGCCGAGGCATCTGTGAGTAAACGTGAGCTGAGCCCCAGGCCAGTTGCTGCTGAACTATTCCCACCCGTCCCAGGTAAAACACCTGAATATATACAAGGACTTGAAAGCCTAGAGGAAGGGCCATAGAGCCACATGAGTGACAGCATGCCGGCCGACTTGGTGCCTGCAGGCCAGCCAGGATGGTCCTGGCCCTGGGTGCTCTTCTGGAAGATTTCCATTTCCCTGCCTGAGATACCCGTCCTGTCCCTGCCCCCACTGCTTTTTTCCTTCCTCACCTCTGCCCAGGGAGAAATTCCAGCAGCAGGTATGGGTGACACATCCTCTTCTTTAGCAGGTGGCAGCCTGGCAACTGCTGCAGAAAGTCCAGCAGAGCCCCACTCACACTGGGCCACCCACAAAGCCGTGGCCTCTCACTCCCTCTCACCAGCCCAGCCCCGAGACTGCTGACAGGGCAGAGAAAATGGTGTCAGGCACGGCTGCAGGGGCTCTTGCTGCCTGGAGTGGTATTTATATTGATCTCAACCCAGGCACACCTGGGGAGGGCTGGCCGGCACGGTAAGGCTGCCCAGGTCAGCCAATCATCACCCCTCAGGGGCTCACAGTTGCAGAAAATGGAACTTGCTGAACCGGCCAGGTCCAAGGAACAGGTGTGGGCTCCTGAGAGTCAGGATAGACAAGGGGCTGCAGCTTTGGCTTGTTTTCTAATCATTTTATCTGGCCCATGAGTGGGAGACAACTTCAAGAAAACCCTCTCCTAATGAGAGGAACCCAGGAGTCAGGGAGAGGAGGGGTGGGTGGTGGTTGGAGACAGAGGCCTGGTGCCCCGGGTGCAGTGGAAGTCTCTGGAAGACCAGGTGGAGGAAGGCCTCACGGAGTGATGCCCAGGGTCACAGACCTGTCGCAGCTGCTGTTTGTTAGTTCAAGTCCTGCTCTGAGGTGCTCTGTGTCAGCTCTGAGCGACAGGTGAGCTGGGGGTGCTCTGCAATGAGGGCTATGTGCACGGTTCCTGTGTGCCCAGCCCTGCCACGGTACCTGCAAGGGTAGCTCTGTATCCTGGGAGGGGCCTGACCACGAGAGCCCCGTGGGCTGGGGTGGGGGTGGGGTACCTGCCCAGGTGAGCTCCATATTCTGGGATTGGTCTGACCACGAGAGCCCCATGGGCTGCTGGGGACCTGGTAAAGGATGTCAGGACAGTCAGTGAAGCCACCGAGGATATACCTCCAGTTGCTCCTAATTCCTACACCCTGCTGGTCATTCTACCAACCACCAGGACATGGTATTCTGTATTAGTCTTCAATGATGCCTTCTTTTGTATTCCATTAGTCCCAGAGTCACAAGAAATTTTGGCTTGTGAGTGGCAGGACTCAACATACAACTAAAACAATACTTCCGGGCCGTCTGGACCCAAGGGTGCAAAAATTCCCACACCGTCTTTGGGGAAAGCTTAGCTAAAGACCTAAAAGTTCTACCTCTGGAAAAGGAAACCCTCCTTCAATATGCAGACGACATTCTGATCGCCAGCCCTACTAAGGAGGCCTCTGAACTACCAAGCCAATAAAGGATAGAAGTTGTCCAAGAAAAAGCTCAAATATCACAGACTGCGGTGACCTGCCTGGGCTTCATTCTCACACAAGGTCAGAGAAGCCCATCCCAGGAAAGGGAAGAAACCATTTTCAGCCTTACCCCTTTCTAAAACTAGAAGACAGCTTAGGGGTTCCTGGGGAGGCCAGGGTTTGCTGCTTCTGGATCCCTAACTACAGTCCACTAGCTGGGCCTCTATATGAAACACTGAAAGGAAAAGATGATGATCCTTTTGAATAGAATCCAGAAGTGGCCTTTCAAGAATGGAAAGAGCAGTCAATTCAGACCCTTGCCCTGGAACTCCCTAATTTAGCTAAACCCTTTGACCTTTACATTCCCGGTGAAAGGTGAATCGCCATTGGAGAATTAGTGCAAAAACTGGGACCACTTGAAATGGAACAATGCAAGAATGCCATCCAGGTAGGATAAACTACGGTCACTAAGGGGCTTGGCCCACTGCCACATCTGGCCAAGATACTGGCGGTATCTAAAAACCTGGAAATCAGCAGCCCAAAAGGCCACCTCCCTCCTAAGGGAAAAGGACCCCACGTGGTGATCCTAACCACCAACCATGCCCTGAAGTTGCAGGGTTCGCTCCGTGGGCACACCGACCTCGAGTGAGGAGGCCCTCCAACTCCAACATCCAGAGAGATAACCGGGGGCAACAGGGCACCATGACGACTCGTGTGAACATCACTTGACCTGGAGTTTCTCTCATAAAACAACAAGAGTGTGTCCCAAAAGAGTAGACTACTGCTTGCAGGACTTACTGCACCCAGCGGGGAGCTAATAATCTTGGCGGGGGAACCGTATACCACACTGTCACCATAGAAAAGCCTACAGACACCGTGATGATGGTGGCCAATAAGACCGGCTGAACTCCTGTTTACTTCAAAAGGCTGTTGACTCAGTAGCCATCATGGTCTTTATCACCACTGACCCTGGACTGTCTGGGAGTTGAGCGGGCAGGGCTCTGACACCTGGTGCTGTTTGTACGTTAATTCAGGGGCCTAATTGAAGAAAGCGCAGACTACTGGTCAGAGCATCTAGGCTGGCAGAAACGGTCAGCCTAAGGTGGCCGAACAAATGTGGGGCGGGGTGAAACCGGCCCCCACAGCGTCTCTGCACATCTCTTTCCTGGACCCTTAAAGGTCATTAGAATCTATAACACTTCCAATGCTGGTGCTCAGGTGGACGAGCAGGGAGGCAGGGGTCCTGGGGACAATCAACGTCACCGGGAGGCTGCTGGGGAGAAGCTCTGACCCTCGCCCCAGGGTATGAGGGCTCCCAACTCAGCACTCAGCAGTTACAGAAGAAAGGTCTGCACCCTCAGCACTCCAAGAATGAGGAACGGGACAAAAGGCAGAGGAGGGGTTTGTCCCCAGCAAAGCCCATTAAAAATCCCTGGGAGATAAACATAGAATCTGGGCAATAAAGTCAAGTCTAGCCTTTTTTATCCTTTGTGCTTTGTCTAATTTCACGTGCTCCTAGGGTCCCGCATGCAGAGGTTCCACACCCGGCACTTCAGACCAGATTTCCTAGTGCAGAATGGCTGGGTCGACACCTCAGCTCCTGGGGCCCAGTGCAGACTCCACGATATAGAGCCTGAGCTACAGCCAACCCGGCCCTCGAGAGCTCCGCCGCCTCCCTCCCTCCCACTGACTCTGACAGGATCTCTACACAGCAGCCCAGCCCACAGCCCACGGGGTAGTGCATGCTCTCACCTCTCCATTCTCTGATCAAAATATAAAGTTTCCTTTGCTTGTGAACCAAACTCAGTCTCGATCTGTTGGCCCCAATGACACTGGGCAGGGGGACACTTGTTGGGGTCCACTCTGGAGGATCAGTAACAGAAATTGAGACTATTGTAACCTCAATGAACAGATGTGTGAGCCAAACTGTAGTTAACATAGAACAGTGTATAAGGCTCGGGTAAAATAAGATGTTTCTAACACTTCCATTTGATATTTCCATCACTTTTTATAAGCAAGTTCAGTGAAAAGGTTTGTCTTATTTGTCAGGTCAATATTAGAGAAACGAAGTGATTTCTTTCCAAGGATGTACATCTAATAATCTTGGTTAAACCTTCAATCTTGTTTTAAATGCTTTTCCATTGAAAATGATACCTCTCTTTCAGCTCCCCCATTTCTGAGAAGTATAAAATCTTATAATTTATTATTACCAAAGGGGAAAGGTGGGAGGAGGGATAAATTAACAGTTTGGAATTAACACATACACACTGCTATGTATAAAATAGATCATCAACAAGGAACTACTGTATAGCACAGGGAACTACACTCAACATTTTGCAATAACCTATAAGGGGAAATAATCTGAAAAAGAATAGATATTTTTATTGACATCATCTATCAATGATAGTTAAAGTGTAGCCTAAGGGAAGCTGGTGGTGAGTGCTTCTGACCCTGAAGACTTCAATCATCTAAAGTTTGGACTCTGCCTACTTCCCAAGGCCCTTAATGAACATATGTGTAGCCGTAGCTTAAAAACTTCCCCAGTTTGGGTTTCGGGGAGACACTGATTTTGAAAAAGCCCTGGTGTTCTCCTTACATGAATGGGACTCTTCCCACTGCTAAAACATGTCTGTCACACCCAGAGGATGGTATACCGTCTGATCGGGAAGAGTTTGGAAAAGGCATCTCATCTCCTCATCTCCTGGTGCTCGGGTTCACCCCTCCAGCGTCTTTACTAACAGTCTCCCCACTTGGAGATGTCAGCACTGTCAACATCCTGTTGCGTACAGTTTGGAATTTGTCCAGAGGATGAAGCGGAAGGATGAGGAACAATGAGAGACAAGTCCTAGGTGTTCAGACAGGCACATGTCACTCTAATTTCCAATCAGGAAGACGAATTGACCAAAGGCTAGGGTTGCCCATGGAAACAGTATAGGGCTTGAGGAAATCCCGCTGCTTTGTGGCCAGTTCCCATAAACACAAGTTGAACAATGGAACTCAGGGGCAGTAAAATTCACAAAACTGCAGAGTTGAAAATATCCATCACTGAAAAATGTCTTGAGGAAAGTCAGAGAAAAGGACTTGTAAGCAAGGGAGAATGGCAGGAAAGGGATTTGAGGAGGTAGAAAGGACTCGCCATTAAGCACAAGAAAAGGAGCTGAACATTGCCAACATTGCAGTTGGCCAAAAAGGGTGCATGCGTTTTTTTCTGTATATATTCAAGAAAAGGGCATACACTTTTTTAGCCAACCAAACAGGTGGGCACTGGAAGACAATACTACAAAAGATATCACTTCGCATCAGTCAGAAGAGCCATCCTCATAAAGCGTAAACAACAGAAATGCAGGACAGGGCAACGAGAAGAGGGAGCCCTGTGAGACTTATAGTGGAAATGTATATTGCCAACGGCCATTCTGGAAAAGTGTATTGTGTTTACTAAAGCATCTAAAAAATGAGCTACAGAGCATAGGGCACTTGCACTCATGGGCGTATATCTTGGGAAAAACAAAAATCGAGAGGACACAGGCACCCCAATGTTTACCCCCTCTCTGTTTAAAAGATCCTCGACTAGGATATAACTTAAATGTCTCTGGAGGGAAAAAATGGATAGAGATGTGGTACTTAGGTAGAGTGGAATATTATTCAGCCTGGAAATCAATGAAATATGGCCAGTTGTAACAACTCCGGAGGAGTTACGTATGATCATTCTAAGTGACAGAATTCAAAAAGAAAAAGACACATATCATAAGATATCACTTAAAGGTGGAATCCAAAATGGCTACACATGAAATAAATTACAAAACAAAAACATAGTCAAATATGTAGAAAACACGCATAAGGCTGCTAAACGGGAAAGGTGGGGAGGGGTGAGGCATCATCCAGGAGGTTGAAATTAGCAAAGATACCATTCCAAATACCAAACTGATAATCAACAAGGCCTACACGGTAGCTAAAAGAACTGCACTCAGCACACTCAAGTCACCGGAAAAGAATATATACGACTGGTAAGAATCTGAAAAAGAATTTATTGATGACTCTCTGTACGTGAATCAAGTGGATGTACAGCAGCAAGAAACAGAGCTTTGAAAATCAGCTGTAACCAATATAGTAATAAATTGAAAAAAATAAACGACAGAGAGACAGAGAAAACCTCTTACAACTTTTCCTCAGGGACGGTGATGCAACATGGATTGAACACATCTAGACCCACAGCAGGATGAGACATAAGGCTGGAAACTGTTTGCGCTAAGAGAAATGTGAGGTTGGGTGAGGAAATGCACACCCTTTAAAGTAATACTACCTGGTACCCATTCAATGGGTCCCAAATCTGCAGGTTCAAGGGATCTTCCTACAGCTAAAACATGCATGGAAAACCCAGAGGACTGTACACCATGTGATCGGGAGATGTGTCTAAAATGCACCTCATTTATCCTCTCCTGGTGCTCCTGTTCACCATTCCAGCCACGTTACTTAGAATCTCCCCACTTGGAGAATCAGCACATTTAAACTTTTGTTTCACACATTTTGCAAATTGTGAGGAGGATGAACGGGAAGAGGGGGAACCAATGAGAGAATAGTTGTAGGGGTTTGGACGGGCACATATCACTCTAATTTCCCATTAAGAATAAGAATTAAAGAAAGGCTCAGCCTGCCTCGCCGGAGCCAAAATAGGGCCTGAAGCAATCCTGTGGGTTTGTGGCCAGCTCACAAAAGAGCAACTTAAAAAATGGAGCTCAGGGTCACTGCAATTCACAAACCTGCAGAGTTATAAATGAAAACTAACGTCCAAAAATATGTTGAGGTAAGGCAAAGAAGAGGATCTGAATGCAAGACAGAATTGCAAGAAACAGATTTCAAGAGATAGATTGGACTCGTCTTTAATGCACATGAAAAGCGGCAGAATTTCGACAATGATGCAGTTGGCCCAAAAGGGCGTATGCGTTTTTTCCTGATTATATCCAGGAAAAAACGCATACGCACTTTATGGGCAACGAAGCAAGCAAGCAATGCAAATGTGCACAACAAAGAAGTCTCACTTCCCACCGGTCAAAAGGGCCATCCTAAAAAATTGTAAAAACCAGAAATGCAGGACAGGCCATGGAGAACAGGGAGCCTTTATACGCTGATGGGCAGTGTGTGAACTGCCGAGAGCCACTCTGGAGAAGTGTATGGTGGTTCCTAAATCATCTAAAAAACAGAGCTACAGAGCATAGGACACTTCCAATCATGGGAGTATATCTAGGGAAGTCTAAAAATCAACAAGACACAAGCACACCACAGTTTAAGGCTACTCTGTTTACAAGAACCTCAACTTCAGTACACCTTAAATATCCCAGGAAAGAGAACAATGGATAAAGAAGATGTGGTACTTATGTACAATGGAATATCTCTTCACCATGAAATCAATGTAATAAGGCTAGTAGAAGGATAAAGAGTGGATTTAGGTCCGATAATACTACTTGAAATAAGTCAAACAGAAAAAGAAACATATCATAAGATATCACTTATAGAGGGAGGGTAAATATGGCTGCACAAGAAATGAATTACAGAACAGAACAGTGTCTCACATTTAGAAAACACACTTATGTCAGCTTAAGGGGAAAGGAGAGGTGGGGTGATGCATAAAACCAGAGTTTGAAATTAGCACAGATACCGTTCAATAAACCAAATAGGTATTAGACAAGATCTACACCTTGCTCAATGAACTGGCCTCAACACACCCTATACACCGCAGAGAAATATATCTGAGTAATAAGAATCTTAAAACCCATGTATTGATATATCTCCATAAGGGAATCAAGTGTGTGCAGAGCGGCACAAACACAGCAGTGAAAATGAGCTAAACCCCATTATAGAAATAAATTTTAAAAAGAAAACGCTGAAACAATGAAAGAGAAAAATTCTTACAAAATTCGCTCAGGGGCTGTGATGTAACCTGGATTGACCACATATAAACCCACAGCTGGATAAGACATAAGGCTGGACACTTGGGGCTGAGAGGATTGGTGAGCTTTGGTGAGCAACTGCCGAAAGTTTAATGCAATACTTCATGCTACTCAGTCCAAGGGTCCCAACACTCCAGGTTGAAGGGAATCTTCCTACAGCTAAACCATGCTTGGGAAACCCAGCGACTGGTATACCATATGATCGGGAAAGGTTTCTAAAACGCACCTCATTTTTCCTCTCCTGGGGCTCCGGATCGACATTCCAGCCGCTTTACTAACAACATCCCCACATGGAGTCAATGCCTTTAAGTTCTGGTATCGCACAGTCTGCAGTTAGTGCAGAGGATGAATGGGAATAGGGGGAACCAGTGAGAAACTAGCTGTAGCGGTTTCAATGGGCACATGTCACTCTAATGTCACATCAGTAAGAAGAATTAACCAAAGGCACAGCAAGGTGCCCCAGAAGAAAAATAGGGCTTCAAGGAATCCTGTGGTTATGGGGCAAGACCACAAAAATAAGAGCTGAAAAATGGAGCTAAGGGCCACTGCAATTCAAAAACCTGCAGAGTTATAAAGGCTAACTATATTCAAAAAATATATTGAGGTAAGGCTATGAAGAGGCAATGAAAGCAAGGCAGAATTGCAGGAAACCAATTTCAGGAGGTAGACTGGAATTGCATTGAAAGCATAGGAAAAGAGGCAGAACGTCCACAATGATGCACTTGGCCAAAAAGGGCGTATGCGTTTTTTCCTGAATATATTCAGGAAAAAACGCATACGCCCTTTTTGGCCAACCAAGCAAGCTTGCAAAGGAAATCTGCACTACAATGAAGTCTCACTTCCCCCCGGTCAAAAGGGCCATCTGAAAAAAGTGTAAAATCCAGCAAGGCAGGACAGGCCATGGAGAACTGGGAGCCTCGTTATGCTGATGGGCGGGATGTAAATTGCCAACAGCCACTCGGGAGAAGTGTATGGTGTTTCCTGAAACATCTAAAAAACAAAGCAACAGAGCCTAGGGCACTTCCACTTATGGTCCTATAGCTTAGGGAAATTAAAATCAAAAAGACACAGCCACCCCAAAGTTTGGAACGGCTCTGTTTACAAGAACCTCGTTTACAGTACAAGTTCAACATCGCAGAAAGTGAAAAATGGATAAAGAAGTTATGGTATTTACTTACAAAGCAATATCACTCAGCAATGAAATCTATGTCATCAGGCCCTTAGCAGCACAATGAGTGGATTTAGGTACGATGATTCTAACTGAAATAAGTCACACAGAAAAAGAAACATCAATAAATATCACTAATACACGGAATGTAAACTTGGCTACACAGGAACTGAATTACAGAACAGAACAGGGTCTCAAATTGAGAAAACCAACTTATGCTTGCTTAAGGGGAAAGGTGAGTTGGGGTGCTGCATAAAACCAGAGATTGAAATGAGCACAGATAAAGTTCCTTAAGCCAAATATGGAATAGACAAGAGCTACTCCTTGCTCAACGAAAAGGACTCAACACCTGATATTAAACGCCTAAGAATGTACCTGACTAGTAAGTATCTTAAAACCTATGGATTGCTATGTCTCCAAAAGAGAATCAAGCGTGTGTACAGGGGCATAAACGCAGCAGTGATAGGATTGGAGAGGTTTCGTGAGCAGATGAAGACCCTTTGAAGTCATATTGCATGGTACCCATTACACGGGTCTCAACTCTCCAGGTTTAAGGTATTCTTCCTTCAGCTAAAACATTCATGTGGAACCCAGAGTATGATCAACCGTGTGAACGGGAGACGTGTTCAAATATGTCTCAGTTTTCCTCCCCTGGTACTTGGGTGCAACATTCCAGACGCTTTACCAACACTCTCCCCACTTGGAGAGTCAGCGCCTTTAACCACCTGTTTGGCCCAGTTTGCAATTACTGCGGAAAATGAACACGAATAGGGAGAACCAATGAGAGACTAGCTGGGGGTGTCTGGACGGGCAAATTTAACTCTCATTTCCCACCAGGAAGAGGAACTAACCAAAGGCTCAGCGTGCCGTGCCGGAACCAGATTAGGGCCTGAAGCCATCCTGCGGTGTTGTGACCAGCTCAAAAGAAAGCGAGTTGAAGAAAGGAGCTCAGGGGCACTGTAATTCACAAACCTGCAGAGTTATAAATGACAACTATCGTCCAAAAATATGCTGAAGTAAGGCTGCCAAGAGGACTTGAAAGCGGGGCAGAATTGCAGGAAACCGATTTCAGGAGGTAGACTGGAATTGCATTGAAAGCATAGGAAAAGAGGCAGAACGTCCACAATGATGCACTTGGCCAAAAAGGGCGTATGCGTTTTTTCCTGAATATATTCAGGAAAAAACGCATACGCCCTTTTTGGCCAACCAAGCAAGCTTGCAAAGGAAATCTGCACTACAATGAAGTCTCACTTCCCCCCGGTCAAAAGGGCCATCTGAAAAAAGTGTAAAATCCAGAAAGGCAGGACAGGCCATGGAGAACTGGGAGCCTCGTTATGCTGATGGGCGGGATGTAAATTGCCAACAGACACTCGGGAGAAGTGTATGGTGTTTCCTGAAACATCTAAAAACCAAAGCAACTGAGCCTAGGACACTTCCACTTATGGTCCTATAGCTTAGGGAAATTAAAATCAAAAAGACACAGCCACCCCAAAGTTTGGGACGCCTCTGTTTACAAGAACCTCGTTTACTGTACAAGTTCAATATCACAGAAAATGAAAAATGGATAAAGAACTTGTGGTACTTACGTACAATGCAGTATCACTCAGCAATGAAATCTATGTCATCAGGCCCGTAGCAGCATAATGAGTGGATTCAGGTACGATGATTCTAACTGAAATAAGTCACACAGAAAAAGAAACATCATAAGATATCACTAATACACGGAATGTAAACTTGGCTACACAGGAACTGAATTCCAAAACAGAACAGGGTCTCAAATTTAGAAAACCAACTTATGCTTGCTTAAGGGGAAAGGTGAGTTGGGGTGCTGCATAAAACCAGAGATTGAAATGAGCACAGATAACGTTCTATAAGGCAAATATGGAATAGACAAGAGCTACTCCTTGCTCAACGAAATGGACTCAACACCCCATATTCAACGCCTAGGAATATACCTGCCTAGTAAGAATCATAAAAGCAATGTATTTATATATCTCTGTAAGAGAATCAAGAGTGTGTACAGCGGCATTAAAGCAGTGAAAATCAGCTAAATCCCATATTAGAAATAAATTTCTTAAACAAAACACAATGACAGTGAAATAGAGAGCAATACTTAAGTAATTCATTCAAGGCTTCTGATGCAACCTGCATTTACCATATCTACACCCAGAGCTGGGTGACACATAAGGCTGGACACTTGGGGCTCATAAGATTGGTGAGGTTCGGTGAGCAAATGCAGACCCTTTGAAGTCATATTGCATGGTACCCATTCCATGGGTCTCAACTCTCCAGGTTTAAGGGATTCTTCCTTCAGCTAAAACATGCATGTGGAACCCAGAGTATGATCCACCACGTGATCGAGAAACGTGTTCAAATGTGTCTCACTTTTCGTTCCCTGGTACTCGGGTGCAACATTCCAGACGCTTTACTAACACTCTCCCGACTTGGAGAGTCAGTCCCTTTAACCTCCTGTTTGGCCCAGTTTGCAATTTCTGCGGAAGATGAACAGGAATAGGGAGAACCAATGAGAGACTAGCTGGAGGTGTCTGGACGGGCAAATTTAACTCTCATTTCCCACAGGGAAGAGGAATAAACCAAAGGCTCAGCATGCCGTGCCGGAACCAGATTAGGGCCTGAAGCAATCCTGCGGTGTTGTGGCCAGCTCAAAAGAAAGCGAGTTGAAGAAAGGAGCTCAGGGGCATTGTAATTCACAAACCTGCAGATTTATAAATGACAGCTATTGTCCGAAAATATACTGAAGTAGGGCTGCCAAGAGGACTTGAATGCGGGGCAGAATTGCAGGAAACCGATTTCAGGAGGAATCGGAATTGGATTGCATTTAAAACACAGGAAAAGAGGAAGAACGTCGACAATGATGCACTTGGCCAAAAAGGGCGTATGAGTTTTTTCCTGAATATATTCAGGAAAAAACTCATACGCCCTTTTTGGCCAACCAAGCAAGCTTGCAAAGGAAATCTGCACTACAATGAAGTCTCACTTCCCCCCGGTCTAAAGGGCCATCTGAAAAAAGTGTAAAATCCAGAAAGGCAGAACAGGCCATGGAGAACTGGGAGCCTTGTTATGCTGATGTGCGGGATGTAAATTACCAACAGCCGCTCTGTAGAAGTGTATGGTGTTTCCTGAAACATCTAAAAAACAAAGCAACAGAGCCTAGGGCACTTCCACTTATGGTCCTATAGTTTAGGGAAATTAAAATCAAAAAGACACAGCCACCCCAAAATTTGGGATGACTCTTTTTACAGGAATCTCTTCTGTGGCACAAGTTAAATATCCCAGAGAGCAAATAATGGATAAAGAAGTTGCGGTACTTATGTACAACAGAATACCATCAGCAATGAAATCTATGTCACCAGGCCCGTACCAGCATAATGAGTGGATTGAGGCACGATGATTCTAAGTGAAAGAAGTCACACAGAAAAAGAAACATCATAAGGTATCACTAATACACGGAATGTGAACTTGGCTACACATGAACTGAATTACAAAACAGAACAGGGTCTCAAATTTAGAAAACCAACTTATGCTTGCTTAAGGGGGAAGGTGAGTTGGGGTGCTGCATAAAAGCAGAGTTTGAAATTAGCACAGATACCGTTCCATAAGCCAAATATGTAATAGACAAGACCTACCCCTTGCTCAACGAAATGGATTCAACAATGAGGTATCACCTCACACCTGGTAGAATAGGCATCATAGAAAATCTACAAACAAAAAATGCTGGAAAGGGTGTGGAGAAAAGGAACCCTCTTCCACTATTGTTGGGAATATAAATTGATACAGTCATTATGGAGAACAATATGGAATTTCTTAAGAAACTAACAATAGAATTACCATATGATACAGCAATCCCAGTACTGGACATATACCCAGACAAAACCATAAATCAAAAAGAGTCATTCACCGCAATGTTCATTGCATCACTATTTACAATATCGAGGTAATGGAAGCAACCTAAATGCCCACAGACAGACGAATGCATAAAGCTGTGGTACATATATAAAATGGAATATTACTAAGCCATGAAAAGGAATGAAATTGGGTCATTTGTAGAGATGTCGATGGATCTAGAGACTGTCATACAGAGTGAAGTAAGTCAGAAAGAGAAAAACAAATCTTGTATATTCATGCATATATGTGGAACCTAGAAAAACTGTACAGATTAACCATTTTGCAAGGCATAAATAGAGCAAACGTATGGACAACAAGGGGGGAAAGCTGTTGGGGGGGTGGTGGTGGGAGGAGTTGAGAGACTGGGATTGGCATGTATACATTTATATGTATAAAATAGATAACCAATAAGAACCTGCTGTATAAAAATATAAAATAAAATTCAAAATTAAAAAGAAATAAAATTTAAAAAATAAAACAGAAAAAACAATTATTCCCTGCACATACATGTATTTATATGAATAAATTATTTCCATGCTTATATCTGTAAATACAAAAAAGAGGAATAAAATCTACCTTGAACCAAAAACGAAAAAGAGAAAAAAACACAGAACCCACCAGTTACACAGAGGAAAACCGTATCAGGGCACTTGCTCCAGTTGTAAACAATTCTGAAGTTGGTCAGTGGTGGGGAATCGTCTCCCATTCAGCCAGCAGCCCCCACGCAACAAGCGTCCTCATTGCAAAGCTGGGGCACCGTGCCGAGGCATCTGTGAGTAAACGTGAGCTGAGCCCCAGGCCAGTTGCTGCTGAACTATTCCCACCCGTCCCAGGTAAAACACCTGAATATATACAAGGACTTGAAAGCCTAGAGGAAGGGCCATAGAGCCACATGAGTGACAGCATGCCGGCCGACTTGGTGCCTGCAGGCCAGCCAGGATGGTCCTGGCCCTGGGTGCTCTTCTGGAAGATTTCCATTTCCCTGCCTGAGATACCCGTCCTGTCCCTGCCCCCACTGCTTTTTTCCTTCCTCACCTCTGCCCAGGGAGAAATTCCAGCAGCAGGTATGGGTGACACATCCTCTTCTTTAGCAGGTGGCAGCCTGGCAACTGCTGCAGAAAGTCCAGCAGAGCCCCACTCACACTGGGCCACCCACAAAGCCGTGGCCTCTCACTCCCTCTCACCAGCCCAGCCCCGAGACTGCTGACAGGGCAGAGAAAATGGTGTCAGGCACGGCTGCAGGGGCTCTTGCTGCCTGGAGTGGTATTTATATTGATCTCAACCCAGGCACACCTGGGGAGGGCTGGCCGGCACGGTAAGGCTGCCCAGGTCAGCCAATCATCACCCCTCAGGGGCTCACAGTTGCAGAAAATGGAACTTGCTGAACCGGCCAGGTCCAAGGAACAGGTGTGGGCTCCTGAGAGTCAGGATAGACAAGGGGCTGCAGCTTTGGCTTGTTTTCTAATCATTTTATCTGGCCCATGAGTGGGAGACAACTTCAAGAAAACCCTCTCCTAATGAGAGGAACCCAGGAGTCAGGGAGAGGAGGGGTGGGTGGTGGTTGGAGACAGAGGCCTGGTGCCCCGGGTGCAGTGGAAGTCTCTGGAAGACCAGGTGGAGGAAGGCCTCACGGAGTGATGCCCAGGGTCACAGACCTGTCGCAGCTGCTGTTTGTTAGTTCAAGTCCTGCTCTGAGGTGCTCTGTGTCAGCTCTGAGCGACAGGTGAGCTGGGGGTGCTCTGCAATGAGGGCTATGTGCACGGTTCCTGTGTGCCCAGCCCTGCCACGGTACCTGCAAGGGTAGCTCTGTATCCTGGGAGGGGCCTGACCACGAGAGCCCCGTGGGCTGGGGTGGGGGTGGGGTACCTGCCCAGGTGAGCTCCATATTCTGGGATTGGTCTGACCACGAGAGCCCCATGGGCTGCTGGGGACCTGGTAAAGGATGTCAGGACAGTCAGTGAAGCCACCGAGGATATACCTCCAGTTGCTCCTAATTCCTACACCCTGCTGGTCATTCTACCAACCACCAGGACATGGTATTCTGTATTAGTCTTCAATGATGCCTTCTTTTGTATTCCATTAGTCCCAGAGTCACAAGAAATTTTGGCTTGTGAGTGGCAGGACTCAACATACAACTAAAACAATACTTCCGGGCCGTCTGGACCCAAGGGTGCAAAAATTCCCACACCGTCTTTGGGGAAAGCTTAGCTAAAGACCTAAAAGTTCTACCTCTGGAAAAGGAAACCCTCCTTCAATATGCAGACGACATTCTGATCGCCAGCCCTACTAAGGAGGCCTCTGAACTACCAAGCCAATAAAGGATAGAAGTTGTCCAAGAAAAAGCTCAAATATCACAGACTGCGGTGACCTGCCTGGGCTTCATTCTCACACAAGGTCAGAGAAGCCCATCCCAGGAAAGGGAAGAAACCATTTTCAGCCTTACCCCTTTCTAAAACTAGAAGACAGCTTAGGGGTTCCTGGGGAGGCCAGGGTTTGCTGCTTCTGGATCCCTAACTACAGTCCACTAGCTGGGCCTCTATATGAAACACTGAAAGGAAAAGATGATGATCCTTTTGAATAGAATCCAGAAGTGGCCTTTCAAGAATGGAAAGAGCAGTCAATTCAGACCCTTGCCCTGGAACTCCCTAATTTAGCTAAACCCTTTGACCTTTACATTCCCGGTGAAAGGTGAATCGCCATTGGAGAATTAGTGCAAAAACTGGGACCACTTGAAATGGAACAATGCAAGAATGCCATCCAGGTAGGATAAACTACGGTCACTAAGGGGCTTGGCCCACTGCCACATCTGGCCAAGATACTGGCGGTATCTAAAAACCTGGAAATCAGCAGCCCAAAAGGCCACCTCCCTCCTAAGGGAAAAGGACCCCACGTGGTGATCCTAACCACCAACCATGCCCTGAAGTTGCAGGGTTCGCTCCGTGGGCACACCGACCTCGAGTGAGGAGGCCCTCCAACTCCAACATCCAGAGAGATAACCGGGGGCAACAGGGCACCATGACGACTCGTGTGAACATCACTTGACCTGGAGTTTCTCTCATAAAACAACAAGAGTGTGTCCCAAAAGAGTAGACTACTGCTTGCAGGACTTACTGCACCCAGCGGGGAGCTAATAATCTTGGCGGGGGAACCGTATACCACACTGTCACCATAGAAAAGCCTACAGACACCGTGATGATGGTGGCCAATAAGACCGGCTGAACTCCTGTTTACTTCAAAAGGCTGTTGACTCAGTAGCCATCATGGTCTTTATCACCACTGACCCTGGACTGTCTGGGAGTTGAGCGGGCAGGGCTCTGACACCTGGTGCTGTTTGTACGTTAATTCAGGGGCCTAATTGAAGAAAGCGCAGACTACTGGTCAGAGCATCTAGGCTGGCAGAAACGGTCAGCCTAAGGTGGCCGAACAAATGTGGGGCGGGGTGAAACCGGCCCCCACAGCGTCTCTGCACATCTCTTTCCTGGACCCTTAAAGGTCATTAGAATCTATAACACTTCCAATGCTGGTGCTCAGGTGGACGAGCAGGGAGGCAGGGGTCCTGGGGACAATCAACGTCACCGGGAGGCTGCTGGGGAGAAGCTCTGACCCTCGCCCCAGGGTATGAGGGCTCCCAACTCAGCACTCAGCAGTTACAGAAGAAAGGTCTGCACCCTCAGCACTCCAAGAATGAGGAACGGGACAAAAGGCAGAGGAGGGGTTTGTCCCCAGCAAAGCCCATTAAAAATCCCTGGGAGATAAAAATAGAATCTGGGCAATCAAGTCAAGTCTAGCCTTTTTTATCCTTTGTGCTTTGTCTAATTTCACGTGCTCCTAGGGTCCCGCATGCAGAGGTTCCACACCCGGCACTTCAGACCAGATTTCCTAGTGCAGAATGGCTGGGTCGACACCTCAGCTCCTGGGGCCCAGTGCAGACTCCACGATATAGAGCCTGAGCTACAGCCAACCCGGCCCTCGAGAGCTCCGCCGCCTCCCTCCCTCCCACTGACTCTGACAGGATCTCTACACAGCAGCCCAGCCCACAGCCCACGGGGTAGTGCATGCTCTCACCTCTCCATTCTCTGATCAAAATATAAAGTTTCCTTTGCTTGTGAACCAAACTCAGTCTCGATCTGTTGGCCCCAATGACACTGGGCAGGGGGACACTTGTTGGGGTCCACTCTGGAGGATCAGTAACAGAAATTGAGACTATTGTAACCTCAATGAACAGATGTGTGAGCCAAACTGTAGTTAACATAGAACAGTGTATAAGGCTCGGGTAAAATAAGATGTTTCTAACACTTCCATTTGATATTTCCATCACTTTTTATAAGCAAGTTCAGTGAAAAGGTTTGTCTTATTTGTCAGGTCAATATTAGAGAAACGAAGTGATTTCTTTCCAAGGATGTACATTTAATAATCTTGGTTAAACCTTCAATCTTGTTTTAAATGCTTTTCCATTGAAAATGATACCTCTCTTTCAGCTCCCCCATTTCTGAGAAGTATAAAATCTTATAATTTATTATTACCAAAGGGGAAAGGTGGGAGGAGGGATAAATTAACAGTTTGGAATTAACACATACACACTGCTATGTATAAAATAGATCATCAACAAGGAACTACTGTATAGCACAGGGAACTACACTCAACATTTTGCAATAACCTATAAGGGGAAATAATCTGAAAAAGAATAGATATTTTTATTGACATCATCTATCAATGATAGTTAAAGTGTAGCCTAAGGGAAGCTGGTGGTGAGTGCTTCTGACCCTGAAGACTTCAATCATCTAAAGTTTGGACTCTGCCTACTTCCCAAGGCCCTTAATGAACATATGTGTAGCCGTAGCTTAAAAACTTCCCCAGTTTGGGTTTCGGGGAGACACTGATTTTGAAAAAGCCCTGGTGTTCTCCTTACATGAATGGGACTCTTCCCACTGCTAAAACATGTCTGTCACACCCAGAGGATGGTATACCGTCTGATCGGGAAGAGTTTGGAAAAGGCATCTCATCTCCTCATCTCCTGGTGCTCGGGTTCACCCCTCCAGCGTCTTTACTAACAGTCTCCCCACTTGGAGATGTCAGCACTGTCAACATCCTGTTGCGTACAGTTTGGAATTTGTCCAGAGGATGAAGCGGAAGGATGAGGAACAATGAGAGACAAGTCCTAGGTGTTCAGACAGGCACATGTCACTCTAATTTCCAATCAGGAAGACGAATTGACCAAAGGCTAGGGTTGCCCATGGAAACAGTATAGGGCTTGAGGAAATCCCGCTGCTTTGTGGCCAGTTCCCATAAACACAAGTTGAACAATGGAACTCAGGGGCAGTAAAATTCACAAAACTGCAGAGTTGAAAATATCCATCACTGAAAAATGTCTTGAGGAAAGTCAGAGAAAAGGACTTGTAAGCAAGGGAGAATGGCAGGAAAGGGATTTGAGGAGGTAGAAAGGACTCGCCATTAAGCACAAGAAAAGGAGCTGAACATTGCCAACATTGCAGTTGGCCAAAAAGGGTGCATGCGTTTTTTTCTGTATATATTCAAGAAAAGGGCATACACTTTTTTAGCCAACCAAACAGGTGGGCACTGGAAGACAATACTACAAAAGATATCACTTCGCATCAGTCAGAAGAGCCATCCTCATAAAGCGTAAACAACAGAAATGCAGGACAGGGCAACGAGAAGAGGGAGCCCTGTGAGACTTATAGTGGAAATGTATATTGCCAACGGCCATTCTGGAAAAGTGTATTGTGTTTACTAAAGCATCTAAAAAATGAGCTACAGAGCATAGGGCACTTGCACTCATGGGCGTATATCTTGGGAAAAACAAAAATCGAGAGGACACAGGCACCCCAATGTTTACCCCCTCTCTGTTTAAAAGATCCTCGACTAGGATATAACTTAAATGTCTCTGGAGGGAAAAAATGGATAGAGATGTGGTACTTAGGTAGAGTGGAATATTATTCAGCCTGGAAATCAATGAAATATGGCCAGTTGTAACAACTCCGGAGGAGTTACGTATGATCATTCTAAGTGACAGAATTCAAAAAGAAAAAGACACATATCATAAGATATCACTTAAAGGTGGAATCCAAAATGGCTACACATGAAATAAATTACAAAACAAAAACATAGTCAAATATGTAGAAAACACGCATAAGGCTGCTAAACGGGAAAGGTGGGGAGGGGTGAGGCATCATCCAGGAGGTTGAAATTAGCAAAGATACCATTCCAAATACCAAACTGATAATCAACAAGGCCTACACGGTAGCTAAAAGAACTGCACTCAGCACACTCAAGTCACCGGAAAAGAATATATACGACTGGTAAGAATCTGAAAAAGAATTTATTGATGACTCTCTGTACGTGAATCAAGTGGATGTACAGCAGCAAGAAACAGAGCTTTGAAAATCAGCTGTAACCAATATAGTAATAAATTGAAAAAAATAAACGACAGAGAGACAGAGAAAACCTCTTACAACTTTTCCTCAGGGACGGTGATGCAACATGGATTGAACACATCTAGACCCACAGCAGGATGAGACATAAGGCTGGAAACTGTTTGCGCTAAGAGAAATGTGAGGTTGGGTGAGGAAATGCACACCCTTTAAAGTAATACTACCTGGTACCCATTCAATGGGTCCCAAATCTGCAGGTTCAAGGGATCTTCCTACAGCTAAAACATGCATGGAAAACCCAGAGGACTGTACACCATGTGATCGGGAGATGTGTCTAAAATGCACCTCATTTATCCTCTCCTGGTGCTCCTGTTCACCATTCCAGCCACGTTACTTAGAATCTCCCCACTTGGAGAATCAGCACATTTAAACTTTTGTTTCACACATTTTGCAAATTGTGAGGAGGATGAACGGGAAGAGGGGGAACCAATGAGAGAATAGTTGTAGGGGTTTGGACGGGCACATATCACTCTAATTTCCCATTAAGAATAAGAATTAAAGAAAGGCTCAGCCTGCCTCGCCGGAGCCAAAATAGGGCCTGAAGCAATCCTGTGGGTTTGTGGCCAGCTCACAAAAGAGCAACTTAAAAAATGGAGCTCAGGGTCACTGCAATTCACAAACCTGCAGAGTTATAAATGAAAACTAACGTCCAAAAATATGTTGAGGTAAGGCAAAGAAGAGGATCTGAATGCAAGACAGAATTGCAAGAAACAGATTTCAAGAGATAGATTGGACTCGTCTTTAATGCACATGAAAAGCGGCAGAATTTCGACAATGATGCAGTTGGCCCAAAAGGGCGTATGCGTTTTTTCCTGATTATATCCAGGAAAAAACGCATACGCACTTTATGGGCAACGAAGCAAGCAAGCAATGCAAATGTGCACAACAAAGAAGTCTCACTTCCCACCGGTCAAAAGGGCCATCCTAAAAAATTGTAAAAACCAGAAATGCAGGACAGGCCATGGAGAACAGGGAGCCTTTATACGCTGATGGGCAGTGTGTGAACTGCCGAGAGCCACTCTGGAGAAGTGTATGGTGGTTCCTAAATCATCTAAAAAACAGAGCTACAGAGCATAGGACACTTCCAATCATGGGAGTATATCTAGGGAAGTCTAAAAATCAACAAGACACAAGCACACCACAGTTTAAGGCTACTCTGTTTACAAGAACCTCAACTTCAGTACACCTTAAATATCCCAGGAAAGAGAACAATGGATAAAGAAGATGTGGTACTTATGTACAATGGAATATCTCTTCACCATGAAATCAATGTAATAAGGCTAGTAGAAGGATAAAGAGTGGATTTAGGTCCGATAATACTACTTGAAATAAGTCAAACAGAAAAAGAAACATATCATAAGATATCACTTATAGAGGGAGGGTAAATATGGCTGCACAAGAAATGAATTACAGAACAGAACAGTGTCTCACAT
Source organism: Grampus griseus (assembly GCF_964374135.1). Lineage (NCBI taxonomy): Eukaryota > Metazoa > Chordata > Mammalia > Artiodactyla > Delphinidae > Grampus > Grampus griseus. Next base: position 958,554 of record NW_028133387.1, read on the forward strand.
TTAGAAAACACACTTATGTCAGCTTAAGGGGAAAGGAGAGGTGGGGTGATGCATAAAACCAGAGTTTGAAATTAGCACAGATACCGTTCAATAAACCAAATAGGTATTAGACAAGATCTACACCTTGCTCAATGAACTGGCCTCAACACACCCTATACACCGCAGAGAAATATATCTGAGTAATAAGAATCTTAAAACCCATGTATTGATATATCTCCATAAGGGAATCAAGTGTGTGCAGAGCGGCACAAACACAGCAGTGAAAATGAGCTAAACCCCATTATAGAAATAAATTTTAAAAAGAAAACGCTGAAACAATGAAAGAGAAAAATTCTTACAAAATTCGCTCAGGGGCTGTGATGTAACCTGGATTGACCACATATAAACCCACAGCTGGATAAGACATAAGGCTGGACACTTGGGGCTGAGAGGATTGGTGAGCTTTGGTGAGCAACTGCCGAAAGTTTAATGCAATACTTCATGCTACTCAGTCCAAGGGTCCCAACACTCCAGGTTGAAGGGAATCTTCCTACAGCTAAACCATGCTTGGGAAACCCAGCGACTGGTATACCATATGATCGGGAAAGGTTTCTAAAACGCACCTCATTTTTCCTCTCCTGGGGCTCCGGATCGACATTCCAGCCGCTTTACTAACAACATCCCCACATGGAGTCAATGCCTTTAAGTTCTGGTATCGCACAGTCTGCAGTTAGTGCAGAGGATGAATGGGAATAGGGGGAACCAGTGAGAAACTAGCTGTAGCGGTTTCAATGGGCACATGTCACTCTAATGTCACATCAGTAAGAAGAATTAACCAAAGGCACAGCAAGGTGCCCCAGAAGAAAAATAGGGCTTCAAGGAATCCTGTGGTTATGGGGCAAGACCACAAAAATAAGAGCTGAAAAATGGAGCTAAGGGCCACTGCAATTCAAAAACCTGCAGAGTTATAAAGGCTAACTATATTCAAAAAATATATTGAGGTAAGGCTATGAAGAGGCAATGAAAGCAAGGCAGAATTGCAGGAAACCAATTTCAGGAGGTAGACTGGAATTGCATTGAAAGCATAGGAAAAGAGGCAGAACGTCCACAATGATGCACTTGGCCAAAAAGGGCGTATGCGTTTTTTCCTGAATATATTCAGGAAAAAACGCATACGCCCTTTTTGGCCAACCAAGCAAGCTTGCAAAGGAAATCTGCACTACAATGAAGTCTCACTTCCCCCCGGTCAAAAGGGCCATCTGAAAAAAGTGTAAAATCCAGCAAGGCAGGACAGGCCATGGAGAACTGGGAGCCTCGTTATGCTGATGGGCGGGATGTAAATTGCCAACAGCCACTCGGGAGAAGTGTATGGTGTTTCCTGAAACATCTAAAAAACAAAGCAACAGAGCCTAGGGCACTTCCACTTATGGTCCTATAGCTTAGGGAAATTAAAATCAAAAAGACACAGCCACCCCAAAGTTTGGAACGGCTCTGTTTACAAGAACCTCGTTTACAGTACAAGTTCAACATCGCAGAAAGTGAAAAATGGATAAAGAAGTTATGGTATTTACTTACAAAGCAATATCACTCAGCAATGAAATCTATGTCATCAGGCCCTTAGCAGCACAATGAGTGGATTTAGGTACGATGATTCTAACTGAAATAAGTCACACAGAAAAAGAAACATCAATAAATATCACTAATACACGGAATGTAAACTTGGCTACACAGGAACTGAATTACAGAACAGAACAGGGTCTCAAATTGAGAAAACCAACTTATGCTTGCTTAAGGGGAAAGGTGAGTTGGGGTGCTGCATAAAACCAGAGATTGAAATGAGCACAGATAAAGTTCCTTAAGCCAAATATGGAATAGACAAGAGCTACTCCTTGCTCAACGAAAAGGACTCAACACCTGATATTAAACGCCTAAGAATGTACCTGACTAGTAAGTATCTTAAAACCTATGGATTGCTATGTCTCCAAAAGAGAATCAAGCGTGTGTACAGGGGCATAAACGCAGCAGTGATAGGATTGGAGAGGTTTCGTGAGCAGATGAAGACCCTTTGAAGTCATATTGCATGGTACCCATTACACGGGTCTCAACTCTCCAGGTTTAAGGTATTCTTCCTTCAGCTAAAACATTCATGTGGAACCCAGAGTATGATCAACCGTGTGAACGGGAGACGTGTTCAAATATGTCTCAGTTTTCCTCCCCTGGTACTTGGGTGCAACATTCCAGACGCTTTACCAACACTCTCCCCACTTGGAGAGTCAGCGCCTTTAACCACCTGTTTGGCCCAGTTTGCAATTACTGCGGAAAATGAACACGAATAGGGAGAACCAATGAGAGACTAGCTGGGGGTGTCTGGACGGGCAAATTTAACTCTCATTTCCCACCAGGAAGAGGAACTAACCAAAGGCTCAGCGTGCCGTGCCGGAACCAGATTAGGGCCTGAAGCCATCCTGCGGTGTTGTGACCAGCTCAAAAGAAAGCGAGTTGAAGAAAGGAGCTCAGGGGCACTGTAATTCACAAACCTGCAGAGTTATAAATGACAACTATCGTCCAAAAATATGCTGAAGTAAGGCTGCCAAGAGGACTTGAAAGCGGGGCAGAATTGCAGGAAACCGATTTCAGGAGGTAGACTGGAATTGCATTGAAAGCATAGGAAAAGAGGCAGAACGTCCACAATGATGCACTTGGCCAAAAAGGGCGTATGCGTTTTTTCCTGAATATATTCAGGAAAAAACGCATACGCCCTTTTTGGCCAACCAAGCAAGCTTGCAAAGGAAATCTGCACTACAATGAAGTCTCACTTCCCCCCGGTCAAAAGGGCCATCTGAAAAAAGTGTAAAATCCAGAAAGGCAGGACAGGCCATGGAGAACTGGGAGCCTCGTTATGCTGATGGGCGGGATGTAAATTGCCAACAGACACTCGGGAGAAGTGTATGGTGTTTCCTGAAACATCTAAAAACCAAAGCAACTGAGCCTAGGACACTTCCACTTATGGTCCTATAGCTTAGGGAAATTAAAATCAAAAAGACACAGCCACCCCAAAGTTTGGGACGCCTCTGTTTACAAGAACCTCGTTTACTGTACAAGTTCAATATCACAGAAAATGAAAAATGGATAAAGAACTTGTGGTACTTACGTACAATGCAGTATCACTCAGCAATGAAATCTATGTCATCAGGCCCGTAGCAGCATAATGAGTGGATTCAGGTACGATGATTCTAACTGAAATAAGTCACACAGAAAAAGAAACATCATAAGATATCACTAATACACGGAATGTAAACTTGGCTACACAGGAACTGAATTCCAAAACAGAACAGGGTCTCAAATTTAGAAAACCAACTTATGCTTGCTTAAGGGGAAAGGTGAGTTGGGGTGCTGCATAAAACCAGAGATTGAAATGAGCACAGATAACGTTCTATAAGGCAAATATGGAATAGACAAGAGCTACTCCTTGCTCAACGAAATGGACTCAACACCCCATATTCAACGCCTAGGAATATACCTGCCTAGTAAGAATCATAAAAGCAATGTATTTATATATCTCTGTAAGAGAATCAAGAGTGTGTACAGCGGCATTAAAGCAGTGAAAATCAGCTAAATCCCATATTAGAAATAAATTTCTTAAACAAAACACAATGACAGTGAAATAGAGAGCAATACTTAAGTAATTCATTCAAGGCTTCTGATGCAACCTGCATTTACCATATCTACACCCAGAGCTGGGTGACACATAAGGCTGGACACTTGGGGCTCATAAGATTGGTGAGGTTCGGTGAGCAAATGCAGACCCTTTGAAGTCATATTGCATGGTACCCATTCCATGGGTCTCAACTCTCCAGGTTTAAGGGATTCTTCCTTCAGCTAAAACATGCATGTGGAACCCAGAGTATGATCCACCACGTGATCGAGAAACGTGTTCAAATGTGTCTCACTTTTCGTTCCCTGGTACTCGGGTGCAACATTCCAGACGCTTTACTAACACTCTCCCGACTTGGAGAGTCAGTCCCTTTAACCTCCTGTTTGGCCCAGTTTGCAATTTCTGCGGAAGATGAACAGGAATAGGGAGAACCAATGAGAGACTAGCTGGAGGTGTCTGGACGGGCAAATTTAACTCTCATTTCCCACAGGGAAGAGGAATAAACCAAAGGCTCAGCATGCCGTGCCGGAACCAGATTAGGGCCTGAAGCAATCCTGCGGTGTTGTGGCCAGCTCAAAAGAAAGCGAGTTGAAGAAAGGAGCTCAGGGGCATTGTAATTCACAAACCTGCAGATTTATAAATGACAGCTATTGTCCGAAAATATACTGAAGTAGGGCTGCCAAGAGGACTTGAATGCGGGGCAGAATTGCAGGAAACCGATTTCAGGAGGAATCGGAATTGGATTGCATTTAAAACACAGGAAAAGAGGAAGAACGTCGACAATGATGCACTTGGCCAAAAAGGGCGTATGAGTTTTTTCCTGAATATATTCAGGAAAAAACTCATACGCCCTTTTTGGCCAACCAAGCAAGCTTGCAAAGGAAATCTGCACTACAATGAAGTCTCACTTCCCCCCGGTCTAAAGGGCCATCTGAAAAAAGTGTAAAATCCAGAAAGGCAGAACAGGCCATGGAGAACTGGGAGCCTTGTTATGCTGATGTGCGGGATGTAAATTACCAACAGCCGCTCTGTAGAAGTGTATGGTGTTTCCTGAAACATCTAAAAAACAAAGCAACAGAGCCTAGGGCACTTCCACTTATGGTCCTATAGTTTAGGGAAATTAAAATCAAAAAGACACAGCCACCCCAAAATTTGGGATGACTCTTTTTACAGGAATCTCTTCTGTGGCACAAGTTAAATATCCCAGAGAGCAAATAATGGATAAAGAAGTTGCGGTACTTATGTACAACAGAATACCATCAGCAATGAAATCTATGTCACCAGGCCCGTACCAGCATAATGAGTGGATTGAGGCACGATGATTCTAAGTGAAAGAAGTCACACAGAAAAAGAAACATCATAAGGTATCACTAATACACGGAATGTGAACTTGGCTACACATGAACTGAATTACAAAACAGAACAGGGTCTCAAATTTAGAAAACCAACTTATGCTTGCTTAAGGGGGAAGGTGAGTTGGGGTGCTGCATAAAAGCAGAGTTTGAAATTAGCACAGATACCGTTCCATAAGCCAAATATGTAATAGACAAGACCTACCCCTTGCTCAACGAAATGGATTCAACAATGAGGTATCACCTCACACCTGGTAGAATAGGCATCATAGAAAATCTACAAACAAAAAATGCTGGAAAGGGTGTGGAGAAAAGGAACCCTCTTCCACTATTGTTGGGAATATAAATTGATACAGTCATTATGGAGAACAATATGGAATTTCTTAAGAAACTAACAATAGAATTACCATATGATACAGCAATCCCAGTACTGGACATATACCCAGACAAAACCATAAATCAAAAAGAGTCATTCACCGCAATGTTCATTGCATCACTATTTACAATATCGAGGTAATGGAAGCAACCTAAATGCCCACAGACAGACGAATGCATAAAGCTGTGGTACATATATAAAATGGAATATTACTAAGCCATGAAAAGGAATGAAATTGGGTCATTTGTAGAGATGTCGATGGATCTAGAGACTGTCATACAGAGTGAAGTAAGTCAGAAAGAGAAAAACAAATCTTGTATATTCATGCATATATGTGGAACCTAGAAAAACTGTACAGATTAACCATTTTGCAAGGCATAAATAGAGCAAACGTATGGACAACAAGGGGGGAAAGCTGTTGGGGGGGTGGTGGTGGGAGGAGTTGAGAGACTGGGATTGGCATGTATACATTTATATGTATAAAATAGATAACCAATAAGAACCTGCTGTATAAAAATATAAAATAAAATTCAAAATTAAAAAGAAATAAAATTTAAAAAATAAAACAGAAAAAACAATTATTCCCTGCACATACATGTATTTATATGAATAAATTATTTCCATGCTTATATCTGTAAATACAAAAAAGAGGAATAAAATCTACCTTGAACCAAAAACGAAAAAGAGAAAAAAACACAGAACCCACCAGTTACACAGAGGAAAACCGTATCAGGGCACTTGCTCCAGTTGTAAACAATTCTGAAGTTGGTCAGTGGTGGGGAATCGTCTCCCATTCAGCCAGCAGCCCCCACGCAACAAGCGTCCTCATTGCAAAGCTGGGGCACCGTGCCGAGGCATCTGTGAGTAAACGTGAGCTGAGCCCCAGGCCAGTTGCTGCTGAACTATTCCCACCCGTCCCAGGTAAAACACCTGAATATATACAAGGACTTGAAAGCCTAGAGGAAGGGCCATAGAGCCACATGAGTGACAGCATGCCGGCCGACTTGGTGCCTGCAGGCCAGCCAGGATGGTCCTGGCCCTGGGTGCTCTTCTGGAAGATTTCCATTTCCCTGCCTGAGATACCCGTCCTGTCCCTGCCCCCACTGCTTTTTTCCTTCCTCACCTCTGCCCAGGGAGAAATTCCAGCAGCAGGTATGGGTGACACATCCTCTTCTTTAGCAGGTGGCAGCCTGGCAACTGCTGCAGAAAGTCCAGCAGAGCCCCACTCACACTGGGCCACCCACAAAGCCGTGGCCTCTCACTCCCTCTCACCAGCCCAGCCCCGAGACTGCTGACAGGGCAGAGAAAATGGTGTCAGGCACGGCTGCAGGGGCTCTTGCTGCCTGGAGTGGTATTTATATTGATCTCAACCCAGGCACACCTGGGGAGGGCTGGCCGGCACGGTAAGGCTGCCCAGGTCAGCCAATCATCACCCCTCAGGGGCTCACAGTTGCAGAAAATGGAACTTGCTGAACCGGCCAGGTCCAAGGAACAGGTGTGGGCTCCTGAGAGTCAGGATAGACAAGGGGCTGCAGCTTTGGCTTGTTTTCTAATCATTTTATCTGGCCCATGAGTGGGAGACAACTTCAAGAAAACCCTCTCCTAATGAGAGGAACCCAGGAGTCAGGGAGAGGAGGGGTGGGTGGTGGTTGGAGACAGAGGCCTGGTGCCCCGGGTGCAGTGGAAGTCTCTGGAAGACCAGGTGGAGGAAGGCCTCACGGAGTGATGCCCAGGGTCACAGACCTGTCGCAGCTGCTGTTTGTTAGTTCAAGTCCTGCTCTGAGGTGCTCTGTGTCAGCTCTGAGCGACAGGTGAGCTGGGGGTGCTCTGCAATGAGGGCTATGTGCACGGTTCCTGTGTGCCCAGCCCTGCCACGGTACCTGCAAGGGTAGCTCTGTATCCTGGGAGGGGCCTGACCACGAGAGCCCCGTGGGCTGGGGTGGGGGTGGGGTACCTGCCCAGGTGAGCTCCATATTCTGGGATTGGTCTGACCACGAGAGCCCCATGGGCTGCTGGGGACCTGGTAAAGGATGTCAGGACAGTCAGTGAAGCCACCGAGGATATACCTCCAGTTGCTCCTAATTCCTACACCCTGCTGGTCATTCTACCAACCACCAGGACATGGTATTCTGTATTAGTCTTCAATGATGCCTTCTTTTGTATTCCATTAGTCCCAGAGTCACAAGAAATTTTGGCTTGTGAGTGGCAGGACTCAACATACAACTAAAACAATACTTCCGGGCCGTCTGGACCCAAGGGTGCAAAAATTCCCACACCGTCTTTGGGGAAAGCTTAGCTAAAGACCTAAAAGTTCTACCTCTGGAAAAGGAAACCCTCCTTCAATATGCAGACGACATTCTGATCGCCAGCCCTACTAAGGAGGCCTCTGAACTACCAAGCCAATAAAGGATAGAAGTTGTCCAAGAAAAAGCTCAAATATCACAGACTGCGGTGACCTGCCTGGGCTTCATTCTCACACAAGGTCAGAGAAGCCCATCCCAGGAAAGGGAAGAAACCATTTTCAGCCTTACCCCTTTCTAAAACTAGAAGACAGCTTAGGGGTTCCTGGGGAGGCCAGGGTTTGCTGCTTCTGGATCCCTAACTACAGTCCACTAGCTGGGCCTCTATATGAAACACTGAAAGGAAAAGATGATGATCCTTTTGAATAGAATCCAGAAGTGGCCTTTCAAGAATGGAAAGAGCAGTCAATTCAGACCCTTGCCCTGGAACTCCCTAATTTAGCTAAACCCTTTGACCTTTACATTCCCGGTGAAAGGTGAATCGCCATTGGAGAATTAGTGCAAAAACTGGGACCACTTGAAATGGAACAATGCAAGAATGCCATCCAGGTAGGATAAACTACGGTCACTAAGGGGCTTGGCCCACTGCCACATCTGGCCAAGATACTGGCGGTATCTAAAAACCTGGAAATCAGCAGCCCAAAAGGCCACCTCCCTCCTAAGGGAAAAGGACCCCACGTGGTGATCCTAACCACCAACCATGCCCTGAAGTTGCAGGGTTCGCTCCGTGGGCACACCGACCTCGAGTGAGGAGGCCCTCCAACTCCAACATCCAGAGAGATAACCGGGGGCAACAGGGCACCATGACGACTCGTGTGAACATCACTTGACCTGGAGTTTCTCTCATAAAACAACAAGAGTGTGTCCCAAAAGAGTAGACTACTGCTTGCAGGACTTACTGCACCCAGCGGGGAGCTAATAATCTTGGCGGGGGAACCGTATACCACACTGTCACCATAGAAAAGCCTACAGACACCGTGATGATGGTGGCCAATAAGACCGGCTGAACTCCTGTTTACTTCAAAAGGCTGTTGACTCAGTAGCCATCATGGTCTTTATCACCACTGACCCTGGACTGTCTGGGAGTTGAGCGGGCAGGGCTCTGACACCTGGTGCTGTTTGTACGTTAATTCAGGGGCCTAATTGAAGAAAGCGCAGACTACTGGTCAGAGCATCTAGGCTGGCAGAAACGGTCAGCCTAAGGTGGCCGAACAAATGTGGGGCGGGGTGAAACCGGCCCCCACAGCGTCTCTGCACATCTCTTTCCTGGACCCTTAAAGGTCATTAGAATCTATAACACTTCCAATGCTGGTGCTCAGGTGGACGAGCAGGGAGGCAGGGGTCCTGGGGACAATCAACGTCACCGGGAGGCTGCTGGGGAGAAGCTCTGACCCTCGCCCCAGGGTATGAGGGCTCCCAACTCAGCACTCAGCAGTTACAGAAGAAAGGTCTGCACCCTCAGCACTCCAAGAATGAGGAACGGGACAAAAGGCAGAGGAGGGGTTTGTCCCCAGCAAAGCCCATTAAAAATCCCTGGGAGATAAAAATAGAATCTGGGCAATCAAGTCAAGTCTAGCCTTTTTTATCCTTTGTGCTTTGTCTAATTTCACGTGCTCCTAGGGTCCCGCATGCAGAGGTTCCACACCCGGCACTTCAGACCAGATTTCCTAGTGCAGAATGGCTGGGTCGACACCTCAGCTCCTGGGGCCCAGTGCAGACTCCACGATATAGAGCCTGAGCTACAGCCAACCCGGCCCTCGAGAGCTCCGCCGCCTCCCTCCCTCCCACTGACTCTGACAGGATCTCTACACAGCAGCCCAGCCCACAGCCCACGGGGTAGTGCATGCTCTCACCTCTCCATTCTCTGATCAAAATATAAAGTTTCCTTTGCTTGTGAACCAAACTCAGTCTCGATCTGTTGGCCCCAATGACACTGGGCAGGGGGACACTTGTTGGGGTCCACTCTGGAGGATCAGTAACAGAAATTGAGACTATTGTAACCTCAATGAACAGATGTGTGAGCCAAACTGTAGTTAACATAGAACAGTGTATAAGGCTCGGGTAAAATAAGATGTTTCTAACACTTCCATTTGATATTTCCATCACTTTTTATAAGCAAGTTCAGTGAAAAGGTTTGTCTTATTTGTCAGGTCAATATTAGAGAAACGAAGTGATTTCTTTCCAAGGATGTACATTTAATAATCTTGGTTAAACCTTCAATCTTGTTTTAAATGCTTTTCCATTGAAAATGATACCTCTCTTTCAGCTCCCCCATTTCTGAGAAGTATAAAATCTTATAATTTATTATTACCAAAGGGGAAAGGTGGGAGGAGGGATAAATTAACAGTTTGGAATTAACACATACACACTGCTATGTATAAAATAGATCATCAACAAGGAACTACTGTATAGCACAGGGAACTACACTCAACATTTTGCAATAACCTATAAGGGGAAATAATCTGAAAAAGAATAGATATTTTTATTGACATCATCTATCAATGATAGTTAAAGTGTAGCCTAAGGGAAGCTGGTGGTGAGTGCTTCTGACCCTGAAGACTTCAATCATCTAAAGTTTGGACTCTGCCTACTTCCCAAGGCCCTTAATGAACATATGTGTAGCCGTAGCTTAAAAACTTCCCCAGTTTGGGTTTCGGGGAGACACTGATTTTGAAAAAGCCCTGGTGTTCTCCTTACATGAATGGGACTCTTCCCACTGCTAAAACATGTCTGTCACACCCAGAGGATGGTATACCGTCTGATCGGGAAGAGTTTGGAAAAGGCATCTCATCTCCTCATCTCCTGGTGCTCGGGTTCACCCCTCCAGCGTCTTTACTAACAGTCTCCCCACTTGGAGATGTCAGCACTGTCAACATCCTGTTGCGTACAGTTTGGAATTTGTCCAGAGGATGAAGCGGAAGGATGAGGAACAATGAGAGACAAGTCCTAGGTGTTCAGACAGGCACATGTCACTCTAATTTCCAATCAGGAAGACGAATTGACCAAAGGCTAGGGTTGCCCATGGAAACAGTATAGGGCTTGAGGAAATCCCGCTGCTTTGTGGCCAGTTCCCATAAACACAAGTTGAACAATGGAACTCAGGGGCAGTAAAATTCACAAAACTGCAGAGTTGAAAATATCCATCACTGAAAAATGTCTTGAGGAAAGTCAGAGAAAAGGACTTGTAAGCAAGGGAGAATGGCAGGAAAGGGATTTGAGGAGGTAGAAAGGACTCGCCATTAAGCACAAGAAAAGGAGCTGAACATTGCCAACATTGCAGTTGGCCAAAAAGGGTGCATGCGTTTTTTTCTGTATATATTCAAGAAAAGGGCATACACTTTTTTAGCCAACCAAACAGGTGGGCACTGGAAGACAATACTACAAAAGATATCACTTCGCATCAGTCAGAAGAGCCATCCTCATAAAGCGTAAACAACAGAAATGCAGGACAGGGCAACGAGAAGAGGGAGCCCTGTGAGACTTATAGTGGAAATGTATATTGCCAACGGCCATTCTGGAAAAGTGTATTGTGTTTACTAAAGCATCTAAAAAATGAGCTACAGAGCATAGGGCACTTGCACTCATGGGCGTATATCTTGGGAAAAACAAAAATCGAGAGGACACAGGCACCCCAATGTTTACCCCCTCTCTGTTTAAAAGATCCTCGACTAGGATATAACTTAAATGTCTCTGGAGGGAAAAAATGGATAGAGATGTGGTACTTAGGTAGAGTGGAATATTATTCAGCCTGGAAATCAATGAAATATGGCCAGTTGTAACAACTCCGGAGGAGTTACGTATGATCATTCTAAGTGACAGAATTCAAAAAGAAAAAGACACATATCATAAGATATCACTTAAAGGTGGAATCCAAAATGGCTACACATGAAATAAATTACAAAACAAAAACATAGTCAAATATGTAGAAAACACGCATAAGGCTGCTAAACGGGAAAGGTGGGGAGGGGTGAGGCATCATCCAGGAGGTTGAAATTAGCAAAGATACCATTCCAAATACCAAACTGATAATCAACAAGGCCTACACGGTAGCTAAAAGAACTGCACTCAGCACACTCAAGTCACCGGAAAAGAATATATACGACTGGTAAGAATCTGAAAAAGAATTTATTGATGACTCTCTGTACGTGAATCAAGTGGATGTACAGCAGCAAGAAACAGAGCTTTGAAAATCAGCTGTAACCAATATAGTAATAAATTGAAAAAAATAAACGACAGAGAGACAGAGAAAACCTCTTACAACTTTTCCTCAGGGACGGTGATGCAACATGGATTGAACACATCTAGACCCACAGCAGGATGAGACATAAGGCTGGAAACTGTTTGCACTAAGAGAAATGTGAGGTTGGGTGAGGAAATGCACACTCTTTAAAGTAATACTACCTGGTACCCATTCAATGGGTCCCAAATCTGCAGGTTCAAGGGATCTTCCTACAGCTAAAACATGCATGGAAAACCCAGAGGACTGTACACCATGTGATCGGGAGATGTGTCTAAAATGCACCTCATTTATCCTCTCCTGGTGCTCCTGTTCACCATTCCAGCCACGTTACTTAGAATCTCCCCACTTGGAGAATCAGCACATTTAAACTTTTGTTTCACACATTTTGCAAATTGTGAGGAGGATGAACGGGAAGAGGGGGAACCAATGAGAGAATAGTTGTAGGGGTTTGGACGGGCACATATCACTCTAATTTCCCATTAAGAATAAGAATTAAAGAAAGGCTCAGCCTGCCTCGCCGGAGCCAAAATAGGGCCTGAAGCAATCCTGTGGGTTTGTGGCCAGCTCACAAAAGAGCAACTTAAAAAATGGAGCTCAGGGTCACTGCAATTCACAAACCTGCAGAGTTATAAATGAAAACTAACGTCCAAAAATATGTTGAGGTAAGGCAAAGAAGAGGATCTGAATGCAAGACAGAATTGCAAGAAACAGATTTCAAGAGATAGATTGGACTCGTCTTTAATGCACATGAAAAGCGGCAGAATTTCGACAATGATGCAGTTGGCCCAAAAGGGCGTATGCGTTTTTTCCTGATTATATCCAGGAAAAAACGCATACGCACTTTATGGGCAACGAAGCAAGCAAGCAATGCAAATGTGCACAACAAAGAAGTCTCACTTCCCACCGGTCAAAAGGGCCATCCTAAAAAATTGTAAAAACCAGAAATGCAGGACAGGCCATGGAGAACAGGGAGCCTTTATACGCTGATGGGCAGTGTGTGAACTGCCGAGAGCCACTCTGGAGAAGTGTATGGTGGTTCCTAAATCATCTAAAAAACAGAGCTACAGAGCATAGGACACTTCCAATCATGGGAGTATATCTAGGGAAGTCTAAAAATCAACAAGACACAAGCACACCACAGTTTAAGGCTACTCTGTTTACAAGAACCTCAACTTCAGTACACCTTAAATATCCCAGGAAAGAGAACAATGGATAAAGAAGATGTGGTACTTATGTACAATGGAATATCTCTTCACCATGAAATCAATGTAATAAGGCTAGTAGAAGGATAAAGAGTGGATTTAGGTCCGATAATACTACTTGAAATAAGTCAAACAGAAAAAGAAACATATCATAAGATATCACTTATAGAGGGAGGGTAAATATGGCTGCACAAGAAATGAATTACAGAACAGAACAGTGTCTCACATTTAGAAAACACACTTATGTCAGCTTAAGGGGAAAGGAGAGGTGGGGTGATGCATAAAACCAGAGTTTGAAATTAGCACAGATACCGTTCAATAAACCAAATAGGTATTAGACAAGATCTACACCTTGCTCAATGAACTGGCCTCAACACACCCTATACACCGCAGAGAAATATATCTGAGTAATAAGAATCTTAAAACCCATGTATTGATATATCTCCATAAGGGAATCAAGTGTGTGCAGAGCGGCACAAACACAGCAGTGAAAATGAGCTAAACCCCATTATAGAAATAAATTTTAAAAAGAAAACGCTGAAACAATGAAAGAGAAAAATTCTTACAAAATTCGCTCAGGGGCTGTGATGTAACCTGGATTGACCACATATAAACCCACAGCTGGATAAGACATAAGGCTGGACACTTGGGGCTGAGAGGATTGGTGAGCTTTGGTGAGCAACTGCCGAAAGTTTAATGCAATACTTCATGCTACTCAGTCCAAGGGTCCCAACACTCCAGGTTGAAGGGAATCTTCCTACAGCTAAACCATGCTTGGGAAACCCAGCGACTGGTATACCATATGATCGGGAAAGGTTTCTAAAACGCACCTCATTTTTCCTCTCCTGGGGCTCCGGATCGACATTCCAGCCGCTTTACTAACAACATCCCCACATGGAGTCAATGCCTTTAAGTTCTGGTATCGCACAGTCTGCAGTTAGTGCAGAGGATGAATGGGAATAGGGGGAACCAGTGAGAAACTAGCTGTAGCGGTTTCAATGGGCACATGTCACTCTAATGTCACATCAGTAAGAAGAATTAACCAAAGGCACAGCAAGGTGCCCCAGAAGAAAAATAGGGCTTCAAGGAATCCTGTGGTTATGGGGCAAGACCACAAAAATAAGAGCTGAAAAATGGAGCTAAGGGCCACTGCAATTCAAAAACCTGCAGAGTTATAAAGGCTAACTATATTCAAAAAATATATTGAGGTAAGGCTATGAAGAGGCAATGAAAGCAAGGCAGAATTGCAGGAAACCAATTTCAGGAGGTAGACTGGAATTGCATTGAAAGCATAGGAAAAGAGGCAGAACGTCCACAATGATGCACTTGGCCAAAAAGGGCGTATGCGTTTTTTCCTGAATATATTCAGGAAAAAACGCATACGCCCTTTTTGGCCAACCAAGCAAGCTTGCAAAGGAAATCTGCACTACAATGAAGTCTCACTTCCCCCCGGTCAAAAGGGCCATCTGAAAAAAGTGTAAAATCCAGCAAGGCAGGACAGGCCATGGAGAACTGGGAGCCTCGTTATGCTGATGGGCGGGATGTAAATTGCCAACAGCCACTCGGGAGAAGTGTATGGTGTTTCCTGAAACATCTAAAAAACAAAGCAACAGAGCCTAGGGCACTTCCACTTATGGTCCTATAGCTTAGGGAAATTAAAATCAAAAAGACACAGCCACCCCAAAGTTTGGAACGGCTCTGTTTACAAGAACCTCGTTTACAGTACAAGTTCAACATCGCAGAAAGTGAAAAATGGATAAAGAAGTTATGGTATTTACTTACAAAGCAATATCACTCAGCAATGAAATCTATGTCATCAGGCCCTTAGCAGCACAATGAGTGGATTTAGGTACGATGATTCTAACTGAAATAAGTCACACAGAAAAAGAAACATCAATAAATATCACTAATACACGGAATGTAAACTTGGCTACACAGGAACTGAATTACAGAACAGAACAGGGTCTCAAATTGAGAAAACCAACTTATGCTTGCTTAAGGGGAAAGGTGAGTTGGGGTGCTGCATAAAACCAGAGATTGAAATGAGCACAGATAAAGTTCCTTAAGCCAAATATGGAATAGACAAGAGCTACTCCTTGCTCAACGAAAAGGACTCAACACCTGATATTAAACGCCTAAGAATGTACCTGACTAGTAAGTATCTTAAAACCTATGGATTGCTATGTCTCCAAAAGAGAATCAAGCGTGTGTACAGGGGCATAAACGCAGCAGTGATAGGATTGGAGAGGTTTCGTGAGCAGATGAAGACCCTTTGAAGTCATATTGCATGGTACCCATTACACGGGTCTCAACTCTCCAGGTTTAAGGTATTCTTCCTTCAGCTAAAACATTCATGTGGAACCCAGAGTATGATCAACCGTGTGAACGGGAGACGTGTTCAAATATGTCTCAGTTTTCCTCCCCTGGTACTTGGGTGCAACATTCCAGACGCTTTACCAACACTCTCCCCACTTGGAGAGTCAGCGCCTTTAACCACCTGTTTGGCCCAGTTTGCAATTACTGCGGAAAATGAACACGAATAGGGAGAACCAATGAGAGACTAGCTGGGGGTGTCTGGACGGGCAAATTTAACTCTCATTTCCCACCAGGAAGAGGAACTAACCAAAGGCTCAGCGTGCCGTGCCGGAACCAGATTAGGGCCTGAAGCCATCCTGCGGTGTTGTGACCAGCTCAAAAGAAAGCGAGTTGAAGAAAGGAGCTCAGGGGCACTGTAATTCACAAACCTGCAGAGTTATAAATGACAACTATCGTCCAAAAATATGCTGAAGTAAGGCTGCCAAGAGGACTTGAAAGCGGGGCAGAATTGCAGGAAACCGATTTCAGGAGGTAGACTGGAATTGCATTGAAAGCATAGGAAAAGAGGCAGAACGTCCACAATGATGCACTTGGCCAAAAAGGGCGTATGCGTTTTTTCCTGAATATATTCAGGAAAAAACGCATACGCCCTTTTTGGCCAACCAAGCAAGCTTGCAAAGGAAATCTGCACTACAATGAAGTCTCACTTCCCCCCGGTCAAAAGGGCCATCTGAAAAAAGTGTAAAATCCAGAAAGGCAGGACAGGCCATGGAGAACTGGGAGCCTCGTTATGCTGATGGGCGGGATGTAAATTGCCAACAGACACTCGGGAGAAGTGTATGGTGTTTCCTGAAACATCTAAAAACCAAAGCAACTGAGCCTAGGACACTTCCACTTATGGTCCTATAGCTTAGGGAAATTAAAATCAAAAAGACACAGCCACCCCAAAGTTTGGGACGCCTCTGTTTACAAGAACCTCGTTTACTGTACAAGTTCAATATCACAGAAAGTGAAAAATGGATAAAGAACTTGTGGTACTTACGTACAATGCAGTATCACTCAGCAATGAAATCTATGTCATCAGGCCCGTAGCAGCATAATGAGTGGATTCAGGTACGATGATTCTAACTGAAATAAGTCACACAGAAAAAGAAACATCATAAGATATCACTAATACACGGAATGTAAACTTGGCTACACAGGAACTGAATTCCAAAACAGAACAGGGTCTCAAATTTAGAAAACCAACTTATGCTTGCTTAAGGGGAAAGGTGAGTTGGGGTGCTGCATAAAACCAGAGATTGAAATGAGCACAGATAACGTTCTATAAGGCAAATATGGAATAGACAAGAGCTACTCCTTGCTCAACGAAATGGACTCAACACCCCATATTCAACGCCTAGGAATATACCTGCCTAGTAAGAATCATAAAAGCAATGTATTTATATATCTCTGTAAGAGAATCAAGAGTGTGTACAGCGGCATTAAAGCAGTGAAAATCAGCTAAATCCCATATTAGAAATAAATTTCTTAAACAAAACACAATGACAGTGAAATAGAGAGCAATACTTAAGTAATTCATTCAAGGCTTCTGATGCAACCTGCATTTACCATATCTACACCCAGAGCTGGGTGACACATAAGGCTGGACACTTGGGGCTCATAAGATTGGTGAGGTTCGGTGAGCAAATGCAGACCCTTTGAAGTCATATTGCATGGTACCCATTCCATGGGTCTCAACTCTCCAGGTTTAAGGGATTCTTCCTTCAGCTAAAACATGCATGTGGAACCCAGAGTATGATCCACCATGTGATCGAGAAACGTGTTCAAATGTGTCTCACTTTTCGTTCCCTGGTACTCGGGTGCAACATTCCAGACGCTTTACTAACACTCTCCCGACTTGGAGAGTCAGTCCCTTTAACCTCCTGTTTGGCCCAGTTTGCAATTTCTGCGGAAGATGAACAGGAATAGGGAGAACCAATGAGAGACTAGCTGGAGGTGTCTGGACGGGCAAATTTAACTCTCATTTCCCACAGGGAAGAGGAATAAACCAAAGGCTCAGCATGCCGTGCCGGAACCAGATTAGGGCCTGAAGCAATCCTGCGGTGTTGTGGCCAGCTCAAAAGAAAGCGAGTTGAAGAAAGGAGCTCAGGGGCATTGTAATTCACAAACCTGCAGATTTATAAATGACAGCTATTGTCCGAAAATATACTGAAGTAGGGCTGCCAAGAGGACTTGAATGCGGGGCAGAATTGCAGGAAACCGATTTCAGGAGGAATCGGAATTGGATTGCATTTAAAACACAGGAAAAGAGGAAGAACGTCGACAATGATGCACTTGGCCAAAAAGGGCGTATGAGTTTTTTCCTGAATATATTCAGGAAAAAACTCATACGCCCTTTTTGGCCAACCAAGCAAGCTTGCAAAGGAAATCTGCACTACAATGAAGTCTCACTTCCCCCCGGTCTAAAGGGCCATCTGAAAAAAGTGTAAAATCCAGAAAGGCAGAACAGGCCATGGAGAACTGGGAGCCTTGTTATGCTGATGGGCGGGATGTAAATTACCAACAGCCGCTCTGTAGAAGTGTATGGTGTTTCCTGAAACATCTAAAAAACAAAGCAACAGAGCCTAGGGCACTTCCACTTATGGTCCTATAGTTTAGGGAAATTAAAATCAAAAAGACACAGCCACCCCAAAATTTGGGATGACTCTTTTTACAGGAATCTCTTCTGTGGCACAAGTTAAATATCCCAGAGAGCAAATAATGGATAAAGAAGTTGCGGTACTTATGTACAACAGAATACCATCAGCAATGAAATCTATGTCACCAGGCCCGTACCAGCATAATGAGTGGATTGAGGCACGATGATTCTAAGTGAAAGAAGTCACACAGAAAAAGAAACATCATAAGGTATCACTAATACACGGAATGTGAACTTGGCTACACATGAACTGAATTACAAAACAGAACAGGGTCTCAAATTTAGAAAACCAACTTATGCTTGCTTAAGGGGGAAGGTGAGTTGGGGTGCTGCATAAAAGCAGAGTTTGAAATTAGCACAGATACCGTTCCATAAGCCAAATATGTAATAGACAAGACCTACCCCTTGCTCAACGAAATGGATTCAACAATGAGGTATCACCTCACACCTGGTAGAATAGGCATCATAGAAAATCTACAAACAAAAAATGCTGGAAAGGGTGTGGAGAAAAGGAACCCTCTTCCACTATTGTTGGGAATATAAATTGATACAGTCATTATGGAGAACAATATGGAATTTCTTAAGAAACTAACAATAGAATTACCATATGATACAGCAATCCCAGTACTGGACATATACCCAGACAAAACCATAAATCAAAAAGAGTCATTCACCGCAATGTTCATTGCATCACTATTTACAATATCGAGGTAATGGAAGCAACCTAAATGCCCACAGACAGACGAATGCATAAAGCTGTGGTACATATATAAAATGGAATATTACTAAGCCATGAAAAGGAATGAAATTGGGTCATTTGTAGAGATGTCGATGGATCTAGAGACTGTCATACAGAGTGAAGTAAGTCAGAAAGAGAAAAACAAATCTTGTATATTCATGCATATATGTGGAACCTAGAAAAACTGTACAGATTAACCATTTTGCAAGGCATAAATAGAGCAAACGTATGGACAACAAGGGGGGAAAGCTGTTGGGGGGGTGGTGGTGGGAGGAGTTGAGAGACTGGGATTGGCATGTATACATTTATATGTATAAAATAGATAACCAATAAGAACCTGCTGTATAAAAATATAAAATAAAATTCAAAATTAAAAAGAAATAAAATTTAAAAAATAAAACAGAAAAAACAATTATTCCCTGCACATACATGTATTTATATGAATAAATTATTTCCATGCTTATATCTGTAAATACAAAAAAGAGGAATAAAATCTACCTTGAACCAAAAACGAAAAAGAGAAAAAAACACAGAACCCACCAGTTACACAGAGGAAAACCGTATCAGGGCACTTGCTCCAGTTGTAAACAATTCTGAAGTTGGTCAGTGGTGGGGAATCGTCTCCCATTCAGCCAGCAGCCCCCACGCAACAAGTGTCCTCATTGCAAAGCTGGGGCACCGTGCCGAGGCATCTGTGAGTAAACGTGAGCTGAGCCCCAGGCCAGTTGCTGCTGAACTATTCCCACCCGTCCCAGGTAAAACACCTGAATATATACAAGGACTTGAAAGCCTAGAGGAAGGGCCATAGAGCCACATGAGTGACAGCATGCCGGCCGACTTGGTGCCTGCAGGCCAGCCAGGATGGTCCTGGCCCTGGGTGCTCTTCTGGAAGATTTCCATTTCCCTGCCTGAGATACCCGTCCTGTCCCTGCCCCCACTGCTTTTTTCCTTCCTCACCTCTGCCCAGGGAGAAATTCCAGCAGCAGGTATGGGTGACACATCCTCTTCTTTAGCAGGTGGCAGCCTGGCAACTGCTGCAGAAAGTCCAGCAGAGCCCCACTCACACTGGGCCACCCACAAAGCCGTGGCCTCTCACTCCCTCTCACCAGCCCAGCCCCGAGACTGCTGACAGGGCAGAGAAAATGGTGTCAGGCACGGCTGCAGGGGCTCTTGCTGCCTGGAGTGGTATTTATATTGATCTCAACCCAGGCACACCTGGGGAGGGCTGGCCGGCACGGTAAGGCTGCCCAGGTCAGCCAATCATCACCCCTCAGGGGCTCACAGTTGCAGAAAATGGAACTTGCTGAACCGGCCAGGTCCAAGGAACAGGTGTGGGCTCCTGAGAGTCAGGATAGACAAGGGGCTGCAGCTTTGGCTTGTTTTCTAATCATTTTATCTGGCCCATGAGTGGGAGACAACTTCAAGAAAACCCTCTCCTAATGAGAGGAACCCAGGAGTCAGGGAGAGGAGGGGTGGGTGGTGGTTGGAGACAGAGGCCTGGTGCCCCGGGTGCAGTGGAAGTCTCTGGAAGACCAGGTGGAGGGAGGCCTCACGGAGTGATGCCCAGGGTCACAGACCTGTCGCAGCTGCTGTTTGTTAGTTCAAGTCCTGCTCTGAGGTGCTCTGTGTCAGCTCTGAGCGACAGGTGAGCTGGGGGTGCTCTGCAATGAGGGCTATGTGCACGGTTCCTGTGTGCCCAGCCCTGCCACGGTACCTGCAAGGGTAGCTCTGTATCCTGGGAGGGGCCTGACCACGAGAGCCCCGTGGGCTGGGGTGGGGGTGGGGTACCTGCCCAGGTGAGCTCCATATTCTGGGATTGGTCTGACCACGAGAGCCCCATGGGCTGCTGGGGACCTGGTAAAGGATGTCAGGACAGTCAGTGAAGCCACCGAGGATATACCTCCAGTTGCTCCTAATTCCTACACCCTGCTGGTCATTCTACCAACCACCAGGACATGGTATTCTGTATTAGTCTTCAATGATGCCTTCTTTTGTATTCCATTAGTCCCAGAGTCACAAGAAATTTTGGCTTGTGAGTGGCAGGACTCAACATACAACTAAAACAATACTTCCGGGCCGTCTGGACCCAAGGGTGCAAAAATTCCCACACCGTCTTTGGGGAAAGCTTAGCTAAAGACCTAAAAGTTCTACCTCTGGAAAAGGAAACCCTCCTTCAATATGCAGACGACATTCTGATCGCCAGCCCTACTAAGGAGGCCTCTGAACTACCAAGCCAATAAAGGATAGAAGTTGTCCAAGAAAAAGCTCAAATATCACAGACTGCGGTGACCTGCCTGGGCTTCATTCTCACACAAGGTCAGAGAAGCCCATCCCAGGAAAGGGAAGAAACCATTTTCAGCCTTACCCCTTTCTAAAACTAGAAGACAGCTTAGGGGTTCCTGGGGAGGCCAGGGTTTGCTGCTTCTGGATCCCTAACTACAGTCCACTAGCTGGGCCTCTATATGAAACACTGAAAGGAAAAGATGATGATCCTTTTGAATAGAATCCAGAAGTGGCCTTTCAAGAATGGAAAGAGCAGTCAATTCAGACCCTTGCCCTGGAACTCCCTAATTTAGCTAAACCCTTTGACCTTTACATTCCCGGTGAAAGGTGAATCGCCATTGGAGAATTAGTGCAAAAACTGGGACCACTTGAAATGGAACAATGCAAGAATGCCATCCAGGTAGGATAAACTACGGTCACTAAGGGGCTTGGCCCACTGCCACATCTGGCCAAGATACTGGCGGTATCTAAAAACCTGGAAATCAGCAGCCCAAAAGGCCACCTCCCTCCTAAGGGAAAAGGACCCCACGTGGTGATCCTAACCACCAACCATGCCCTGAAGTTGCAGGGTTCGCTCCGTGGGCACACCGACCTCGAGTGAGGAGGCCCTCCAACTCCAACATCCAGAGAGATAACCGGGGGCAACAGGGCACCATGACGACTCGTGTGAACATCACTTGACCTGGAGTTTCTCTCATAAAACAACAAGAGTGTGTCCCAAAAGAGTAGACTACTGCTTGCAGGACTTACTGCACCCAGCGGGGAGCTAATAATCTTGGCGGGGGAACCGTATACCACACTGTCACCATAGAAAAGCCTACAGACACCGTGATGATGGTGGCCAATAAGACCGGCTGAACTCCTGTTTACTTCAAAAGGCTGTTGACTCAGTAGCCATCATGGTCTTTATCACCACTGACCCTGGACTGTCTGGGAGTTGAGCGGGCAGGGCTCTGACACCTGGTGCTGTTTGTACGTTAATTCAGGGGCCTAATTGAAGAAAGTGCAGACTACTGGTCAGAGCATCTAGGCTGGCAGAAACGGTCAGCCTAAGGTGGCCAAACAAATGTGGGGCGGGGTGAAACCGGCCCCCACAGCGTCTCTGCACATCTCTTTCCTGGACCCTTAAAGGTCATTAGAATCTATAACACTTCCAATGCTGGTGCTCAGGTGGACGAGCAGGGAGGCAGGGGTCCTGGGGACAATCAACGTCACCGGGAGGCTGCTGGGGAGAAGCTCTGACCCTCGCCCCAGGGTATGAGGGCTCCCAACTCAGCACTCAGCAGTTACAGAAGAAAGGTCTGCACCCTCAGCACTCCAAGAATGAGGAACGGGACAAAAGGCAGAGGAGGGGTTTGTCCCCAGCAAAGCCCATTAAAAATCCCTGGGAGATAAAAATAGAATCTGGGCAATAAAGTCAAGTCTAGCCTTTTTTATCCTTTGTGCTTTGTCTAATTTCACGTGCTCCTAGGGTCCCGCATGCAGAGGTTCCACACCCGGCACTTCAGACCAGATTTCCTAGTGCAGAATGGCTGGGTCGACACCTCAGCTCCTGGGGCCCAGTGCAGACTCCACGATATAGAGCCTGAGCTACAGCCAACCCGGCCCTCGAGAGCTCCGCCGCCTCCCTCCCTCCCACTGACTCTGACAGGATCTCTACACAGCAGCCCAGCCCACAGCCCACGGGGTAGTGCATGCTCTCACCTCTCCATTCTCTGATCAAAATATAAAGTTTCCTTTGCTTGTGAACCAAACTCAGTCTCGATCTGTTGGCCCCAATGACACTGGGCAGGGGGACACTTGTTGGGGTCCACTCTGGAGGATCAGTAACAGAAATTGAGACTATTGTAACCTCAATGAACAGATGTGTGAGCCAAACTGTAGTTAACATAGAACAGTGTATAAGGCTCGGGTAAAATAAGATGTTTCTAACACTTCCATTTGATATTTCCATCACTTTTTATAAGCAAGTTCAGTGAAAAGGTTTGTCTTATTTGTCAGGTCAATATTAGAGAAACGAAGTGATTTCTTTCCAAGGATGTACATCTAATAATCTTGGTTAAACCTTCAATCTTGTTTTAAATGCTTTTCCATTGAAAATGATACCTCTCTTTCAGCTCCCCCATTTCTGAGAAGTATAAAATCTTATAATTTATTATTACCAAAGGGGAAAGGTGGGAGGAGGGATAAATTAACAGTTTGGAATTAACACATACACACTGCTATGTATAAAATAGATCATCAACAAGGAACTACTGTATAGCACAGGGAACTACACTCAACATTTTGCAATAACCTATAAGGGGAAATAATCTGAAAAAGAATAGATATTTTTATTGACATCATCTATCAATGATAGTTAAAGTGTAGCCTAAGGGAAGCTGGTGGTGAGTGCTTCTGACCCTGAAGACTTCAATCATCTAAAGTTTGGACTCTGCCTACTTCCCAAGGCCCTTAATGAACATATGTGTAGCCGTAGCTTAAAAACTTCCCCAGTTTGGGTTTCGGGGAGACACTGATTTTGAAAAAGCCCTGGTGTTCTCCTTACATGAATGGGACTCTTCCCACTGCTAAAACATGTCTGTCACACCCAGAGGATGGTATACCGTCTGATCGGGAAGAGTTTGGAAAAGGCATCTCATCTCCTCATCTCCTGGTGCTCGGGTTCACCCCTCCAGCGTCTTTACTAACAGTCTCCCCACTTGGAGATGTCAGCACTGTCAACATCCTGTTGCGTACAGTTTGGAATTTGTCCAGAGGATGAAGCGGAAGGATGAGGAACAATGAGAGACAAGTCCTAGGTGTTCAGACAGGCACATGTCACTCTAATTTCCAATCAGGAAGACGAATTGACCAAAGGCTAGGGTTGCCCATGGAAACAGTATAGGGCTTGAGGAAATCCCGCTGCTTTGTGGCCAGTTCCCATAAACACAAGTTGAACAATGGAACTCAGGGGCAGTAAAATTCACAAAACTGCAGAGTTGAAAATATCCATCACTGAAAAATGTCTTGAGGAAAGTCAGAGAAAAGGACTTGTAAGCAAGGGAGAATGGCAGGAAAGGGATTTGAGGAGGTAGAAAGGACTCGCCATTAAGCACAAGAAAAGGAGCTGAACATTGCCAACATTGCAGTTGGCCAAAAAGGGTGCATGCGTTTTTTTCTGTATATATTCAAGAAAAGGGCATACACTTTTTTAGCCAACCAAACAGGTGGGCACTGGAAGACAATACTACAAAAGATATCACTTCGCATCAGTCAGAAGAGCCATCCTCATAAAGCGTAAACAACAGAAATGCAGGACAGGGCAACGAGAAGAGGGAGCCCTGTGAGACTTATAGTGGAAATGTATATTGCCAACGGCCATTCTGGAAAAGTGTATTGTGTTTACTAAAGCATCTAAAAAATGAGCTACAGAGCATAGGGCACTTGCACTCATGGGCGTATATCTTGGGAAAAACAAAAATCGAGAGGACACAGGCACCCCAATGTTTACCCCCTCTCTGTTTAAAAGATCCTCGACTAGGATATAACTTAAATGTCTCTGGAGGGAAAAAATGGATAGAGATGTGGTACTTAGGTAGAGTGGAATATTATTCAGCCTGGAAATCAATGAAATATGGCCAGTTGTAACAACTCCGGAGGAGTTACGTATGATCATTCTAAGTGACAGAATTCAAAAAGAAAAAGACACATATCATAAGATATCACTTAAAGGTGGAATCCAAAATGGCTACACATGAAATAAATTACAAAACAAAAACATAGTCAAATATGTAGAAAACACGCATAAGGCTGCTAAACGGGAAAGGTGGGGAGGGGTGAGGCATCATCCAGGAGGTTGAAATTAGCAAAGATACCATTCCAAATACCAAACTGATAATCAACAAGGCCTACACGGTAGCTAAAAGAACTGCACTCAGCACACTCAAGTCACCGGAAAAGAATATATACGACTGGTAAGAATCTGAAAACGAATTTATTGATGACTCTCTGTACGTGAATCAAGTGGATGTACAGCAGCAAGAAACAGAGCTTTGAAAATCAGCTGTAACCAATATAGTAATAAATTGAAAAAAATAAACGACAGAGAGACAGAGAAAACCTCTTACAACTTTTCCTCAGGGACGGTGATGCAACATGGATTGAACACATCTAGACCCACAGCAGGATGAGACATAAGGCTGGAAACTGTTTGCGCTAAGAGAAATGTGAGGTTGGGTGAGGAAATGCACACCCTTTAAAGTAATACTACCTGGTACCCATTCAATGGGTCCCAAATCTGCAGGTTCAAGGGATCTTCCTACAGCTAAAACATGCATGGAAAACCCAGAGGACTGTACACCATGTGATCGGGAGATGTGTCTAAAATGCACCTCATTTATCCTCTCCTGGTGCTCCTGTTCACCATTCCAGCCACGTTACTTAGAATCTCCCCACTTGGAGAATCAGCACATTTAAACTTTTGTTTCACACATTTTGCAAATTGTGAGGAGGATGAACGGGAAGAGGGGGAACCAATGAGAGAATAGTTGTAGGGGTTTGGACGGGCACATATCACTCTAATTTCCCATTAAGAATAAGAATTAAAGAAAGGCTCAGCCTGCCTCGCCGGAGCCAAAATAGGGCCTGAAGCAATCCTGTGGGTTTGTGGCCAGCTCACAAAAGAGCAACTTAAAAAATGGAGCTCAGGGTCACTGCAATTCACAAACCTGCAGAGTTATAAATGAAAACTAACGTCCAAAAATATGTTGAGGTAAGGCAAAGAAGAGGATCTGAATGCAAGACAGAATTGCAAGAAACAGATTTCAAGAGATAGATTGGACTCGTCTTTAATGCACATGAAAAGCGGCAGAATTTCGACAATGATGCAGTTGGCCCAAAAGGGCGTATGCGTTTTTTCCTGATTATATCCAGGAAAAAACGCATACGCACTTTATGGGCAACGAAGCAAGCAAGCAATGCAAATGTGCACAACAAAGAAGTCTCACTTCCCACCGGTCAAAAGGGCCATCCTAAAAAATTGTAAAAACCAGAAATGCAGGACAGGCCATGGAGAACAGGGAGCCTTTATACGCTGATGGGCAGTGTGTGAACTGCCGAGAGCCACTCTGGAGAAGTGTATGGTGGTTCCTAAATCATCTAAAAAACAGAGCTACAGAGCATAGGACACTTCCAATCATGGGAGTATATCTAGGGAAGTCTAAAAATCAACAAGACACAAGCACACCACAGTTTAAGGCTACTCTGTTTACAAGAACCTCAACTTCAGTACACCTTAAATATCCCAGGAAAGAGAACAATGGATAAAGAAGATGTGGTACTTATGTACAATGGAATATCTCTTCACCATGAAATCAATGTAATAAGGCTAGTAGAAGGATAAAGAGTGGATTTAGGTCCGATAATACTACTTGAAATAAGTCAAACAGAAAAAGAAACATATCATAAGATGTCACTTATAGAGGGAGGGTAAATATGGCTGCACAAGAAATGAATTACAGAACAGAACAGTGTCTCACATTTAGAAAACACACTTATGTCAGCTTAAGGGGAAAGGAGAGGTGGGGTGATGCATAAAACCAGAGTTTGAAATTAGCACAGATACCGTTCAATAAACCAAATAGGTATTAGACAAGATCTACACCTTGCTCAATGAACTGGCCTCAACACACCCTATACACCGCAGAGAAATATATCTGAGTAATAAGAATCTTAAAACCCATGTATTGATATATCTCCATAAGGGAATCAAGTGTGTGCAGAGCGGCACAAACACAGCAGTGAAAATGAGCTAAACCCCATTATAGAAATAAATTTTAAAAAGAAAACGCTGAAACAATGAAAGAGAAAAATTCTTACAAAATTCGCTCAGGGGCTGTGATGTAACCTGGATTGACCACATATAAACCCACAGCTGGATAAGACATAAGGCTGGACACTTGGGGCTGAGAGGATTGGTGAGCTTTGGTGAGCAACTGCCGAAAGTTTAATGCAATACTTCATGCTACTCAGTCCAAGGGTCCCAACACTCCAGGTTGAAGGGAATCTTCCTACAGCTAAACCATGCTTGGGAAACCCAGCGACTGGTATACCATATGATCGGGAAAGGTTTCTAAAACGCACCTCATTTTTCCTCTCCTGGGGCTCCGGATCGACATTCCAGCCGCTTTACTAACAACATCCCCACATGGAGTCAATGCCTATAAGTTCTGGTATCGCACAGTCTGCAGTTAGTGCAGAGGATGAATGGGAATAGGGGGAACCAGTGAGAAACTAGCTGTAGCGGTTTCAATGGGCACATGTCACTCTAATGTCACATCAGTAAGAAGAATTAACCAAAGGCACAGCAAGGTGCCCCAGAAGAAAAATAGGGCTTCAAGGAATCCTGTGGTTATGGGGCAAGACCACAAAAATAAGAGCTGAAAAATGGAGCTAAGGGCCACTGCAATTCAAAAACCTGCAGAGTTATAAAGGCTAACTATATTCAAAAAATATATTGAGGTAAGGCTATGAAGAGGCAATGAAAGCAAGGCAGAATTGCAGGAAACCAATTTCAGGAGGTAGACTGGAATTGCATTGAAAGCATAGGAAAAGAGGCAGAACGTCCACAATGATGCACTTGGCCAAAAAGGGCGTATGCGTTTTTTCCTGAATATATTCAGGAAAAAACGCATACGCCCTTTTTGGCCAACCAAGCAAGCTTGCAAAGGAAATCTGCACTACAATGAAGTCTCACTTCCCCCCGGTCAAAAGGGCCATCTGAAAAAAGTGTAAAATCCAGCAAGGCAGGACAGGCCATGGAGAACTGGGAGCCTCGTTATGCTGATGGGCGGGATGTAAATTGCCAACAGACACTCGGGAGAAGTGTATGGTGTTTCCTGAAACATCTAAAAAACAAAGCAACAGAGCCTAGGGCACTTCCACTTATGGTCCTATAGCTTAGGGAAATTAAAATCAAAAAGACACAGCCACCCAAAAGTTTGGAACGGCTCTGTTTACAAGAACCTCGTTTACAGTACAAGTTCAACATCGCAGAAAGTGAAAAATGGATAAAGAAGTTATGGTATTTACTTACAAAGCAATATCACTCAGCAATGAAATCTATGTCATCAGGCCCTTAGCAGCACAATGAGTGGATTTAGGTACGATGATTCTAACTGAAATAAGTCACACAGAAAAAGAAACATCAATAAATATCACTAATACATGGAATGTAAACTTGGCTACACAGGAACTGAATTACAGAACAGAACAGGGTCTCAAATTGAGAAAACCAACTTATGCTTGCTTAAGGGGAAAGGTGAGTTGGGGTGCTGCATAAAACCAGAGATTGAAATGAGCACAGATAAAGTTCCTTAAGCCAAATATGGAATAGACAAGAGCTACTCCTTGCTCAACGAAAAGGACTCAACACCCCATATTAAACGCCTAAGAATGTACCTGACTAGTAAGTATCTTAAAACCTATGGATTGCTATGTCTCCAAAAGAGAATCAAGCGTGTGTACAGGGGCATAAACGCAGCAGTGATAGGATTGGAGAGGTTTCGTGAGCAGATGAAGACCCTTTGAAGTCATATTGCATGGTACCCATTACACGGGTCTCAACTCTCCAGGTTTAAGGTATTCTTCCTTCAGCTAAAACATTCATGTGGAACCCAGAGTATGATCAACCGTGTGAACGGGAGACGTGTTCAAATATGTCTCAGTTTTCCTCCCCTGGTACTTGGGTGCAACATTCCAGACGCTTTACCAACACTCTCCCCACTTGGAGAGTCAGCGCCTTTAACCACCTGTTTGGCCCAGTTTGCAATTACTGCGGAAAATGAACACGAATAGGGAGAACCAATGAGAGACTAGCTGGGGGTGTCTGGACGGGCAAATTTAACTCTCATTTCCCACCAGGAAGAGGAACTAACCAAAGGCTCAGCGTGCCGTGCCGGAACCAGATTAGGGCCTGAAGCCATCCTGCGGTGTTGTGACCAGCTCAAAAGAAAGCGAGTTGAAGAAAGGAGCTCAGGGGCACTGTAATTCACAAACCTGCAGAGTTATAAATGACAGCTACCGTCCAAAAATATACTGAAGTAAGGCTGCCAAGAGGACTTGAAAGTGGGGCAGAATTGCAGGAAACCGATTTCAGGAGGTAGACTGGAATTGCATTGAAAGCATAGGAAAAGAGGCAGAACGTCCACAATGATGCACTTGGCCAAAAAGGGCGTATGCGTTTTTTCCTGAATATATTCAGGAAAAAACGCATACGCCCTTTTTGGCCAACCAAGCAAGCTTGCAAAGGAAATCTGCACTACAATGAAGTCTCACTTCCCCCCGGTCAAAAGGGCCATCTGAAAAAAGTGTAAAATCCAGCAAGGCAGGACAGGCCATGGAGAACTGGGAGCCTCGTTATGCTGATGGGCGGGATGTAAATTGCCAACAGACACTCGGGAGAAGTGTATGGTGTTTCCTGAAACATCTAAAAAACAAAGCAACAGAGCCTAGGGCACTTCCACTTATGGTCCTATAGCTTAGGGAAATTAAAATCAAAAAGACACAGCCACCCCAAAGTTTGGAACGGCTCTGTTTACAAGAACCTCGTTTACAGTACAAGTTCAACATCGCAGAAAGTGAAAAATGGATAAAGAAGTTATGGTATTTACTTACAAAGCAATATCACTCAGCAATGAAATCTATGTCATCAGGCCCTTAGCAGCACAATGAGTGGATTTAGGTACGATGATTCTAACTGAAATAAGTCACACAGAAAAAGAAACATCAATAAATATCACTAATACACGGAATGTAAACTTGGCTACACAGGAACTGAATTACAGAACAGAACAGGGTCTCAAATTTAGAAAACCAACTTATGCTTGCTGAAGGGGAAAGGTGAGTTGGGGTGCTGCATAAAACCAGAGATTGAAATGAGCACAGATAAAGTTCCTTAAGCCAAATATGGAATAGACAAGAGCTACTCCTTGCTCAACGAAAAGGACTCAACACCCCATATTAAACGCCTAAGAATGTACCTGACTAGTAAGTATCTTAAAACCTATGGATTGCTATGTCTCCGAAAGAGAATCAAGCATGTGTACAGGGGCATAAACGCAGCAGTGATAGGATTGGAGAGGTTCGGTGAGCAAATGAAGACCCTTTGAAGTCATATTGCATGGTACCCATTCCACGGGTTTCAACTACCCAGTTTTAAGGTATTCTTCCTTCAGCTAAAACATGCATGTGGAACCTAGAGTATGATCAACCGTGTGATCGGGAGACGTGTTCAATTATGTCTCAATTTTCGTACCCTGGTGCTCGGGTGCAACATTCCAGACGCTTTACTAACACTCTCCCGACATGGAGAGTCAGTCCCCTTAACCTCTTGTTTGGCCCAGTTTGCAATTTCTGCGGAAGATGAACAGGAATAGGGAGAACCAATGAGAGACTAGCTGGAGGTGTCTGGACGGGCAAATTTAACTCTCATATCCCACCAGGAAGAGGAATTAACCAAAGGCTCAGCGTGCTGTGCCGGAACCAGATTAGGGCCTGAAGCCATCCTGCGGTGTTGCGGCCAGGTCACAAGAAAGCGAGTTGAAGAAAGGAGCTCAGGGGCATTGTAATTCACAAACCTGCAGAGTTATAAATGACAGCTATCGTCCAAAAATATACTGAAGTAAGGCTGCCAAGAGGACTTGAAAGTGGGGCAGAATTGCAGGAAACCGATTTCAGGAGGTAGACTGGAATTGCATTGAAAGCATAGGAAAAGAGGCAGAACGTCCACAATGATGCACTTGGCCAAAAAGGGCGTATGCGTTTTTTCCTGAATATATTCAGGAAAAAACGCATACGCACTTTTTGGCCAACCAGGCAAGCTTGCAAAGGAAATCTGCACTACAATGAAGTCTCACTTCCCCCCGGTCAAAAGGGCCATCTGAAAAAAGTGTAAAATCCAGCAAGGCAGGACAGGCCATGGAGAACTGGGAGCCTCGTTATGCTGATGGGTGGGATGTAAATTGCCAACAGACACTCGGGAGAAGTGTATGGTGTTTCCTGAAACATCTAAAAACCAAAGCAACAGAGCCTAGGGCACTTCCACTTATGGTCCTATAGCTTAGGGAAATTAAAATCAAAAAGACACAGCCACCCCAAAGTTTGGGACGCCTCTGTTTACAAGAACTTCGTTTACCGTACAACTTCAATATCACAGAAAGTGAAAAATGGATAAAGAACTTGTGGTACTTACGTACAATGCAGTATCACTCAGCAATGAAATCTATGTCATCAGGCCCGTAGCAGCATAATGAGTGGATTCAGGTACGATGATTCTAACTGAAATAAGTCACACAGAAAAAGAAACATCATAAGATATCACTAATACACGGAATGTAAACTTGGCTACACAGGAACTGAATTACAGAACAGAACAGGGTCTCAAATTTAGAAAACCATCTTATGCTTGCTTAAGGGGAAAGGTGAGTTGGGGTGCTGCATAAAACCAGAGATTGAAATGAGCACAGATAAAGTTCCTTAAGCCAAATATGGAATAGACAAGAGCTACTCCTTGCTCAACGAAATGGACTCAACACCC
The DNA here is from genome assembly GCF_964374135.1 of Grampus griseus. NCBI lineage: Eukaryota > Metazoa > Chordata > Mammalia > Artiodactyla > Delphinidae > Grampus > Grampus griseus. The sequence goes on from NW_028133387.1 coordinate 990,273, forward strand.
CATATTAAACGCCTAAGAATGTACCTGACTAGTAAGTATCTTAAAACCTATGGATTGCTATGTCTCCAAAAGAGAATCAAGCATGTGCACAGGGGCATAAACGCAGCAGTGATAGGATTGGAGAGGTTCGGTGAGCAAATGAAGACCCTTTGAAGTCATATTGCATGGTACCCATTCCACGGGTTTCAACTACCCAGGTTTAAGGTATTCTTCCTTCAGCTAAAACATGCATGTGGAACCCAGAGTATGATCAACCATGTGAACGGGATACGTGTTCAAATATGTCTCAGTTTTCGTCCCCTGGTACTTGGGTGCAACATTCCAGACGCTTTACTAACACTCTCCCCACTTGGAGAGTCAGCGCCTTTAACCTCCTGTTTGGCCCAGTTTGCAATTTCTGCGGAAGATGAACAGGAATAGGGAGAACCAATGAGAGACTAGCTGGAGGTATCTGGACGGGCAAATTTAACTCTCATTTCCCACCAGGAAGAGGAACTAACCAAAGGCTCAGCGTGCCGTGCCGGAACCAGATTAGGGCCTGAAGCCATCCTGCGGTGTTGTGGCCAGCTCAAAAGAAAGCGAGTTGAAGAAAGGAGCTCAGGGGCACTGTAATTCACAAACGTGCAGAGTTATAAATGACAGCTATCGTCCAAAAATATACTGAAGTAAGGCTGCCAAGAGGACTTGAAAGCGGGGCAGAATTGCAGGAAACCAATTTCAGGAGGTAGACTGGAATTGCATTGAAAGCATAGGAAAAGAGGCAGAACGTCCACAATGATGCACTTGGCCAAAAAGTGCGTATGCGTTTTTTCCTGAATATATTCAGGAAAAAACGCATACGCCCTTTTTGGCCAACGAAGCAAGCTTGCAAAGGAAATCTGCACTACAATGAAGTCTCACTTCCCCCCGGTCAAAAGGGCCATCTGAAAAAAGTGTAAAATCCAGAAAGGCAGGACAGGCCATGGAGAACTGGGAGCCTTGTTATGCTGATGGGCGGGATGTAAATTACCAACAGACACTCGGGAGAAGTGTATGGTGTTTCCTGAAACATCCAGAAAACAAAGCAACAGAGCCTAGGGCACTTCCACTTATGGTCCTATAGCTTAGGGAAATTAAAATCAAAAAGACACAGCCACCCCAAAGTTTGGGACGCCTCTGTTTACAAGAACCTCGTTTACCGTACAACTTCAATATCACAGAAAGTGAAAAATGGATAAAGAACTTGTGGTACTTACGTACAATGCAGTATCACTCAGCAATGAAATCTATGTCATCAGGCCCGTGGCAGCATAATGAGTGGATTCAGGTATGATGATTCTAACTGAAATAAGTCACACAGAAAAAGAAACATCATAAGATATCAGTAATACACGGAATGTAAACTTGGCTACACAGGAACTGAATTACAGAACAGAACAGGGTCTCAAATTTAGAAAACCATCTTATGCTTGCTTAAGGGGAAAGGTGAGTTGGGGTGCTGCATAAAACCAGAGATTGAAATGAGCACAGATAAAGTTCCTGAAGCCAAATATGGAATAGATAAGAGCTACTCCTTGCTCAACGAAATGGACTCAACACCCCATATTAAACGCCTAAGAATGTACCTGACTAGTAAGTATCTTAAAACCTATGGATTGCTATGTCTCCAAAAGAGAATCAAGCGTGTGTACAGGGGCATAAACGCAGCAGTGATAGGATTGGAGAGGTTCGGTGAGCAAATAAAGACCCTTTGAAGTCATATTGCATGGTACCCATTCCACGGGTTTCAACTACCGAGGTTTAAGGTATTCTTCCTTCAGCTAAAACATGCATGTGGAACCCAGAGTATGATCAACCATGTGATCGGGAGACGTGTTCAAATATGTCTCAGTTTTCCTCCCCTGGTACTTGGGTGCAACATTCCAGACGCTTTACTAACACTCTCCCCACTTGGAGAGTCAGCGCCTTTAAACTCCTGTTTGGCCCAGTTTGCAATTTCTGCGGAAGATGAACAGGAATAGGGAGAACCAATGAGAGACTAGCTGGAGGTATCTGGACAGGCAAATTTAACTCTCATTTCCCACCAGGAAGAGGAACTAACCAAAGGCTCAGCGTGCCGTGCTGGAACCAGATTAGGGCCTGAAGACATCCTGCGGTGTTGTGGCCAGCTCAAAAGAAAGCGAGTTGAAGAAAGGAGCTCAGGGGCACTGTAATTCACAAATGTGCAGAGTTATAAATGACAGCTATCGTCCAAAAATATACTGAAGTAAGGCTGCCAAGAGGACTTGAAAGCGGGGCAGAATTGCAGGAAACCAATTTCAGGAGGTAGACTGGAATTGCATTGAAAGCATAGGAAAAGAGGCAGAACGTCCACAATGATGCACTTGGCCAAAAAGGGCGTATGCGTTTTTTCCTGAATATATTCAGGAAAAAACGCATACGCCCTTTTTGGCCAACCAAGCAGGCTTGCAAAGGAAATCTGCACTACAATGAAGTCTCACTTCCCCCCGGTCAAAAGGGCCATCTGAAAAAAGTGTAAAATCCAGAAAGGCAGGACAGGCCATGGAGAACTGGGAGCCTTGTTATGCTGATGGGCGGGATGTAAATTGCCAATAGCCACTCGGGAGAAGTGTATGGTGTTTCCTGAAACATCCAGAAAACAAAGCAACAGAGCCTAGGGCACTTCCACTTATGTTCCTATAGCTTAGGGAAATTAAAATCAAAAAGACACAGCCACCCCAAAGTTTGGGACGCCTCTGTTTACAAGAACCTCATTTACCGTACAACTTCAATATCACAGAAAGTGAAAAATGGATAAAGAACTTGTGGTACTTACGTACAATGCAGTATCACTCAGCAATGAAATCTATGTCATCAGGCCCGTAGCAGAATAATGAGTGGATTCAGTTACGATGATTCTAACTGAAATAAGTCACACAGAAAAAGAAACATCATAAGATATCACTAATACACGGAATGTAAACTGGACTACACAGGAACTGAATTACAGAACAGAACAGGGTCTCAAATTTAGAAAATCAACTTATGCTTGCTTAAGGGGAAAGGTGAGTTGGGGTGCTGCATAAAACCAGAGATTGAAATGAGCACAGATAAAGTTCCTTAAGCCAAATATGGAATAGACAAGAGCTACTCCTTGCTCAACGAAATGGACTCAACACCCCATATTAAACGCCTAAGAATGTACCTGACTAGTAAGTATCTTAAAACCTATGGATTGCTATGTCTCCGAAAGAGAATCAAGCATGTGTACAGGGGCATAAACGCAGCAGTGATAGGATTCGAGAGGTTCGGTGAGCAAATGAAGACCCTTTGAAGTCATATTGCATGGTACCCATTCCACGGGTTTCAACTACCCAGGTTTAAGGTATTCTTCCTTCAGCTAAAACATGCATGTGGAACCCAGAGTATGATCAACCATGTGAACGGGATACGTGTTCAAATATGTCTCAGTTTTCGTCCCCTGGTACTTGGGTGCAACATTCCAGACGCTTTACTAACACTCTCCCCACTTGGAGAGTCAGCGCCTTTAACCTCCTGTTTGGCCCAGTTTGCAATTTCTGCGGAAGATGAACAGGAATAGGGAGAACCAATGAGAGACTAGCTGGAGGTATCTGGACGGGCAAATTTAACTCTCATTTCCCACCAGGAAGAGGAACTAACCAAAGGCTCAGCGTGCCGTGCCGGAACCAGATTAGGGCCTGAAGCCATCCTGCGGTGTTGTGGCCAGCTCAAAAGAAAGCGAGTTGAAGAAAGGAGCTCAGGGGCACTGTAATTCACAAACGTGCAGAGTTATAAATGACAGCTATCGTCCAAAAATATACTGAAGTAAGGCTGCCAAGAGGACTTGAAAGCGGGGCAGAATTGCAGGAAACCAATTTCAGGAGGTAGACTGGAATTGCATTGAAAGCATAGGAAAAGAGGCAGAACGTCCACAATGATGCACTTGGCCAAAAAGTGCGTATGCGTTTTTTCCTGAATATATTCAGGAAAAAACGCATACGCCCTTTTTGGCCAACGAAGCAAGCTTGCAAAGGAAATCTGCACTACAATGAAGTCTCACTTCCCCCCGGTCAAAAGGGCCATCTGAAAAAAGTGTAAAATCCAGAAAGGCAGGACAGGCCATGGAGAACAGGGAGCCTTGTTATGCTGATGGGCGGGATGTAAATTACCAACAGACACTCGGGAGAAGTGTATGGTGTTTCCTGAAACATCCAGAAAACAAAGCAACAGAGCCTAGTGCACTTCCACTTATGGTCCTATAGCTTAGGGAAATTAAAATCAAAAAGACACAGCCACCCCAAAGTTTGGGACGCCTCTGTTTACAAGAACCTCGTTTACCGTACAACTTCAATATCACAGAAAGTGAAAAATGGATAAAGAACTTGTGGTACTTACGTACAATGCAGTATCACTCAGCAATGAAATCTATGTCATCAGGCCCGTGGCAGCATAATGAGTGGATTCAGGTACGATGATTCTAACTGAAATAAGTCACACAGAAAAAGAAACATCATAAGATATCACTAATACACGGAATGTAAACTTGGCTACACAGGAACTGAATTACAGAACAGAACAGGGTCTCAAATTTAGAAAACCATCTTATGCTTGCTTAAGGGGAAAGGTGAGTTGGGGTGCTGCATAAAACCAGAGATTGAAATGAGCACAGATAAAGTTCCTTAAGCCAAATATGGAATAGACAAGAGCTACTCCTTGCTCAACGAAATGGACTCAACACCCCATATTAAACGCCTAAGAATGTACCTGACTAGTAAGTATCTTAAAACCTATGGATTGCTATGTCTCCAAAAGAGAATCAAGCGTGTGTACAGGGGCATAAACGCAGCAGTGATAGGATTGGAGAGGTTCGGTGAGCAAATGAAGACCCTTTGAAGTCATATTGCATGGTACCCATTCCACGGGTTTCAACTACCGAGGTTTAAGGTATTCTTCCTTCAGCTAAAACATGCATGTGGAACCCAGAGTATGATCAACCATGTGAACGGGATACGTGTTCAAATATGTCTCAGTTTTCGTCCCCTGGTACTTGGGTGCAACATTCCAGACGCTTTACTAACACTCTCCCCACTTGGAGAGTCAGCGCCTTTAACCTCCTGTTTGGTCCAGTTTGCAATTTCTGCGGAAGATGAACAGGAATAGGGAGAACCAATGAGAGACTAGCTGGAGGTATCTGGACAGGCAAATTTAACTCTCATTTCCCACCAGGAAGAGGAACTAACCAAAGGCTCAGCGTGCCGTGCTGGAACCAGATTAGGGCCTGAAGCCATCCTGCGGTGTTGTGGCCAGCTCAAAAGAAAGCGAGTTGAAGAAAGGAGCTCAGGGGCACTGTAATTCACAAACGTGCAGAGTTATAAATGACAGCTATCGTCCAAAAATATACTGAAGTAAGGCTGCCAAGAGGACTTGAAAGCGGGGCAGAATTGCAGGAAACCAATTTCAGGAGGTAGACTGGAATTGCATTGAAAGCATAGGAAAAGAGGCAGAACGTCCACAATGATGCACTTGGCCAAAAAGGGCGTATGCGTTTTTTCCTGAATATATTCAGGAAAAAACGCATACGCCCTTTTTGGCCAACGAAGCAAGCTTGCAAAGGAAATCTGCACTACAATGAAGTCTCACTTCCCCCCGGTCAAAAGGGCCATCTGAAAAAAGTGTAAAATCCAGAAAGGCAGGACAGGCCATGGAGAACTGGGAGCCTTGTTATGCTGATGGGCGGGATGTAAATTACCAACAGACACTCGGGAGAAGTGTATGGTGTTTCCTGAAACATCCAGAAAACAAAGCAACAGAGCCTAGGGCACTTCCACTTATGGTCCTATAGCTTAGGGAAATTAAAATCAAAAAGACACAGCCACCCCAAAGTTTGGGACGCCTCTGTTTACAAGAACCTCGTTTACCGTACAACTTCAATATCACAGAAAGTGAAAAATGGATAAAGAACTTGTGGTACTTACGTACAATGCAGTATCACTCAGCAATGAAATCTATGTCATCAGGCCCGTGGCAGCATAATGAGTGGATTCAGGTACGATGATTCTAACTGAAATAAGTCACACAGAAAAAGAAACATCATAAGATATCACTAATACACGGAATGTAAACTTGGCTACACAGGAACTGAATTACAGAACAGAACAGGGTCTCAAATTTAGAAAACCATCTTATGCTTGCTTAAGGGGAAAGGTGAGTTGGGGTGCTGCATAAAACCAGAGATTGAAATGAGCACAGATAAAGTTCCTTAAGCCAAATATGGAATAGACAAGAGCTACTCCTTGCTCAACGAAATGGACTCAACACCCCATATTAAACGCCTAAGAATGTACCTGACTAGTAAGTATCTTAAAACCTATGGATTGCTATGTCTCCAAAAGAGAATCAAGCGTGTGTACAGGGGCATAAACGCAGCAGTGATAGGATTGGAGAGGTTCGGTGAGCAAATGAAGACCCTTTGAAGTCATATTGCATGGTACCCATTCCACAGGTTTCAACTACCCAGTTTTAAGGTATTCTTCCTTCAGCTAAAACATGCATGTGGAACCTAGAGTATGATCAACCATGTGATCGGGAGACGTGTTCAAATATGTCTCAGTTTTCGTCCCCTGGTACTCGGGTGCAACATTCCAGAGGCTTTACTAACACTCTCCCGACTTGGATAGTCAGTCCCTTAACCTCCTGTTTGGCCCAGTTTGCAATTTCTGCGGAAGATGAACAGGAATAGCGAGAACAAATGAGAGACTAGCTGGAGGTGTCTGGACGGGCAAATTTAACTCTCATTTCCCACCAGGAAGAGGAATTAACCAAAGGCTCAACGTGCCGTGCCGGAACCAGATTAGGGCCTGAAGCCATCCTGCGGTGTTGCGGCCAGGTCACAAGAAAGCGAGTTGAAGAAAGGAGCTCAGGGGCACTGTAATTCACAAACCTGCAGAGTTATAAATGACAGCTATCGTCCAAAAATATACTGAAGTAAGGCTGCCAAGAGGACTTGAAAGCGGGGCAGAATTGCAGGAAACCGATTTCAGGAGGTAGACTGGAATTGCATTGAAAGCATAGGAAAAGAGGCAGAACGTCCACAATGATGCACTTGGCCAAAAAGGGCGTATGCGTTTTTTCCTGAATATATTCAGGAAAAAACGCATACGCACTTTTTGGCCAACCAAGCAAGCTTGCAAAGGAAATCTGCACTACAATGAAGTCTCACTTCCCCCCGGTCAAAAGGGCCATCTGAAAAAAGTGTAAAATCCAGAAAGGCAGGACAGGCCATGGAGAACTGGGAGCCTTGTTATGCTGATGGGTGGGATGTAAATTGCCAACAGACACTCGGGAGAAGTGTATGGTGTTTCCTGAAACATCCAGAAAACAAAGCAACAGAGCCTAGGGCACTTCCACTTATGGTCCTATAGCTTAGGGAAATTAAAATCAAAAAGACACAGCCACCCCAATGTTTGGGACGCCTCTGTTTACAAGAACCTCGTTTACCGTACAACTTCAATATCACAGAAAGTGAAAAATGGATAAAGAACTTGTGGTACTTACGTACAATGCAGTATCACTCAGCAATGAAATCTATGTCATCAGGCCCGTGGCAGCATAATGAGTGGATTCAGGTACGATGATTCTAACTGAAATAAGTCACACAGAAAAAGAAACATCATAATATATCAGTAATACACGGAATGTAAACTTGGCTCCACAGGAACTGAATTACAGAACAGAACAGGGTCTCAAATTTAGAAAACCATCTTATGCTTGCTTAAGGGGAAAGGTGAGTTGGGGTGCTGCATAAAACCAGAGATTGAAATGAACACAGATAAAGTTCCTTAAGCCAAATATGGAATAGACAAGAGCTACTCCTTGCTCAACGAAATGGACTCAACACCCCATATTAAACGCCTAAGAATGTACCTGACAAGTAAGTATCTTAAAACCTATGGATTGCTATGTCTCCAAAAGAGAATCAAGCGTGTGTACAGGGGCATAAACGCAGCAGTGATAGGATTGGAGAGGTTCGGTGAGCAAATGAAGACCCTTTGAAGTCATATTGCATGGTACCCATTCCACGGGTTTCAACTACCGAGGTTTAAGGTATTCTTCCTTCAGCTAAAACATGCATGTGGAACCCAGAGTATGATCAACCATGTGAACGGGATACGTGTTCAAATATGTCTCAGTTTTCGTCCCCTGGTACTTGGGTGCAACATTCCAGACGCTTTACTAACACTCTCCCCACTTGGAGAGTCAGCGCCTTTAACCTCCTGTTTGGCCCAGTTTGCAATTTCTGCGGAAGATGAACAGGAATAGGGAGAACCAATGAGAGACTAGCTGGAGGTATCTGGACAGGCAAATTTAACTCTCATTTCCCACCAGGAAGAGGAACTAACCAAAGGCTCAGCGTGCCGTGCTGGAACCAGATTAGGGCCTGAAGCCATCCTGCGGTGTTGTGGCCAGCTCAAAAGAAAGCGAGTTGAAGAAAGGAGCTCAGGGGCACTGTAATTCACAAACGTGCAGAGTTATAAATGACAGCTATCGTCCAAAAATATACTGAAGTAAGGCTGCCAAGAGGACTTGAAAGCGGGGCAGAATTGCAGGAAACCAATTTCAGGAGGTAGACTGGAATTGCATTGAAAGCATAGGAAAAGAGGCAGAACGTCCACAATGATGCACTTGGCCAAAAAGGGCGTATGCGTTTTTTCCTGAATATATTCAGGAAAAAACGCATACGCCCTTTTTGGCCAACCAAGCAGGCTTGCAAAGGAAATCTGCACTACAATGAAGTCTCACTTCCCCCCGGTCAAAAGGGCCATCTGAAAAAAGTGTAAAATCCAGAAAGGCAGGACAGGCCATGGAGAACTGGGAGCCTTGTTATGCTGATGGGCGGGATGTAAATTGCCAACAGCCACTCGGGAGAAGTGTATGGTGTTTCCTGAAACATCCAGAAAACAAAGCAACAGAGCCTAGGGCACTTCCACTTATGGTCCTATAGCTTAGGGAAATTAAAATCAAAAAGACACAGCCACCCCAAAGTTTGGGACGCCTCTGTTTACAAGAACCTCGTTTACCGTACAACTTCAATATCACAGAAAGTGAAAAATGGATAAAGAACTTGTGGTACTTACGTACAATGCAGTATCACTCAGCAATGAAATCTATGTCATCAGGCCCGTAGCAGAATAATGAGTGGATTCAGGTACGATGATTCTAACTGAAATAAGTCACACAGAAAAAGAAACATCATAAGATATCACTAATACACGGAATGTAAACTGGACTACACAGGAACTGAATTACAGAACAGAACAGGGTCTCAAATTTAGAAAATCAACTTATGCTTGCTTAACGGGAAAGGTGAGTTGGGGTGCTGCATAAAACCAGAGATTGAAATGAGCACAGATAAAGTTCCTTAAGCCAAATATGGAATAGACAAGAGCTACTCCTTGCTCAACGAAATGGACTCAACACCCCATATTAAACGCCTAAGAATGTACCTGACTAGTAAGTATCTTAAAACCTATGGATTGCTATGTCTCCAAAAGAGAATCAAGCGTGTGTACAGGGGCATAAACGCAGCAGTGATAGGATTGGAGAGGTTCGGTGAGCAAATGAAGACCCTTTGAAGTCATATTGCATGGTACCCATTCCACGGGTTTCAACCACCCAGGTTTAAGGTATTCTTCCTTCAGCTAAAACATGCATGTGGAACCTAGAGTATGATCAACCGTGTGATCGGGAGACGTGTTCAAATATGTCTCAGTTTTCGTACCCTGGTACTCGGGTGCAACATTCCAGACGCTTTACTAACACTCTCCCGACTTGGAGAGTCAGTCCCTTTAACCTCCTGTTTGGCCCAGTTTGCAATTTCTGCGGAAGATGAACAGGAATAGCGAGAACCAATGAGAGACTAGCTGGAGGTGTCTGGACGGGCAAATTTAACTCTCATTTCCCACCAGGAAGAGGAATTAACCAAAGGCTCAGCGTGCCGTGCCGGAACCAGATTAGGGCCTGAAGCCATCCTGCGGTGTTGCGGCCAGGTCACAAGAAAGCAAGTTGAAGAAAGGAGCTCAGGGGCACTGTAATTCACAAACCTGCAGAGTTATAAATGACAGCTATCGTCCAAAAATATACTGAAGTAAGGCTGCCAAGAGGACTTGAAAGCGGGGCAGAATTGCAGGAAACCGATTTCAGGAGGTAGACTGGAATTGCATTGAAAGCATAGGAAAAGAGGCAGAACGTCCACAATGATGCACTTGGCCAAAAAGGGCGTATGCGTTTTTTCCTGAATATATTCAGGAAAAAACGCATACGCCCTTTTTGGCCAACGAAGCAAGCTTGCAAAGGAAATCTGCACTACAATGAAGTCTCACTTCCCCCTGGTCAAAAGGGCCATCTGAAAAAAGTGTAAAATCCAGAAAGGCAGGACAGGCCATGGAGAACTGGGAGCCTTGTTATGCTGATGGGCGGGATGTAAATTGCCAACAGCCACTTGTGAGAAGTGTATGGTGTTTCCTGAAACATCTAAAAAACAAAGCAACAGAGCCTAGGGCACTTCCACTTATGATCCTATAGCTTAGGGAAATTAAAATCAAAAAGACACAGCCACCCCAAAGTTTGGGACGCCTCTGTTTACAAGAACCTCGTTTACCGTACAAGTTCAGTATCACAGAAAGCGGAAAATGGATAAAGAACTTGTGGTACTTACGTACAATGCAGTATCACTCAGCAATGAAATCTATGTCATCAGGCCCGTAGCAGCATAATGAGCGGATTCAGGTACGATGATTCTAACTGAAACAAGTCACACAGAAAAAGAAACATCATAAGATATCACTAATACACGGAATGTAAACTGGACTACACAGGAACTGAATTACAGAACAGAACAGGGTCTCAAATTTAGAAAACCAACTTATGCTTGCTTAAGGGTAAAGGTGAGTTGGGGTGCTGCATAAAACCAGAGATTGAAATGAGCACAGATAAAGTTCCTTAAGCCAAATATGGAATAGACAAGAGCTACTCCTTGCTCAACGAAATGGACTCAACACCCCATATGAAACGCCTAAGAATGTACCTGACTAGTAAGTATCTTAAAACCTATGGATTGCTATGTCTCCAAAAGAGAATCAAGCGTGTGTACAGGGGCATAAACGCAGCAGTGATAGGATTGGAGAAGTTCGGTGAGCAAATGAAGACCCTTTGAAGTCATATTGCATGGTACCCATTCCACGGGTCTCAACTCTCCAGGTTTAAGGTATTCTTCCTTCAGCTAAAACATGCATGTGGAACCCAGAGTATGATCAACCCTGTGAACGGGAGACGTGTTCAAATATGTCTCAGTTTTCCTCCCCTGGTACTCGGGTGCAACATTCCAGACGCTTTACTAACACTCTCCCCACTTGGAGAGTCAGCGCCTTTAAACTCCTGTTTGGCCCAGTTGGCAATTTCTGCGGAAGATGAACAGGAATAGGGAGAACCAATGAGAGACTAGCTGGAGGTGTCTGGACGGGCAAATTTAACTCTCATTTCCCACCAGGAAGAGGAACTAACCAAAGGCTCAGCGTGCCGTGCCAGAACCAGATTAGGGCCTGAAGCCATCCTGTGGTGTTGCGACCAGGTCACAAGAAAGCGAGTTGAAGAAAGGAGCTCAGGGGCACTGTAATTCACAAACCTGCAGAGTTATAAATGACAGCTATCGTCCAAAAATATACTGAAGTAAGGCTGCCAAGAGGACTTGAAAGCGGGGCAGAATTGCAGGAAACCGATTTCAGGAGGTAGACTGGAATTGCATTGAAAGCATAGGAAAAGAGGCAGAACGTCCACAATGATGCACTTGGCCAAAAAGGGCGTATGCGTTTTTTCCTGAATATATTCAGGAAAAAACGCATACGCCCTTTTTGGCCAACCAAGCAAGCTTGCAAAGGAAATCTGCACTACAATGAAGTCTCACTTCCCCCCGGTCAAAAGGGCCATCTGAAAAAAGTGTAAAATCCAGAAAGGCAGGACAGGCCATGGAGAACTGGGAGCCTTGTTATGCTGATGGGCGGGATGTAAGTTACCAACAGACACTCGGGAGAAGTGTATGGTGTTTCCTGAAACATCCAGAAAACAAAGCAACAGAGCCTAGGGCACTTCCACTTATGGTCCTATAGCTTAGGGAAATTAAAATCAAAAAGACACAGCCACCCCAAAGTTTGGAACGGCTCTGTTTACAAGAACCTCGTTTACAGTACAAGTTCAACATCACAGAAAGTGAAAAATGGATAAAGAAGTTGTGGTATTTACTTACACAGCAATATCACTCAGCAATGAAATCTATGTCATCAGGCCTTTAGCAGCACAATGAGTGGATTCAGTTATGATGATTCTAACTGAAATAAGTCACACAGAAAAAGAAACATCATAAGATATCAGTAATACACGGAATGTAAACTTGGCTACACAGGAACTGAATTACAGAACAGAACAGGGTCTCAAATTTAGAAAACCAACTTATGCTTGCTTAAGGGGAAAGGTGAGTAGGGGTGCTGCATAAAACCAGAGATTGAAAGGAGCACAGATAAAGTTCCTTAAGGCAAATATGGAATAGACAAGAGCTACTCCTTGCTCAACGAAATGGACTCAACACCGCATATTAAACGCCTAAGAATGTACTTGACTAGTAAGTATCTTAAAACCTATGGATTGCTATGTCTCCAAAAGAGAATCAAGCATGTGTACAGGGGCATAAACGCAGCAGTGATAGGATTGGAGAGGTTCGGTGAGCAAATGAAGACCCTTTGAAGTCATATTGCATGGTACACATTTCACGGGTTTCAACTCTCCAGGTTTAAGGTATTCTTCCTTCAGCTAAAACATGCATGTGGAACCCAGAGTATGATCAACCGTGTGAACAGGAGACGTGTTCAAATATGTCTCACTTTTCCTCCCCTGGTACTCGGGTGCAACATTCCATATGCTTTACTAACACTCTCCCGACTTGGAGAGTCAGTCCCTTTAACCTCCTGTTTGGCCCAGTTTGCAATTTCTGCGGAAGATGAACAGGAATAGCGAGAACCAATGAGAGACTAGCTGGAGGTGTCTGGACGGGCAAATTTAACTCTCATTTCCCACCAGGAAGAGGAACTAACCAAAGGCTCAGCGTGCCGTGCCGGAACCAGATTAGGGCCTGAAGCCATCCTGCGGTGTTGCGGCCAGGTCACAAGAAAGCGAGTTGAAGAAAGGAGCTCAGGGGCACTGTAATTCACAAACCTGCAGAGTTATAAATGACAGCTATCGTCCAAAAATATACTGAAGTAAGGCTGCCAAGAGGACTTGAAAGCGGGGCAGAATTGCAGGAAACCGATTTCAGGAGGTAGACTGGAATTGCATTGAAAGCATAGGAAAAGAGGCAGAACGTCCACAATGATGCACTTGGCCAAAAAGGGCGTATGCGTTTTTTCCTGAATATATTCAGGAAAAAACGCATACACACTTTTTGGCCAACCAAGCAAGCTTGCAAAGGAAATCTGCACTACATGAAGTCTCACTTCCCCCCGGTCAAAAGGGCCATCTGAAAAAAGTGTAAAATCCAGAAAGGCAGGACAGGCCATGGAGAACTGGGAGCCTTGTTATGCTGATGGGAGGGATGTAAATTGCCAACAGACGCTCTGGAGAAGTGTATGGTGTTTCCTGAAACATCTACAAAACAAAGCAACAGAGCCTAGGGCACTTCCACTTATGGTCCTATAGCTTAGGGAAATTAAAATCAAAAAGACACAGCCACCCCAAAGTTTGGGACGCATCTGTTTACAAGATCCTTGTTTACAGTACATGTTCAACATCGCAGAAAGTGAAAAATGGATAAAGAAGTTGTATTTACTTACAAAGCAATATCACTCAGCAATGAAATCTATGTCATCAGGCCCTTAGCAGCACAATGAGTGGATTCAGGTATGATGATTCTAACTGAAATAAGTCATACATAAAAAGAAACATTATAAGATATCAGTAATACACGGAATGTAAACTTGGCTACACAGGAACTGAATTACAGAACAGAACAGGGTCTCAAATTTAGAAAACCAACTTCTGCTTGCTTAAGGGGAAAGGTGAGTTGGGGTGCTGCATAAAACCAGAGATTGAAATGAGCACAGATAAAGTTCCTGAAGCCAAATACGGAATAGACAAGAGCTACTCCTTGCTCAAAGAAATGGAGTCAACACCGCATATTAAACGCCTAAGAATGTACCTGACTAGTAAGTATCTTAAAACCTATGGATTGCTATGTCTCCGAAAGAGAATCAAGCATGTGTACAGGGGCATAAACGCAGCAGTGATAGGATTGGTGAGGATCGATGAGCAAATGAAGACCCTTTGAAGTCATATTGCATGGTACCCATTCCACGGGTTTCAACTACCCAGGTTTAAGTTATTCTTCATTCAGCTAAAACATGCATGTGGAACCTAGAGTATGATCAACCATGTGATCGGGAGACGTGTTCAAATATGTCTCAGTTTTCGTCCCCTGGTACTCGGGTGCAACATTCCAGATGCTTTACTAACAGTCTCCCGAATTGGAGAGTCAGTCCGTTTAACCTCCTGTTTGGCCCAGTTTGCAATTTCTGCGGAAGATGAACAGGAATAGGGAGAACCAATGAGAGACTAGCTGGAGGTGTCTGGACGGGCAAATTTAACTCTCATTTCCCAGCAGGAAGAGGAATTAACCAAAGGCTCAGCGTGCCGTGCCGGAACCAGATTAGGGCCTGAAGCCATCCTGCGGTGTTGCGGCCATCTCACAAGAAAGCGAGTTGAAGAAAGGAGCTCAGGGGCACTGTAATTCACAAATCTGCAGAGTTATAAATGACAGCTATCATCCAAAAATATACTGAAGTAAGGCTGCCAAGAGGACTTGAAAGCGGGGCAGAATTGCAGGAAACCGATTTCAGGAGGTAGACTGGAATTGCATTGAAAGCATAGGAAAAGAGGCAGAACGTCCACAATGATGCACTTGGCCAAAAAGGGCGTATGCGTTTTTTCCTGAATATATTCAGGAAAAAACGCATACGCCCTTTTTGCCAACCAAGCAAGCTTGCAAAGGAAATCTGCACTACAATGAAGTCTCACTTCCCCCCGGTCAAAAGGGCCATCTGAAAAAAGTGTAAAATCCAGAAAGGCAGGACAGGCCATGGAGAACTGGGAGCCTCGTTATGCTGATGGGCGGGATGTAAATTGCCAACAGACACTCGGGAGAAGTGTATGGTGTTTCCTGAAACATCTAAAAAACAAAGCAACAGAGCCTAGGGCACTTCCACTTATGGTCCTATAGCTTAGGGAAATTAAAATCAAAAAGACACAGCCACCCCAAAGTTTGGGACGCCTCTGTTTACAAGAACCTCGTTTACCATACAAGTTCAATATCACAGAAAGTGAAAAATGGATAAAGAACTTGTGGTACTTATTTACAATGCAGTATCACTCAGCAATGAAATCTATGTCATCAGGCCCGTAGCAGCATAATGAGTGGATTCAGGTACGATGATTCTAACTGAAATAAGTCACACAGAAAAAGAAACATCATAAGATATCAGTAATACACGGAATGTAAACTTGGCTACACAGGAACTGAATTACAGAACAGAACAGGGTCTCAAATTTAGAAAACCATCTTATGCTTGCTTAAGGGGAAAGGTGAGTTGGGGTGCTGCATAAAACCAGAGATTGAAATGAGCACAGATAAAGTTCCTTAAGCCAAATATGGAATAGACAAGAGCTACTCCTTGCTCAACGAAATGGACTCAACACCCCATATTAAACGCCTAAGAATGTACCTGACTAGTAAGTATCTTAAAACCTATGGATTGCTATGGCTCCAAAAGAGAATCAAGCGTGTGTACAGGGGCATAAACGCAGCAGTGATAGGATTGGAGAGGTTCGGTGAGCAAATGAAGACCCTTTGAAGTCATATTGCATGGTACCCATTCCACGGGTTTCAACTACCCAGTTTTAAGGTATTCTTCCTTCAGCTAAAACATGCATGTGGAACCTAGAGTATGATCCACCATGTGATCGGGAGACGTGTTCAAATATGTCTCAGTTTTCGTACCCTGGTACTCGGGTGCAACATTCCAGACGCTTTACTAACACTCTCCCGACTTGGAGAGTCAGTCCCTTTAACCTCCTGTTTGGCCCAGTTTGCAATTTCTGCGGAAGATGAACAGGAATAGGGAGAACCAATGAGAGACTAGCTGGAGGTGTCTGGACGGGCAAATTTAACTCTCATTTCCCACAGGGAAGAGGAATAAACCAAAGGCTCAGCATGCCGTGCCGGAACCAGATTAGGGCCTGAAGCAATCCTGCGGTGTTGTGGCCAGCTCAAAAGAAAGCGAGTTGAAGAAAGGAGCTCAGGGGCATTGTAATTCACAAACCTGCAGATTTATAAATGACAGCTATTGTCCGAAAATATACTGAAGTAGGGCTGCCAAGAGGACTTGAATGCGGGGCAGAATTGCAGGAAACCGATTTCAGGAGGAATCGGAATTGGATTGCATTTAAAACACAGGAAAAGAGGAAGAACGTCGACAATGATGCACTTGGCCAAAAAGGGCGTATGAGTTTTTTCCTGAATATATTCAGGAAAAAACTCATACGCCCTTTTTGGCCAACCAAGCAAGCTTGCAAAGGAAATCTGCACTACAATGAAGTCTCACTTCCCCCCGGTCTAAAGGGCCATCTGAAAAAAGTGTAAAATCCAGAAAGGCAGAACAGGCCATGGAGAACTGGGAGCCTTGTTATGCTGATGTGCGGGATGTAAATTACCAACAGCCGCTCTGTAGAAGTGTATGGTGTTTCCTGAAACATCTAAAAAACAAAGCAACAGAGCCTAGGGCACTTCCACTTATGGTCCTATAGTTTAGGGAAATTAAAATCAAAAAGACACAGCCACCCCAAAATTTGGGATGACTCTTTTTACAGGAATCTCTTCTGTGGCACAAGTTAAATATCCCAGAGAGCAAATAATGGATAAAGAAGTTGCGGTACTTATGTACAACAGAATACCATCAGCAATGAAATCTATGTCACCAGGCCCGTACCAGCATAATGAGTGGATTGAGGCACGATGATTCTAAGTGAAAGAAGTCACACAGAAAAAGAAACATCATAAGGTATCATTAATACACGGAATGTGAACTTGGCTACACATGAACTGAATTACAAAACAGAACAGGGTCTCAAATTTAGAAAACCAACTTATGCTTGCTTAAGGGGGAAGGTGAGTTGGGGTGCTGCATAAAAGCAGAGTTTGAAATTAGCACAGATATCGTTCCATAAGCCAAATATGTAATAGACAAGACCTACCCCTTGCTCAACGAAATGGATTCAACAATGAGGTATCACCTCACACCTGGTAGAATAGGCATCATAGAAAATCTACAAACAAAAAATGCTGGAAAGGGTGTGGAGAAAAGGAACCCTCTTCCACTATTGTTGGGAATATAAATTGATACAGTCATTATGGAGAACAATATGGAATTTCTTAAGAAACTAACAATAGAATTACCATATGATACAGCAATCCCAGTACTGGACATATACCCAGACAAAACCATAAATCAAAAAGAGTCATTCACCGCAATGTTCATTGCATCACTATTTACAATATCGAGGTAATGGAAGCAACCTAAATGCCCACAGACAGACGAATGCATAAAGCTGTGGTACATATATAAAATGGAATATTACTAAGCCATGAAAAGGAATGAAATTGGGTCATTTGTAGAGATGTCGATGGATCTAGAGACTGTCATACAGAGTGAAGTAAGTCAGAAAGAGAAAAACAAATCTTGTATATTCATGCATATATGTGGAACCTAGAAAAACTGTACAGATTAACCATTTTGCAAGGCATAAATAGAGCAAACGTATGGACAACAAGGGGGGAAAGCTGTTGGGGGGGTGGTGGTGGGAGGAGTTGAGAGACTGGGATTGGCATGTATACATTTATATGTATAAAATAGATAACCAATAAGAACCTGCTGTATAAAAATATAAAATAAAATTCAAAATTAAAAAGAAATAAAATTTAAAAAATAAAACAGAAAAAACAATTATTCCCTGCACATACATGTATTTATATGAATAAATTATTTCCATGCTTATATCTGTAAATACAAAAAAGAGGAATAAAATCTACCTTGAACCAAAAACGAAAAAGAGAAAAAAACACAGAACCCACCAGTTACACAGAGGAAAACCGTATCAGGGCACTTGCTCCAGTTGTAAACAATTCTGAAGTTGGTCAGTGGTGGGGAATCGTCTCCCATTCAGCCAGCAGCCCCCACGCAACAAGTGTCCTCATTGCAAAGCTGGGGCACCGTGCCGAGGCATCTGTGAGTAAACGTGAGCTGAGCCCCAGGCCAGTTGCTGCTGAACTATTCCCACCCGTCCCAGGTAAAACACCTGAATATATACAAGGACTTGAAAGCCTAGAGGAAGGGCCATAGAGCCACATGAGTGACAGCATGCCGGCCGACTTGGTGCCTGCAGGCCAGCCAGGATGGTCCTGGCCCTGGGTGCTCTTCTGGAAGATTTCCATTTCCCTGCCTGAGATACCCGTCCTGTCCCTGCCCCCACTGCTTTTTTCCTTCCTCACCTCTGCCCAGGGAGAAATTCCAGCAGCAGGTATGGGTGACACATCCTCTTCTTTAGCAGGTGGCAGCCTGGCAACTGCTGCAGAAAGTCCAGCAGAACCCCACTCACACTGGGCCACCCACAAAGCCGTGGCCTCTCACTCCCTCTCACCAGCCCAGCCCCGAGACTGCTGACAGGGCAGAGAAAATGGTGTCAGGCACGGCTGCAGGGGCTCTTGCTGCCTGGAGTGGTATTTATATTGATCTCAACCCAGGCACACCTGGGGAGGGCTGGCCGGCACGGTAAGGCTGCCCAGGTCAGCCAATCATCACCCCTCAGGGGCTCACAGTTGCAGAAAATGGAACTTGCTGAACCGGCCAGGTCCAAGGAACAGGTGTGGGCTCCTGAGAGTCAGGATAGACAAGGGGCTGCAGCTTTGGCTTGTTTTCTAATCATTTTATCTGGCCCATGAGTGGGAGACAACTTCAAGAAAACCCTCTCCTAATGAGAGGAACCCAGGAGTCAGGGAGAGGAGGGGTGGGTGGTGGTTGGAGACAGAGGCCTGGTGCCCCGGGTGCAGTGGAAGTCTCTGGAAGACCAGGTGGAGGGAGGCCTCACGGAGTGATGCCCAGGGTCACAGACCTGTCGCAGCTGCTGTTTGTTAGTTCAAGTCCTGCTCTGAGGTGCTCTGTGTCAGCTCTGAGCGACAGGTGAGCTGGGGGTGCTCTGCAATGAGGGCTATGTGCACGGTTCCTGTGTGCCCAGCCCTGCCACGGTACCTGCAAGGGTAGCTCTGTATCCTGGGAGGGGCCTGACCACGAGAGCCCCGTGGGCTGGGGTGGGGGTGGGGTACCTGCCCAGGTGAGCTCCATATTCTGGGATTGGTCTGACCACGAGAGCCCCATGGGCTGCTGGGGACCTGGTAAAGGATGTCAGGACAGTCAGTGAAGCCACCGAGGATATACCTCCAGTTGCTCCTAATTCCTACACCCTGCTGGTCATTCTACCAACCACCAGGACATGGTATTCTGTATTAGTCTTCAATGATGCCTTCTTTTGTATTCCATTAGTCCCAGAGTCACAAGAAATTTTGGCTTGTGAGTGGCAGGACTCAACATACAACTAAAACAATACTTCCGGGCCGTCTGGACCCAAGGGTGCAAAAATTCCCACACCGTCTTTGGGGAAAGCTTAGCTAAAGACCTAAAAGTTCTACCTCTGGAAAAGGAAACCCTCCTTCAATATGCAGACGACATTCTGATCGCCAGCCCTACTAAGGAGGCCTCTGAACTACCAAGCCAATAAAGGATAGAAGTTGTCCAAGAAAAAGCTCAAATATCACAGACTGCGGTGACCTGCCTGGGCTTCATTCTCACACAAGGTCAGAGAAGCCCATCCCAGGAAAGGGAAGAAACCATTTTCAGCCTTACCCCTTTCTAAAACTAGAAGACAGCTTAGGGGTTCCTGGGGAGGCCAGGGTTTGCTGCTTCTGGATCCCTAACTACAGTCCACTAGCTGGGCCTCTATATGAAACACTGAAAGGAAAAGATGATGATCCTTTTGAATAGAATCCAGAAGTGGCCTTTCAAGAATGGAAAGAGCAGTCAATTCAGACCCTTGCCCTGGAACTCCCTAATTTAGCTAAACCCTTTGACCTTTACATTCCCGGTGAAAGGTGAATCGCCATTGGAGAATTAGTGCAAAAACTGGGACCACTTGAAATGGAACAATGCAAGAATGCCATCCAGGTAGGATAAACTACGGTCACTAAGGGGCTTGGCCCACTGCCACATCTGGCCAAGATACTGGCGGTATCTAAAAACCTGGAAATCAGCAGCCCAAAAGGCCACCTCCCTCCTAAGGGAAAAGGACCCCACGTGGTGATCCTAACCACCAACCATGCCCTGAAGTTGCAGGGTTCGCTCCGTGGGCACACCGACCTCGAGTGAGGAGGCCCTCCAACTCCAACATCCAGAGAGATAACCGGGGGCAACAGGGCACCATGACGACTCGTGTGAACATCACTTGACCTGGAGTTTCTCTCATAAAACAACAAGAGTGTGTCCCAAAAGAGTAGACTACTGCTTGCAGGACTTACTGCACCCAGCGGGGAGCTAATAATCTTGGCGGGGGAACCGTATACCACACTGTCACCATAGAAAAGCCTACAGACACCGTGATGATGGTGGCCAATAAGACCGGCTGAACTCCTGTTTACTTCAAAAGGCTGTTGACTCAGTAGCCATCATGGTCCTTATCACCACTGACCCTGGACTGTCTGGGAGTTGAGCGGGCAGGGCTCTGACACCTGGTGCTGTTTGTACGTTAATTCAGGGGCCTAATTGAAGAAAGCGCAGACTACTGGTCAGAGCATCTAGGCTGGCAGAAACGGTCAGCCTAAGGTGGCCGAACAAATGTGGGGCGGGGTGAAACCGGCCCCCACAGCGTCTCTGCACATCTCTTTCCTGGACCCTTAAAGGTCATTAGAATCTATAACACTTCCAATGCTGGTGCTCAGGTGGACGAGCAGGGAGGCAGGGGTCCTGGGGACAATCAACGTCACCGGGAGGCTGCTGGGGAGAAGCTCTGACCCTCGCCCCAGGGTATGAGGGCTCCCAACTCAGCACTCAGCAGTTACAGAAGAAAGGTCTGCACCCTCAGCACTCCAAGAATGAGGAACGGGACAAAAGGCAGAGGAGGGGTTTGTCCCCAGCAAAGCCCATTAAAAATCCCTGGGAGATAAACATAGAATCTGGGCAATAAAGTCAAGTCTAGCCTTTTTTATCCTTTGTGCTTTGTCTAATTTCACGTGCTCCTAGGGTCCCGCATGCAGAGGTTCCACACCCGGCACTTCAGACCAGATTTCCTAGTGCAGAATGGCTGGGTCGACACCTCAGCTCCTGGGGCCCAGTGCAGACTCCACGATATAGAGCCTGAGCTACAGCCAACCCGGCCCTCGAGAGCTCCGCCGCCTCCCTCCCTCCCACTGACTCTGACAGGATCTCTACACAGCAGCCCAGCCCACAGCCCACGGGGTAGTGCATGCTCTCACCTCTCCATTCTCTGATCAAAATATAAAGTTTCCTTTGCTTGTGAACCAAACTCAGTCTCGATCTGTTGGCCCCAATGACACTGGGCAGGGGGACACTTGTTGGGGTCCACTCTGGAGGATCAGTAACAGAAATTGAGACTATTGTAACCTCAATGAACAGATGTGTGAGCCAAACTGTAGTTAACATAGAACAGTGTATAAGGCTCGGGTAAAATAAGATGTTTCTAACACTTCCATTTGATATTTCCATCACTTTTTATAAGCAAGTTCAGTGAAAAGGTTTGTCTTATTTGTCAGGTCAATATTAGAGAAACGAAGTGATTTCTTTCCAAGGATGTACATCTAATAATCTTGGTTAAACCTTCAATCTTGTTTTAAATGCTTTTCCATTGAAAATGATACCTCTCTTTCAGCTCCCCCATTTCTGAGAAGTATAAAATCTTATAATTTATTATTACCAAAGGGGAAAGGTGGGAGGAGGGATAAATTAACAGTTTGGAATTAACACATACACACTGCTATGTATAAAATAGATCATCAACAAGGAACTACTGTATAGCACAGGGAACTACACTCAACATTTTGCAATAACCTATAAGGGGAAATAATCTGAAAAAGAATAGATATTTTTATTGACATCATCTATCAATGATAGTTAAAGTGTAGCCTAAGGGAAGCTGGTGGTGAGTGCTTCTGACCCTGAAGACTTCAATCATCTAAAGTTTGGACTCTGCCTACTTCCCAAGGCCCTTAATGAACATATGTGTAGCCGTAGCTTAAAAACTTCCCCAGTTTGGGTTTCGGGGAGACACTGATTTTGAAAAAGCCCTGGTGTTCTCCTTACATGAATGGGACTCTTCCCACTGCTAAAACATGTCTGTCACACCCAGAGGATGGTATACCGTCTGATCGGGAAGAGTTTGGAAAAGGCATCTCATCTCCTCATCTCCTGGTGCTCGGGTTCACCCCTCCAGCGTCTTTACTAACAGTCTCCCCACTTGGAGATGTCAGCACTGTCAACATCCTGTTGCGTACAGTTTGGAATTTGTCCAGAGGATGAAGCGGAAGGATGAGGAACAATGAGAGACAAGTCCTAGGTGTTCAGACAGGCACATGTCACTCTAATTTCCAATCAGGAAGACGAATTGACCAAAGGCTAGGGTTGCCCATGGAAACAGTATAGGGCTTGAGGAAATCCCGCTGCTTTGTGGCCAGTTCCCATAAACACAAGTTGAACAATGGAACTCAGGGGCAGTAAAATTCACAAAACTGCAGAGTTGAAAATATCCATCACTGAAAAATGTCTTGAGGAAAGTCAGAGAAAAGGACTTGTAAGCAAGGGAGAATGGCAGGAAAGGGATTTGAGGAGGTAGAAAGGACTCGCCATTAAGCACAAGAAAAGGAGCTGAACATTGCCAACATTGCAGTTGGCCAAAAAGGGTGCATGCGTTTTTTTCTGTATATATTCAAGAAAAGGGCATACACTTTTTTAGCCAACCAAACAGGTGGGCACTGGAAGACAATACTACAAAAGATATCACTTCGCATCAGTCAGAAGAGCCATCCTCATAAAGCGTAAACAACAGAAATGCAGGACAGGGCAACGAGAAGAGGGAGCCCTGTGAGACTTATAGTGGAAATGTATATTGCCAACGGCCATTCTGGAAAAGTGTATTGTGTTTACTAAAGCATCTAAAAAATGAGCTACAGAGCATAGGGCACTTGCACTCATGGGCGTATATCTTGGGAAAAACAAAAATCGAGAGGACACAGGCACCCCAATGTTTACCCCCTCTCTGTTTAAAAGATCCTCGACTAGGATATAACTTAAATGTCTCTGGAGGGAAAAAATGGATAGAGATGTGGTACTTAGGTAGAGTGGAATATTATTCAGCCTGGAAATCAATGAAATATGGCCAGTTGTAACAACTCCGGAGGAGTTACGTATGATCATTCTAAGTGACAGAATTCAAAAAGAAAAAGACACATATCATAAGATATCACTTAAAGGTGGAATCCAAAATGGCTACACATGAAATAAATTACAAAACAAAAACATAGTCAAATATGTAGAAAACACGCATAAGGCTGCTAAACGGGAAAGGTGGGGAGGGGTGAGGCATCATCCAGGAGGTTGAAATTAGCAAAGATACCATTCCAAATACCAAACTGATAATCAACAAGGCCTACACGGTAGCTAAAAGAACTGCACTCAGCACACTCAAGTCACCGGAAAAGAATATATACGACTGGTAAGAATCTGAAAAAGAATTTATTGATGACTCTCTGTACGTGAATCAAGTGGATGTACAGCAGCAAGAAACAGAGCTTTGAAAATCAGCTGTAACCAATATAGTAATAAATTGAAAAAAATAAACGACAGAGAGACAGAGAAAACCTCTTACAACTTTTCCTCAGGGACGGTGATGCAACATGGATTGAACACATCTAGACCCACAGCAGGATGAGACATAAGGCTGGAAACTGTTTGCGCTAAGAGAAATGTGAGGTTGGGTGAGGAAATGCACACCCTTTAAAGTAATACTACCTGGTACCCATTCAATGGGTCCCAAATCTGCAGGTTCAAGGGATCTTCCTACAGCTAAAACATGCATGGAAAACCCAGAGGACTGTACACCATGTGATCGGGAGATGTGTCTAAAATGCACCTCATTTATCCTCTCCTGGTGCTCCTGTTCACCATTCCAGCCACGTTACTTAGAATCTCCCCACTTGGAGAATCAGCACATTTAAACTTTTGTTTCACACATTTTGCAAATTGTGAGGAGGATGAACGGGAAGAGGGGGAACCAATGAGAGAATAGTTGTAGGGGTTTGGACGGGCACATATCACTCTAATTTCCCATTAAGAATAAGAATTAAAGAAAGGCTCAGCCTGCCTCGCCGGAGCCAAAATAGGGCCTGAAGCAATCCTGTGGGTTTGTGGCCAGCTCACAAAAGAGCAACTTAAAAAATGGAGCTCAGGGTCACTGCAATTCACAAACCTGCAGAGTTATAAATGAAAACTAACGTCCAAAAATATGTTGAGGTAAGGCAAAGAAGAGGATCTGAATGCAAGACAGAATTGCAAGAAACAGATTTCAAGAGATAGATTGGACTCGTCTTTAATGCACATGAAAAGCGGCAGAATTTCGACAATGATGCAGTTGGCCCAAAAGGGCGTATGCGTTTTTTCCTGATTATATCCAGGAAAAAACGCATACGCACTTTATGGGCAACGAAGCAAGCAAGCAATGCAAATGTGCACAACAAAGAAGTCTCACTTCCCACCGGTCAAAAGGGCCATCCTAAAAAATTGTAAAAACCAGAAATGCAGGACAGGCCATGGAGAACAGGGAGCCTTTATACGCTGATGGGCAGTGTGTGAACTGCCGAGAGCCACTCTGGAGAAGTGTATGGTGGTTCCTAAATCATCTAAAAAACAGAGCTACAGAGCATAGGACACTTCCAATCATGGGAGTATATCTAGGGAAGTCTAAAAATCAACAAGACACAAGCACACCACAGTTTAAGGCTACTCTGTTTACAAGAACCTCAACTTCAGTACACCTTAAATATCCCAGGAAAGAGAACAATGGATAAAGAAGATGTGGTACTTATGTACAATGGAATATCTCTTCACCATGAAATCAATGTAATAAGGCTAGTAGAAGGATAAAGAGTGGATTTAGGTCCGATAATACTACTTGAAATAAGTCAAACAGAAAAAGAAACATATCATAAGATGTCACTTATAGAGGGAGGGTAAATATGGCTGCACAAGAAATGAATTACAGAACAGAACAGTGTCTCACATTTAGAAAACACACTTATGTCAGCTTAAGGGGAAAGGAGAGGTGGGGTGATGCATAAAACCAGAGTTTGAAATTAGCACAGATACCGTTCAATAAACCAAATAGGTATTAGACAAGATCTACACCTTGCTCAATGAACTGGCCTCAACACACCCTATACACCGCAGAGAAATATATCTGAGTAATAAGAATCTTAAAACCCATGTATTGATATATCTCCATAAGGGAATCAAGTGTGTGCAGAGCGGCACAAACACAGCAGTGAAAATGAGCTAAACCCCATTATAGAAATAAATTTTAAAAAGAAAACGCTGAAACAATGAAAGAGAAAAATTCTTACAAAATTCGCTCAGGGGCTGTGATGTAACCTGGATTGACCACATATAAACCCACAGCTGGATAAGACATAAGGCTGGACACTTGGGGCTGAGAGGATTGGTGAGCTTTGGTGAGCAACTGCCGAAAGTTTAATGCAATACTTCATGCTACTCAGTCCAAGGGTCCCAACACTCCAGGTTGAAGGGAATCTTCCTACAGCTAAACCATGCTTGGGAAACCCAGCGACTGGTATACCATATGATCGGGAAAGGTTTCTAAAACGCACCTCATTTTTCCTCTCCTGGGGCTCCGGATCGACATTCCAGCCGCTTTACTAACAACATCCCCACATGGAGTCAATGCCTTTAAGTTCTGGTATCGCACAGTCTGCAGTTAGTGCAGAGGATGAATGGGAATAGGGGGAACCAGTGAGAAACTAGCTGTAGCGGTTTCAATGGGCACATGTCACTCTAATGTCACATCAGTAAGAAGAATTAACCAAAGGCACAGCAAGGTGCCCCAGAAGAAAAATAGGGCTTCAAGGAATCCTGTGGTTATGGGGCAAGACCACAAAAATAAGAGCTGAAAAATGGAGCTAAGGGCCACTGCAATTCAAAAACCTGCAGAGTTATAAAGGCTAACTATATTCAAAAAATATATTGAGGTAAGGCTAAGAAGAGGCAATGAAAGCAAGGCAGAATTGCAGGAAACCAATTTCAGGAGGTAGACTGGAATTGCATTGAAAGCATAGGAAAAGAGGCAGAACGTCCACAATGATGCACTTGGCCAAAAAGGGCGTATGCGTTTTTTCCTGAATATATTCAGGAAAAAACGCATACGCCCTTTTTGGCCAACCAAGCAAGCTTGCAAAGGAAATCTGCACTACAATGAAGTCTCACTTCCCCCCGGTCAAAAGGGCCATCTGAAAAAAGTGTAAAATCCAGCAAGGCAGGACAGGCCATGGAGAACTGGGAGCCTCGTTATGCTGATGGGCGGGATGTAAATTGCCAACAGACACTCGGGAGAAGTGTATGGTGTTTCCTGAAACATCTAAAAAACAAAGCAACAGAGCCTAGGGCACTTCCACTTATGGTCCTATAGCTTAGGGAAATTAAAATCAAAAAGACACAGCCACCCCAAAGTTTGGAACGGCTCTGTTTACAAGAACCTCGTTTACAGTACAAGTTCAACATCGCAGAAAGTGAAAAATGGATAAAGAAGTTATGGTATTTACTTACAAAGCAATATCACTCAGCAATGAAATCTATGTCATCAGGCCCTTAGCAGCACAATGAGTGGATTTAGGTACGATGATTCTAACTGAAATAAGTCACACAGAAAAAGAAACATCAATAAATATCACTAATACACGGAATGTAAACTTGGCTACACAGGAACTGAATTACAGAACAGAACAGGGTCTCAAATTTAGAAAACCAACTTATGCTTGCTGAAGGGGAAAGGTGAGTTGGGGTGCTGCATAAAACCAGAGATTGAAATGAGCACAGATAAAGTTCCTTAAGCCAAATATGGAATAGACAAGAGCTACTCCTTGCTCAACGAAAAGGACTCAACACCCCATATTAAACGCCTAAGAATGTACCTGACTAGTAAGTATCTTAAAACCTATGGATTGCTATGTCTCCGAAAGAGAATCAAGCATGTGTACAGGGGCATAAACGCAGCAGTGATAGGATTGGAGAGGTTCGGTGAGCAAATGAAGACCCTTTGAAGTCATATTGCATGGTACCCATTCCACGGGTTTCAACTACCCAGTTTTAAGGTATTCTTCCTTCAGCTAAAACATGCATGTGGAACCTAGAGTATGATCAACCGTGTGATCGGGAGACGTGTTCAATTATGTCTCAATTTTCGTACCCTGGTACTCGGGTGCAACATTCCAGACGCTTTACTAACACTCTCCCGACATGGAGAGTCAGTCCCCTTAACCTCTTGTTTGGCCCAGTTTGCAATTTCTGCGGAAGATGAACAGGAATAGGGAGAACCAATGAGAGACTAGCTGGAGGTGTCTGGACGGGCAAATTTAACTCTCATATCCCACCAGGAAGAGGAATTAACCAAAGGCTCAGCGTGCTGTGCCGGAACCAGATTAGGGCCTGAAGCCATCCTGCGGTGTTGCGGCCAGGTCACAAGAAAGCGAGTTGAAGAAAGGAGCTCAGGGGCATTGTAATTCACAAACCTGCAGAGTTATAAATGACAGCTATCGTCCAAAAATATACTGAAGTAAGGCTGCCAAGAGGACTTGAAAGTGGGGCAGAATTGCAGGAAACCGATTTCAGGAGGTAGACTGGAATTGCATTGAAAGCATAGGAAAAGAGGCAGAACGTCCACAATGATGCACTTGGCCAAAAAGGGCGTATGCGTTTTTTCCTGAATATATTCAGGAAAAAACGCATACGCCCTTTTTGGCCAACCAGGCAAGCTTGCAAAGGAAATCTGCACTACAATGAAGTCTCACTTCCCCCCGGTCAAAAGGGCCATCTGAAAAAAGTGTAAAATCCAGCAAGGCAGGACAGGCCATGGAGAACTGGGAGCCTCGTTATGCTGATGGGCGGGATGTAAATTGCCAACAGACACTCGGGAGAAGTGTATGGTGTTTCCTGAAACATCTGAAAACCAAAGCAACAGAGCCTAGGGCACTTCCACTTATGGTCCTATAGCTTAGGGAAATTAAAATCAAAAAGACACAGCCACCCCAAAGTTTGGGACGCCTCTGTTTACAAGAACTTCGTTTACCGTACAACTTCAATATCACAGAAAGTGAAAAATGGATAAAGAACTTGTGGTACTTACGTACAATGCAGTATCACTCAGCAATGAAATCTATGTCATCAGGCCCGTAGCAGCATAATGAGTGGATTCAGGTACGATGATTCTAACTGAAATAAGTCACACAGAAAAAGAAACATCATAAGATATCACTAATACACGGAATGTAAACTTGGCTACACAGGAACTGAATTACAGAACAGAACAGGGTCTCAAATTTAGAAAACCATCTTATGCTTGCTTAAGGGGAAAGGTGAGTTGGGGTGCTGCATAAAACCAGAGATTGAAATGAGCACAGATAAAGTTCCTTAAGCCAAATATGGAATAGACAAGAGCTACTCCTTGCTCAACGAAATGGACTCAACACCCCATATTAAACGCCTAAGAATGTACCTGACTAGTAAGTATCTTAAAACCTATGGATTGCTATGTCTCCAAAAGAGAATCAAGCATGTGTACAGGGGCATAAACGCAGCAGTGATAGGATTGGAGAGGTTCGGTGAGCAAATGAAGACCCTTTGAAGTCATATTGCATGGTACCCATTCCACGGGTTTCAACTACCCAGGTTTAAGGTATTCTTCCTTCAGCTAAAACATGCATGTGGAACCCAGAGTATGATCAACCATGTGAACGGGATACGTGTTCAAATATGTCTCAGTTTTCGTCCCCTGGTACTTGGGTGCAACATTCCAGACGCTTTACTAACACTCTCCCCACTTGGAGAGTCAGCGCCTTTAACCTCCTGTTTGGCCCAGTTTGCAATTTCTGCGGAAGATGAACAGGAATAGGGAGAACCAATGAGAGACTAGCTGGAGGTATCTGGACGGGCAAATTTAACTCTCATTTCCCACCAGGAAGAGGAACTAACCAAAGGCTCAGCGTGCCGTGCCGGAACCAGATTAGGGCCTGAAGCCATCCTGCGGTGTTGTGGCCAGCTCAAAAGAAAGCGAGTTGAAGAAAGGAGCTCAGGGGCACTGTAATTCACAAACGTGCAGAGTTATAAATGACAGCTATCGTCCAAAAATATACTGAAGTAAGGCTGCCAAGAGGACTTGAAAGCGGGGCAGAATTGCAGGAAACCAATTTCAGGAGGTAGACTGGAATTGCATTGAAAGCATAGGAAAAGAGGCAGAACGTCCACAATGATGCACTTGGCCAAAAAGTGCGTATGCGTTTTTTCCTGAATATATTCAGGAAAAAACGCATACGCCCTTTTTGGCCAACGAAGCAAGCTTGCAAAGGAAATCTGCACTACAATGAAGTCTCACTTCCCCCCGGTCAAAAGGGCCATCTGAAAAAAGTGTAAAATCCAGAAAGGCAGGACAGGCCATGGAGAACTGGGAGCCTTGTTATGCTGATGGGCGGGATGTAAATTACCAACAGACACTCGGGAGAAGTGTATGGTGTTTCCTGAAACATCCAGAAAACAAAGCAACAGAGCCTAGGGCACTTCCACTTATGGTCCTATAGCTTAGGGAAATTAAAATCAAAAAGACACAGCCACCCCAAAGTTTGGGACGCCTCTGTTTACAAGAACCTCGTTTACCGTACAACTTCAATATCACAGAAAGTGAAAAATGGATAAAGAACTTGTGGTACTTACGTACAATGCAGTATCACTCAGCAATGAAATCTATGTCATCAGGCCCGTGGCAGCATAATGAGTGGATTCAGGTACGATGATTCTAACTGAAATAAGTCACACAGAAAAAGAAACATCATAAGATATCAGTAATACACGGAATGTAAACTTGGCTACACAGGAACTGAATTACAGAACAGAACAGGGTCTCAAATTTAGAAAACCATCTTATGCTTGCTTAAGGGGAAAGGTGAGTTGGGGTGCTGCATAAAACCAGAGATTGAAATGAGCACAGATAAAGTTCCTGAAGCCAAATATGGAATAGATAAGAGCTACTCCTTGCTCAACGAAATGGACTCAACACCCCATATTAAACGCCTAAGAATGTACCTGACTAGTAAGTATCTTAAAACCTATGGATTGCTATGTCTCCAAAAGAGAATCAAGCGTGTGTACAGGGGCATAAACGCAGCAGTGATAGGATTGGAGAGGTTCGGTGAGCAAATAAAGACCCTTTGAAGTCATATTGCATGGTACCCATTCCACGGGTTTCAACTACCGAGGTTTAAGGTATTCTTCCTTCAGCTAAAACATGCATGTGGAACCCAGAGTATGATCAACCATGTGATCGGGAGACGTGTTCAAATATGTCTCAGTTTTCCTCCCCTGGTACTTGGGTGCAACATTCCAGACGCTTTACTAACACTCTCCCCACTTGGAGAGTCAGCGCCTTTAACCTCCTGTTTGGCCCAGTTTGCAATTTCTGCGGAAGATGAACAGGAATAGGGAGAACCAATGAGAGACTAGCTGGAGGTATCTGGACAGGCAAATTTAACTCTCATTTCCCACCAGGAAGAGGAACTAACCAAAGGCTCAGCGTGCCGTGCTGGAACCAGATTAGGGCCTGAAGCCATCCTGCGGTGTTGTGGCCAGCTCAAAAGAAAGCGAGTTGAAGAAAGGAGCTCAGGGGCACTGTAATTCACAAATGTGCAGAGTTATAAATGACAGCTATCGTCCAAAAATATACTGAAGTAAGGCTGCCAAGAGGACTTGAAAGCGGGGCAGAATTGCAGGAAACCAATTTCAGGAGGTAGACTGGAATTGCATTGAAAGCATAGGAAAAGAGGCAGAACGTCCACAATGATGCACTTGGCCAAAAAGGGCGTATGCGTTTTTTCCTGAATATATTCAGGAAAAAACGCATACGCCCTTTTTGGCCAACCAAGCAGGCTTGCAAAGGAAATCTGCACTACAATGAAGTCTCACTTCCCCCCGGTCAAAAGGGCCATCTGAAAAAAGTGTAAAATCCAGAAAGGCAGGACAGGCCATGGAGAACTGGGAGCCTTGTTATGCTGATGGGCGGGATGTAAATTGCCAATAGCCACTCGGGAGAAGTGTATGGTGTTTCCTGAAACATCCAGAAAACAAAGCAACAGAGCCTAGGGCACTTCCACTTATGTTCCTATAGCTTAGGGAAATTAAAATCAAAAAGACACAGCCACCCCAAAGTTTGGGACGCCTCTGTTTACAAGAACCTCGTTTACCGTACAACTTCAATATCACAGAAAGTGAAAAATGGATAAAGAACTTGTGGTACTTACGTACAATGCAGTATCACTCAGCAATGAAATCTATGTCATCAGGCCCGTAGCAGAATAATGAGTGGATTCAGGTACGATGATTCTAACTGAAATAAGTCACACAGAAAAAGAAACATCATAAGATATCACTAATACACGGAATGTAAACTGGACTACACAGGAACAGAATTACAGAACAGAACAGGGTCTCAAATTTAGAAAATCAACTTATGCTTGCTTAAGGGGAAAGGTGAGTTGGGGTGCTGCATAAAACCAGAGATTGAAATGAGCACAGATAAAGTTCCTTAAGCCAAATATGGAATAGACAAGAGCTACTCCTTGCTCAACGAAATGGACTCAACACCCCATATCAAACGCCTAAGAATGTACCTGACTAGTAAGTATCTTAAAACCTATGGATTGCTATGTCTCCGAAAGAGAATCAAGCATGTGTACAGGGGCATAAACGCAGCAGTGATAGGATTGGAGAGGTTCGGTGAGCAAATGAAGACCCTTTGAAGTCATATTGCATGGTACCCATTCCACGGGTTTCAACTACCCAGGTTTAAGGTATTCTTCCTTCAGCTAAAACATGCATGTGGAACCCAGAGTATGATCAACCATGTGAACGGGATACGTGTTCAAATATGTCTCAGTTTTCGTCCCCTGGTACTTGGGTGCAACATTCCAGACGCTTTACTAACACTCTCCCCACTTGGAGAGTCAGCGCCTTTAACCTCCTGTTTGGCCCAGTTTGCAATTTCTGCGGAAGATGAACAGGAATAGGGAGAACCAATGAGAGACTAGCTGGAGGTATCTGGACGGGCAAATTTAACTCTCATTTCCCACCAGGAAGAGGAACTAACCAAAGGCTCAGCGTGCCGTGCCGGAACCAGATTAGGGCCTGAAGCCATCCTGCGGTGTTGTGGCCAGCTCAAAAGAAAGCGAGTTGAAGAAAGGAGCTCAGGGGCACTGTAATTCACAAACGTGCAGAGTTATAAATGACAGCTATCGTCCAAAAATATACTGAAGTAAGGCTGCCAAGAGGACTTGAAAGCGGGGCAGAATTGCAGGAAACCAATTTCAGGAGGTAGACTGGAATTGCATTGAAAGCATAGGAAAAGAGGCAGAACGTCCACAATGATGCACTTGGCCAAAAAGTGCGTATGCGTTTTTTCCTGAATATATTCAGGAAAAAACGCATACGCCCTTTTTGGCCAACGAAGCAAGCTTGCAAAGGAAATCTGCACTACAATGAAGTCTCACTTCCCCCCGGTCAAAAGGGCCATCTGAAAAAAGTGTAAAATCCAGAAAGGCAGGACAGGCCATGGAGAACTGGGAGCCTTGTTATGCTGATGGGCGGGATGTAAATTACCAACAGACACTCGGGAGAAGTGTATGGTGTTTCCTGAAACATCCAGAAAACAAAGCAACAGAGCCTAGGGCACTTCCACTTATGGTCCTATAGCTTAGGGAAATTAAAATCAAAAAGACACAGCCACCCCAAAGTTTGGGACGCCTCTGTTTACAAGAACCTCGTTTACCGTACAACTTCAATATCACAGAAAGTGAAAAATGGATAAAGAACTTGTGGTACTTACGTACAATGCAGTATCACTCAGCAATGAAATCTATGTCATCAGGCCCGTGGCAGCATAATGAGTGGATTCAGGTACGATGATTCTAACTGAAATAAGTCACACAGAAAAAGAAACATCATAAGATATCACTAATACACGGAATGTAAACTTGGCTACACAGGAACTGAATTACAGAACAGAACAGGGTCTCAAATTTAGAAAACCATCTTATGCTTGCTTAAGGGGAAAGGTGAGTTGGGGTGCTGCATAAAACCAGAGATTGAAATGAGCACAGATAAAGTTCCTTAAGCCAAATATGGAATAGACAAGAGCTACTCCTTGCTCAACGAAATGGACTCAACACCCCATATTAAACGCCTAAGAATGTACCTGACTAGTAAGTATCTTAAAACCTATGGATTGCTATGTCTCCAAAAGAGAATCAAGCGTGTGTACAGGGGCATAAACGCAGCAGTGATAGGATTGGAGAGGTTCGGTGAGCAAATGAAGACCCTTTGAAGTCATATTGCATGGTACCCATTCCACGGGTTTCAACTACCGAGGTTTAAGGTATTCTTCCTTCAGCTAAAACATGCATGTGGAACCCAGAGTATGATCAACCATGTGAACGGGATACGTGTTCAAATATGTCTCAGTTTTCGTCCCCTGGTACTTGGGTGCAACATTCCAGACGCTTTACTAACACTCTCCCCACTTGGAGAGTCAGCGCCTTTAACCTCCTGTTTGGTCCAGTTTGCAATTTCTGCGGAAGATGAACAGGAATAGGGAGAACCAATGAGAGACTAGCTGGAGGTATCTGGACAGGCAAATTTAACTCTCATTTCCCACCAGGAAGAGGAACTAACCAAAGGCTCAGCGTGCCGTGCTGGAACCAGATTAGGGCCTGAAGCCATCCTGCGGTGTTGTGGCCAGCTCAAAAGAAAGCGAGTTGAAGAAAGGAGCTCAGGGGCACTGTAATTCACAAACGTGCAGAGTTATAAATGACAGCTATCGTCCAAATATATACTGAAGTAAGGCTGCCAAGAGGACTTGAAAGCGGGGCAGAATTGCAGGAAACCAATTTCAGGAGGTAGACTGGAATTGCATTGAAAGCATAGGAAAAGAGGCAGAACGTCCACAATGATGCACTTGGCCAAAAAGGGCGTATGCGTTTTTTCCTGAATATGTTCAGGAAAAAACGCATACGCCCTTTTTGGCCAACCAAGCAGGCTTGCAAAGGAAATCTGCACTACAATGAAGTCTCACTTCCCCCCGGTCAAAAGGGCCATCTGAAAAAAGTGTAAAATCCAGAAAGGCAGGACAGGCCATGGAGAACTGGGAGCCTTGTTATGCTGATGGGCGGGATGTAAATTGCCAACAGCCACTCGGGAGAAGTGTATGGTGTTTCCTGAAACATCCAGAAAACAAAGCAACAGAGCCTAGGGCACTTCCACTTATGGTCCTATAGCTTAGGGAAATTAAAATCAAAAAGACACAGCCACCCCAAAGTTTGGGACGCCTCTGTTTACAAGAACCTCGTTTACCGTACAACTTCAATATCACAGAAAGTGAAAAATGGATAAAGAACTTGTGGTACTTACGTACAATGCAGTATCACTCAGCAATGAAATCTATGTCATCAGGCCCATAGCAGAATAATGAGTGGATTCAGGTACGATGATTCTAACTGAAATAAGTCACACAGAAAAAGAAACATCATAAGATATCACTAATACACGGAATGTAAACTGGACTACACAGGAACTGAATTACAGAACAGAACAGGGTCTCAAATTTAGAAAATCAATTTATGCTTGCTTAAGGGGAAAGGTGAGTTGGGGTGCTGCATAAAACCAGAGATTGAAATGAGCACAGATAAAGTTCCTTAAGCCAAATATGGAATAGACAAGAGCTACTCCTTGCTCAACGAAATGGACTCAACACCCCATATTAAACGCCTAAGAATGTACCTGACTAGTAAGTATCTTAAAACCTATGGATTGCTATGTCTCCAAAAGAGAATCAAGCGTGTGTACAGGGGCATAAACGCAGCAGTGATAGGATTGGAGAGGTTCGGTGAGCAAATGAAGACCCTTTGAAGTCATATTGCATGGTACCCATTCCACGGGTTTCAACTACCCAGTTTTAAGGTATTCTTCCTTCAGCTAAAACATGCATGTGGAACCTAGAGTATGATCAACCATGTGATCGGGAGACGTGTTCAAATATGTCTCAGTTTTCGTCCCCTGGTACTCGGGTGCAACATTCCAGAGGCTTTACTAACACTCTCCCGACTTGGATAGTCAGTCCCTTAACCTCCTGTTTGGCCCAGTTTGCAATTTCTGCGGAAGATGAACAGGAATAGCGAGAACAAATGAGAGACTAGCTGGAGGTGTCTGGACGGGCAAATTTAACTCTCATTTCCCACCAGGAAGAGGAATTAACCAAAGGCTCAACGTGCCGTGCCGGAACCAGATTAGGGCCTGAAGCCATCCTGCGGTGTTGCGGCCAGGTCACAAGAAAGCGAGTTGAAGAAAGGAGCTCAGGGGCACTGTAATTCACAAACCTGCAGAGTTATAAATGACAGCTATCGTCCAAAAATATACTGAAGTAAGGCTGCCAAGAGGACTTGAAAGCGGGGCAGAATTGCAGGAAACCGATTTCAGGAGGTAGACTGGAATTGCATTGAAAGCATAGGAAAAGAGGCAGAACGTCCACAATGATGCACTTGGCCAAAAAGGGCGTATGCGTTTTTTCCTGAATATATTCAGGAAAAAACGCATACGCACTTTTTGGCCAACCAAGCAAGCTTGCAAAGGAAATCTGCACTACAATGAAGTCTCACTTCCCCCCGGTCAAAAGGGCCATCTGAAAAAAGTGTAAAATCCAGAAAGGCAGGACAGGCCATGGAGAACTGGGAGCCTTGTTATGCTGATGGGTGGGATGTAAATTGCCAACAGACACTCGGGAGAAGTGTATGGTGTTTCCTGAAACATCCAGAAAACAAAGCAACAGAGCCTAGGGCACTTCCACTTATGGTCCTATAGCTTAGGGAAATTAAAATCAAAAAGACACAGCCACCCCAATGTTTGGGACGCCTCTGTTTACAAGAACCTCGTTTACCGTACAACTTCAATATCACAGAAAGTGAAAAATGGATAAAGAACTTGTGGTACTTACGTACAATGCAGTATCACTCAGCAATGAAATCTATGTCATCAGGCCCGTGGCAGCATAATGAGTGGATTCAGGTACGATGATTCTAACTGAAATAAGTCACACAGAAAAAGAAACATCATAAGATATCAGTAATACACGGAATGTAAACTTGGCTCCACAGGAACTGAATTACAGAACAGAACAGGGTCTCAAATTTAGAAAACCATCTTATGCTTGCTTAAGGGGAAAGGTGAGTTGGGGTGCTGCATAAAACCAGAGATTGAAATGAGCACAGATAAAGTTCCTTAAGCCAAATATGGAATAGACAAGAGCTACTCCTTGCTCAACGAAATGGACTCAACACCCCATATTAAACGCCTAAGAATGTACCTGACTAGTAAGTATCTTAAAACCTATGGATTGCTATGTCTCCAAAAGAGAATCAAGCGTGTGTACAGGGGCATAAACGCAGCAGTGATAGGATTGGAGAGGTTCGGTGAGCAAATGAAGACCCTTTGAAGTCATATTGCATGGTACCCATTCCACGGGTTTCAACTACCGAGGTTTAAGGTATTCTTCCTTCAGCTAAAACATGCATGTGGAACCCAGAGTATGATCAACCATGTGAACGGGATACGTGTTCAAATATGTCTCAGTTTTCGTCCCCTGGTACTTGGGTGCAACATTCCAGACGCTTTACTAACACTCTCCCCACTTGGAGAGTCAGC
This sequence comes from Grampus griseus, assembly GCF_964374135.1. Lineage (NCBI taxonomy): Eukaryota > Metazoa > Chordata > Mammalia > Artiodactyla > Delphinidae > Grampus > Grampus griseus. The sequence continues at coordinate 1,027,496 of NW_028133387.1, forward strand.
GCCTTTAACCTCCTGTTTGGCCCAGTTTGCAATTTCTGCGGAAGATGAACAGGAATAGGGAGAACCAATGAGAGACTAGCTGGAGGTATCTGGACAGGCAAATTTAACTCTCATTTCCCACCAGGAAGAGGAACTAACCAAAGGCTCAGCGTGCCGTGCTGGAACCAGATTAGGGCCTGAAGCCATCCTGCGGTGTTGTGGCCAGCTCAAAAGAAAGCGAGTTGAAGAAAGGAGCTCAGGGGCACTGTAATTCACAAACCTGCAGAGTTATAAATGACAGCTATCGTCCAAAAATATACTGAAGTAAGGCTGCCAAGAGGACTTGAAAGCGGGGCAGAATTGCAGGAAACCAATTTCAGGAGGTAGACGGGAATTGCATTGAAAGCATAGGAAAAGAGGCAGAACGTCCACAATGATGCACTTGGCCAAAAAGGGCGTATGCGTTTTTTCCTGAATATATTCAGGAAAAAACGCATACGCCCTTTTTGGCCAACGAAGCAAGCTTGCAAAGGAAATCTGCACTACAATGAAGTCTCACTTCCCCCTGGTCAAAAGGGCCATCTGAAAAAAGTGTAAAATCCAGAAAGGCAGGACAGGCCATGGAGAACTGGGAGCCTTGTTATGCTGATGGGCGGGATGTAAATTGCCAACAGCCACTTGTGAGAAGTGTATGGTGTTTCCTGAAACATCTAAAAAACAAAGCAACAGAGCCTAGGGCACTTCCACTTATGATCCTATAGCTTAGGGAAATTAAAATCAAAAAGACACAGCCACCCCAAAGTTTGGGACGCCTCTGTTTACAAGAACCTCGTTTACCGTACAAGTTCAGTATCACAGAAAGCGGAAAATGGATAAAGAACTTGTGGTACTTACGTACAATGCAGTATCACTCAGCAATGAAATCTATGTCATCAGGCCCGTAGCAGCATAATGAGCGGATTCAGGTACGATGATTCTAACTGAAACAAGTCACACAGAAAAAGAAACATCATAAGATATCACTAATACACGGAATGTAAACTGGACTACACAGGAACTGAATTACAGAACAGAACAGGGTCTCAAATTTAGAAAACCAACTTATGCTTGCTTAAGGGTAAAGGTGAGTTGGGGTGCTGCATAAAACCAGAGATTGAAATGAGCACAGATAAAGTTCCTTAAGCCAAATATGGAATAGACAAGAGCTACTCCTTGCTCAACGAAATGGACTCAACACCCCATATGAAACGCCTAAGAATGTACCTGACTAGTAAGTATCTTAAAACCTATGGATTGCTATGTCTCCAAAAGAGAATCAAGCGTGTGTACAGGGGCATAAACGCAGCAGTGATAGGATTGGAGAAGTTCGGTGAGCAAATGAAGACCCTTTGAAGTCATATTGCATGGTACCCATTCCACGGGTCTCAACTCTCCAGGTTTAAGGTATTCTTCCTTCAGCTAAAACATGCATGTGGAACCCAGAGTATGATCAACCCTGTGAACGGGAGACGTGTTCAAATATGTCTCAGTTTTCCTCCCCTGGTACTCGGGTGCAACATTCCAGACGCTTTACTAACACTCTCCCCACTTGGAGAGTCAGCGCCTTTAAACTCCTGTTTGGCCCAGTTGGCAATTTCTGCGGAAGATGAACAGGAATAGGGAGAACCAATGAGAGACTAGCTGGAGGTGTCTGGACGGGCAAATTTAACTCTCATTTCCCACCAGGAAGAGGAACTAACCAAAGGCTCAGCGTGCCGTGCCAGAACCAGATTAGGGCCTGAAGCCATCCTGTGGTGTTGCGGCCAGGTCACAAGAAAGCGAGTTGAAGAAAGGAGCTCAGGGGCACTGTAATTCACAAACCTGCAGAGTTATAAATGACAGCTATCGTCCAAAAATATACTGAAGTAAGGCTGCCAAGAGGACTTGAAAGCGGGGCAGAATTGCAGGAAACCGATTTCAGGAGGTAGACTGGAATTGCTTTGAAAGCATAGGAAAAGAGGCAGAACGTCCACAATGATGCACTTGGCCAAAAAGGGCGTATGCGTTTTTTCCTGAATATATTCAGGAAAAAACGCATACGCCCTTTTTGGCCAACCAAGCAACCTTGCAAAGGAAATCTGCACTACAATGAAGTCTCACTTCCCCCCGGTCAAAAGGGCCATCTGAAAAAAGTGTAAAATCCAGAAAGGCAGGACAGGCCATGGAGAACTGGGAGCCTTGTTATGCTGATGGGCGGGATGTAAATTACCAACAGACACTCGGGAGAAGTGTATGGTGTTTCCTGAAACATCCAGAAAACAAAGCAACAGAGCCTAGGGCACTTCCACTTATGGTCCTATAGCTTAGGGAAATTAAAATCAAAAAGACACAGCCACCCCGAAGTTTGGAACGGCTCTGTTTACAAGAACCTCGTTTACAGTACAAGTTCAACATCACAGAAAGTGAAAAATGGATAAAGAAGTTGTGGTATTTACTTACAAAGCAATATCACTCAGCAATGAAATCTATGTCATCAGGCCTTTAGCAGCACAATGAGTGGATTCAGTTATGATGATTCTAACTGAAATAAGTCACACAGAAAAAGAAACATCATAAGATATCAGTAATACACGGAATGTAAACTTGGCTACACAGGAACTGAATTACAGAACAGAACAGGGTCTCAAATTTAGAAAACCAACTTATGCTTGCTTAAGGGTAAAGGTGAGTAGGGGTGCTGCATAAAACCAGAGATTGAAAGGAGCACAGATAAAGTTCCTTAAGGCAAATATGGAATAGACAAGAGCTACTCCTTGCTCAACGAAATGGACTCAACACCGCATATTAAACGCCTAAGAATGTACTTGACTAGTAAGTATCTTAAAACCTATGGATTGCTATGTCTCCAAAAGAGAATCAAGCATGTGTACAGGGGCATAAACGCAGCAGTGATAGGATTGGAGAGGTTCGGTGAGCAAATGAAGACCCTTTGAAGTCATATTGCATGGTACACATTTCACGGGTTTCAACTCTCCAGGTTTAAGGTATTCTTCCTTCAGCTAAAACATGCATGTGGAACCCAGAGTATGATCAACCGTGTGAACAGGAGACGTGTTCAAATATGTCTCACTTTTCCTCCCCTGGTACTCGGGTGCAACATTCCATATGCTTTACTAACACTCTCCCGACTTGGAGAGTCAGTCCCTTTAACCTCCTGTTTGGCCCAGTTTGCAATTTCTGCGGAAGATGAACAGGAATAGCGAGAACCAATGAGAGACTAGCTGGAGGTGTCTGGACGGGCAAATTTAACTCTCATTTCCCACCAGGAAGAGGAACTAACCAAAGGCTCAGCGTGCCGTGCCGGAACCAGATTAGGGCCTGAAGCCATCCTGCGGTGTTGCGGCCAGGTCACAAGAAAGCGAGTTGAAGAAAGGAGCTCAGGGGCACTGTAATTCACAAACCTGCAGAGTTATAAATGACAGCTATCGTCCAAAAATAAACTGAAGTAAGGCTGCCAAGAGGACTTGAAAGCGGGGCAGAATTGCAGGAAACCGATTTCAGGAGGTAGACTGGAATTGCATTGAAAGCATAGGAAAAGAGGCAGAACGTCCACAATGATGCACTTGGCCAAAAAGGGCGTATGCGTTTTTTCCTGAATATATTCAGGAAAAAACGCATACACACTTTTTGGCCAACCAAGCAAGCTTGCAAAGGAAATCTGCACTACAATGAAGTCTCACTTCCCCCCGGTCAAAAGGGCCATCTGAAAAAAGTGTAAAATCCAGAAAGGCAGGACAGGCCATGGAGAACTGGGAGCCTTGTTATGCTGATGGGAGGGATGTAAATTGCCAACAGACGCTCGGGAGAAGTGTATGGTGTTCCCTGAAACATCTACAAAACAAAGCAACAGAGCCTAGGGCACTTCCACTTATGGTCCTATAGCTTAGGGAAATTAAAATCAAAAAGACACAGCCACCCCAAAGTTTGGGACGCATCTGTTTACAAGATCCTTGTTTACAGTACATGTTCAACATCGCAGAAAGTGAAAAATGGATAAAGAAGTTGTATTTACTTACAAAGCAATATCACTCAGCAATGAAATCTATGTCATCAGGCCCTTAGCAGCACAATGAGTGGATTCAGGTATGATGATTCTAACTGAAATAAGTCATACATAAAAAGAAACATCATAAGATATCAGTAATACACGGAATGTAAACTTGGCTACACAGGAACTGAATTACAGAACAGAACAGGGTCTCAAATTTAGAAAACCAACTTCTGCTTGCTTAAGGGGAAAGGTGAGTTGGGGTGCTGCATAAAACCAGAGATTGAAATGAGCACAGATAAAGTTCCTGAAGCCAAATACGGAATAGACAAGAGCTACTCCTTGCTCAAAGAAATGGACTCAACACCGCATATTAAACGCCTAAGAATGTACCTGACTAGTAAGTATCTTAAAACCTATGGATTGCTATGTCTCCGAAAGAGAATCAAGCATGTGTACAGGGGCATAAACGCAGCAGTGATAGGATTGGTGAGGATCGATGAGCAAATGAAGACCCTTTGAAGTCATATTGCATGGTACCCATTCCACGGGTTTCAACTACCCAGGTTTAAGTTATTCTTCATTCAGCTAAAACATGCATGTGGAACCTAGAGTATGATCAACCATGTGATCGGGAGACGTGTTCAAATATGTCTCAGTTTTCGTCCCCTGGTACTCGGGTGCAACATTCCAGATGCTTTACTAACAGTCTCCCGAATTGGAGAGTCAGTCCGTTTAACCTCCTGTTTGGCCCAGTTTCCAATTTCTGCGGAAGATGAACAGGAATAGGGAGAACCAATGAGAGACTAGCTGGAGGTGTCTGGACGGGCAAATTTAACTCTCATTTCCCAGCAGGAAGAGGAATTAACCAAAGGCTCAGCGTGCCGTGCCGGAACCAGATTAGGGCCTGAAGCCATCCTGCGGTGTTGCGGCCATCTCACAAGAAAGCGAGTTGAAGAAAGGAGCTCAGGGGCACTGTAATTCACAAATCTGCAGAGTTATAAATGACAGCTATCATCCAAAAATATACTGAAGTAAGGCTGCCAAGAGGACTTGAAAGCGGGGCAGAATTGCAGGAAACCGATTTCAGGAGGTAGACTGGAATTGCATTGAAAGCATAGGAAAAGAGGCAGAACGTCCACAATGATGCACTTGGCCAAAAAGGGCGTATGCGTTTTTTCCTGAATATATTCAGGAAAAAACGCATACGCCCTTTTTTGCCAACCAAGCAAGCTTGCAAAGGAAATCTGCACTACAATGAAGTCTCACTTCCCCCCGGTCAAAAGGGCCATCTGAAAAAAGTGTAAAATCCAGAAAGGCAGGACAGGCCATGGAGAACTGGGAGCCTCGTTATGCTGATGGGCGGGATGTAAATTGCCAACAGACACTCGGGAGAAGTGTATGGTGTTTCCTGAAACATCTAAAAAACAAAGCAACAGAGCCTAGGGCACTTCCACTTATGGTCCTATAGCTTAGGGAAATTAAAATCAAAAAGACACAGCCACCCCAAAGTTTGGGACGCCTCTGTTTACAAGAACCTCGTTTACCATACAAGTTCAATATCACAGAAAGTGAAAAATGGATAAAGAACTTGTGGTACTTATTTACAATGCAGTATCACTCAGCAATGAAATCTATGTCATCAGGCCCGTAGCAGCATAATGAGTGGATTCAGGTACGATGATTCTAACTGAAATAAGTCACACAGAAAAAGAAACATCATAAGATATCAGTAATACACGGAATGTAAACTTGGCTACACAGGAACTGAATTACAGAACAGAACAGGGTCTCAAATTTAGAAAACCATCTTATGCTTGCTTAAGGGGAAAGGTGAGTTGGGGTGTTGCATAAAACCAGAGATTGAAATGAGCACAGATAAAGTTCCTTAAGCCAAATATGGAATAGACAAGAGCTACTCCTTGCTCAACGAAATGGACTCAACACCCCATATTAAACGCCTAAGAATGTACCTGACTAGTAAGTATCTTAAAACCTATGGATTGCTATGTCTCCAAAAGAGAATCAAGCGTGTGTACAGGGGCATAAACGCAGCAGTGATAGGATTGGAGAGGTTCGGTGAGCAAATGAAGACCCTTTGAAGTCATATTGCATGGTACCCATTCCACGGGTTTCAACTACCCAGTTTTAAGGTATTCTTCCTTCAGCTAAAACATGCATGTGGAACCTAGAGTATGATCAACCATGTGATCGGGAGACGTGTTCAAATATGTCTCAGTTTTCGTACCCTGGTACTCGGGTGCAACATTCCAGACGCTTTACTAACACTCTCCCGACTTGGAGAGTCAGTCCCTTAACCTCCTGTTTGGCCCAGTTTGCAATTTCTGCGGAAGATGAACAGGAATAGCGAGAACAAATGAGAGACTAGCTGGAGGTGTCTGGACGGGCAAATTTAACTCTCATTTCCCACCAGGAAGAGGAATTAACCAAAGGCTCAACGTGCCGTTCCGGAACCAGATTAGGGCCTGAAGACATCCTGCGGTGTTGCGGCCAGGTCACAAGAAAGCGAGTTGAAGAAAGGAGCTCAGGGGCACTGTAATTCACAAACCTGCAGAGTTATAAATGACAGCTATCGTCCAAAAATATACTGAAGTAAGGCTGCCAAGAGGACTTGAAAGCGGGGCAGAATTGCAGGAAACCGATTTCAGGAGGTAGACTGGAATTGCATTGAAAGCATAGGAAAAGAGGCAGAACGTCCACAATGATGCACTTGGCCAAAAAGGGCGTATGCGTTTTTTCCTGAATATATTCAGGAAAAAACGCATACGCCCTTTTTGGCCAACCAAGCAAGCTTGCAAAGGAAATCTGCACTACAATGAAGTCTCACTTCCCCCCGGTCAAAAGGGCCATCTGAAAAAAGTGTAAAATCCAGAAAGGCAGGACAGGCCATGGAGAACTGGGAGCCTTGTTATGCTGATGGGCGGGATGTAAATTGCCAACAGACACTCGGGAGAAGTGTATGGTGTTTCCTGAAACATCTACAAAACAAAGCAACAGAGCCTAGGGCACTTCCACTTATGGTCCTATAGCTTAGGGAAATTAAAATCAAAAAGACACAGCCACCCCAAAGTTTGGGACGCCTCTGTTTACAAGAACCTCGTTTACCATACAAGTTCAATATCACAGAAAGTGAAAAATGTATAAAGAACTTGTGGTACTTATGTACAATGCAGTATCACTCAGCAATGAAATCTATGTCATCAGGCCCGTAGCAGCATAATGAGTGGATTCAGGTACGATGATTCTAACTGGTAATAAGTCACACAGAAAAAGAAACATCATAAGATATCAGTAATACACGGAATGTAAACTTGGCTACACAGGAACTGAATTACAGAACAGAACAGGGTCTCAAATTTAGAAAACCATCTTATGCTTGCTTAAGGGGAAAGGTGAGTTGGGGTGCTGCATAAAACCAGAGATTGAAATGAGCACACATAAAGTTCCTTAAGCCAAATATGGAATAGACAAGAGCTACTTCTTGCTCAACGAAATGGACTCAACACCCCATATTAAATGCCTAAGAATGTACCTGACTAGTAAGTATCTTAAAACCTATGGATTGCTATGTCTCCAAAAGAGAATCAAGCGTGTGTACAGGGGCATAAACGCAGCAGTGATAGGATTGGAGAGGTTCGGTGAGCAAATGAAGACCCTTTGAAGTCATATTGCATGGTACCCATTCCACGGGTTTCAACCACCCAGGTTTAAGATATTCTTCCTTCAGCTAAAACATGCATGTGGAACCTAGAGTATGATCAACCGTGTGATCGGGAGACGTGTTCAAATATGTCTCAGTTTTCGTACCCTGGTACTCGGGTGCAACATTCCAGACGCTTTACTAACACTCTCCCGACTTGGAGAGTCAGTCCCTTTAACCTCCTGTTTGGCCCAGTTTGCAATTTCTGCGGAAGATGAACAGGAATAGCGAGAACCAATGAGAGACTAGCTGGAGGTGTCTGGACGGGCAAATTTAACTCTCATTTCCCACCAGGAAGAGGAATTAACCAAAGGCTCAGCGTGCCGTGCCGGAACCAGATTAGGGCCTGAAGCCATCCTGCGGTGTTGCGGCCAGGTCACAAGAAAGCAAGTTGAAGAAAGGAGCTCAGGGGCACTGTAATTCACAAACCTGCAGAGTTATAAATGACAGCTATCGTCCAAAAATATACTGAAGTAAGGCTGCCAAGAGGACTTGAAAGCGGGGCAGAATTGCAGGAAACCGATTTCAGGAGGTAGACTGGAATTGCATTGAAAGCATAGGAAAAGAGGCAGAACGTCCACAATGATGCACTTGGCCAAAAAGGGCGTATGCGTTTTTTCCTGAATATATTCAGGAAAAAACGCATACGCCCTTTTTGGCCAACGAAGCAAGCTTGCAAAGGAAATCTGCACTACAATGAAGTCTCACTTCCCGCTGGTCAAAAGGGCCATCTGAAAAAAGTGTAAAATCCAGAAAGGCAGGACAGGCCATGGAGAACTGGGAGCATTGTTATGCTGATGGGCGGGATGTAAATTGCCAACAGCCACTTGTGAGAAGTGTATGGTGTTTCCTGAAACATCTAAAAAACAAATCAACAGAGCCTAGGGCACTTCCACTTATGATCCTATAGCTTAGGGAAATTAAAATCAAAAAGACACAGCCACCCCAAAGTTTGGGACGCCTCTGTTTACAAGAACCTCGTTTACCGTACAAGTTCAGTATCACAGAAAGCGGAAAATGGATAAAGAACTTGTGGTACTTACGTACAATGCAGTATCACTCAGCAATGAAATCTATGTCATCAGGCCCATAGCAGCATAATGAGCTGATTCAGGTACGATGATTCTAACTGAAACAAGTCACACAGAAAAAGAAACATCATAAGTTATCACTAATACACGGAATGTAAACTGGACTACACAGGAACTGAATTACAGAACAGAACAGGGTCTCAAATTTAGAAAACCAACTTATGCTTGCTTAAGGGTAAAGGTGAGTTGGGGTGCTGCATAAAACCAGAGATTGAAATGAGCACAGATAAAGTTCCTTAAGCCAAATATGGAATAGACAAGAGCTACTCCTTGCTCAACGAAATGGACTCAACACCCCATATGAAACGCCTAAGAATGTACCTGACTAGTAAGTATCTTAAAACCTATGGATTGCTATGTCTCCAAAAGAGAATCAAGCGTGTGTACAGGGGCATAAACGCAGCAGTGATAGGATTGGAGAAGTTCGGTGAGCAAATGAAGACCCTTTGAAGTCATATTGCATGGTACCCATTCCACGGGTCTCAACTCTCCAGGTTTAAGCTATTCTTCCTTCAGCTAAAACATGCATGTGGAACCCAGAGTATGATCAACCCTGTGAACGGGAGACGTGTTCAAATATGTCTCAGTTTTCCTCCCCTGGTACTCGGGTGCAACATTCCAGACGCTTTACTAACACTCTCCCCACTTGGAGAGTCAGCGCCTTTAAACTCCTGTTTGGCCCAGTTGGCAATTTCTGCGGAAGATGAACAGGAATAGGGAGAACCAATGAGAGACTAGCTGGAGGTGTCTGGACGGGCAAATTTAACTCTCATTTCCCACCAGGAAGAGGAACTAACAAAAGGCTCAGCGTGCCGTGCCAGAACCAGATTAGGGCCTGAAGCCATCCTGTCGTGTTGCGGCCAGTTCACAAGAAAGCGAGTTGAAGAAAGGAGCTCAGGGGCACTGTAATTCACAAACCTGCAGAGTTATAAATGACAGCTATCGTCCAAAAATATACTGAAGTAAGGCTGCCAAGAGGACTTGAAAGCGGGGCAGAATTGCAGGAAACCGATTTCAGGAGGTAGACTGGAATTGCATTGAAAGCATAGGAAAAGAGGCAGAACGTCCACAATGATGCACTTGGCCAAAAAGGGCGTATGCGTTTTTTCCTATTCAGGAAAAAACGCATACGCCCTTTTTGGCCAACCAAGCAAGCTTGCAAAGGAAATCTGCACTACAATGAAGTCTCACTTCCCCCCGGTCAAAAGGGCCATCTGAAGAAAGTGTAAAATCCAGAAAGGCAGGACAGGCCATGGAGAACTGGGAGCCTTGTTATGCTGATGGGCGGGATGTAAATTACCAAGAGACACTCCGGAGAAGTGTATGGTGTTTCCTGAAACATCCAGAAAACAAAGCAACAGAGCCTAGGGCACTTCCACTTATGGTCCTATAGCTTAGGGAAATTAAAATCAAAAAGACACAGCCACCCCGAAGTTTGGAACGGCTCTGTTTACAAGAACCTCGTTTACAGTACAAGTTCAACATCACAGAAAGTGAAAAATGGATAAAGAAGTTGTGGTATTTACTTACAAAGCAATATCACTCAGCAATGAAATCTATGTCATCAGGCCTTTAGCAGCACAATGAGTGGATTCAGTTATGATGATTCTAACTGAAATAAGTCACACAGAAAAAGAAACATCATAAGATATCAGTAATACACGGAATGTAAACTTGGCTACACAGGAACTGAATTACAGAACAGAACAGGGTCTCAAATTTAGAAAACCAACTTATGCTTGCTTAAGGGTAAAGGTGAGTAGGGGTGCTGCATAAAACCAGAGATTGAAAGGAGCACAGATAAAGTTCCTTAAGGCAAATATGGAATAGACAAGAGCTACTCCTTGCTCAACGAAATGGACTCAACACCGCATATTAAACGCCTAAGAATGTACATGACTAGTAAGTATCTTAAAACCTATGGATTGCTATGTCTCCAAAAGAGAATCAAGCATGTGTACAGGGGCATAAACGCAGCAGTGATAGGATTGGTGAGGATCGATGAGCAAATGAAGACCCTTTGAAGTCATATTGCATGGTACCCATTCCACGGGTTTCAACTACCCAGGTTTAAGTTATTCTTCCTTCAGCTAAAACATGCATGTGGAACCTAGAGTATGATCAACCATGTGATCGGGAGACGTGTTCAAATATGTCTCAGTTTTCGTCCCCTGGTACTCGGGTGCAACATTCCAGATGCTTTACTAACAGTCTCCCGAATTGGAGAGTCAGTCCGTTTAACCTCCTGTTTGGCCCAGTTTGCAATTTCTGCGGAAGATGAACAGGAATAGGGAGAACCAATGAGAGACTAGCTGGAGGTGTCTGGACGGGCAAATTTAACTCTCATTTCCCAGCAGGAAGAGGAATTAACCAAAGGCTCAGCGTGCCGTGCCGGAACCAGATTAGGGCCTGAAGCCATCCTGCGGTGTTGCGGCCATCTCACAAGAAAGCGAGTTGAAGAAAGGAGCTCAGGGGCACTGTAATTCACAAATCTGCAGAGTTATAAATGACAGCTATCATCCAAAAATATACTGAAGTAAGGCTGCCAAGAGGACTTGAAAGCGGGGCAGAATTGCAGGAAACCGATTTCAGGAGGTAGACTGGAATTGCATTGAAAGCATAGGAAAAGAGGCAGAACGTCCACAATGATGCACTTGGCCAAAAAGGGCGTATGCGTTTTTTCCTGAATATATTCAGGAAAAAACGCATACGCCCTTTTTTGCCAACCAAGCAAGCTTGCAAAGGAAATCTGCACTACAATGAAGTCTCACTTCCCCCCGGTCAAAAGGGCCATCTGAAAAAAGTGTAAAATCCAGAAAGGCAGGACAGGCCATGGAGAACTGGGAGCCTCGTTATGCTGATGGGCGGGATGTAAATTGCCAACAGACACTCGGGAGAAGTGTATGGTGTTTCCTGAAACATCTAAAAAACAAAGCAACAGAGCCTAGGGCACTTCCACTTATGGTCCTATAGCTTAGGGAAATTAAAATCAAAAAGACACAGCCACCCCAAAGTTTGGGACGCCTCTGTTTACAAGAACCTCGTTTACCATACAAGTTCAATATCACAGAAAGTGAAAAATGGATAAAGAACTTGTGGTACTTATTTACAATGCAGTATCACTCAGCAATGAAATCTATGTCATCAGGCCCGTAGCAGCATAATGAGTGGATTCAGGTACGATGATTCTAACTGAAATAAGTCACACAGAAAAAGAAACATCATAAGATATCAGTAATACACTGAATGTAAACTTGGCTACACAGGAACTGAATTACAGAACAGAACAGGGTCTCAAATTTAGAAAACCATCTTATGCTTGCTTAAGGGGAAAGGTGAGTTGGGGTGCTGCATAAAACCAGAGATTGAAATGAGCACAGATAAAGTTCCTTAAGCCAAATATGGAATAGACAAGAGCTACTCCTTGCTCAACGAAATGGACTCAACACCCCATATTAAACGCCTAAGAATGTACCTGACTAGTAAGTATCTTCAAACCTATGGATTGCTATGTCTCCAAAAGAGAATCAAGCGTGTGTACAGGGGCATAAACGCAGCAGTGATAGGATTGGAGAGGTTCGGTGAGCAAATGAAGACCCTTTGAAGTCATATTGCATGGTACCCATTCCACGGGTTTCAACTACCCAGTTTTAAGGTATTCTTCCTTCAGCTAAAACATGCATGTGGAACCTAGAGTATGATCAACCATGTGATCGGGAGACGTGTTCAAATATGTCTCAGTTTTCGTACCCTGGTACTCGGGTGCAACATTCCAGACGCTTTACTAACACTCTCCCGACTTGGAGAGTCAGTCCCTTAACCTCCTGTTTGGCCCAGTTTGCAATTTCTGCGGAAGATGAACAGGAATAGCGAGAACAAATGAGAGACTAGCTGGAGGTGTCTGGACGGGCAAATTTAACTCTCATTTCCCACCAGGAAGAGGAATTAACCAAAGGCTCAACGTGCCGTGCCGGAACCAGATTAGGACCTGAAGCCATCCTGCGGTGTTGCGGCCAGGTCACAAGAAAGCGAGTTGAAGAAAGGAGCTCAGGGGCACTGTAATTCACAAACCTGCAGAGTTATAAATGACAGCTATCGTCCAAAAATATACTGAAGTAAGGCTGCCAAGAGGACTTGAAAGCGGGGCAGAATTGCAGGAAACCGATTTCAGGAGGTAGACTGGAATTGCATTGAAAGCATAGGAAAAGAGGCAGAACGTCCACAATGATGCACTTGGCCAAAAAGGGCGTATGCGTTTTTTCCTGAATATATTCAGGAAAAAACGCATACGCCCTTTTTGGCCAACCAAGCAAGCTTGCAAAGGAAATCTGCACTACAATGAAGTCTCACTTCCCCCCGGTCAAAAGGGCCATCTGAAAAAAGTGTAAAATCCAGAAAGGCAGGACAGGCCATGGAGAACTGGGAGCCTTGTTATGCTGATGGGCGGGATGTAAATTGCCAACAGACACTCGGGAGAAGTGTATGGTGTTTCCTGAAACATCTACAAAACAAAGCAACAGAGCCTAGGGCACTTCCACTTATGGTCCTATAGCTTAGGGAAATTAAAATCAAAAAGACACAGCCACCCCAAAGTTTGGGACGCCTCTGTTTACAAGAACCTCGTTTACCATACAAGTTCAATATCACAGAAAGTGAAAAATGTATAAAGAACTTGTGGTACTTATGTACAATGCAGTATCACTCAGCAATGAAATCTATGTCATCAGGCCCGTAGCAGCATAATGAGTGGATTCAGGTACGATGATTCTAACTGAAATAAGTCACACAGAAAAAGAAACATCATAAGATATCAGTAATACACGGAATGTAAACTTGGCTACACAGGAACTGAATTACAGAACAGAACAGGGTCTCAAATTTAGAAAACCATCTTATGCTTGCTTAAGGGGAAAGGTGAGTTGGGGTGCTGCATAAAACCAGAGATTGAAATGAGCACACATAAAGTTCCTTAAGCCAAATATGGAATAGACAAGAGCTACTTCTTGCTCAACGAAATGGACTCAACACCCCATATTAAATGCCTAAGAATGTACCTGACTAGTAAGTATCTTAAAACCTATGGATTGCTATGTCTCCAAAAGAGAATCAAGCGTGTGTACAGGGGCATAAACGCAGCAGTGATAGGATTGGAGAGGTTCGGTGAGCAAATGAAGACCTTTTAAAGTCATATTGCATGGTACCCATTCCACGGGTTTCAACCACCCAGGTTTAAGGTATTCTTCCTTCAGCTAAAACATGCATGTGGAACCTAGAGTATGATCAACCGTGTGATCGGGAGACGTGTTCAAATATGTCTCAGTTTTCGTACCCTGGTACTCGGGTGCAACATTCCAGACGCTTTACTAACACTCTCCCGACTTGGAGAGTCAGTCCCTTTAACCTCCTGTTTGGCCCAGTTTGCAATTTCTGCGGAAGATGAACAGGAATAGCGAGAACCAATGAGAGACTAGCTGGAGGTGTCTGGACGGGCAAATTTAACTCTCATTTCCCACCAGGAAGAGGAATTAACCAAAGGCTCAGCGTGCCGTGCCGGAACCAGATTAGGGCCTGAAGCCATCCTGCGGTGTTGCGGCCAGGTCACAAGAAAGCAAGTTGAAGAAAGGAGCTCAGGGGCACTGTAATTCACAAACCTGCAGAGTTATAAATGACAGCTATCGTCCAAAAATATACTGAAGTAAGGCTGCCAAGAGGACTTGAAAGCGGGGCAGAATTGCAGGAAACCGATTTCAGGAGGTAGACTGGAATTGCATTGAAAGCATAGGAAAAGAGGCAGAACGTCCACAATGATGCACTTGGCCAAAAAGGGCGTATGCGTTTTTTCCTGAATATATTCAGGAAAAAACGCATACGCCCTTTTTGGCCAAAGAAGCAAGCTTGCAAAGGAAATCTGCACTACAATGAAGTCTCACTTCCCCCTGGTCAAAAGGGCCATCTGAAAAAAGTGTAAAATCCAGAAAGGCAGGACAGGCCATGGAGAACTGGGAGCCTTGTTATGCTGATGGGCGGGATGTAAATTGCCAACAGCCACTTGTGAGAAGTGTATGGTGTTTCCTGAAACATCTAAAAAACAAAGCAACAGAGCCTAGGGCACTTCCACTTATGATCCTATAGCTTAGGGAAATTAAAATCAAAAAGACACAGCCACCCCAAAGTTTGGGACGCCTCTGTTTACAAGAACCTCGTTTACCGTACAAGTTCAGTATCACAGAAAGCGGAAAATGGATAAAGAACTTGTGGTACTTACGTACAATGCAGTATCACTCAGCAATGAAATCTATGTCATCAGGCCCATAGCAGCATAATGAGCGGATTCAGGTACGATGATTCTAACTGAAACAAGTCACACAGAAAAAGAAACATCATAAGATATCACTAATACACGGAATGTAAACTGGACTACACAGGAACTGAATTACAGAACAGAAAAGGGTCTCAAATTTAGAAAACCAACTTATGCTTGCTTAAGGGGAAAGGTGAGTTGGGGTGCTGCATAAAACCAGAGATTGAAATGAGCACAGATAAAGTTCCTTAAGCCAAATATGGAATAGACAAGAGCTACTCCTTGCTCAACGAAATGGACTCAACACCCCATATGAAACGCCTAAGAATGTACCTGACTAGTAAGTATCTTAAAACCTATGGATTGCTATGTCTCCAAAAGAGAATCAAGCGTGTGTACAGGGGCATAAACGCAGCAGTGATAGGATTGGAGAAGTTCGGTGAGCAAATGAAGACCCTTTGAAGTCATATTGCATGGTACCCATTCCACGGGTCTCAACTCTCCAGGTTTAAGGTATTCTTCCTTCAGCTAAAACATGCATGTGGAACCCAGAGTATGATCAACCCTGTGAACGGGAGACGTGTTCAAATATGTCTCAGTTTTCGTACCCTGGTACTCGGGTGCAACATTCCAGACGCTTTACTAACACTCTCCCCACTTGGAGAGTCAGCGCCTTTAAACTCCTGTTTGGCCCAGTTGGCAATTTCTGCGGAAGATGAACAGGAATAGGCAGAACCAATGAGAGACTAGCTGGAGGTGTCTGGACGGGCAAATTTAACTCTCATTTCCCACCAGGAAGAGGAACTAACCAAAGGCTCAGCGTGCCGTGCCAGAACCAGATTAGGGCCTGAAGCCATCCTGTGGTGTTGCGGCCAGGTCACAAGAAAGCGAGTTGAAGAAAGGAGCTCAGGGGCACTGTAATTCACAAACCTGCAGAGTTATAAATGACAGCTATCGTCCAAAAATATACTGAAGTAAGGCTGCCAAGAGGACTTGAATGCGGGGCAGAATTGCAGGAAACCGATTTCAGGAGGTAGACTGGAATTGCATTGAAAGCATAGGAAAAGAGGCAGAACGTCCACAATGATGCACTTGGCCAAAAAGGGCGTATGCGTTTTTTCCTGAATATATTCAGGAAAAAACGCATACGCCCTTTTTGGCCAACCAAGCAAGCTTGCAAAGGAAATCTGCACTACAATGAAGTCTCACTTCCCCCCGGTCAAAAAGGCCATCTGAAAAAAGTGTAAAATCCAGAAAGGCAGGACAGGCCATGGAGAACTGGGAGCCTTGTTATGCTGATGGGCGGGATGTAAATTACCAACAGACACTCGGGAGAAGTGTATGGTGTTTCCTGAAACATCCAGAAAACAAAGCAACAGAGCCTAGGGCACTTCCACTTATGGTCCTATAGCTTAGGGAAATTAAAATCAAAAAGACACAGCCACCCCGAAGTTTGGAACGGCTCTGTTTACAAGAACCTCGTTTACAGTACAAGTTCAACATCACAGAAAGTGAAAAATGGATAAAGAAGTTGTGGTATTTACTTACAAAGCAATATCACTCAGCAATGAAATCTATGTCATCAGGCCTTTAGCAGCACAATGAGTGGATTCAGTTATGATGATTCTAACTGAAATAAGTCACACAGAAAAAGAAACATCATAAGATATCAGTAATACACGGAATGTAAACTTGGCTACACAGGAACTGAATTACAGAACAGAACAGGGTCTCAAATTTAGAAAACCAACTTATGCTTGCTTAAGGGTAAAGGTGATTAGGGGTGCTGCATAAAACCAGAGATTGAAAGGAGCACAGATAAAGTTCCTTAAGGCAAATATGGAATAGACAAGAGCTACTCCTTGCTCAACGAAATGGACTCAACACCGCATATTAAACGCCTAAGAATGTACTTGACTAGTAAGTATCTTAAAACCTATGGATTGCTATGTCTCCAAAAGAGAATCAAGCATGTGTACAGGGGCATAAACGCAGCAGTGATAGGATTGGAGAGGTTCGGTGAGCAAATGAAGACCCTTTGAAGTCATATTGCATGGTACACATTTCACGGGTTTCAACTCTCCAGGTTTAAGGTATTCTTCCTTCAGCTAAAACATGCATGTGGAACCCAGAGTATGATCAACCGTGTGAACAGGAGACGTGTTCAAATATGTCTCACTTTTCCTCCCCTGGTACTCGGGTGCAACATTCCATATGCTTTACTAACACTCTCCCGACTTGGAGAGTCAGTCCCTTTAACCTCCTGTTTGGCCCAGTTTGCAATTTCTGCGGAAGATGAACAGGAATAGCGAGAACCAATGAGAGACTAGCTGGAGGTGTCTGGACGGGCAAATTTAACTCTCATTTCCCACCAGGAAGAGGAACTAACCAAAGGCTCAGCGTGCCGTGCCGGAACCAGATTAGGACCTGAAGCCATCCTGCGGTGTTGCGGCCAGGTCACAAGAAAGCGAGTTGAAGAAAGGAGCTCAGGGGCACTGTAATTCACAAACCTGCAGAGTTATAAATGACAGCTATCGTCCAAAAATATACTGAAGTAAGGCTGCCAAGAGGACTTGAAAGCGGGGCAGAATTGCAGGAAACCGATTTCAGGAGGTAGACTGGAATTGCATTGAAAGCATAGGAAAAGAGGCAGAACGTCCACAATGATGCACTTGGCCAAAAAGGGCGTATGCGTTTTTTCCTGAATATATTCAGGAAAAAACGCATACGCCCTTTTTTGCCAACCAAGCAAGCTTGCAAAGGAAATCTGCACTACAATGAAGTCTCACTTCCCCCCGGTCAAAAGGGCCATCTGAAAAAAGTGTAAAATCCAGAAAGGCAGGACAGGCCATGGAGAACTGGGAGCCTTGTTATGCTGATGGGAGGGATGTAAATTGCCAACAGACGCTCGGGAGAAGTGTATGGTGTTTCCTGAAACATCTACAAAACAAAGCAACAGAGCCTAGGGCACTTCCACTTATGGTCCTATAGCTTAGGGAAATTAAAATCAAAAAGACACAGCCACCCCAAAGTTTGGGACGCATCTGTTTACAAGATCCTTGTTTACAGTACATGTTCAACATCGCAGAACGTGAAAAATGGATAAATAAGTTGTATTTACTTACAAAGAAATATCACTCAGCAATGAAATCTATGTCATCAGGCCCTTAGCAGCACAATGAGTGGATTCAGGTATGATGATTCTAACTGAAATAAGTCATACATAAAAAGAAACATCATAAGATATCAGTAATACACGGAATGTAAACTTGGCTACACAGGAACTGAATTACAGAACAGAACAGGGTCTCAAATTTAGAAAACCAACTTCTGCTTGCTTAAGGGGAAAGGTGAGTTGGGGTGCTGCATAAAACCAGAGATTGAAATGAGCACAGATAAAGTTCCTGAAGCCAAATACGGAATAGACAAGAGCTACTCCTTGCTCAAAGAAATGGACTCAACACCGCATATTAAACGCCTAAGAATGTAGCTGACTAGTAAGTATCTTAAAACCTATGGATTGCTATGTCTCCGAAAGAGAATCAAGCATGTGTACAGGGGCATAAACGCAGCAGTGATAGGATTGGAGAGGTTCGATGAGCAAATGAAGACCCTTTGAAGTCATATTGCATGGTACCCATTCCACGGGTTTCAACTACCCAGGTTTAAGTTATTCTTCATTCAGCTAAAACATGCATGTGGAACCTAGAGTATGATCAACCATGTGATCGGGAGACGTGTTCAAATATGTCTCAGTTTTCATCCCCTGGTACTCGGGTGCAACATTCCAGATGCTTTACTAACAGTCTCCCGAATTGGAGAGTCAGTCCGTTTAACCTCCTGTTTGGCCCAGTTTGCAATTTCTGCGGAAGATGAACAGGAATAGGGAGAACCAAAGAGAGACTAGCTGGAGGTGTCTGGAAGGGCAAATTTAACTCTCATTTCCCAGCAGGAAGAGGAATTAACCAAAGGCTCAGCGTGCCGTGCCGGAACCAGATTAGGGCCTGAAGCCATCCTGCGGTGTTGCGGCCATCTCACAAGAAAGCGAGTTGAAGAAAGGAGCTCAGGGGCACTGTAATTCACAAATCTGCAGAGTTATAAATGACAGCTATCATCCAAAAATATACTGAAGTAAGGCTGCCAAGAGGACTTGAAAGCGGGGCAGAATTGCAGGAAACCGATTTCAGGAGGTAGACTGGAATTGCATTGAAAGCATAGGAAAAGAGGCAGAACGTCCACAATGATGCACTTGGCCAAAAAGGGCGTATGCGTTTTTTCCTGAATATATTCAGGAAAAAACGCATACGCCCTTTTTTGCCAACCAAGCAAGCTTGCAAAGGAAATCTGCACTACAATGAAGTCTCACTTCCCCCCGGTCAAAAGGGCCATCTGAAAAAAGTGTAAAATCCAGAAAGGCAGGACAGGCCATGGAGAACTGGGAGCCTCGTTATGCTGATGGGCGGGATGTAAATTGCCAACAGACACTCGGGAGAAGTGTATGGTGTTTCCTGAAACATCTAAAAAACAAAGCAACAGAGCCTAGGGCACTTCCACTTATGGTCCTATAGCTTAGGGAAATTAAAATCAAAAAGACACAGCCACCCCAAAGTTTGGGACGCCTCTGTTTACAAGAACCTCGTTTACCATACAAGTTCAATATCACAGAAAGTGAAAAATGGATAAAGAACTTGTGGTACTTATTTACAATGCAGTATCACTCAGCAATGAAATCTATGTCATCAGGCCCGTAGCAGCATAATGAGTGGATTCAGGTACGATGATTCTAACTGAAATAAGTCACACAGAAAAAGAAACATCATAAGATATCAGTAATACACGGAATGTAAACTTGGCTACACAGGAACTGAATTACAGAACAGAACAGGGTCTCAAATTTAGAAAACCATCTTATGCTTGCTTAAGGGGAAAGGTGAGTTGGGGTGCTGCATAAAACCAGAGATTGAAATGAGCACAGATAAAGTTCCTTAAGCCAAATATGGAATAGACAAGAGCTACTCCTTGCTCAACGAAATGGACTCAACACCGCATATTAAACGCCTAAGTATGTACCTGACTAGTAAGTATCTTCAAACCTATGGATTGCTATGTCTCCAAAAGAGAATCAAGCGTGTGTACAGGGGCATAAACGCAGCAGTGATAGGATTGGAGAGGTTCGGTGAGCAAATGAAGACCCTTTGAAGTCATATTGCATCGTACCCATTCCACGGGTTTCAACTACCCAGGTTTAAGTTATTCTTCATTCAGCTAAAACATGCATGTGGAACCTAGAGTATGATCAACCATGTGATCGGGAGACGTGTTCAAATATGTCTCAGTTTTCGTCCCCTGGTACTCGGGTGCAACATTCCAGATGCTTTACTAACAGTCTCCCGAATTGGAGAGTCAGTCCGTTTAACCTCCTGTTTGGCCCAGTTTCCAATTTCTGCGGAAGATGAACAGGAATAGGGAGAACCAATGAGAGACTAGCTGGAGGTGTCTGGACGGGCAAATTTAACTCTCATTTCCCAGCAGGAAGAGGAATTAACCAAAGGCTCAGCGTGCCGTGCCGGAACCAGATTAGGGCCTGAAGCCATCCTGCGGTGTTGCGGCCATCTCACAAGAAAGCGAGTTGAAGAAAGGAGCTCAGGGGCACTGTAATTCACAAATCTGCAGAGTTATAAATGACAGCTATCGTCCAAAAATATACTGAAGTAAGGCTGCCAAGAGGACTTGAAAGCGGGGCAGAATTGCAGGAAACCGATTTCAGGAGGTAGACTGGAATTGCATTGAAAGCATAGGAAAAGAGGCAGAACGTCCACAATGATGCACTTGGCCAAAAAGGGCGTATGCGTTTTTTCCTGAATATATTCAGGAAAAAACGCATACGCCCTTTTTGGCCAACCAAGCAAGCTTGCAAAGGAAATCTGCACTACAATGAAGTCTCACTTCCCCCCGGTCAAAAGGGCCATCTGAAAAAAGTGTAAAATCCAGAAAGGCAGGACAGGCCATGGAGAACTGGGAGCCTTGTTATGCTGATGGGAGGGATGTAAATTGCCAACAGCCACTCGGAAGAAGTGTATGGTGTTTCCTGAAACATCTACAAAACAAAGCAACAGAGCCTAGGGCACTTCCACTTATGGTCCTATAGCTTAGGGAAATTAAAATCAAAAAGACACAGCCACCCCAAAGTTTGGGACGCATCTGTTTACAAGATCCTTGTTTACAGTACATGTTCAACATCGCAGAAAGTGAAAAATGGATAAAGAAGTTGTATTTACTTACAAAGCAATATCACTCAGCAATGAAATCTATGTCATCAGGCCCTTAGCAGCACAATGAGTGGATTCAGGTATGATGATTCTAACTGAAATAAGTCACACAGAAAAAGAAACATCATAAGATATCAGTAATACACGGAATGTTAACTTGGCTACACAGGAACTGAATTACAAAACAGAACAGGGTCTCAAGTTTAGAAAACCAACTTATGCCTGCTTAAGGGGGAAGGTGAGTTGGGGTGCTGCATAAAAGCAGAGTTTGAAATTAACACAGATACCATTCCATAAGCCAAATATGTAATAGACAAGACCTAACCCTTTCTCAACGAAATGGATTCAACAATGAGGTATCACCTCACACCTGGTAGAATAGGCATCATAGAAAATCTACAAACAAAAAATGCTGGAAAGGGTGTGGAGAAAAGGAACCCTCTTCCACTATTGTTGGGAATATAAATTGATACAGTCATTATGGAGAACAATATGGAATTTCTTAAGAAACTAACAATAGAATTACCATATGATACAGCAATCCCAGTACTGGACATATACCCAGACAAAACCATAAATCAAAAAGAGTCATTCACCGCAATGTTCATTGCATCACTATTTACAATATCGAGGTAATGGAAGCAACCTAAATGCCCACAGACAGACGAATGCATAAAGCTGTGGTACATATATAAAATGGAATATTACTAAGCCATGAAAAGGAATGAAATTGGGTCATTTGTAGAGACGTCGATGGATCTAGAGACTGTCATACAGAGTGAAGTAAGTCAGAAAGAGAAAACCAAATCTTGTATATTCATGCATATATGTGGAACCTAGAAAAACTGTACAGATTAACCATTTTGCAAGGCATAAATAGAGCAACAGATGTAGACAACAAACGCCTAGGGCACTTCCACTTATGTTCCTAAGTGGAAGATCCACTTGGTCCTTCCAACCAAGCAAGCTTGCAAAGGAAATCTGCACTACAATGAAGTCTCACTTCCCCCCGGTCAAAAGGGCCATCTGAAAAAAGTGTAAAATACAGGAAGGCAGGACAGGCCATGGAGAACTGGGAGCCTTGTTATGCTGATGGGCGGGATGTAAATTGCCAACAGACACTCGGGAGAAGTGTATGGTGTTTCCTGAAACATCTAAAAAACAAAGCAACAGAGCCTAGGGCACTTCCTCTTATGGTCCTATAGCTTAGGGAAATTAAAATCAAAAAGACACAGCCACCCCAAAGTTTGGAACGCCTCTGTTTACAAGAACCTCGTTTACAGTACAAGTTCAATATCACAGAAAGTGAAAAATGGATAAATAAGTTGTGGTATTTACTTACAAAGCAATATCACTCAGCACTGAAATCTATGTCATCAGGCCCTTAGCAGCACAATGAGTGGATTCAGATATGATGATTCTAACTGAAATAAGTCACACAGAAAAAGAAACATCATAAGATATCAGTAATACACGGAATGTAAACTTGGCTACACAGGAACTGAATTACAGAACAGAACAGGGTCTCAAATTTAGAAAACCAACTTATGCTTGCTTAAGTATAAAGATGAGTTGGGGTGCTGCATAAAACCAGAGATTGAAAGGAGCACAGATAAAGTTCCTTAAGCCAAATATGGAATAGACAAGAGCTACTCCTTGCTCAACGAAATGGACTCAACACCCCATATTAAATGCCTAAGAATGTACCTGACTAGTAAGTATCTTAAAACCTATGGATTGCTATGTCTCCGAAAGAGAATCAAGCATGTGTACAGGGGCATAAACGCAGCAGTGATAGGATTGGAGAGGTTCGGTGAGCAAATGAAGACCCTTTGAAGTCATATTGCATGGTACCCATACCACGGCTCTCAACTCTCAAGGTTTAAGGTATTCTTCCTTCAGCTAAAACATGCATGTGGAACCTAGAGTATGATCAAACATGTGATCGGGAGACGTGTTCAAATATGTCTCAGTTTTGGTACCCTGGTACTCGGGTGCAACATTCCAGATGCTTTACTAACACTCTCCCGACTTGGAGAGTCAGTCCCTTTAACCTCCTGTTTGGCCCAGTTTGCAATTTCTGCGGAAGATGAACAGGAATAGCGAGAACCAATGAGAGAATAGCTGGAGGTGTCTGGACGGGCAAATTTAACTCTCATTTCCCACTAGGAAGAGGAATTAACCAAAGGCTCAGCGTGCTGTGCCGGAACCAGATTAGGGCCTGAAGCCATCCTGCGGTGATGCGGCCAGGTCACAAGAAAGCGAGTTGAAGAAAGGAGCTCAGGGACACTGTAATTCACAAACCTGCAGAGTTATAAATGACAGCTATCGTCCAAAAATATACTGAAGGAAGGCTGCCAAGAGGACTTGAAAGCGGGGCAGAATTGCAGGAAACCGATTTCAGGAGGTAGACTGGAATTGCATTGAAAGCATAGGAAAAGAGGCAGAACGTCCACAATGATGCACTTGGCCAAAAAGGGCGTATGCGTTTTTTCCTGAATATATTCAGGAAAAAACGCATACGCCCTTTTTGGCCAACCAAGCAAGCTTGCAAAGGAAATCTGCACTACAATGAAGTCTCACTTCCCCCCGGTCAAAAGGGCCATCTGAAAAAAGTGTAAAATCCAGAAAGGCAGGACAGGCCATGGAGAACTGGGAGCCTTGTTATGCTGATGGGCGGGATGTAAATTGCCAACAGACACTCGGGAGAAGTGTATGGTGTTTCCTGGAACATCTAAAAAACAAAGCAACAGAGCCTAGGGCACTTCCACTTATGGTCCTATAGCTTAGGGAAATTAAAATCAAAAAGACACAGCCACCCCAAAGTTTGGGACGCCTCTGTTTACAAGAACCTCGTTTACAGTACAAGTTCAACATCGCGGAAAGTGAAAAATGGATAAAGAAGTTGTGGTATTTACTTACAAAGCAATATCACTCAGCAATGAAATCTATGTCATCAGGCCCTTAGCAGCACAATGAGTGGATTCAGGTATGATGATACTAACTGAAATAAGTCACAAAGAAAAAGAAACATCATAAGTTATCAGTAATACACGGAATGTAAACTTGGCTACACAGGAACTGAATTCCAAAACAGAACAGGGTCTCAAATTTAGAAAACCAACTTATGCTTGCTTAAGGGGAAAGGTGAGTTGGGGTGCTGCATAAAACCAGAGATTGAAATGAGCACAGATAAAGTTCCTTAAGCCAAATATGGAATAGACTAGAGCTACTCCTTGCTCAACGAAATGGACTCAACACCGCATATTAAACGCCTAAGAATGTACCTGAGTAGTAAGTATCTTAAAACCTATGGATTGCTATGTCTCCAAAAGAGAATCAAGCATGTGTACGGGGCATAAACGCAGCAGTGATAGGATTGGAGAGGTTCGGTGAGCAAATGAAGACCCTTTGAAGTCATATTGCATGGTACCCATTCCACGGGTCTCAACTCTCCAGGTTTAAGGTATTCTTCCTTCAGCTAAATCATGCACGTGGAACCCAGAGTATGATCAATCGTGTGAACGGGAGACGTGTTCAAATATGTCTCAGTTTTCCTCCCCTGGTACTCGGGTGCAACATTCCAGACGCTTTACTAACACTCTCCCCACTTGGAGAGTCAGCGCCTTTAACCTCCTGTTTGGCCCAGTTTGCAATTTCTGCGGTATATGAACAGGAATAGGGAGAACCAATGAGAGACTAGCTGGAGGTGTCTGGACGGGCAAATTTAACTCTCATTTCCCACCAGGAAGAGGAATTAACCAAAGGCTCAGCGTGCCATGCCGGAACCAGATTAGGGCCTGAAGCCATCCTGCGGTGTTGCGGCCAGGTCACAAGAAAGCGAGTTGAAGAAAGGAGCTCAGGGGCACTGTAATTCACAAACCTGCAGAGATATAAATGACAGCTATCGTCCAAAAATATACTGAAGTAAGGCTGCCAAGAGGACTTGAAAGCGGGGCAGAATTGCAGGAAACCGATTTCAGGAGGTAGACTGGAATTGCATTGAAAGCATAGGAAAAGAGGCAGAACGTCCACAATGATGCACTTGGCCAAAAAGGGCGTATGCGTTTTTTCCTGAATATATTCAGGAAAAAACGCATACGCCCTTTTTGGCCAACCAAGCAAGCTTGCAAAGGAAATCTGCACTACAATGAAGTCTCACTTCCCCCCGGTCAAAAGGGCCATCTGAAAAAAGTGTAAAATCCAGAAAGGCAGGACAGGCCATGGAGAACTGGGAGCCTAGTTATGCTGATGGGCGGGATGTAAATTGCCAACAGAAACTCGGGAAAGTGTATGGTGTTTCCTGAAACATCTAAAAAACAAAGCAACAGAGCCTAGGGCACTTCCACTTATGGGCCTATAGCTTAGGGAAATTAAAATCAAAAAGACACAGCCACCCCAAAATTTGGGACGCCTCTGTTTAAAAGATCCTTGTTTACAGTACAAGTTCAACATCGCAGAAAGTGAAAAATGGATAAAGAAGTTGTATTTACTTACAAAGCAATATGACTCAGCAAAGAAATCTATCTCATCAGGCCCTTAGCAGCACAATGAGTGGATTCAGGTATGATGATTCTAACTGAAATAAGTCACACAGAAAAAGAAACATCATAAGATATCAGTAATACACGGAATGTAAACTTGGCTACACAGGAACTGAATTACAGAACAGAACAGGGTCTCAAATTTAGAAAACCAACTTATGCTTGCTTAAGGGTAAAGGTGAGTTGGGGTGCTGCATAAAACCAGAGATTGAAATGAGCACAGATAAAGTTCCTTAAGCCAAATATGGAATAGACAAGAGCTACTCCTTGCTCAACGAAAAGGACTCAACACCCCATATTAAACGCCTAAGAATGTACCTGACTAGTAAGTATCTTAAAACCTATGGATTGCTATGTCTCCAAAAGAGAATCAAGCATGTGTACAGGGGCATAAACGCAGCAGTGATAGGATTGGAGAGGTTCGATGAGCAAATGAAGACCCTTTGAAGTCATATTGCATGGTACCCATTCCACGGGTTTCAACTGCCCAGGTTTAAGTTATTCTTCATTCAGCTAAAACATGCATGTGGAACCTAGAGTATGATCAACCATGTGATCGGGAGACGTGTTCAAATATGTCTCAGTTTTCGTACCCTGGTACTCGGGTGCAACATTCCAGATGCTTTACTAACACTCTCCCGACTTGGAGAGTCAGTCCCTTTAACCTCATGTTTGGCCCAGTTTGCAATTTCTGCGGAAGATGAACAGGAATAGCGAGAACCAATGAGAGACTAGCTGGAGGTGTCTGGACGGGCAAATTTAACTCTCATTTCCCACCAGGAAGAGGAATTAACCAAAGGCTCAGCATGCTGTGCCGGAACCAGATTAGGGCCTGAAGCCATCCTGCGGTGTTGCGGCCAGGTCACAAGAAAGTGAGTTGAAGAAAGGAGCTCAGGGACACTGTAATTCACAAACCTGCAGAGTTATAAATGACAGCTATCGTCCAAAAATATACTGAAGGAAGGCTGCCAAGAGGACTTGAAAGCGGGGCAGAATTGCAGGAAACCGATTTCAGGAGGTAGACTGGAATTGCATTGAAAGCATAGGAAAAGAGGCAGAACGTCCACAATGATGCACTTGGCCAAAAAGGGCGTATGCGTTTTATCCTGAATATATTCAGGAAAAAACGCATACGCCCTTTTTGGCCAACCAAGCAAACTTGCAAAGGAAATCTGCACTACAATGAAGTCTCACTTCCCCCCGGTCAAAAGGGCCATCTGAAAAAAGTGTAAAATCCAGAAAGGCAGGACAGGCCATGGAGAACTGGGAGCCTTGTTATGCTGATGGGCGGGATGTAAATTGCCAATAGACACTCGGGAGAAGTGTATGGTGTTTCCTGAAACATCTAAAAAACAAAGCAACAGAGCCTAGGGCACTTCCACTTATGGTCCTATAGCTTAGGGAAATTAAAATCAAAAAGACACAGCCACCCCAAAGTTTGGGACGCCTCTGTTTACAAGAACCTCGTTTACAGTACAAGTTCAACATCGCAGAAATTGAAAAATGGATAAAGAAGTTGTGGTATTTACTTACAAATCAATATCACTCAGCACTGAAATCTATGTCATCAGGCCCTTAGCAGCACAATGAGTGGATTCAGATATGATGATTCTAACTGAAATAAGTCACACAGAAAAAGAAACATCATAAGATATCAGTAATACACGGAATGTAAACTTGGCTACACAGGAACTGAATTACAGAACAGAACAGTGTCTCAAATTTAGAAAAGCAACTTATGCTTGCTTAAGGGGAAAGGTGAGTTGGGGTGCTGCATAAAACCAGAGATTGAAATGAGCACAGATAAAGTTCCTTAAGCCAAATATGGAATAGACAAGAGCTACTCCTTGCTCAACGAAATGGACTCAACACCCCAAATTAAACGCCTAAGAATGTACCTGACTAGTAAGTATCTTAAAACCTATGGATTGCTATGTCTCTGAAAGAGAATCAAGCATGTGTACAGGGGCATAAACGCAGCAGTGATAGGATTGGAGAGGTTCACTGAGCAAATGAAGACCCTTTGAAGTCATATTGCATGGTACCCATTCCACGGGTTTCAACTACCCAGGTTTAAGGTATTCTTCCTTCAGCTAAAACATGCATGTGGAACCTAGAGTATGATCAACCATGTGATCGGGAGACGTGTTCAAATATGTCTCAGTTTTCGTACCCTGGTACTCGGGTGCAATATTCCAAATGCTTTACTAACACTCTCCCAACTTGGAGAGTCAGTCCCTTTAACCTCCTATTTGGCCCAGTTTGCAATTTCTGCGGAAGATGAACAGGAATAGCGAGAACCAATGAGAGACTAGCTGGAGATGTCTGGAAGGGCAAATTTAACTCTCATTTCCCACCAGGAAGAGGAATTAACCAAAGGCTCAGCATGCCGTGCCGGAACCAGATTAGGGCCTGAAGCCATCCTGCGGTGTTGCAGCCAGGTCACAAGAAAGCGAGTTGAAGAAAGGAGCTCAGGGGCATTGTAATTCACAAACCTGCAGAGTTATAAATGACAACTATCGTCCAAAAATATACTGAAGTAAGGCTGCCAAGAGGACTTGAAAGCGGGGCAGAATTGCAGGAAACCGATTTCAGGAGGTAGACTGGAATTGCATTGAAAGCATAGGAAAAGAGGCAGAACGTCCACAATGATGCACTTGGCCATAAAGGGCGTATGCGTTTTTTCCTGAATATATTCAGGAAAAAACGCATACGCCCTTTTTGGCCAACCAAGCAAACTTGCAAAGGAAATCTGCACTACAATGAAGTCTCACTTTCCACCGGTCAAAAGGGCCATCTGAAAAAAGTGTAAAATCCAGAAAGGCAGGACAGGCCATGGAGAACTGGGCGCCTTGTTATGCTGATGGGCGGGATGTAAATTGCCAACAGACACCCAGGAGAAGTGTATGGTGTTTCCTGAAACATCTAAAAAACAAAGCAACAGAGCCTAGGGCACTTCCACTTATGGTCCTATAGCTTAGGGAAATTAAAATCAAAAAGACACAGCCACCCCAAAGTTTGGGACGCCTCTGTTTACAAGAACCTCGTTTACAGTACAAGTTCAACATCGCAGAAATTGAAAAATGGATAAATAAGTTGTGGTATTTACTTACAAAGCAATATCACTCAGCACTGAAATCTATGTCATCAGGCCCTTAGCAGCACAATGAGTGGATTCAGATATGATGATTCTAACTGAAATAAGTCACACAGAAAAAGAAACATCATAAGATATCAGTAATACACGGAATGTAAACTTGGCTACACAGGAACTGAATTACAGAACAGAACAGTGTCTCAAATTTAGAAAACCAACTTATTCTTGCTTAAGGGGAAAGGTGAGTTGGGGTGCTGCATAAAACCAGAGATTGAAATGAGCACAGATAAAGTTCCTTAAGCCAAATATGGAATAGACAAGAGCTACTCCTTGCTCAACGAAATGGACTCAACACCGCATATTAAACGCCTAAGAATGTACCTGACTAGTAAGTATCTTAAAACCTATGGATTGCTATGTCTCCGAAAGAGAATCAAGCATGTGTACAGGGGCATAAACGCAGCAGTGATAGGATTGGAGAGGTTCACTGAGCAAATGAATACCCTTTGAAGTCATATTTCATGGTACCCATTCCACGGGTGTCAACTACCCAGGTTTAAGGTATTCTTCCTTCAGCTAAAACATGCATGTGGAACCCAGAGTATGATCAACCGTGTGAACGGGAGACGTGTTCAAATATGTCTCAGTTTTCCTCCCCTGGTACTCGGGTGCAACATTCCAGACGCTTTACTAACACTCTCCCCACTTGGAGAGTCAGCGCCTTTAACCTCCTGTTTGGCCCAGTTTGCAATTTCTGCAGAAGATGAACAGGAATACGGAGAACCAATGAGAGACTAGCTGGAGGTGTCTGGACGGGCAAATTTAACTCTCATTTCCCACCAGGAAGAGGAAATAACCAAAGGCTCAGCATGCCGTGCCGGAACCAGATTAGGGCCTGAAGCCATCCTGCGGTGTTGTGACCAGCTCAAAAG
The DNA here is from genome assembly GCF_964374135.1 of Grampus griseus. Taxonomy (NCBI): domain Eukaryota; kingdom Metazoa; phylum Chordata; class Mammalia; order Artiodactyla; family Delphinidae; genus Grampus; species Grampus griseus. The sequence goes on from NW_028133387.1 coordinate 1,057,457, forward strand.
AAAGCGAGTTGAAGAAAGGAGCTCAGGGGCACTGTAATTCACAAACCTGCAGAGTTATAAATGACAGCTATCGTCCAAAAATATACTGAAGTAAGGCTGCCAAGAGGACTTGAAAGCAGGGCAGAATTGCAGGAAACCGATTTCAGGAGGTAGACTGGAATTACATTGAAAGCATAGGAAAAGAGGCAGAACGTCCACAATGATGCACTTGGCCAAAAAGGGCGTATGCGTTTTTTCCTGAATATATTCAGGAAAAAACGCATACGCCCTTTTTGGCCAACCAAGCAAGCTTGCAAAGGAAATCTGCACTACAATGAAGTCTCACTTCCCCCCGGTCAAAGAGGCCATCTGAAAAAAGTGTAAAATCCAGAAAGGCAGGACAGGCCATGGAGAACTGGGAGCCTTGTTATGCTGATGGGCGCGATGTAAATTGCCAACAGACACTCGGGAGAAGTGTATGGTGTTTCCTGGAACATCTAAAAAACAAAGCAACAGAGCCTAGGGCACTTCCACTTATGGTCCTATAGCTTAGGGAAATTAAAATCAAAAAGACACAGCCACCCCAAAGTTTGGGACGCCTCTGTTTACAAGAACCTCGTTTACAGTACAAGTTCAACATCGCAGAAAGTGAAAAATGGATAAAGAAATTGTGGTATTTACTTACAAAGCAATATCACTCAGCAATGAAATCTATGTCATCAGGCCCTTAGCAGCACAATGAGTGGATTCAGGTATGATGATACTATCTGAAATAAGTCACAAAGAAAAAGAAACATCATAAGTTATCAGTAATACACGGAATGTAAACTTGGCTACACAGGAACTGAATTCCAAAACAGAACAGGGTCTCAAATTTAGAAAACCAACTTATGCTTGCTTAAGGGGAAAGGTGAGTTGGGGTGCTGCATAAAACCAGAGATTGAAATGAGCACAGATAAAGTTCCTTAAGCCAAATATGGAATAGACAAGAGCTACACCTTGCTCAACGAAATGGACTCAACACCGCATATTAAACGCCTAAGAATGTACCTGAGTAGTAAGTATCTTAAAACCTATGGATTGCTATGTCTCCAAAAGAGAATCAAGCATGTGTACGGGGCATAAACGCAGCAGTGATAGGATTGGAGAGGTTCGGTGAGCAAATGAAGACCCTTTGAAGTCATATTGCATGGTACCCATTCCACGGGTCTCAACTCTCCAGGTTTAAGGTATTCTTCCTTCAGCTAAAACATGCATGTGGAACCCAGAGTATGATCAACCGTGTGAATGGGAGACGTGTTCAAATATGTCTCAGTTTTCCTCCCCTGGTACTCGGGTGCAACATTCCAGACGCTTTACTAACACTCTCCCCACTTGGAGAGTCAGCGCCTTTAACCTCCTGTTTGGCCCAGTTTGCAATTTCTGCAGATGAACAGTAATAGTGAGAACCAATGAGAGACTAGCTGGAGGTGTCTGGACGGGCAAATTTAACTTTCATTTCCCACCAGGAAGAGGAAATAACCAAAGGCTCAGTGTGCCGTGCCGGAACCAGATTAGGGCCTGAAGCCATCCTGCGGTGTTGCGGCCAGTTCACAAGAAAGCGAGTTGAAGAAAGGAGCTCAGGGGCACTGTAATTCACAAATCTGCAGAGTTATAAATGACAGCTATCGTCCAAAAATATACTGAAGTAAGGCTGCCAAGAGGACTTGAAAGCGGGGCAGAATTGCAGGAAACCGATTTCAGGAGGTAGACTGGAATTGCATTGAAAGCATAGGAAAAGAGGCAGAACGTCCACAATGATGCACTTGGCCAAAAAGGGCGTATGCGTTTTTTCCTGAATATATTCAGGAAAAAACGCATACGCCCTTTTTGGCCAACCAAGCAAGCTTGCAAAGGAAATCTGCACTACAATGAAGTCTCACTTCCCCCCGGTCAAAAGGGCCATCTGAAAAAAGTGTAAAATCCAGAAAGGCAGGACAGGCCATGGAGAACTGGGAGCCTTGTTATGCTGATGGGCGGGATGTAAATTGCCAACAGACACTCGGGAGAAGTGTATGGTGTTTCCTGAAACATCTAAAAAACAAAGCAACAGAGCCTAGGGCACTTCCACTTATGGTCCTATAGCTTAGGGAAATTAAAATCAAAAAGACACAGCCACCCCAAAGTTTGGGACACCTCTGTTTACAAGAACCTCTTTTACTGTACAAGTTCAATATCACAGAAAGTGAAAAATGGATAAAGAACTTGTGGTACTTACGTACAATGCAGTATCACTCAGCAATGAAATCTATGTCATCAGGCCCGTAGCAGCATAATGGGTGGATTCAGGTACGATGATTCTAACTGAAATAAGTCACACAGAAAAAGAAACATCATAAGATATCACTAATACACGGAATGTAAACTTGGCTACACAGGAACTGAATTCCAAAACAGAACAGGGTCTCAAATTTAGAAAACCAACTTATGGTTGCTTAAGGGGAAAGGTGAGTTGGGGTGCTGCATAAAACCAGAGATTGAAATGAGCACAGATAAAGTTCCTTAAGCCAAATATGGAATAGCCAAGAGCTACTCCTTGCTCAACGAAATGGACTCAACACCGCATATTAAACACCTAAGAATGTACCTGACTAGTAAGTATCTTAAAACCTATGGATTGCTATGTCTCCAAAAGAGAATCAAGCGTGTGTACAGGGGCATAAACGCAGCAGTGATAGGATTGGAGAGGTTCGGTGAGCAAATGAAGACCCTTTGAAGTCATATTGCATGGTACCCATTCCACGGGTCTCAACTCTCCAGGTTTAAGGTATTCTTCCTTCAGCTAAAACATGCACGTGTAACCCAGAGTATGATCAATCGTGTGAACGGGAGACGTGTTCATATGTGTCTCAGTTTTCCTCTCCTGGTACTCGGGTGCAACATTCCAGACGCTTTACTAACACTCTCCCCACTTGGAGAGTCAGCGCCTTTAACCTCCTGTTTGGCCCAGTTTGCAATTTATGCGGAATATGAACAGGAATAGGGAGAACCAACGAGAGACTAGCTGGAGGTGTCTGGACGGGCAAATTTAACTCTCATTTCCCACCAGTAAGAGGAACTAACCAAAGGCTCAGCGTGCCATGCCGGAACCAGATTAGGGCCTGAAGCCATCCTGCGGTGTTGCGGCCATGTCACAAGAAAGCGAGTTGAAGAAAGGAGCTCAGGGGCACTGTAATTCACAAACCTGCAGAGATATAAATGACAGCTATCGTCCAAAAATATACTGAAGTAAGGCTGCCAAGAGGACTTGAAAGCGGGGCAGAATTGCAGGAAACCGATTTCAGGAGGTAGACTGGAATTGCATTGAAAGCATAGGAAAAGAGGCAGAACGTCCACAATGATGCACTTGGCCAAAAAGGGCGTATGCGTTTTTTCCTGAATATATTCAGGAAAAAACCCATACGCCCTTTTTGGCCAACCAAGCAAGCTTGCAAAGGAAATCTGCACTACAATGAAGTCTCACTTCCCCCCGGTCAAAAGGGCCATCTGAAAAAAGTGTAAAATCCAGAAAGGCAGGACAGGCCATGGAGAACTGGGAGCCTAGTTATGCTGATGGGCGGGATGTAAATTGCCAACAGAAACTCGGGAAAGTGTATGGTGTTTCCTGAAACATCTAAAAAACAAAGCAACAGAGCCTAGGGCACTTCCACTTATGGACCTATAGCTTAGGGAAATTAAAATCAAAAAGACACAGCCACCCCAAAATTTGGGATGCCTCTGTTTAAAAGATCCTTGTTTACAGTACAAGTTCAACATCGCAGAAAGTGAAAAATGGATAAAGAAGTTGTATTTACTTACAAAGCAATATGACTCAGCAAAGAAATCTATCTCATCAGGCCCTTAGCAGCACAATGAGTGGATTCAGGTATGATGATTCTAACTGAAATAAGTCACACAGAAAAAGAAACATCATAAGTTATCAGTAATACACGGAATGTAAACTTGGCTACACAGGAACTGAATTACAGAACAGAACAGGGTCTCAAATTTAGAAAACCAACTTATGCTTGCTTAAGGGTAAAGGTGAGTTGGGGTGCTGCATAAAACCAGAGATTGAAATGAGCACAGATAAATTTCCTTAAGCCAAATATGGAATAGACAAGAGCTACTCCTTGCTCAACGAAATGGACTCAACACCCCATATTAAACGCCTAAGAATGTACCTGACTAGTAAGTATCTTAAAACCTATGGATTGCTATGTCTCCAAAAGAGAATCAAGCATGTGTACAGGGGCATAAACGCAGCAGTGATAGGATTGTAGAGGTTCGATGAGCAAATGAAGACCCTTTGAAGTCATATTGCATGGTACCCATTCCACGGGTTTCAACTACCCAGGTTTAAGTTATTCTTCATTCAGCTAAAACATGCATGTGGAACCTAGAGTATGATCAACCATGTGATCGGGAGACGTGTTCAAATATGTCTCAGTTTTCGTACCCTGGTACTCGGGTGCAACATTCTAGATGCTTTACTAACACTCTCCCGACTTGGAGAGTCAGTCCCTTTAACCTCCTGTTTGGCCCACTTTGCAATTTCTGCGGAAGATGAACAGGAATAGGGAGAACCAATGAGAGACTAGCTGGAGGTGTCTGGACGGGCAAATTTAACTATCATTTCCCACCAGGAAGAGGAATTAACCAAAGGCCCAGCGTGCGTTGCCGGAACCAGATTAGGGCCTGAAGCCATCCTGCGGTGTTGAGGCCAGCTCACAAGAAAGCGAGTTGAAGAAAGGAGCTCAGGGGCACTGTAATTCAGAAACCTGCAGAGTTATAAATGACAGCTATCGTCCAAAAATATACTGAAGTAAGGCTCCCAAGAGGACTTGAAAGCGGGGCAGAATTGCAGGAAACCGATTTCAGGAGGTAAACTGGAATTGCATTGAAAGCATAGGAAAAGAGGCAGAACGTCCACAATGATGCACTTGGCCAAAAAGGGCGTATGCGTTTTTTCCTGAATATATTCAAGAAAAAATGCATACGCCCTTTTAGGCCAACAAAGCAAGCTTGCAAAGGAAATCTGCACTACATGAAGTCTCACTTCCCCCCGGTCAAAAGGGCCATCTGAAAAAAGTGTAAAATCCAGAAAGGCAGGACAGGCCATGGAGAACTGGGAGCCTTGTTATGCTGATGGGCGGGATGTAAATTGCCAACAGACACTCGGGAGAAGTGTATGGTGTTTCCTGAAACATCTAAAAAACAAAGCAACAGAGCCTAGGGCACTTCCACTTATGGTCCTATAGCTTAGGGAAATTAAAATCAAAAAGACACAGCCACCCCAAAGTTTGGGACGCCTCTGTTTACAAGAACCTCGTTTACCGTACAAGTTCAGTATCACAGAAAGTGAAAAATGGATAAAGAACTTGTGGTACTTACGTACAATGCAGTATCACTCAGCAATGAAATCTATGTCATCAGGCCCGTAGCAGCATTATGAGTGGATTCAGGTATGATGATTCTAACTGAAATAAGTCACACAGAAAAAGAAACATCATAAGATATCACTAATACACGGAATGTAAACTTGGCTACACAGGAACTGAATTCCAAAACAGAACAGGGTCTCAAATTTAGAAAACCAACTTATGCTTGCTTAAGGGGAAAGCTGAGTTGGGGTGCTGCATAAAACCAGAGATTGAAATGAGCACAGATAAAGTTCCTTAAGCCAAATATGGAATAGACAAGAGCTACTCCTTGCTCAACGAAATGGACTCAACACCGCATATTAAACGCCTAAGAATGTACCTGACTAGTAAGTATCTTAAAACCTATGGATTGCTATGTCTCCAAAAGAGAATCAAGCGTGTGTACAGGGGCATAAACGCAGCAGTGATAGGATTGGAGAGGTTCGGTGAGCAAATGAATACCCTTTGAAGTCATATTGCATGCTACCCATTCCACGGGTCTCAACTCTCCAGGTTTAAGGTATTGTTCCTTCAGCTAAATCATGCACGTGGAACCCAGAGTATGATCAACCGTGTGAACGGGAGACGTGTTCAAATATGTCTCAGTTTTCGTACCCTGGTACTCGGGTGCAACATTCCAGACGCTTTACTAACACTCTCCCGACATGGAGAGTCAGTCCCTTTAACCTCCTGTATGGCTCAGTTTGCAATATCTGCGGAAGATGAACAGGAATAGCGAGAACCAATGAGAGACTAGCTGGAGGTGTCTGGACGGGCAAATTTAACTCTCATTTCCCACCAGGAAGAGGAATTAACCAAAGGCTCAGCGTGCCGTGCCGGAACCAGATTAGGGCCTGAAGCCATCCTGCGGTGTTGCGGCCATCTCACAAGAAAGCGAGTTGTAGAAAGGAGCTCAGGGGCACTGTAATTCACAAACCTGCAGAGATATAAATGACAGCTATCGTCCAAAAATATACTGAAGTAAGGCTGCCAAGAGGACTTGAAAGCGGGGCAGAATTGCAGGAAACCGATTTCAGGAGGTAGACTGGAATTGCATTGAAAGCATAGGAATAGAGGCAGAACGTCCACAATGATGCACTTGGCCAAAAAGGGCGTATGCGTTTTTTCCTGAATATATTCAGGAAAAAACGCATACGCCCTTTTTGGCCAACCAAGCAAGCTTGCAAAGGAAATCTGCACTACAATGAAGTCTCACTTCCCCCCGGTCAAAAGGGCCATCTGAAAAAAGTGTAAAATCCAGAAAGGCAGGACAGGCCATGGAGAACTGGGAGCCTAGTTATGCTGATGGGCGGGATGTAAATTGCCAACAGAAACTCGGGAAAGTGTATGGTGTTTCCTGAAACATCTAAAAAACAAAGCAACAGAGCCTAGGGCACTTCCACTTATGGACCTATAGCTTAGGGAAATTAAAATCAAAAAGACACAGCTACCCCAAAATTTGGGACGCCTCTGTTTAAAAGATCCTTGTTTACAGTACAAGTTCAACATCGCAGAAAGTGAAAAATGGATAAAGAAGTTGTATTTACTTACAAAGCAATATCACTCAGCAATGAAATCTATGTCATCAGGACCTTAGCAGCACAATGAGTAGATTCAGGTATGATGATTCTAACTGAAATAAGTCACACAGAAAAAGAAACATCATAAGATATCACTAATACACGGAATGTAAACTTGGCTACACAGGAACTGAATTACAGAACAGAACAGGGTCTCAAATTTAGAAAACCAACTTCTGCTTGCTTAAGGGGAAAGGTGAGTTGGGGTGCTGCATAAAACCAGAGATTGAAATGAGCACAGATAAAGTTCCTGAAGCCAAATACAGAATAGACAATAGCTACTCCTTGCTCAAAGAAATGGACTCAACACCGCATATTAAACGCCTAAGAATGTACCTGACTAGTAAGTATCTTAAAACCTATGGATTGCTATGTCTCCGAAAGAGAATCAAGCATGTGTACAGGAGCATAAACGCAGCAGTGATAGGACTGGTGAGGTTCGATGAGCTAATGAAGACCCTTTGAAGTCATATTGCATGGTACCCATTCCACGGGTTTCAACTACCCAGGTTTAAGTTATTCTTCATTCAGCTAAAACATGCATGTGGAACCTAGAGTATGATCAACCATGTGATCGGGAGACGTGTTCAAATATGTCTCAGTTTTCGTCCCCTGGTACTCGGGTGCAACATTCCAGATGCTTTACTAACAGTCTCCCGACTTGGAGAGTCAGTCCGTTTAACCTCCTGTTTGGCCCAGTTTGCAATTTCTGCGGAAGATGGACAGGAATAGGGAGAACCAATGAGAGACTAGCTGGAGGTGTCTGGACGGGCAAATTTAACTCTCATGTCCCCGCAGGAAGAGGAATTAACCAAACGATCAGCGTGCCGTGCCGGAACCAGATTAGGGCCTGAAGCCATCCTGCGGTGTTGCGGCCATCTCACAAGAAAGCGAGTTGAAGAAAGGAGCTCAGGGGCACTGTAATTCACAAATCTGCAGAGTTATAAATGACAGCTATCGTCCAAAAATATACTGAAGTAAGGCTGCCAAGAGGACTTGAAAGCGGGGCAGAATTGCAGGAAACCGATTTCAGGAGGTAGACTGGAATTGCATTGAAAGCATAGGAAAAGAGGCAGAACGGCCACAATGATGCACTTGGCCAAAAAGGGCGTATGCGTTTTTTCCTGAATATATTCAGGAAAAAACGCATACGCCCTTTTTGGCCAACCAAGCAAGCTTGCAAAGGAAATCTGCACTACAATGAAGTCTCACTTCCCCCCGGTCAAAAGGGCCATCTGAAAAAAGTGTAAAATCCAGAAAGGCAGGACAGGCCATGGAGAACTGGGAGCCTTGTTATGCTGATGGGCGCGATGTAAATTGCCAACAGACACTCGGGAGAAGTGTATGGTGTTTCCTGAAACATCTAAAAAACAAAGCAACAGAGCCTAGGGCACTTCCACTTATGGTCCTATAGCTTAGGGAAATTAAAATCAAAAAGACACAGCCACCCCAAAGTTTGGGACGCCTCTGTTTACAAGAACTTCATTTACCATACAAGTTCAATATCACAGAAAGTGAAAAATGGATAAAGAATTGTGGTACTTATTTACAATGCAGTATCACTCAGCAATGAAATCTATGTCATCAGGCCCGTAGCAGCATAATGAGTGGATTCAGGTACGATGATTCTAACTGAAATAAGTCACACAGAAAAAGAAACATCATAAGATATCACTAATACACGGAATGTAAACTTGGCTACACAAGAACTGAATTACAGAACAGAACAGGGTCTCAAATTTAGAAAACCAACTTATGCTTGCTTAAGGGGAAAGGTGAGTTGGGGTGCTGCATAAAACCAGAGATTGAAATGAGCACAGATAAAGTTCCTTAAGCCAAATATGGAATAGACAAGAGCTACTCCTTGCTCAACGAAATGGACTCAACACCGCATATTAAACACCTAAGAATGTACCTGACTAGTAAGTATCTTAAAACCTATGGATTGCTATGTCTCCAAAAGAGAATCAAGCGTGTGTACAGGGGCATAAACGCAGCAGTGATAGGATTGGAGAGGTTCGGTGAGCAAATGAAGACCCTTTGAAGTCATATTGCATGGTACCCATTCCACGGGTTTCAACTACCCAGGTTTAAGGTATTCTTCCTTCAGCTAAAACATGCATGTGGAACCCAGAGTATGATCAACCGTGTGAACGGGAGACGTGTTCAAATATGTCTCAGTTTTCCTCCCCTGGTACTCAGGTGCAACATTCCAGACGCTTTACTAACACTCTCCCGACTTGGAGAGTCAGTCCCTTTAACCTCCTGTTTGGCCCAGTTTGCAATTTCTGCGGAAGATGAACAGGAATAGGGAGAACCAATGAGAGACTAGCTGGAGGTGTCTGGACGGGCAAATTTAACTCTCATTTCCCACCAGGAAGAGGAATTAACCAAAGGCTCAGCGTGCCGTGCCGGAACCAGATTAGGGCCTGAAGCCATCCTGCGGTGTTGCGGCCAGGTCACAAGAAAGCGAGTTGAAGAAAGGAGCTCAGGGGCACTGTAATTCAGAAACCTGCAGAGTTATAAATGACAGCTATCGTCCAAAAATATACTGAAGTAAGGCTGCCAAGAGGACTTGAAAGCGGGGCAGAATTGCAGGAAACCGATTTCAGGAGGTAGACTGGAATTGCATTGAAAGCATAGGAAAAGAGGCAGAACGTCCACAATGATGCACTTGGCCAAAAAGGGCGTATGCGTTTTTTCCTGAATATATTCAGGAAAAAACGCATACGCCCTTTTTGGCCAACCAAGCAAGCTTGCAAAGGAAATCTGCACTACAATGAAGTCTCACTTCCCCCCGGTCAAAAGGGCCATCTGAAAAAAGTGTAAAATCCAGAAAGGCAGGACAGGCCATGAAGAACTGGGAGCCTTGTTATGCTGATGGGCGCAATGTAAATTGCCAACAGCCACTCTGGAGAAGTGTATGGTGTTTCCTGAAACATCTAAAAAACAAAGCAACAGAGCCTAGGGCACTTCCACTTATGGTCCTATAGCTTAGGGAAATTAAAATCAAAAAGGCACAGCCACCCCAAAATTTGGGACGCCTCTGTTTAAAAGATCCTTGTTTACAGTACAAGTTCAACATCGCAGAAAGTGAAAAATGGATAAAGAAGTTGTATTTACTTACAAAGCAATATCACTCAGCAATGAAATCTATGTCATCAGGCCCTTAGCAGCACAATGAGTGGATTCAGGTATGATGATTCTAACTGAAATAAGTCACACAGAAAAAGAAACATCATAAGATATCACTAATACACGGAATGTAAACTTGGCTACACAGGAACTGAATTACAGAACAGAACAGGGTCTCAAATTTAGAAAACCAACTTCTGCTTGCTTAAGGGGAAAGGTGAGTTGGGGTGCTGCATAAAACCAGAGATTGAAATGAGCACAGATAAAGTTCCTTAAGCCAAATATGGAATAGACAAGAGCTACTCCTTGCTCAACGAAATGGACTCAACACACCAAATTAAACGCCTAAGAATGTACCTGACTAGTAAGTATCTTAAAACCTATGGATTGCTATGTCTCCATAAGAGAATCAAGCATGTGTACAGGGGCATAAATGCAGCAGTGATAGGATTGGAGAGGTTCGGTGAGCAAATGAAGACCCTTTGAAGTCATATTGCATGGTACCCATTCCACGGGTCTCAACTCTCCAGGTTTAAGGTATTCTTCCTTCAGCTAAAACATGCATGTGGAACCCAGAGTATGATCAACCGTGTGAACAGGAGACGTGTTCAAATATGTCTCAGTTTTCCTCCCCGGTACTCGGGTGCAACATTCCAGACGCTTTACTAACACTCCCCCGACTTGGAGAGTCAGCGCCTTTAACCTCCTGTTTGGCCCAGTTTGCAATTTCTGTGGAAGATGAACAGGAATAGGGAGAACCAATGAGAGACTAGCTGGAGGTGTCTGGACGGGCAAATTTAACTCTCATTTCCCACCAGGAAGAGGAAATAACCAAAGGCTCAGCGTGCCATGCCTGAACCAGATTAGGGCCTGAAGCCATCCTGCGTTGTTGCGGCCAGCTCAAAAGAAAGCGAGTTGAAGAAAGGAGCTCAGGGGCACTGTAATTCACAAACCTGCAGAGTTATAAATGACAGCTATCGTCCAAAAATATACTGAAGTAAGGCTCCCAAGAGGACTTGAAAGCAGGGCAGAATTGCAGGAAACCGATTTCAGGAGGTAGACTGGAATTACATTGAAAGCATAGGAAAAGAGGCAGAACGTCCACAATGATGCACTTGGCCAAAAAGGGCATATGCGTTTTTTCCTGAATATATTCAGGAAAAAACGCATATGCCCTTTTTGGCCAACCAAGCAAGCTTGCAAAGGAAATCTGCACTACAATGAAGTCTCACTTCCCCCCGGTCAAAAGGGCCATCTGAAAAAAGTGTAAAATCCAGAAAGGCAGGACAGGCCATGGAGAACTGGGAGCCTTGTTATGCTGATGGGCGGGATGTAAATTGCCAACAGACACTCGGGAGAAGTGTATGGTGTTTCCTGAAACATCTAAAAAACAAAGCAACAGAGCCTAGGGCACTTCCACTTATGGTCCTATAGCTTACGGAAATTAAAATCAAAAAGACACAGCCACCCCAAAGTTTGGGACGCCTCTGTTTACAAGAACCTCATTTACCGTACAAGTTCAATATCACAGAAAGTGAAAAATGGATAAAGAACTTGTGGTACTTACGTACAATGCAGTATCACTCAGCAATGAAATCTATGTCATCAGGCCCGTAGCAGCATAATGAGTGGATTCAGGTACGATGATTCTAACTGAAATAAGTCACACAGAAAAAGAAACATCATAAGATATCACTAATACACGGAATGTAAACTTGGCTACACAGGAACTGAATTCCAAAACAGAACAGGGTCTCAAATTTAGAAAACCAACTTCTGCTTGCTTAAGGGGAAAGGTGAGTTGGGGTGCTGCATAAAACCAGAGATTGAAATGAGCACAGATAAAGTTCCTTAAGCCAAATATGGAATAGACAAGAGCTACTCCTTGCTCAACGAAATGGACTCAACACCCCATATTAAACGCCTAAGTATGTACCTGACTAGTAAGTATCTTCAAACCTATGGATTGCTATGTCTCCGAAAGAGAATCAAGCGTGTGTACAGGGGCATAAACGCAGCAGTGATAGGATTGGAGAGGTTCGGTGAGCAAATGAAGACCCTTTGAAGTCATATTGCATGGTACCCATTCCACGGGTTTCAACTACCCAGGTTTAAGGTATTCTTCCTTCAGCTAAAACATGCATGTGGAACCCAGAGTATGATCAACCGTGTGAACGGGAGACGTGTTCAAATATGTCTCAGTTTTCCTCCCCTGGTACTCAGGTGCAACATTCCAGACGCTTCACTAACACTCTCCCGACTTGGAGAGTCAGTCCCTTTAACCTCCTGTTTGGCCCAGTTTGCAATTTCTGCGGAAGATGAACAGGAATAGGGAGAACCAATGAGAGACTAGCTGGAGGTGTCTGGACGGGCAAATTTAACTCTCATTTCCCACCAGGAAGAGGAATTAACCAAAGGCTCAGCGTGCCGTGCCGGAACCAGATTAGGGCCTGAAGCCATCCTGCGGTGTTGCGGCCAGGTCACAAGAAAGCGAGTTGAAGAAAGGAGCTCAGGGGCACTGTAATTCACAAACCTGCAGAGTTATAAATGACAGCTATCGTCCAAAAATATACTGAAGTAAGGCTGCCAAGAGGACTTGAAAGCGGGGCAGAATTGCAGGAAACCGATTTCAGGAGGTAGACTGGAATTGCATTGAAAGCATAGGAAAAGAGGCAGAACGTCCACAATGATGCACTTGGCCAAAAAGGGCGTATGCGTTTTTTCCTGAATATATTCAGGAAAAAACGCATACGCCCTTTTTGGCCAACCAAGCAAGCTTGCAAAGGAAATCTGCACTACAATGAAGTCTCACTTCCCCCCGGTCAAAAGGGCCATCTGAAAAAAGTGTAAAATCCAGAAAGGCAGGACAGGCCATGGAGAACTGGGAGCCTTGTTATGCTGATGGGTGGGATGTAAATTGCCAACAGACACTCGGGAGAAGTGTATGGTGTTTCCTGAAACATCTAAAAAACAAAGCAACAGAGCCTAGGGCACTTCCACTTATGGTCCTATAGCTTAGGGAAATTAAAATCAAAAAGACACAGCCACCCCAAAGTTTGGGACGGCTCTGTTTACAAGAACCTCGTTTACAATACAAGTTCAACATCGCAGAAAGTGAAAAATGGATAAAGAAGTTGTGGTATTTACTTACAAAGCAATATCACTCAGCAATGAAATCTATGTCATCAGGCCCTTAGCAGCACAATGAGTGGATTCAGGTATGATGATTCTAACTGAAATAAGTCACACAGAAATAGAAACATCATAAGATATCACTAATACACGGAATGTAAACTTGGCTACACAGGAACTGAATTACAGAACAGAACAGGGTCTCAAATTTAGAAAACCAACTTATGCTTGCTTAAGGGGAAAGGTGAGTTGGGGTGCTGCATAAAACCAGAGATTGAAATGAGCACAGATAAAGTTCCTTAAGCCAAATATGGAATAGGCAAGAGCTACTCCTTGCTCAACGAAATGGACTCAACACCCCAAATTAAACGCCTAAGAATGTACCTGACTAGTAAGTATCTTAAAACCTATGGATTGCTATGTCTCCGAAAGAGAATCAAGCGTGTGTACAGGGGCATAAACGCAGCAGTGATAGGATTGGAGATGTTCGAGGAGCAAATGAAGACCCTTTGAAGTCATATTGCATGGTACCCATTCCACGGGTTTCAACCACCCAGTTTTAAGGTATTCTTCCTTCAGCTAAAACATGCATGTGGAACCTAGAGTATGATCAACCGTGTGATCGGGAGACGTGTTCAAATATGTCTCAGTTTTCGTACCCTGGTACTCGGGTGCAACATTCCAGACGCTTTACTAACACTCTCCCGACTTGGAGAGTCAGTCCCTTTAACCTCCTGTTTGGCCCAGTTTGCAATTTCTGCGGAAGATGAACAGGAATAGCGAAAACCAATGAGAGACTAGCTGGAGGTGTCTGGACGGGCAAATTTAACTCTCATTTCCCACCAGGAAGAGGAATTAACCAAAGGCTCAGCGTGCCGTGCCGGAACCAGATTAGGGCCTGAAGCCATCCTGCGGTGTTGCGGCCAGGTCACAAGAAAGCGAGTTGAAGAAAGGAGCTCAGGGGCACTGTAATTCACAAACCTGCAGAGTTATAAATGACAGCTATCGTCCAAAAATATACTGAAGTAAGGCTGCCAAGAGGACTTGAAAGCGGGGCAGAATTGCAGGAAACCGATTTCAGGAGGTAGACTGGAATTGCATTGAAAGCATAGGAAAAGAGGCAGAACGTCCACAATGATGCACTTGGCCATAAAGGGCGTATGCGTTTTTTCCTGAATATATTCAGGAAAAAACGCATACGCCCTTTTTGGCCAACCAAGCAAACTTGCAAAGGAAATCTGCACTACAATGAAGTCTCACTTTCCCCCGGTCAAAAGGGCCATCTGAAAAAAGTGTAAAATCCAGAAAGGCAGGACAGGCCATGGAGAACTGGGAGCCTTGTTATGCTGATGGGCGGGATGTAAATTGCCAACAGACACCTGGTAGAAGTGCATGGTGTTTCCTGAAACATCTAAAAAACAAAGCAACAGAGCCTAGGGCACTTCCACTTATGGTCCTATAGCTTAGGGAAATTAAAATCAAAAAGACACAGCCACCCCAAAGTTTGGGACGCCTCTGTTTACAAGAACCTCGTTTACAGTACAAGTTCAACATTGCAGAAATTGAAAAATGGATAAATAAGTTGTGGTATTTACTTACAAAGCAATATCACTCAGCACTGAAATCTATGTCATCAGGCCCTTAGCAGCACAATGAGTGGATTCAGATATGCTGATTCTAACTGAAATAAGTCACACAGAAAAAGAAACATCATAAGATATCACTAATACACGGAATGTAAACTTGGCTACACAGGAACTGAATTACAGAACAGAACAGTGTCTCAAATTTAGAAAACCAACTTATTCTTGCTTAAGGGGAAAGGTGAGTTCAGGTGCTGCATAAAACCAGAGATTGAAATGAGCACAGATAAAGTTCCTTAAGCCAAATATGGAATAGACAAGAGCTACTCCTTGCTCAACGAAATGGCCTCAACACCCCATATTAAACGCCTAAGAATGTACCTGACTAGTAAGTATCTTAAAACCTATGGATTGCTGTGTCTCCAAAAGAGAATCAAGCCTGTGTACAGGGGCATAAACGCAGCAGTGATAAGATTGGAGAGGTTTGGTGAGCAAATGAAGACCCTTTGAAGTCATATTGCATGGTACCCATTCCACGGGTCTCAACTCTCCAGGTTTAAGGTATTCTTCCTTCAGCTAAAACATGCATGTGTAACCCAGAGTATGATCAACCGTATGAACGGGAGACGTGTTCAAATATGTCTCAGTTTTCCTCCCCTGGTACTCGGGTGCAACATTCCAGACGCTTTACTAACACTCTCCACACTTGGAGAGTCAGCGCCTTTAACATCCTGTTTGGCCCAGTTTGCAATTTCTGTGGAAGATGAACAGGAATAGTGAGAACCAATGAGAGACTAGCTGGAGGTGTCTGGACGGGCAAATTTAACTCTCATTTCCCACCAGGAAGAGGAAATAACCAAAGGCTCAGCGTGCCGTGCCGGAACCAGATTAGGGCCTGAAGCCCTCCTGCGGTGTTGCGGCCAGCTCAAAAGAAAGCGAGTTGAAGAAAGGAGCTCAGGGCCACTGTAATTCACAAACCTGCAGAGTTATAAATGACAGCTATCGTCCAAAAATATACTGAAGTAAGGCTGCCAAGAGGACTTGAAAGCGGGGCAGAATTGCAGGAAACCGATTTCAGGAGGTAGACTGGAATTGCATTGAAAGCATAGGAAAAGAGGCAGAACGTCCACAATGATGCACTTGGCCAAAAAGGGCGTATGCGTTTTTTCCTGAATATATTCAGGAAAAAACACATACGCCCTTTTTGGCCAACCAAGCAAGCTTGCAAAGGAAATCTGCACTACAATGAAGTCTCACTTCCCCCCGGTCAAAAGGGCCATCTAAAAAAGTGTAAAATCCAGAAAGGCAGGACAGGCCATGGAGAACTGGGAGCCTTGTTATGCTGATGGGCGGGATGTAAATTGCCAACAGACACTCGGGAGAAGTGTATGGTGTTTCCTGAAACATCTAAACAACAAAGCAACAGAGCCTAGGGCACTTCCACTTATGGTCCTATAGTTTAGGGAAATTAAAATCAAAAAGACACAGCCAGCCCAAAGTTTGGGACGCCTCTGTTTACAAGAACCTCGTTTACCGTACAAGTTCAATATCACAGAAAGTGAAAAATGGATAAAGAACTTGTGGTACTTACGTACAATGCAGTATCACTCAGCAATGAAATCTATGTCGTCAGGCCCGTAGCAGCATAATGAGTGGATTCAGGTACGATGATTCTAACTGAAATAAGTCACACAGAAAAAGAAACATCATAAGATATCACTAATACACGGAATGTAAACTTGGCTACACAGGAACTGAATTCCAAAACAGAACAGGGTCTCAAATTTAGAAAACCAACTTATGCTTGCTTAAGGGGAAAGGTGAGTTGGGGTGCTGCATAAAACCAGAGTTTGAAATGAGCACAGATAAAGTTCCTTAAGCCAAATATGGAATAGACAAGAGCTACTCCTTGCTCAACGAAATGGACTCAACACCCCAAATTAAACGCCTAAGAATGTACCTGACTAGTAAGTATCTTAAAACCTATGGATTGCTATGTCTCCATAAGAGAATCAAGCGTGTGTACAGGGGCATAAACGCAGCAGTGATAGGATTGGAGAGGTTCGGTGAGCAAATGAAGACCCTTTGAAGTCATATTGCATGGTACCCATTCCACGGGTCTCAACTCTCCAGGTTTAAGGTATTCTTCCTTCAGCTAAAACATGCATGTGGAACCCAGAGTATGATCAACCATGTGAACAGGAGACGTGTTCAAATATGTCTCAGTTTTCCTCCCCGGTACTCGGGTGCAACATTCCAGACGCTTTACTAACACTCTCCCGACTTGGAAAGTCAGCGCCTTTAACCTCCTGTTTGGCCCAGTTTGCAATTTCTGTGGAAGATGAACAGGAATAGGGAGAACCAATGAGAGACTAGCTGGAGGTGTCTGGACGGGGAAATTTAACTCTCATTTCCCACCAGGAAGAGGAAATAACCAAAGGCTCAGCGTGCCATGCCTGAACCAGATTAGGGCCTGAAGCCATCCTCCGTTGTTGCGGTCAGCTCAAAAGAAAGCGAGTTGAAGAAAGGAGCTCAGGGGCACTGTAATTCACAAACCTGCAGAGTTATAAATGACAGCTATCGTCCAAAAATATACTGAAGTAAGGCTGCCAAGAGGACTTGAAAGCGGGGCAGAATTGCAGGAAACCGATTTCAGGAGGTAGACTGGAATTACATTGAAAGCATAGGAAAAGAGGCAGAACGTCCACAATGATGCACTTGGCCAAAAAGGGCGTATGCGTTTTTTCCTGAATATATTCAGGAAAAAACGCATACGCCCTTTTTGGCCAACCAAGCAAGCTTGCAAAGGCAATCTGCACTACAATGAAGTCTCACTTCCCCCCGGTCAAAGGGGCCATCTGAAAAAAGTGTAAAATCCAGAAAGGCAGGACAGGCCATGGAGAACTGGGAGCCTTGTTATGCTGATGGGCGGGATGGAAATTGCCAACAGACACTCAGGAGAAGTGTATGGTGTTTCCTGAAACATCTAAAAAACAAAGCAACAGAGCCTAGGGCACTTCCACTTATGGTCCTATAGCTTAGGGAAATTAAAATCAAAAAGACACAGCCACCCCAAAATTTGGGACGCCTCTGTTTACAAGATCCTTGTTTACAATACATGTTCAACATCGCAGAAAGTGAAAAATGGATAAAGAAGTTGTATTTACTTACAAAGCAATATGACTCAGCAATGAAATCTATCTCATCAGTCCATTAGCAGCACAATGAGTGGATTCAGGTATGATGATTCTAATTGAAATAAGTCACACAGAAAAAGAAACATCATAAGATATCAGTAATACACGGAATGTAAACTTGGCTACACAGGAACTGAATTACAGAACAGAACAGGGTCTCAAATTTAGAAAACCAACTTATGCTTGCTTAAGGGGAAAGGTGAGTTGGGGTGCTGCATAAAACCAGAGATTGAAATGAGCACAGATAAAGTTCCTTAAGCCAAATATGGAATAGACAAGAGCTACTCCTTGCTCAACGAAATGGACTCAACACCCCATATTAAACGCCTAAGAATGTACCTGACTAGTAAGTATCTTAAAACCTATGGATTGCTATGTCTCCAAAAGAGAATCAAGCATGTGTACAGGGGCATAAACGCAGCAGTGATAGGATTGGAGAGGTTCGATGAGCAAATGAAGACCCTTTGAAGTCATATTGCATGGTACCCATTCCACGGGTTTCAACTACCCAGGTTTAAGTTATTCTTCATTCAGCTAAAACATGCATGTGGAACCTAGAGTATGATCAACCATGTGATCGGGAGATGTGTTCAAATATGTCTCAGTTTTCGTACCCTGGTACTCGGGTGCAACATTCCAGATGCTTTACTAACACTCTCCCGACTTGGAGAGTCAGTCCCTTTAACCTACTGTTTGGCCCACTTTGCAATTTCTGCGGAAGATGAACAGGAATAGGGAGAACCAATGAGAGACTAGCTGGAGGTGTCTGGACGGGCAAATTTAACTCTCATTTCCCACCAGGAAGAGGAATTAACCAAAGGCCCAGCATGCCTTGGCGGAACCAGATTAGGGCCTGAAGCCATCCTGCGGTGTTGCGGCCAGCTCACAAGAAAGCGAGTTGAAGAAAGGAGCTCAGGGGCACTGTAATTCACAAACATGCAGAGTTATAAATGACAGCTATCGTCCAAAAATATACTGAAGTAAGGCTCCCAAGAGGACTTGAAAGCGGGGCAGAATTGCAGGAAACCGATTTCAGGAGGTAGACTGGAATTGCATTGAAAGCATAGGAAAAGAGGCGGAACGTCCACAATGATGCACTTGGCCAAAAAGGGCGTATGCGTTTTTTCCTGAATATATTCAGGAAAAAACGCATACGCCCTTTTAGGCCAAACAAGCAAGCTTGCAAAGGAAATCTGCACTACATGAAGTCTCACTTCCCCCCGGTCAAAAGGGCCATCTGAAAAAAGTGTAAAATCCAGAAAGGCAGGACAGGCCATGGAGAACTGGGAGCCTTGTTATGCTGATGGGCGGGATGTAAATTGCCAACAGACACTCGGGAGAAGTGTATGGTGTTTCCTGAAACATCTAAAAAACAAAGCAACAGAGCCTAGGGCACTTCCACTTATGGTCCTATAGCTTAGGGAAATTAAAATCAAAAAGACACAGCCACCCCAAAGTTTGGGACGCCTCTGTTTACAAGAACCTCGTTTACCGTACAAGTTCAATATCACAGAAAGTGAAAAATGGATAAAGAACTTGTGGTACTTATGTACAATGCAGTATCAGTCAGCAATGAAATCTATGTCATCAGGCCCTTAGCAGTATAATGAGTGGATTCAGGTACGATGATTCTAACTGAAATAAGTCACACAGAAAAAGAAACATCATAAGATATCAGTAATACACGGAATGTAAACTTGGCTACACAGGAACTGAATTACAGAACAGAACAGGGTCTCAAATTTAGAAAACCATCTTATGCTTGCTTAAGGGGAAAGGTGAGTTGGGGTGCTGCATAAAACCAGAGATTGAAATGAGCACAGATAAAGTTCCTTAAGCCAAATATGAAATAGACAAGAGCTACTCCTTGCTCAACGAAATGGACTCAACACCCCATATTAAACGCCTAAGAATGTACCCGACTAGTAAGTATCTTAAAACCTATGGATTGCTATGTCTCCAAAAGAGAATCAAGCATGTGTACAGGGGCATAAACGCAGCAGTGATAGGATTGGAGAGGTTCGGTGAGCAAATGAAGACCCTTTGAAGTCATATTGCATGGTACCCATTCCACCGGTTTCAACCACCCAGTTTTAAGGTATTCTTCCTTCAGCTAAAACATGCATGTGGAACCTAGAGTATGATCAACCGTGTGATCGGGAGACGTGTTCAAATATGTCTCAGTTTTCGTACCCTGGTACTCGGGTGCAACATTCCAGATGCTTTACTAACACTCTCCCGACTTGGAGAGTCAGTCCCTTTAACCTCCTGTTTGGCCCAGTTTGCAATTTCTGGGGAAGATGAACAGGAATAGCGAGAACCAATGAGAGACTAGCTGGAGGTGTCTGGACGGGCAAATTTAACTCTCATTTCCCACCAGGAAGAGGAATTAACCAAAGGCCCAGCGTGCCTTGGCGGAACCAGATTAGGGCCTTAAACCATCCTGCGGTGTTGCGGCCAGCTCAAAAGAAAGCGAGTTGAAGAAAGGAGCTCAGGGGCACTGTAATTCAGAAACCTGCAGAGTTATAAATGACAGCTATCGTCCAAAAATATACTGAAGTAAGGCTCCCAAGAGGACTTGAAAGTGGGGCAGAATTGCAGGAAACCGATTTCAGGAGGTAGACTGGAATTGCATTGAAAGCATAGGAAAAGAGGCAGAACGTCCACAATGATGCACTTGGCCAAAAAGGGCGTATGCGTTTTTTCCTGAATATATTCAGGAAAAAACGCATACGCCCTTTTAGGCCAACCAAGCAAGCTTGCAAAGGAAATCTGCACTACATGAAGTCTCACTTCCCCCCGGTCAAAAGGGCCATCTGAAAAAAGTGTAAAATCCAGAAAGGCAGGACAGGCCATGGAGAACTGGGAGCCTTGTTATGCTGATGGGCAGGATGGAAATTGCCAACAGACACTCGGGAGAAGTGTATGGTGTTTCCTGAAACATCTATAAAACAAAGCAACAGAGCCTAGGGCACTTCCACTTATGGTCCTATAGCTTAGGGAAATTAAAATCAAAGAGACACAGCCACCCCAAAGTTTGGGACACCTCTCTTTACAAGAACCTCTTTTACCGTACAAGTTCAATATCACAGAAAGTGAAAAATGGATAAAGAATTTGTGGTACTTACGTACAATGTAGTATCACTCAGCAATGAAATCTATGTCATCAGGCCCGTAGCAGCATAATGAGTGGATTCAGGTACGATGATTCTAACTGAAATAAGTCACACAGAAAAAGAAACATCATAAGATATCACTAATACACGGAATGTAAACTTGGCTACACAGGAACTGAATTCCAAAACAGAACAGGGTCTCAAATTTAGAAAACCAACTTATGCTTGCTTAAGGGGAAAGGTGAGTTGGGGTGCTGCATAAAACCAGAGATTGAAATGAGCACAGATAAAGTTCCTTAAGCCAAATATGGAATAGACAAGAGCTACTCCTTGCTCAACGAAATGGACTCAACACCGCATATTAAACGCCTAAGAATGTACCTGAGTAGTAAGTATCTTAAAACCTATGGATTGCTATGTCTCCAAAAGAGAATCAAGCATGTGTACGGGGCATAAACGCAGCAGTGATAGGATTGGAGAGGTTCGGTGAGCAAATGAAGACCCTTTGAAGTCATATTGCATGGTACCCATTCCACGGGTCTCAACTCTCCAGGTTTAAGGTATTCTTCCTTCAGCTAAAACATGCATGTGGAACCCAGAGTATGATCAACCGTGTGAATGGGAGACGTGTTCAAATATGTCTCAGTTTTCCTCCCCTGGTACTCGGGTGCAACATTCCAGACGCTTTACTAACACTCTCCCCACTTGGAGAGTCAGCGCCTTTAACCTCCTGTTTGGCCCAGTTTGCAATTTCTGCAGATGAACAGTAATAGTGAGAACCAATGAGAGACTAGCTGGAGGTGTCTGGACGGGCAAATTTAACTCTCATTTCCCACCAGGAAGAGGAATTAACCAAAGGCTCAGCGTGCCGTGCCGGAACCAGATTAGGGCCTGAAGCCATCCTGCGGTGTTGCGGCCATCTCACAAGAAAGCGAGTTGTAGAAAGGAGCTCAGGGGCACTGTAATTCACAAACCTGCAGAGTTATAAATGACAGCTATTGTCCAAAAATATACTGAAGTAAGGCTGCCAAGAGGACTTGAAAGCGGGGCAGAATTGCAGGAAACCGATTTCAGGAGGTAGACTGGAATTGCATTGAAAGCATAGGAATAGAGGCAGAACGTCCACAATGATGCACTTGGCCAAAAAGGGCGTATGCGTTTTTTCCTGAATATATTCAGGAAAAAACGCATACGCCCTTTTTGGCCAACCAAGCAAGCTTGCAAAGGAAATCTGCACTACAATGAAGTCTCACTTCCCCCCGGTCAAAAGGGCCATCTGAAAAAAGTGTAAAATCCAGAAAGGCAGGACAGGCCATGGAGAACTGGGAGCCTAGTTATGCTGATGGGCGGGATGTAAATTGCCAACAGAAACTCGGGAAAGTGTATGGTGTTTCCTGAAACATCTAAAAAACAAAGCAACAGAGCCTAGGGCACTTCCACTTATGGTCCTATAGCTTAGGGAAATTAAAATCAAAAAGACACAGCCACCCCAAAGTTTGGGACGCCTCTGTTTACAAGAACCTCGTTTACCGTACAAGTTCAGTATCACAGAAAGTGAAAAATGGATAAAGAACTTGTGGTACTTACGTACAATGCAGTATCACTCAGCAATGAAATCTATGTCATCAGGCCCGTAGCAGCATTATGAGTGGATTCAGGTATGATGATTCTAACTGAAATAAGTCACACAGAAAAAGAAACATCATAAGATATCACTAATACACGGAATGTAAACTTGGCTACACAGGAACTGAATTCCAAAACAGAACAGGGTCTCAAATTTAGAAAACCAACTTATGCTTGCTTAAGGGGAAAGCTGAGTTGGGGTGCTGCATAAAACCAGAGATTGAAATGAGCACAGATAAAGTTCCTTAAGCCAAATATGGAATAGACAAGAGCTACTCCTTGCTCAACGAAATGGACTCAACACCGCATATTAAACGCCTAAGAATGTACCTGACTAGTAAGTATCTTAAAACCTATGGATTGCTATGTCTCCAAAAGAGAATCAAGCGTGTGTACAGGGGCATAAACGCAGCAGTGATAGGATTGGAGAGGTTCGGTGAGCAAATGAATACCCTTTGAAGTCATATTGCATGCTACCCATTCCACGGGTCTCAACTCTCCAGGTTTAAGGTATTGTTCCTTCAGCTAAATCATGCACGTGGAACCCAGAGTATGATCAACCGTGTGAACGGGAGACGTGTTCAAATATGTCTCAGTTTTCGTACCCTGGTACTCGGGTGCAACATTCCAGACGCTTTACTAACACTCTCCCGACATGGAGAGTCAGTCCCTTTAACCTCCTGTATGGCTCAGTTTGCAATATCTGCGGAAGATGAACAGGAATAGCGAGAACCAATGAGAGACTAGCTGGAGGTGTCTGGACGGGCAAATTTAACTCTCATTTCCCACCAGGAAGAGGAATTAACCAAAGGCTCAGCGTGCCGTGCCGGAACCAGATTAGGGCCTGAAGCCATCCTGCGGTGTTGCGGCCATCTCACAAGAAAGCGAGTTGTAGAAAGGAGCTCAGGGGCACTGTAATTCACAAACCTGCAGAGTTATAAATGACAGCTATTGTCCAAAAATATACTGAAGTAAGGCTGCCAAGAGGACTTGAAAGCGGGGCAGAATTGCAGGAAACCGATTTCAGGAGGTAGACTGGAATTGCATTGAAAGCATAGGAATAGAGGCAGAACGTCCACAATGATGCACTTGGCCAAAAAGGGCGTATGCGTTTTTTCCTGAATATATTCAGGAAAAAACGCATACGCCCTTTTTGGCCAACCAAGCAAGCTTGCAAAGGAAATCTGCACTACAATGAAGTCTCACTTCCCCCCGGTCAAAAGGGCCATCTGAAAAAAGTGTAAAATCCAGAAAGGCAGGACAGGCCATGGAGAACTGGGAGCCTAGTTATGCTGATGGGCGGGATGTAAATTGCCAACAGAAACTCGGGAAAGTGTATGGTGTTTCCTGAAACATCTAAAAAACAAAGCAACAGAGCCTAGGGCACTTCCACTTATGGACCTATAGCTTAGGGAAATTAAAATCAAAAAGACACAGCTACCCCAAAATTTGGGACGCCTCTGTTTAAAAGATCCTTGTTTACAGTACAAGTTCAACATCGCAGAAAGTGAAAAATGGATAAAGAAGTTGTATTTACTTACAAAGCAATATCACTCAGCAATGAAATCTATGTCATCAGGACCTTAGCAGCACAATGAGTAGATTCAGGTATGATGATTCTAACTGAAATAAGTCACACAGAAAAAGAAACATCATAAGATATCACTAATACACGGAATGTAAACTTGGCTACACAGGAACTGAATTACAGAACAGAACAGGGTCTCAAATTTAGAAAACCAACTTCTGCTTGCTTAAGGGGAAAGGTGAGTTGGGGTGCTGCATAAAACCAGAGATTGAAATGAGCACAGATAAAGTTCCTGAAGCCAAATACAGAATAGACAATAGCTACTCCTTGCTCAAAGAAATGGACTCAACACCGCATATTAAACGCCTAAGAATGTACCTGACTAGTAAGTATCTTAAAACCTATGGATTGCTATGTCTCCGAAAGAGAATCAAGCATGTGTACAGGAGCATAAACGCAGCAGTGATAGGACTGGTGAGGTTCGATGAGCTAATGAAGACCCTTTGAAGTCATATTGCATGGTACCCATTCCACGGGTTTCAACTACCCAGGTTTAAGTTATTCTTCATTCAGCTAAAACATGCATGTGGAACCTAGAGTATGATCAACCATGTGATCGGGAGACGTGTTCAAATATGTCTCAGTTTTCGTCCCCTGGTACTCGGGTGCAACATTCCAGATGCTTTACTAACAGTCTCCCGACTTGGAGAGTCAGTCCGTTTAACCTCCTGTTTGGCCCAGTTTGCAATTTCTGCGGAAGATGGACAGGAATAGGGAGAACCAATGAGAGACTAGCTGGAGGTGTCTGGACGGGCAAATTTAACTCTCATGTCCCCGCAGGAAGAGGAATTAACCAAACGATCAGCGTGCCGTGCCGGAACCAGATTAGGGCCTGAAGCCATCCTGCGGTGTTGCGGCCATCTCACAAGAAAGCGAGTTGAAGAAAGGAGCTCAGGGGCACTGTAATTCACAAATCTGCAGAGTTATAAATGACAGCTATCGTCCAAAAATATACTGAAGTAAGGCTGCCAAGAGGACTTGAAAGCGGGGCAGAATTGCAGGAAACCGATTTCAGGAGGTAGACTGGAATTGCATTGAAAGCATAGGAAAAGAGGCAGAACGGCCACAATGATGCACTTGGCCAAAAAGGGCGTATGCGTTTTTTCCTGAATATATTCAGGAAAAAACGCATACGCCCTTTTTGGCCAACCAAGCAAGCTTGCAAAGGAAATCTGCACTACAATGAAGTCTCACTTCCCCCCGGTCAAAAGGGCCATCTGAAAAAAGTGTAAAATCCAGAAAGGCAGGACAGGCCATGGAGAACTGGGAGCCTTGTTATGCTGATGGGCGGGATGTAAATTGCCAACAGACACTCGGGAGAAGTGTATGGTGTTTCCTGAAACATCTAAAAAACAAAGCAACAGAGCCTAGGGCACTTCCACTTATGGTCCTATAGCTTAGGGAAATTAAAATCAAAAAGACACAGCCACCCCAAAGTTTGGGACGCCTCTGTTTACAAGAACTTCATTTACCATACAAGTTCAATATCACAGAAAGTGAAAAATGGATAAAGAATTGTGGTACTTATTTACAATGCAGTATCACTCAGCAATGAAATCTATGTCATCAGGCCCGTAGCAGCATAATGAGTGGATTCAGGTACGATGATTCTAACTGAAATAAGTCACACAGAAAAAGAAACATCATAAGATATCACTAATACACGGAATGTAAACTTGGCTACACAAGAACTGAATTACAGAACAGAACAGGGTCTCAAATTTAGAAAACCAACTTATGCTTGCTTAAGGGGAAAGGTGAGTTGGGGTGCTGCATAAAACCAGAGATTGAAATGAGCACAGATAAAGTTCCTTAAGCCAAATATGGAATAGACAAGAGCTACTCCTTGCTCAACGAAATGGACTCAACACCGCATATTAAACGCCTAAGTATGTACCTGACTAGTAAGTATCTTCAAACCTATGGATTGCTATGTCTCCGAAAGAGAATCAAGCGTGTGTACAGGGGCATAAACGCAGCAGTGATAGGATTGGAGAGGTTCGGTGAGCAAATGAAGACCCTTTGAAGTCATATTGCATGGTACCCATTCCACGGGTTTCAACTACCCAGGTTTAAGGTATTCTTCCTTCAGCTAAAACATGCATGTGGAACCCAGAGTATGATCAACCGTGTGAACGGGAGACGTGTTCAAATATGTCTCAGTTTTCCTCCCCTGGTACTCAGGTGCAACATTCCAGACGCTTTACTAACACTCTCCCGACTTGGAGAGTCAGTCCCTTTAACCTCCTGTTTGGCCCAGTTTGCAATTTCTGCGGAAGATGAACAGGAATAGGGAGAACCAATGAGAGACTAGCTGGAGGTGTCTGGACGGGCAAATTTAACTCTCATTTCCCACCAGGAAGAGGAATTAACCAAAGGCTCAGCGTGCCGTGCCGGAACCAGATTAGGGCCTGAAGCCATCCTGCGGTGTTGCGGCCAGGTCACAAGAAAGCGAGTTGAAGAAAGGAGCTCAGGGGCACTGTAATTCAGAAACCTGCAGAGTTATAAATGACAGCTATCGTCCAAAAATATACTGAAGTAAGGCTGCCAAGAGGACTTGAAAGCGGGGCAGAATTGCAGGAAACCGATTTCAGGAGGTAGACTGGAATTGCATTGAAAGCATAGGAAAAGAGGCAGAACGTCCACAATGATGCACTTGGCCAAAAAGGGCGTATGCGTTTTTTCCTGAATATATTCAGGAAAAAACGCATACGCCCTTTTTGGCCAACCAAGCAAGCTTGCAAAGGAAATCTGCACTACAATGAAGTCTCACTTCCCCCCGGTCAAAAGGGCCATCTGAAAAAAGTGTAAAATCCAGAAAGGCAGGACAGGCCATGGAGAACTGGGAGCCTTGTTATGCTGATGGGCGGGATGTAAATTGCCAACAGACACCCGGTAGAAGTGCATGGTGTTTCCTGAAACATCTAAAAAACAAAGCAACAGAGCCTAGGGCACTTCCACTTATGGTCCTATAGCTTAGGGAAATTAAAATCAAAAAGACACAGCCACCCCAAAGTTTGGGACGCCTCTGTTTACAAGAACCTCGTTTACAGTACAAGTTCAACATTGCAGAAATTGAAAAATGGATAAATAAGTTGTGGTATTTACTTACAAAGCAATATCACTCAGCACTGAAATCTATGTCATCAGGCCCTTAGCAGCACAATGAGTGGATTCAGATATGCTGATTCTAACTGAAATAAGTCACACAGAAAAAGAAACATCATAAGATATCACTAATACACGGAATGTAAACTTGGCTACACAGGAACTGAATTACAGAACAGAACAGTGTCTCAAATTTAGAAAACCAACTTATTCTTGCTTAAGGGGAAAGGTGAGTTCAGGTGCTGCATAAAACCAGAGATTGAAATGAGCACAGATAAAGTTCCTTAAGCCAAATATGGAATAGACAAGAGCTACTCCTTGCTCAACGAAATGGCCTCAACACCCCATATTAAACGCCTAAGAATGTACCTGACTAGTAAGTATCTTAAAACCTATGGATTGCTGTGTCTCCAAAAGAGAATCAAGCCTGTGTACAGGGGCATAAACGCAGCAGTGATAAGATTGGAGAGGTTTGGTGAGCAAATGAAGACCCTTTGAAGTCATATTGCATGGTACCCATTCCACGGGTCTCAACTCTCCAGGTTTAAGGTATTCTTCCTTCAGCTAAAACATGCATGTGTAACCCAGAGTATGATCAACCGTATGAACGGGAGACGTGTTCAAATATGTCTCAGTTTTCCTCCCCTGGTACTCGGGTGCAACATTCCAGACGCTTTACTAACACTCTCCCCACTTGGAGAGTCAGCGCCTTTAACATCCTGTTTGGCCCAGTTTGCAATTTCTGTGGAAGATGAACAGGAATAGTGAGAACCAATGAGAGACTAGCTGGAGGTGTCTGGACGGGCAAATTTAACTCTCATTTCCCACCAGGAAGAGGAAATAACCAAAGGCTCAGCGTGCCGTGCCGGAACCAGATTAGGGCCTGAAGCCCTCCTGCGGTGTTGCAGCCAGCTCAAAAGAAAGCGAGTTGAAGAAAGGAGCTCAGGGCCACTGTAATTCACAAACCTGCAGAGTTATAAATGACAGCTATCGTCCAAAAATATACTGAAGTAAGGCTGCCAAGAGGACTTGAAAGCGGGGCAGAATTGCAGGAAACCGATTTCAGGAGGTAGACTGGAATTGCATTGAAAGCATAGGAAAAGAGGCAGAACGTCCACAATGATGCACTTGGCCAAAAAGGGCGTATGCGTTTTTTCCTGAATATATTCAGGAAAAAACGCATACGCCCTTTTTGGCCAACCAAGCAAACTTGCAAAGGAAATCTGCACTACAATGAAGTCTCACTTCCCCCCGGTCAAAAGGGCCATCTGAAAAAAGTGTAAAATCCAGAAAGGCAGGACAGGCCATGGAGAACTGGGAGCCTTGTTATGCTGATGGGCGGGATGTAAATTGCCAACAGACACTCGGGAGAAGTGTATGGTGTTTCCTAAAGCATCTAAGAAACAAAGCAACAGAGCCTAGGGCACTTCCACTTATGGTCCTATAGTTTAGGGAAATTAAAATCAAAAAGACACAGCCACCCCAAAGTTTGGGACGCCTCTGTTTACAAGAACCTCGTTTACCGTAGAAGTTCAATATCACAGAAAGTGAAAAATGGATAAAGAACTTGTGGTACTTACGTACAATGCAGTATCACTCAGCAATGAAATCTATGTCGTCAGGCCCGTAGCAGCATAATGAGTGGATTCAGGTACGATGATTCTAACTGAAATAAGTCACACAGAAAAAGAAACATCATAAGATATCACTAATACACGGAATGTAAACTTGGCTACACAGGAACTGAATTCCAAAACAGAACAGGGTCTCAAATTTAGAAAACCAACTTCTGCTTGCTTAAGGGGAAAGGTGAGTTGGGGTGCTGCATAAAACCAGAGATTGAAATGAGCACAGATAAAGTTCCTTAAGCCAAATATGGAATAGACAAGAGCTACTCCTTGCTCAACGAAATGGACTCAACACCCCATATTAAACGCCTAAGTATGTACCTGACTAGTAAGTATCTTCAAACCTATGGATTGCTATGTCTCCGAAAGAGAATCAAGCGTGTGTACAGGGGCATAAACGCAGCAGTGATAGGATTGGAGAGGTTCGGTGAGCAAATGAAGACCCTTTGAAGTCATATTGCATGGTACCCATTCCACGGGTTTCAACTACCCAGGTTTAAGGTATTCTTCCTTCAGCTAAAACATGCATGTGGAACCCAGAGTATGATCAACCGTGTGAACGGGAGACGTGTTCAAATATGTCTCAGTTTTCCTCCCCTGGTACTCAGGTGCAACATTCCAGACGCTTCACTAACACTCTCCCGACTTGGAGAGTCAGTCCCTTTAACCTCCTGTTTGGCCCAGTTTGCAATTTCTGCGGAAGATGAACAGGAATAGGGAGAACCAATGAGAGACTAGCTGGAGGTGTCTGGACGGGCAAATTTAACTCTCATTTCCCACCAGGAAGAGGAATTAACCAAAGGCTCAGCGTGCCGTGCCGGAACCAGATTAGGGCCTGAAGCCATCCTGCGGTGTTGCGGCCAGGTCACAAGAAAGCGAGTTGAAGAAAGGAGCTCAGGGGCACTGTAATTCAGAAACCTGCAGAGTTATAAATGACAGCTATCGTCCAAAAATATACTGAAGTAAGGCTGCCAAGAGGACTTGAAAGCGGGGCAGAATTGCAGGAAACCGATTTCAGGAGGTAGACTGGAATTGCATTGAAAGCATAGGAAAAGAGGCAGAACGTCCACAATGATGCACTTGGCCAAAAAGGGCGTATGCGTTTTTTCCTGAATATATTCAGGAAAAAACGCATACGCCCTTTTTGGCCAACCAAGCAAGCTTGCAAAGGAAATCTGCACTACAATGAAGTCTCACTTCCCCCCGGTCAAAAGGGCCATCTGAAAAAAGTGTAAAATCCAGAAAGGCAGGACAGGCCATGGAGAACTGGGAGCCTTGTTATGCTGATGGGTGGGATGTAAATTGCCAACAGACACTCGGGAGAAGTGTATGGTGTTTCCTGAAACATCTAAAAAACAAAGCAACAGAGCCTAGGGCACTTCCACTTATGGTCCTATAGCTTAGGGAAATTAAAATCAAAAAGACACAGCCACCCCAAAGTTTGGGACGGCTCTGTTTACAAGAACCTCGTTTACAATACAAGTTCAACATCGCAGAAAGTGAAAAATGGATAAAGAAGTTGTGGTATTTACTTACAAAGCAATATCACTCAGCAATGAAATCTATGTCATCAGGCCCTTAGCAGCACAATGAGTGGATTCAGGTATGATGATTCTAACTGAAATAAGTCACACAGAAATAGAAACATCATAAGATATCACTAATACACGGAATGTAAACTTGGCTACACAGGAACTGAATTACAGAACAGAACAGGGTCTCAAATTTAGAAAACCAACTTATGCTTGCTTAAGGGGAAAGGTGAGTTGGGGTGCTGCATAAAACCAGAGATTGAAATGAGCACAGATAAAGTTCCTTAAGCCAAATATGGAATAGGCAAGAGCTACTCCTTGCTCAACGAAATGGACTCAACACCCCAAATTAAACGCCTAAGAATGTACCTGACTAGTAAGTATCTTAAAACCTATGGATTGCTATGTCTCCGAAAGAGAATCAAGCGTGTGTACAGGGGCATAAACGCAGCAGTGATAGGATTGGAGATGTTCGAGGAGCAAATGAAGACCCTTTGAAGTCATATTGCATGGTACCCATTCCACGGGTTTCAACCACCCAGTTTTAAGGTATTCTTCCTTCAGCTAAAACATGCATGTGGAACCTAGAGTATGATCAACCGTGTGATCGGGAGACGTGTTCAAATATGTCTCAGTTTTCGTACCCTGGTACTCGGGTGCAACATTCCAGACGCTTTACTAACACTCTCCCGACTTGGAGAGTCAGTCCCTTTAACCTCCTGTTTGGCCCAGTTTGCAATTTCTGCGGAAGATGAACAGGAATAGCGAAAACCAATGAGAGACTAGCTGGAGGTGTCTGGACGGGCAAATTTAACTCTCATTTCCCACCAGGAAGAGGAATTAACCAAAGGCTCAGCGTGCCGTGCCGGAACCAGATTAGGGCCTGAAGCCATCCTGCGGTGTTGCGGCCAGGTCACAAGAAAGCGAGTTGAAGAAAGGAGCTCAGGGGCACTGTAATTCACAAACCTGCAGAGTTATAAATGACAGCTATCGTCCAAAAATATACTGAAGTAAGGCTGCCAAGAGGACTTGAAAGCGGGGCAGAATTGCAGGAAACCGATTTCAGGAGGTAGACTGGAATTGCATTGAAAGCATAGGAAAAGAGGCAGAACGTCCACAATGATGCACTTGGCCATAAAGGGCGTATGCGTTTTTTCCTGAATATATTCAGGAAAAAACGCATACGCCCTTTTTGGCCAACCAAGCAAACTTGCAAAGGAAATCTGCACTACAATGAAGTCTCACTTTCCCCCGGTCAAAAGGGCCATCTGAAAAAAGTGTAAAATCCAGAAAGGCAGGACAGGCCATGGAGAACTGGGAGCCTTGTTATGCTGATGGGCGGGATGTAAATTGCCAACAGACACCCGGTAGAAGTGCATGGTGTTTCCTGAAACATCTAAAAAACAAAGCAACAGAGCCTAGGGCACTTCCACTTATGGTCCTATAGCTTAGGGAAATTAAAATCAAAAAGACACAGCCACCCCAAAGTTTGGGACGCCTCTGTTTACAAGAACCTCGTTTACAGTACAAGTTCAACATTGCAGAAATTGAAAAATGGATAAATAAGTTGTGGTATTTACTTACAAAGCAATATCACTCAGCACTGAAATCTATGTCATCAGGCCCTTAGCAGCACAATGAGTGGATTCAGATATGCTGATTCTAACTGAAATAAGTCACACAGAAAAAGAAACATCATAAGATATCACTAATACACGGAATGTAAACTTGGCTACACAGGAACTGAATTACAGAACAGAACAGTGTCTCAAATTTAGAAAACCAACTTATTCTTGCTTAAGGGGAAAGGTGAGTTCAGGTGCTGCATAAAACCAGAGATTGAAATGAGCACAGATAAAGTTCCTTAAGCCAAATATGGAATAGACAAGAGCTACTCCTTGCTCAACGAAATGGCCTCAACACCCCATATTAAACGCCTAAGAATGTACCTGACTAGTAAGTATCTTAAAACCTATGGATTGCTGTGTCTCCAAAAGAGAATCAAGCCTGTGTACAGGGGCATAAACGCAGCAGTGATAAGATTGGAGAGGTTTGGTGAGCAAATGAAGACCCTTTGAAGTCATATTGCATGGTACCCATTCCACGGGTCTCAACTCTCCAGGTTTAAGGTATTCTTCCTTCAGCTAAAACATGCATGTGTAACCCAGAGTATGATCAACCGTATGAACGGGAGACGTGTTCAAATATGTCTCAGTTTTCCTCCCCTGGTACTCGGGTGCAACATTCCAGACGCTTTACTAACACTCTCCCCACTTGGAGAGTCAGCGCCTTTAACATCCTGTTTGGCCCAGTTTGCAATTTCTGTGGAAGATGAACAGGAATAGTGAGAACCAATGAGAGACTAGCTGGAGGTGTCTGGACGGGCAAATTTAACTCTCATTTCCCACCAGGAAGAGGAAATAACCAAAGGCTCAGCGTGCCGTGCCGGAACCAGATTAGGGCCTGAAGCCCTCCTGCGGTGTTGCAGCCAGCTCAAAAGAAAGCGAGTTGAAGAAAGGAGCTCAGGGCCACTGTAATTCACAAACCTGCAGAGTTATAAATGACAGCTATCGTCCAAAAATATACTGAAGTAAGGCTGCCAAGAGGACTTGAAAGCGGGGCAGAATTGCAGGAAACCGATTTCAGGAGGTAGACTGGAATTGCATTGAAAGCATAGGAAAAGAGGCAGAACGTCCACAATGATGCACTTGGCCAAAAAGGGCGTATGCGTTTTTTCCTGAATATATTCAGGAAAAAACGCATACGCCCTTTTTGGCCAACCAAGCAAACTTGCAAAGGAAATCTGCACTACAATGAAGTCTCACTTCCCCCCGGTCAAAAGGGCCATCTGAAAAAAGTGTAAAATCCAGAAAGGCAGGACAGGCCATGGAGAACTGGGAGCCTTGTTATGCTGATGGGCGGGATGTAAATTGCCAACAGACACTCGGGAGAAGTGTATGGTGTTTCCTAAAGCATCTAAGAAACAAAGCAACAGAGCCTAGGGCACTTCCACTTATGGTCCTATAGTTTAGGGAAATTAAAATCAAAAAGACACAGCCACCCCAAAGTTTGGGACGCCTCTGTTTACAAGAACCTCGTTTACCGTACAAGTTCAATATCACAGAAAGTGAAAAATGGATAAAGAACTTGTGGTACTTACGTACAATGCAGTATCACTCAGCAATGAAATCTATGTCGTCAGGCCCGTAGCAGCATAATGAGTGGATTCAGGTACGATGATTCTAACTGAAATAAGTCACACAGAAAAAGAAACATCATAAGATATCACTAATACACGGAATGTAAACTTGGCTACACAGGAACTGAATTCCAAAACAGAACAGGGTCTCAAATTTAGAAAACCAACTTATGCTTGCTTAAGGGGAAAGGTGAGTTGGGGTGCTGCATAAAACCAGAGATTGAAATGAGCACAGATAAAGTTCCTTAAGCCAAATATGGAATAGACAAGAGCTACTCCTTGCTCAACGAAATGGACTCAACACCCCAAATTAAACGCCTAAGAATGTACCTGACTAGTAAGTATCTTAAAACCTATGGATTGCTATGTCTCCATAAGAGAATCAAGCGTGTGTACAGGGGCATAAACGCAGCAGTGATAGGATTGGAGAGGTTCGGTGAGCAAATGAAGACCCTTTGAAGTCATATTGCATGGTACCCATTCCACGGGTCTCAACTCTCCAGGTTTAAGGTATTCTTCCTTCAGCTAAAACATGCATGTGGAACCCAGAGTATGATCAACCATGTGAACAGGAGACGTGTTCAAATATGTCTCAGTTTTCCTCCCCGGTACTCGGGTGCAACATTCCAGACGCTTTACTAACACTCTCCCGACTTGGAAAGTCAGCGCCTTTAACCTCCTGTTTGGCCCAGTTTGCAATTTCTGTGGAAGATGAACAGGAATAGGGAGAACCAATGAGAGACTAGCTGGAGGTGTCTGGACGGGGAAATTTAACTCTCATTTCCCACCAGGAAGAGGAAATAACCAAAGGCTCAGCGTGCCATGCCTGAACCAGATTAGGGCCTGAAGCCATCCTCCGTTGTTGCGGTCAGCTCAAAAGAAAGCGAGTTGAAGAAAGGAGCTCAGGGGCACTGTAATTCACAAACCTGCAGAGTTATAAATGACAGCTATCGTCCAAAAATATACTGAAGTAAGGCTGCCAAGAGGACTTGAAAGCGGGGCAGAATTGCAGGAAACCGATTTCAGGAGGTAGACTGGAATTACATTGAAAGCATAGGAAAAGAGGCAGAACGTCCACAATGATGCACTTGGCCAAAAAGGGCGTATGCGTTTTTTCCTGAATATATTCAGGAAAAAACGCATACGCCCTTTTTGGCCAACCAAGCAAGCTTGCAAAGGCAATCTGCACTACAATGAAGTCTCACTTCCCCCCGGTCAAAGGGGCCATCTGAAAAAAGTGTAAAATCCAGAAAGGCAGGACAGGCCATGGAGAACTGGGAGCCTTGTTATGCTGATGGGCGGGATTTAAATTGCCAACAGAAAGTCGGGAAAGTGTATGGTGTTTCCTGAAACATCTAAAAAACAAAGCAACAGAGCCTAGGGCACTTCCACTTATGGTCCTATAGCTTAGGGAAATTAAAATCAAAAAGACACAGCCACCCCAATGTTTGGGACGCCTCTGTTTACAAGAACCTCGTTTACAGTACAAGTTCAACATCGCAGAAAGTGAAAAATGGATAAAGAAGGTGTGGTATTTACTTACAAAGCAATATCACTCAGCAATCAAATCTATGTCATCAGGCCCTTAGCAGCACAATGAGTGGATTCAGGTATGATGACACTAACTGAAATAAGTCACAAAGAAAAAGAAACATCATAAGATATCAGTAATACACAGAATGTAAACTTGGCTACACAGGAACTGAATTCCAAAACAGAACAGGGTCTCAAATTTAGAAAACCAACTTATGCTTGCTTAAGGGGAATGGTGAGTTGGGGTGCTGCATAAAACCAGAGATTGAAATGAGCACAGATAAAGTTCCTTAAGCCAAATATGGAATAGACAAGAGCTACTCCTTGCTCAACGAAATGGACTCAACACCCCATATTAAACGCCTAAGAATGTACCTGAGTAGTAAGTATCTTAAAACCTATGGATTGCTATGTCTCCGAAAGAGAATCAAGCATGTGTACGGGGCATAAACGCAGCAGTGATAGGATTGGAGAGGTTCGGTGAGCAAATGAAGACCCTTTGAAGTCATATTGCATGGTACCCATTACACGGGTCTCAACTCTCCAGGTTTAAGGTATTCTTCCTTCAGCTAAAACATGCATGTGGAACCCAGAGTATGATCAACCGTGTGAACGGGAGACGTGTGCAAATATGTCTCAGTTTGCCTCCCCTGGTACTCGGGTGCAACATTCCAGACGCTTTACTAACACTCTCCCCACTTGGAGAGTCAGCGCCTTTAACCTCCTGTTTGGCCCAGTTTGCAATTTCTGCAGATGAACAGGAATAGGGAGAACCAATGAGAGACTACCTGGAGGTGTCTGGACGGGCAAATTTAACTCTCATTTCCCACCAGGAAGAGGAAATAACCAAAGGCTCAGTGTGCCGTGCCGGAACCAGATTAGGGCCTGAAGCCATCCTGCGGTGTTGCGGCCAGGTCACAAGAAAGCGAGTTGAAGAAAGGAGCTCAGGGGCACTGTAATTCACAAATCTGCAGAGATATAAATGACAGCTATCGTCCAAAAATATACTGAAGTAAGGCTGCCAAGAGGACTTGAAAGCAGGGCAGAATTGCAGGAAACCGATTTCAGGAGGTAGACTGGAATTGCATTGAAAGCATAGGAAAAGAGGCAGAACGTCCACAATGATGCACTTGGCCAAAAAGGGCGTATGCGTTTTTTCCTGAATATATTCAGGAAAAAACGCATACGCCCTTTTTGGCCAACCAAGCAAGCTTGCAAAGGAAATCTGCACTACAATGAAGTCTCACTCCCCCCGGTCAAAAAGGCCATCTGAAAAAAGTGTAAAATCCAGAAAGGCAGGACAGGCCATGGAGAACTGGGAGCCTTGTTATGCTGATGGGCGGGATGGAAATTGCCAACAGACACTCAGGAGAAGTGTATGGTGTTTCCTGAAACATCTAAAAAACAAAGCAACAGAGCCTAGGGCACTTCCACTTATGGTCCTATAGCTTAGGGAAATTAAAATCAAAAAGACACAGCCACCCCAAAGTTTGGGACACCTCTGTTTACAAGAACCTCTTTTACCGTACAAGTTCAATATCACAGAAAGTGAAAAATGGATAAAGAACTTGTGGTACTTACGTACAATGCAGTATCACTCAGCAATGAAATCTATGTCATCAGGCCCGTAGCAGCATAATGAGTGGATTCAGGTACGATGATTCTAACTGAAATAAGTCACACAGAAAAAGAAACATCATAAGATATCACTAATACACGGAATGTAAACTTGGCTACACAGCAACTGAATTCCAAAACAGAACAGGGTCTCAAATTTAGAAAACCAACTTATGCTTGCTTAAGGGGAAAGGTGAGTTGGGGTGCTGCATAAAACCAGAGATTGAAATGAGCACAGATAAAGTTCCTTAAGCCAAATATGGAATAGACAAGAGCTACTCCTTGCTCAACGAAATGGACTCAACACCGCATATTAAACACCTAAGAATGTACCTGACTAGTAAGTATCTTAAAACCTATGGATTGCTATGTCTCCGAAAGAGAATCAAGCGTGTGTACAGGGGCATAAACGCAGCAGTGATAGGATTGGAGAGGTTCGGTGAGCAAATGAAGACCCTTTGAAGTCATATTGCATGGTACCCATTCCACGGGTCTCAACTCTCCAGGTTTAAGGTATTCTTCCTTCAGCTAAAACATGCATGTGGAACCCAGAGTATGATCAACCATGTGAACAGGAGACGTGTTCAAATATGTCTCAGTTTTCCTCCCCGGTACTCGGGTGCAACATTCCAGACGCTTTACTAACACTCTCCCGACTTGGAAAGTCAGCGCCTTTAACCTCCTGTTTGGCCCAGTTTGCAATTTCTGTGGAAGATGAACAGGAATAGGGAGAACCAATGAGAGACTAGCTGGAGGTGTCTGGACGGGGAAATTTAACTCTCATTTCCCACCAGGAAGAGGAAATAACCAAAGGCTCAGCGTGCCATGCCTGAACCAGATTAGGGCCTGAAGCCATCCTCCGTTGTTGCGGTCAGCTCAAAAGAAAGCGAGTTGAAGAAAGGAGCTCAGGGGCACTGTAATTCACAAACCTGCAGAGTTATAAATGACAGCTATCGTCCAAAAATATACTGAAGTAAGGCTGCCAAGAGGACTTGAAAGCGGGGCAGAATTGCAGGAAACCGATTTCAGGAGGTAGACTGGAATTACATTGAAAGCATAGGAAAAGAGGCAGAACGTCCACAATGATGCACTTGGCCAAAAAGGGCGTATGCGTTTTTTCCTGAATATATTCAGGAAAAAACGCATACGCCCTTTTTGGCCAACCAAGCAAGCTTGCAAAGGCAATCTGCACTACAATGAAGTCTCACTTCCCCCCGGTCAAAGGGGCCATCTGAAAAAAGTGTAAAATCCAGAAAGGCAGGACAGGCCATGGAGAACTGGGAGCCTTGTTATGCTGATGGGCGGGATTTAAATTGCCAACAGAAAGTCGGGAAAGTGTATGGTGTTTCCTGAAACATCTAAAAAACAAAGCAACAGAGCCTAGGGCACTTCCACTTATGGTCCTATAGCTTAGGGAAATTAAAATCAAAAAGACACAGCCACCCCAATGTTTGGGACGCCTCTGTTTACAAGAACCTCGTTTACAGTACAAGTTCAACATCGCAGAAAGTGAAAAATGGATAAAGAAGGTGTGGTATTTACTTACAAAGCAATATCACTCAGCAATCAAATCTATGTCATCAGGCCCTTAGCAGCACAATGAGTGGATTCAGGTATGATGACACTAACTGAAATAAGTCACAAAGAAAAGGAAACATCATAAGATATCAGTAATACACAGAATGTAAACTTGGCTACACAGGAACTGAATTCCAAAACAGAACAGGGTCTCAAATTTAGAAAACCAACTTATGCTTGCTTAAGGGGAATGGTGAGTTGGGGTGCTGCATAAAACCAGAGATTGAAATGAGCACAGATAAAGTTCCTTAAGCCAAATATGGAATAGACAAGAGCTACTCCTTGCTCAACGAAATGGACTCAACACCCCATATTAAACGCCTAAGAATGTACCTGAGTAGTAAGTATCTTAAAACCTATGGATTGCTATGTCTCCGAAAGAGAATCAAGCATGTGTACGGGGCATAAACGCAGCAGTGATAGGATTGGAGAGGTTCGGTGAGCAAATGAAGACCCTTTGAAGTCATATTGCATGGTACCCATTACACGGGTCTCAACTCTCCAGGTTTAAGGTATTCTTCCTTCAGCTAAAACATGCATGTGGAACCCAGAGTATGATCAACCGTGTGAACGGGAGACGTGTGCAAATATGTCTCAGTTTGCCTCCCCTGGTACTCGGGTGCAACATTCCAGACGCTTTACTAACACTCTCCCCACTTGGAGAGTCAGCGCCTTTAACCTCCTGTTTGGCCCAGTTTGCAATTTCTGCAGATGAACAGGAATAGGGAGAACCAATGAGAGACTACCTGGAGGTGTCTGGACGGGCAAATTTAACTCTCATTTCCCACCAGGAAGAGGAAATAACCAAAGGCTCAGTGTGCCGTGCCGGAACCAGATTAGGGCCTGAAGCCATCCTGCGGTGTTGCGGCCAGGTCACAAGAAAGCGAGTTGAAGAAAGGAGCTCAGGGGCACTGTAATTCACAAATCTGCAGAGATATAAATGACAGCTATCGTCCAAAAATATACTGAAGTAAGGCTGCCAAGAGGACTTGAAAGCAGGGCAGAATTGCAGGAAACCGATTTCAGGAGGTAGACTGGAATTGCATTGAAAGCATAGGAAAAGAGGCAGAACGTCCACAATGATGCACTTGGCCAAAAAGGGCGTATGCGTTTTTTCCTGAATATATTCAGGAAAAAACGCATACGCCCTTTTTGGCCAACCAAGCAAGCTTGCAAAGGAAATCTGCACTACAATGAAGTCTCACTCCGCCCGGTCAAAAAGGCCATCTGAAAAAAGTGTAAAATCCAGAAAGGCAGGACAGGCCATGGAGAACTGGGAGCCTTGTTATGCTGATGGGCGGGATGGAAATTGCCAACAGACACTCAGGAGAAGTGTATGGTGTTTCCTGAAACATCTAAAAAACAAAGCAACAGAGCCTAGGGCACTTCCACTTATGGTCCTATAGCTTAGGGAAATTAAAATCAAAAAGACACAGCCACCCCAAAGTTTGGGACACCTCTGTTTACAAGAACCTCTTTTACCGTACAAGTTCAATATCACAGAAAGTGAAAAATGGATAAAGAACTTGTGGTACTTACGTACAATGCAGTATCAGTCAGCAATGAAATCTATGTCATCAGGCCCGTAGCAGCATAATGAGTGGATTCAGGTACGATGATTCTAACTGAAATAAGTCACACAGAAAAAGAAACATCATAAGATATCAGTAATACACGGAATGTAAACTTGGCTACACAGGAACTGAATTCCAAAACAGAACAGGGTCTCAAATTTAGAAAACCATCTTATGCTTGCTTAAGGGGAAAGGTGAGTTGGGGTGCTGCATAAAACCAGAGATTGAAATGAGCACAGATAAAGTTCCTTAAGCCAAATATGAAATAGACAAGAGCTACTCCTTGCTCAACGAAATGGACTCAACACCCCATATTAAACGCCTAAGAATGTACCTGACTAGTAAGTATCTTAAAACCTATGGATTGCTATGTCTCCAAAAGAGAATCAAGCGTGTGTACAGGGGCATAAACGCAGCAGTGATAGGATTGGAGAGGTTCGGTGAGCAAATGAAGACCCTTTGAAGTCATATTGCATGGTACCCATTCCACGGGTTTCAACCACCCAGTTTTAAGGTATTCTTCCTTCAGCTAAAACATGCATGTGGAACCTAGAGTATGATCAACCGTGTGATCGGGAGACGTGTTCAAATATGTCTCAGTTTTCGTACCCTGGTACTCGGGTGCAACATTCCAGACGCTTTACTAACACTCTCCCGACTTGGAGAGTCAGTCCCTTTAACCTCCTGTTTGGCCCAGTTTGCAATTTCTGGGGAAGATGAACAGGAATAGCGAGAACCAATGAGAGACTAGCTGGAGGTGTCTGGACGGGCAAATTTAACTCTCATTTCCCACCAGGAAGTGGAATTAACCAAAGGCCCAGCGTGCCTTGGCGGAACCAGATTAGGGCCTGAAGCCATCCTGCGGTGTTGCGGCCAGCTCAAAAGAAAGCGAGTTGAAGAAAGGAGCTCAGGGGCACTGTAATTCAGAAACCTGCAGAGTTATAAATGACAGCTATCGTCCAAAAATATACTGAAGTAAGGCTGCCAAGAGGACTTGAAAGCGGGGCAGAATTGCAGGAAACCGATTTCAGGAGGTAGACTGGAATTGCATTGAAAGCATAGGAAAAGAGGCAGAACGTCCACAATGATGCACTTGGCCAAAAAGGGCGTATGCGTTTTTTCCTGAATATATTCAGGAAAAAACGCATACGCCCTTTTAGGCCAACCAAGCAAGCTTGCAAAGGAAATCTGCACTACATGAAGTCTCACTTCCCCCCGGTCAAAAGGGCCATCTGAAAAAAGTGTAAAATCCAGAAAGGCAGGACAGGCCATGGAGAACTGGGAGCCTTGTTATGCTGATGGGCGGGATGGAAATTGCCAACAGACACTCGGGAGAAGTGTATGGTGTTTCCTGAAACATCTATAAAACAAAGCAACAGAGCCTAGGGCACTTCCACTTATGGTCCTATAGCTTAGGGAAATTAAAATCAAAAAGACACAGCCACCCCAAAGTTTGGGACACCTCTGTTTACAAGAACCTCTTTTACCGTACAAGTTCAATATCACAGAAAGTGAAAAATGGATAAAGAACTTGTGGTACTTATGTACAATGCAGTATCACTCAGCAATGAAATCTATGTCATCAGGCCCGTAGCAGCATAATGAGTGGATTCAGGTACGATGATTCTAACTGAAATAAGTCACACAGAAAAAGAAACATCATAAGATATCACTAATACACGGAATGTAAACTTGGCTACACAGGAACTGAATTCCAAAACAGAACAGGGTCTCAAATTTAGAAAACCAACTTATGCTTGCTTAAGGGGAAAGGTGAGTTGGGGTGCTGCATAAAACCAGAGATTGAAATGAGCACAGATAAAGTTCCTTAAGCCAAATATGGAATAGACAAGAGCTACTCCTTGCTCAACGAAATGGACTCAAGACCGCATATTAAACACCTAAGAATGTACCTGACTAGTAAGTATCTTAAAACCTATGGATTGCTATGTCTCCAAAAGAGAATCAAGCGTGTGTACAGGGGCATAAACGCAGCAGTGATAGGATTGGAGAGGTTCGGTGAGCAAATGAAGACCCTTTGAAGTCATATTGCATGGTACCCATTCCACGGGTCTCAACTCTCCAGGTTTAAGGTATTCTTCCTTCAGCTAAATCATGCACGTGGAACCCAGAGTATGATCAACCGTGTGAACGGGAGACGTGTTCATATGTGTCTCAGTTTTACTCCCCTGGTACTCGGGTGCAACATTCCAGACGCTTTACTAACACTCTCCCGACTTGGAGAGTCAGCGCCTTTAACCTCCTGTTTGGCCCAGTTTGCAATTTCTGCGGAATATGAACAGGAATAGGGAGAACCAATGAGAGACTAGCTGGAGGTGTCTGGACGGGCAAATTTAACTCTCATTTCCCACCAGGAAGAGGAAATAACCAAAGGCTCAGCGTGCCATGCCGGAACCAGATTAGGGCCTGAAGCCATCCTGCGGTGTTGCGGCCAGGTCACAAGAAAGCGAGTTGAAGAAAGGAGCTCAGGGGCACTGTAATTCACAAACCTGCAGAGATATAAATGACAGCTATCGTCCAAAAATATACTGAAGTAAGGCTGCCAAGAGGACTTGAAAGCGGGGCAGAATTGCAGGAAACCGATTTCAGGAGGTAGACTGGAATTGCATTGAAAGCATAGGAAAAGAGGCAGAACGTCCACAATGATGCACTTGGCCAAAAAGGGCGTATGCGTTTTTTCCTGAATATATTCAGGAAAAAACGCATACGCCCTTTTTGGCCAACCAAGCAAGCTTGCAAAGGAAATCTGCACTACAATGAAGTCTCACTTCCCCCCGGTCAAAAGGGCCATCTGAAAAAAGTGTAAAATCCAGAAAGGCAGGACAGGCCATGGAGAACTGGGAGCCTAGTTATGCTGATGGGCGGGACGTAAATTGCCAACAGAAACTCGGGAAAGTGTATGGTGTTTCCTGAAACATCTAAAAAACAAAGCAACAGAGCCTAGGGCACTTCCACTTATGGTCCTATAGTTTAGGGAAATTAAAATCAAAAAGACACAGCCACCCCAAAATTTGGGACGCCTCTGTTTACAAGATCCTTGTTTACAGTACATGTTCAACATCGCAGAAAGTGAAAAATGGATAAAGAAGTTGTATTTACTTACACAGCAATATGACTCAGCAATGAAATCTATCTCATCAGGCCATTAGCAGCACAATGAGTGGATTCAGGTATGATGATTCTAACTGAAATAAGTCACACAGAAAAAGAAACATCATAAGATATCAGTAATACACGGAATGTAAACTTGGCTACACAGGAACTGAATTACAGAACAGAACAGGGTCTCAAATTTAGAAAACCAACTTATGCTTGCTTAAGGGTAAAGGTGAGTTGGGGTGCTGCATAAAACCAGAGATTGAAATGAGCACAGATAAAGTTCCTTAAGCCAAATATGGAATAGACAAGAGCTACTCCTTGCTCAACGAAATGGACTCAACACCCCATATTAAACGCCTAAGAATGTACCTGACTAGTAAGTATCTTAAAACCTATGGATTGCTATGTCTCCAAAAGAGAATCAAGCATGTGTACAGGGGCATAAACGCAGCAGTGATAGGATTGGAGAGGTTCGATGAGCAAATGAAGACCCTTTGAAGTCATATTGCATGGTACCCATTCCACGGGTTTCAACTACCCAGGTTTAAGTTATTCTTCATTCAGCTAAAACATGCATGTGGAACCTAGAGTATGATCAACCATGTGATCGGGAGATGTGTTCAAATATGTCTCAGTTTTCGTACCCTGGTACTCGGGTGCAACATTCCAGATGCTTTACTAACACTCTCCCGACTTGGAGAGTCAGTCCCTTTAACCTCCTGTATGGCCAACTTTGCAATTTCTGCGGAAGATGAACAGGAATAGGGAGAACCAATGAGAGACTAGCTGGAGGTGTCTGGACGGGCAAATTTAACTCTCATTTTCCACCAGGAAGAGGAATTAACCAAAGGCCCAGCGTGCCTTGGTGGAACCAGATTAGGGCCTGAAGCCATCCTGTGGTGTTGCGGCCAGCTCACAAGAAAGCGAGTTGAAGAAAGGAGCTCAGGGGCACTGTAATTCACAAACCTGCAGAGTTATAAATGACAGCTATCGTCCAAAAATATACTGAAGTAAGGCTCCCAAGAGGACTTGAAAGCGGGGCAGAATTGCAGGAAACCGATTTCAGGAGGTAGACTGGAATTGCATTGAAAGCATAGGAAAAGAGGCAGAACGTCCACAATGATGCACTTG
This sequence comes from Grampus griseus, assembly GCF_964374135.1. Taxonomy (NCBI): domain Eukaryota; kingdom Metazoa; phylum Chordata; class Mammalia; order Artiodactyla; family Delphinidae; genus Grampus; species Grampus griseus. The sequence continues at coordinate 1,101,854 of NW_028133387.1, forward strand.
GCCAAAAAGGGCGTATGCGTTTTCTCCTGAATATATTCAGGAAAAAACGCATACGCCCTTTTAGGCCAAACAAGCAAGCTTGCAAAGGAAATCTGCACTACATGAAGTCTCACTTCCCCCCGGTCAAAAGGGCCATCTGAAAAAAGTGTAAAATCCAGAAAGGCAGGACAGGCCATGGAGAACTGGGAGCCTTGTTATGCTGATGGGCGGGATGTAAATTGCCAACAGACACTCGGGAGAAGTGTATGGTGTTTCCTGAAACATCTAAAAAACAAAGCAACAGAGCCTAGGGCACTTCCACTTATGGTCCTATAGCTTAGGGAAATTAAAATCAAAAAGACACAGCCACCCCAAAGTTTGGGACGCCTCTGTTTACAAGAACCTCGTTTACCGTACAAGTTCAATATCACAGAAAGTGAAAAATGGATAAAGAACTTGTGGTACTTACGTACAATGCAGTATCACTCAGCAATGAAATCTATGTCATCAGGCCCGTAGCAGCATAATGAGTGGATTCAGGTACGATGATTCTAACTGAAATAAGTCACACAGAAAAAGAAACATCATAAGATATCACTAATACACGGAATGTAAACTTGGCTACACAGGAACTGAATTCCAAAACAGAACAGGGTCTCAAATTTAGAAAACCAACTTATGCTTGCTTAAGGGGAAAGGTGAGTTGGGGTGCTGCATAAAACCAGAGATTGAAATGAGCACAGATAAAGTTCCTTAAGCCAAATATGGAATAGACAAGAGCTACTCCTTGCTCAACGAAATGGACTCAAGACCGCATATTAAACACCTAAGAATGTACCTGACTAGTAAGTATCTTAAAACCTATGGATTGCTATGTCTCCAAAAGAGAATCAAGCGTGTGTACAGGGGCATAAACGCAGCAGTGATAGGATTGGAGAGGTTCGGTGAGCAAATGAAGACCCTTTGAAGTCATATTGCATGGTACCCATTCCACGGGTCTCAACTCTCCAGGTTTAAGGTATTCTTCCTTCAGCTAAATCATGCACGTGGAACCCAGAGTATGATCAACCGTGTGAACGGGAGACGTGTTCATATGTGTCTCAGTTTTACTCCCCTGGTACTCGGGTGCAACATTCCAGACGCTTTACTAACACTCTCCCGACTTGGAGAGTCAGCGCCTTTAACCTCCTGTTTGGCCCAGTTTGCAATTTCTGCGGAATATGAACAGGAATAGGGAGAACCAATGAGAGACTAGCTGGAGGTGTCTGGACGGGCAAATTTAACTCTCATTTCCCACCAGGAAGAGGAAATAACCAAAGGCTCAGCGTGCCATGCCGGAACCAGATTAGGGCCTGAAGCCATCCTGCGGTGTTGCGGCCAGGTCACAAGAAAGCGAGTTGAAGAAAGGAGCTCAGGGGCACTGTAATTCACAAACCTGCAGAGATATAAATGACAGCTATCGTCCAAAAATATACTGAAGTAAGGCTGCCAAGAGGACTTGAAAGCGGGGCAGAATTGCAGGAAACCGATTTCAGGAGGTAGACTGGAATTGCATTGAAAGCATAGGAAAAGAGGCAGAACGTCCACAATGATGCACTTGGCCAAAAAGGGCGTATGCGTTTTTTCCTGAATATATTCAGGAAAAAACGCATACGCCCTTTTTGGCCAACCAAGCAAGCTTGCAAAGGAAATCTGCACTACAATGAAGTCTCACTTCCCCCCGGTCAAAAGGGCCATCTGAAAAAAGTGTAAAATCCAGAAAGGCAGGACAGGCCATGGAGAACTGGGAGCCTAGTTATGCTGATGGGCGGGACGTAAATTGCCAACAGAAACTCGGGAAAGTGTATGGTGTTTCCTGAAACATCTAAAAAACAAAGCAACAGAGCCTAGGGCACTTCCACTTATGGACCTATAGTTTAGGGAAATTAAAATCAAAAAGACACAGCCACCCCAAAATTTGGGACGCCTCTGTTTACAAGATCCTTGTTTACAGTACATGTTCAACATCGCAGAAAGTGAAAAATGGATAAAGAAGTTGTATTTACTTACAAAGCAATATGACTCAGCAATGAAATCTATCTCATCAGGCCATTAGCAGCACAATGAGTGGATTCAGGTATGATGATTCTAACTGAAATAAGTCACACAGAAAAAGAAACATCATAAGATATCAGTAATACACGGAATGTAAACTTGGCTACACAGGAACTGAATTACAGAACAGAACAGGGTCTCAAATTTAGAAAACCAACTTATGCTTGCTTAAGGGGAAAGGTGAGTTGGGGTGCTGCATAAAACCAGAGATTGAAATGAGCACAGATAAAGTTCCTTAAGCCAAATATGGAATAGACAAGAGCTACTCCTTGCTCAACGAAATGGACTCAACACCCCATATTAAACGCCTAAGAATGTACCTGACTAGTAAGTATCTTAAAACCTATGGATTGCTATGTCTCCAAAAGAGAATCAAGCGTGTGTACAGGGGCATAAACGCAGCAGTGATAGGATTGGAGAGGTTCGGTGAGCAAATGAAGACCCTTTGAAGTCATATTGCATGGTACCCATTCCACGGGTTTCAACCACCCAGTTTTAAGATATTCTTCATTCAGCTAAAACATGCATGTGGAACCTAGAGTATGATCAACCGTGTGATCGGGAGACGTGTTCAAATATGTCTCAGTTTTCGTACCCTGGTACTCGGGTGCAACATTCCAGACGCTTTACTAACACTCTCCCGACTTGGAGAGTCAGTCCCTTTAACCTCCTGTTTGGCCCAGTTTGCAATTTCTGCGGAAGATGAACAGGAATAGGGAGAACCAATGAGAGACTAGCTGGAGGTGTCTGGACGGGCAAATTTAACTCTCATTTCCCACCAGGAAGAGGAATTAACCAAAGGCTCAGCGTGCCGTGCCGGAACCAGATTAGGGCCTGAAGCCATCATGCGGTGTTGCGGCCAGGTCACAAGAAAGCGAGTTGAAGAAAGGAGCTCAGGGGCACTGTAATTCACAAACCTGCAGAGTTATAAATGACAGCTATCGTCCAAAAATATACTGAAGTAAGGCTGCCAAGAGGACTTGAAAGCGGGGCAGAATTGCAGGAAACCGATTTCAGGAGGTAGACTGGAATTGCATTGAAAGCATAGGAAAAGAGGCAGAACGTCCACAATGATGCACTTGGCCAAAAAGGGCGTATGCGTTTTTTCCTGAATATATTCAGGAAAAAACGCATACGCCCTTTTTTGCCAACCAAGCAAGCTTGCAAAGAAATCTGCACTACAATGAAGTCTCACTTCCCCCCGGTCAAAAGGGCCATCTGAAAAAAGTGTAAAATCCAGAAAGGCAGGACAGGCCATGGAGAACTGGGAGCCTTGTTATGCTGATGGGTGGGATGTAAATTGCCAACAGACACTCGGGAGAAGTGTATGGTGTTTCCTGAAACATCTAAAAAACAAAGCAACAGAGCCTAGGGCACTTCCACTTATGGTCCTATAGCTTAGGGAAATTAAAGTCAAAAAGACACAGCCACCCCAAAATTTGGGACGCCTCTGTTTACAAGAACCTCGTTTACCGTACAAGTCCAATATCACAGAAAGTGAAAAATGGATAAAGAACTTGTGGTACTTACGTACAATGCAGTATCACTCAGCAATGAAATCTATGTCATCAGGCCCGTAGCAGCATAATGAGTGGATTCAGGTACGATGATTCTAACTGAAATAAGTCACACAGAAAAAGAAACATCATAAGATATCAGTAATACACGGAATGTAAACTTGGCTACACAGGAACTGAATTCCAAAACAGAACAGGGTCTCAAATTTAGAAAACCAACTTATGCTTGCTTAAGGGGAAAGGTGAGTTGGGGTGCTGCATAAAACCAGAGTTTGAAATTAGCACAGATACCGTTCCTTAAGCCAAATATGAAATAGACAAGAGCTACTCCTTGATCAACGAAATGGACTCAACACCCCATATTAAATGCCTAAGAATGTACCTGAGTAGTAAGTATCTTAAAACCTATGGATTGCTATGTCTCCGAAAGAGAATCAAGCGTGTGTACAGGGGTATAAACGCAGCAGTGATAGGATTGGAGATGTTCGATGAGCAAATGAAGACCCTTTGAAGTCATATTGCATGGTACCCATTCCACAGGTTTCAACTACCCACGTTTAAGGTATTCTTCCTTCAGCTAAAACATGCATGTGGAACCCAGAGTATGATCAACCGTGTGAACGGGAGACGTGTTCAAATATGTCTCAGTTTTCCTCCCCTGGTACTCGTGTGCAACATTCCAGACGCTTTACTAACACTCTCGCCACTTGGAGAGTCAGCGCCTTTAACCTCCTGTTTGGCCCAGTTTGCAATTTCTGCGGAAGATGAACAGGAATAGGGAGAACCAATGAGAGACTAGCTGGAGGTGTCTGGACGGGCAAATTTAACTCTCATTTCCCACCAGGAAGAGGAACTAACCAAAGGCTCAGCGTGCCATGCCGGAACCAGATTAGGGCCTGAAGCCATCCTGCGGTGTTGCGGCCAGCTCAAAAGAAAGCGAGTTGAAGAAAGGAGCTCAGGGGCACTGCAATTCACGAACCTGCTGAGTTATAAATGACAGCTATCGTCCAAAAATATACTGAAGTAAGGCTGCCAAGAGGACTTGAAAGCGGGGCAGAATTGCAGGAAACCGATTTCAGGAGGTAGAGTGGAATTGCATTGAAAGCATAGGAAAAGAGGCAGAACGTCCACAATGATGCACTTGGCCAAAAAGGGCGTATGCGTTTTTTCCTGAATATATTCAGGAAAAAACGCATACGCCCTTTTTGGCCAACCAAGCAAGCTTGCAAAGGAAATCTGCACTACAATGAAGTCTCACTTCCCCCAGGTCAAAAGGGCCATCTGAAAAAAGTGTAAAATCCAGAAAGGCAGGACAGGCCATGGAGAACTGGGAGCCTTGTTATGCTGATGGGCGGGATGTAAATTGCCAACAGACACTCGGGAGAAGTGTATGGTGTTTCGTGAAACATCTAAAAAACAAAGCAACAGAGCCTAGGGCACTTCCACTTATGGTCCTATAGCTTAGGGAAATTAAAATCAAAAAGACACAGCCACCCAAAGTTTGGGATGCCTCTGTTTACAAGAACCTCATTTACCATACAAGTTCAATATCACAGAAAGTGAAAAATGGATAAAGAATAGTGGTACTTACGTACAATGCAGTATCACTCAGCAATGAAATCTATGTCATCAGGCCCGTAGCAGCATAATGAGTGGATTCAGGTACGATGATTCTAACTGAAATAAGTCACACAGAAAAAGAAACATCATAAGATATCACTAATACACGGAATGTAAACTTGGCTATACAGGAACTGAATTCCAAAACAGAACAGGGTCTCAAATTTAGAAAACCAACTTATGCTTGCTTAAGGGGAAAGGTGAGTTGGGGTGCTGCATAAAACCAGAGATTGAAATGAGCACAGATAAAGTTCCTTAAGCCAAATATGGAATAGACAAGAGCTACTCCTTGCTCAACGAAATGGACTCAACACCCCATATTAAACGCCTAAGAATGTACCTGACTAGTAAGTATCTTAAAACCTATGGATTGCTATGTCTCCAAAAGAGAATCAAGCATGTGTACAGGGGCATAAACGCAGCAGTGATAGGATTGGAGAGGTTCGATGAGCAAATGAAGACCCTTTGAAGTCATATTGCATGGTACCCATTCCACGGGTTTCAACTACCCAGGTTTAAGTTATTCTTCATTCAGCTAAAACATGCATGTGGAACCTAGAGTATGATCAACCATGTGATCGGGAGATGTGTTCAAATATGTCTCAGTTTTCGTACCCTGGTACTCGGGTGCAACATTCCAGATGCTTTACTAACACTCTCCCGACTTGGAGAGTCAGTCCCTTTAAACTCCTGTTTGGCCCACTTTGCAATTTCTGCGGAAGATGAACAGGAATAGGGAGAACCAATGAGAGACTAGCTGGAGGTGTCTGGACGGGCAAATTTAACTCTCATTTTCCACCAGGAAGAGGAATTAACCAAAGGCCCAGCGTGCCTTGGCGGAACCAGATTAGGGCCTGAAGCCATCCTGCGGTGTTGCGGCCAGCTCACAAGAAAGCGAGTTGAAGAAAGGAGCTCAGGGGCACTGTAATTCACAAACCTGCAGAGTTATAAATGACAGCTATCGTCCAAAAATATACTGAAGTAAGGCTCCCAAGAGGACTTGAAAGCGGGGCAGAATTGCAGGAAACCGATTTCAGGAGGTAGACTGGAATTGCATTGAAAGCATAGGAAAAGAGGCAGAAGGTTCACAATGATGCACTTGGCCAAAAAGGGCGTATGCGTTTTTTCCTGAATATATTCAGGAAAAAACGCATACGCCCTTTTAGGCCAAACAAGCAAGCTTGCAAAGGAAATCTGCACTACATGAAGTCTCACTTCCCCCCGGTCAAAAGGGCCATCTGAAAAAAGTGTAAAATCCAGAAAGGCAGGACAGGCCATGGAGAACTGGGAGCCTTGTTATGCTGATGGGCGGGATGTAAATTGCCAACAGACACTCGGGAGAAGTGTATGGTGTTTCCTGAAACATCTAAAAAACAAAGCAACAGAGCCTAGGGCACTTCCACTTATGGTCCTATAGCTTAGGGAAATTAAAATCAAAAAGACACAGCCACCCCAAAGTTTGGGACGCCTCTGTTTACAAGAACCTCGTTTACCATACAAGTTCAATATCACAGAAAGTGAAAAATGGATAAAGAACTTGTGGTACTTATGTACAATGCAGTATCAGTCAGCAATGAAATCTATGTCATCAGGCCCGTAGCAGTATAATGAGTGGATTCAGGTACGATGATTCTAACTGAAATAAGTCACACAGAAAAAGAAACATCATAAGATATCAGTAATACACGGAATGTAAACTTGGCTACACAGGAACTGAATTACAGAACAGAACAGGGTCTCAAATTTAGAAAACCATCTTATGCTTGCTTAAGGGGAAAGGTGAGTTGGGGTGCTGCATAAAACCAGAGATTGAAATGAGCACAGATAAAGTTCCTTAAGCCAAATATGAAATAGACAAGAGCTACTCCTTGCTCAACGAAATGGACTCAACACCCCATATTAAACGCCTAAGAATGTACCTGACTAGTAAGTATCTTAAAACCTATGGATTGCTATGTCTCCAAAAGAGAATCAAGCATGTGTACAGGGGCATAAACGCAGCAGTGATAGGATTGGAGAGGTTCGGTGAGCAAATGAAGACCCTTTGAAGTCATATTGCATGGTACCCATTCCACGGGTTTCAACCACCCAGTTTTAAGGTATTCTTCCTTCAGCTAAAACATGCATGTGGAACCTAGAGTATGATCAACCGTGTGATCGGGAGACGTGTTCAAATATGTCTCAGTTTTCGTACCCTGGTACTCGGGTGCAACATTCCAGATGCTTTACTAACACTCTCCCGACTTGGAGAGTCAGTCCCTTTAACCTCCTGTTTGGCCCAGTTTGCAATTTCTGGGGAAGATGAACAGGAATAGGGAGAACCAATGAGAGACTAGCTGGAGGTGTCTGGACGGGCAAATTTAACTCTCATTTTCCACCAGGAAGAGGAATTAACCAAAGGCCCAGCGTGCCTTGGCGGAACCAGATTATGGCCTGAAGCCATCCTGCGGTGTTGCGGCCAGCTCACAAGAAAGCGAGTTGAAGAAAGGAGCTCAGGGGCACTGTAATTCACAAACCTGCAGAGTTATAAATGACAGCTATCGTCCAAAAATATACTGAAGTAAGGCTCCCAAGAGGACTTGAAAGCGGGGCAGAATTGCAGGAAACCGATTTCAGGAGGTAGACTGGAATTGCATTGAAAGCATAGGAAAAGAGGCAGAACGTCCACAATGATGCACTTGGCCAAAAAGGGCGTATGCGTTTTTTCCTGAATATATTCAGGAAAAAACGCATACGCCCTTTTAGGCCAACCAAGCAAGCTTGCAAATGAAATCTGCACTACATGAAGTCTCACTTCCCCCCGGTCAAAAGGGCCATCTGAAAAAAGTGTAAAATCCAGAAAGGCAGGACAGGCCATGGAGAACTGGGAGCCTTGTTATGCTGATGGGCAGGATGGAAATTGCCAACAGACACTCGGGAGAAGTGTATGGTGTTTCCTGAAACATCTATAAAACAAAGCAACAGAGCCTAGGGCACTTCCACTTATGGTCCTATAGCTTAGGGAAATTAAAATCAAAAAGACATAGCCACCCCAAAGTTTGGGACACCTCTGTTTACAAGAACCTCTTTTACCGTACAAGTTCAATATCACAGAAAGTGAAAAATGGATAAAGAACTTGTGGTACTTACGTACAATGTAGTATCACTCAGCAATGAAATCTATGTCATCAGGCCCGTAGCAGCATAATGAGTGGATTCAGGTACGATGATTCTAACTGAAATAAGTCACACAGAAAAAGAAACATCATAAGATATCACTAATACACGGAATGTAAACTTGGCTACACAGGAACTGAATTCCAAAACAGAACAGGGTCTCAAATTTAGAAAACCAACTTATGCTTGCTTAAGGGGAAAGGTGAGTTGGGGTGCTGCATAAAACCAGAGATTGAAATGAGCACAGATAAAGTTCCTTAAGCCAAATATGGAATAGACAAGAGCTACTCCTTGCTCAACGAAATGGACTCAAGACCGCATATTAAACACCTAAGAATGTACCTGACTAGTAAGTATCTTAAAACCTATGGATTGCTATGTCTCCAAAAGAGAATCAAGCGTGTGTACAGGGGCATAAACGCAGCAGTGATAGGATTGGAGAGGTTCGGTGAGCAAATGAAGACCCTTTGAAGTCATATTGCATGGTACCCATTCCACGGGTCTCAACTCTCCAGGTTTAAGGTATTCTTCCTTCAGCTAAATCATGCACGTGGAACCCAGAGTATGATCAACCGTGTGAACGGGAGACGTGTTCATATGTGTCTCAGTTTTACTCCCCTGGTACTCGGGTGCAACATTCCAGACGCTTTACTAACACTCTCCCGACTTGGAGAGTCAGCGCCTTTAACCTCCTGTTTGGCCCAGTTTGCAATTTCTGCGGAATATGAACAGGAATAGGGAGAACCAATGAGAGACTAGCTGGAGGTGTCTGGACGGGCAAATTTAACTCTCATTTCCCACCAGGAAGAGGAAATAACCAAAGGCTCAGCGTGCCATGCCGGAACCAGATTAGGGCCTGAAGCCATCCTGCGGTGTTGCGGCCAGGTCACAAGAAAGCGAGTTGAAGAAAGGAGCTCAGGGGCACTGTAATTCACAAACCTGCAGAGATATAAATGACAGCTATCGTCCAAAAATATACTGAAGTAAGGCTGCCAAGAGGACTTGAAAGCGGGGCAGAATTGCAGGAAACCGATTTCAGGAGGTAGACTGGAATTGCATTGAAAGCATAGGAAAAGAGGCAGAACGTCCACAATGATGCACTTGGCCAAAAAGGGCGTATGCGTTTTTTCCTGAATATATTCAGGAAAAAACGCATACGCCCTTTTTGGCCAACCAAGCAAGCTTGCAAAGGAAATCTGCACTACAATGAAGTCTCACTTCCCCCCGGTCAAAAGGGCCATCTGAAAAAAGTGTAAAATCCAGAAAGGCAGGACAGGCCATGGAGAACTGGGAGCCTAGTTATGCTGATGGGCGGGACGTAAATTGCCAACAGAAACTCGGGAAAGTGTATGGTGTTTCCTGAAACATCTAAAAAACAAAGCAACAGAGCCTAGGGCACTTCCACTTATGGACCTATAGTTTAGGGAAATTAAAATCAAAAAGACACAGCCACCCCAAAATTTGGGACGCCTCTGTTTACAAGATCCTTGTTTACAGTACATGTTCAACATCGCAGAAAGTGAAAAATGGATAAAGAAGTTGTATTTACTTACAAAGCAATATGACTCAGCAATGAAATCTATCTCATCAGGCCATTAGCAGCACAATGAGTGGATTCAGGTATGATGATTCTAACTGAAATAAGTCACACAGAAAAAGAAACATCATAAGATATCAGTAATACACGGAATGTAAACTTGGCTACACAGGAACTGAATTACAGAACAGAACAGGGTCTCAAATTTAGAAAACCAACTTATGCTTGCTTAAGGGTAAAGGTGAGTTGGGGTGCTGCATAAAACCAGAGATTGAAATGAGCACAGATAAAGTTCCTTAAGCCAAATATGGAATAGACAAGAGCTACTCCTTGCTCAACGAAATGGACTCAACACCCCATATTAAACGCCTAAGAATGTACCTGACTAGTAAGTATCTTAAAACCTATGGATTGCTATGTCTCCAAAAGAGAATCAAGCATGTGTACAGGGGCATAAACGCAGCAGTGATAGGATTGGAGAGGTTCGATGAGCAAATGAAGACCCTTTGAAGTCATATTGCATGGTACCCATTCCACGGGTTTCAACTACCCAGGTTTAAGTTATTCTTCATTCAGCTAAAACATGCATGTGGAACCTAGAGTATGATCAACCATGTGATCGGGAGATGTGTTCAAATATGTCTCAGTTTTCGTACCCTGGTACTCGGGTGCAACATTCCAGATGCTTTACTAACACTCTCCCGACTTGGAGAGTCAGTCCCTTTAACCTCCTGTTTGGCCCAGTTTGCAATTTCTGCGGAAGATGAACAGGAATAGGGAGAACCAATGAGAGACTAGCTGGAGGTGTCTGGACGGGCAAATTTAACTCTCATTTTCCACCAGGAAGAGGAATTAACCAAAGGCCCAGCGTGCCTTGGTGGAACCAGATTAGGGCCTGAAGCCATCCTGTGGTGTTGCGGCCAGCTCACAAGAAAGCGAGTTGAAGAAAGGAGCTCAGGGGCACTGTAATTCACAAACCTGCAGAGTTATAAATGACAGCTATCGTCCAAAAATATACTGAAGTAAGGCTCCCAAGAGGACTTGAAAGCGGGGCAGAATTGCAGGAAACCGATTTCAGGAGGTAGACTGGAATTGCATTGAAAGCATAGGAAAAGAGGCAGAACGTCCACAATGATGCACTTGGCCAAAAAGGGCGTATGCGTTTTCTCCTGAATATATTCAGGAAAAAACGCATACGCCCTTTTAGGCCAAACAAGCAAGCTTGCAAAGGAAATCTGCACTACATGAAGTCTCACTTCCCCCCGGTCAAAAGGGCCATCTGAAAAAAGTGTAAAATCCAGAAAGGCAGGACAGGCCATGGAGAACTGGGAGCCTTGTTATGCTGATGGGCGGGATGTAAATTGCCAACAGACACTCGGGAGAAGTGTATGGTGTTTCCTGAAACATCTAAAAAACAAAGCAACAGAGCCTAGGGCACTTCCACTTATGGTCCTATAGCTTAGGGAAATTAAAATCAAAAAGACACAGCCACCCCAAAGTTTGGGACGCCTCTGTTTACAAGAACCTCGTTTACCGTACAAGTTCAATATCACAGAAAGTGAAAAATGGATAAAGAACTTGTGGTACTTACGTACAATGCAGTATCACTCAGCAATGAAATCTATGTCATCAGGCCCGTAGCAGCATAATGAGTGGATTCAGGTACGATGATTCTAACTGAAATAAGTCACACAGAAAAAGAAACATCATAAGATATCACTAATACACGGAATGTAAACTTGGCTACACAGGAACTGAATTCCAAAACAGAACAGGGTCTCAAATTTAGAAAACCAACTTATGCTTGCTTAAGGGGAAAGGTGAGTTGGGGTGCTGCATAAAACCAGAGATTGAAATGAGCACAGATAAAGTTCCTTAAGCCAAATATGGAATAGACAAGAGCTACTCCTTGCTCAACGAAATGGACTCAACACCGCATATTAAACACCTAAGAATGTACCTGACTAGTAAGTATCTTAAAACCTATGGATTGCTATGTCTCCAAAAGAGAATCAAGCGTGTGTACAGGGGCATAAACGCAGCAGTGATAGGATTGGAGAGGTTCGGTGAGCAAATGAAGACCCTTTGAAGTCATATTGCATGGTACCCATTCCACGGGTCTCAACTCTCCAGGTTTAAGGTATTCTTCCTTCAGCTAAATCATGCACGTGGAACCCAGAGTATGATCAACCGTGTGAACGGGAGACGTGTTCATATGTGTCTCAGTTTTACTCCCCTGGTACTCGGGTGCAACATTCCAGACGCTTTACTAACACTCTCCCGACTTGGAGAGTCAGCGCCTTTAACCTCCTGTTTGGCCCAGTTTGCAATTTCTGCGGAATATGAACAGGAATAGGGAGAACCAATGAGAGACTAGCTGGAGGTGTCTGGACGGGCAAATTTAACTCTCATTTCCCACCAGGAAGAGGAAATAACCAAAGGCTCAGCGTGCCATGCCGGAACCAGATTAGGGCCTGAAGCCATCCTGCGGTGTTGCGGCCAGGTCACAAGAAAGCGAGTTGAAGAAAGGAGCTCAGGGGCACTGTAATTCACAAACCTGCAGAGATATAAATGACAGCTATCGTCCAAAAATATACTGAAGTAAGGCTGCCAAGAGGACTTGAAAGCGGGGCAGAATTGCAGGAAACCGATTTCAGGAGGTAGACTGGAATTGCATTGAAAGCATAGGAAAAGAGGCAGAACGTCCACAATGATGCACTTGGCCAAAAAGGGCGTATGCGTTTTTTCCTGAATATATTCAGGAAAAAACGCATACGCCCTTTTTGGCCAACCAAGCAAGCTTGCAAAGGAAATCTGCACTACAATGAAGTCTCACTTCCCCCCGGTCAAAAGGGCCATCTGAAAAAAGTGTAAAATCCAGAAAGGCAGGACAGGCCATGGAGAACTGGGAGCCTAGTTATGCTGATGGGCGGGACGTAAATTGCCAACAGAAACTTGGGAAAGTGTATGGTGTTTCCTGAAACATCTAAAAAACAAAGCAACAGAGCCTAGGGCACTTCCACTTATGGACCTATAGTTTAGGGAAATTAAAATCAAAAAGACACAGCCACCCCAAAATTTGGGACGCCTCTGTTTACAAGATCCTTGTTTACAGTACATGTTCAACATCGCAGAAAGTGAAAAATGGATAAAGAAGTTGTATTTACTTACAAAGCAATATGACTCAGCAATGAAATCTATCTCATCAGGCCATTAGCAGCACAATGAGTGGATTCAGGTATGATGATTCTAACTGAAATAAGTCACACAGAAAAAGAAACATCATAAGATATCAGTAATACACGGAATGTAAACTTGGCTACACAGGAACTGAATTACAGAACAGAACAGGGTCTCAAATTTAGAAAACCAACTTATGCTTGCTTAAGGGAAAAGGTGAGTTGGGGTGCTGCATAAAACCAGAGATTGAAATGAGCACAGATAAAGTTCCTTAAGCCAAATATGGAATAGACAAGAGCTACTCCTTGCTCAACGAAATGGACTCAACACCCCATATTAAACGCCTAAGAATGTACCTGACTAGTAAGTATCTTAAAACCTATGGATTGCTATGTCTCCAAAAGAGAATCAAGCGTGTGTACAGGGGCATAAACGCAGCAGTGATAGGATTGGAGAGGTTCGGTGAGCAAATGAAGACCCTTTGAAGTCATATTGCATGGTACCCATTCCACGGGTTTCAACCACCCAGTTTTAAGATATTCTTCATTCAGCTAAAACATGCATGTGGAACCTAGAGTATGATCAACCGTGTGATCGGGAGACGTGTTCAAATATGTCTCAGTTTTCGTACCCTGGTACTCGGGTGCAACATTCCAGACGCTTTACTAACACTCTCCCGACTTGGAGAGTCAGTCCCTTTAACCTCCTGTTTGGCCCAGTTTGCAATTTCTGCGGAAGATGAACAGGAATAGGGAGAACCAATGAGAGACTAGCTGGAGGTGTCTGGACGGGCAAATTTAACTCTCATTTCCCACCAGGAAGAGGAATTAACCAAAGGCTCAGCGTGCCGTGCCGGAACCAGATTAGGGCCTGAAGCCATCATGCGGTGTTGCGGCCAGGTCACAAGAAAGCGAGTTGAAGAAAGGAGCTCAGGGGCACTGTAATTCACAAACCTGCAGAGTTATAAATGACAGCTATCGTCCAAAAATATACTGAAGTAAGGCTGCCAAGAGGACTTGAAAGCGGGGCAGAATTGCAGGAAACCGATTTCAGGAGGTAGACTGGAATTGCATTGAAAGCATAGGAAAAGAGGCAGAACGTCCACAATGATGCACTTGGCCAAAAAGGGCGTATGCGTTTTTTCCTGAATATATTCAGGAAAAAACGCATACGCCCTTTTTTGCCAACCAAGCAACCTTGCAAAGAAATCTGCACTACAATGAAGTCTCACTTCCCCCCGGTCAAAAGGGCCATCTGAAAAAAGTGTAAAATCCAGAAAGGCAGGACAGGCCATGGAGAACTGGGAGCCTTGTTATGCTGATGGGCGGGATGTAAATTGCCAACAGCCACTCGAGAGAAGTGTATGGTGTTTCCTGAAACATCTAAAAAACAAAGCAACAGAGCCTAGGGCACTTCCACTTATGGTCCTATAGTTTAGGGAAATTAAAATCAAAAAGACACAGCCACCCCAAAGTTTGGGACGCCTCTGTTTACAAGAACCTCGTTTACCATACAAGTTCAATATCACAGAAAGTGAAAAATGTATAAAGAACTTGTGGTACTTATGTACAATGCAGTATCACTCAGCAATGAAATCTATGTCATCAGGCCCGTAGCAGCATAATGAGTGGATTCAGGTACGATGATTCTAACTGAAATAAGTCACACAGAAAAAGAAACATCATAAGATATCAGTAATACACGGAATGTAAACTTGGCTACACAGGAACTGAATTCCAAAACAGAACAGGGTCTCAAATTTAGAAAACCATCTTATGCTTGCTTAAGGGGAAAGGTGAGTTGGGGTGCTGCATAAAACCAGAGATTGAAATGAGCACAGATAAAGTTCCTTAAGCCAAATATGGAATAGACAAGAGCTACTCCTTGCTCAACGAAATGGACTCAACACCCCATATTAAACGCCTAAGAATGTACCTGACTAGTAAGTATCTTAAAACCTATGGATTGCTATGTCTCCAAAAGAGAATCAAGCGTGTGTACAGGGGCATAAACGCAGCAGTGATAGGATTGGAGAGGTTCGGTGAGCAAATGAAGACCCTTTGAAGTCATATTGCATGGTACCCATTCCACGGGTCTCAACTCTCCAGGTTTAAGGTATTCTTCCTTCAGCTAAATCATGCACGTGGAACCCAGAGTATGATCAACCGTGTGAACGGGAGACGTGTTCAAATATGTCTCAGTTTTCGTACCCTGGTACTCGGGTGCAACATTCCAGACGCTTTACTAACACTCTCCCGACATGAAGAGTCAGTCCCTTTAACCTCCTGTATGGCTCAGTTTGCAATTTCTGCGGAAGATGAACAGGAATAGTGAGAACCAATGAGAGACTAGCTGGAGGTGTCTGGACGGGCAAATTTAACTCTCATTTCCACCAGGAAGAGGAATTAACCAAAGGCTCAGCGTGCCGTGCCGGAACCAGATTAGGGCCTGAAGCCATCCTGCGGTGTTGCGGCCATCTCACAAGAAAGCGAGTTGAAGAAAGGAGCTCAGGGGCACTGTAATTCACAAACCTGCAGAGTTATAAATGACAGCTATCGTCCAAAAATATACTGAAGTAAGGCTCCCAAGAGGACTTGAAAGCGGGGCAGAATTGCAGGAAACCGATTTCAGGAGGTAGACTGGAATTGCATTGAAAGCATAGGAAAAGAGGCAGAACGTCCACAATGATGCACTTGGCCAAAAAGGGCGTATGCGTTTTTTCCTGAATATATTCAGGAAAAAACGCATACGCCCTTTTTGGCCAACCAAGCAAGCTTGCAAAGGAAATCTGCACTACAATGAAGTCTCACTTCCCCCCGGTCAAAAGGGCCATCTGAAAAAAGTGTAAAATCCAGAAAGGCAGGACAGGCCATGGAGAACTGGGAGCCTTGTTATGCTGATGGGAGGGATGTAAATTGCCAACAGACACTCGGGAGAAGTGTATGGTGTTTCCTGAAACATCTACAAAACAAAGCAACAGAGCCTAGGGCACTTCCACTTATGGTCCTATAGCTTAGGGAAATTAAAATCAAAAAGACACAGCCACCCCAAAGTTTGGGACGCCTCTGTTTACAAGATCCTTGTTTACAGTACATGTTCAACATCGCAGAAAGTGAAAAATGGATAAAGAAGTTGTATTTACTTACAAAGCAATATCACTCAGCAATGAAATCTATGTCATCAGGCCCTTAGCAGCACAATGAGTGGATTCAGGTATGATGATTCTAACTGAAATAAGTCACACAGAAAAAGAAACATCATAAGATATCAGTAATACACGGAATGTAAACTTGGCTACACAGGAACTGAATTACAGAACAGAACAGGGTCTCAAATTTAGAAAACCAACTTATGCTTGCTTAAGGGGAAAGGTGAGTTGGGGTGCTGCATAAAACCAGAGATTGAAATGAGCACAGATAAAGTTCCTGAAGCCAAATACGGAATAGACAAGAGCTACTCCTTGCTCAAAGAAATGGACTCAACACCGCATATTAAACGCCTAAGAATGTACCTGACTAGTAAGTATCTTAAAACCTATGGATTGCTATGTCTCCGAAAGAGAATCAAGCATGTGTACAGGGGCATAAACGCAGCAGTGATAGGATTGGAGAGGTTCGATGAGCAAATGAAGACCCTTTGAAGTCATATTGCATGGTACCCATTCCACGGGTTTCAACTACCCAGGTTTAAGTTATTCTTCATTCAGCTAAAACATGCATGTGGAACCTAGAGTATGATCAACCATGTGATCGGGAGACGTGTTCAAATATGTCTCAGTTTTCGTCCCCTGGTACTCGGGTGCAACATTCCAGATGCTTTACTAACAGTCTCCCGACTTGGAGAGTCAGTCCGTTTAACCTCCTGTTTGGCCCAGTTTGCAATTTCTGCGGAAGATGGACAGGAATAGGGAGAACCAATGAGAGACTAGCTGGAGGTGTCTGGACGGGCAAATTTAACTCTCATTTCCCAGCAGGAAGAGGAATTAACCAAACGCTCAGCGTGCCGTGCCGGAACCAGATTAGGGCCTGAAGCCATCCTGCGGTGTTGCGGCCATCTCACAAGAAAGCGAGTTGAAGAAAGGACCTCAGGGGCACTGTAATTCACAAATCTGCAGAGTTATAAATGACAGCTATCATCCAAAAATATACTGAAGTAAGGCTGCCAAGAGGACTTGAAAGCGGGGCAGAATTGCAGGAAACCGATTTCAGGAGGTAGACTGGAATTGCATTGAAAGCATAGGAAAAGAGGCAGAACGTCCACAATGATGCACTTGGCCAAAAAGGGCGTATGCGTTTTTTCCTGAATATATTCAGGAAAAAACGCATACGCCCTTTTTGGCCAACCAAGCAAGCTTGCAAAGGAAATCTGCACTACAATGAAGTCTCACTTCCCCCCGGTCAAAAGGGCCATCTGAAAAAAGTGTAAAATCCAGAAAGGCAGGACAGGCCATGGAGAACTGGGAGCCTTGTTATGCTGATGGGCGGGATGTAAATTGCCAACAGCCACTCGGGAGAAGTGTATGGTGTTTCCTGAAACATCTAAAAAACAAAGCAACAGAGCCTAGGGCACTTCCACTTATGGTCCTATAGTTTAGGGAAATTAAAATCAAAAAGACACAGCCACCCCAAAGTTTGGGACGCCTCTGTTTACAAGAACCTCGTTTACCATACAAGTTCAATATCACAGAAAGTGAAAAATGTATAAAGAACTTGTGGTACTTATGTACAATGCAGTATCACTCAGCAATGAAATCTATGTCATCAGGCCCGTAGCAGCATAATGAGTGGATTCAGGTACGATGATTCTAACTGAAATAAGTCACACAGAAAAAGAAACATCATAAGATATCAGTAATACACGGAATGTAAACTTGGCTACACAGGAACTGAATTACAGAACAGAACAGGGTCTCAAATTTAGAAAACCATCTTATGCTTGCTTAAGGGGAAAGGTGAGTTGGGGTGCTGCATAAAACCAGAGATTGAAATGAGCACAGATAAAGTTCCTTAAGCCAAATATGGAATAGACAAGAGCTACTCCTTGCTCAACGAAATGGACTCAACACCCCATATTAAACGCCTAAGAATGTACCTGACTAGTAAGTATCTTAAAACCTATGGATTGCTATGTCTCCAAAAGAGAATCAAGCGTGTGTACAGGGGCATAAACGCAGCAGTGATAGGATTGGAGAGGTTCGGTGAGCAAATGAAGACCCTTTGAAGTCATATTGCATGCTACCCATTCCACGGGTCTCAACTCTCCAGGTTTAAGGTATTCTTCCTTCAGCTAAATCATGCACGTGGAACCCAGAGTATGATCAACCGTGTGAACGGGAGACGTGTTCAAATATGTCTCAGTTTTCGTACCCTGGTACTCGGGTGCAACATTCCAGACGCTTTACTAACACTCTCCCGACATGGAGAGTCAGTCCCTTTAACCTCCTGTATGGCTCAGTTTGCAATTTCTGCGGAAGATGAACAGGAATAGTGAGAACCAATGAGAGACTAGCTGGAGGTGTCTGGACGGGCAAATTTAACTCTCATTTCCACCAGGAAGAGGAATTAACCAAAGGCTCAGCGTGCCGTGCCGGAACCAGATTAGGGCCTGAAGCCATCCTGCGGTGTTGCGGCCATCTCACAAGAAAGCGAGTTGAAGAAAGGAGCTCAGGGGCACTGTAAGTCACAAACCTGCAGAGTTATAAATGACAGCTATCGTCCAAAAATATACTGAAGTAAGGCTCCCAAGAGGACTTGAAAGCGGGGCAGAATTGCAGGAAACCGATTTCAGGAGGTAGACTGGAATTGCATTGAAAGCATAGGAAAAGAAGCAGAACGTCCACAATGATGCACTTGGCCAAAAAGGGCGTATGCGTTTTTTCCTGAATATATTCAGGAAAAAACGCATACGCCCTTTTTGGCCAACCAAGCAAGCTTGCAAAGGAAATCTGCACTACAATGAAGTCTCACTTCCCCCCGGTCAAAAGGGCCATCTGAAAAAAGTGTAAAATCCAGAAAGGCAGGACAGGCCATGGAGAACTGGGAGCCTTGTAATGCTGATGGGAGGGATGTAAATTGCCAACAGACACTCGGGAGAAGTGTATGGTGTTTCCTGAAACATCTACAAAACAAAGCAACAGAGCCTAGGGCACTTCCACTTATGGTCCTATAGCTTAGGGAAATTAAAATCAAAAAGACACAGCCACCCCAAAGTTTGGGACGCCTCTGTTTACAAGATCCTTGTTTACAGTACATGTTCAACATCGCAGAAAGTGAAAAATGGATAAAGAAGTTGTATTTACTTACAAAGCAATATCACTCAGCAATGAAATCTATGTCATCAGGCCCTTAGCAGCACAATGAGTGGATTCAGGTATGATGATTCTAACTGAAATAAGTCACACAGAAAAAGAAACATCATAAGATATCAGTAATACACGGAATGTAAACTTGGCTACACAGGAACTGAATTACAGAACAGAACAGGGTCTCAAATTTAGAAAACCAACTTCTGCTTGCTTAAGGGGAAAGGTGAGTTGGGGTGCTGCATAAAACCAGAGATTGAAATGAGCACAGATAAAGTTCCTGAAGCCAAATACGGAATAGACAAGAGCTACTCCTTGCTCAAAGAAATGGACTCAACACCGCATATTAAACGCCTAAGAATGTACCTGACTAGTAAGTATCTTAAAACCTATGGATTGCTATGTCTCCGAAAGAGAATCAAGCATGTGTACAGGGGCATAAACGCAGCAGTGATAGGATTGGAGAGGTTCGATGAGCAAATGAAGACCCTTTGAAGTCATATTGCATGGTACCCATTCCACGGGTTTCAACTACCCAGGTTTAAGTTATTCTTCATTCAGCTAAAACATGCATGTGGAACCTAGAGTATGATCAACCATGTGATCGGGAGACGTGTTCAAATATGTCTCAGTTTTCGTCCCCTGGTACTCGGGTGCAACATTCCAGATGCTTTACTAACAGTCTCCCGACTTGGAGAGTCAGTCCGTTTAACCTCCTGTTTGGCCCAGTTTGCAATTTCTGCGGAAGATGGACAGGAATAGGGAGAACCAATGAGAGACTAGCTGGAGGTGTCTGGACGGGCAAATTTAACTCTCATTTCCCAGCAGGAAGAGGAATTAACCAAACGCTCAGCGTGCCGTGCCGGAACCAGATTAGGGCCTGAAGCCATCCTGCGGTGTTGCGGCCATCCCACAAGAAAGCGAGTTGAAGAAAGGACCTCAGGGGCACTGTAATTCACAAATCTGCAGAGTTATAAATGACAGCTATCATCCAAAAATATACTGAAGTAAGGCTGCCAAGAGGACTTGAAAGCGGGGCAGAATTGCAGGAAACCGATTTCAGGAGGTAGACTGGAATTGCATTGAAAGCATAGGAAAAGAGGCAGAACGTCCACAATGATGCACTTGGCCAAAAAGGGCGTATGCGTTTTTTCCTGAATATATTCAGGAAAAAACGCATACGCCCTTTTTGGCCAACCAAGCAAGCTTGCAAAGGAAATCTGCACTACAATGAAGTCTCACTTCCCCCCGGTCAAAAGGGCCATCTGAAAAAAGTGTAAAATCCAGAAAGGCAGGACAGGCCATGGAGAACTGGGAGCCTTGTTATGCTGATGGGCGGGATGTAAATTGCCAACAGACACTCGGGAGAAGTGTATGGTGTTTCCTGAAACATCTAAAAAACAAAGCAACAGAGCCTAGGGCACTTCCACATATGGTCCTATAGCTTAGGGAAATTAAAATCAAAAAGACACAGCCACCCCAAAATTTGGGACGCCTCTGTTTACAAGAACCTCGTTTACCGTACAAGTCCAATATCACAGAAAGTGAAAAATGGATAAAGAACTTGTGGTACTTACGTACAATGCAGTATCACTCAGCAATGAAATCTATGTCATCAGGCCCGTAGCAGCATAATGAGTGGATTCAGGTACGATGATTCTAACTGAAATAAGTCACACAGAAAAAGAAACATCATAAGATATCACTAATACACGGAATGTAAACTTGGCTACACAGGAACTGAATTCCAAAACAGAACAGGGTCTCAAATTTAGAAAACCAACTTATGCTTGCTTAAGGGGAAAGGTGAGTTGGGGTGCTGCATAAAACCAGAGTTTGAAATTAGCACAGATACCGTTCCTTATGCCAAATATGGAATAGACAAGAGCTACTCCTTGATCAACGAAATGGACTCAACACCCCATATTAAATGCCTAAGAATGTACCTGACTAGTAAGTATCTTAAAACCTATGGATTGCTATGTCTCCGAAAGAGAATCAAGCGTGTGTACAGGGGCATAAACGCAGCAGTGATAGGATTGGAGATGTTCGATGAGCAAATGAAGACCCTTTGAAGTCATATTGCATGGTACCCATTCCACAGGTTTCAACTACCCACGTTTAAGGTATTCTTCCTTCAGCTAAAACATGCATGTGGAACCCAGAGTATGATCAACCGTGTGAACGGGAGACGTGTTCAAATATGTCTCAGTTTTCCTCCGCTGGTACTCGGGTGCAATATTCCAGACGCTTTACTAACACTCTCGCCACTTGGAGAGTCAGCGCCTTTAACCTCCTGTTTGCCCCAGTTTGCAATTTCTGCGGAAGATGAACAGGAATAGGGAGAACCAATGAGAGACTAGCTGGAGGTGTCTGGACGGGCAAATTTAACTCTCATTTCCCATCTGGAAGAGGAACTAACCAAAGGCTCAGCGTGCCATGCCGGAACCAGATTAGGGCCTGAAGCCATCCTGCGGTGTTGCGGCCAGCTCAAAAGAAAGCGAGTTGAAGAAAGGAGCTCAGGGGCACTGCAATTCACGAACCTGCTGAGTTATAAATGACAGCTATCGTTCAAAAATATACTGAAGTAAGGCTGCCAAGAGGACTTGAAAGCGGGGCAGAATTGCAGGAAACCGATTTCAGGAGGTAGACTGGAATTGCATTGAAAGCATAGGAAAAGAGGCAGAACGGCCACAATGATGCACTTGGCCAAAAAGGGCGTATGCGTTTTTTCCTGAATATATTCAGGAAAAAACGCATACGCCCTTTTTGGCCAACCAAGCAAGCTTGCAAACGAAATCTGCACTACAATGAAGTCTCACTTCCCCCAGGTCAAAAGGGCCATCTGAAGAAAGTGTAAAATCCAGAAAGGCAGGACAGGCCATGGAGAACTGGGAGCCTTGTTATGCTGATGGGCGGGATGTAAATTGCCAACAGACACTCGGGAGAAGTGTATGGTGTTTCCTGAAACATCTAAAAAACAAAGCAACAGAGCCTAGGGCACTTCCACTTATGGTCCTATAGCTTAGGGAAATTAAAATCAAAAAGACACAGCCACCCCAAAGTTTGGGCCGCCTCTGTTTACAAGAACCTCATTTACCATACAAGTTCAATATCACAGAAAGTGAAAAATGGATAAAGAATTGTGGTACTTATTTACAATGCAGTATCACTCAGCAATGAAATCTATGTCATCAGGCCCGTAGCAGCATAATGAGTGGATTCAGGTACGATGATTCTAACTGAAATAAGTCACACAGAAAAAGAAACATCATAAGATATCACTAATACACGGAATGTAAACTTGGCTACACAGGAACTGAATTCCAAAACAGAACAAGGTCTCAAATTTAGAAAACCAACTTATGCTTGCTTAAGGGGAAAGGTGAGTTGGGGTGCTGCATAAAACCAGAGATTGAAATGAGCACAGATAAAGTTCCTTAAGCCAAATATGGAATAGACAAGAGCTACTCCTTGCTCAACGAAATGGACTCAACACCGCATATTAAACGCCTAAGTATGTACCTGACTAGTAAGTATCTTCAAACCTATGGATTGCTATGTCTCCGAAAGAGAATCAAGCGTGTGTACAGGGGCATAAACGCAGCAGTGATAGGATTGGAGAGGTTCGGTGAGCAAATGAAGACCCTTTGAAGTCATATTGCATGGTACCCATTCCACGGGTCTCAACTCTCCAGGTTTAAGGTATTCTTCCTTCAGCTAAAACATGTATGTGGAACCCAGAGTATGATCAACCGTGTGAACAGGAGACGTGTTCAAATATGTCTCAGTTTTCCTCCCCGGTACTCGGGTGCAACATTCCAGACGCTTTACTAACACTCCCCCGACTTGGAGAGTCAGCGCCTTTAACCTCCTGTTTGGCCCAGTTTGCAATTTCTGTGGAAGATGAACAGGAATAGGGAGAACCAATGAGAGACTAGCTGGAGGTGTCTGGACGGGCAAATTTAACTCTCATTTCCCACCAGGAAGAGGAAATAACCAAAGGCTCAGCGTGCCATGCCTGAACCAGATTAGGGCCTGAAGCCATCCTGCGTTGTTGCGGCCAGCTCAAAAGAAAGCGAGTTGAAGAAAGGAGCTCAGGGGCACTGTAATTCACAAACCTGCAGAGTTATAAATGACAGCTATCGTCCAAAAATATACTGAAGTAAGGCTGCCAAGAGGACTTGAAAGCAGGGCAGAATTGCAGGAAACCGATTTCAGGAGGTAGACTGGAATTACATTGAAAGCATAGGAAAAGAGGCAGAACGTCCACAATGATGCACTTGGCCAAAAAGGGCGTATGCGTTTTTTCCTGAATATATTCAGGAAAAAACGCATATGCCCTTTTTGGCCAACCAAGCAAGCTTGCAAAGGAAATCTGCACTACAATGAAGTCTCACTTCCCCCCGGTCAAAAGGGCCATCTGAAAAAAGTGTAAAATCCAGAAAGGCAGGACAGGCCATGGAGAACTGGGAGCCTTGTTATGCTGATGGGCGCGATGTAAATTGCCAAAGACACTCCGGAGAAGTGTATGGTGTTTCCTGAAACATCTAAAAAACAAAGCAACAGAGCCTAGGGCACTTCCACTTATGGTCCTATAGCTTACGGAAATTAAAATCAAAAAGACACAGCCACCCCAAAGTTTGGGACACCTCTGTTTACAAGAACCTCTTTTACCGTACAAGTTCAATATCACAGAAAGTGAAAAATGGATAAAGAACTTGTGGTACTTACGTACAATGCAGTATCACTCAGCAATGAAATCTATGTCATCAGGCCCGTAGCAGCATAATGAGTGGATTCAGGTACGATGATTCTAACTGAAATAAGTCACACAGAAAAAGAAACATCATAAGATATCACTAATACACGGAATGTAAATTTGGCTACACAGGAACTGAATTCCAAAACAGAACAGGGTCTCAAATTTAGAAAACCAACTTATGCTTGCTTAAGGGGAAAGGTGAGTTGGGGTGCTGCATAAAACCAGAGATTGAAATGAGCACAGATAAAGTTCCTTAAGCCAAATATGGAATAGACAAGAGCTACTCCTTGCTCAACGAAATGGACTCAACACCGCATATTAAACACCTAAGAATGTACCTGACTAGTAAGTATCTTAAAACCTATGGATTGCTATGTCTCCAAAAGAGAATCAAGCGTGTGTACAGGGGCATAAACGCAGCAGTGATAGGATTGGAGAGGTTCGGTGAGCAAATGAAGACCCTTTGAAGTCATATTGCATGGTACCCATTCCACGGGTCTCAACTCTCCAGGTTTAAGGTATTCTTCCTTCAGCTAAATCATGCACGTGGAACCCAGAGTATGATCAATCGTGTGAACGGGAGACGTGTTCATATGTGTCTCAGTTTTACTCCCCTGGTACTCGGGTGCAACATTCCAGACGCTTTACTAACACTCTCCCCACTTGGAGAGTCAGCGCCTTTAACCTCCTGTTTGGCCCAGTTTGCAATTTCTGCGGAATATGAACAGGAATAGGGAGAACCAATGAGAGACTAGCTGGAGGTGTCTGGACGGGCAAATTTAACTCTCATTTCCCACCAGGAAGAGGAATTAACCAAAGGCTCAGCGTGCCATGCCGGAACCAGATTAGGGCCTGAAGCCAACCTGCGGTGTTGCGGCCAGGTCACAAGAAAGCGAGTTGAAGAAAGGAGCTCAGGGGCACTGTAATTCACAAAACTGCAGAGTTATAAATGACAGCTATCGTCCAAAAATATACTGAAGTAAGGCTGCCAAGAGGACTTGAAAGCGGGGCAGAATTGCAGGAAACCGATTTCAGGAGGTAGACTGGAATTGCATTGAAAGCATAGGAAAAGAGGCAGAACGTCCACAATGATGCACTTGGCCAAAAAGGGCGTATGCGTTTTTTCCTGAATATATTCAGGAAAAAACGCATACGCCCTTTTTGGCCAACCAAGCAAGCTTGCAAAGGAAATCTGCACTACAATGAAGTCTCACTTCCCCCCGGTCAAAAGGGCCATCTGAAAAAAGTGTAAAATCCAGAAAGGCAGGACAGGCCATGGAGAACTGGGAGCCTAGTTATGCTGATGGGCGGGATGTAAATTGCCAACAGAAACTCGGGAAAGTGTATGGTGTTTCCTGAAACATCTAAAAAACAAAGCAACAGAGCCTAGGGCACTTCCACTTATGGACCTATAGCTTAGGGAAATTAAAATCAAAAAGACACAGCCACCCAAAAATTTGGGACGCCTCTGTTTACAAGATCCTTGTTTACAGTACAAGTTCAACATCGCAGAAAGTGAAAAATGGATAAAGAAGTTGTATTTACTTACAAAGCAATATGACTCAGCAATGAAATCTATCTCATCAGGCCCTTAGCAGCACAATGAGTGGATTCAGGTATGATGATTCTAACTGAAATAAGTCACACAGAAAAAGAAATATCATAAGATATCAGTAATACACGGAATGTAAACTTGGCTACACAGGAACTGAATTACAGAACAGAACAGTGTCTCAAATTTAGAAAACCAACTTATGCTTGCTTAAGGGTAAAGGTGAGTTGGGGTGCTGCATAAAACCAGAGATTGAAATGAGCACAGATAAAGTTCCTTAAGCCAAATATGGAATAGACAAGAGCTACTCCTTGCTCAACGAAATGGACTCAACACCCCATATTCAACGCCTAAGAATGTACCTGACTAGTAAGTATCTTAAAACCTATGGATTGCTATGTCTCCAAAAGAGAATCAAGAGTGTTTACAGGGGCATAAACGCAGCAGTGATAGGATTGGAGAGGTTCGGTGAGCAAATGAAGACCCTTTGAAGTCATATTGCATGCTTCCCATTCCACGGGTCTCAACTCTCCAGGTTTAAGGTATTCTTCCTTCAGCTAAATCATGCACGTGGAACCCAGAGTATGATCAACCGTGTGAACGGGAGACGTGTTCAAATATGTCTCAGTTTTCGTACCCTGGTACTCGGGTGCAACATTCCAGACGCTTTACTAACACTCTCCCGACATGGAGAGTCAGTCCCTTTAACCTCCTGTATGGCTCAGTTTGCAATATCTGCGGAAGATGAACAGGAATAGCGAGAACCAATGAGAGACTAGCTGGAGGTGTCTGGACGGGCAAATTTAACTCTCATTTCCCACCAGGAAGAGGAATTAACCAAAGGCTCAGCGTGCCGTGCCGGAACCAGATTAGGGCCTGAAGCCATCCTGCGGTGTTGCGGCCATCTCACAAGAAAGCGAGTTGAAGAAAGGAGCTCAGGGGCACTGTAATTCACAAACCTGCAGAGTTATAAATGACAGCTATCGTCCAAAAATATACTGAAGTAAGGCTGCCAAGAGGACTTGAAAGCGGGGCAGAATTGCAGGAAACCGATTTCAGGAGGTAGACTGGAATTGCATTGAAAGCATAGGAAAAGAGGCAGAACGTCCACAATGATGCACTTGGCCAAAAAGGGCGTATGCGTTTTTTCCTGAATATATTCAGGAAAAAACGCATACGCCCTTTTAGGCCAACCAAGCAAGCTTGCAAAGGAAATCTGCACTACATGAAGTCTCACTTCCCCCCGGTCAAAAGGGCCATCTGAAAAAAGTGTAAAATCCAGAAAGGCAGGACAGGCCATGGAGAACTGGGAGCCTTGTTATGCTGATGGGCGGGATGTAAATTGCCAACAGACACTCGGGAGAAGTGTATGGTGTTTCCTGAAACATCTAAAAAACAAAGCAACAGAGCCTAGGGCACTTCCACTTATGGTCCTATAGCTTAGGGAAATTAAAATCAAAAAGACACAGCCACCCCAAAGTTTGGGACGCCTCTGTTTACAAGAACCTCGTTTACCGTACAAGTTCAATATCACAGAAAGTGAAAAATGGATAAAGAACTTGTGGTACTTACGTACAATGCAGTATCACTCAGCAATGAAATCTATGTCATCAGGCCCGTAGCAGCATAATGAGTGGATTCAGGTATGATGATTCTAACTGAAATAAGTCACACAGAAAAAGAAACATCATAAGATATCAGTAATACACGGAATGTAAACTTGGCTACACAGGAACTGAATTCCAAAACAGAACAGGGTCTCAAATTTAGAAAACCAACTTATGCTTGCTTAAGGGGAAAGGTGAGTTGGGGTGCTGCATAAAACCAGAGATTGAAATGAGCACAGATAAAGTTCCTTAAGCCAAATATGGAATAGACAAGAGCTACTCCTTGCTCAACGAAATGGACTCAACACCCCATATTCAACGCCTAAGAATGTACCTGACTAGTAAGTATCTTAAAACCTATGGATTGCTATGTCTCCAAAAGAGAATCAAGCGTGTTTACAGGGGCATAAACGCAGCAGTGATAGGATTGGAGAGGTTCGGTGAGCAAATGAAGACCCTTTGAAGTCATATTGCATGCTACCCATTCCACGGGTCTCAACTCTCCAGGTTTAAGGTATTCTTCCTTCAGCTAAATCATGCACGTGGAACCCAGAGTATGATCAACCGTGTGAACGGGAGACGTGTTCAAATATGTCTCAGTTTTCGTACCCTGGTACTCGGGTGCAACATTCCAGACGCTTTACTAACACTCTCCCGACATGGAGAGTCAGTCCCTTTAACCTCCTGTATGGCTCAGTTTGCAATATCTGCGGAAGATGAACAGGAATAGCGAGAACCAATGAGAGACTAGCTGGAGGTGTCTGGACGGGCAAATTTAACTCTCATTTCCCACCAGGAAGAGGAATTAACCAAAGGCTCAGCGTGCCGTGCCGGAACCAGATTAGGGCCTGAAGCCATCCTGCGGTGTTGCGGCCATCTCACAAGAAAGCGAGTTGAAGAAAGGAGCTCAGGGGCACTGTAATTCACAAACCTGCAGAGTTATAAATGACAGCTATCGTCCAAAAATATACTGAAGTAAGGCTGCCAAGAGGACTTGAAAGCGGGGCAGAATTGCAGGAAACCGATTTCAGGAGGTAGACTGGAATTGCATTGAAAGCATAGGAAAAGAGGCAGAACGTCCACAATGATGCACTTGGCCAAAAAGGGCGTATGCGTTTTTTCCTGAATATATTCAGGAAAAAACGCATACGCCCTTTTAGGCCAACCAAGCAAGCTTGCAAAGGAAATCTGCACTACATGAAGTCTCACTTCCCCCCGGTCAAAAGGGCCATCTGAAAAAAGTGTAAAATCCAGAAAGGCAGGACAGGCCATGGAGAACTGGGAGCCTTGTTATGCTGATGGGCGGGATGTAAATTGCCAACAGACACTCGGGAGAAGTGTATGGTGTTTCCTGAAACATCTAAAAAACAAAGCAACAGAGCCTAGGGCACTTCCACTTATGGTCCTATAGCTTAGGGAAATTAAAATCAAAAAGACACAGCCACCCCAAAGTTTGGGACGCCTCTGTTTACAAGAACCTCGTTTACCGTACAAGTTCAATATCACAGAAAGTGAAAAATGGATAAAGAACTTGTGGTACTTACGTACAATGCAGTATCACTCAGCAATGAAATCTATGTCATCAGGCCCGTAGCAGCATAATGAGTGGATTCAGGTATGATGATTCTAACTGAAATAAGTCACACAGAAAAAGAAACATCATAAGATATCAGTAATACACGGAATGTAAACTTGGCTACACAGGAACTGAATTCCAAAACAGAACAGGGTCTCAAATTTAGAAAACCAACTTATGCTTGCTTAAGGGGAAAGGTGAGTTGGGGTGCTGCATAAAACCAGAGATTGAAAGGAGCACAGATAAAGTTCCTTAAGCCAAATATGGAATAGACAAGAGCTACTCCTTGCTCAACGAAATGGACTCAACACCCCATATTCAACGCCTAAGAATGTACCTGACTAGTAAGTATCTTAAAACCTATGGATTGCTATGTCTCCAAAAGAGAATCAAGCGTGTTTACAGGGGCATAAACGCAGCAGTGATAGGATTGGAGAGGTTCGGTGAGCAAATGAAGACCCTTTGAAGTCATATTGCATGCTACCCATTCCACGGGTCTCAACTCTCCAGGTTTAAGGTATTCTTCCTTCAGCTAAATCATGCACGTGGAACCCAGAGTATGATCAACCGTGTGAACGGGAGACGTGTTCAAATATGTCTCAGTTTTCGTACCCTGGTACTCGGGTGCAACATTCCAGACGCTTTACTAACACTCTCCCGACATGGAGAGTCAGTCCCTTTAACCTCCTGTTTGGCCCAGTTTGCAATATCTGCGGAAGATGAACAGGAATAGCGAGAACCAATGAGAGACTAGCTGGAGGTGTCTGGACGGGCAAATTTAACTCTCATTTCCCACCAGGAAGAGGAATTAACCAAAGGCTCAGCGTGCCGTGCCGGAACCAGATTAGGTCCTGAAGCCATCCTGCGGTGTTGCGGCCATCTCACAAGAAAGCGAGTTGAAGAAAGGAGCTCAGGGGCACTGTAATTCACAAACCTGCAGAGTTATAAATGACAGCTATCGTCCAAAAATATACTGAAGTAAGGCTCCCAAGAGGACTTGAAAGCGGGGCAGAATTGCAGGAAACCGATTTCAGGAGGTAGACTGGAATTGCATTGAAAGCATAGGAAAAGAGGCAGAACGTCCACAATGATGCACTTGGCCAAAAAGGGCGTATGCGTTTTTTCCTGAATATATTCAGGAAAAAACGCATACGCCCTTTTAGGCCAACCAAGCAAGCTTGCAAAGGAAATCTGCACTACATGAAGTCTCACTTCCCCCCGGTCAAAAGGGCCATCTGAAAAAAGTGTAAAATCCAGAAAGGCAGGACAGGCCATGGAGAACTGGGAGCCTTGTTATGCTGATGGGCGGGATGGAAATTGCCAACAGACACTCGGGAGAAGTGTATGGTGTTTCCTGAAACATCTAAAAAACAAAGCAACAGAGCCTAGGGCACTTCCACTTATGGTCCTATAGCTTAGGGAAATTAAAATCAAAAAGACACAGCCACCCCAAAGTTTGGGACGCCTCTGTTTACAAGAACCTCGTTTACCGTACAAGTTCAATATCACAGAAAGTAAAAAATGGATAAAGAACTTGTGGTACTTACGTACAATGCAGTATCACTCAGCAATGAAATCTATGTCATCAGGCCCGTAGCAGCATAATGAGTGGATTCAGGTATGATGATTCTAATTGAAATAAGTCACACAGAAAAAGAAACATCATAAGATATCAGTAATACACGGAATGTAAACTTGGCTACACAGGAACTGAATTCCAAAACAGAACAGGGTCTCAAATTTAAAAAACCAACTTATGCTTGCTTAAGGGGAAAGGTGAGTTGGGGTGCTGCATAAAACCAGAGATTGAAATGAGCACAGATAAAGTTCCTTAAGCCAAATATGGAATAGACAAGAGCTACTCCTTGCTCAACGAAATGGACTCAACACCCCATATTAAACGCCTAAGAATGTACCTGACTAGTAAGTATCTTAAAACCTATGGATTGCTATGTCTCCAAAAGAGAATCAAGCGTGTGTACAGGGGCATAAACGCAGCAGTGATAGGATTGGAGAGATTCGGTGAGCAAATGAAGTCCCTTTGAAGTCATATTGCATGCTACCCATTCCACGGGTCTCAACTCTCCAGGTTTAAGGTATTCTTCCTTCAGCTAAATCATGCACGTGGAACCCAGAGTATGATCAACCGTGTGAACGGGAGACGTGTTCAAATATGTCTCAGTTTTCGTACCCTGGTACTCGGGTGCAACATTCCAGACGCTTTACTAACACTCTCCCGACATGGAGAGTCAGTCCCTTTAACCTCCTGTATGGCTCAGTTTGCAATATCTGCGGAAGATGAACAGGAATAGCGAGAACCAATGAGAGACTAGCTGGAGGTGTCTGGACGGGCAAATTTAACTCTCATTTCCCACCAGGAAGAGGAATTAACCAAAGGCTCAGCGTGCCGTGCCGGAACCAGATTAGGGCCTGAAGCCATCCTGCGGTGTTGCGGCCATCTCACAAGAAAGCGAGTTGAAGAAAGGAGCTCAGGGGCACTGTAATTCACAAACCTGCAGAGTTATAAATGACAGCTATCGTCCAAAAATATACTGAAGTAAGGCTACCAAGAGGACTTGAAAGCGGGGCAGAATTGCAGGAAACCGATTTCAGGAGGTAGACTGGAATTGCATTGAAAGCATAGGAAAAGAGGCAGAACGTCCACAATGATGCACTTGGCCAAAAAGGGCGTATGCGTTTTTTCCTGAATATATTCAGGAAAAAACGCACACGCCCTTTTTGGCCAACCAAGCAAGCTTGCAAAGAAAATCTGCACTACAATGAAGTCTCACTTCCCCCCGGTCAAAAGGGCCATCTGAAAAAAGTGTAAAATCCAGAAAGGCAGGACAGGCCATGGAGAACTGGGAGCCTTGTTATGCTGGTGGGAGGGATGTAAATTGCCAACAGACACTCGGGAGAAGTGTATGGTGTTTCCTGAAACATCTACAAAACAAAGCAACAGAGCCTAGGGCACTTCCACTTATGGTCCTATAGCTTAGGGAAATTAAAATCAAAAAGACACAGCCACCCCAAAGTTTGGGACGCCTCTGTTTACAAGATCCTTGTTTACAGTACATGTTCAACATCGCAGAAAGTGAAAAATGGATAAAGAATTTGTATTTACTTACAAAGCAATATCACTCAGCAATGAAATCTATGTCATCAGGCCCTTAGCAGCACAATGAGTGGATTCAGGTATGATGATTCTAACTGAAATAAGTCACACAGAAAAAGAAACATCATAAGATATCAGTAATACACGGAATGTAAACTTGGCTACACAGGAACTGAATTACAGAACAGAACAGGGTCTCAAATTTAGAAAACCAACTTATGCTTGCTTAAGGGGAAAGGTGAGTTGGGGTGCTGCATAAAACCAGAGATTGAAATGAGCACAGATAAAGTTCCTGAAGCCAAATACGGAATAGACAAGAGCTACTCCTTGCTCAAAGAAATGGACTCAACACCGCATATTAAACCCCTAAGTATGTACCTGACTAGTAAGTATCTTCAAACCTATGGATTGCTATGTCTCCGAAAGAGAATCAAGCGTGTGTACAGGGGCATAAACGCAGCAGTGATAGGATTGGAGAGGTTCGGTGAGCAAATGAAGACCCTTTGAAGTCATATTGCATGGTACCCATTCCACGGGTTTCAACTACCCAGGTTTATGGTATTCTTCCTTCAGCTAAAACATGCATGTGGAACCCAGAGTATGATCAACCGTGTGAACAGGAGACGTGTTCAAATATGTCTCAGTTTTCCTCCCCTGGTACTCGGGTGCAACATTCCAGACGCTTTACTAACACTCTCCCGACATGGAGAGTCAGTCCCTTTAACCTCCTGTATGGCTCAGTTTGCAATATCTGCGGAAGATGAACAGGAATAGCGAGAACCAATGAGAGACTAGCTGGAGGTGTCTGGACGGGCAAATTTAACTCTCATTTCCCACCAGGAAGAGGAATTAACCAAAGGCTCAGCGTGCCGTGCCGGAACCAGATTAGGGCCTGAAGCCATCCTGCGGTGTTGCGGCCATCTCACAAGAAAGCGAGTTGAAGAAAGGAGCTCAGGGGCACTGTAATTCACAAACGTGCAGAGTTATAAATGACAGCTATCGTCCAAAAATATACTGAAGTAAGGCTGCCAAGAGGACTTGAAAGCGGGGCAGAATTGCAGGAAACCGATTTCAGGAGGTAGACTGGAATTGCATTGAAAGCATAGGAAAAGAGGCAGAACGTCCACAATGATGCACTTGGCCAAAAAGGGCGTATGCGTTTTTTCCTGAATATATTCAGGAAAAAACGCACACGCCCTTTTTGGCCAACCAAGCAAGCTTGCAAAGAAAATCTGCACTACAATGAAGTCTCACTTCCCCCCGGTCAAAAGGGCCATCTGAAAAAAGTGTAAAATCCAGAAAGGCAGGACAGGCCATGGAGAACTGGGAGCCTTGTTATGCTGATGGGAGGGATGTAAATTGCCAACAGACACTCGGGAGAAGTGTATGGTGTTTCCTGAAACATCTACAAAACAAAGCAACAGAGCCTAGGGCACTTCCACTTATGGTCCTATAGCTTAGGGAAATTAAAATCAAAAAGACACAGCCACCCCAAAGTTTGGGACGCCTCTGTTTACAAGAACCTCGTTTACCATACAAGTTCAATATCACAGAAAGTGAAAAATGTATAAAGAACTTGTGGTACTTATGTACAATGCAGTATCACTCAGCAATGAAATCTATGTCATCAGGCCCGTAGCAGCATAATGAGTGGATTCAGGTACGATGATTCTAACTGAAATAAGTCACACAGAAAAAGAAACATCATAAGATATCAGTAATACACGGAATGTAAACTTGGCTACACAGGAACTGAATTACAGAACAGAACAGGGTCTCAAATTTAGAAAACCATCTTATGCTTGCTTAAGGGGAAAGGTGAGTTGGGGTGCTGCATAAAACCAGAGATTGAAATGAGCACAGATAAAGTTCCTTAAGCCAAATATGGAATAGACAAGAGCTACTCCTTGCTCAACGAAATGGACTCAACACCCCATATTAAACGCCTAAGAATGTACCTGACTAGTAAGTATCTTAAAACCTATGGATTGCTATGTCTCCAAAAGAGAATCAAGCATGTGAACAGGGGCATAAACGCAGCAGTGATAGGATTGGAGAGGTTCGATGAGCAAATGAAGACCCTTTGAAGGCATATTGCATGGTACCCATTCCATGGGTTTCAACTACCCAGGTTTAAGTTATTCTTCCTTCAGCTAAAACATGCATGTGGAACCTAGAGTATGATCAACCATGTGATCGGGAGACGTGTTCAAATATGTCTCAGTTTTCGTACCCTGGTACTCAGGTGCAACATTCCAGATGCTTTAGTAACACTCTCCCGACTTGGAGAGTCAGTCCCTTTAACCTCCTGTTTGGCCCAGTTTGCAATTTCTGCGGAAGATGAACAGGAATAGGGAGAACCAATGAGAGACTAGCTGGAGGTGTCTGGACGGGCAAATTTAACTCTCATTTCCCACCAGGAAGAGGAATTTACCAAAGGCCCAGCGTGCCTTGGCGGAACCAGATTAGGGCCTGAAGCCATCCTGTGGTGTTGCGGCCAGCTCACAAGAAAGCGAGTTGAAGAAAGGAGCTCAGGGGCACTGTAATTCAGAAACCTGCAGAGTTATAAATGACAGCTATCGTCCAAAAATATACTGAAGTAAGGCTGCCAAGAGGACTTGAAAGCGGGGCAGAATTGCAGGAAACCGATTTCAGGAGGTAGACTGGAATTGCATTGAAAGCATAGGAAAAGAGGCAGAACGTCCACAATGATGCACTTGGCCAAAAAGGGCGTATGCGTTTTTTCCTGAATATATTCAGGAAAAAACGCATACGCCCTTTTAGGCCAACCAAGCAAGCTTGCAAAGGAAATCTGCACTACATGAAGTCTCACTTCCCCCCGGTCAAAAGGGCCATCTGAAAAAAGTGTAAAATCCAGAAAGGCAGGACAGGCCATGGAGAACTGGGAGCCTTGTTATGCTGATGGGCGGGATGTAAATTGCCAACAGACACTCGGGAGAAGTGTATGGTGTTTCCTGAAACATCTAAAAAACAAAGCAACAGAGCCTAGGGCACTTCCACTTATGGTCCTATAGCTTAGGGAAATTAAAATCAAAAAGACACAGCCACCCCAAAGTTTGGGACGCCTCTGTTTACAAGAACCTCGTTTACCGTACAAGTTCAATATCACAGAAAGTGAAAAATGGATAAAGAACTTGTGGTACTTACGTACAATGCAGTACCACTCAGCAATGAAATCTATGTCATCAGGCCCGTAGCAGCATAATGAGTGGATTCAGGTATGATGATTCTAACTGAAATAAGTCACACAGAAAAAGAAACATCATAAGATATCAGTAATACACGGAATGTAAACTTGGCTACACAGGAACTGAATTCCAAAACAGAACAGGGTCTCAAATTTAGAAAACCAACTTATGCTTGCTTAAGGGGAAAGGTGAGTTGGGGTGCTGCATAAAACCAGAGATTGAAATGAGCACAGATAAAGTTCCTTAAGCCAAATATGGAATAGACAAGAGCTACTCCTTGCTCAACGAAATGGACTCAACACCCCATATTAAACGCCTAAGAATGTACCTGACTAGTAAGTATCTTAAAACCTATGGATTGCTATGTCTCCAAAAGAGAATCAAGCGTGTGTACAGGGGCATAAACGCAGCAGTGATAGGATTGGAGAGGTTCGGTGAGCAAATGAAGACCCTTTGAAGTCATATTGCATGGTACCCATTCCACGGGTTTCAACCACCCAGTTTTAAGGTATTCTTCCTTCAGCTAAAACATGCATGTGGAACCTAGAGTATGATCAACCATGTGATCGGGAGACGTGTTCAAATATGTCTCAGTCTTCGTACCCTGGTACTCGGGTGCAACATTCCAGACGCTTTACTAACACTCTCCCGACTTGGAGAGTCAGTCCCTTTAACCTCCTGTTTGGCCCAGTTTGCAATTTCTGTGGAAGATGAACAGGAATAGCGAGAACCAATGAGAGACTAGCTGGAGGTGTCTGGACGGGCAAATTTAACTCTCATTTCCCACCAGGAAGAGGAATTAACCAAAGGCTCAGCGTGCCGTGCCGGAACCAGATTAGGGCCTGAAGCCATCCTGCGGGGTTGCGGCCAGGTCACAAGAAAGCGAGTTGAAGAAAGGAGCTCAGGGGCACTGTAATTCACAAACCTGCAGAGTTATAAATGACAGCTATCGTCCAAAAATATACTGAAGTAAGGCTGCCAAGAGGACTTGAAAGTGGGGCAGAATTGCAGGAAACCGATTTCAGGAGGTAGACTGGAATTGCATTGAAAGCATAGGAAAAGAGGCAGAACGTCCACAATGATGCACTTGGCCAAAAAGGGCGTATGCGTTTTTTCCTGAATATATTCAGGAAAAAACGCATACGCCCTTTTTGGCCAACCAAGCAAGCTTGCAAAGGAAATCTGCACTACAATGAAGTCTCACTTCCCCCCGGTCAAAAGGGCCATCTGAAAAAAGTGTAAAATCCAGAAAGGCAGGACAGGCCATGGAGAACTGGGAGCCTTGTTATGCTGATGGGCGGGATGTAAATTGCCAACAGAAACTCGGGAGAAGTGTATGGTGTTTCCTGAAACATCTAAAAAACAAAGCAACAGAGCCTAGGGCACTTCCACTTATGGTCCTATAGCTTAGGGAAATTAAAATCAAAAAGACACAGCCACCCCAAAGTTTGGGACGCCTCTGTTTACAAGAACCTCGTTTACAATACAAGTTCAATATCACAGAAAGTGAAAAATGTATAAAGAACTTGTGGTACTTATGTACAATGCAGTATCACTCAGCAATGAAATCTATGTCATCAGGCCCGTAGCAGCATAATGAGTGGATTCAGGTACGATGATTCTAACTGAAATAAGTCACACAGAAAAAGAAACATCATAAGATATCAGTAATACACGGAATGTAAACTTGGCTACACAGGAACTGAATTACAGAACAGAACAGGGTCTCAAATTTAGAAAACCATCTTATGCTTGCTTAAGGGGAAAGGTGAGTTGGGGTGCTGCATAAAACCAGAGATTGAAATGAGCACAGATAAAGTTCCTTAAGCCAAATATGGAATAGACAAGAGCTACTCCTTGCTCAACGAAATGGACTCAACACCCCATATTAAACGCCTAAGAATGTACCTGACTAGTAAGTATCTTAAAACCTATGGATTGCTATGTCTCCAAAAGAGAATCAAGCGTGTGTACAGGGGCATAAACGCAGCAGTGATAGGATTGGAGAGGTTCGGTGAGCAAATGAAGACCCTTTGAAGTCATATTGCATGGTACCCATTTCACGGGTTTCAACTACCCAGGTTTAAGGTATTCTTCCTTCAGCTAAAACATGCATGTGGAACCAAGAGTATGATCAACCGTATGAACGGGAGACGTGTTCAAATATGTCTCAGTTTTCCTCCCCTGGTACTCGGGTGCAACATTCCAGACGCTTAACTAACACTCTCCCCACTTGGAGAGTCAGCGCCTTTAACCTCCTGTTTGGCCCAGTTTGCAATTTCTGCGGAAGATGAACAGGAATAGCGAGAACCAATGAGAGACTAGCTGGAGGTGTCTGGACGGGCAAATTTAACTCTCATTTCCCACCAGGAAGAGGAATTAACCAAAGGCTCAGCGTGCCGTGCCGGAACCAGATTAGGGCCTGAAGCCATCCTGCGGGGTTGCGGCCAGCTCACAAGAAAGCGAGTTGAAGAAAGGAGCTCAGGGGCACTGTAATTCTCAAACCTGCAGAGTTATAAATGACAGCTATCGTCCAAAAATATACTGAAGTAAGGCTGCCAAGAGGACTTGAAAGCGGGGCAGAATTGCAGGAAACCGATTTCAGGAGGTAGAGTGGAATTGCATTGAAAGCATAGGAAAAGAGGCAGAACGTCCACAATGATGCACTTGGCCAAAAAGGGCGTATGCGTTTTTTCCTGAATATATTCAGGAAAAAACGCATACGCCCTTTTTGGCCAACCAAGCAAGCTTGCAAAGGAAATCTGCACTACAATGAAGTCTCACTTCCCCCCGGTCAAAAGGGCCATCTGAAAAAAGTGTAAAATCCAGAAAGGCAGGACAGGCCATGGAGAACTGGGAGCCTTGTTATGCTGATGGGCGGGATGTAAATTGCCAATAGCCACTCGGGAGAAGTGTATGGTGTTTCCTGAAACATCTAAAAAACAAAACAACAGAGCCTAGGGCACTTCCACTTATGGTCCTATAGCTTAGGGAAATTAAAATCAAAAAGACACAGCCACCCCAAAGTTTGGGACGCCTCTGTTTACAAGAACCTCGTTTACCGTACAAGTTCAATATCACAGAAAGTGAAAAATGGATAAAGAACTTGTGGTACTTACGTACAATGCAGTATCACTCAGCAATGAAATCTATGTCATCAGGCCCGTAGCAGAATAATGAGTGGATTCAGGTACGATGATTCTAACTGAAATAAGTCACACAGAAAAAGAAACATCATAAGATATCAGTACTACACGGAATGTAAACTTGGCTACACAGGAAATGAATTACAGAACAGAACAGGGTCTCAAATTTAGAAAACCAACTTATGCTTGCTTAAGGGGAAAGGTGAGTTGAGGTGCTGCATAAAACCAGGGATTGAAATGAGCACAGATAAAGTTCCTTAAGCCAAATATGGAATAGACAAGAGCTACTCCTTGCTCAACGAAATGGACTCAACACCGCATATTAAACGCCTAAGAATGTACCTGACTAGTAAGTATCTAAAAACCTATGGATTACTATGTCTGCGAAAGAGAATCAAGCATGTGTGCTGGGGCATAAACGCAGCAGTGATAGGATTGGAGTGGTTCGGTGAGCAAATGAAGACCCTTTGAGGTCGTATTGCATGGTACCCATTCCACGGGTTTCAAGTACCCAGGTTTAAGGTATTCTTCCTTCAGCTAAAACATGCATGTGGAACCCAGAGTATGATCAACCGTGTGAACGGGAGACGTGTTCAAATATGTCTCAGTTTTCCTCCCCTGGTACTCGGGTGCAACATTCCAGACGCTTTACTAACACTCTCCCCACTTGGAGAGTCAGAGCCTTTAACCTCCTGTTTGGCCCAGTTTGCAATTTCTGCGGAAGATGAACAGGAATAGCGAGAACCAATGAGAGACTAGCTGGAGGTGTCTGGACGGGCAAATTTCACTCTCATTTCCCACCAGGAAGAGGAATTAACCAAAGGCTCAGCGTGCCGTGCCGGAACCAGATTAGGGCCTGAAGCCATCCTGCGGTGTTGCGGCCAGGTCACAAGAAAGCGAGTTGAAGAAAGGACCTCAGGGGCACTGTAATTCACAAACCTGCAGAGTTATAAATGACAGCTATCGTCCAAAAATATACTGAAGTAAGGCTGCCAAGAGGACTTGAAAGCGGGGCAGAATTGCAGGAAACCGATTTCAGGAGGTAGACTGGAATTGCATTGAAAGCATAGGAAAAGAGGCAGAACGTCCACAATGATGCACTTGGCCAAAAAGGCCGTATGCGTTTTTTCCTGAATATATTCAGGAAAAAACGCATACGCCCTTTTTGGCCAACCAAGCAAGCTTGCAAAGGAAATCTGCACTACAATGAAGTCTCACTTCCCCCCGGTCAAAAGGGCCATCTGAAAAAAGTGTAAAATCCAGAAAGGCAGGACAGGCCATGGAGAACTGGGAGCCTTGTTATGCTGATGGGCGGGATGTAAATTGCCAACAGACACTCGGGAGAAGTGTATGGTGTTTCCTGATGCATCTAACAAACAAAGCAACAGAGCCTAGGGCACTTCCACTTATGGTCCTATAGCTTAGGGAAATTAAAATCAAAAAGACACAGCCACCCCAAAGTTTGGGACGCCTCTGTTTACAAGAACCTCATTTACCGTACAAGTTCAATATCACAGAAAGTGAAAAATGGATAAAGAACTTGTGGTACTTACGTACAATGCAGTATCACTCAGCAATGAAATCTATGTCATCAGGCCCGTAGCAGCATAATGAGTGGATTCAGGTATGATGATTCTAACTGAAATAAGTCACACAGAAAAAGAAACATCATAAGATATCAGTAATACACGGAATGTAAACTTGGCTACACAGGAACTGAATTCCAAAACAGAACAGGGTCTCAAATTTAGAAAACCAACTTATGCTTGCTTAAGGGGAAAGGTGAGTTGGGGTGCTGCATAAAACCAGAGATTGAAATGAGCACAGATAAAGTTCCTTAAGCCAAATATGGAATAGACAAGAGCTACTCCTTGCTCAACGAAATGGACTCAACACCCCATATTCAACGCCTAAGAATGTACCTGACTAGTAAGTATCTTAAAACCTATGGATTGCTATGTCTCCAAAAGAGAATCAAGCGTGTTTACAGGGGCATAAACGCAGCAGTGATAGGATTGGAGAGGTTCGGTGAGCAAATGAAGACCCTTTGAAGTCATATTGCATGCTACCCATTCCACGGGTCTCAACTCTCCAGGTTTAAGGTATTCTTCCTTCAGCTAAATCATGCACGTGGAACCCAGAGTATGATCAACCGTGTGAACGGGAGACGTGTTCAAATATGTCTCAGTTTTCGTACCCTGGTACTCGGGTGCAACATTCCAGACGCTTTACTAACACTCTCCCGACATGGAGAGTCAGTCCCTTTAACCTCCTGTATGGCTCAGTTTGCAATATCTGCGGAAGATGAACAGGAATAGCGAGAACCAATGAGAGACTAGCTGGAGGTGTCTGGACGGGCAAATTTAACTCTCATTTCCCACCAGGAAGAGGAATTAACCAAAGGCTCAGCGTGCCGTGCCGGAACCAGATTAGGGCCTGAAGCCATCCTGCGGTGTTGCGGCCATCTCACAAGAAAGCGAGTTGAAGAAAGGAGCTCAGGGGCACTGTAATTCACAAACCTGCAGAGTTATAAATGACAGCTATCGTCCAAAAATATACTGAAGTAAGGCTGCCAAGAGGACTTGAAAGCGGGGCAGAATTGCAGGAAACCGATTTCAGAAGGTAGACTGGAATTGCATTGAAAGCATAGGAAAAGAGGCAGAACGTCCACAATGATGCACTTGGCCAAAAAGGGCGTATGCGTTTTTTCCTGAATATATTCAGGAAAAAACGCATACGCCCTTTTTGGCCAACCAAGCAAGCTTGCAAAGAAAATCTGCACTACAATGAAGTCTCACTTCCCCCCGGTCAAAAGGGCCATCTGAAAAAAGTGTAAAATCCAGAAAGGCAGGACAGGCCATGGAGAACTGGGAGCCTTGTTATGCTGATGGGAGGGATGTAAATTGCCAACAGACACTCGGGAGAAGTGTATGGTGTTTCCTGAAACATCTACAAAACAAAGCAACAGAGCCTAGGGCACTTCCACTTATGGTCCTATAGCTTAGGGAAATTAAAATCAAAAAGACACAGCCACCCCAAAGTTTGGGACGCCTCTGTTTACAAGATCCTTGTTTACAGTACATGTTCAACATCGCAGAAAGTGAAAAATGGATAAAGAAGTTGTGGTATTTACTTACAAACAATATCACTCAGCAATAAAATCTATGTCATCAGGAGCTTAGCAGCACAATGAGTGGATTCAGGTATGATGATTCTAACTGAAATAAGTCACACAGAAATAGAAACATCATAAGATATCACTAATACACGGAATGTAAACTTGGCTACACAGGAACTGAATTACAGAACAGAACAGGGTCTCAAATTTAGAAAACCAACTTATGCTTGCTTAAGGGGAAAGGTGAGTTGGGGTGCTGCATAAAACCAGAGATTGAAAGGAGCACAGATAAAGTTCCTTAAGCCAAATATGGAATAGACAAGAGCTACTCCTTGCTCAACGAAATGGACTCAACACCCCAAATTAAACGCCTAAGAATGTACCTGACTAGTAAGTATCTTAAAACCTATGGATTGCTATGTCTCCAAAAGAGAATCAAGCATGTGTACAGGGGCATAAACGCAGCAGTGATAGGATTGGAGAGGTTCGATGAGCAAATGAAGACCCTTTGAAGTCATATTGCATGGTACCCATTCCACGGGTTTCAACTACCCAGGTTTAAGTTATTCTTCATTCAGCTAAAACATGCATGTGGAACCTAGAGTATGATCAACCATGTGATCGGGAGACGTGTTCAAATATGTCTTAGTTTTCGTACCCTGGTACTCGGGTGCAACATTCCAGGTGCTTTACTAACACTCTCCCGACTTGGAGAGTCAGTCCCTTTAACCTCCTGTTTGGCCCACTTTGCAATTTCTGCGGAAGATGAACAGGAATAGGGAGAACCAATGAGAGACTAGCTGGAGGTGTCTGGACGGGCAAATTTAACTCTCATTTCCCACCAGGAAGAGGAATTAACCAAAGGCCCAGCGTGCCTTGCCGGAACCAGATTAGGGCCTGAAGCCATCCTGCGGTGTTGAGGCCAGCTCACAAGAAAGCGAGTTGAAGAAAGGAGCTCAGGGGCACTGTAATTCAGAAACCTGCAGAGTTATAAATGACAGCTATCGTCCAAAAATATACTGAAGTAAGGCTCCCAAGAGGACTTGAAAGCGGGGCAGAATTGCAGGAAACCGATTTCAGGAGGTAGACTGGAATTGCATTGAAAGCATAGGAAAAGAGGCAGAACG
The DNA here is from genome assembly GCF_964374135.1 of Grampus griseus. Classification (NCBI taxonomy): domain Eukaryota; kingdom Metazoa; phylum Chordata; class Mammalia; order Artiodactyla; family Delphinidae; genus Grampus; species Grampus griseus. Next base: position 1,144,453 of record NW_028133387.1, read on the forward strand.
TCCACAATGATGCACTTGGCCAAAAAGGGCGTATGCGTTTTTTCCTGAATATATTCAGGAAAAAACGCATACGCCCTTTTTGGCCAACCAAGCAAGCTTGCAAAGAAAATCTGCACTACAATGAAGTCTCACTTCCCCCCGGTCAAAAGGGCCATCTGAAAAAAGTGTAAAATCCAGAAAGGCAGGACAGGCCATGGAGAACTGGGAGCCTTGTTATGCTGATGGGAGGGATGTAAATTGCCAACAGACACTCGGGAGAAGTGTATGGTGTTTCCTGAAACATCTACAAAACAAAGCAACAGAGCCTAGGGCACTTCCACTTATGGTCCTATAGCTTAGGGAAATTAAAATCAAAAAGACACAGCCACCCCAAAGTTTGGGACGCCTCTGTTTACAAGATCCTTGTTTACAGTACATGTTCAACATCGCAGAAAGTGAAAAATGGATAAAGAAGTTGTGGTATTTACTTACAAACAATATCACTCAGCAATAAAATCTATGTCATCAGGAGCTTAGCAGCACAATGAGTGGATTCAGGTATGATGATTCTAACTGAAATAAGTCACACAGAAATAGAAACATCATAAGATATCACTAATACACGGAATGTAAACTTGGCTAAACAGGAACTGAATTACAGAACAGAACAGGGTCTCAAATTTAGAAAACCAACTTATGCTTGCTTAAGGGGAAAGGTGAGTTGGGGTGCTGCATAAAACCAGAGATTGAAAGGAGCACAGATAAAGTTCCTTAAGCCAAATATGGAATAGACAAGAGCTACTCCTTGCTCAACGAAATGGACTCAACACCCCAAATTAAACGCCTAAAAATGTACCTGACTAGTAAGTATCTTAAAACCTATGGATTGCTATGTCTCCAAAAGAGAATCAAGCATGTGTACAGGGGCATAAACGCAGCAGTGATAGGATTGGAGAGGTTCGATGAGCAAATGAAGACCCTTTGAAGTCATATTGCATGGTACCCATTCCACGGGTTTCAACTACCCAGGTTTAAGTTATTCTTCATTCAGCTAAAACATGCATGTGGAACCTAGAGTATGATCAACCATGTGATCGGGAGACGTGTTCAAATATGTCTTAGTTTTCGTACCCTGGTACTCGGGTGCAACATTCCAGGTGCTTTACTAACACTCTCCCGACTTGGAGAGTCAGTCCCTTTAACCTCCTGTTTGGCCCAGTTTGCAATTTCTGCGGAAGATGAACAGGAATAGCGAGAACCAATGAGAGACTAGCTGGAGGTGTCTGGACGGGCAAATTTCACTCTCATTTCCCACCAGGAAGAGGAATTAACCAAAGGCTCAGCGTGCCGTGCCGGAACCAGATTAGGGCCTGAAGCCATCCTGCGGTGTTGCGGCCAGGTCACAAGAAAGCGAGTTGAAGAAAGGACCTCAGGGGCACTGTAATTCACAAACCTGCAGAGTTATAAATGACAGCTATCGTCCAAAAATATACTGAAGTAAGGCTGCCAAGAGGACTTGAAAGCGGGGCAGAATTGCAGGAAACCGATTTCAGGAGGTAGACTGGAATTGCATTGAAAGCATAGGAAAAGAGGCAGAACGTCCACAATGATGCACTTGGCCAAAAAGGCCGTATGCGTTTTTTCCTGAATATATTCAGGAAAAAACGCATACGCCCTTTTTGGCCAACCAAGCAAGCTTGCAAAGGAAATCTGCACTACAATGAAGTCTCACTTCCCCCCGGTCAAAAGGGCCATCTGAAAAAAGTGTAAAATCCAGAAAGGCAGGACAGGCCATGGAGAACTGGGAGCCTTGTTATGCTGATGGGCGGGATGTAAATTGCCAACAGACACTCGGGAGAAGTGTATGGTGTTTCCTGATGCATCTAACAAACAAAGCAACAGAGCCTAGGGCACTTCCACTTATGGTCCTATAGCTTAGGGAAATTAAAATCAAAAAGACACAGCCACCCCAAAGTTTGGGACGCCTCTGTTTACAAGAACCTCATTTACCGTACAAGTTCAATATCACAGAAAGTGAAAAATGGATAAAGAACTTGTGGTACTTACGTACAATGCAGTATCACTCAGCAATGAAATCTATGTCATCAGGCCCGTAGCAGCATAATGAGTGGATTCAGGTATGATGATTCTAACTGAAATAAGTCACACAGAAAAAGAAACATCATAAGATATCAGTAATACACGGAATGTAAACTTGGCTACACAGGAACTGAATTCCAAAACAGAACAGGGTCTCAAATTTAGAAAACCAACTTATGCTTGCTTAAGGGGAAAGGTGAGTTGGGGTGCTGCATAAAACCAGAGATTGAAATGAGCACAGATAAAGTTCCTTAAGCCAAATATGGAATAGACAAGAGCTACTCCTTGCTCAACGAAATGGACTCAACACCCCATATTCAACGCCTAAGAATGTACCTGACTAGTAAGTATCTTAAAACCTATGGATTGCTATGTCTCCAAAAGAGAATCAAGCGTGTTTACAGGGGCATAAACGCAGCAGTGATAGGATTGGAGAGGTTCGGTGAGCAAATGAAGACCCTTTGAAGTCATATTGCATGCTACCCATTCCACGGGTCTCAACTCTCCAGGTTTAAGGTATTCTTCCTTCAGCTAAATCATGCACGTGGAACCCAGAGTATGATCAACCGTGTGAACGGGAGACGTGTTCAAATATGTCTCAGTTTTCGTACCCTGGTACTCGGGTGCAACATTCCAGACGCTTTACTAACACTCTCCCGACATGGAGAGTCAGTCCCTTTAACCTCCTGTATGGCTCAGTTTGCAATATCTGCGGAAGATGAACAGGAATAGCGAGAACCAATGAGAGACTAGCTGGAGGTGTCTGGACGGGCAAATTTAACTCTCATTTCCCACCAGGAAGAGGAATTAACCAAAGGCTCAGCGTGCCGTGCCGGAACCAGATTAGGGCCTGAAGCCATCCTGCGGTGTTGCGGCCATCTCACAAGAAAGCGAGTTGAAGAAAGGAGCTCAGGGGCACTGTAATTCACAAACCTGCAGAGTTATAAATGACAGCTATCGTCCAAAAATATACTGAAGTAAGGCTGCCAAGAGGACTTGAAAGCGGGGCAGAATTGCAGGAAACCGATTTCAGAAGGTAGACTGGAATTGCATTGAAAGCATAGGAAAAGAGGCAGAACGTCCACAATGATGCACTTGGCCAAAAAGGGCGTATGCGTTTTTTCCTGAATATATTCAGGAAAAAACGCATACGCCCTTTTTGGCCAACCAAGCAAGCTTGCAAAGAAAATCTGCACTACAATGAAGTCTCACTTCCCCCCGGTCAAAAGGGCCATCTGAAAAAAGTGTAAAATCCAGAAAGGCAGGACAGGCCATGGAGAACTGGGAGCCTTGTTATGCTGATGGGAGGGATGTAAATTGCCAACAGACACTCGGGAGAAGTGTATGGTGTTTCCTGAAACATCTACAAAACAAAGCAACAGAGCCTAGGGCACTTCCACTTATGGTCCTATAGCTTAGGGAAATTAAAATCAAAAAGACACAGCCACCCCAAAGTTTGGGACGCCTCTGTTTACAAGATCCTTGTTTACAGTACATGTTCAACATCGCAGAAAGTGAAAAATGGATAAAGAAGTTGTGGTATTTACTTACAAACAATATCACTCAGCAATAAAATCTATGTCATCAGGAGCTTAGCAGCACAATGAGTGGATTCAGGTATGATGATTCTAACTGAAATAAGTCACACAGAAATAGAAACATCATAAGATATCACTAATACACGGAATGTAAACTTGGCTACACAGGAACTGAATTACAGAACAGAACAGGGTCTCAAATTTAGAAAACCAACTTATGCTTGCTTAAGGGGAAAGGTGAGTTGGGGTGCTGCATAAAACCAGAGATTGAAAGGAGCACAGATAAAGTTCCTTAAGCCAAATATGGAATAGACAAGAGCTACTCCTTGCTCAACGAAATGGACTCAACACCCCAAATTAAACGCCTAAGAATGTACCTGACTAGTAAGTATCTTAAAACCTATGGATTGCTATGTCTCCAAAAGAGAATCAAGCATGTGTACAGGGGCATAAACGCAGCAGTGATAGGATTGGAGAGGTTCGATGAGCAAATGAAGACCCTTTGAAGTCATATTGCATGGTACCCATTCCACGGGTTTCAACTACCCAGGTTTAAGTTATTCTTCATTCAGCTAAAACATGCATGTGGAACCTAGAGTATGATCAACCATGTGATCGGGAGACGTGTTCAAATATGTCTTAGTTTTCGTACCCTGGTACTCGGGTGCAACATTCCAGGTGCTTTACTAACACTCTCCCGACTTGGAGAGTCAGTCCCTTTAACCTCCTGTTTGGCCCACTTTGCAATTTCTGCGGAAGATGAACAGGAATAGGGAGAACCAATGAGAGACTAGCTGGAGGTGTCTGGACGGGCAAATTTAACTCTCATTTCCCACCAGGAAGAGGAATTAACCAAAGGCCCAGCGTGCCTTGCCGGAACCAGATTAGGGCCTGAAGCCATCCTGCGGTGTTGAGGCCAGCTCACAAGAAAGCGAGTTGAAGAAAGGAGCTCAGGGGCACTGTAATTCAGAAACCTGCAGAGTTATAAATGACAGCTATCGTCCAAAAATATACTGAAGTAAGGCTCCCAAGAGGACTTGAAAGCGGGGCAGAATTGCAGGAAACCGATTTCAGGAGGTAGACTGGAATTGCATTGAAAGCATAGGAAAAGAGGCAGAACGTCCACAATGATGCACTTGGCCAAAAAGGGCGTATGCGTTTTTTCCTGAATATATTCAGGAAAAAACGCATACGCCCTTTTTGGCCAACCAAGCAAGCTTGCAAAGAAAATCTGCACTACAATGAAGTCTCACTTCCCCCCGGTCAAAAGGGCCATCTGAAAAAAGTGTAAAATCCAGAAAGGCAGGACAGGCCATGGAGAACTGGGAGCCTTGTTATGCTGATGGGAGGGATGTAAATTGCCAACAGACACTCGGGAGAAGTGTATGGTGTTTCCTGAAACATCTACAAAACAAAGCAACAGAGCCTAGGGCACTTCCACTTATGGTCCTATAGCTTAGGGAAATTAAAATCAAAAAGACACAGCCACCCCAAAGTTTGGGACGCCTCTGTTTACAAGATCCTTGTTTACAGTACATGTTCAACATCGCAGAAAGTGAAAAATGGATAAAGAAGTTGTGGTATTTACTTACAAACAATATCACTCAGCAATAAAATCTATGTCATCAGGAGCTTAGCAGCACAATGAGTGGATTCAGGTATGATGATTCTAACTGAAATAAGTCACACAGAAATAGAAACATCATAAGATATCACTAATACACGGAATGTAAACTTGGCTAAACAGGAACTGAATTACAGAACAGAACAGGGTCTCAAATTTAGAAAACCAACTTATGCTTGCTTAAGGGGAAAGGTGAGTTGGGGTGCTGCATAAAACCAGAGATTGAAAGGAGCACAGATAAAGTTCCTTAAGCCAAATATGGAATAGACAAGAGCTACTCCTTGCTCAACGAAATGGACTCAACACCCCAAATTAAACGCCTAAGAATGTACCTGACTAGTAAGTATCTTAAAACCTATGGATTGCTATGTCTCCAAAAGAGAATCAAGCATGTGTACAGGGGCATAAACGCAGCAGTGATAGGATTGGAGAGGTTCGATGAGCAAATGAAGACCCTTTGAAGTCATATTGCATGGTACCCATTCCACGGGTTTCAACTACCCAGGTTTAAGTTATTCTTCATTCAGCTAAAACATGCATGTGGAACCTAGAGTATGATCAACCATGTGATCGGGAGACGTGTTCAAATATGTCTTAGTTTTCGTACCCTGGTACTCGGGTGCAACATTCCAGGTGCTTTACTAACACTCTCCCGACTTGGAGAGTCAGTCCCTTTAACCTCCTGTTTGGCCCACTTTGCAATTTCTGCGGAAGATGAACAGGAATAGGGAGAACCAATGAGAGACTAGCTGGAGGTGTCTGGACGGGCAAATTTAACTCTCATTTCCCACCAGGAAGAGGAATTAACCAAAGGCCCAGCGTGCCTTGCCGGAACCAGATTAGGGCCTGAAGCCATCCTGCGGTGTTGAGGCCAGCTCACAAGAAAGCGAGTTGAAGAAAGGAGCTCAGGGGCACTGTAATTCAGAAACCTGCAGAGTTATAAATGACAGCTATCGTCCAAAAATATACTGAAGTAAGGCTCCCAAGAGGACTTGAAAGCGGGGCAGAATTGCAGGAAACCGATTTCAGGAGGTAGACTGGAATTGCATTGAAAGCATAGGAAAAGAGGCAGAACGTCCACAATGATGCACTTGGCCAAAAAGGGCGTATGCGTTTTTTCCTGAATATATTCAGGAAAAAACGCATACGCCCTTTTAGGCCAACCAAGCAAGCTTGCAAAGGAAATCTGCACTACATGAAGTCTCACTTCCCCCCGGTCAAAAGGGCCATCTGAAAAAAGTGTAAAATCCAGAAAGGCAGGACAGGCCATGGAGAACTGGGAGCCTTGTTATGCTGATGGGCGGGATGGAAATTGCCAACAGACACTCGGGAGAAGTGTATGGTGTTTCCTGAAACATCTAAAAAACAAAGCAACAGAGCCTAGGGCACTTCCACTTATGGTCCTATAGCTTAGGGAAATTAAAATCAAAAAGACACAGCCACCCCAAAGTTTGGGACGCCTCTGTTTACAAGAACCTCGTTTACCGTACAAGTTCAATATCACAGAAAGTGAAAAATGGATAAAGAACTTGTGGTACTTACGTACAATGCAGTATCACTCAGCAATGAAATCTATGTCATCAGGCCCGTAGCAGCATAATGAGTGGATTCAGGTATGATGATTCTAACTGAAATAAGTCACACAGAAAAAGAAACATCATAAGATATCAGTAATACACGGAATGTAAACTTGGCTACACAGGAACTGAATTCCAAAACAGAACAGGGTCTCAAATTTAGAAAACCAACTTATGCTTGCTTAAGGGGAAAGGTGAGTTGGGGTGCTGCATAAAACCAGAGATTGAAATGAGCACAGATAAAGTTCCTTAAGCCAAATATGGAATAGACAAGAGCTACTCCTTGCTCAACGAAATGGACTCAACACCCCATATTCAACGCCTAAGAATGTACCTGACTAGTAAGTATCTTAAAACCTATGGATTGCTATGTCTCCAAAAGAGAATCAAGCGTGTTTACAGGGGCATAAACGCAGCAGTGATAGGATTGGAGAGGTTCGGTGAGCAAATGAAGACCCTTTGAAGTCATATTGCATGCTACCCATTCCACGGGTCTCAACTCTCCAGGTTTAAGGTATTCTTCCTTCAGCTAAATCATGCACGTGGAACCCAGAGTATGATCAACCGTGTGAACGGGAGACGTGTTCAAATATGTCTCAGTTTTCGTACCCTGGTACTCGGGTGCAACATTCCAGACGCTTTACTAACACTCTCCCGACATGGAGAGTCAGTCCCTTTAACCTCCTGTATGGCTCAGTTTGCAATATCTGCGGAAGATGAACAGGAATAGCGAGAACCAATGAGAGACTAGCTGGAGGTGTCTGGACGGGCAAATTTAACTCTTATTTCCCACCAGGAAGAGGAATTAACCAAAGGCTCAGCGTGCCGTGCCGGAACCAGATTAGGTCCTGAAGCCATCCTGCGGTGTTGCGGCCATCTCACAAGAAAGCGAGTTGAAGAAAGGAGCTCAGGGGCACTGTAATTCACAAACCTGCAGAGTTATAAATGACAGCTATCGTCCAAAAATATACTGAAGTAAGGCTGCCAAGAGGACTTGAAAGCGGGGCAGAATTGCAGGAAACCGATTTCAGAAGGTAGACTGGAATTGCATTGAAAGCATAGGAAAAGAGGCAGAACGTCCACAATGATGCACTTGGCCAAAAAGGGCGTATGCGTTTTTTCCTGAATATATTCAGGAAAAAACGCATACGCCCTTTTTGGCCAACCAAGCAAGCTTGCAAAGGAAATCTGCACTACAATGAAGTCTCACTTCCCCCCGGTCAAAAGGGCCATCTGAAAAAAGTGTAAAATCCAGAAAGGCAGGACAGGCCATGGAGAACTGGGAGCCTTGTTATGCTGATGGGAGGGATGTAAATTGCCAACAGACACTCGGGAGAAGTGTATGGTGTTTCCTGAAACATCTACAAAACAAAGCAACAGAGCCTAGGGCACTTCCACTTATGGTCCTATAGCTTAGGGAAATTAAAATCAAAAAGACACAGCCACCCCAAAGTTTGGGACGCCTCTGTTTACAAGATCCTTGTTTACAGTACATGTTCAACATCGCAGAAAGTGAAAAATGGATAAAGAAGTTGTGGTATTTACTTACAAACAATATCACTCAGCAATAAAATCTATGTCATCAGGAGCTTAGCAGCACAATGAGTGGATTCAGGTATGATGATTCTAACTGAAATAAGTCACACAGAAATAGAAACATCATAAGATATCACTAATACACGGAATGTAAACTTGGCTACACAGGAACTGAATTACAGAACAGAACAGGGTCTCAAATTTAGAAAACCAACTTATGCTTGCTTAAGGGGAAAGGTGAGTTGGGGTGCTGCATAAAACCAGAGATTGAAAGGAGCACAGATAAAGTTCCTTAAGCCAAATATGGAATAGACAAGAGCTACTCCTTGCTCAACGAAATGGACTCAACACCCCAAATTAAACGCCTAAGAATGTACCTGACTAGTAAGTATCTTAAAACCTATGGATTGCTATGTCTCCAAAAGAGAATCAAGCGTGTGTACAGGGGCATAAACGCAGCAGTGATAGGATTGGAGAGGTTCGGTGAGCAAATGAAGACCCTTTGAAGTCATATTGCATGGTACCCATTCCACGGGTTTCAACTACCCAGGTTTAAGGTATTCTTCCTTCAGCTAAAACATGCATGTGGAACCCAGAGTATGATCAACCGTGTGAACAGGAGACGTGTTCAAATATGTCTCAGTTTTCCTCCCCTGGTACTCGGGTGCAACATTCCAGACGCTTTACTAACACTCTCCCCACTTGGAGAGTCAGCGCCTTTAACCTCCTGTTTGGCCCAGTTTGCAATTTCTGCGGAAGATGAACAGGAATAGCGAGAACCAATGAGAGACTAGCTGGAGGTGTCTGGACGGGCAAATTTAACTCTCATTTCCCACCAGGAAGAGGAATTAACCAAAGGCTCAGCGTGCCATGCTGGAACCAGATTAGGGCCTGAAGCCATCCTGCGGTGTTGCGGCCAGCTCACAAGAAAGCGAGTTGAAGAAAGGAGCTCAGGGGCACTGTAATTCACAAACCTGCAGAGTTATAAATGACAGCTATCGTCCAAAAATATACTGAAGTAAGGCTGCCAAGAGGACTTGAAAGCGGGGCAGAATTGCAGGAAACCGATTTCAGGAGGTAGACTGGAATTGCATTGAAAGCATAGGAAAAGAGGCAGAACGTCCACAATGATGCACTTGGCCAAAAAGGGCGTATGCGTTTTTTCCTGAATATATTCAGGAAAAAACGCATACGCCCTTTTTGGCCAACCAAGCAAGCTTGCAAAGGAAATCTGCACTACAATGAAGTCTCACTTCCCCCGGTCAAAAGGGCCATCTGAAAAAAGTGTAAAATCCAGAAAGTCAGGACAGGCCATGGAGAACTGGGAGCCTTGTTATGCTGATGGGCGGGATGTAAATTGCCAAGAGCCACTCGGGAGAAGTGTATGGTGTTTCCTGAAACATCTAAGAAACAAAGCAACAGAGCCTAGGGCACTTCCACTTACGGTCCTATAGTTTAGGGAAATTAAAATCAAAAAGACACAGCCACCCCAAAGTTTGGGACGCCTCTGTTTACAAGAACCTCGTTTACCATACAAGTTCAATATCACAGAAAGTGAAAAATGTATAAAGAACTTGTGGTACTTATGTACAATGCAGTATCACTCAGCAATGAAATCTATGTCATCAGGCCCGTAGCAGCATAATGAGTGGATTCAGGTACGATGATTCTAACTGAAATAAGTCACACAGAAAAAGAAACATCATAAGATATCAGTAATACACGGAATGTAAACTTGGCTACACAGGAACTGAATTACAGAACAGAACAGGGTCTCAAATTTAGAAAACCATCTTATGCTTGCTTAAGGGGAAAGGTGAGTTGGGGTGCTGCATAAAACCAGAGATTGAAATGAGCACAGATAAAGTTCCTTAAGCCAAATATAGAATAGACAACAGCTACTCCTTGCTCAACGAAATGGACTCAACACCCCATATTAAACGCCTAAGAATGTACCTGACTAGTAAGTATCTTAAAACCTATGGATTGCTATGTCTCCAAAAGAGAATCAAGCATGTGAACAGGGGCATAAACGCAGCAGTGATAGGATTGGAGAGGTTCGATGAGCAAATGAAGACCCTTTGAAGGCATATTGCATGGTACCCATTCCATGGGTTTCAACTACCCAGGTTTAAGTTATTCTTCCTTCAGCTAAAACATGCATGTGGAACCTAGAGTATGATCAACCATGTGATCGGGAGACGTGTTCAAATATGTCTCAGTTTTCGTACCCTGGTACTCAGGTGCAACATTCCAGATGCTTTACTAACACTCTCCCGACTTGGAGAGTCAGTCCCTTTAACCTCCTGTTTGGCCCAGTTTGCAATTTCTGCGGAAGATGAACAGGAATAGGGAGAACCAATGAGAGACTAGCTGGAGGTGTCTGGACGGGCAAATTTAACTCTCATTTCCCACCAGGAAGAGGAATTAACCAAAGGCCCAGCGTGCCTTGGCGGAACCAGATTAGGGCCTGAAGCCATCCTGTGGTGTTGCGGCCAGCTCACAAGAAAGCGAGTTGAAGAAAGGAGCTCAGGGGCACTGTAATTCAGAAACCTGCAGAGTTATAAATGACAGCTATCGTCCAAAAATATACTGAAGTAAGGCTCCCAAGAGGACTTGAAAGCGGGGCAGAATTGCAGGAAACCGATTTCAGGAGGTAGACTGGAATTGCATTGAAAGCATAGGAAAAGAGGCAGAACGTCCACAATGATGCACTTGGCCAAAAAGGGCGTATGCGTTTTTTCCTGAATATATTCAGGAAAAAACGCATACGCCCTTTTAGGCCAACCAAGCAAGCTTGCAAAGGAAATCTGCACTACATGAAGTCTCACTTCCCCCCGGTCAAAAGGGCCATCTGAAAAAAGTGTAAAATCCAGAAAGGCAGGACAGGCCATGGAGAACTGGGAGCCTTGTTATGCTGATGGGCGGGATGTCAGTTGCCAACAGACAGTCGGGAGAAGTGTATGGTGTTTCCTGAAACATCTAAAAAACAAAGCAACAGAGCCTAGGGCACTTCCACTTATGGTCCTATAGCTTAGGGAAATTAAAATCAAAAAGACACAGCCACCCCAAAGTTTGGGACGCCTCTGTTTACAAGAACCTCGTTTACCGTACAAGTTCAATATCACAGAAAGTGAAAAATGGATAAAGAACTTGTGGTACTTACGTACAATGCAGTACCACTCAGCAATGAAATCTATGTCATCAGGCCCGTAGCAGCATAATGAGTGGATTCAGGTATGATGATTCTAACTGAAATAAGTCACACAGAAAAAGAAACATCATAAGATATCAGTAATACACGGAATGTAAACTTGGCTACACAGGAACTGAATTCCAAAACAGAACAGGGTCTCAAATTTAGAAAACCAACTTATGCTTGCTTAAGGGGAAAGGTGAGTTGGGGTGCTGCATAAAACCAGAGATTGAAATGAGCACAGATAAAGTTCCTTAAGCCAAATATGGAATAGACAAGAGCTACTCCTTGCTCAACGAAATGGACTCAACACCCCATATTAAACGCCTAAGAATGTACCTGACTAGTAAGTATCTTAAAACCTATGGATTGCTATGTCTCCAAAAGAGAATCAAGCGTGTGTACAGGGGCATAAACGCAGCAGTGATAGGATTGGAGAGGTTCGGTGAGCAAATGAAGACCCTTTGAAGTCATATTGCATGGTACCCATTCCACGGGTTTCAACCACCCAGTTTTAAGGTATTCTTCCTTCAGCTAAAACATGCATGAGGAACCTAGAGTATGATCAACCATGTGATCGGGAGACGTGTTCAAATATGTCTCAGTTTTCGTACCCTGGTACTCGGGTGCAACATTCCAGACGCTTTACTAACACTCTCCCGACTTGGAGAGTCAGTCCCTTTAACCTCCTGTTTGGCCCAGTTTGCAATTTCTGTGGAAGATGAACAGGAATAGCGAGAACCAATGAGAGACTAGCTGGAGGTGTCTGGACGGGCAAATTTAACTCTCATTTCCCACCAGGAAGAGGAATTAACCAAAGGCTCAGCGTGCCGTGCCGGAACCAGATTATGGCCTGAAGCCATCCTGCGGGGTTGCGGCCAGGTCACAAGAAAGCGAGTTGAAGAAAGGAGCTCAGGGGCACTGTAATTCACAAACCTGCAGAGTTATAAATGACAGCTATCGTCCAAAAATATACTGAAGTAAGGCTGCCAAGAGGACTTGAAAGCGGGGCAGAATTGCAGGAAACCGATTTCAGGAGGTAGACTGGAATTGCATTGAAAGCATAGGAAAAGAGGCAGAACGTCCACAATGATGCACTTGGCCAAAAAGGGCGTATGCGTTTTTTCCTGAATATATTCAGGAAAAAACGCATACGCCCTTTTTGGCCAACCAAGCAAGCTTGCAAAGGAAATCTGCACTACAATGAAGTCTCACTTCCCCCCGGTCAAAAGGGCCATCTGAAAAAAGTGTAAAATCCAGAAAGGCAGGACAGGCCATGGAGAACTGGGAGCCTTGTTATGCTGATGGGCGGGATGTAAATTGCCAACAGACACTAGGGAGAAGTGTATGGTGTTTCCTGAAACATCTAAAAAACAAAGCAACAGAGCCTAGGGCACTTCCACTTATGGTCCTATAGCTTAGGGAAATTAAAATCAAAAAGACACAGCCACCCCAAAGTTTGGGACGGCTCTGTTTACAAGAACCTCGTTTACAATACAAGTTCAATATCACAGAAAGTGAAAAATGTATAAAGAACTTGTGGTACTTATGTACAATGCAGTATCACTCAGCAATGAAATCTATGTCATCAGGCCCGTAGCAGCATAATGAGTGGATTCAGGTACGATGATTCTAACTGAAATAAGTCACACAGAAAAAGAAACATCATAAGATATCAGTACTACACGGAATGTAAACTTGGCTACACAGGAAATGAATTACAGAACAGAACAGGGTCTCAAATTTAGAAAACCAACTTATGCTTGCTTAAGGGTAAAGGTGAGTTGGGGTGCTGCATGAAACCAGAGATGGAAAGGAGCACAGATAAAGTTCCTTAAGGCAAATATGGAATAGACAAGAGCTACTCCTTGCTCAACGAAATGGACTCAACACCGCATATTCAACGCCTAAGAATGTACTTGACTAGTAAGTATCTTAAAACCTATGGATTGCTATGTCTCCAAAAGAGAATCAAGCATGTGTACAGGGGCATAAACGCAGCAGTGATAGGATTGGAGAGGTTCGGTGAGCAAATGAAGACCCTTTGAAGTCATATTGCATGGTACCCATTTCACGGGTTTCAACTACCCAGGTTTAAGGTATTCTTCCTTCAGCTAAAACATGCATGTGGAACCAAGAGTATGATCAACCGTATGAACGGGAGACGTGTTCAAATATGTCTCAGTTTTCCTCCCCTGGTACTCGGGTGCAACATTCCAGACGCTTTACTAACACTCTCCCGACTTGGAGAGTCAGAGCCTTTAACCTCCTGTTTGGCCCAGTTTGCAATTTCTGCGGAAGATGAACAGGAATAGCGAGAACCAATGAGAGACTAGCTGGAGGTGTCTGGACGGGCAAATTTAACTCTCATTTCCCACCAGGAAGAGGAATTAACCAAAGGCTCAGCGTGCCGTGCCGGAACCAGATTAGGGCCTGAAGCCATCCTGCGGTGTTGCGGCCAGCTCACAAGAAAGCGAGTTGAAGAAAGGAGCTCAGGGGCACTGTAATTCTCAAACCTGCAGAGTTATAAATGACAGCTATCGTCCAAAAATATACTGAAGTAAGGCTGCCAAGAGGACTTGAAAGCGGGGCAGAATTGCAGGAAACCGATTTCAGGAGGTAGAGTGGAATTGCATTGAAAGCATAGGAAAAGAGGCAGAACGTCCACAATGATGCACTTGGCCAAAAAGGGCGTATGCGTTTTTTCCTGAATATATTCAGGAAAAAACGCATACGCCCTTTTTGGCCAACCAAGCAAGCTTGCAAAGGAAATCTGCACTACAATGAAGTCTCACTTCCCCCCGGTCAAAAGGGCCATCTGAAAAAAGTGTAAAATCCAGAAAGGCAGGACAGGCCATGAAGAACTGGGAGCCTTGTTATGCTGATGGGCGCAATGTAAATTGCCAACAGCCACTTGGGAGAAGTGTATGGTGTTTCCTGAAACATCTAAAAATCAAAGCAACAGAGCCTAGGGCACTTCCACTTATGGTCCTATAGCTTAGGGAAATTAAAATCAAAAAGACACAGCCACCCAGAAGTTTGGAACGGCTCTGTTTACAGGAACCTCGTTTACAGTACAAGTTCTACATCACAGAAAGTGAAAAATGGATAAAGAAGTTATGGTATTTACTTAGAAAGCAATATCACTCAGCAATGAAATCTATGTCATCAGGCCCTTAGCAGCACAATGAGTGGATTCAGGTATGAGGATTCTAACTGAAATAAGTCACACAGAAAAAGAAACATCATAAGATATCAGTAATACACGGAATGTAAACTTGGCTACACAGGAACTGAATTCCAAAACAGAACAGGGTCTCAAATTTAGAAAACCAACTTATGCTTGCTTAAGGGGAAAGGTGAGTTGGGGTGCTGCATAAAACCAGAGATTGAAATGAGCACAGATAAAGTTCCTTAAGCCAAATATGGAATAGACAAGAGCTACTCCTTGCTCAACGAAATGGACTCAACACCCCATATTAAACGCCTAAGAATCTACCTGACTAGTAAGTATCTGAAAACCTATGGATTCCTATGTCTCCAAAAGAGAATCAAGCGTGTGTACAGAGGCATAAATGCAGCAGTGGTAGGACTGGAGAGGTTCGGTGAGCAAATGAAGACCCTTTGAAGTCATATTGCATGGTACCCATTCCACGGGTCTCAACTCTCCAGGTTTAAGGTATTCTTCCTTCAGCTAAAACATGCATGTGGAACCCAGAGTATGATCAACCGTGTGAACGGGAGACGTGTTCAAATATGTCTCAGTTTTCGTCCCCTGGAACTCAGGTGCAACATTCCACACGCTTTACTAACACTCTCCCGACTTGGAGAGTCAGTCCCTTTAACCTCCTGTTTGGCCCAGTTTGCAATTTCTGCGGAAGATGAACAGGAATAGCGAGAACCAATGAGAGACTAGCTGGAGGTGTCTGGACGGGCAAGTTTAACTCTCATTTCCCACCAGGAAGAGTAATTAACCAAAGGCTCAGCGTGCTGTGCCGGAACCAGATTAGGGCCTGAAGCCATCCTGCGGTGTTGCGGCCAGGTCACAAGAAAGCGAGTTGAAGAAAGGAGCTCAGGGGCACTGTAATTCACAAACCTGCAGAGTTATAAATGACAGCTATCGTCCAAAAATATACTGAAGTAAGACTGCCAAGAGGACTTGAAAGTGGGGCAGAATTGCAGGAAACCGATTTCAGGAGGTAGACTGGAATTGCATTGAAAGCATAGGAAAAGAGGCAGAACGTCCACAATGATGCACTTGGCCAAAAAGGCCGTATGCGTTTTTTCCTGAATATATTCAGGAAAAAACGCATACACCCTTTTTGGCCAACCAAGCAAGCTTGCAAAGGAAATCTGCACTACAATGAAGTCTCACTTCCCCCCGGTCAAAAGGGCCATCTGAAAAAAGTGTAAAATCCAGCAAGGCAGGACAGGCCATGGAGAACTGGGAGCCTCGTTATGCTGATGGGCGGGATGTAAATTGCCAACAGACACTCGGGAGAAGTGTATGGTGTTTCCTGAAACATCTACAAAACAAAGCAACAGAGCCTAGGGCACTTCCACTTATGGTCCTATAGCTTAGGGAAATTAAAATCAAAAAGACACAGCCACCCCAAAGTTTGGGACGCCTCTGTTTACAAGAACCTCGTTTACCGTACAAGTTCAGTATCACAGAAAGCGGAAAATGGATAAAGAACTTGGGGTACTTACGTACAATGCAGTATCACTCAGCAATGAAATCTATGTCATCAGGACCGTAGCAGCATAATGAGCGGATTCAGGTACGATGATTCTAACTGAAACAAGTCACACAGAAAAAGAAACATCATAAGATATCACTAATACACGGAATGTAAACTTGGCTACACAGGAACTGAATTCCAAAACAGAACAGGGTCTCAAATTTAGAAAACCAACATATGCTTGCTTAAGGAGAAAGGTGAGTTGGGGTGCTGCATAAAACCAGAGATTGAAATGAGCACAGATAAAGTTCCTTAAGCCAAATATGGAATAGACAAGAGCTACTCCTTGCTCAACGAAATGGACTCAACACCCCATATTAAACGCCTAAGTATGTACCTGACTAGTAAGTATCTTAAAACCTATGGATTGCTATGTCTCCGAAAGAGAATGAAGCGTGTGTACAGGGGCATAAACGCAGCAGTGATAGGATTGGAGAGGTTCGGTGAGCAAATGAAGACCCTTTGAAGTCATATTGCATGGTACCCATTCCACGGGTTTCAACTACCCAGCTTTAAGGTATTCTTCCTTCAGCTAAAACATGCATGTGGAACCTAGAGTATGATCAACCGTGTGATCGGGATACGTGTTCAAATATGTCTCAATTGTCGTACCCTGGTACTCGGGTGCAACATTCCAGACGCTTTACTAACACTCTCCCGAGTTGGAGAGTCAGTCCCCTTAACCTCTTGTTTGGCCCAGTTTGCAATTTCTGCGGAAGATTAACAGGAATAGGGAGAACCAATGAGAGGCTAGCTGGAGGTGTCTGGACGGGCAAATTTAACTCTCATTTCCCACCAGGAAGAGGAAATAACCAAAGGCTCAGCGTGCCGTGCCGGAACCAGATTAGGGCCTGAAGCCATCCTGCGGTGTTGCGGCCAGCTCAAAAGAAAGCGAGTTGAAGAAAGGAGCTCAGGGCCACTGTAATTCACAAACCTGCAGAGTTATAAATGACAACTATCGTCCAAAAATATGCTTAAGTAAGGCTGCCAAGAGGACTTGAAAGCGGGGCAGAATTGCAGGAAACCGATTTCAGGAGGTAGACTGGAATTGCATTGAAAGCATAGGAAAAGAGGCAGAACGTCCACAATGATGCACTTGGCCAAAAAGGGCGTATGCGTTTTTTCCTGAATATATTCAGGAAAAAACACATACGCCCTTTTTGGCCAACCAAGCAAGCTTGCAAAGGAAACCTGCACTACAATGAAGTCTCACTTCCCCCCGGTCAAAAGGGCCATCTGAAAAAAGTGTAAAATCCAGAAAGGCAGGACAGGCCATGGAGAACTGGGAGCCTCGTTATGCTGATGGGCGGGATGTAAATTGCCAACAGACACTCGGGAGAAGTGTATGGTGTTTCCTGAAACATCTAAAAACCAAAGCAACAGAGCCTAGGACACTTCCACTTATGGTCCTATAGCTTAGGGAAATTAAAATCAAAAAGACACAGCCACCCCAAAGTTTGGGACGCCTCTGTTTACAAGAACCTCGTTTACTGTACAAGTTCAATATCACAGAAAATGAAAAATGGATAAAGAACTTGTGGTACTTACGTACAATGCAGTATCACTCAGCAATGAAATCTATGTCATCAGGCCCGTAGCAGCATAATGAGTGGATTCAGGTACGATGATTCTAACTGAAATAAGTCACACAGAAAAAGAAACATCATAAGATATCAGTAATACACGGAATGTAAACTTGGCTACACAGGAACTGAATTCCAAAACAGAACAGGGTCTCAAATTTAGAAAACCAACTTATGCTTGCTTAAGGGGAAAGGTGAGTTGGGGTGCTGCATAAAACCAGAGATTGAAATGAGCACAGATAACGTTCTATAAGGCAAATATGGAATAGACAAGAGCTACTCCTTGCTCAACGAAATGGACTCAACACCCCATATTCAATGCCTAGGAATATACCTGCCTAGTAAGAATCATAAAAGCAATGGATTTATATATCTCTGTAAGAGAATCAAGAGTGTGTACAGCAGCATTAAAGCAGTGAAAATCAGCTAAATCCCATATTAAAAATAAATTTCTTAAACAAAACACAATGACAGTGAAATAGAGAGCAATACTTAAGTAATTCATTGAAGGCTTCTGATGCAACCTGCATTTACCATATCTACACCCAGAGCTGGGTGACACATAAGGCTGGACACTTGGGGCTCATAAGATTGGTGAGGTTCGGTGAGCAAATGCAGACCCTTTGAAGTCATATTGCATGGTACCCATTCCATGGGTCTCAACTCTCCAGGTTTAAGGGATTCTTCCTTCAGCTAAAACATGCATGTGGAACCCAGAGTATGATCCACCGTGTGATCGAGAAACGTGTTCAAATGTGTCTCACTTTTCGTTCCCTGGTACTCGGGTGCAACATTCCAGACGCTTTACTAACACTCTCCCGACTTGGAGAGTCAGTCCCTTTAACCTCCTGTTTGGCCCAGTTTGCAATTTCTGCGGAAGATGAACAGGAATAGGGAGAACCAATGAGAGACTAGCTGGAGGTGTCTGGACGGGCAAATTTAACTCTCATTTCCCACAGGGAAGAGGAATAAACCAAAGGCTCAGCATGCCGTGCCGGAACCAGATTAGGGCCTGAAGCAATCCTGCGGTGTTGTGGTCAGCTCAAAAGAAAGCGAGTTGTAGAAAGGAGCTCAGGGGCATTGTAATTCACAAACCTGCAGATTTATAAATGACAGCTATTGTCCGAAAATATACTGAAGTAGGGCTGCCAAGAGGACTTGAATGCGGGGCAGAATTGCAGGAAACCGATTTCAGGAGGAATCGGAATTGGATTGCATTTAAAACACAGGAAAAGAGGAAGAACGTTGACAATGATGCACTTGGCCAAAAAGGGCGTATGTGTTTTTTCCTGAATATATTCAGGAAAAAACTCATACGCCCTTTTTGGCCAACCAAGCAAGCTTGCAAAGGAAATCTGCACTACAATGAAGTCTCACTTCCCCCCGGTCTAACGGGCCATCTGAAAAAAGTGTAAAATCCAGAAAGGCAGAACAGGCCATGGAGAACTGGGAGCCTTGTTATGCTGATGGGCGGGATGTAAATTACCAACAGCCGCTCTGTAGAAGTGTATGGTGTTTCCTGAAACATCTAAAAAACAAAGCAACAGAGCCTAGGGCACTTCCACTTATGGTCCTATAGTTTAGGGAAATTAAAATCAAAAAGACACAGCCACCCCAAAATTTGGGATGACTCTTTTTACAGGAATCTCTTCTGTGGCACAAGTTAAATATCCCAGAGAGCAAATAATGGATAAAGAAGTTGCGGTACTTATGTACAACAGAATACCATCAGCAATGAAATCTATGTCACCAGGCCCGTACCAGCATAATGAGTGGATTGAGGCACGATGATTCTAAGTGAAAGAAGTCACACAGAAAAAGAAACATCATAAGGTATCACTAATACACGGAATGTGAACTTGGCTACACATGAACTGAATTACAAAACAGAACAGGGTCTCAAATTTAGAAAACCAACTTATGCTTGCTTAAGGGGGAAGGTGAGTTGGGGTGCTGCATAAAAGCAGAGTTTGAAATTAGCACAGATACCGTTCCATAAGCCAAATATGTAATAGACAAGACCTACCCCTTGCTCAACGAAATGGATTCAACAATGAGGTATCACCTCACACCTGGTAGAATAGGCATCATAGAAAATCTACAAACAAAAAATGCTGGAAAGGGTGTGGAGAAAAGGAACCCTCTTCCACTATTGTTGGGAATATAAATTGATACAGTCATTATGGAGAACAATATGGAATTTCTTAAGAAACTAACAATAGAATTACCATATGATACAGCAATCCCAGTACTGGACATATACCCAGACAAAACCATAAATCAAAAAGAGTCATTCACCGCAATGTTCATTGCATCACTATTTACAATATCGAGGTAATGGAAGCAACCTAAATGCCCACAGACAGACGAATGCATAAAGCTGTGGTACATATATAAAATGGAATATTACTAAGCCATGAAAAGGAATGAAATTGGGTCATTTGTAGAGATGTCGATGGATCTAGAGACTGTCATACAGAGTGAAGTAAGTCAGAAAGAGAAAAACAAATCTTGTATATTCATGCATATATGTGGAACCTAGAAAAACTGTACAGATTAACCATTTTGCAAGGCATAAATAGAGCAAACGTATGGACAACAAGGGGGGAAAGCTGTTGGGGGGGTGGTGGTGGGAGGAGTTGAGAGACTGGGATTGGCATGTATACATTTATATGTATAAAATAGATAACCAATAAGAACCTGCTGTATAAAAATATAAAATAAAATTCAAAATTAAAAAGAAATAAAATTTAAAAAATAAAACAGAAAAAACAATTATTCCCTGCACATACATGTATTTATATGAATAAATTATTTCCATGCTTATATCTGTAAATACAAAAAAGAGGAATAAAATCTACCTTGAACCAAAAACGAAAAAGAGAAAAAAACACAGAACCCACCAGTTACACAGAGGAAAACCGTATCAGGGCACTTGCTCCAGTTGTAAACAATTCTGAAGTTGGTCAGTGGTGGGGAATCGTCTCCCATTCAGCCAGCAGCCCCCACGCAACAAGCGTCCTCATTGCAAAGCTGGGGCACCGTGCCGAGGCATCTGTGAGTAAACGTGAGCTGAGCCCCAGGCCAGTTGCTGCTGAACTATTCCCACCCGTCCCAGGTAAAACACCTGAATATATACAAGGACTTGAAAGCCTAGAGGAAGGGCCATAGAGCCACACGAGTGACAGCATGCCGGCCGACTTGGTGCCTGCAGGCCAGCCAGGATGGTCCTGGCCCTGGGTGCTCTTCTGGAAGATTTCCATTTCCCTGCCTGAGATACCCGTCCTGTCCCTGCCCCCACTGCTTTTTTCCTTCCTCACCTCTGCCCAGGGAGAAATTCCAGCAGCAGGTATGGGTGACACATCCTCTTCTTTAGCAGGTGGCAGCCTGGCAACTGCTGCAGAAAGTCCAGCAGAGCCCCACTCACACTGGGCCACCCACAAAGCCGTGGCCTCTCACTCCCTCTCACCAGCCCAGCCCCGAGACTGCTGACAGGGCAGAGAAAATGGTGTCAGGCACGGCTGCAGGGGCTCTTGCTGCCTGGAGTGGTATTTATATTGATCTCAACCCAGGCACACCTGGGGAGGGCTGGCCGGCACGGTAAGGCTGCCCAGGTCAGCCAATCATCACCCCTCAGGGGCTCACAGTTGCAGAAAATGGAACTTGCTGAACCGGCCAGGTCCAAGGAACAGGTGTGGGCTCCTGAGAGTCAGGATAGACAAGGGGCTGCAGCTTTGGCTTGTTTTCTAATCATTTTATCTGGCCCATGAGTGGGAGACAACTTCAAGAAAACCCTCTCCTAATGAGAGGAACCCAGGAGTCAGGGAGAGGAGGGGTGGGTGGTGGTTGGAGACAGAGGCCTGGTGCCCCGGGTGCAGTGGAAGTCTCTGGAAGACCAGGTGGAGGGAGGCCTCACGGAGTGATGCCCAGGGTCACAGACCTGTCGCAGCTGCTGTTTGTTAGTTCAAGTCCTGCTCTGAGGTGCTCTGTGTCAGCTCTGAGCGACAGGTGAGCTGGGGGTGCTCTGCAATGAGGGCTATGTGCACGGTTCCTGTGTGCCCAGCCCTGCCACGGTACCTGCAAGGGTAGCTCTGTATCCTGGGAGGGGCCTGACCACGAGAGCCCCGTGGGCTGGGGTGGGGGTGGGGTACCTGCCCAGATGAGCTCCATATTCTGGGATTGGTCTGACCACGAGAGCCCCATGGGCTGCTGGGGACCTGGTAAAGGATGTCAGGACAGTCAGTGAAGCCACCGAGGATATACCTCCAGTTGCTCCTAATTCCTACACCCTGCTGGTCATTCTACCAACCACCAGGACATGGTATTCTGTATTAGTCTTCAATGATGCCTTCTTTTGTATTCCATTAGTCCCAGAGTCACAAGAAATTTTGGCTTGTGAGTGGCAGGACTCAACATACAACTAAAACAATACTTCCGGGCCGTCTGGACCCAAGGGTGCAAAAATTCCCACACCGTCTTTGGGGAAAGCTTAGCTAAAGACCTAAAAGTTCTACCTCTGGAAAAGGAAACCCTCCTTCAATATGCAGACGACATTCTGATCGCCAGCCCTACTAAGGAGGCCTCTGAACTACCAAGCCAATAAAGGATAGAAGTTGTCCAAGAAAAAGCTCAAATATCACAGACTGCGGTGACCTGCCTGGGCTTCATTCTCACACAAGGTCAGAGAAGCCCATCCCAGGAAAGGGAAGAAACCATTTTCAGCCTTACCCCTTTCTAAAACTAGAAGACAGCTTAGGGGTTCCTGGGGAGGCCAGGGTTTGCTGCTTCTGGATCCCTAACTACAGTCTACTAGCTGGGCCTCTATATGAAACACTGAAAGGAAAAGATGATGATCCTTTTGAATAGAATCCAGAAGTGGCCTTTCAAGAATGGAAAGAGCAGTCAATTCAGACCCTTGCCCTGGAACTCCCTAATTTAGCTAAACCCTTTGACCTTTACATTCCCGGTGAAAGGTGAATCGCCATTGGAGAATTAGTGCAAAAACTGGGACCACTTGAAATGGAACAATGCAAGAATGCCATCCAGGTAGGATAAACTACGGTCACTAAGGGGCTTGGCCCACTGCCACATCTGGCCAAGATACTGGCGGTATCTAAAAACCTGGAAATCAGCAGCCCAAAAGTCCACCTCCCTCCTAAGGGAAAAGGACCCCACGTGGTGATCCTAACCACCAACCATGCCCTGAAGTTGCAGGGTTCGCTCCGTGGGCACACCGACCTCGAGTGAGGAGGCCCTCCAACTCCAACATCCAGAGAGATAACCGGGGGCAACAGGGCACCATGACGACTCGTGTGAACATCACTTGACCTGGAGTTTCTCTCATAAAACAACAAGAGTGTGTCCCAAAAGAGTAGACTACTGCTTGCAGGACTTACTGCACCCAGCGGGGAGCTAATAATCTTGGCGGGGGAACAGTATACCACACTGTCACCATAGAAAAGCCTACAGACACCGTGATGATGGTGGCCAATAAGACCGGCTGAACTCCTGTTTACTTCAAAAGGCTGTTGACTCAGTAGCCATCATGGTCCTTATCACCACTGACCCTGGACTGTCTGGGAGTTGAGCGGGCAGGGCTCTGACACCTGGTGCTGTTTGTACGTTAATTCAGGGGCCTAATTGAAGAAAGCGCAGACTACTGGTCAGAGCATCTAGGCTGGCAGAAACGGTCAGCCTAAGGTGGCCGAACAAATGTGGGGCGGGGTGAAACCGGCCCCCACAGCGTCTCTGCACATCTCTTTCCTGGACCCTTAAAGGTCATTAGAATCTATAACACTTCCAATGCTGGTGCTCAGGTGGACGAGCAGGGAGGCAGGGGTCCTGGGGACAATCAACGTCACCGGGAGGCTGCTGGGGAGAAGCTCTGACCCTCGCCCCAGGGTATGAGGGCTCCCAACTCAGCACTCAGCAGTTACAGAAGAAAGGTCTGCACCCTCAGCACTCCAAGAATGAGGAACGGGACAAAAGGCAGAGGAGGGGTTTGTCCCCAGCAAAGCCCATTAAAAATCCCTGGGAGATAAAAATAGAATCTGGGCAATAAAGTCAAGTCTAGCCTTTTTTATCCTTTGTGCTTTGTCTAATTTCATGTGCTCCTAGGGTCCCGCATGCAGAGGTTCCACACCCGGCACTTCAGACCAGATTTCCTAGTGCAGAATGGCTGGGTCGACACCTCAGCTCCTGGGGCCCAGTGCAGACTCCACGATATAGAGCCTGAGCTACAGCCAACCCGGCCCTCGAGAGCTCCGCCGCCTCCCTCCCTCCCACTGACTCTGACAGGATCTCTACACAGCAGCCCAGCCCACAGCCCATGGGGTAGTGCATGCTCTCACCTCTCCATTCTCTGATCAAAATATAAAGTTTCCTTTGCTTGTGAACCAAACTCAGTCTCGATCTGTTGGCCCCAATGACACTGGGCAGGGGGACACTTGTTGGGGTCCACTCTGGAGGATCAGTAACAGAAATTGAGACTATTGTAACCTCAATGAACAGATGTGTGAGCCAAACTGTAGTTAACATAGAACAGTGTATAAGGCTCGGGTAAAATAAGATGTTTCTAACACTTCCATTTGATATTTCCATCACTTTTTATAAGCAAGTTCAGTGAAAAGGTTTGTCTTATTTGTCAGGTCAATATTAGAGAAACGAAGTGATTTCTTTCCAAGGATGTACATCTAATAATCTTGGTTAAACCTTCAATCTTGTTTTAAATGCTTTTCCATTGAAAATGATACCTCTCTTTCAGCTCCCCCATTTCTGAGAAGTATAAAATCTTATAATTTATTATTACCAAAGGGGAAAGGTGGGAGGAGGGATAAATTAACAGTTTGGAATTAACACATACACACTGCTATGTATAAAATAGATCATCAACAAGGAACTACTGTATAGCACAGGGAACTACACTCAACATTTTGCAATAACCTATAAGGGGAAATAATCTGAAAAAGAATAGATATTTTTATTGACATCATCTATCAATGATAGTTAAAGTGTAGCCTAAGGGAAGCTGGTGGTGAGTGCTTCTGACCCTGAAGACTTCAATCATCTAAAGTTTGGACTCTGCCTACTTCCCAAGGCCCTTAATGAACATATGTGTAGCCGTAGCTTAAAAACTTCCCCAGTTTGGGTTTCGGGGAGACACTGATTTTGAAAAAGCCCTGGTGTTCTCCTTACATGAATGGGACTCTTCCTACTGCTAAAACATGTCTGTCACACCCAGAGGATGGTATACCGTCTGATCGGGAAGAGTTTGGAAAAGGCATCTCATCTCCTCATCTCCTGGTGCTCGGGTTCACCCCTCCAGCGTCTTTACTAACAGTCTCCCCACTTGGAGATGTCAGCACTGTCAACATCCTGTTGCGTACAGTTTGGAATTTGTCCAGAGGATGAAGCGGAAGGATGAGGAACAATGAGAGACAAGTCCTAGGTGTTCAGACAGGCACATGTCACTCTAATTTCCAATCAGGAAGACGAATTGACCAAAGGCTAGGGTTGCCCATGGAAACAGTATAGGGCTTGAGGAAATCCCGCTGCTTTGTGGCCAGTTCCCATAAACACAAGTTGAACAATGGAACTCAGGGGCAGTAAAATTCACAAAACTGCAGAGTTGAAAATATCCATCACTGAAAAATGTCTTGAGGAAAGTCAGAGAAAAGGACTTGTAAGCAAGGGAGAATGGCAGGAAAGGGATTTGAGGAGGTAGAAAGGACTCGCCATTAAGCACAAGAAAAGGAGCTGAACATTGCCAACATTGCAGTTGGCCAAAAAGGGTGCATGCGTTTTTTTCTGTATATATTCAAGAAAAGGGCATACACTTTTTTAGCCAACCAAACAGGTGGGCACTGGAAGACAATACTACAAAAGATATCACTTCGCATCAGTCAGAAGAGCCATCCTCATAAAGCGTAAACAACAGAAATGCAGGACAGGGCAACGAGAAGAGGGAGCCCTGTGAGACTTATAGTGGAAATGTATATTGCCAACGGCCATTCTGGAAAAGTGTATTGTGTTTACTAAAGCATCTAAAAAATGAGCTACAGAGCATAGGGCACTTGCACTCATGGGCGTATATCTTGGGAAAAACAAAAATCGAGAGGACACAGGCACCCCAATGTTTACCCCCTCTCTGTTTAAAAGATCCTCGACTAGGATATAACTTAAATGTCTCTGGAGGGAAAAAATGGATAGAGATGTGGTACTTAGGTAGAGTGGAATATTATTCAGCCTGGAAATCAATGAAATATGGCCAGTTGTAACAACTCCGGAGGAGTTACGTATGATCATTCTAAGTGACAGAATTCAAAAAGAAAAAGACACATATCATAAGATATCACTTAAAGGTGGAATCCAAAATGGCTACACATGAAATAAATTACAAAACAAAAACATAGTCAAATATGTAGAAAACACGCATAAGGCTGCTAAACGGGAAAGGTGGGGAGGGGTGAGGCATCATCCAGGAGGTTGAAATTAGCAAAGATACCATTCCAAATACCAAACTGATAATCAACAAGGCCTACACGGTAGCTAAAAGAACTGCACTCAGCACACTCAAGTCACCGGAAAAGAATATATACGACTGGTAAGAATCTGAAAAAGAATTTATTGATGACTCTCTGTACGTGAATCAAGTGGATGTACAGCAGCAAGAAACAGAGCTTTGAAAATCAGCTGTAACCAATATAGTAATAAATTGAAAAAAATAAACGACAGAGAGACAGAGAAAACCTCTTACAACTTTTCCTCAGGGACGGTGATGCAACATGGATTGAACACATCTAGACCCACAGCAGGATGAGACATAAGGCTGGAAACTGTTTGCGCTAAGAGAAATGTGAGGTTGGGTGAGGAAATGCACACCCTTTAAAGTAATACTACCTGGTACCCATTCAATGGGTCCCAAATCTGCAGGTTCAAGGGATCTTCCTACAGCTAAAACATGCATGGAAAACCCAGAGGACTGTACACCATGTGATCGGGAGATGTGTCTAAAATGCACCTCATTTATCCTCTCCTGGTGCTCCTGTTCACCATTCCAGCCACGTTACTTAGAATCTCCCCACTTGGAGAATCAGCACATTTAAACTTTTGTTTCACACATTTTGCAAATTGTGAGGAGGATGAACGGGAAGAGGGGGAACCAATGAGAGAATAGTTGTAGGGGTTTGGACGGGCACATATCACTCTAATTTCCCATTAAGAATAAGAATTAAAGAAAGGCTCAGCCTGCCTCGCCGGAGCCAAAATAGGGCCTGAAGCAATCCTGTGGGTTTGTGGCCAGCTCACAAAAGAGCAACTTCAAAAATGGAGCTCAGGGTCACTGCAATTCACAAACCTGCAGAGTTATAAATGAAAACTAACGTCCAAAAATATGTTGAGGTAAGGCAAAGAAGAGGATCTGAATGCAAGACAGAATTGCAAGAAACGGATTTCAAGAGATAGATTGGACTCGTCTTTAATGCACATGAAAAGCGGCAGAATTTCGACAATGATGCAGTTGGCCCAAAAGGGCGTATGCGTTTTTTCCTGATTATATCCAGGAAAAAACGCATACGCACTTTATGGGCAACGAAGCAAGCAAGCAATGCAAATGTGCACAACAAAGAAGTCTCACTTCCCACCGGTCAAAAGGGCCATCCTAAAAAACTGTAAAAACCAGAAATGCAGGACAGGCCATGGAGAACAGGGAGCCTTTATACGCTGATGGGCAGTGTGTGAACTGCCGAGAGCCACTCTGGAGAAGTGTATGGTGGTTCCTAAATCATCTAAAAAACAGAGCTACAGAGCATAGGACACTTCCAATCATGGGAGTATATCTAGGGAAGTCTAAAAATCAACAAGACACAAGCACACCACAGTTTAGGGCTACTCTGTTTACAAGAACCTCAACTTCAGTACACCTTAAATATCCCAGGAAAGAGAACAATGGATAAAGAAGATGTGGTACTTATGTACAATGGAATATCTCTTCACCATGAAATCAATGTAATAAGGCTAGTAGAAGGATAAAGAGTGGATTTAGGTCCGATAATACTACTTGAAATAAGTCAAACAGAAAAAGAAACATATCATAAGATATCACTTATAGAGGGAGGGTAAATATGGCTGCACAAGAAATGAATTACAGAACAGAACAGTGTCTCACATTTAGAAAACACACTTATGTCAGCTTAAGGGGAAAGGAGAGGTGGGGTGATGCATAAAACCAGAGTTTGAAATTAGCACAGATACCGTTCAATAAACCAAATAGGTATTAGACAAGATCTACACCTTGCTCAATGAACTGGCCTCAACACACCCTATACACCGCAGAGAAATATATCTGAGTAATAAGAATCTTAAAACCCATGTATTGATATATCTCCATAAGGGAATCAAGTGTGTGCAGAGCGGCACAAACACAGCAGTGAAAATGAGCTAAACCCCATTATAGAAATAAATTTTAAAAAGAAAACGCTGAAACAATGAAAGAGAAAAATTCTTACAAAATTCGCTCAGGGGCTGTGATGTAACCTGGATTGACCACATATAAACCCACAGCTGGATAAGACATAAGGCTGGACACTTGGGGCTGAGAGGATTGGTGAGCTTTGGTGAGCAACTGCCGAAAGTTTAATGCAATACTTCATGCTACTCAGTCCAAGGGTCCCAACACTCCAGGTTGAAGGGAATCTTCCTACAGCTAAACCATGCTTGGGAAACCCAGTGACTGGTATACCATATGATCGGGAAAGGTTTCTAAAACGCACCTCATTTTTCCTCTCCTGGGGCTCCGGATCGACATTCCAGCCGCTTTACTAACAACATCCCCACACGGAGTCAATGCCTTTAAGTTCTGGTATCGCACAGTCTGCAGTTAGTGCAGAGGATGAATGGGAATAGGGGGAACCAGTGAGAAACTAGCTGTAGCGGTTTCAATGGGCACATGTCACTCTAATGTCACATCAGTAAGAAGAATTAACCAAAGGCACAGCAAGGTGCCCCAGAAGAAAAATAGGGCTTCAAGGAATCCTGTGGTTATGGGGCAAGACCACAAAAATAAGAGCTGAAAAATGGAGCTAAGGGCCACTGCAATTCAAAAACCTGCAGAGTTATAAAGGCTAACTATATTCAAAAAATATATTGAGGTAAGGCTATGAAGAGGCAATGAAAGCAAGGCAGAATTGCAGGAAACCAATTTCAGGAGGTAGACTGGAATTGCATTGAAAACATATGAAGAGAGTCAGAACCTCGACAATGATGCACTTGGACAAAAAGGGCGTATGCGTTTTTTCCTGAATATATTCAGGAAAAAACGCATACGCCCTTTTTGGCCAACCAAGCAAACCTGCAAAGGAAATCGGCACTACAATGAAGTCTCACTTCCCCCAGGTCAAAAGGGCCATCTGAAAAAAGTGTAAAATCCAGAAAGGCAGGACAGGCCATGGAGAACTGGGAGCCTTGTTATGCTGATGGGCGGGATGTAAATTGCCAACAGACACTCGGGAGAAGTGTATGGTGTTTCCGGAAACATCTAAAAAACAAAGCAACAGAGCCTAGCGCACTTCCACTTATGGTCCTATAGCTTAGGGAAATTAAAATCAAAAAGACACAGCCACCCCAAAGTTTGGGACGGCTCTGTTTACAACAACCTCGTTTACAGTACAAGTTCAATATCAGAGAAAGTGAAAAATGGATAAAGAAGTTTGGGTACTCAAGTACAATGCAATATCACTCAGCAATGAAATCTATGTCATCAGGCCCTTAGCAGCACAATGAGTGGATTCGGGTATGGTGATTCTAACTGAAATAAGTCACACAGAAAAAGAAACATCAATAAATATCACTAATACATGGAATGTAAACTTGGCTACAGAGGAACTGAATTACAAAACAGAACAGGGTCTCAAATTGAGAAAAACCAACTTATGCTTGCTTAAGGGGAAAGGTGAGTTGGGGTGCTGCATAAAACCAGAGATTGAAATGAGCACAGATAAAGTTCCTTAAGCCAAATATGGAATAGACAAGAGCTACTCCTTGCTCAACGAAATCGACTCAACACCCCATATTAAACGCCTAAGAATGTACCTGACTAGTAAGTATCTTAAAACCTATGGATTGCTATGTCTCCGAAAGAGAATCAAGCGTGTGTACAGGGGCATAAACGCAGCAGTGATAGGATTGCAGAGGTTCGGTGAGCAAATGAAGACCCTTTGAAGTCATATTTCATGGTACCCATTCCAAGGGCCTCAACTCTCCAGGTTTAAGGTATTCTTCCTTCAGCTAAAACATGCATGTGGAACCTAGAGTATGATCAACCATGTGATCGGGAGACGTGTTCAAATATGTCTCAGTTTTCGTCCCCTGGTACTCGGGTGCAACATTCCCGATGCTTTACTAACACTCTCCACACTTGGAGAGTCAGCGCCTTTAACCTCCTGTTTGGCCCAGTTTGCAATTTCTGCGGAAGATGAACAGGAATAGGGAGAACCAATGAGAGACTAGCTGAAGGTGTCTGGACGGGCAAATTTAACTCTCATTTCCCACCAGGAAGAGGAATTAACCAAAGGCTCAGCGTGCCGTGCCGGAACCAGATTAGGGCCTGAAGCCATCCTGCGGTGTTGTGACCAGCTCAAAAGAAAGCGAGTTGAAGAAAGGAGCTCAGGGGCACTGTAATTCACAAACCTGCAGAGTTATAAATGACAGCTATCGTCCAAAAATATACCGAAGTAAGGCTGCCAAGAGGACTTGAAAGCGGGGCAGAATTGCAGGAAACCGATTTCAGGAGGTAGACTGGAATTGCATTGAAAGCATAGGAAAAGAGGCAGAACGTCCACAATGATGCACTTGGCCAAAAAGGGCGTATGCGTTTTATCCTGAATATATTCAGGAAAAAACGCATACGCCCTTTTTGGCCAACCAAGCAAGCTTGCAAAGGAAATCTGCACTACAATGAAGTCTCACTTCCCCCCGGTCAAAAGGGCCATCTGAAAAAAGTGTAAAATCCAGAAAGGCAGGACAGGCCATGGAGAACTGGGAGCCTTGTTATGCTGATGGGCGGGATGTAAATTGCCAACAGACACTCGGGAGAAGTGTATGGTGTTTCCTGAAACATCTAAAAACCAAAGCAACAGAGCCTAGGGCACTTCCACTTATGGTCCTATAGCTTAGGGAAATTAAAATCAAAAAGACACAGCCACCAAAAGTTTGGGACGCCTCTGTTTACAAGAACCTCGTTTACAGTACAAGTTCAACATCGCAGAAAGTGAAAAATGGATAAAGAAGTTGTGGTATTTACTTACAAAGCAATATCACTCAGCAATGAAATCTATGTCATCAGGCCCGTAGCAGCACAATGAGTGGATTCAGGTATGATAATTCTAACTGAAATAAGTCACACAGAAAAAGAAACATCATAAGATATCAGTAATACACGGAATGTAAACTTGGCTACACAGGAACTGAATTACAGAACAGAACAGGGTCTCAAATTTAGAAAACCAACTTATGCTTGCTTAAGGGGAAAGGTGAGTTGGGGTGCTGCATAAAACCAGAGATGGAAATGAGCACAGATAAAGTTCCTTAAGCCAAATATGGAATAGACAAGAGCTACTCCTTGCTCAACGAAATGGGCTCAACACCCCAAATTAAACGCCTAAGAATGTACCTGACTAGTAAGTATCTTAAAACCTATGGATTGCTATGTCTCCAAAAGAGAATCAAGCATGTGTACAGGGGCATAAACGCAGCAGTGATAGGATTGGAGAGGTTTGGTGAGCAGATGAAGACCCTTTGAAGTCATATTGCATGGTACCCATTACACGGGTCTCAACTCTCAAGGTTTAAGGTATTCTTCCTTCAGCTAAAACATTCATGTGGAACCCAGAGTATGATCAACCGTGTGAACGGGAGACGTGTTCAAATATGTCTCAGTTTTCGTCCCCTGGTACTCAGGTGCAACATTCCAGACGCTTTACTAACACTCTCCCGACTTGGAGAGTCAGTCCCTTTAATCTCCTGTTTGGCCCAGTTTGCAATTTCTGCGGAAGATGAACAGGAATAGTGAGAACCAATGAGAGACTAGCTGGAGGTGTCTGGACGGGCAAATTTAACTCTCATATCCCACCAGGAAGAGGAATTAACCAAAGGCTCAGCGTGCCGTGCCGGAACCAGATTAGGGCCTGAAGCCATCCTGCGGTGTTACGGCCAGGTCACAAGAAAGCGAGTTGAAGAAAGGAGCTCAGGGGCATTGTAATTCACAAACCTGCAGAGTTATAAATGACAGCTATCGTCCAAAAATATACTGAAGTAAAGCTGCCAAGAGGACTTGAAAGTGGGGCAGAATTGCAGGAAACCGATTTCAGGAGGTAGACTGGAATTGCATTGAAAGCATAGGAGAAGAGGCAGAACGTCCACAATGATGCACTTGGCCAAAAAGGGCATATGCGTTTTTTCCTGAATATATTCAGGAAATAACGCATACGCCCTTTTTGGCCAACCAGGCAAGCTTGCAAAGGAAATCTGCACTACAATGAAGTCTCACTTCCCCCCGGTCAAAAGGGCCATCTGAAAAAAGTGTAAAATCCAGCAAGGCAGGACAGGCCATGGAGAACTGGGAGCCTCGTTATGCTGATGGGCGGGATGTAAATTGCCAACAGACACTCGGGAGAAGTGTATGGTGTTTCCTGAAACATCTAAAAACCAAAGCAACAGAGCCTAGGGCACTTCCACTTATGGTCCTATAGCTTAGGGAAATTAAAATCAAAAAGACACAGCCACCCCAACGTTTGGGACGCCTCTGTTTACAAGAACTTCGTTTACCGTACAACTTCAATATCACAGAAAGTGAAAAATGGATAAAGAACTTGTGGTACTTACGTACAATGCAGTATCACTCAGCAATGAAATCTATGTCATCAGGCCCGTAGCAGCATAATGAGTGGATTCAGGTACGATGATTCTAACTGAAATAAGTCACACAGAAAAAGAAACATCATAAGATATCACTAATACACGGAATGTAAACTTGGCTACACAGGAACTGAATTCCAAAACAGAACAGGGTCTCAAATTTAGAAAACCAACTTATGCTTGCTTAAGGGGAAAGGTGAGTTGGGGTGCTGCATAAAACCAGAGATTGAAATGAGCACAGATAACGTTCTATAAGGCAAATATGGAATAGACAAGAGCTACTCCTTGCTCAACGAAATGGACTCAACACCCCATATTCAACGCCTAGGAATATACCTGCCTAGTAAGAATTATAAAAGCAATGGATTTATATATCTCTGTAAGAGAATCAAGAGTGTGTACAGCGGCATTAAAGCAGTGAAAATCAGCTAAATCCCATATTAAAAATAAATTTCTTAAACAAAACACAATGACAGTGAAATAGAGAGCAATACTTAAGTAATTCATTCAAGGCTTCTGATGCAACCTGCATTTACCAAATCTACACCCAGAGCTGGGTGACACATAAGGCTGGACACTTGGGGCTCATAAGATTGGTGAGGTTCGGTGAGCAAATGCAGACCCTTTGAAGTCATATTGCATGGTACCCATTTCATGGGTCTCAACTCTCCAGGTTTAAGGGATTCTTCCTTCAGCTAGAACATGCATGTGGAACCCAGAGTATGATCCACCGTGTGATCGAGAAACGTGTTCAAATGTGTCTCACTTTTCGTTCCCTGGTACTCGGGTGCAACATTCCAGACGCTTTACTAACACTCTCCCGACTTGGAGAGTCAGTCCCTTTAACCTCCTGTTTGGCCCAGTTTGCAATTTCTGCGGAAGATGAACAGGAATAGGGAGAACCAATGAGAGACTAGCTGGAGGTGTCTGGACGGGCAAATTTAACTCTCATTTCCCACAGGGAAGAGGAATAAACCAAAGGCTCAGCATGCCGTGCCGGAACCAGATTAGGGCCTGAAGCAATCCTGCGGTGTTGTGGCCAGCTCAAAAGAAAGCGAGTTGAAGAAAGGAGCTCAGGGGCACTGTAATTCACAAACCTGCAGATTTATAAATGACAGCTATTGTCCGAAAATATACTGAAGTAGGGCTGCCAAGAGGACTTGAATGCGGGGCAGAATTGCAGGAAACCGATTTCAGGAGGAATCGGAATTGGATTGCATTTAAAACACAGGAAAAGAGGAAGAACGTCGACAATGATGCACTTGACCAAAAAGGGCGTATGTGTTCTTTCCTGAATATATTCAGGAAAAAACTCATACGCCCTTTTTGGCCAACCAAGCAAGCTTGCAAAGGAAATCTGCACTACAATGAAGTCTCACTTCCCCCCGGTCTAAAGGGCCATCTGAAAAAAGTGTAAAATCCAGAAAGGCAGGACAGGCCATGGAGAACTGGGAGCCTTGTTATGCTGATGGGCGGGATGTAAATTACCAACAGCCACTCTGTAGAAGTGTATGGTGTTTCCTGAAACATCTAAAAAACAAAGCAACAGAGCCTAGGGCACTTCCACTTATGGTCCTATAGTTTAGGGAAATTAAAATCAAAAAGACACAGCCACCCCAAAATTTGGGATGGCTCTTTTTACAGGAATCTCTTCTGCGGCACAAGTTAAATATCCCAGAGAGCAAATAATGGATAAAGAAGTTGCGGTACTTATGTACAACAGAATACCATCAGCAATGAAATCTATGTCACCAGGCCCGTACCAGCATAATGAGTGGATTGAGGCACGATGATTCTAAGTGAAAGAAGTCACACAGAGAAAGAAACATCATAAGGTATCACTAATACACGGAATGTGAACTTGGCTACACATGAACTGAATTACAAAACAGAACAGGGTCTCAAATTTAGAAAACCAACTTATGCTTGCTTAAGGGGGAAGGTGAGTTGGGGTGCTGCATAAAAGCAGAGTTTGAAATTAGCACAGATACCGTTCCATAAGCCAAATATGTAATAGACAAGACCTACCCCTTGCTCAACGAAATGGATTCAACAATGAGGTATCACCTCACACCTGGTAGAATAGGCATCATAGAAAATCTACAAACAAAAAATGCTGGAAAGGGTGTGGAGAAAAGGAACCCTCTTCCACTATTGTTGGGAATATAAATTGATACAGTCATTATGGAGAACAATATGGAATTTCTTAAGAAACTAACAATAGAATTACCATATGATACAGCAATCCCAGTACTGGACATATACCCAGACAAAACCATAAATCAAAAAGAGTCATTCACCGCAATGTTCATTGCATCACTATTTACAATATCGAGGTAATGGAAGCAACCTAAATGCCCACAGACAGACGAATGCATAAAGCTGTGGTACATATATAAAATGGAATATTACTAAGCCATGAAAAGGAATGAAATTGGGTCATTTGTAGAGACGTCGATGGATCTAGAGACTGTCATACAGAGTGAAGTAAGTCAGAAAGAGAAAAACAAATCTTGTATATTCATGCATATATGTGGAACCTAGAAAAACTGTACAGATTAACCATTTTGCAAGGCATAAATAGAGCAACAGATGTAGAAAACAAACGTATGGACAACAAGGGGGAAAGCTGTTGGGGGGGTGGTGGTGGGAGGAGTTGAGAGACTGGGATTGGCATGTATACATTTATATGTATAAAATAGATAACCAATAAGAACCTGCTGTATAAAAATATAAAATAAAATTCAAAATTAAAAAGAAATAAAATTTAAAAAATAAAACAGAAAAAACAATTATTCCCTGCACATACATGTATTTATATGAATAAATTATTTCCATGCTTATATCTGTAAATACAAAAAAGAGGAATAAAATCTACCTTGAACCAAAAACGAAAAAGAGAAAAAAACACAGAACCCACCAGTTACACAGAGGAAAACCGTATCAGGGCACTTGCTCCAGTTGTAAACAATTCTGAAGTTGGTCAGTGGTGGGGAATCATCTCCCATTCAGCCAGCAGCCCCCACGCAACAAGCGTCCTCATTGCAAAGCTGGGGCACCGTGCCGAGGCATCTGTGAGTAAACGTGAGCTGAGCCCCAGGCCAGTTGCTGCTGAACTATTCCCACCCGTCCCAGGTAAAACACCTGAATATATACAAGGACTTGAAAGCCTAGAGGAAGGGCCATAGAGCCACATGAGTGACAGCATGCCGGCCGACTTGGTGCCTGCAGGCCAGCCAGGATGGTCCTGGCCCTGGGTGCTCTTCTGGAAGATTTCCATTTCCCTGCCTGAGATACCCGTCCTGTCCCTGCTCCCACTGCTTTTTTCCTTCCTCACCTCTGCCCAGGGAGAAATTCCAGCAGCAGGTATGGGTGACACATCCTCTTCTTTAGCAGGTGGCAGCCTGGCAACTGCTGCAGAAAGTCCAGCAGAGCCCCACTCACACTGGGCCACCCACAAAGCCGTGGCCTCTCACTCCCTCTCACCATCCCAGCCCCGAGACTGCTGACAGGGCAGAGAAAATGGTGTCAGGCACGGCTGCAGGGGCTCTTGCTGCCTGGAGTGGTATTTATATTGATCTCAACCCAGGCACACCTGGGGAGGGCTGGCCGGCACGGTAAGGCTGCCCAAGTCAGCCAATCATCACCCCTCAGGGGCTCACAGTTGCAGAAAATGGAACTTGCTGAACCGGCCAGGTCCAAGGAACAGGTGTGGGCTCCTGAGAGTCAGGATAGACAAGGGGCTGCAGCTTTGGCTTGTTTTCTAATCATTTTATCTGGCCCATGAGTGGGAGACAACTTCAAGAAAACCCTCTCCTAATGAGAGGAACCCAGGAGTCAGGGAGAGGAGTGGTGGGTGGTGGTTGGAGACAGAGGCCTGGTGCCCCGGGTGCAGTGGAAGTCTCTGGAAGACCAGGTGGAGGGAGGCCTCACGGAGTGATGCCCAGGGTCACAGACCTGTCGCAGCTGCTGTTTGTTAGTTCAAGTCCTGCTCTGAGGTGCTCTGTGTCAGCTCTGAGCGACAGGTGAGCTGGGGGTGCTCTGCAATGAGGGCTATGTGCACGGTTCCTGTGTGCCCAGCCCTGCCACGGTACCTGCAAGGGTAGCTCTGTATCCTGGGAGGGGCCTGACCACGAGAGCCCCGTGGGCTGGGGTGGGGGTGGGGTACCTGCCCAGGTGAGCTCCATATTCTGGGATTGGTCTGACCACGAGAGCCCCATGGGCTGCTGGGGACCTGGTAAAGGATGTCAGGACAGTCAGTGAAGCCACCGAGGATATACCTCCAGTTGCTCCTAATTCCTACACCCTGCTGGTCATTCTACCAACCACCAGGACATGGTATTCTGTATTAGTCTTCAATGATGCCTTCTTTTGTATTCCATTAGTCCCAGAGTCACAAGAAATTTTGGCTTGTGAGTGGCAGGACTCAACATACAACTAAAACAATACTTCCGGGCCGTCTGGACCCAAGGGTGCAAAAATTCCCACACCGTCTTTGGGGAAAGCTTAGCTAAAGACCTAAAAGTTCTACCTCTGGAAAAGGAAACCCTCCTTCAATATGCAGACGACATTCTGATCGCCAGCCCTACTAAGGAGGCCTCTGAACTACCAAGCCAATAAAGGATAGAAGTTGTCCAAGAAAAAGCTCAAATATCACAGACTGCGGTGACCTGCCTGGGCTTCATTCTCACACAAGGTCAGAGAAGCCCATCCCAGGAAAAGGAAGAAACCATTTTCAGCCTTACCCCTTTCTAAAACTAGAAGACAGCTTAGGGGTTCCTGGGGAGGCCAGGGTTTGCTGCTTCTGGATCCCTAACTACAGCCTACTAGCTGGGCCTCTATATGAAACACTGAAAGGAAAAGATGATGATCCTTTTGAATAGAATCCAGAAGTGGCCTTTCAAGAATGGAAAGAGCAGTCAATTCAGACCCTTGCCCTGGAACTCCCTAATTTAGCTAAACCCTTTGACCTTTACATTCCCGGTGAAAGGTGAATCGCCATTGGAGAATTAGTGCAAAAACTGGGACCACTTGAAATGGAACAATGCAAGAATGCCATCCAGGTAGGATAAACTACGGTCACTAAGGGGCTTGGCCCACTGCCACATCTGGCCAAGATACTGGCGGTATCTAAAAACCTGGAAATCAGCAGCCCAAAAGGCCACCTCCCTCCTAAGGGAAAAGGACCCCACGTGGTGATCCTAACCACCAACCATGCCCTGAAGTTGCAGGGTTCGCTCCGTGGGCACACCGACCTCGAGTGAGGAGGCCCTCCAACTCCAACATCCAGAGAGATAACCGGGGGCAACAGGGCACCATGACGACTCGTGTGAACATCACTTGACCTGGAGTTTCTCTCATAAAACAACAAGAGTGTGTCCCAAAAGAGTAGACTACTGCTTGCAGGACTTACTGCACCCAGCGGGGAGCTAATAATCTTGGCGGGGGAACCGTATACCACACTGTCACCATAGAAAAGCCTACAGACACCGTGATGATGGTGGCCAATAAGACCGGCTGAACTCCTGTTTACTTCAAAAGGCTGTTGACTCAGTAGCCATCATGGTCCTTATCACCACTGACCCTGGACTGTCTGGGAGTTGAGCGGGCAGGGCTCTGACACCTGGTGCTGTTTGTACGTTAATTCAGGGGCCTAATTGAAGAAAGCGCAGACTACTGGTCAGAGCATCTAGGCTGGCAGAAACGGTCAGCCTAAGGTGGCCGAACAAATGTGGGGCGGGGTGAAACCGGCCCCCACAGCGTCTCTGCACATCTCTTTCCTGGACCCTTAAAGGTCATTAGAATCTATAACACTTCCAATGCTGGTGCTCAGGTGGACGAGCAGGGAGGCAGGGGTCCTGGGGACAATCAACGTCACCGGGAGGCTGCTGGGGAGAAGCTCTGACCCTCGCCCCAGGGTATGAGGGCTCCCAACTCAGCACTCAGCAGTTACAGAAGAAAGGTCTGCACCCTCAGCACTCCAAGAATGAGGAACGGGACAAAAGGCAGAGGAGGGGTTTGTCCCCAGCAAAGCCCATTAAAAATCCCTGGGAGATAAACATAGAATCTGGGCAATAAAGTCAAGTCTAGCCTTTTTTATCCTTTGTGCTTTGTCTAATTTCACGTGCTCCTAGGGTCCCGCATGCAGAGGTTCCACACCCGGCACTTCAGACCAGATTTCCTAGTGCAGAATGGCTGGGTCGACACCTCAGCTCCTGGGGCCCAGTGCAGACTCCACGATATAGAGCCTGAGCTACAGCCAACCCGGCCCTCGAGAGCTCCGCCGCCTCCCTCCCTCCCACTGACTCTGACAGGATCTCTACACAGCAGCCCAGCCCACAGCCCACGGGGTAGTGCATGCTCTCACCTCTCCATTCTCTGATCAAAATATAAAGTTTCCTTTGCTTGTGAACCAAACTCAGTCTCGATCTGTTGGCCCCAATGACACTGGGCAGGGGGACACTTGTTGGGGTCCACTCTGGAGGATCAGTAACAGAAATTGAGACTATTGTAACCTCAATGAACAGATGTGTGAGCCAAACTGTAGTTAACATAGAACAGTGTATAAGGCTCGGGTAAAATAAGATGTTTCTAACACTTCCATTTGATATTTCCATCACTTTTTATAAGCAAGTTCAGTGAAAAGGTTTGTCTTATTTGTCAGGTCAATATTAGAGAAACGAAGTGATTTCTTTCCAAGGATGTACATCTAGTAATCTTGGTTAAACCTTCAATCTTGTTTTAAATGCTTTTCCATTGAAAATGATACCTCTCTTTCAGCTCCCCCATTTCTGAGAAGTATAAAATCTTATAATTTATTATTACCAAAGGGGAAAGGTGGGAGGAGGGATAAATTAACAGTTTGGAATTAACACATACACACTGCTATGTATAAAATAGATCATCAACAAGGAACTACTGTATAGCACAGGGAACTACACTCAACATTTTGCAATAACCTATAAGGGGAAATAATCTGAAAAAGAATAGATATTTTTATTGACATCATCTATCAATGATAGTTAAAGTGTAGCCTAAGGGAAGCTGGTGGTGAGTGCTTCTGACCCTGAAGACTTCAATCATCTAAAGTTTGGACTCTGCCTACTTCCCAAGGCCCTTAATGAACATATGTGTAGCCGTAGCTTAAAAACTTCCCCAGTTTGGGTTTCGGGGAGACACTGATTTTGAAAAAGCCCTGGTGTTCTCCTTACATGAATGGGACTCTTCCTACTGCTAAAACATGTCTGTCACACCCAGAGGATGGTATACCGTCTGATCGGGAAGAGTTTGGAAAAGGCATCTCATCTCCTCATCTCCTGGTGCTCGGGTTCACCCCTCCAGCGTCTTTACTAACAGTCTCCCCACTTGGAGATGTCAGCACTGTCAACATCCTGTTGCGTACAGTTTGGAATTTGTCCAGAGGATGAAGCGGAAGGATGAGGAACAATGAGAGACAAGTCCTAGGTGTTCAGACAGGCACATGTCACTCTAATTTCCAATCAGGAAGACGAATTGACCAAAGGCTAGGGTTGCCCATGGAAACAGTATAGGACTTGAGGAAATCCCGCTGCTTTGTGGCCAGTTCCCATAAACACAAGTTGAACAATGGAACTCAGGGGCAGTAAAATTCACAAAACTGCAGAGTTGAAAATATCCATCACTGAAAAATGTCTTGAGGAAAGTCAGAGAAAAGGACTTGTAAGCAAGGGAGAATGGCAGGAAAGGGATTTGAGGAGGTAGAAAGGACTCGCCATTAAGCACAAGAAAAGGAGCTGAACATTGCCAACATTGCAGTTGGCCAAAAAGGGTGCATGCGTTTTTTTCTGTATATATTCAAGAAAAGGGCATACACTTTTTTAGCCAACCAAACAGGTGGGCACTGGAAGACAATACTACAAAAGATATCACTTCGCATCAGTCAGAAGAGCCATCCTCATAAAGCGTAAACAACAGAAATGCAGGACAGGGCAACGAGAAGAGGGAGCCCTGTGAGACTTATAGTGGAAATGTATATTGCCAACGGCCATTCTGGAAAAGTGTATTGTGTTTACTAAAGCATCTAAAAAATGAGCTACAGAGCATAGGGCACTTGCACTCATGGGCGTATATCTTGGGAAAAACAAAAATCGAGAGGACACAGGCACCCCAATGTTTACCCCCTCTCTGTTTAAAAGATCCTCGACTAGGATATAACTTAAATGTCTCTGGAGGGAAAAAATGGATAGAGATGTGGTACTTAGGTAGAGTGGAATATTATTCAGCCTGGAAATCAATGAAATATGGCCAGTTGTAACAACTCCGGAGGAGTTACGTATGATCATTCTAAGTGACAGAATTCAAAAAGAAAAAGACACATATCATAAGATATCACTTAAAGGTGGAATCCAAAATGGCTACACATGAAATAAATTACAAAACAAAAACATAGTCAAATATGTAGAAAACACGCATAAGGCTGCTAAACGGGAAAGGTGGGGAGGGGTGAGGCATCATCCAGGAGGTTGAAATTAGCAAAGATACCATTCCAAATACCAAACTGATAATCAACAAGGCCTACACGGTAGCTAAAAGAACTGCACTCAGCACACTCAAGTCACCGGAAAAGAATATATACGACTGGTAAGAATCTGAAAAAGAATTTATTGATGACTCTCTGTACGTGAATCAAGTGGATGTACAGCAGCAAGAAACAGAGCTTTGAAAATCAGCTGTAACCAATATAGTAATAAATTGAAAAAAATAAACGACAGAGAGACAGAGAAAACCTCTTACAACTTTTCCTCAGGGACGGTGATGCAACATGGATTGAACACATCTAGACCCACAGCAGGATGAGACATAAGGCTGGAAACTGTTTGCGCTAAGAGAAATGTGAGGTTGGGTGAGGAAATGCACACCCTTTAAAGTAATACTACCTGGTACCCATTCAATGGGTCCCAAATCTGCAGGTTCAAGGGATCTTCCTACAGCTAAAACATGCATGGAAAACCCAGAGGACTGTACACCATGTGATCGGGAGATGTGTCTAAAATGCACCTCATTTATCCTCTCCTGGTGCTCCTGTTCACCATTCCAGCCACGTTACTTAGAATCTCCCCACTTGGAGAATCAGCACATTTAAACTTTTGTTTCACACATTTTGCAAATTGTGAGGAGGATGAACGGGAAGAGGGGGAACCAATGAGAGAATAGTTGTAGGGGTTTGGACGGGCACATATCACTCTAATTTCCCATTAAGAATAAGAATTAAAGAAAGGCTCAGCCTGCCTCGCCGGAGCCAAAATAGGGCCTGAAGCAATCCTGTGGGTTTGTGGCCAGCTCACAAAAGAGCAACTTCAAAAATGGAGCTCAGGGTCACTGCAATTCACAAACCTGCAGAGTTATAAATGAAAACTAATGTCCAAAAATATGTTGAGGTAAGGCAAAGAAGAGGATCTGAATGCAAGACAGAATTGCAAGAAACAGATTTCAAGAGATAGATTGGACTCATCTTTAATGCACTTGAAAAGCGGCAGAATTTCGACAATGATGCAGTTGGCCCAAAAGGGCGTATGCGTTTTTTCCTGATTATATCCAGGAAAAAACGCATACGCACTTTATGGGCAACGAAGCAAGCAAGCAATGCAAATGTGCACAACAAAGAAGTCTCACTTCCCACCGGTCAAAAGGGCCATCCTAAAAAATTGTAAAAACCAGAAATGCAGGACAGGCCATGGAGAACAGGGAGCCTTTATACGCTGATGGGCAGTGTGTGAACTGCCGAGAGCCACTCTGGAGAAGTGTATGGTGGTTCCTAAATCATCTAAAAAACAGAGCTACAGAGCATAGGACACTTCCAATCATGGGAGTATATCTAGGGAAGTCTAAAAATCAACAAGACACAAGCACACCACAGTTTAGGGCTACTCTGTTTACAAGAACCTCAACTTCAGTACACCTTAAATATCCCAGGAAAGAGAACAATGGATAAAGAAGATGTGGTACTTATGTACAATGGAATATCTCTTCACCATGAAATCAATGTAATAAGGCTAGTAGAAGGATAAAGAGTGGATTTACGTCCGATAATACTACTTGAAATAAGTCAAACAGAAAAAGAAACATATCATAAGATATCACTTATAGAGGGAGGGTAAATATGGCTGCACAAGAAATGAATTACAGAACAGAACAGTGTCTCACATTTAGAAAACACACTTATGTCAGCTTAAGGGGAAAGGAGAGGTGGGGTGATGCATAAAACCAGAGTTTGAAATTAGCACAGATACCGTTCAATAAACCAAATAGGTATTAGACAAGATCTACACCTTGCTCAATGAACTGGCCTCAACACACCCTATACACCGCAGAGAAATATATCTGAGTAATAAGAATCTTAAAACCCATGTATTGATATATCTCCATAAGGGAATCAAGTGTGTGCAGAGCGGCACAAACACAGCAGTGAAAATGAGCTAAACCCCATTATAGAAATAAATTTTAAAAAGAAAACGCTGAAACAATGAAAGAGAAAAATTCTTACAAAATTCGCTCAGGGGCTGTGATGTAACCTGGATTGACCACATATAAACCCACAGCTGGATAAGACATAAGGCTGGACACTTGGGGCTGAGAGGATTGGTGAGCTTTGGTGAGCAACTGCCGAAAGTTTAATGCAATACTTCATGCTACTCAGTCCAAGGGTCCCAACACTCCAGGTTGAAGGGAATCTTCCTACAGCTAAACCATGCTTGGGAAACCCAGCGACTGGTATACCATATGATCGGGAAAGGTTTCTAAAACGCACCTCATTTTTCCTCTCCTGGGGCTCCGGATCGACATTCCAGCCGCTTTACTAACAACATCCCCACATGGAGTCAATGCCTTTAAGTTCTGGT
Source organism: Grampus griseus (assembly GCF_964374135.1). Classification (NCBI taxonomy): domain Eukaryota; kingdom Metazoa; phylum Chordata; class Mammalia; order Artiodactyla; family Delphinidae; genus Grampus; species Grampus griseus. The sequence continues at coordinate 1,188,115 of NW_028133387.1, forward strand.
ATCGCACAGTCTGCAGTTAGTGCAGAGGATGAATGGGAATAGGGGGAACCAGTGAGAAACTAGCTGTAGCGGTTTCAATGGGCACATGTCACTCTAATGTCACATCAGTAAGAAGAATTAACCAAAGGCACAGCAAGGTGCCCCAGAAGAAAAATAGGGCTTCAAGGAATCCTGTGGTTATGGGGCAAGACCACAAAAATAAGAGCTGAAAAATGGAGCTAAGGGCCACTGCAATTCAAAAACCTGCAGAGTTATAAAGGCTAACTATATTCAAAAAATATATTGAGGTAAGGCTATGAAGAGGCAATGAAAGCAAGGCAGAATTGCAGGAAACCAATTTCAGGAGGTAGACTGGAATTGCATTGAAAACATATGAAGAGAGTCAGAACCTCGACAATGATGCACTTGGACAAAAAGGGCGTATGCGTTTTTTCCTGAATATATTCAGGAAAAAACGCATACGCACTTTTTGGCCAACCAAGCAAACCTGCAAAGGAAATCGGCACTACAATGAAGTCTCACTTCCCCCAGGTCAAAAGGGCCATCTGAAAAAAGTGTAAAATCCAGAAAGGCAGGACAGGCCATGGAGAACTGGGAGCCTTGTTATGCTGATGGGCGGGATGTAAATTGCCAACAGACACTCGGGAGAAGTGTATGGTGTTTCCGGAAACATCTAAAAAACAAAGCAACAGAGCCTAGCGCACTTCCACTTATGGTCCTATAGCTTAGGGAAATTAAAATCAAAAAGACACAGCCACCCCGAAGTTTGGAACGGCTCTGTTTACAAGAACCTCGTTTACAGTACAAGTTCAACATCACAGAAAGTGAAAAATGGATAAAGAAGTTGTGGTATTTACTTACAAAGCAATATCACTCAGCAATGAAATCTATGTCATCAGGCCCTTAGCAGCACAATGAGTGGATTCAGGTATGATGATTCTAACTGAAATAAGTCACACAGAAAAAGAAACATCATAAGATATCAGTAATACACGGAATGTAAACTTGGCTACACAGGAACTGAATTACAGAACAGAACAGGGTCTCAAATTTAGAAAACCAACTTATGCTTGCTTAAGGGGAAAGGTGAGTTGAGGTGCTGCATAAAACCAGAGAATGAAATGAGCACAGATAAATTTCCTTAAGCCAAATATGGAATAGACAAGAGCTACTCCTTGCTCAACGAAATGGACTCAACACCGCATATTAAACGCCTAAGAATGTACCTGACTAGTAAGTATCTTAAAACCTATGGATTACTATGTCTGCGAAAGAGAATCAAGCATGTGTGCAAGGGCATAAACGCAGCAGTGATAGGATTGGAGAGGTTCGGTGAGCAAATGAAGACCCTTTGAAGTCATATTGCATGGTACCCATTCCACGGGATTCAAGTACCCAGGTTTAAGGTATTCTTCCTTCAGCTAAAACATGCATGTGGAACCTAGAGTATGATCAACCGTGTGATCGGGAGACGTGTTCAAATATGTCTCAATTTTCGTACCCTGGTACTCGGGTGCAACATTCCAGACGCTTTACTAACACTCTCCCGACTTGGAGAGTCAGTCCCCTTAACTTCTTGTTTGGCCCACTTTGCAATTTCTGCGGAAGATGAACAGGAATAGCGAGAACCAATGAGAGACTAGCTGGAGGTGTCTGGACGGGCAAGTTTAACTCTCATTTCCCACCAGGAAGAGGAATTAACCAAAGGCTCAGCGTGCCGTGCCGGAACCAGATAAGGGCCTGAAGCCATCCTGCGGTGTTGCGGCCAGCTCACAAGAAAGCGAGTTGAAGAAAGGAGCTCAGGGGCACTGTAATTCACAAACCTGCAGAGTTATAAATGACAGCTATCGTCCAAAAATATACTGAAGTAAGGCTGCCAAGAGGACTTGAAAGCGGGGCAGAATTGCAGGAAACCGATTTCAGGAGGTAGACTGGAATTGCATTGAAAGCATAGGAAAAGAGGCAGAACATCCACAATGATGCACTTGGCCAAAAAGGGCGTATGCGTTTTTTCCTGAATATATTCAGGAAAAAACGCATACACCCTTTTTGGCCAACCAAGCAAGCTTGCAAAGGAAATCTGCACTACAATGAAGTCTCACTTCCCCCTGGTCAAAAGGGCCATCTGAAAAAAGTGTAAAATCCAGAAAGGCAGGACAGGCCATGGAGAACTGGGAGCCTTGTTATGCTGATGGGCGCGATGTAAATTGCCAACAGCCACTCGGGAGAAGTGTATGGTGTTTCCTGAAACATCTAAAAAACAAAGCAACAGAGCCTAGGGCACTTCCACTTATGGTCCTATAGCTTAGGGAAATTAAAATCAAAAAGACACAGCCACCCCGAAGTTTGGAACAGCTCTGTTTACAGGAACCTCGTTTACAGTACAAGTTCTACATCACAGAAAGTGAAAAATGGATAAAGAAGTTGTGGTATTTACTTACAAAGCAATATCACTCAGCAATGAAATCTATGTCCTCAGGCCCTTAGCAGCAAAATGAGTGGATTCAGGTATGATGATTCTAACTGAAATAAGTCACACAGAAAAAGAAACATCATAAGATATCACTAATACACGGAATGTAAACTTGGCTACACAGGAACTGAATTCCAAAACAGAATAGGGTCTCAAATTTAGAAAACCAACTTATGCTTGCTTAAGGGGAAAGGTGAGTTGGGGTGCTGCATAAAACCAGAGATTGAAATGAGCACAGATAAAGTTCCTTAAGCCAAATATGGAATAGACAAGAGCTACTCCTTGCTCAACGAAATGGACTCAACACCCCATATTAAACGCCTAAGAATGTACCTGACTAGTAAGTATCTTAAAACCTATGGATTGCTATGTCTCCAAAAGAGAATCAAGCGTGTGTACAGGGGCATAAACGCAGCAGTGATAGGATTGGAGAGGTTCGGTGAGCAAATGAAGACCCTTTGAAGTCATATTGCATGGTACCCATTCCACGGGTCTCAACTCTCCAGGTTTAAGGTATTCTTCCTTCAGCTAAAACATGCACGTGGAACCTAGAGTATGATCAACCGTGTGAACGGGAGACGTGTTCAAATATGTCTCAGTTTTCGTACCCTGGTACTCGGGTGCAACATTCCAGACGCTTTACTAACACTCTCCCGACATGGAGAGTCAGTCCCTTTAACCTCCTGTATGGCCCAGTTTGCAATTTCTGCGGAAGATGAACAGGAATAGCGAGAACCAATGAGAGACTAGCTGGAGGTGTCTGGACGGGCAAATTTAACTCTCATTTCCCAGCAGGAAGAGGAATTAACCAAAGGCTCAGCGTGCCGTGCCGGAACCAGATTAGGGCCTGAAGCCATCCTGCGGTGTTGCGGCCAGGTCACAAGAAAGCGAGTTGAAGAAAGGAGCTCAGGGGCACTGTAATTCACAAACCTGCAGAGTTATAAATGACAGCTATCGTCCAAAAATATACTGAAGTAAGGCTGCCAAGAGGACTTGAAAGCGGGGCAGAATTGCAGGAAACCGATTTCAGGAGGTAGACTGGAATTGCATTGAAAGCATAGGAAAAGAGGCAGAACGTCCACAATGATGCACTTGGCCAAAAAGGGCGTATGCGTTTTTTCCTGAATATATTCAGGAAAAAACGCATACGCACTTTTTGGCCAACCAAGCAAGCTTGCAAAGGAAATCTGCACTACAATGAAGTCTCACTTCCCCCCGGTCAAAAGGGCCATCTGAAGAAAGTGTAAAATCCAGAAAGGCAGGACAGGCCATGGAGAACTGGGAGCCTTGTTATGCTGATGGGCGGGATGTAAATTGCCAACAGACACTCGGGAGAAGTGTATGGTGTTTCCTGAAACATCTAAAAAACAAAGCAACAGAGCCTAGGGCACTTCAACTTATGGTCCTATAGCTTAGGGAAATTAAAATCAAAAAGACACAGCCACCCCAAAGTTTGGGACGCCTCTGTTTACAGGAACCTCGTTTACCGTACAAGTTCAATATCACAGAAAGTGAAAAATGGATAAAGAACTTGTGGTACTTACGTACAATGCAGTATCACTCAGCAATGAAATCTATGTCATCAGGCCCGTAGCAGCATAATGAGTGGATTCAGGTACGATGATTCTAACTGAAATAAGTCACACAGAAAAAGAAACGTCATAAGATATCACTAATACACGGAATGTAAACTTGGCTACACAGGAACTGAATTCCAAAACAGAACAGGGTCTCAAATTTAGAAAACCAACTTATGCTTGCTTAAGGGGAAAGGTGAGTTGGGGTGCTGCATAAAACCAGAGATTGAAATGAGCACAGATAAAGTTCCTTAAGCCAAATATGGAATAGAAAAGAGCTACTCCTTGCTCAACGAAATGGACTCAACACCCCATATTAAACGCCTAAGAATGTACCTGACTAGTAAGTATCTGAAAACCTATGGATTCCTATGTCTCCAAAAGAGAATCAAGCGTGTGTACAGAGGCATAAACGCAGAAGTGGTAGGACTGGAGAGGTTCGGTGAGCAAATGAAGACCCTTTGAAGTCATATTGCATGGTACCCATTACACGGGTCTCAACTCTCCAGGTTTAAGGTATTCTTCCTTCAGCTAAAACATGCATGTGGAACCCAGAGTATGATCAACCGTGTGAACGGGAGACGTGTTCAAATATGTCTCAGTTTTCGTCCCCTGGAACTCAGGTGCAACATTCCACACGCTTTACTAACACTCTCCCGACTTGGAGAGTCAGTCCCTTTAACCTCCTGTTTGGCCCAGTTTGCAATTTCTGCGGAAGATGAACAGGAATAGCGAGAACCAATGAGAGACTAGCTGGAGGTGTCTGGACGGGCAAGTTTAACTCTCATTTCCCACCAGGAAGAGGAATTAACCAAAGGCTCAGCGTGCCGTGCCGGAACCAGATTAGGGCCTGAAGCCATCCTGCGGTGTTGCGGCCAGGTCACAAGAAAGCGAGTTGAAGAAAGGAGCTCAGGGGCACTGTAATTCACAAACCTGCAGAGTTATAAATGACAGCAATCGTCCAAAAATATACTGAAGTAAGACTGCCAAGAGGACTTGAAAGTGGGGCAGAATTGCAGGAAACCGATTTCAGGAGGTAGACTGGAATTGCATTGAAAGCATAGGAAAAGAGGCAGAACGTCCACAATGATGCACTTGGCCAAAAAGGGCGTATGCGTTTTTTCCTGAATATATTCAGGAAAAAACGCATACGCCCTTTTTGGCCAACCAACCAAGCTTGCAAAGGAAATCTGCACTACAATGAAGTCTCACTTCCCCCCGGTCAAAAGGGCCATCTGAAAAAAGTGTAAAATCCAGCAAGGCAGGACAGGCCATGGAGAACTGGGAGCCTCGTTATGCTGATGGGCGGGATGTAAATTGCCAACAGACACTCGGGAGAAGTGTATGGTGTTTCCTGAAACATCTAAAAAACAAAGCAACAGAGCCTAGGGCACTTCCACTTATGGTCCTATAGCTTAGGGAAATTAAAATCAAAAAGACACAGCCACCCCAAAGTTTGGGACGCCTCTGTTTACAAGAACCTCGTTTACCGTACAAGTTCAGTATCACAGAAAGCGGAAAATGGATAAAGAACTTGTGGTACTTACGTACAATGCAGTATCACTCAGCAATGAAATCTATGTCATCAGGCCCGTAGCAGCATAATGAGCGGATTCAGGTACGATTATTCTAACTGAAACAAGTCACACAGAAAAAGAAACATCATAAGATATCACTAATACACGGAATGTAAACTTGGCTACACAGGAACTGAATTCCAAAACAGAACAGTGTCTCAAATTTAGAAAACCAACTTATGCTTGCTTAAGGAGAAAGGTGAGTTGGGGTGCTGCATAAAAGCAGAGATTGAAATGAGCACAGATAAAGTTCCTTAAGCCAAATATGGAATAGACAAGAGCTACTCCTTGCTCAACGAAATGGACTCAACACCCCATATTAAACGCCTAAGAATGTACCTGACTAGTAAGTATCTTAAAACCTATGGATTGCTATGTCTCCGAAAGAGAATCAAGCGTGTGTACAGGGGCATAAACGCACCAGTGATAGGATTTGAGAGGTTCGGTGAGCAAATTAAGACCCTTTGAAGTCATATTGCATGGTACCCATTCCACGGGTTTCAACTACCCAGCTTTAAGGTATTCTTCCTTCAGCTAAAACATGCATGTGGAACCTAGAGTATGATCAACCGTGTGATCGGGAGACGTGTTCAAATATGTCTCAATTTTCGTACCCTGGTACTCGGGTGCAACATTCCAGATGCTTTACTAACACTCTCCCGACTTGGAGAGTCAGTCCCCTTAACTTCTTGTTTGGCCCACTTTGCAATTTCTGCAGAAGATGAACAGGAATAGGGAGAACCAATGAGAGACTAGCTGGGGGTGTCTGGACGGGCAAATTTAAATCTCATTTCCCAGCAGGAAGAGGAATTAACCAAAGGCTCAGCGTGCCGTGCCGGAACCAGATTAGGGCCTGAAGCCATCCTGCGGTATTGCGGCCAGGTCACAAGAAAGCGAGTTGAAGAAAGGAGCTCAGGGGCACTGTAATTCACAAACGTGCAGAGTTATAAATGACAGCTATCGTCCAAAAATATACTGAAGTAAGGCTGCCAAGAGGACTTGAAAGCGGGGCAGAATTGCAGGAAACCGATTTCAGGAGGTAGACTGGAATTGCATTGAAAGCATAGGAAAAGAGGCAGAACGTCCACAATGATGCACTTGGCCAAAAAGGGCGTATGCGTTTTTTCCTGAATATATTCAGGAAAAAACGCATACGCCCTTTTTGGCCAACCAAGCAAGCTTGCAAAGGAAATCTGCACTACAATGAAGTCTCACTTCCCCCCGGTCAAAAGGGCCATCTGAAAAAAGTGTAAAATCCAGAAAGGCAGGACAGGCCATGGAGAACTGGGAGCCTTGTTATGCTGATGGGCGGGATGTAAATTGCCAACAGACACTCGGGAGAAGGGTATGGTGTTTCCTGAAACATCTAAAAAACAAAGCAACAGAGCCTAGGGCACTTCCACTTATGGTCCTATAGCTTAGGGAAATTAAAATCAAAAAGACACAGCCACCCCAAAGTTTGGGACGCCTCTGTTTACAAGAACCTCGTTTACCGTACAAGTTCAATATCACAGAAAGTGAAAAATGGATAAAGAACTTGTGGTACTTACGTACAATGCAGTATCACTCAGCAATGAAATCTATGTCATCGGGCCCTTAGCAGCACAATGAGTGGATTTAGGTACGATGATTCTAACTGAAATAAGTCACACAGAAAAAGAAACATCATAAGATATCAGTAATACACGGAATGTAAACTTGGCTACACAGGAACTGAATTCCAAAACAGAACAGCGTCTCAAATTTAGAAAACCAACTTATGCTTGCTTAAGGGGAAAGGTGAGTTGGGGTGCTGCATAAAACCAGAGATTGAAATGAGCACAGATAAAGTTCCTTAAGCCAAATATGGAATAGACAAGAGCTACTCCTTGCTCAACGAAATGGACTCAACACCCCATATTAAACGCCTAAGAATGTACCTGACTAGTAAGTATCTGAAAACCTATGGATTCCTATGTCTCCAAAAGAGAATCAAGCGTGTGTACAGAGGCATAAACGCAGCAGTGGTAGGACTGGAGAGGTTCGGTGAGCAAATGAAGACCCTTTGAAGTCATATTGCATGGTACCCATTACACGGGTCTCAACTCTCCAGGTTTAAGGTATTCTTCCTTCAGCTAAAACATGCATGTGGAACCCAGAGTATGATCAACCGTGTGAACGGGAGACGTGTTCAAATATGTCTCAGTTTTCGTCCCCTGGAACTCAGGTGCAACATTCCACACGCTTTACTAACACTCTCCCGACTTGGAGAGTCAGTCCCTTTAACCTCCTGTTTGGCCCAGTTTGCAATTTCTGCGGAAGATGAACAGGAATAGCGAGAACCAATGAGAGACTAGCTGGAGGTGTCTGGACGGGCAAGTTTAACTCTCATTTCCCACCAGGAAGAGGAATTAACCAAAGGCTCAGCGTGCCGTGCCGGAACCAGATTAGGGCCTGAAGCCATCCTGCGGTGTTGCGGCCAGGTCACAAGAAAGCGAGTTGAAGAAAGGAGCTCAGGGGCACTGTAATTCACAAACCTGCAGAGTTATAAATGACAGCTATCGTCCAAAAATATACTGAAGTAAGGCTGCCAAGAGGACTTGAAAGCGGGGCAGAATTGCAGGAAACCGATTTCAGGAGGTAGACTGGAATTGCATTGAAAGCATAGGAAAAGAGGCAGAACGTCCACAATGATGCACTTGGCCAAAAAGGGCGTATGCGTTTTTTCCTGAATATATTCAGGAAAAAACGCATACGCCCTTTTTGGCCAACCAAGCAAGCTTGCAAAGGAAATCTGCACTACAATGAAGTCTCACTTCCCCCCGGTCAAAAGGGCCATCTGAAAAAAGTGTAAAATCCAGAAAGGCAGGACAGGCCATGGAGAACTGGGAGCCTCGTTATGCTGATGGGCGGGATGTAAATTGCCAACAGACACTCGGGAGAAGTGTATGGTGTTTCCTGAAACATCTAAAAAACAAAGCAACAGAGCCTAGGGCACTTCCACTTATGGTCCTATAGCTTAGGGAAATTAAAATCAAAAAGACACAGCCACCCCAAAGTTTGGGACGCCTCTGTTTACAAGAACCTCGTTTACCGTACAAGTTCAGTATCACAGAAAGCGGAAAATGGATAAAGAACTTGTGGTACTTACGTACAATGCAGTATCACTCAGCAATGAAATCTATGTCATCAGGCCCGTAGCAGCATAATGAGTGGATTCAGGTACGATTATTCTAACTGAAACAAGTCACACAGAAAAAGAAACATCATAAGATATCACTAATACACGGAATGTAAACTTGGCTACACAGGAACTGAATTCCAAAACAGAACAGGGTCTCAAATTTAGAAAACCAACTTATGCTTGCTTAAGGAGAAAGGTGAGTTGGGGTGCTGCATAAAACCAGAGATTGAAATGAGCACAGATAAAGTTCCTTAAGCCAAATATGGAATAGACAAGAGCTACTCCTTGCTCAACGAAATGGACTCAACACCCCATATTAAACGCCTAAGAATGTACCTGACTAGTAAGTATCTTAAAACCTATGGATTGCTATGTCTCCGAAAGAGAATGAAGCGTGTGTACAGGGGCATAAACGCAGCAGTGATAGGATTGGATGGGTTCGGTGAGCAAATTAAGAACCTTTGAAGTCATATTGCATGGTACCCATTCCACGGGTTTCAACTACCCAGCTTTAAGGTATTCTTCCTTCAGCTAAAACATGCATGTGGAACCTAGAGTATGATCAACCGTGTGATCGGGAGACGTGTTCAAATATGTCTCAATTGTCGTACCCTGGTACTCGGGTGCAACATTCCAGACGCTTTACTAACACTCTCCCGACTTGGAGAGTCAGTCCCCTTAACCTCTTGTTTGGCCCAGTTTGCAATTTCTGCGGAAGATGAACAGGAATAAGGAGAACCAATGAGAGGCTAGCTGGAGGTGTCTGGACGGGCAAATTTAACTCTCATTTCCCACCAGGAAGAGGAAATAACCAAAGGCTCAGCGTGCCGTGCCGGAACCAGATTAGGGCCTGAAGCCATCCTGCGGTGTTGCGGCCAGCTCAAAAGAAAGCGAGTTGAAGAAAGGAGCTCAGGGCCACTGTAATTCACAAACCTGCAGAGTTATAAATGACAGCTATCGTCCAAAAATATACTGAAGTAAGGCTGCCAAGAGGACTTGAAAGCCGGGCAGAATTGCAGGAAACCGATTTCAGGAGGTAGACTGGAATTGCATTGAAAGCATAGGAAAAGAGGCAGAACGTCCACAATGATGCACTTGGCCAAAAAGTGCGTATGCGTTTTTTCCTGAATATATTCAGGAAAAAACGCATACGCCCTTTTTGGCCAACGAAGCAAGGTTGCAAAGGAAATCTGCACTACAATGAAGTCTCACTTCCCCCCGGTCAAAAGGGCCATCTGAAAAAAGTGTAAAATCCAGAAAGGCAGGACAGGCCATGGAGAACTGGGAGCCTCGTTATGCTGATGGGCGGGATGTAAATTGCCAACAGACACTCGGGAGAAGTGTATGGTGTTTCCTGAAACATCTAAAAACCAAAGCAACAGAGCCTAGGACACTTCCACTTATGGTCCTATAGCTTAGGGAAATTAAAATCAAAAAGACACAGCCACCCCAAAGTTTGGGACGCCTCTGTTTACAAGAACCTCGTTTACTGTACAAGTTCAATATCACAGAAAATGAAAAATGGATAAAGAACTTGTGGTACTTACGTACAATGCAGTATCACTCAGCAATGAAATCTATGTCATCAGGCCCGTAGCAGCATAATGAGTGGATTCAGGTACGATGATTCTAACTGAAATAAGTCACACAGAAAAAGAAACATCATAAGATATCACTAATACACGGAATGTAAACTTGGCTACACAGGAACTGAATTCCAAAACAGAACAGGGTCTCAAATTTAGAAAACCAACTTATGCTTACTTAAGGGGAAAGGTGAGTTGGGGTGCTGCATAAAACCAGAGATTGAAATGAGCACAGATAACGTTCTATAAGGCAAATATGGAATAGACAAGAGCTACTCCTTGCTCAACGAAATGGACTCAACACCCCATATTCAACGCCTAGGAATATACCTGCCTAGTAAGAATCATAAAAGCAATGTATTTATATATCTCTGTAAGAGAATCAAGAGTGTGTACAGCGGCATTAAAGCAGTGAAAATCAGCTAAATCCCATATTAGAAATAAATTTCTTAAACAAAACACAATGACAGTGAAATAGAGAGCAATACTTAAGTAATTCATTCAAGGCTTCTGATGCAACCTGCATTTACCATATCTACACCCAGAGCTGGGTGACACATAAGGCTGGACACTTGGGGCTCATAAGATTGGTGAGGTTCGGTGAGCAAATGCAGACCCTTTGAAGTCATATTGCATGGTACCCATTCCATGGGTCTCAACTCTCCAGGTTTAAGGGATTCTTCCTTCAGCTAAAACATGCATGTGGAACCCAGAGTATGATCCACCATGTGATCGAGAAACGTGTTCAAATGTGTCTCACTTTTCGTTCCCTGGTACTCGGGTGCAACATTCCAGACGCTTTACTAACACTCTCCCGACTTGGAGAGTCAGTCCCTTTAACCTCCTGTTTGGCCCAGTTTGCAATTTCTGCGGAAGATGAACTGGAATAGGGAGAACCAATGAGAGACTAGCTGGAGGTGTCTGGACGGGCAAATTTAACTCTCATTTCCCACAGGGAAGAGGAATAAACCAAAGGCTCAGCATGCCGTGCCGGAACCAGATTAGGGCCTGAAGCAATCCTGCGGTGTTGTGGCCAGCTCAAAAGAAAGCGAGTTGAAGAAAGGAGCTCAGGGGCATTGTAATTCACAAACCTGCAGATTTATAAATGACAGCTATTGTCCGAAAATATACTGAAGTAGGGCTGCCAAGAGGACTTGAATGCGGGGCAGAATTGCAGGAAACCGATTTCAGGAGGAATCGGAATTGGATTGCATTTAAAACACAGGAAAAGAGGAAGAACGTCGACAATGATGCACTTGGCCAAAAAGGGCGTATGAGTTTTTTCCTGAATATATTCAGGAAAAAACTCATACGCCCTTTTTGGCCAACCAAGCAAGCTTGCAAAGGAAATCTGCACTACAATGAAGTCTCACTTCCCCCCGGTCTAAAGGGCCATCTGAAAAAAGTGTAAAATCCAGAAAGGCAGAACAGGCCATGGAGAACTGGGAGCCTTGTTATGCTGATGGGTGGGATGTAAATTACCAACAGCCGCTCTGTAGAAGTGTATGGTGTTTCCTGAAACATCTAAAAAACAAAGCAACAGAGCCTAGGGCACTTCCACTTATGGTCCTATAGTTTAGGGAAATTAAAATCAAAAAGACACAGCCACCCCAAAATTTGGGATGGCTCTTTTTACAGGAATCTCTTCTGCGGCACAAGTTAAATATCCCAGAGAGCAAATAATGGATAAAGAAGTTGCGGTACTTATGTACAACAGAATACCATCAGCAATGAAATCTATGTCACCAGGCCCGTACCAGCATAATGAGTGGATTGAGGCACGATGATTCTAAGTGAAAGAAGTCACACAGAAAAAGAAACATCATAAGGTATCACTAATACACGGAATGTGAACTTGGCTACACATGAACTGAATTACAAAACAGAACAGGGTCTCAAATTTAGAAAACCAACTTATGCTTGCTTAAGGGGGAAGGTGAGTTGGGGTGCTGCATAAAAGCAGAGTTTGAAATTAGCACAGATACCGTTCCATAAGCCAAATATGTAATAGACAAGACCTACCCCTTGCTCAACGAAATGGATTCAACAATGAGGTATCACCTCACACCTGGTAGAATAGGCATCATAGAAAATCTACAAACAAAAAATGCTGGAAAGGGTGTGGAGAAAAGGAACCCTCTTCCACTATTGTTGGGAATATAAATTGATACAGTCATTATGGAGAACAATATGGAATTTCTTAAGAAACTAACAATAGAATTACCATATGATACAGCAATCCCAGTACTGGACATATACCCAGACAAAACCATAAATCAAAAAGAGTCATTCACCGCAATGTTCATTGCATCACTATTTACAATATCGAGGTAATGGAAGCAACCTAAATGCCCACAGACAGACGAATGCATAAAGCTGTGGTACATATATAAAATGGAATATTACTAAGCCATGAAAAGGAATGAAATTGGGTCATTTGTAGAGATGTCGATGGATCTAGAGACTGTCATACAGAGTGAAGTAAGTCAGAAAGAGAAAAACAAATCTTGTATATTCATGCATATATGTGGAACCTAGAAAAACTGTACAGATTAACCATTTTGCAAGGCATAAATAGAGCAAACGTATGGACAACAAGGGGGGAAAGCTGTTGGGGGGGTGGTGGTGGGAGGAGTTGAGAGACTGGGATTGGCATGTATACATTTATATGTATAAAATAGATAACCAATAAGAACCTGCTGTATAAAAATATAAAATAAAATTCAAAATTAAAAAGAAATAAAATTTAAAAAATAAAACAGAAAAAACAATTATTCCCTGCACATACATGTATTTATATGAATAAATTATTTCCATGCTTATATCTGTAAATACAAAAAAGAGGAATAAAATCTACCTTGAACCAAAAACGAAAAAGAGAAAAAAACACAGAACCCACCAGTTACACAGAGGAAAACCGTATCAGGGCACTTGCTCCAGTTGTAAACAATTCTGAAGTTGGTCAGTGGTGGGGAATCGTCTCCCATTCAGCCAGCAGCCCCCACGCAACAAGCGTCCTCATTGCAAAGCTGGGGCACCGTGCCGAGGCATCTGTGAGTAAACGTGAGCTGAGCCCCAGGCCAGTTGCTGCTGAACTATTCCCACCCGTCCCAGGTAAAACACCTGAATATATACAAGGACTTGAAAGCCTAGAGGAAGGGCCATAGAGCCACATGAGTGACAGCATGCCGGCCGACTTGGTGCCTGCAGGCCAGCCAGGATGGTCCTGGCCCTGGGTGCTCTTCTGGAAGATTTCCATTTCCCTGCCTGAGATACCCGTCCTGTCCCTGCCCCCACTGCTTTTTTCCTTCCTCACCTCTGCCCAGGGAGAAATTCCAGCAGCAGGTATGGGTGACACATCCTCTTCTTTAGCAGGTGGCAGCCTGGCAACTGCTGCAGAAAGTCCAGCAGAGCCCCACTCACACTGGGCCACCCACAAAGCCGTGGCCTCTCACTCCCTCTCACCAGCCCAGCCCCGAGACTGCTGACAGGGCAGAGAAAATGGTGTCAGGCACGGCTTCAGGGGCTCTTGCTGCCTGGAGTGGTATTTATATTGATCTCAACCCAGGCACACCTGGGGAGGGCTGGCCGGCACGGTAAGGCTGCCCAGGTCAGCCAATCATCACCCCTCAGGGGCTCACAGTTGCAGAAAATGGAACTTGCTGAACCGGCCAGGTCCAAGGAACAGGTGTGGGCTCCTGAGAGTCAGGATAGACAAGGGGCTGCAGCTTTGGCTTGTTTTCTAATCATTTTATCTGGCCCATGAGTGGGAGACAACTTCAAGAAAACCCTCTCCTAATGAGAGGAACCCAGGAGTCAGGGAGAGGAGTGGTGGGTGGTGGTTGGAGACAGAGGCCTGGTGCCCCGGGTGCAGTGGAAGTCTCTGGAAGACCAGGTGGAGGGAGGCCTCACGGAGTGATGCCCAGGGTCACAGACCTGTCGCAGCTGCTGTTTGTTAGTTCAAGTCCTGCTCTGAGGTGCTCTGTGTCAGCTCTGAGCGACAGGTGAGCTGGGGGTGCTCTGCAATGAGGGCTATGTGCACGGTTCCTGTGTGCCCAGCCCTGCCACGGTACCTGCAAGGGTAGCTCTGTATCCTGGGAGGGGCCTGACCACGAGAGCCCCGTGGGCTGGGGTGGGGGTGGGGTACCTGCCCAGGTGAGCTCCATATTCTGGGATTGGTCTGACCACGAGAGCCCCATGGGCTGCTGGGGACCTGGTAAAGGATGTCAGGACAGTCAGTGAAGCCACCGAGGATATACCTCCAGTTGCTCCTAATTCCTACACCCTGCTTGTCATTCTACCAACCACCAGGACATGGTATTCTGTATTAGTCTTCAATGATGCCTTCTTTTGTATTCCATTAGTCCCAGAGTCACAAGAAATTTTGGCTTGTGAGTGGCAGGACTCAACATACAACTAAAACAATACTTCCGGGCCGTCTGGACCCAAGGGTGCAAAAATTCCCACACCATCTTTGGGGAAAGCTTAGCTAAAGACCTAAAAGTTCTACCTCTGGAAAAGGAAACCCTCCTTCAATATGCAGACGACATTCTGATCGCCAGCCCTTCTAAGGAGGCCTCTGAACTACCAAGCCAATAAAGGATAGAAGTTGTCCAAGAAAAAGCTCAAATATCACAGACTGCGGTGACCTGCCTGGGCTTCATTCTCACACAAGGTCAGAGAAGCCCATCCCAGGAAAGGGAAGAAACCATTTTCAGCCTTACCCCTTTCTAAAACTAGAAGACAGCTTAGGGGTTCCTGGGGAGGCCAGGGTTTGCTGCTTCTGGATCCCTAACTACAGTCCACTAGCTGGGCCTCTATATGAAACACTGAAAGGAAAAGATGATGATCCTTTTGAATAGAATCCAGAAGTGGCCTTTCAAGAATGGAAAGAGCAGTCAATTCAGACCCTTGCCCTGGAACTCCCTAATTTAGCTAGACCCTTTGACCTTTACATTCCCGGTGAAAGGTGAATCGCCATTGGAGAATTAGTGCAAAAACTGGGACCACTTGAAATGGAACAATGCAAGAATGCCATCCAGGTAGGATAAACTACGGTCACTAAGGGGCTTGGCCCACTGCCACATCTGGCCAAGATACTGGCGGTATCTAAAAACCTGGAAATCAGCAGCCCAAAAGTCCACCTCCCTCCTAAGGGAAAAGGACCCCACGTGGTGATCCTAACCACCAACCATGCCCTGAAGTTGCAGGGTTCGCTCCGTGGGCACACCGACCTCGAGTGAGGAGGCCCTCCAACTCCAACATCCAGAGAGATAACCGGGGGCAACAGGGCACCATGACGACTCGTGTGAACATCACTTGACCTGGAGTTTCTCTCATAAAACAACAAGAGTGTGTCCCAAAAGAGTAGACTACTGCTTGCAGGACTTACTGCACCCAGCGGGGAGCTAATAATCTTGGCGGGGGAACAGTATACCACACTGTCACCATAGAAAAGCCTACAGACACCGTGATGATGGTGGCCAATAAGACCGGCTGAACTCCTGTTTACTTCAAAAGGCTGTTGACTCAGTAGCCATCATGGTCCTTATCACCACTGACCCTGGACTGTCTGGGAGTTGAGCGGGCAGGGCTCTGACACCTGGTGCTGTTTGTACGTTAATTCAGGGGCCTAATTGAAGAAAGCGCAGACTACTGGTCAGAGCATCTAGGCTGGCAGAAACGGTCAGCCTAAGGTGGCCGAACAAATGTGGGGCGGGGTGAAACCGGCCCCCACAGCGTCTCTGCACATCTCTTTCCTGGACCCTTAAAGGTCATTAGAATCTATAACACTTCCAATGCTGGTGCTCAGGTGGACGAGCAGGGAGGCAGGGGTCCTGGGGACAATCAACGTCACCGGGAGGCTGCTGGGGAGAAGCTCTGACCCTCGCCCCAGGGTATGAGGGCTCCCAACTCAGCACTCAGCAGTTACAGAAGAAAGGTCTGCACCCTCAGCACTCCAAGAATGAGGAACGGGACAAAAGGCAGAGGAGGGGTTTGTCCCCAGCAAAGCCCATTAAAAATCCCTGGGAGATAAACATAGAATCTGGGCAATAAAGTCAAGTCTAGCCTTTTTTATCCTTTGTGCTTTGTCTAATTTCACGTGCTCCTAGGGTCCCGCATGCAGAGGTTCCACACCCGGCACTTCAGACCAGATTTCCTAGTGCAGAATGGCTGGGTCGACACCTCAGCTCCTGGGGCCCAGTGCAGACTCCACGATATAGAGCCTGAGCTACAGCCAACCCGGCCCTCGAGAGCTCCGCTGCCTCCCTCCCTCCCACTGACTCTGACAGGATCTCTACACAGCAGCCCAGCCCACAGCCCACGGGGTAGTGCATGCTCTCACCTCTCCATTCTCTGATCAAAATATAAAGTTTCCTTTGCTTGTGAACCAAACTCAGTCTCGATCTGTTGGCCCCAATGACACTGGGCAGGGGGACACTTGTTGGGGTCCACTCTGGAGGATCAGTAACAGAAATTGAGACTATTGTAACCTCAATGAACAGATGTGTGAGCCAAACTGTAGTTAACATAGAACAGTGTATAAGGCTCGGGTAAAATAAGATGTTTCTAACACTTCCATTTGATATTTCCATCACTTTTTATAAGCAAGTTCAGTGAAAAGGTTTGTCTTATTTGTCAGGTCAATATTAGAGAAACGAAGTGATTTCTTTCCAAGGATGTACATCTAATAATCTTGGTTAAACCTTCAATCTTGTTTTAAATGCTTTTCCATTGAAAATGATACCTCTCTTTCAGCTCCCCCATTTCTGAGAAGTATAAAATCTTATAATTTATTATTACCAAAGGGGAAAGGTGGGAGGAGGGATAAATTAACAGTTTGGAATTAACACATACACACTGCTATGTATAAAATAGATCATCAACAAGGAACTACTGTATAGCACAGGGAACTACACTCAACATTTTGCAATAACCTATAAGGGGAAATAATCTGAAAAAGAATAGATATTTTTATTGACATCATCTATCAATGATAGTTAAAGTGTAGCCTAAGGGAAGCTGGTGGTGAGTGCTTCTGACCCTGAAGACTTCAATCATCTAAAGTTTGGACTCTGCCTACTTCCCAAGGCCCTTAATGAACATATGTGTAGCCGTAGCTTAAAAACTTCCCCAGTTTGGGTTTCGGGGAGACACTGATTTTGAAAAAGCCCTGGTGTTCTCCTTACATGAATGGGACTCTTCCTACTGCTAAAACATGTCTGTCACACCCAGAGGATGGTGTACCATCTGATAGGGAAGAGTTTGGAAAAGGCATCTCATCTCCTCATCTCCTGGTGCTCGGGTTCACCCCTCCAGCGTCTTTACTAACAGTCTCCCCACTTGGAGATGTCAGCACTGTCAACATCCTGTTGCGTACAGTTTGGAATTTGTCCAGAGGATGAAGCGGAAGGATGAGGAACAATGAGAGACAAGTCCTAGGTGTTCAGACAGGCACATGTCACTCTAATTTCCAATCAGGAAGACGAATTGACCAAAGGCTAGGGTTGCCCATGGAAACAGTATAGGGCTTGAGGAAATCCCGCTGCTTTGTGGCCAGTTCCCATAAACACAAGTTGAACAATGGAACTCAGGGGCAGTAAAATTCACAAAACTGCAGAGTTGAAAATATCCATCACTGAAAAATGTCTTGAGGAAAGTCAGAGAAAAGGACTTGTAAGCAAGGGAGAATGGCAGGAAAGGGATTTGAGGAGGTAGAAAGGACTCGCCATTAAGCACAAGAAAAGGAGCTGAACATTGCCAACATTGCAGTTGGCCAAAAAGGGTGCATGCGTTTTTTTCTGTATATATTCAAGAAAAGGGCATACACTTTTTTAGCCAACCAAACAGGTGGGCACTGGAAGTCAATACTACAAAAGATATCACTTCGCATGAGTCAGAAGAGCCATCCTCATAAAACGTAAACAACAGAAATGCAGGACAGGGCAACGAGAAGAGGGAGCCCTGTGAGACTTATAGTGGAAATGTATATTGCCAACGGCCATTCTGGAAAAGTGTATTGTGTTTACTAAAGCATCTAAAAAATGAGCTACAGAGCATAGGGCACTTGCACTCATGGGCGTATATCTTGGGAAAAACAAAAATCGAGAGGACACAGTCACCCCAATGTTTACCCCCCTCTCTGTTTAAAAGATCCTCGACTAGGATATAACTTAAATGTCTCTGGAGGGAAAAAATGGATAGAGATGTGGTACTTAGGTAGAGTGGAATATTATTCAGCCTGGAAATCAATGAAATATGGCCAGTTGTAACAACTCCGGAGGAGTTACGTATGATCATTCTAAGTGACAGAATTCAAAAAGAAAAAGACACATATCATAAGATATCACTTAAAGGTGGAATCCAAAATGGCTACACATGAAATAAATTACAAAACAAAAACATAGTCAAATATGTAGAAAACACGCATAAGGCTGCTAAACGGGAAAGGTGGGGAGGGGTGAGGCATCATCCAGGAGGTTGAAATTAGCAAAGATACCATTCCAAATACCAAACTGATAATCAACAAGGCCTACACGGTAGCTAAAAGAACTGCACTCAGCACACTCAAGTCACCGGAAAAGAATATATACGACTGGTAAGAATCTGAAAAAGAATTTATTGATGACTCTCTGTACGTGAATCAAGTGGATGTACAGCAGCAAGAAACAGAGCTTTGAAAATCAGCTGTAACCAATATAGTAATAAATTGAAAAAAATAAACGACAGAGAGACAGAGAAAACCTCTTACAACTTTTCCTCAGGGACGGTGATGCAACATGGATTGAACACATCTAGACCCACAGCAGGATGAGACATAAGGCTGGAAACTGTTTGCGCTAAGAGAAATGTGAGGTTGGGTGAGGAAATGCACACCCTTTAAAGTAATACTACCTGGTACCCATTCAATGGGTCCCAAATCTGCAGGTTCAAGGGATCTTCCTACAGCTAAAACATGCATGGAAAACCCAGAGGACTGTACACCATGTGATCGGGAGATGTGTCTAAAATGCACCTCATTTATCCTCTCCTGGTGCTCCTGTTCACCATTCCAGCCACGTTACTTAGAATCTCCCCACTTGGAGAATCAGCACAGTTAAACTTTTGTTTCACACATTTTGCAAATTGTGAGGAGGATGAACGGGAAGAGGGGGAACCAATGAGAGAATAGTTGTAGGGGTTTGGACGGGCACATATCACTCTAATTTCCCATTAAGAATAAGAATTAAAGAAAGGCTCAGCCTGCCTCGCCGGAGCCAAAATAGGGTCTGAAGCAATCCTGTGGGTTTGTGGCCAGCTCACAAAAGAGCAACTTAAAAAATGGAGCTCAGGGTCACTGCAATTCACAAACCTGCAGAGTTATAAATGAAAACTAATGTCCAAAAATATGTTGAGGTAAGGCAAAGAAGAGGATCTGAATGCAAGACAGAATTGCAAGAAACAGATTTCAAGAGATAGATTGGACTCGTCTTTAATGCACATGAAAAGCGGCAGAATTTCGACAATGATGCAGTTGGCCCAAAAGGGCGTATGCGTTTTTTCCTGATTATATCCAGGAAAAAACGCATACGCACTTTATGGGCAACGAAGCAAGCAAGCAATGCAAATGTGCACAACAAAGAAGTCTCACTTCCCACCGGTCAAAAGGGCCATCCTAAAAAACTGTAAAAACCAGAAATGCAGGACAGGCCATGGAGAACAGGGAGCCTTTATACGCTGATGGGCAGTGTGTGAACTGCCGAGAGCCACTCTGGAGAAGTGTATGGTGGTTCCTAAATCATCTAAAAAACAGAGCTACAGAGCATAGGACACTTCCAATCATGGGAGTATATCTAGGGAAGTCTAAAAATCAACAAGACACAAGCACACCACAGTTTAGGGCTACTCTGTTTACAAGAACCTCAACTTCAGTACACCTTAAATATCCCAGGAAAGAGAACAATGGATAAAGAAGATGTGGTACTTATGTACAATGGAATATCTCTTCACCATGAAATCAATGTAAT